>NC_138882.1:36380546-37580546 GCF_965194825.1 Balaenoptera physalus
TGTATTTTTTTAAATATTTCTTTATTTATTTTTTGGCTACATCGGGTCTTAGTTGTGGCACACGGGATCTTTTGTTGCAGCGTGTGGGCTCTTGATTGAAGTGTGCAGGCTTCTCTTTAGTTGTGGCCCATGGGCTCATTAATTGTGGTGTGCGGGCTTAGCTGCCCCACAGCATGTGAGATCTTAGTTCCCTGACCAGGGATCAAACGGACGTCCTCTGCATTGCAAGACGGATTCTTAACCACTGGACCACCAGGGAAGTCCCTCCAGATGTATTTTGAAAGTAGTGACAGGATATCATGACAAATTGGACATAGTTATGTGAAAATGTAGGATCAAGGGTGATTGTAAGCTTTTTTGAAACTATGCAACTAGAAGGATGGACTTGCCTTTTATATGATGGGGGAGACTCTGGGAAGGGCAGGTTGGTGGGTGCAGACAGGAGCTCAGTCTTGGACAAGCTTGAGATGCTTGTTAGACATGTAAGTGGAGATGTTTAGTAGTCACTTATGTATAACCCCTCGTAATGCACATCTGAAGGTCTTGGTCGACGTATAGGCTGAAGAGGCAGTCAGCAAGTCCATAGTACTAAGTACAGTGAGACTGGCTGAGAACACCTAGGAGTTTAGGGTAGGTGGAGAGGAGAAGAGGTACAAGGACTGAGTCCTGGAATGCTCCAGAGTTTAGAGATCAGGGGGTCAGTAAGAGCCTGAGAAGGAGCAGCTAGAGGGAAGAGGAAGAATAATACATGGAGGAAGCTGAAGACATTTCCAGGAGGATGGAGTGATCAGCTGGGTCACAAGCCACTGAGGACTGAGAAGTGACCCGGGATTTAGCAAGGAGAGGCCACTTATGGGATTGACAGAGAAGTCTTGGTGGAATGGTGAGGGCAAAAATCAGAGTGGAGCAGAGGAGAGGGACAGTGAGTCTAGACAAGTCCTGGAAGGAGTTTTGTTTTAAAAGGGGAGACAAATGGGGAGGTAGCTGAAGGGGAAAGTGGGTCCAAGAGGATATTTTGTCACAGCAAAAATTATACTGAACAAAATTAAACGGGCAAGGAAGATTTTAGTCAAGGTTATTGCAATAGGGAAGAGAAGCCAGATCTCAGTCTGAGCCCAACTCAGCTGAAGCAGAGGGTGGTAGGGTTTTTTGTTTTTTTTTTAAACATCTTTCTTGAAGTATAATTGCCTTACAATGGTGTGTTAGCTTCTGCTTTATAACAAAGTGAATCAGTTATACACATACAATATGTTCCCATATCTCTTCCCTCTTGCATCTCCCTCCCTCCCACCCTCCCCATCCCACCCCTCTAGGTGGTCACAAAGCACCGAGCTGATCTCCCTGTGCTATGTGGCTGCTTCCCATTAGCTATCTATTTTACATTTGGTAGTGTATATATGTCCATGACACTCTCTTACCCTGTCACATCTCACCCAACCCCCTCCCCATATCCTCAAGTCCATTCTGTAGTAGGTCTGTGTCTTTATTCCCGTCTTGCCACTAGGTTCTTCATGGCCTTTTTTTTTTTTCCTTAGATTCCGTATATATGTGTTAGCATACTGTATTTGTTTTTCTCTTTCTGACTTACTTCACTCTGTATGACAGACTCTAACTCCATCCACCTCATTACAAATACCTCCATTTCATTTCTTTTTATGGCTGAGTAATATTCCATTGTATATATGTGCCACATCTTCTTTATCCATTCATCTGTCGATGGATATTTAGGTTGCTTCCATGTCCTGGCTATTGTAAATAGAGCTGCAATGAACATTTTGGTACATGACTCTTTATGAACTATGGTTTTCTCAGGGTATATGCCCAGTAGTGGGATTGCTGGGTCGTATGGTAGTTCTATTTGTAGTTTTTTAAGGAATCTCCATACTGTTCTCCATAGTGGCTGTATCAATTTACATTCCCACCAACAGTGCAAGAGTGTTCCCTTTCCTCCACACCCTCTCCAGCATTTATTGTTTCTAGATTTTTTGATGATGGCCATTCTGATTGGTGTGAGATGATATCTCATTGTAGTTTTGATTTGCATTTCTCTAATGATTAATGATGTTGAGCATTCTTTCATGTGTCTGTTGGCAATCTGTATATCTTCTTAGGAGAAATGTCTATTTAGGTCTTCTGCCCATTTTTGGATTGGGTTGTTCGGTTTTTTGTTATTGAGCTGCATGAGCTGCTTGTAAATCTTGGAGATTAATCCTTTGTCAGTTGCTTCATTTGCAAATATTTTCTCCCATTCTGAGGGTTGTCTTTTGGTCTTGTTTATGGTTTCCTTTGCTGTGCAAAAGCTTTTAAGTTTCATTAGGTCCCATTTATTTATTTGTGTTCTTATTTCCATTTCTCTGGGAGCTGGGTCAAAAAGAATCTTGCTGTGATGTATGTCATAGAGTGTTCTGCCTATGTTTTCCTCTAAGAGTTTGATAGTGTCTGGTCTTACACTTAGGTATTTAATCCATTTTGAGTTTATTTTTGTGCATGGTGTCAGGGAGTGTTCTAATTTCATACTTTTACATGTATCTGTCCAATTTTCCCAGCACCACTTACTGAAGAGGATGTCTTTTCTCCACTGTATATGCTTGCCTCCTTTATCAAAGATAAGGTGACCATATGTGCGTGGGTTTATCTCTGGGCTTTCTATCCTGTTCCATTGATCTATATTTCTGTTTTTGTGCCAGTACCAAACTGTCTTGATTACTGTAGCTTTGTAATATAGTCTGAAGTCAAGGAGCCTGATTCCCCCAGCTCCATTTTTCGTTCTGAAGATTGCTTTGGCTATGCGGGGTCTTTTGTGTTTCCATACAAATTGTGAAATTTTTTGTTCTAGTTCTGTGAAAAATGCCAGTGGTAGTTTGATAGGGATTGCATTGAATCTGTAGATTGCTTTGGGTAGTAGAGTCATTTTCACAATGTTGATTCTTCCAATCCAGGAACATGGTATATCTCTTCATCTATTTGTATCATCTTTAATTTCTTTCATCAGTGTCTTATAATTTTCTGCATACAGGTCTTTTGTCTCCTTAGGTAGGTTTATTCCTAGACATTTTATTCTTTTTGTTGCAATGGTAAACGGGAGTGTTTTCTTAATTTCACTTTCAGATTTTTCGTCATTAGTGTATAGAAATGCAAGAGATTTCTGTGCATTAATTTTGTATCCTGCTACTTTACCAAATTCATTGATTAGCTCTAGTAGTTTTCTGATAGCATCTTTAGGATTCTCTATGTATAGTATCATGTCATCTGCAAATAGTGACAGCTTTACTTCTTCTTTTCCGATTTGGATTCCTTTTATTTCTTTGTCTTCTCTGATTGCTGTGGCTAACACTTCCAAAACTGTGTTGAATAATAGTGGTGAGAGTGGACAACCTTGTCTTGTTCCTGATCTTAGTGGAAATGGTTTCAGTTTTTCACCATTGAGGACATTGTTGGCTGTGGGTTTGTCATATATGGCCTTATTATTTTGAGGAAAGTTCCCTCTATGCCTACTTTCTGCAGGGCTTTTATCATAAATGGGTGTTGAATTTTGTCGAAAGCTTTCTCTGCATCTACTGAGATGATCATATGATTTTTCTCCTTCAATTTGTTAATATGGTGTATCACATTGATTGATTTGCGTATATTGAAGAATCCTTGCATTCCTGGGATAAACCCCACTTGATCATGGTGTATGATCCTTTTAATGTGCTGTTGGATTCTGTTTGCTAGTATTTTATTGAGGATTTTTGCATCTATGTTCATCAGTGATATTGGCCTGTAGTTTTCTTTCTTTGTGACATCTTGGTCTGGTTTTGGTATCAGGGTGATGGTGGCCTTGTAGAATGAGTTTGGGAGTGTTCCTCCCTCTGCAATATTTTGGAAGAGTTTGAGAAGGATAGGTGTTAGGTCTTCTCTAAATGTTTGATAGAATTCACCTGTGAAACCATCTGGTCCTGGGCTTTTGTTTGTTGGAAGGTTTTTAATCACAGTTTCAATTTCAGTGCTTGTGTTTGGTCTGTTTATATTTTCTATTTCTTCCTGGTTCAGTCTCAGCAGTTTGTGCATTTCTAAGAATCTGTCCATTTCTTCCAGGTTGTCCATTTTATTGGCATAGAGTTGCTTGTAGTAATCTCTCATGATCGTTTGTATTTCTGCAGTGTCAGTGGTTACTTCTCCTTTTTCATTTCTAATTCTATTGATTTGAGTCTTCTCCCTTTTTCCCTTGATGAGTCTGGCTAATGGTTTATCAATTTTGTTTATCTTCTCAAAGGACCAGCTTTTAGTTTCATTGATTTTTGCTATTGTTTCCTTCATTTCTTTTTCATTTATTTCTGACCTGATCTTTATAATTTCTTTCCTTCTGCTGGCTTTGGGGTTTTTTTGTTCTTCTTTCTCTAATTGCTTTAGGTGCAAAGTTAGGTTGTTTATTCGAGATGTTTCCTGTTTCTTGAGGTAGGCTTGTATTGCTATAAACTTCCCTCTTAGCACTGCTTTAGCTGCGTCCCATAGGTTTTGGGTCGTCGTATCTCCATTGTCATTTGTTTCTAGGTATTTTTTGATTTCTTCAGTGATCACTTCGTTATTAAGTAGTGTATTGTGTAGCCTCTATGTGTTTGTATTTTTTACAGATCTTTTCCTGTAATTGATATCTAGTCTCATAGCGTTGTGGTCGGAAAAGATACTTGATACGATTTCAATTTTCTTAAATTTACCAAGGCTTGATTTGTGACCCAAGATATGATCTATCCTGGCGAATGTTCCATGAGCACTTGAGAAAAATGTGTATTCTGTTGTTTTTGGGTGGAATGTCCTATAAATATCAATTAAGTCCATCTTGTTTAATGTATCATTTAAAGCTTGTGTTTCCTTATTTATTTTCATTTTGGATGATCTGTCCATTGGTGAAAGTGGGGTGTTAAAGTCCCCTACTATGATTGTGTTGCTGTCGATTTCCTTTTTATGGCTGTTAGTATTTGCCTTATGTATTGCTCCTATGTTGGGTGCATAAATATTTACAATTGTTATACCTTCCTCTTGGATCGATCCCTTGATCATTATATAGTGTCCTTCTTTGTCTCTTGTAATAGTCTTTATTTTAAAGTCTATTTTGTCTGATATGAGAATTGCTACTCCAGCTTTCTTTTGATTTCCATTTGCATGGAATATCTTTTTCCATCCCCTCACTTTCAGTCTATATGTGTCTCTAGGTCTGAAGTGGGTCTCTTGTAGACAGCATATATATGGGTCTTGTTTTTGTATCCATTCAGCCAGCCTGTGTCTTTTGGTGGGAGCATTTAATCCATTTACATTCAAGGTAATTATCGATATGTATGTTCCTATTCCCATTTTCTTAAATGTTTTGGGTTTGTTATTGTAGGTGTTTTCCTTCTCTTCTGTTTCTTGCCTAGAGAAGTTCCTTTAGCATTTGTTGTAAAGCTGGTTTGGTGGTGCTGAACTCTCTCAGCTTTTGCTTGTCTGTAAAGGTTTTAATTTCTCCATCGAATCTGAATGTGATCCTTGCTGAGTAGAGTAATCTTGGTTGCAGGTTTTTCTCCTTCATCACTTTAAGTATATCCTGCCACTCCCTTCTGGCTTGCAGAGTTTCTGCTGAAAGATCAGATGTTAACCTTATGGGGTTTCCCTTTTGTGTTATTTGTTGTTTTTCCCTTGCTGCTTTTAATATGTTTTCCTTATATTTAATTTTTGACAGTTTGATTAATATGTGTCTTGGCATGTTTCTCCTTGGGTTTATCCTGTATGGGACTCTCTGTGCTTCCAGGACTTGATTAACTATTTCCTTTCCCATATTAGGGAAGTTTTCAACTATAATCTCTTCAAATATTTTCTCAGTCCCTTTCTTTTTCTCTTCTTCTTCTGGGACCCCTATAATTTGAATGTTGGTGCATTTAATGTTGTCCCAGAGTTCTCTGAGACTGTCCTCAGTTCTTTTCATTCTTTTTTCTTTATCCTGCTCTGCAGTAGTTATTTCCACCATTTTATCTTCCAGGTCAGTTATCCTTTCTTCTGCTTCAGTTATTCTGCTATTTATCCCATCTAGAGTATTTTTAATTTCATTTATTGTGTTTTTCATCATTGCTTGGTTCCTCTTTAGTTCTTCTACGTCCTTGTTAAATGTTTCTTGCATTTTGTCTATTCTATTTCCAAGATTTTGGATCATCCTTACTATCATTATTCTGAATTCTTTTTCAGGTAGACTATCTATTTCCTCTTCATTTGTTAAGTCTGGTGTGTTTTGACCCCGCTCCTTCATCTGCTGTGTGTTTTTCTGTCATCTCATTTTGCTTATCTTACTGTGTTTGGGGTCTCCTTTTCACAGGCTGCAGGTTCGTAGTTCCCGTTGTTTTGGTATCTGTCCCCAGTGGCTAAGGTTGGTTCAGTGGGTTGTGTAGGCTTCCTGGTGGAGGGAACTAGTGCCTGTGTTCTGGTGGATGAGGCTGGATCTTGTCTTTCTGGTGGGCACGTCCACGTCTGGTGGTGTATTTTGGGGTGTCTGTGGCCTTATTATGATTTTAGGCAGCCTCTCTGCTAATGGATGGGGCTGTGTTCCTGTCTTGCTAGTTGTTTGGCATAAGGTGTCCAGCACTGTAGCTTGCTGGTCGTTGAGTGAAGCTGGGTCTTGATGTTGAGATGGAGATCTCTGAGAGATTTTTGCCGTTTGGTATTACATGGAGCTGGGAGGTCTCTTGTGGACCAGTGTCCTGAAGTTGGCTCTCCCACCTCAGAGGCACGGCCCTGATGCCTGGCTGGAGCACCAAGAGCCTTTCGTCCACATGGCTCAGAGTAAAAGGGAGAAAAAATAGAAAGAAAGAAAGAAAGAAAGAAAGAAAGAAAGAAAGAAAGAAAGAAAGAAAGAAAGAAAGAGGCTATAATATAGTGAAGTAAAATAAAACTATTATAAAGCAAAGCTATACAGACAAAATCTCACCCAGAAGCATATACATATACACCCACAAAAAAAGGAAAAGGGGAAAAATTAATATATCCTGCTCCCAAAGTCCACCTCCTGAATTTGGGATGATTCGTTGTCTATTCAGGTATTCAACAGATGCAGGCACATCAAGTTGTTTGTGGAGTTTTAATCCGCTGCTTCTGAGGCTGCTGGGAGAGATTTCCCCTTCTCTTCCCTGTTCGCACAGCTCCTGGGGTTCAGCTTTGGATTTGGACCCGCCTCTGCATGTAGGTCGTCTGAGGGCGTCCGTTCCCCACCCAGACAGGACGCGGTTAAAGGAGCAGCTGCTTCGGGGGCTCCGGCTCACCCAGGCCGCGGGGAGGGAGGGGTACAGAGGAGGCGGGGTGAGCCTGTGGCGGCAGAGGCCAGCGTGACGTTGCAGCAGCCTGAGGTGCGCTGTGCGTTCTCCCGGGGAAGTTGTCCCTGGATCCCGGGACCCTGGCAGTGGCGGGCTGCACAGGATCCTGGGAGGGGCGGTGTGGAGAGTGACCTGTGCTCACACACAGGCTTTTTGGAGGTGGCAGCAGCAGCCCCAGCGTCTCACACCCGTCTCTGGGGTCCGCGCTGATCGCCGCGGCTCACACCTGTCTCGAGTTTATTTAGGCAGCGCTCTGAATCCCCTCTCCTTGCACGCCGTGAAACAAAGAGGCAAGAAAAAGTCTCTTGCCTGTTCGGCAGCTGCAGACTTTTTCCCGGTCTCCCTCCCAGCCAGCTGTGATGCGCTAACCCCTTCAGGCTGTGTTCACGCCGCCAACCCCAGTCCTCTCCCTGCGATCCGACTGAAGCTGAGCCTCAGCTCCCAGCCCCGCCCGCCCCGGCGGGTGAGCAGACAAGCCTCTCGGGCTGGTGAGCGCTGCTCGGTGCCGAGCCTCTGTGCGGGAGTCTCTCCGTTTTTTCCTCTGCGCCCCTGTTGCTGTGGGGACCGCGCTGATAGCTGCGGCTCGCGCCCGTCTCTGGAGTTCGTTTAGGCGGCGCTCTGAATCCCCTCTCCTCGCGCACCAGGAAACAAAGAGGGAAGAAAAAGTCTCTTGCCTCTTTGGCAGCTGCAGACTTTTTCCCGGTCTCCCTCCCAGCTAGCTGTGGTGCACTAACCCCTTCAGGCTGTGTTCACACCGCCAACCCCAGTCCTCTCCCTGCGATCTGGACCGAAGCCCGAGCCTCAGCTCCCAGCCCCGCACGCCCTGGCGGGTGAGCAGACAAGCCTCTTGGGCTGGTGAGTGCTGCTCGGCACTGATCGTCCGTGCGGGAATCTCTCCGCTTTTCCCTCCGCGCCCCTGTGGCTGCGCTCTCCTCCGTGGCTCCGAAGCTTCCCCCCTCTGCCACCCACAGTCTCTGCCCGCGAAGGGGCTTCCTAGTGCGTGGAAATCTTTCCTCCTTCATGGCTCCCTCCCACTGGTGAAGGTCCCGTCCCTATTCTTTTGTCTCTGTTATTTCTTTTTTCTTTTGCCCTACCCAAGTATGTGGGGGTTTTCTTGCCTTTTGGGAGGTCTGACGTCTTCTGCCAGCGTTCAGTGGGTGTTCTGTAGGAGCAGTTCCACGTGTAGATGTGTTTCTACTGTATCTGTGGGAAGGAAGGTGATCTCCACGTCTTACTCTTCCGCCATCTTCTCTCCTCCAGGTGGTAGGGTTTTTAAGGGCTGTAGTGAGAGGGAGCTCTAGGCCATCCATGTTTGCTAATTGGTTTTACCCCAAACAAAAGTAAACTTCTCATATCTCAGTGATAGGAGAGGGAGTTTTACAACTTGGAGCAAGGTGTTCACTGAGGTTAGGCTCCTACCCTTTCATAGAAACTGGGTGATGAAGGTGCTGCCCCCTTGGACTGTATTTCAAGAGAAGTTTCCCAGGACCTGGAGAAGGACAGTCCTGGGCTGAAAACCAAGAGGCTCTTAAAAAGATGTATGTACTTTTTAAAGGGGGCAGAGAGTATTTACATGTTTTCTAAAGAAAATACTTTAAGAAAAGGGAAGTCAGGGGCTTAGAGTCAGGGAGAATCCTGTCTCAAGTCCAGTCAGCTGGAGGGGATTAAGGCCATCTTGGCCAGTTTCTAAAACAGATACATCATCTTCCTATTAAATTTCTGACATCTTCAGGATAATCAAGACTGTTTCCTAGTCTGCAACAGCCCCATCTGTGTCCACCCTGCCTCTTCCTGAGGCCTACTGATACTCCCGCACTGTTGGCTGTGTCTGGACCACTCTAGAAAGTGTTGTGCAGCCTTACCTCTTCCTGCGTGTCCCTCCTCTCGGTACCTTTCAGGGCTCTCCCTGTGCAGGGCACAGCTCTTTTCTCATCTTCTCTTTGGGACTCTCCCTGACACTCACACCTGGGAGGATCCATGGTTTTCTCATCTATGGACTCCTAGAGTCTATGCTGCTTTTATGGCACTGCCTCAGTTTTAAGAGCCTCAGTTGATTTTGAGTTCCTCAAGGGCATAAGCGTATTTTATTCATCTTACTGGTTCTGGCTAAAGAAGGTTTGGTTCTCGGTAATCATGTGAGTAAGATATGTATATAAGGTTGTTAGAGACTTGTACTTTCCTGTTAAAACATAGATCTCATCAACTAGGGAAAAGGCATAGAGCATTTTATTTCTAATACTTGGCATGCTATGCAGCTAGTGTTTATTTTGAGTACAGGTCTTAACAGCAGTTTCCACTGCCTAAGAAGTATGTGTGATACAAAGGAAGTAATTGCCTATGTTTCTGCTTAATGGCAAGAATTTGATTCTGAGTCTGTAAGCCCTCCTAGGACTATATTTAATAATTTGGCTACTATGAAATGTGCTGGTTGAGATCGCATGACTTTGAGGCTTCACCCACCATATGGATTCTGAGTAAAGAAGTTCACAAATGATGCCTATTTTAGATTGTATGATGATACACAGAGAGCCGTGCCAGAGCCAGTTTCTATTCCCCAGCTATATAAGTTGAGTGTGTGTAACACCACGAATACAGAATGACAAGTTGGTTTAATATCAAATTGAGAGAGGTCTTCAGCTACAGAATTGTTGGACTGATGAAGTAATACAGTTTTGCAGGCCGTAATAGGTTTGGCCGGAGGTTTCATGGGGTATGGGGCTTTAGGGTTCAACTTTGGAGCCCCTGAGAAGGGCTGATGCTTTCACCTGTAACTGTGCTTGGGGGCTCTCTATGATTAGAGCTTCAGACCTTTGAATGGGGCTAGAGAGGGAAAACAAGGCTTTAGAGTTAGCAGGAGAAAATGAACATGAAGAAGAAAAAAAAAGAAACCAATAAGTGGTCACGGAGCTGGCAAGAGTGAAGGCAATAATAAGACAGAATTAGTTCTTACTGACAACTTGAAATTGCCTGGAACATTATAAAAATCCATCAGCCTGTGAAAAGCTGACTCACAGTGACCACTGGATGGTGTGATGTTTTCAATTTGTCTGGACACAAATTTAGAGAAGCCAGCGGAGATTTAGCCTAATAAACAGCTTTTGGCTGGTGCAAAGCTTTTGAAAAGAGGGCTCAAAATTAGCTTCAGCCAGGGTTCTCTTTCTCCAGCAATCTTGAAATCAGTAGAACTGAAATTGGTCGATTACCCATTTTTCCCATCAAACATCTGTTGCTGTTTTGCTGTCCTTACAATGAATTATAAAAAGTCGTAGTGTCTTTTCCTAGGGAATATTCCTTTGTGGATTGTTTCTCTGCTTTTTATCCTCTCTAGTGGCATTTAACACCGTTGGAGTGACCCTCAAATTTTTGATTAACTACAGGAAACTATTATCCTACTAAAGTTACTCTTCTAACAGTTGCAGTGGTTGCTGAGCATATAGGAACTCCTCAAGGAGTTTCAGTCTCTAGGAAGAGGTAAATGATCAGCCCTCAACTGCAATAGGTTCAGAGAGGTGTTTGATTGTATTTAGTGGCTAAGTCTTGGCAGAGCAGGGATCTTGTAGGGTTCCTAACTTTATTCCCCGAACGTCGGTAGATGGAGCTTTGCTCAATGATTAAAAAAAAAAAGACTCCCAACGAGGTGGATGTGTTGAGAAAGGGAATTTCAGACACAGGGGACAGCAAGTACAGAGTCGCAGGAGTATGAACAGATCTCCAGGTTTACGTGATGGCCGGGTGGTGGAGGGCTGCGGGTGGAAGTGCCAGTGGAGGAGGCTTGGGTTGGGAAGGGCGCCCTCTGGAGGCCACGTGGAGCAGCGCAAGTTCGTGCGCACAGCAGGTGCTCACAAGTGTTTACCACGTGGCTGAAGGAAAGAAAGGAAGGACTTCAAAGCAGGGAGTCCCCTGATTATATTTGTTTTAAATTTCTCCTGCCTGCCACTGTGAGTAATGGTCTAGAAGGGGTAAGTCCAGAACAGAATCCTTATGGGGTGGGGGGGTAGTGTCCCCCAAGGGACACTGGGTAACGTATGGAAGTGTTGTAGGTTGTTATAACTTGGGGCTTGTTACTGGCATCTAGGTACACATCTTAGAATGAAGAGGACAGTTCCTACCCCGACCTCCCCAAATTATCCATCACCAAGTGCAGATAGTGCTGAGGCTGAGAAAGCCAGGTCTAGAATGAGAATATCCTTAGCACACAGGTTGTAAATTTACTGAAACTACTACTGAAATCTATAGAGAAAATGTTTCTTAAATTGGCTTAGAGTTGGTCTGATATTCCTCAAGAGCCCCACTTACCAGGTTGAAGGAAAAAAAAATTAACGCTATTAAGTCTAATGTGGTTTAGAACTTGGTAGGATCCAGTAATTGTGAAGTCCCTTTAGAGTGTGATCAGTCTTTGGGGGATAATTGCACAGTCTCTTCTATTGCCATACCCCCTCCTTCATTTTTCCTGATCTTCTCCAATTTAGTATCAGAGTTCATGAGGGGGGCTCATTATATCTCATGGTGCCTGGAAAATTCTTTGAGAAGCTCAGGGACCACTGTTGGGTAGAACTGCCATCCTATGATTTTCAACCTAGACTGGCCCAGCAATATATTTTTTTGTTTACATATTTGGGTTCCATGTAAAATTTTGAGAAAAGAGCTGTTCTGTTAAAAAAAAAAAAAAAAAAAAAACAAAGAAAAACGCTGATCCAATACACCTTTGAGGCCATCTGCACTGGAATGTGAATTAAAGGCTTAGATTGGTGTCCTGTGATACATCAAGGCATTTTTATGGTTATCATAACATTTGTTTCTAGTTTTTGTTCCTGAGAATTGGGCTGCCCAAACCTTTTAGTCATGTCCAATTTTGTCATCATCGTGTAGATGTGAATAAAATCTTTTCATCATGGTCAATATGTTCTTTACAAATGTAGCAATTTCTCATTGAAAACTGCCCTCCTGAGGGAACATAATGGATTTCATGGTTCCCCAATGAAGAGGGAAGGTGTTAACTAGCTGCTGTGTGGCTCCAAGTACATCATTATAGTAACTGCTTCCCTTTAAGGAACAAAGAGCTGGTATTACAGCCTTAAAAAATCCCTTTTCATACCAATAAAAAGACATTTTCACACTTGTTCTGTGAATAAAGTTTCTTCAGTAACTCCTTCTGCATGGTTGAGTCTCTTCTGTTTCACCTGCGAGATTAGAGGACAGTTAGATGAGAAAAGGCTTTTGGAACAGGGCTGCAAAGGGTTTATGATGAGGCATTAATAAGTGTCAATTACCATGAATATAATAGCAGTCCATATCTGTTGCTTGCTTACTATGATCTCAGCATTGCTCTGAGCACATCTCACTTGTTAACTCGAATCCTCACCGCAGCCCTACAAGTAGGTGCTGAGACGGGGAACGGAGACGTGAGGAGGTCAAGGTCACACTTGACCAGACTCTGATTCAAACCCCTGTGGCCTGGTTCCAAGGTCCAAGTGCTGGGTTTTCTGTGTGTACTGATTTTTCTCTCTGCTTTAATGCTTTCTGAGTTAGGATCATCCGTCTGCCTACACTAGAAAAGCAACATCATGTCATCAGTGTCCTTAAGCAAAGATTAGGAACATTTACATCTCCTTGCCTTGCACTTTAAATATCTATTAGGGGGGTTTGGTGAAAATTATTCTTCTAGATATCGAGTTGTAAGTGCCAGAACTCTTCCCATTTTATGACGGTCCCATTGTCATGGGTCATCTACCCTGGATTTGTGTGGCTCAGGGATGGGGGTCTAGCAGGGCATTGATGATTCATTCATCCATGCATTTAGCAAATACTTAAAGTCCACAGCATGTGCCAGCGTCGTGGGGGTTAGAGAGAGATATGCCTGCTTCTCCCGGAAGGGTTTAATGTCAATATATTTGGTAAAGAAAGAAGACACACATTTATTATGCACCAGCTGTGTACCAATACTGTGCTAGGCATTTTACGTTTGTTCTTATTGGATTCCTCTAACAACCTTGAGAGGTAGGTACTATCTCCTTCTGATGGATGGAAAACAATCTTAGAGACTGAGACAGTTGTTTAAGGTCACACAGCCAAAATACAGGCAAAGCCAGGAACCAAACCCTGGAGCAGATTAAAAAAGAAAAAGTTTTAATGAGATCTGTTATGTACAGATCTTGCCGCATCCAAAGAAAAGAAGAACCAGTTAGTTCTGGAGAACAGTGTTTTTTCAAACCACTTTCCATGGAATTCGTTCCAGAAGATGTTTCTTCCAGGGTTGGTGGAGGGGAACCAAATTGTTTGGTAGTCCAGTGTGAGGAGTGCCATTTTCTTCTCAGTGGTCCACAGTGCTCATTAGCATGGCAAGACCCCCAGAAGTACTGCAGAAGGAAGTTATTTGACTTTGTTTAATCCATGCAGTGTTTTCAAACTTCAAGGTGATCAGCAGAAGGCCAGCTTGGGAAATTGTGATTTGAAGGAAGGAAGCCTTAGGGGGAGAAGCAAGAATATGGATAGACTACCACTGGATAGTTAAAGCCTCCTTGGGTCACATTAGAGGCTGAGAGAGAGGGGATCCAAACCGCACAGCACAAACTCTTCTCTGCCAGGAGTAATTTTATCTGTAAGGTCACATTTGCTGCCTGTTATATATATATATATATATATATATATATATATATATATATATATATATATATATATATATATATATAAATTTTTAATTAATTTATTTATTGGTTGAGGTACAATTCTCAAAGCATAAAACTCACCTTTTAAAGTATACTATTTGGTGGTTTCAGGATATTCATAAGGTTGATATAAGGATATTCATAAATACAGCCATCACTCTGATTCCAGAACATTTTCATCACCCCCAAAAGCAATACTGTACCCATTATAGTCACTCCCCATCCCCCTGCATCTTACTGCCTGGCAACCGCCAATCTATTTCCTGACTCTGGATTTGCCTATTCTGGACACATCATATAAATGGAATCACGTGTGGTCTTCTGATGCCTGGCTTCTTTTGATTAGCCAAATGTTTCAAGGTTTATCTGTGTTAAAAGTATGTATCAGTACTTCATTCCCTTTTATGGCTGAATAATGTTGCACTGCTGGGCACACCATCTTGCATTTGCCGTTTGGGAAAGAAAGATGGTAGCTGGCGAGGACCCTGTCTTCTCTGCTACTGGGGAAGGGTGTGAGGTGGACAGCTATCGTTTGCCCCTCTGTTCCTTGCTCAGAGGCCATATAAAAGCTGATCCTCAGGCCAGGGCAGGGGAACCAGGCCTGGTCCATCAGAAGCTTGGATCCAGTTCAAGTATGTGACCCAAGCCACATCTGGATTGGTTAGAACAGAGGCCTGTCCCTTGGCTGGGGTCACTGTGGGACAGTGTGCTAACCTTTGTCAGCACTTGCAGAGAATCTGCCTGAGCGTGGGTGTGACATAAAGGAAAGCAGGGGTCTTGTAACCCTACCTGAAACAAGTGGGTCATGTGAAACCCTGAGGCGGTTTTTGACTGGTAATGTTAACCATCAGAATGTTTAAGGTGGGTAGGGTTGACTGCTCTCTAACCTTGCTTCCTGATGATAAGGAAAGCCGGTCTCACACAAATTCTGTCACATATACAGACAGCTAATAAGTACATTTAAGTGTGAGCAGGAGCCACGTAGTTTGATTTATTCTATTAGCTTTACGAATTTAAAAATCCTTATTGTTTTAGGTCTGCAGTAAAGAGTCTGAGTTCCTTTTTTGATGTTTGCTGCCAACTTGTAAGCCTCTTTCCTTCCCCTTCCCCTCCTGTCCCACGTGTGGGTAAGCAGGTCAGAAAGCATGGGTGCTCCTTCCTTTGGTGAGGGGGTGGGATTCAAACCACACACCCCTTTCCTTGTGCAAACTCTCTCCCCATCCCCACCTCCTAATCACAGTAAGAACCCGGACCAGTCTCCTTTTTTTCAGTCTTGACCTCTGAACCTAGTTTTGGGTGGGAGTCCATCCTGTGTCTGCAGAGTGGCCACATAAAGGTCTTTGCGTGGAAGGTTCGCTTGAGGCAGAGATGATGGTATCCCAGAGGCAAGATTCTTTTCTGTGAAGATCAGCATAAATAACTAGAAATCTTCCAAGCCCGTGGCTTGGCACATGCCCGGTTAGGGATGAAGCACTGGGAGGGGATCGCCAGGGGTAAAAGCCATAGGTCTTGCAGAAGTGATAAGCAAACATTATTCTTGCAAGGGGAGGGACGTCTCAAAGATTTGCCAGTCCACATACCTTGAATATCTTTAACTTGACCGTTAAGAACTTAATCCTAAGATTCATCATGTTAATTAATTAGACACTATCTTCTTACTCTCACTGTTAATTGGCAAAGCCTCTGTGTTGATAGAGATTTGGATAATAGAACTGTGTGGAGTTGTCTCTTGTAGGTTCCCTTGTTTTGTATAATGTTTCCCTTGTTTTGTATAATGGCTACAGATTGTCCCTAGAGTTGAAGCTTAACCAACATAGACATGATTTCATATGTCTGTGCTGAAGCATTTAAAAATTACAGATCTTTTAACACCTGACCTTTGTAGAGATCCTGGGTCCAGTTAAGCCTGATGCTAGATCTTTCTGTGAACTTGACAATTACATGAGCCAATCAATTCCTTCTATGTTTCAGCTTAAGGTGGTATGAATTGAGTACCTGTCAGTTACTCCTAAAATACTTCTGAACAAAATAGAGTGCTAGAAATTCAGAGTGGAGGGTGGACAGGCCTATATTTGTCCGTCCTACCCTGTTTCTCAATTTTCTCCAACTAAACAATTTCTGTTATTTGTGTAGCTGAATTTTTAAGGAAAATAGTAAAACCTTCAGTGTTCTTACCCAGACCCAGTTCTTAGTGGCAGAAAATGCAAATCTCCTCAGCTGCAGTGTTAAGTATTGTTCTAAATTTCAAAGCTGTCTTAGTGAGATCATGTTCCAGCTTTATTCCCCTCCAGCCAGGCTTCATGGGTGAGCTCTTTGTTCAACAGCTTTTCTTAGAAGATTGAAGCACATTGAAGATCATTACAAAAGAAGGATACTTGTTTGCTTTTCATGCAGATCAGCATTTCCAGAGGACTCCAACATTTAAAAAACCAACTGAGGTTAAAAAAATGACAGAGTGCTCTCCAGATAAACCCCTGCCTCTGCTCCAGGGTGAAAACAGGGTGTTTTCCATGGGGGTCTCTGCCTTTTTGGCTCTTGGAGTCATTCAGTGTTGATAACAGGAAGAAGAGCCCCAGTGGTTCGGGCAGCGCTTCTGATGCCTAAATGCAAGGCGTTGTGTTCTGCACTGATGAGGTGATGGAGTGAGAGACAGACATGCCTTCATGGACCTTGCCCTCCAGTGTGAAGATGGGCAACGAGCAAGGGAAGAGATACGTGGATAGAACGGTTTTTAAAATTGAGTGCAGTAGTAGTGCTACAAAGAAAACGAAGTGTGCTGGACCTGTTGGGAGTGACAAGGCTGACGGATTTCGGGGAGCGAGGAGGGAGGACTCAGCTTCCTCTAGAGGTGAGCCAGCGGAGCCTTCACATGAGTAAGGGCTAATGATCCATTTGTCTGCGCACCTGAATTGTTTCTAGTGACAAGCAGCCTAAGTGACTGAGGTCTTACCGTGGGCTTATTAGACAAGAGAATTGGTAGGTAGACTTAGTCATTTAACAACTGGTCGGCAGAGGTAGTCATTCAAACCTTGTATTGTGTACTAAGCACTGGCAATATGACATAGAGGCTGGGTTTGGGTTTGAAGGTCATTTAGGGCCTGGCTACTGGGAGCGTGGTCCACTGACAGGCAGCATCGGCATCCCAGGGAGACTGTTAGAAACGCAGACTCTCAGGCCCCACCCCAGACCTGCTGAATCAGTCTACTTTTTAAGCAAGATCCCTAAGACTCATGGTTTGGAGCATCCTTAACATTGGAGAAGCACTGGCTGAGGCAACAGAGTTAGGAATGAGTAGAACTGGAACCTGCCTGCAACTAGATCTTGAGTTTGTTGATGGTGACAGACAGACATGCGAATACATGACTTCCTAGTGTGAAAGCTACAAGCAAGTAACAAGGGGCTGTGAGTGCGGAAGAGGGTGTGAGTTATGCTCACTTGGCACGGGTGGTGTGGGGAGGGGAGGAAGGTCAGGGAAGGCTCCCCAGAGTAATGACACCACAGCTTGACGGGGAAGACCTGGTCAGATGCATACACGACTTGTAAACGGGAAAGGCCACACAGATGGGCATTGGAGGCACTACTGGGTTTGTGGGAAGACGGAGTGGGGGAGGGTGAAGCAGAGCTCAGGAGGCCAGTGTTCCAGATGAGGCAAGAAGTACCTGGATCCTGGTGGTCGGGTTCACCCTGGCTTGGGAGGCCTTGGGAGGAAGCACTGCTTAAAGTCTAGGAGAAGACAGCACAGAGCAGGCAGGCCTGGAAGGCTTGGAAAGAGCATGGTGTGCCCTCTCGATGCTTGAGCTGACTGGACTCAATCTCACCAGAAAACTTGGGAGGTTCCCCGGTTCCGGATTTCCCCCCAGCTGGCTGGCTCCCTCCCTCTGCACAGATCTGCTGCCTTTGCATGTGGAGGTCAGGGGTGCTCTGACCCAGCTCAGAGCTAGTTGGCCTGATATGGGGGTTGGTGGAGACAGTAGGGGAGGGCAGCCTGGCTTCAGTGATTGGCAGATCATCACTCCTCCTTTCCTCTCTGGGTTTCTTGCTCATAAACACATGCAGACTTCCTCAAAGTGTTGGAGAACTTCTGAGGGAAGGAGGAAAAACAGTGCCATTGACTGTTTGCAATTTTGTGATTCTGTATTTAGCAGACAGGGAGAACAGATCTGAGAGGGAATGCCTGTTGCCAGAGACCACGGCTAAATGTCTCTATGACTTCATTTTAGAACAGTGGTTTCCCAAACTCTTTTTTAGACAGAAAAACTTAAAAAAGACCTGTTTCACATACTGAGCTGCTGTGTTAAGCGGTGCCCCTGCTGCTTTTGGGGGTTGGTGAGGGCGGTGATCATGAGACTCCCCTGCAGTGGGGCTCCTACTTACCCAGGACAGTAGAACCACAGGGTTCTTGAGACACCGGGTGGAAATCAACATTTTGGTATAAAAAGAAGATAGGCCAACTCAACTCCTATATAGAGTTGCATGTATGCATATAAGCATATATACATATTCCTACAAAGACATCAATGTTATCCGCACACCCTAAGAGTAAAACTAAAAAAAAAACCCCAAACAGACAAGACAAAACAATGGACCACCATATAAATGCCTAACAATGTGGATTTTAAAAAAACATAAGCTGTAAATTGAGTGTTAAATCATGAGGAAGCACAGTGAAAGTTCTTGAGAAGACGGTGGCGTGTCTCCCAGCCCATTTAATTCATCCCTTACTGCGGGGAGAGACTCCGGCTTAGTCTCTGTCCGCCTTTTCTCCTGTACGATGAGGTGCTGGCGGGAGCACAGCAGCTGCAGGAGAGCCCAGGTAAGCTGGCGAGGGTTCCAGCAAACAGCCTTGCGGGGCGAGTCAGTCTGGCCTCCCAGGCGGCAATCTGGTGGCCGTGAGGGAACATACTAATACATATATATGGAATCTAAAAAAAAAAAGGTTCTGAACAACCTAGGGGCAGGACAGGAGTAAAGACGCAGACATAGAGATTGGCTTTGAGGACATGGCGAGGGGGAAGGGGAAGCTGGGACGAGGTGAGACAGTGGCGTGGACAGATATACACTGCCAAATGTAAAGTAGATAGCTAGTGGGAAGCAGCCGCATAGCACAGGGAGATCAGCTCGGGGCTTTGTGACCACCTAGAGGGGTGGGGTAGGGAGGGTGGGAGGCAGACGCAAGAGGGAGGAGATATGGGGATATATGTAAATGTATAGCTGATCCACTTTGTTATACAGCAGAAACTAACACACCATTGTAAAGCAATTATACCCCAATAAAGATGTTAAAAAAAAAGTCTATTTGCTTCTTCCCAGCCCCAGCCTCCCCTCAAAGACCGAGAATTCGTTAAAAAATCAAATCCCGGAAGTTCCCCAAGGAGCCCTACCGGAGGCACAACAGAAACATCCCTTGTAAACAGCAGGTTTGTCTTCTGACGGGTTTTGTTTGCAAATGATAACAATTCCAGGTAATTTTTCATTTCAATCGGAGGAGCAGGTATTAAAAAGAGGCGGGCTGAGGGAGGAGAGGGAGGACGAGGGCCAGCGGAGCTCCACGTGCCGCCTGCACTCCCGGGTCTACAAGCGAACACGGGGGCGGAGGGCTGGGCCGTGCCTCTCACTCCATCAGGCGAGATCTAATTGCGGCTGCTCGGTCTGTTGGCAGATGCGGTTTCTACAGAACAGCAGCCCAGACACAGAGCAGCGTGATTAATGCCTCCAGCTGTCGTGTGCCCCGTTATCTGTGCATGTGCATAACTTAATGGTTCAGGACAGGGGACAGAGGATGCTTAATTTAACGTTTAGCG
Organism: Balaenoptera physalus; assembly: GCF_965194825.1. NCBI lineage: Eukaryota > Metazoa > Chordata > Mammalia > Artiodactyla > Balaenopteridae > Balaenoptera > Balaenoptera physalus. The sequence continues at coordinate 36,400,326 of NC_138882.1, forward strand.
GGCCCTTGATAGCTGACTAATTGAAGAACTGTCCTACAGCGATTCAGCGAGATGGCTATGATTTCTGCATGTCGTTAAAATTCTTACTTAGGATAAATTTTGTTTTTAAGGAAAAAGAAAACAACAATGCCTGAAAGCAAGCACGGATTCCCCCCGCCCTCCCCCCGTTCACCGTTTCCTCCCCGAGGCAGATGGAAGTGTTGTTTCTGACAGCAGTTAGATGTCTGAAGACAGCGGGGAGGGTGGGTTCCCACTCCCCTCCTTCCTTCCTCTCTCCTCTCCTCCCAGGAATCTCCCCTCTCCCGCTCTGAGTTTCTCTCCTCTTGTTCTTTTTGTTCCCTGCACCATCTGCCCCTCTGTGCTGTGTTTTATGACCCATTTGCCATCCTTACCCCTCGAGCCCCCGGCCTCTAGCTGAAAGGCAGGTGGGCGAAGGAGGGGGAGGAGCAGATTGCTTAAAATCAGGGAACAGCCAAAACTGCTTTCACTAGGAAACACTGTTCGTTTCATTAGTTGCCAATGAATATTATTAAACTAATCTGTCATTTGTTTTCTAATTATGTGTCACCAGGCATCACAGTGGCAGCTGAGGTGACTGCTGGTGAACAGTTTTCCTCCTTGAATCCTGTTTTTTAAACTAACTGCTAGGAATGATTAGCAATAATCTGAACCTGGTAAGCTTTTCCCCCTTTCCCCAGTCTGTCAGCAATATTTCTCCCCCACATTTATAATACTACCAGGATCTTATCACCACCTGCCTCACCAAGCCACTCCAAACTTGGGACAGCCCTACTTCTGAAGTCTTCAGCTCCACTGAGACCACAGCTTCTCATCATTTCCCGTCATGGTTTTGTGGGTCTGGAATTTGGGCAGGACCCAGTGTGTTGCACGGACTGGGTCATTCAGTGCTCAACTGGTCTGGAGGGTCCTGGTGGATTTTGCTCGCATGCCTGGCCCCTTGATGGAAGGGGCTAGTTGGATGCGGGGCTCAGCTGGCCCCCTGCTCTCTCTGTGTGGTCTCTGCCTCACCACGTGTTCCCTCCAGCAGGGTAGTTGAACTTCTTCTACCATTGCCCAAGGCTCCAAGATAGTATTCCACAGACCAGAAGTAGAAGCTGCCAGTGTCTAAAGGCCTGACCTAGAAGCTCACATAGCATCATTTCTACCATTTTCTGTTGGACAGTGCAGTCAGGGTCTACCCAAACTCGGTCTACTCCTAACTTGAGCTGTTGAGTGCATCCCAGAAAATTGCACATCCCTGCAAAGTGTCCCGTCTGAAAGCAAGTGGGTTCAGATCTCAGTTGGGTCATCAAAGCTGCCTGGTCAGCCTTCTCTTGTGTTTGATTTCTCTCCCTTCCTGTGATAGTTATAAGAAACATTTATCCCCTCCTGGAATGCCCAATCTAGCTCTTCCTCTCACAGGACCTCATTTGATCTAATTCTTAGCAGGTGGCCTTGCCTTCTGTTTCTCAGAGGTATGAATATTCTCTGTCACTTGAACATGTCATTTTCAAACCCCTGTCTCAGAGATGTCCTGCCCTCCTTTCAAATTGGCCCTACCACTGTTTGCACCCTTCATTTCCACACTTTTCCTCAAGGTCTGACCAGTATTAATCATTCCTTCTCTGGGTCCATTCTCTCAGCCTAAAAACATGCTCAATCTTGCCATGGAAATACTAGTGCTGTCAAATCCTTGGACCTTCCTGACAAAAGTTACCAGGGACTCCTGATCACAGTATCCAATGGTGGAACTAATTTTTAGTCCTTACCTTGCTTGGTTTCTCTGCACAGTTCACCACTCCTTTCCTCTCAAACTTCATTTTTGGCCATGCTGCGCAGCTTGCGGACTCCTTAGGGACAAAAAGCAGATCAGTGGTGGCCTGGGGGTGGAGGGAGGGAAAGACTGCAAAGGAGCATGAGGAAATTTGGGGGGTGGGGTGGGAATATTGTGTGTTTTGACTGTGGTGGTGTTTTTTCATGAGTGTAAGTATCTGTCAAAACTCATCCCGTTGTCTGATGGATGCAGTTGACTGTATGTAAATTATACCTCAATAAGGTTGACGCACCCCCCAAATCAGATGGGGGAGCGGGACCAACAGGCCTAGACACATTGGTCTGTCACTAGTAGACAAAACTGAGTCATGACCCTGCCTGCCCACCAGACTGTCACTCTGAGCTTGAACCCAAGGCCAGCCTGAGCCCTCCCTCCCAAGCCAGGCTCCTTGGGAAAGAGCAGGAGGGGTGTCCCAATAATAGGAGTGGGTGGGCAAGGGAGAAAGGGGGATCGTGCGGGGTGCTGGACTCCAGTCAGTGGCCATCCAGGGGCTTTTTCTTCTGCTCTTACGTAACCTTCCTCAGTGGCCTTTGGGTCAGGCATACCAGACCCATTGTCACCGGAGGGTTAGGTGCAGCATGTGGGATCTTAGTTCCCTGACCAGGGATCAAACCTGTTCTCCCTGCAGTGGAAACACTGAGTCCTAACCACTGGACAGCCAGGGAACTCCCTCCTCTCAAACTTTTGCTGGTTTCAGAATCATTTTACAGTTTTTTTTTCCTTGACTTCTCCCTTCCTCAAATGTTAATATTCCCCTGAAGTCTGTCCTCGGGTCTTTGCTCATGCTGTCTGCTTTCCCTCCATGGTGCAATTTGTGGGCGTGTCAATTGCTGTCTAGTCTGAAGACCCTCAAACAGATCTAGCCCAGATCCCTTTCCTGAGCAACAGGCTTATATATATAGAATTACCCACTAGACGTCTTGGCCTGGATGTCCCACAGACAACTCAAACTTACATATCCAAAGTAGGACTTGTCACCTAAAGAAAAGTGCAACCTAAACGACAGACCAACTTCTTAGCCTGCTTCATTTTCCTGTTTCGAGCCTTCAATCTGCAATTCTTGTACTCTTTTTCCTTGCTTTTCACACTCACTTAATCACTAACTTGTATTGATTCCCTCTCCTAAGTATCACTCATCTTGCCTTCATATCGATCCTTATTATCTGGTCAGGATGATGACAAAGAGGTAACTGGCTTCCTTTCTCTTCATCTCCTCTACCGTTATTCTGTTATCCACACAGCCACCAAAGACATGCTTCCAATCGCAAATTTGAATAAATCATTGCCCTGCTCCTGATCCTTCAATGGCTCCCCATTGTCTAGAAATTAAAGCTCAAACTTGTAGCCTGGCATAGTAAACACTTTCTGCCACCCAGCTTCATCCCTCCATTCCCTTCCTTACACCCTATGCTTCAGCCTCATTCCTGTTTTACGTTTTCTTACTTTTGCATTTGATGTTTTGTTCCTGCCTGAAATCCCTTCCTCCCTCTCTCATTAGGCAATTCCTACATACACTCTAATTCTCCACTTAAGTTTCTGTAAGATATTTTAGATCTTTCTCCCTGAAAACATTTGGCCATGTCTAGAGAAATTCTTAATTGTCACAAGTTGGACATGATATCAATCAGGGCTGCTGCTACATGTTTTATAATATAGAAGACAGCTCCCCACAACAAAGAATTCCCTGGCCTAAAATGTCAGTAGTGCTGAGGTTGAGAAACTGTTTTATGTCAGTTTTCATTGTGCTACTATTCCTTGATATTTCTAAGTTTTTCCTGCCTACTGTACTGGCTGTTCTTGAAACTCTTATCAGTCATTTACACTTTAGAGTGAATGAGGCTTGGTTGGTTTCTTGAATAGATTGATTGGTAAAGGAAAGTAGCTTAAGAAAGAGACAGGATGAAAAGGAAGCACTACAGTTCTTGCTTGTCTCTCAAGCTTATCCTCTTCCGTTCTCTAGATTTTCAGATTCTCCCTTTTCTTCTTTATAGTCACAAACACTTCTCAGAACATATCCAGGCAACCTTTATTTGCCTTAGTTTACTAGGACTTCTAACATGAAGCTCAAGAAGAGAAGTGCTACTTACCAGTCTCTTGGCTTCAGGCTCCATTTCCACTCTTCGATGCTCTCCTGTGTATTGTGGGAGGCTGGAAGTCTGAAAACTGCATTTCTAAAATCCCCCTGCCCAATGGCTTCTAGTTACCTTCTACAAATTGGAGGCACTGGTGGGAGATTAGGAGGCATGAGGAAGGAAACAATACTTTATGTGCTTCTGCAGTGCAGCAGAGATGGCAGTGGTGGTAGACAAGTCTAGACTCTGGGCATCCTGCCCAGGCAGTGGGTATTCCAGCAACAAAGCACCTGTAGACTCTGGTTCCAGTAGCAACCATGACTGCTGTGGACAAGTTTAGACTCAACTTTCTGCAAAGAAACCCTGGCTGTTCTCCCAACAACACCAGCATGGACTGTTCTGACATTGGTGTAGGGATCATGGATGTTGAGTAACATTTTCCTTTTGTTCCTCCAGTCCTAGGATGGGAACAGCTTCTTGCAACTACTGGCCTGTGGCTAAGTTCACCTGTTCTCTTTTCACTCTGTCGGCTCTTTCCAGATTTCTGTTTCCTGTATTAAATTTCCTGTCTGCAATACCTATAGTAGCTTCCGTTTTCCTGATGAGACATGGAATGGTACAGCACTAGTATGGCACGATCCCATTCCCAGGAACTTTTCATTTTTCTGGGTTCTTGAGGTTTAGATTAATCACTATAAAATTTTACTTCCTGGAGATTAGAGTGTGAATCCTGGTAAATGGGGTGTTTGAACTCCAATATAAAGAGATAAATGGTCTCTTGCAGAGGTAAGATGTTAAAAACTTTTCTGATTGAGAAGGGCTTCAAAGCAAGATTCCCCTACCTCACTTCCATAATCATTTTTTTTTAAACATCTTTATTGGAGTATCATTGCTTTACAATGGTGTGTTAGGTTCTGTATAACAAAGTGAATCAGTTATACATATACATATATCCCCATATCCCCTCCCTCTTGCGTCTCCCTCCCATCCTCCCTATCCTACCCCTCTAGGTGGTCACAAAGCACCGAGCTGATCTCCCCGTGCCCATAAGTCTTTATAGCCTTCTGACATTGAATGAATTGATAGGTTTGATCTAATTATCTCTTCTCTGAAGTTAAAAGCAAGTCCTGATTTGATTTGATTTTTCTGACGAAATACATTCCTTGGATACAACTCTGAATACCAACCACAGCAGCACCTGCTTTGACAATCTTGCCTGCTGTATTAGCATGAGATAATTATGCAGGAGCCCGAACAGCCTCATTTGCTTCATCCCGTAATCATGTACCAAGCAGGCATCTTTTCTGAGAAAATACTGAAAACTTCTGATGCCTTCCTTCCTACCATAACTAGGAAACAATTCAAACTACCCTCACTGTGCGTAGTGAGGTCCTGGGCTCTGCTGTCCCCACCCCACGCCAAACACTCACATGCCCACCATGCAGGCTGCTTTTCTGTTGTTCAAATACTAAAAGCTGTACCTGACTTTGGGTTTTTATATTTGCTTCCCAGAAACCCTCTGCCTCTAGATCTTCTCGTGGTTAGCTCTTTACAGTTCAATTCTCAGAGTTAATACCACTTCTTCAAAGATGATTTCATTAATGTACCTGTACAGAGTTGTTCCCTGCTCCAAGTTATTCTCCACTCCATAATTCTCTTTAATGTTTCATAGTTCATATTGCTCTATCAGCATCGGAAATTACATAACTTGTTTACTTGTTGATTATCTGCCTTCTACCACTAGGATGTAAACTCTCCGAAGACAGGGAGTTTACCTGTTTGCCTTTACAGCTTTATCTCCAGAGTCTAAGGTGTTCTGTGGAAGACAGTAAGTGCCTAACAGACAGTTGCTGAATGACTTGATTACTGTCCTCACTGTGCTTTCTATTCGGTTCAACAAGTGTTGATGGCATCTGCACTCTGTGCCTGGTACTGTGGTGAGGGGCAGAGGACACGATGCCTCTCAGCTAGTGTTCAGTGTGGTGAGAATGGGGTCTGTCAATAACCGCGACCCCCTCCCCAACAAAAACCAGTTGCTACTCAGCACTCACAATATGCCGGGTACTTGGCTAAGTGTCTCCAGACTTCATCTCATTCAGTCCTCTCAACACTTCATGACGTAGGTATGAATCACCCCATTTTACAGGTGAGAGAACTGAAATCTAGAGGGGTCGTAATTACCCTAAATCATGCAGGGAGTACATGACAAAGCCCCAGACTGAACTTAAGTCGGCCTGAGTCTAAAGCTGTACTTGTCACCACTTTACAACACATGTGTTTTCAAATACCTTACTTTGCTTTTCAGGATACTTGTTATATAACAGGTAGGATTTGATTCTTTAAATCACCTTCTCAATTTGAAAGAAGTAGATGAGGGAAAGAGAACTTTCCTATTGTGAGGCAAGGATGTGTGTTAGCTAAAGAATAAGGATTCCTCCAAATGCTAGGTTCTTGCCCTTGACTTTATTGCTAACTCAGATGTTAATTGCTAATTAACATCTGTCACCTCACATAGTTACCTTTTTTTGTGGTGAGAACACATGAGATCTACTCTTTTTGCACATTTCAAGTATATAACACACTGTTAACTATAGTCACCATGCTGTACGTTAGATCCTCGGAAAAAGACTAATTACAGGGAGTTACAGACTTAGATTTAAACAAGGATGGAAAAGAGGTTTTATTTGTCCCCTGCCCCCTGCTTTCTATTTAAATGTAGACTTTGAAAAAAGGGAGAGGGTCCAGCATTTACTTTCGTACGTAAACTTAAAGTGCATGCATGAATGAATGAAGCAGGCTACATAGCTGCTTGTGTTACTGCAGGTATGAGCACAAATGAAAACCAAAGAAGTTATTAACAGGACCAGATGCACAGCATATCTCTTTTCTTGGGAGCTCAGAGAACCTTGTGCACAGAAATGCAATTATCTTTGGAATGACCCTTTGAGAGTGGCATCTGGTTAACATATTACCCTCTGGTTTGTTAGGGCCCACACTTAGCTTTTTGTTTCTATTCACAGGAGATCCTAGATAGGTCTGAACAAGCCCATGATGAACGCCAGACCTCATGTACACAAAGATTCTAATAGGAGAGAAGTAAACAAACAACAAAGAAAGCATAGTTTTTATTGAAGTAAAACTCGGTTTTTATCTTTTGAATAAAAAAAAACAATACTCTAGTTGTCATATGAATGAAGACCTAATTCAGTTACATTGTTTTCTGAGTCCCTGCCCATGGCATCCCCACTAGACCAAGGTATCTGCCAGGACCCTGTTGTGCAGACTACGTGGCACCTCATTGTCCAGCTGAGGGACAAAGGTTTTGTTATGAGGTCCTGCGTATCCACACACAGGGTTTTCCTTGCTCATTCATCCTATGCCATTTCAGGGCTATGGAATCCTGTGGTTTCCAAGTTAACACTCACCCTTTAATCCTTGAAACCTTGGAAGTGGCAGCCACCCTGAAAGTCGTGTGCTATGTTTAGAGAACTTTTCTGAGGTGACTTGGGAGACCACTGACCTCCCAGCTCTAAAAGGGCTTGTGGCTTTGCCCGCAGCAGTCTGACGTGGTGGGATAAGTGCCGACTCCTTTAGGTGCATTAGGTATGGAGGGCTAGCAGTGTTCAGAGCAGAAGACTTCCTCCCTGCTTCCACAGGCTGTGGGCTAAGTTAGCCGAGGCTTCCTCAGGGCTGCACTTGTTTCTATTCCTCATGGTCACGGTGGCACGACTGACAGAGATGAAAAAGGAGTGGCTCCCCATTTGTTTCATGAAACGCTCCTGTATTTTTCTCCTCTGTTCTCATCAGAGGCCCGTTGGAGTGTCATGTAAAGCTCCAAAGACAGGCGAACATGGGGGCAAACCTGCACCTCACAAAGCAAAAGGGCTGAACTGCAGGCGAGGGCACATATTCTCACCATCTCACCAGGATGGGATTGGGGTGGGTGGCATAGCCAGAGACCCAGTCCCTGACCCAGTACAGAGTAGAACCTAAAACAGCATGCCACTTGAAAAGTTAAGGAGTTCTCCTAAATGTCTCTAGATGCAGAGAGACTCTGGAACTGAAAGTGCAGTTGTCCTTGGAAGTCTTTCTATAATCCGTGTAGTTACTCTTTGCTGATCAACGACAGTAAAGCTGATGCCACTTCTTATGATGAAGGAGGTTGTCTCCCTCGGGCACAAGGGTTCAAGCATTTCGACTCCTCATTACAGTGAGCGGTACAGGTTGCTGGTGACAACCAGTGTCTTGTTTCTCCCCGGAGAAGGGGGGTTCAGGAACTCCTTGTCTGAGTTTTCAGGCTTGGCCCACTTAGATGGTTCCAGAAGCCAGGATTTAACATAAATCAGTAAGGCAGATGGTGGGAGGCCCGGTTTAAGGGCGTGGCTGTTACTCAGCCCCAGTGATGGTGGCTTTTTGGGAATGTGAGCCCAACGTTGCCAGATCTTTTGAATTTTTCCAGCAGCAGCTGGAGTTCCAGGTTTTCATGATGGAGGACAACTCAGATTATATATGCACACATACCTCAAGTGTTTTTGAGGGTACATTGCTGACCAGTCCTAGAGTAGCCCCCTTTCCCTGTTTATTGCTCAAGTGAAAGAATCTTGTGAGCTTTTGGATGATTGGAAGCAAGCTGAGGTTGCACACTCACAGACTGCCCCAAAGGTTCCGTCTGTTCTTCGTGTTTATTGTGATGGAATCCAAATGATAGAAGCTCGAGGTTAAAAAGTAGGGCGTGACATCTGGTCTAGCTAATCCCTCCCAGGGTACCATGTGGGAACTTGGGATCTGAGTGAGATTCAGCAGGACTGCTGCTTATATGGCCTTTCCGTTGAGTAACACACTATACGGTGCTCCTTGGAGTTGTGTGGTGGGAAGCACACAACTGCACAACCATCCATGTTGGTTTAGTATCATAGAGGTTCCTTCTGCCAGTGTTGGGTGTTCTATGATGGACATACTTCCTCTTTCCTGTAGACTATGGCCCCTAATCTTGGGGCTAGGTCCTTTTAATGCTTTCCCTTCTCCTGAAGTTCCCACCTCCCTTCTCTCCCCAAGCTGTGGCTTTCCCCAGATTCCTCCATACTTTGACCTGTAAAGTTGGGTAGAAATCACAGCTGTGCCCTTCCTCCTACTTACTTTCACTTTTGGGTTGGGGTGAGACTTAGAATGCCAAGAATGGTAGAGGAAGGAAAGGAAGTAAGGGTGGCCTTGACACCGGGTGGTGGCTTAAAATTTTTTTTTCCCTCTTTTAGTGTCTATGGAGATCTGAAAAAAATTTAGGTATCTCTACTGTAATATTTAATACTTGGCCACTAAGTCAACATATGAGACACATCTCCCACATCTGCATAACTTGTAGGTCTTATTTTGCTAAGAGAGCATCTGTATACTTTGTGATTTCAACTTGTATTACAAATTTGCCTGGGCACTACATATCAGTCAGGGTCCTGGAGAAATCAAATGTCATACCCTAATTGGATAATTTGTAGTGAGTTTGATAAAGGGATTATTTATGTGTGGAGCAGAATCACAGGCAGTTGTGCCGTATGCTGGGGCTAGAAAGAGTGGGTTGTTTGTGGGGCTCTGTTAGCACTACCCTCAGTGGAGATACCAACTTGTGGAGCCAGGTTGTATAGAAGTGGCTAATGACAGGAGACTGCCAGCCTGTGGTGGCCCTGCAGAAGGAAAGCCAGAGGGATAAGTGTTCCAGCCTCGTTCTCCTGTCTACTGTCTGTTCGCTCCGTTGACCAAACCCAACTGGAAACTTGTCAGTATACATCATACAGGTCACAGGGTGGAAACGGTGGAGAAGGGGGTCTGGAGAGTTGTATAGAAGCTATCGAGCACAGCATTTTAAAATATCAAGGACTTCCAGATAGAGTAATGAGATGCCAGTTTGATGTGGATTCAGGTGAGTGTAATTCTTAGTTTTAGTTTGAACAGACTAGTATGGAAATGCTATCTCAACAGAAGCACTTGAATAAACACTATTAAAGGAATGAAATACATGACAGAGGGTTAACCACAGGGTTGTTTATAAAATTCAACAAATATTTATTGAATCCTTACCATGTCCCTAGTATTGTGGTCATCTTATCTATGAACCATATTGGTATCACTGTAATAAAGGGCAGGATTAAATGATATTTATGTGAGGTTCAACTGGCGCTATCTTTCCTTTGTAAACTTGTTTGGATAAGAGATTGTCCATCTGCCCTTCATGTATTATGTAGAGTGATTCTTCCGTATCAACGAACTTCTATACTGTTACTATTCTATAGGAGAATAGTTTCTAGGAGCACATAATCTTTTAACAGTTCAATTATTAATGTGCAAGTTTTAATTTATGGAACAAACATTAAAATTACACTTACAGTTACCTCCTTGTAAAATGGAGATTAAATGAGATAATGCATATATCTGACCCTTTGTAAGCTCTTAATGAAGGTGAACTGATTTGGAATAGAAGCGAAACTGCCAACCTCCCTACCCTGAAAATTCAATGTTTTCATGTTTCCTTATTCTCTTTTAAACCTTATTCTTGTGCCTATATAATTTGTGTATGTTAGGAGGCTTTTATTAGCAAGTGAAAGAAGCCCAAACTTCAGGTGGCATTGGGAGTGATGTCATCAGGACATTGTTTGCATTTCTTTGTCTCAAGAGGTCTACCCTTCTTCAGAAGGCTCCCTCAGGCTGACTTTCTTCAGGGGATATAAAAGGCCCCTCCTGTTTCAGGCTTCACACCTACATACTGGATGTCCTGGTCAGCTTCGGCTGCCAGAACCAAATAGCACAACCATGGGAATTTATTTCTCACCATTCTAGAGACTGCAAGTCCAAGATCAAGGTGTCAGCAGAGTCAATATCTGGTGAGGGCTCTCTCCTTGGGTGCAGACTGCTGCCTTCTCTTTGTTCTCACATGGCTTTTTCTTGCTGCCTGTGGGTGGAGAGAGAGAGGAAGCAAGCTCCTTGGTGTCTGTTCTTGTAAGGGCACTAATCCCATTAAGGGCACCCCACCCTCATGACCTCCTATAAACCTAATTACCAACTGAAGGCCATATCTTCCAATGTAATCCCATTGGGGGTTAAGACTTCATGTGAATTTGGGGGTGGGGGATGCAGTTCAGTCCATAGCACTGGACTTGCCAGACAGGTCTTCTCCCCCAGCTGTCAAACAAAAGCTCTGTCTTCACTTTGATTGGACTAGACGAAACCAGTCATTACAGATAGGGAATGCCACAAACTGATTAGCTGGGTTTCTGCCCACAACTGATAGAATCATTGTAGCAAATGGTGGGAGGATGAGATGATTTGGACTGGCTTGCATTGGGGGTGGGGGAAGTTATGCTGAAGCAGCATGGCTGCCACCCAAGGCAGGAAGGGAGGCGTCAGCAGCATACCCTACATTTAACTCATCTGTTCCCCTATTGTTGGAGATTCGGCTTGTTTTCAGTGATTCCTGTTCTATAACATAACTAAATTGAATTTCAAAATTTCGCATGAAAGTGCATTAATGTTAGGTTCTCAGAAGTTTTGTCTGACATGCTCAGCAGTGGTTACTGCTTAATGGACAAAAACTAGTACTACTGAAACAAAGTTTTCCAAAAAATCAATATTACTACAACTGTGAAGCCCTGGCCTTCCATCTAGTCTCGCCATAATGAAATTCAGTCACGGCATGATTTTTGAGCTGCCTTTCTCAGGTCACATTGTTCTACAGAATGTGTTAGTGGGTTAGTGTCAAAGCTCAAGGCTGTAACCTTTTGTTCCCTCCTAGAAGCAAAGGATATTTTAAAAATTAATTGTTTATGGGTTCTCAAATGATGAATTAGGTCATTGGGGTTGGGTTTGCCACAATTAAGACTGATGTTTACTTATATTGAGGAAACTGGATTGTAATCCTTAAGTCTGACTTTTTGTCATCCCATTTTCAATATTTCATTATTATACATAGTTATCTAAACAACACATTGAAACTCAGCCTCTGCTAATGATCAATGTCATGCTAGATACTCTGGAAAATAAAAATGTGTGAAGACTACTGTCTAGGTGGGGGAAGAAGACTAATCACATGGAAATGTTGACCAAAACAACCCCATCCTGAGTGTGTGATAAAAGAAGATTGGAACAATAGAAATTTAGAAAAGATCCCAGTGGGTTGAACTTTCATGGGGTCTTCATGGTGGAAGTGGCACTTGAACTGGGCTCTGAAGGATGGATATGCAGGTTCTGGTAGGAAAAAGAATCTGGGAAGGGCATTTACCAAAGGGTGAGAATAAGTGCTGGCATGCTGTGCTGGGATCCCTGAGAAGTCAAACTGGAGTGGCAATCGTGTGCGGGGGAGAGGTGGGACAGCGGGGAGATGGGTAGTTAGTTGTTCTTTCCTGTATCTTCTCCAACTGGATTTCCTCCCATTCTAAAACATCTTTTGGGGGGGCTTTAAATTGCTTTAAAAAGGCAACAATATGTGAAACGTGAAGGTTGGAATCATTTTAGAGTCCTTGTGCTCAGTGGACACGATCTTAGGAGAAGGTCTCATCGGGTGACAACCTACTTTCAGTTTTTGTTTATTCCTTGGATATTTTTTATGAGTTTATAGGCACATCTCAATAAAGAATGTAAATGGCACCTCCTCTCTTCTAGTTGAGGTGGCGGCGGGGGGGTTGGGGCTGTCTCTGTCCTCTGCTGATATTTAGTCCAGAGTCTAACTGAAAAAACATGAAGACTACAGGGCAGAAAATGATGGAAATTGAAACCAGAAACTAAATGCAGGAGTGGAGGGCAGGTGGATTCTGACAAGTTAAGAAATTAAAACAGTTCCATTGATTGTAAAGTAAACCTATAGTTACAGGTTAAATTAAAACTGATATTTTCATTGTCAGTATTTAGGTGGAGTTAAACTTTGGGAATATTAAGACATGATACATTTATATTGATTCTTCCAATTGGCTTTCCTTAAAGCATAATAAAATGTTATATGCATAAATGTGTATATATATAAGTAGATGTTTTCCAACATTGTTAGAAAATGAATTTTAATTTACTGAAGAATCATCTTTCATGCTTATTGCTTGAAATTTTGAACTTACATTTTTTTTTTACTAATATCTGGAGATGTCTATAATCACATCTTGAAAATTTTCTTAAAAGTGGCAATATATGTGTCTGCGTCTAAGGCACGCCACAATGACTCTGGTTCAATGTTATTGCTTTGGGTTCTTTGATTTACTGTCCAATGGAATGCCAAGTCTGGTTATATGCTAAACAAATGAATGGTCAATAGAATTTATTCTCCTAAAATTTTTGTTGGGTTTATATGAAGACTGGCATCTGAGTAGTCATTGGAAGTAAAGTATTTTGTGAGGAAAAATGGCTCAGTGTTCCACCTCATAGGAAAACAGGCAATTGTTCTCAGCATTTAAAATAGGTGAAACTTTTCTATACTCATCTTGACTGTGACATGTTCCATTTACACAAATGTAATTCAGTTAACTGTTAGTTTATTTATATATGTGTAGTTTTTAACCTGTAATAATTCTGATGTAGTTAAATTGCCAAACGTTATTTTGGGAGTTGATGCCTTAGGCCTTTTTCTAAGGTGCCTGCTTTTCCCCTAATCCTCAAATTTTTCTCAATCCTAGCCCTTAAGTCTCTCTTGCTCCCTGCTTCTCTCCTTCTTCTGACTCAGCTCATTATTATGAGCTCACCTTTGGCTTCTTTAGCAATGTGGTGGTTATGAATGTACATTTAGGAGTCTAATCCAGTTGCATCACTTAGTTGCTGTGTGATCTTGGATAAGTTACTTAACCTTTCTGTTTCTCCATCAGTGAAGTGGACTCCTAATAGAATCAATCTTACTTTTGAAGAGTAAGTGAGATAATGCTTGTGAAGTGCCCAGCACTGTGACTGACCCCATAGTAAGCATGTGTTAAGGTAGGCTAGTTGTGTTATTGTAACAATCAACACAGGATTTAAGTATCTTTAAAACACACACATTTATTTTTCATTCACTTGATGTTGGCTGTGGGTCTGGGAGACTCTTCCAAGGAAGGGTTGGCTCAATGGTAAAGGCTGATTCGACCTCATGGCCCCTCCATCTCAACACATACTTCTGTGATCGATGATGTAGGTGGAGGCGAGTGGAGGGTCTCACTGTCTGTCAAGTGCTTGGGCCCAGAAATGACACATATCACTGCCCTTTAGAACCAATTGGCCAGAACTAGTCATGGGACCCAAAGTTAAATGAAGCAAAGATGTAATCTTCCCATGTGCCCAGAAGGGGATGAGCCCTGCACTCGATGTCGCCGTAGATGAAGAAAATGTCACAGTACACAGTGCAGCTGTATACCAGGCACATGTCCTCCGGGAAGTTGGCTGATGTTGGAGCCACAGAAGTTTGAAGTTTTACATTAGGCCTTAAAGAGACCTTATGTTTTTCATTTGTCCTCAGAATTGAGGGTTCCGGATGGCCTGGGTAGTCTAAAATAATGGCCCAAATTTAGAATAAGGCTGATATTTCATAGAAAATACATGAAGGATAAAATGAGATGATTTGTAGTGGTTCTGAGAGATTTGGTGCTGGTAATGAGGGTGCGGGTGTGACGATTATTTACCTAAATCCCACGTGGTGTGGTTTACTAAGGACATGGATCTGGTATTTTGATCTTTCCCTTAGCGTTATTTTCCCAAGGGAGGGTTTGGCACTGCTATTGATGGAGAGGTTGGAAAGACAGCCCAGTGCATCTTTGGACCTGTGAACTGGGAGAAGTCCCTGCGCCCCGATGGTTGGATCAATCCTCCGTCACACCAGCACTGACAGTTAAATAAAGTACAAAATAACCCATGGACGTAGAGTCAGGTTTCCCATTCCAATAGGACTGGCCCCAGCAGTCAGCAGTTAGCCGTGCGCCACTAATGGGGGCTGGCCGAAGAACCTCATTCCCTGTGTGTCACTAATAATCCTGTTTGTCAGGGCTGGGTCCACTAGACTGCTTTTGGGGTGATACGAAAGGAACTGGCATTTCTTTGAAATGTTGAAACTTTTTGGTGTGGAGTGGAGAAGTCCCTTTTTCAACGCTGATTTTATTTGGAGCAAAGGTGTCAAGAGTGTGAATATTCCTTATCAGCTCAGGGAAAGGAATCATTGAACGTGAAGGACTGGAACACAATTGCCATAGAAACCGAGATTCCTTGATATTTAACATCAACTCCTATAATAACTTGCTGTGAGAACTTGGGCATGTCACGTAATTTTGTTGGACCTATTTCTTTTATTAAAAAAAGAATAAATGCTACACTACCTACTTTGGAAGTTTAATGGGAAAAGCAGATGAGAAAAATGCAGCCCCTTAAAAAGCATGAAGGTAGTGGAATGGATATTTTTCTTGTTACAAAGAAAAATATTTTATTATACAATTTTGGAAAATATGAATATGGGTAAGTAAAAATTCAACATGAAAATCTTAAAACCAAACAAAATGCCACCACATAGAGATAATGGCTGTTAATGAATGGGTGTATGTCTTTCCAAGAGTATTATAATCTACTCTTTCTATATAAAGTACGTTTTGAACATCTTTTTGTTTTGTTACGTGTTTTAAATGGATGTGTGGTATTCCACCAAATGAAGATAAATTGTAAAACCAGTGTCCAGTTTACAGTCATTTTAGGTTATCTTCCGTTCGCCTGGCTCTAGTGGCTATTTAGAACTTCCCCTTGTCCACTGCCTATCAGCTACGTGGTCAGGGTAGGATTTCTCTTCTCCCTTCCCGCCCCAAATCAGCCCTGCTTGGTGTAAACTAACCAAGGTGGCCCCATGCCCTTTTGCCACAGGTATTGGTTCAGGAGCAAGCAAGGAACCTAAGTTAATTCCGCTGGAATGAAGCTCAGTACTATGTTCTATGTGTTCTATGGCTAGGAAAAGTGGAAAAAATTCCTCTCCTCTAACAGCTGCAGCCCTTAAAAAAAAAGGCTTGTGGAAGCCAAGTTAAGAACAAAGTCTGCACATGGAGGAAGGCAGAACTGGGAGAACTGGCAGAGAAGTCCAGGTAGAACCATGGTGGAAACTCGAACTACTACTGAACTTTTCAGTAGGTGAACCGGCAGACTCCCTGTATTACTGAGCTCAGTTTGAGTTGAGGTTCCTGTTACTTGAAACCAAAAGCATCCTAGTTGACACATCCATTTAAAACAGCACTGCAACAAACATACCCAGTTAAATCTTTGTGCCCATTCATGACTTTTTCCTTTGCCTATATTTTAGTAGAATTGTGAAATTAGGGTGTGCGTGTTTGGCCAGATTCCCTTGAATTCCTTTTTACAGTTTTTATGTTCCCACTGGCTTTGATGTGCTTTCACTGCCACAGTAGATACCTGGGACTCTTCTGGGGAAAACTGCACTTGGGCTACTGGAGTTTGTCTGAACACCTGGAGAAACTGAAGTGCCTGAAGGTTGACTGTGGTGCCTGCAAATCACTCTGGTGTAGCCCTTAGCCAGTGACAGGTAGGTGAAGGGGTAGGAAAGCCCAGCTCCTTGGCCGCAGCTCTGAGGCACAACTTGCACTTCAGAGTGGTGGAACTACCCTCTGCAGGACCTGCTGGCCATATATCTTTGCGTGGCTTCATCTCGTCTCTGTCCTGCTTCCCCCCTCCCCTTGCCAGTCTCCCTGGGAACACGTGCACGAATCCTCATCTTAGGGTCTGCTTCTGCGGAATGCAATCAAAGCCAGCTTGTGAACGATCTTCAGGTTTCTGATGGCACATACATTTAATGTAAATGATTAAGGGTTAGCACGACTGCTAGTCAGATGGGACATTACGATGGTCTGGCCGGTGACATTGGATCTCAGGTACCTTGGGAAGTAGATGAAAAAAGGAAGAGGCTTCACAGCTTCTGACAGTGGTTTGCTGAACACACGTGAGTGCAATTTTGAAACTGGCTTTGGATCGCTGAATGAATGTGTCAGCTCTTCCTTTGGGAAACTGAATATTATCCTGTCTAACAGAGCTCAGTATTATGGTCTTTTTTTTTTTGCTGAAGTCTAAATCCCCTTCATTTAATACCATCCCATTTTCCTTAGTTATAGTCTATTGTACCATCCTAAAAACTCTTTATACTTGGTCCTAACGATTCTCATTTGATAAAAGACAGGCTGCTCTTACATTGGAAAATGCATGAGTTACCCTGCAGAAGAGAGTGATGGGGAGGAGGATAATGGTATATAAAGCCCTGCGAGGGGGCTCTTCCGGAAGGCATCTCCAGTCCCCATGTGCTTGGGTTGGTAACATTAGTGCTGTCTTTGAGTCCTCTCTACCCTTCACAAATATCTTCTCTTCCTCCTTCCAAAGTCCCTCTTGTCCTGTCCTTGCATTTCCATTGTGATCACGTGCTTTGGTCCAAGTTCACACCATTTATTGGGAACTGAATTGTATCCCCCCTGCCCCCGCCAATTCCTGTGTTAAAGCCCTCACCTCTAATGTGACTGTATTAGGAAATAAGGTCTTTAAGGAGGTAATTAAGGTTAAATAAGGTCATAATGGTTAGGCCCTAATCAGACTGAACTAGTGTCCTTATAAGAAGATAGAGACATCAGCGACCTCTCTCTGTCCATGCACACACACAGGTAAGACCATGTGAGGACTCAGTGAGAAGGCAGCTGTCTGCAAGCCAGGAAGAGAGGCCTCAGAAGAAAGCAACTCTGCTGGCACCTTGATTTTAGACTGCAGAATTCCAGAACTGTGAGAAAGTAAATTTCTGTTGTTTAAGCCTCCAGTCTCTAGTATCCTATTATGGCAGCCCAAGCAGATTAATGCACCTTTCTATGTTGGTTTTTTTCCCCAGGAGAACAGTACCTATAACAGTAGACTAGCATCCTGGTCCCCAGGTCATTTTGTTTCAGTTAAATTCTTAAAGCAGCACTTACATCTTACCTCACACTGAAATAAATCCTTTTGTAGCACGTGAGTGGCACAGAGTGGAGCTTAAAAGGTTTAGCGGGCCATCATGCTCTCTCTAACCCACCCCTCGAACCTGCCTTATAGCATCTTCTTTGCTTCCCAGTCCAAACCCTGTGTTCCAGTCTTTTCCCTGTCCCCCATTTATAGTGCCCACTCCTTCCTTGCCCAGTTGGAATTTTCTCTAGCTTCCGTGTCGACTATCCAAACCCCATCTGTTCTTTAGGGTCATCCTAATCCTTACATCTTTGGGGCCTCTTCTCAACTTTCCAGCCAACCCCTGCATCACTCTGGTACTTCCTGCCCTTGCAGAAATTTAACAGAAAGAGAGGAGGGGATTGAAGGCACTGTGCCTAAGATCTCAGGTGGATGAGATTCTTCCCTGCAGGCCAAGTGTTGGGCTGTAAATAATACCTTCAGGGCCTAAACTGAGAATAGAGGGATAGAAAGTGATTTGACTTTGGTGTATGTATGTGTTTATACCCATATATGTGAAGTCTATGTTCTTGGAGTAGAGGCCCATTCATTTAGAGAAAAAAGCCTGCTCCAAATTCCCCATCTGGAACTAGAAATTTGTCCTTAATGAGACACATGTATAACATAGGTTATAGATTAAGACTGACCTGAAGAGAGCACACTGACTTTCGTCTCAACATGTCACACGTCAAAGACAGCTAGAAGTGGAAGAAACCAAGAAATCAAGCGTGGGATTGCCCAAACTGCAGTCAGTTACTAACCACGTTAATACATTTTTTAAACCTTATTCACATTGCATCAAAGGGATGCTTTGATGCACTGCTGAGGTCTTCTCAGCAAAGCTCATGGGAATTTGGTATATGAGGATCCACACTAGCAATCCATTTCATCAGTGTCAATACTTCTGGACAGTTTGGGTGGAAAGGACAGTTCCTGAAGGTGAGATACCTTCACCATGTATACTAGCATTGGGTCTTGCTTGTGTGTGTGTCAACAATTTCAGCCTTGCTGTAGCAATAATAGCTAAGATACTGTAGAGCTGAGAGGCTATTTAAGTATTTATAGATATACACATAAAATAAAAGCACCTAACATTTTTCTCCCTATTGCTTAATTTCCACAGCGGTGTACACACCACACTTTAGGAAACAGTGATGTAGTCCAATTTGTCTTCTCATTTGAAGATGAGAAATGAAGGTCTGGAGACCTTTCATTGCTCAAGGTCATTCGAGTGTTTAAGGGCAGGATGCTGGGGTTCCTGACTTCCAGGGAACCTAACTTTTCTCTGAAATTATACTGCCACTTAACCTCTTAGCAGTACATAATACAAATATTGGTGACCTCATGGCATGCCAGCCCTCGGGTGAAATGTAGGTCTGTGATTGGCTCTCCTGTTAAACTTTTAAGAAATGGGAGTCTAGGAAAAAAACCCAAAACAGTCATGCAAAGACTCACTGGGCTGGAAGGGAGCCAGTGGTCATCTAGCTCAGTGCTGGGCAGAACCCTGGATTGTCCAAGGAGGGTCTTGGAGACCTCTTTGCAGGCCAAGAAGTCAAGGCATAAGGGAGAATCAGGCAGGTTTGCTTCTGTGTCTTCATGTTATTTTCATGTAAGATAGCACTGAAAATTTCAGAAGTAACACTGTAAAAGTGCTGTGCTTGTCCATTTTCATCTTATAGGTAATGACATGAAGGCTCAAAGGGGGATCATGTTTTTCTAGTTAATAACAGACAACATTCCTCATCCAGCATTCCTATAGCTTAAAAAAGCAATAGAGGCAAGTGGGTCCATGAACGTGGGTTTTGTGGTCACGCAGATTTGAACTTGAATCCCAGCAGGGCTTGAATGGAGTTTTTCTCTCCAAATTAGGCAAATTGTTTCTTCAAGACTCATGGAGTGGTCAGTGTTCTTATAGGGGAGTGAGGTAAAAGCATTTTCCTCACCATATCCTGCCCCAGACATGTTATCTGTTAGGAAGGAAGGAAGGAAAAATGGGAGGGATATATGGAGAAAGAGGGAGGAAACAAAGGTGGCAGAGAGCATTCCTAAAAGTCCTCCATGTTACTTCCGCTGTGCTTCCACACGCTCCTTGGGACCTCGCTTGCCAACAGAAATGTTGATTAAGCACTCTGGTTCTTATGTATTTTCTGCATTGGGAACACTTACAGTTAGGTTTCAGGGCTCTGAACGCCCCAAACTGGGGAACCTGTCATTAAAAGGTCCTTTTAAAAAGCACAAGTGCCCCAAAGTTTAATGGCATTAGATTTTGTCAATGATTTCTTGAATATGACACCGAAGACACAGGCAACAAAAGGAAAATAGAGAAATTGGACTTCATGAAAATTTTTAAAAATCTGTGCATCAAGACACTATCAACAGAGGAAAAGGGCAATCACAGAATGAGAGGAGATGTTTGGAAATCATATATCTGATAAAGGATTAATATCTAGAGTGTACAGAGAACTCCTAAAACTCAACCACAAAGCAAACAACCTGGTTAAAAAATGGGCAAAGGACTTGATTAGACATTTCTGCTAAGAAGATACATAAATGGCCCATAAACACATCAAAAGATGCTCAGCATCACCGATCATTAGGAAAATGCAAATCAAGACTATAGTGAGATACCACCTTACACACATTAGGGTGGCTACTATGAAAACAAAAAATAACAAGGGTTGATGAGGATGTAGGAAATTGGAACCCTGTGCACTACTGGTGAGAATGTAAAATGGTAGAGCCATTGTGCAAAATATTATGGTGGTTCCTCAAAATTAAAAGTAGGATTACCATATGATCCAATTCCACTTCTGGGTATATACCCAACATAATTGAAAGCAGGTTTTCCAGGATACTTTTTATACCTAGGTTCATAGCAGCATTGTTCACAATAACTAAACTGTGGAAGCAACCCAACTGCCCACTGACAGATGACTAGATAAGCAAAACGGGGTGTATACACAACAGAATATTATTCAGCCTTAAAGAGGAAGTTCTGACACAGGCTACAACATGGATGAATCTTGAGGGCATGATGCTAACCTATCAGTCGCAGAAAGACAAATGCTGTCAATTCCACTTGTATGAGGCACCTAGAGTGGTCAAGTTCATACAGACAGAAAGTCGAATGGTGGGCTCTGGGGGTTGGGAGTAGGGGTTGCTGGAGGGCAGAGAGTTCCAGTTTTTCCAGAAGAAAAGAGTTCTGGAGATTGGCTGCCGAACAACGTGAATGTCCTGAACGTTTCTAAACTCTACACTTATAAATGATACGATGATACAATTTTATGTGCATTTCACTACAATTAAAAACCAAACATGGACTTCCCTGGTGGCGCAGTGGTTAAGAATGCGGGGGCTTCCCTGGTGGCGCAGTGGTAGAGAATCTGCCTGCCAGTGCAGGGGACACGGGTTCGAGCCCTGGTCTGGGAAGATCCCACATGCCACGGAGCAACTAGGCCCATGAGCCACAACTACTGAGCCTGCGCGTCTGGAGCCTGTGCTCCGCAACAAGAGAGGCCACGATCGTGAGAGGCCCCCACACTGCGATGAAGAGTGGTCCCTGCACGCTGCAACTAGAGAGAGCCCTCACACAGAAATGAAGACCTAACACAGCCAAAAATAAATAAATAAATAAATAAATTTATAAAAAAAGAATCCGCCTGCCAATACAGGGGACACGGGTTCAAGCCCTGGTCCGGGAAGATCCCACATGCTGCGGAGCAACTAAGCCCGTGCGTCACAACTACTGAGCCTGTGCTCTAGAGCCTGTGAGCCACAACTACTGAAGCCCGTGTGCCACAACTACTGAAGTTCATGCACCTAGAGCCCGTGCTCCTCAACAAGAGAAGCCACCTCAGTGAGAAGCCCGCGCACCGCAACGAGGAGTAGCCCCCGCTCGCCGCAACTAGAGAAAGCCCGCGTGCAGCAATGAAGACCCAATGCAGCCAAAAATAAATAAATAAATAAATTTAAAAATTAATTTAAAAAATTATTAAAAAAAAAACACCAAACACAAGTGCCCCTCGGAGACACAGTAAATATTTTTGTCGTTCACAGTTTAGAGTTGCCTCATTGTCAGGGTGCTAGTCTTCAGTCAACTAGCTGAGAACAGTTACGGAGGGGATGGGAACTTCCATGAAAGAGCTTCTGAAGCTAAGTAGCCTGGTCCATTTCCTAATTTCTTCAGCGAATATCTGAGTGCTTGCTGGAGCCGGGCACTGTACTTGGTCCTCGAGATAGACAGCTGTGAAAATGTTATACAGAGATCCTTGCAATTTGGGAGTGAGAGGTGGGGTAGGGAAGGACCCCCAAATAAAAGCATGGAAGTTTTTAGCGTGTTACCAGATGATGCAGGTTACGGGAACAATAAAGCATCAAAGGGAAAGAAGGCTACCCTAATTAGAAGGGGACATGTGGACAGACCGGAGGGAGCAGCCCCTGTAGATACAGAGAGAAAGAACATTCTAGGCAGAGAGAATAGTAAGCGCGGGAGGCTATGGGGAGGGAGCTGCTAGGAACAGCCAGGGACAGCGCGCCAGTGTGTCTGGAAGGGCTTGAGGGAAGGGGAGGGACAGTGTGTGTGTGTGTGTGTGTGTGTGTGTGTGTGTGTGTGTGTGTGTGAGAGAGAGAGAGAGAGAGAGAGAGCGCGAGAGAGAGAGGGATGGGGAGGGGGAGAGAGGGAGAAGACTGCCTTTATGGGAATCCAGATGGGAGCCTCTGAAGGGTTTTGAGCTCCAAGTGACATGATCAAACTTGGGACTTACCAGGATCACCGTGACCGCTGTACCTAGAACAGATTGAATGGGAAGGGGCAAAGCAGGAAAACGCATTTGGAGAGGGTGCACAGAAGGGGAGAGCAGGGCTGGTGGGACCTGAGGGGAGAGGTTTTCCGTCTCTTGCAGGGTGCCGGGTAGGGTTTAGTCTGGGTGTGGCCGCCCCGCTCCCCGTCTGCAGCACTCTGCCCTCCTCACCTCCTGTAAACGGAGGCTAAGTGCATCCTTGAGGCTCTCCTAGAGAGTTGATGGCCTGCCTGGGACGGTCCTGAGTCACAGCCCCTTGGCTGTAACCAGCTCCACGGATGCTCCTGTCCTGAGCATTAACCTCCCTCAGGGGGAGTCCTCATTCTCCAGGGAGGAAATGGGTATCTCGCAGCTGCGGGCTCTTAACTCCTGTAAAGCTGCAGGACAAATGACTTCGCTGAACGTGCTTCATGCAGGGAGGAGTGGGTAATCTCAGAAAAGGGAATAAAACTTTTCAAAACTCCGAACCAGGGGACTGCAGAGAAGCTCGCTGTCTTCTCTCTTGGCTGTGTGTGTGTGAATCGGGGAAGGAGAGGGCGGGCACCGACTTGGGTCTCGGTTTGCCCCCGCGGACCATTCTTCCAGGGCAAGTTTTTCTTAGCGTCACTCGATTTCCTGAATTGGGAGAATGAATACCCAGTGTAGAAAAGGGGGAAGAAAAGCGTGTTAGTTAACATGAAATATGGTCATCTGATGGCTTGTCCGTTATGTATTTGAGGAAGCAGAGATTCTGAAGACCTTCACCTACTCAAGGAGAGGAAATTGCCTCTGTCTAGACCAGGACCTCTTACCTTTGCCACTGGTGACATCTTGTGTCTGATAATTCTTTGCTGTGGGGCTGTCCTGGGCATTGTAGGATACTCCTACAGTATCCCTGGCCTCTGCCCAGTAGACGCCAGTAGTCCTTCCCCAGCTGTGACAAGCAGAAATGTCTCCTGAAATTGTCAATTGTCCCGGGGTTGGGGAGCTGGGAGGAGGGGTGCAGAGTTGCTCTGGGTTGAGAGCCCCTGACCCAGGCTCAGCAGGCACATGGGTGAAGTCAGGACTGTGTATGTCATGTCCTCTCTGGCTAACAATAATCGATGAAGTTAAAACTAATAGTGGCTTCTGCTTGGTCACTGGGACAGCAAAGCATTCACTGTTCTGCCTTGAGAGAACAATTTTCCTGTGTTTTAACTAATAAGGCCCTTGTGATGGCTGGATTCTGGGCACCCCAACTAATAAGCGTGCCTATGAGGCAAAGAAACCAAAACCAACGTCCTCCCTGATTGCCAGGGAGGGGGCATGTTTTCTTTCCTCTCCCTCTCCTGGATCCATGCAGTAATTAGCCAAAGTAAAATGACTATTAGCTCATGCTTAATTGCCTTTACAGCGTACTCACCAGCACTGATGCAGTAGTGCTAAACCAAATTTTTTTTAAATAAATTTTTTAAAATTTATTTATTTTTATTTTTGGCTGCCTTAGGTCTTTGTTGCTGCGCACGGGCTTTCTCTAGTTGGGGCGAGCGGGGGCTACTCTTCATTGCGGTTTGTGGGCTTCTCATTGGGTGGCTTCTCTTGTTGCAGGGCACGGGCTTTAGGCACGTGGGCTTCAGTAGTTGTGGCATTCGGGCTCAGTAGTTGTGGCTCGTGGGCTCTAGAGCGCAGGCTCCGTAGTTGTGGCGCACGGGCTTAGTTGCTCCGCGGCATGTCTGATCTTCCCGGACCAGGGCTCGAACCCATGTCCCCTGCACTGGCAGGTGGATTCTTAACCACTACGCCACCAGGGAAGTCCCTAAACAATTATTTTTTGAACTTTATGGCTTTAAATAATCCTTGGCTCTGAAATTCCCTGTACCCCTCAGCTAGGTAGCCACAGGCACCTCTGCCCTAAATCCTTTTCTTATACTTTGTAGCTTTTTAAGCAAGTCCCCTCTTTAGGAAGACATAATCCCTTCTCTGTAGAAAACATGAAAGACCTGAACAAATCAAGATTTCTCCATGGAGAATTCAGCTAATCCTGTGCTTAGCTCCGAACAAGGAAATCCATCTCTCCACCAAGCACGCCATTACCGGACTAATGCCTGACTTGAATAACAAGCAAGTTATTGTGCTTTTAATTGTACCCTGCTCGGTCACAAAGCACGTGTGAGAGAGGAATGTGCCCAGCTTCTCCAGGAGAAACAGGTCAGGCCTCTAATGCTCCTTTGCTGTCGCTTTCCCCTCCCCCTTTCCAATCCTTTCTCTTCCCAGCAAAGCAGAGGGAGCAAAAAGAGACAGCTAAATTATGTTTAAAATGGAAGAGTCTAAAAGAAGAAAAACGGTGGTCAGTACTGACTTGGGAGAGGATGAATTATCTATCCATAGCCTCTGCAGTGTGGCTCATTTGAGGACAATCAGTGTTCTCATCGGCTTGCTGGAGGGCGATATCTGTGAGCCTAAACCAGGCTTTCTCAGCCTCAGCACGACTTCTGGGTGGGGTTGGATGCTTCTTTGCTGTGGGCCTGTCCTGTGATGGAAGGACTTTTAGCCTCCGCTAAGCTGTGACCATCCTAAGTGTCCCAAGACACTTTCAAATGTCTCCTGGGTGCAAAATTGCCCCTGGTTGAGAACCATGGCCCCAAGCCCTTCCATACTGGGATGTACTTGCTCTCTCTCCCCCCGTACACAAAACCCAAGAAAATCATGGTTCCTGTGTTAAAACTGGGGAGATCAACGTGCTCTTCATGTAGGTAGAATGAGCGGAAAGGAAAAAGACACTGACTTGTGTGTAGTCAGGAGACAGAGTGGGAACCCCCTCAATGCCAAGACTGAAAAGAGTCTTAGGATGTGGGTGTGTTTCTGGCTCCCGCTGGGAAGTGGCAATGCCCCTGGTTGAGCAAGCCAACTTTCGAACACCTCTACCCCTGTGCACTTTGGAATCGGGCTTGCTGTGGGCGAGATGAGGAGTGATGAC
Organism: Balaenoptera physalus; assembly: GCF_965194825.1. Classification (NCBI taxonomy): domain Eukaryota; kingdom Metazoa; phylum Chordata; class Mammalia; order Artiodactyla; family Balaenopteridae; genus Balaenoptera; species Balaenoptera physalus. The sequence goes on from NC_138882.1 coordinate 36,425,895, forward strand.
GAGGCTGCAGAGATGAAGGCGCCTGTGAAGGTGCTGACTGTCTTCTCCCACACTACTTAGGACAGGGGAGAACTACCCAGCTTCACAGAGATACCCATTGCTCAGACAATGACAATCCTGTCTTGGACCTAAACATCGGGATGAAAGAGGGCTACTGACAAGACAGACGCTGTGCAAGCATGGGGTTGCACTTTCATTACAGACATTGAGGCAAACATTTCACTCCTGGTGATATAAAGAGACCTCCCTATTTGTAGGAACTTACAAGAAACATTATTGCTTGTCCTTACCGGCCAGAAGGAAAAGGGGGAGAACGAGCACACTGCAGTGAGCCCCAATATCCACTAGATGGCGGTGTACATCTTCCTCAGAAGCCAGGCGGGCAGCGCTCAGGGCAGCTAGTTGGCCTAAGCAAGACAAGGGCCGCTCTTCTTTTGGGAGACAGGCGTCTCCTCTCATTGTCGGCACAAACAGCCCCAAACAATTGCACTGACCACACAGCTCTAAGCCATGTTCCAGGGCACTGCCGTCTGTTGAGGAGTGAATGCTGGGAAAATGAACCACGCTGCTTATTTGCTTGATTGGGGGGAAAAATAAGATCTCAAGTGACAGTGGGTGTAATTTATTTTTCCAACAAGAATAGGGGCAAAGCCATTTCATTCCCCCCCCCAACTGCTACCATAAATGAAGGCAATTATCTAATTAGTCCCGAATTACTAACTGGCAATGTAAAGACCTGCTGGAAATCAAGCTTAAGTGGGGCGTCTGGAGAAAGGGATGTGATTTCTGTGGGAGGAGGGGAGGGGTAGGGCGGGGTGGGAGGGGCGGGAGGGGAGGCCGGTCTGAAGCCCATTGTGAGGCCCTGGGCCCCTGTGGTCTGGGGCCTGTGCTGGCCCTGACCCTGGGAGAAAAAGAGGCTCAGTGATGTCTTCAGGCCATTCATTTTGTGCAGGTGAATGACTTTCTAAATTGAAGGAAAAAGAACCTGTTGGAGAAAACCTATCCATGAGTTTCTCTGAAAATGCTACAGATGGAGATGAACTGGTTTGGGAAGGAGAGCACAGCCCTGTGGCGCCTGGACACCCCGCTGCTGGGTGGACCCCCCAGGAAGGTTCTGGCATGGAAATGACAGGCAGTTCTGAAACCAAGTTGGGCTTTACGTCATTAAGAAATCCCCCAAAGGAATGGAATAAAGGCCTCATTTCACACTTTGGGTTTTGCATGTGTCCTGAGGAAGCGCCTCTTCCCCAGCTGAGACAGCGCGCTGTCCCCATGACCCAGTGAGTGGCCCTCATCATGAGAGGAAAGCAAAACAACAGCGGGGTGGGTGAGCGCCCAGAGATGCCCCTCAAAGACTCCGCAAATTCCAGTCGCAATTGATTTGTTCAGGGATGACTTCTTGCGTTCTAGTTAGATGTGACTTTAATCGGAGTGTTTTCCTAAGGCGATTTATCACAACTGCGAACCGTCAGTTTGCACAGCTGCTGCTTTTTTAGGGAAACACACAGGCTCGGGAGGCGGAGGAGCCGCCGCGGGTTCCTCTCTTCCCCACGGAACGGCCCGCGGGCCCCTCGCCCACCAGAAACGTGTGCGCCTCGTCCTCAGAGGCCGCCGCTCCGGTGCTCGGGCTCCTCTGCTATTTCTGGCTGCTGAACAGCCCTCTCCTCTCTCCTGGGAGAGGCAGCTGGTTTCCTTTTGGGGCGCTCCCCTTCTCCCCGTCTCAGCTCCTGCAGCGGAGACGACGCTGCCCCTCTCTCCTTGCACGCTGTGGGCTGGGTGTGCAACCCGGCTCGGGCCACAGTCCCCCACTGTCCACCCCCGGCCCCCGACCCCGCTCGGCGCCCACGACTGGCTGTTAGGTTGCCAGAGTCAACAGAGCGACCACAGCCGGCAAAGCCCACGCAGGGCGCCCAGTTAAAGCTCAACCTCATATGAAAACCACGACTTTTAAGGGTGTCTTCAGTATTGCCTGCAACATACTTCTACTAAAAAAATGACTGTTTATCTGAAGTTCAGCTTTAACGAGGCAGGCATCCTGTATTGTGTCTGGCAACCTTCTTGGTTCTAAAGAGAATGTCCAGAGCAGGTCAAATTGGAATCAGCCTAGGACTTTTATCTGGGGCTTTGGGGAAAAAATACTTAAAAGGTATCTGTTGGGACTGCTAGGCTGGTAGGATTCATGCTTGCAACTGCTGGGAGCCAGCTTTGCTATCATGTGGGTTATATCATATATAAATAAATTTTTACTGATCTATATGACTCTGGGTTCTGAAACTTCTACATGTCACATGCGTGATACATAACACACAATGTCAGTCCCAGGAGAGAGAAAACACTCCAATGAAGCAAGCCAAAGAAACAAGTTTCAAACAAGGTAAAGTGATGTGTAGACCAGGACTTTTCAATTCTTTCCTGTCATGCTGAAGCTTCCAGCTCCTGAATAACAACACATGTTTCCCTCGCCCTAGACACCCAAGAGTGTGTCTCCTCTCTTGGGCACAAGAATCGCTAGAGTTACATATGTGTAGTAAACAGTGGACCCAGCTGGCATACTCACAATGACCAAATTGTGTTGATCGTACTTTAAACCAATACATTGCTCCACGATGAAGTTGCAATAAATGATATATTTGCTTTCCAGACATGAATGAGATGCCTTACTGGATATACTCCAGGAAGGCCAGAGAAACTGGAATAATTAACTGGTGGATTTCTTTCTGGATAGCCCATGATTTATCTAGAATATAAGCTTTACATATCTGTATCCTTCAAACTAGACGAAAGGGAAAATCTGGGCTGCAAGCCTCAATTAGAAATGTGGGGTGCTGCTATGCTGACAACTGGTGCTCCCTGACCTGTATCTTCTGAGACTAGAACCCAGTGTGGTGGATGACCAATTCATGCGTTGAACAAAAGAAGACCTCCTACAGGGCAGTGTATGTGTTCATCACACGTATGGCACTTAGGGCTAAGTACCATAAGGACTACAAGAAAAAAAAAAAAAAAGTAACACAGGAAGCATATATGATAAGGAGGCGCCACAGTCCAGAGCACGAGCTCTGGAATCACACAAGCTTGCTTCGAATCCTAGCTAAGCCACTACCATCTGTATACCCTGAAGAACAGTCGAAGGTTTAAATGTTGTTTTACCAAATTTCGAAAAAGAAGTGAAGAAAGAACCCATCTGCCAGGCAGGGACATCGTGGGGTGCAGCATCCAGTCGGGTCAGCGTTCTGCATCCCCTGCTCAGAAACCTTCGCCACCTGGCTCATGGTGATGCTGGCAGCTGAGCAGCCCTGGAGAAGGTGCTCCCGTCATCAGGCCTCGCAGAGAAGCTGGGGAGGTCCCTGGAGGAGGCTGGCCACAGCCTGGCAAGCTCTGGGTGCCTCCTGCACTCAGCTCTGAACAGGCTCTGGCCCCTGGGCCCCTTGTGGGGGAAGGGCTGGCCGATACATACACAGGGCTGAGGGGCCTGCAGAGCCGGTGCCCAGGCAGGGTGAACTCTGCAGGAGAAGCCTTCCACAGTCCCCAACACTCTCCGCATGGTGGCCCATCCGGTGCCAAACACCTGCCACCCACAGTGAGAAGTCCCAGCCACTAGAAAGTCCAGAAGGGGTTGGGCTATGGGGCCCCGCCCTTTGCCCTTGGGCCGGGGTTTCTCCACGGGCTGGGCTGGCATGCGCCCCCCGCCCCACCCCCTGCCCCACCCGCCCTTTCTCTGTGACAGGTAAAATGGACATGTCACAAGTGCCAGGCTGAGCCATCCAGTGTCCAGTGTGTGCTAGACCTTGAGAGGAGGTGAAGCTAAGGAGAAGCTCTCCCAGTTTCACTCTGTTCTCGGATGGCTTGGCGCACAACCGGTCCTACATGGGCAATTTACTATGCAAATTTCGTACCTGGCTCCGCCACTGCCACCGGCCCCGCCGTGGGGCCCAGGTGGGCTGTCACCCGCTGGTTTTGCCCTCCTGGGAGGCTGCCACATCTGACCGGGACCACCCTGCTGCTCCAGCGCCTGCCATCTGCCCTGAGCAGGGAGTCAATGTCAGGAAGCCGGTACCATCTAGTCACCTCCCACTGAGGAGAGGGGGGCTGGGGAAAACAGGGGCAGAATGGAAAATGACAGCCTGGGAAGGAGGTGAGAAGAGGGAGGTGAAGGTCCCATCCCATGCCATGGTGTCCTCTGCCCCAACCGCATGCTGCTCCCTGCTGCTGGAGAGGCCAACAAAAAAAGTGCTGGGTGAAGACCACCGACCCAAATCACCAGGCTCACTGATGTCTGGGAAGGAGCTGCAGCGTGAAGAGTCTTCACGCATCCCAACAAGAAACTCCTCTTCCTTTCTATCTACCAGCAGTAGGCTCTGCAAGCGGAAGATTCACCTGCCACTTTTTCTGCCGCTGCCAGGGCTGAGGTCGCCCCCATCGGGGACCGAGGCACTGACATGGGATCGAGGTGAGCTGCCCCCTCCTCCTAAGCTTCCACGCTTAGCTGCTGCCAAAAACCCAGGCACCTTGGAGAAGAACACTGAGTGTCAGTGGAACAAGAGCCTGAATAATATAAGGAAGGTCAAGGAAGGCTGCAGTGCCCCTCAGTCTGCCCCTTCTCTCTCCCCACCTGCCTCACAGACTGCAGACTCCCTGCCCCCGGCCACTCACACTTTGCAGGTCCCTGCTACTACCACCGACTTGGCCGACCTATATTCCACGTCCCCCATCCTGTCTGTCCCTCCACCTTCCCTGACACCTAATATTGATCAGGAAACAAGATACACAGTCCCTGAGTCCCCTCCTCTTGCCAGTCCTGCTGATTCTCTTCCTCCTTCAGCTTCTGATCCCATTTTGGGAATTCCAAATTCAGTCATAGCCACAACACCTCTTATTTCTGACCTCCCCACACCTCCTAGCATCCCAGCTTTCTCCTTCTAGCCACCATCCCACAAAAAGGAACCCCCAACACCCATCTGTGTAGATTCTGCCCCTCCTTTATACTTACCTACCCCTCTTCCAGTCCCTACCATCAATCCCCCTATTTTAACTGGGCAGCCCATGACTTCTATGTCAATCCCTTCCACCAGCATGGTCATGGCATCTGGAAGTTTGACCTTGCAGCCTAGTGTCTACACGGACACTACTGCCCCTTCCCAAGCTATCATTTTTAGGTCACCCCCAGGTTTCAGGGTGGAGCAGAGGCACCCTGCAGGGGTACCAGTGTCCATCACCCCACCTGTGCCGATGGTCCCCTGCGCCACCCCAATTTTTAACCATCTCTTTGGCCCCCAAACCAACCCTCAGCCCATATTTGGGACCTCTGATGGGCAGCAGAGGGCCTCTCTCCCTGGTGCTCCTGTTTTCCCCAGCCCCCCATTTATGGCTTCAGGTCCTGTTTTCCCCAGCCCCCGATTTACAGCTTCGGCTCCTGTTTTCCCCAGTCCCCCATTTATGGCTTCGGCTGTCATCGGTGCTTCAGCAGGCAGCACCTCTGACACTGAACCTATGGACACCACACCTCCTTCCCAGGCTGTCATTTTCCATTTGGCTCCTGTTTTCCCCAGACCCCCATTTACGGCTTCAGCCATCATCGGTGCTTCAGCAGGCAGCAGCTCTGACACTGTACCTATGGACACCACACCTCCTTCCCAGGCTGTCATTTTCCAGTCTGCCCCTGTCTCCAGGCAGAACTAATAGCCATTTCACAGGGCTGTTCCTAGTTCTGGGAACACGCCACCCAGTAGTAGCAATGCCTCAGCCCATGCATCGACACATTTACCTGCAACGTGGTCAACAGATAAGACCGACACTTCAAGCTTCCTTGGACCCAGGTCTCCCGTCTCAGGCCAAACTGGGGGCCAACGATGGGCAGAGGCCTAACAATTATTTTCTATTGGGAAACCCAGCAGCCTCAGCACAAGAGAAAGTCCTAGTCGCTCCTGCAGCCTAGCCACCGTGAGTCAGCATCATGCAGTCAGCTTTGCCAGCTTCCCTATTCGTCACCATCAGCAACACGCAGCCGGCCTTTGGCGACAACCCAGGCATTCTCTCAGGGGCTGTGTCCATTGCTACTGGCTTTGGACTTGCCACCAGGATGCCCAGTACTGGGGACAGTAGCTCACTCTTTGCCGACACCACACCGGGCCCACTGTTCATGGGACCTGCAGCCCCTATGGCCGGTGGGAGCCTTGAAGTCGGTGTGTCAGCCCCAGGCCTCACTCATTCAGAGGCATCCAGACCACTTAACTTTGGGGCAGGACTAAGTGGGGCACCCAGCACCGCTTCTGTTCCTACTTTGGGCCAGACAACCTGCCATCTACCTGACCACGGCAAGGCTGCTGCAGTAGGAGGGGCAGGCACCATCTCAGCATTTGGGAACATACCTGATTCCACCTTAACTCCAAATACCTGGGGCCTACCTGGGCTGAATACAGGTGCTACGGTGATGGCAGGGGACAACACCATCCCCACGATGGGAGGCCCTAGTGTTTCAACTTGCCGTCACTGCACACAGGGCCCATCTGGAAGTAGAAAATCTACATTTAAAAGTTCCATCACCGGAGCTTCCTTGGTGGCGCAGTGGTTGAGAATCTGCCTGCTAATGCAGGGGACACGGGTTCGAGCCGTGGTCTGGGAAGATCCCACATGCCGCGGAGCAACTAGGCCCGTGAGCCACAACTACTGAGCCTGCGCGTCTGGAGCCTGTGCTCCGCAACAAGAGAGGCCGCGATAATGAGAGGCCCGTGCACCGCGATGAAGAGTGGCCCCTGCTTGCCGCAACTGGAGAAAGCCCTCACACAGAAACGAAGACCCAACACAGCCAAAAATAATTAAATAAATTAATTTAAAATAATAATAATAAATTAAAAAAAAAAGTTCCATCACCAAGGAGAAGAAATCTGTGTCAAGGGACATGTCAGTTTCCACCTTCCATCAGAGCACACCACATCTGTTGGAGTTGCAAGTGTGCTTACCACCCGTGGGTTTCAACACACTTCTAGTTCTACCTTATTTCCAAGCACAAGGGGCCCACCTGCCCACAATCCAGGTGGTGGTCGTCTAGGAGGGAACAACATCATGCCCATGACTGGAGGACCTGGTATTCCCGCTTACAACTGAGACCCACCTGGTCAATACACAGGTGGTGTGGATGGAGGGCACAACATCACCGGTGCTGGGAGGCCCTGTGTCAATAACTGCCATCAGACTTGGAACCCATCTGTGCAGAGAACGGGGGGTGGGGCATGGGGGACAGCACCACACCTGCTGTGACTGGATACACTTCTGGTGCCACATTCATACAAAGCACCTGGCCTCCCCCCCCCGGTCAAATCCCAGGTGGTGCCATGGGAGATAGCACCATCCATATTTAGAGAGGAACCTCTACTCTCAGAAAGAACACTGGGGTCCCCAAGTCAGGACACCCCTCTGACTTAGACGAGCCAGCATTGTGTTTGGAGGCTCCTGGTCAGGGCAGCTGTGCCTGTGCTCGTCGGAGTCTGGCAGCCTCATAACCTGCCCAGGGCTTCATAGGAGCCACCAGCGAATTCCTTTCTTCTATGAAGAAACTCAACAAATGAAGAGCAGGTCTTATTCTGCAAACTGTGTGTAACCATGAATGGACTTTGCCTCACTGGAAAGCGGCTCAACCCCTTGAAGTGAAACTTAACCTCCTCTCTTCCTACAGCAAGCTGGAGGGCCACACCTCAGGGGTGTGCAAGTGTGTGTGTGTGTGTGTGTGTGTGTGTGCTGGAGGGTGAGGAGCATATGAGCCCACTTCAGAACTACACCAGATTTGAGAAGCTCCAGTTAGGAGAATGGAAGAGAGCTGGCTGTATCATCCACTGTGCCATCCCTGGCTTGACTGTTAACTTGGTGGACCCAAGCTCCTGGCCAGTTTTCCCTAGACTTGGAACTGGCAGGATGCCCACTGTTGTTTTCAGATGCTTCCTCTGCCCCTATGCATTTGCCTCAATGGGCCCTTCTCTTTCCCAGCTCTATGTACATACATATATGTCAATAAAACCTTGTTCATATTAATCTGCTTCTGTTTATGTGTCTTTACTCACTAACTCAGCTGTAGAGGAAGAACTGACGTATGTGAGTGGTGATGTGTGAGCCAGACTTAAGACACCAAAATTTTGTGTCCCAGTGACTGGGATGTGGAATTAGGCACACATTATGGCTGCATGTGCTGACTCCTGAAATCTTTTTTCAGTGTAACGAGTGACAATCAGGAGGAACTAAGGTCTAGAGGAGGGAGAGTTGGGGTGACTCACCCTGACTGATTAAGTGTGCTGATGTGTCCAATCCCTGCTGACCCCTGGAGCAGTGCATTGAGTGGGCCACATGTATCTCAGAAGAATGTTTTTCTCAGACTGATGAAGAGAAGCGACAGGACTTGCCTGTGGTGATGCCAGTTTTTGACAGAAATACCTGCAGCATCCCCAAATCCCAAATCTCTTTCATTGACTATTTCATCACAGACATGTTTGCTGCTTGGGACGCCTTTGTAGACCTGCCTGAGTTAATGCAGCATCTTGACAACAATTTTAAATACTGGAAGGGACTGGACGAAATGAAGCTGCGGAGCCTCCGCCTACCTCCTGAATAGTGGGCGACACTGCCTCGGGCCCTGACGCTGTGTCCCTCCAGTCACTTGGGATTCCTGAGGGCAGTCAGAATTCCTTGGTCCTTTCGTCCCCCGGTCTGCAGAGCCTGTAAGCGCACACAGGGACGTCAGCAACCTTCTGTAGCCACCATCTGATGCCATTGCCATAAAGTGAGACTTAGTCCACTCAAGGTACCTGGGCCTGCTGCGGGGGCTCTTCAGAAAGTCACGTGAGAACCACGATTTGCATTCGCGTCCATTAAAACATGAGCTCGGGACTGCCCCCGCAAAGGAGAGAGATGGATTTCCTGCCAGTGACAGAGAGTGTCTTGTTACAATTTCTCTCAGTAATGTTCAGCACTTAAGAACAGCTAATGGCAATCGGATCTTTTTTCACATCATAGAAGGTGCAATCAATCACTCACTTTGGAACACTACTGAAAGTGACTTCTCTTTTAAAATTGAACAGAAAATGCAAAGAGATTTTGAAGTTGATTATTAATATCAATTATTAAAATGTTTTATTTATTTTATTAGAAGTTCAATATTTTCTATGAATTTAAAAATACTTCAAAGCCAAAGCCAACTTTAAATACCATGACCAAATTTACATGATTCATATTCATTAAATATGTATTACTTCGTGTACAGACTTATTTTCATAATGCAAATTTAAAATATAAAATGACATATTTTTACTGCAAAAAAAAACCCAAAAAAAACTACACTGGAGGCTAGATAATCCCTGATGTGTGATAAGGAACCACACTTTATGATTGAACTTTTCGAAAATGTTGAAATGTCTTTTGGGGTATCTTTTTATTCAATTGAGACTTAGGCCAGTCATCTTCATACATTCCCACTACACCCAGAGAGGATGGATTTGGCATCCAGGTTCATGTGTCTGGAGAAACAAAGGAAGAGTTCATACCTGCTCTGTAATTATTGAAAATTTAAGTTGACCTCAAATGTACCATGCTGCTTAAAATAGCAGAAAAGATCCTCTTTAATAATTGGCTTGGCTCTGAGCTAACCCACTAAAATATCAAATGACAAGAGTTATAATTGTGCCCAGTTCTGGCTGACCCTAGAGTTCTGCTGGGCCTCCACTAGGTTTCATAATGGCAAAATTCCTGAGTCTGTGCCTATCTTCCAGTTGGAGGGGAGAACAGAAACCCATGTACATTATCTGGTAGGTTCGCCAGTAATAAATGCTATGGAGGTTAAGCATTATATGGTGAGGTGAGGTTGTGGGCAGAGAGAAGCAAGGCTTTCAACTTAAACGGTAGACAGGATAAGTCTTACTGGGAAGGTGGAATTTGAACAGTCTAGAGGGAGGCAGATGAGTCAGACATCTGAGGGAAAAGCATTCCAGATCATGGGAATAACCTCTGCAAGGCCCAGAGGAAGGATGCCAGTGTCCTCAGGGAAGAATTAGTAAATAATGTGGCTGGAATAGAGTCAGCAAGTAGGAGGGAGGGAAGGAGGAAAGGAGGACAGAGAAGATGTGTGTGGAATTCCCTGCATCACCATTTATTGATTGAGTGATCACAAACAGTTATTTCAACCTTCAAGTGTTTCAGTAAACTCAGTGCTTTTCCTATGGCCTATTGACCTCTCAAGAGTTTTGGAAGGATAAAATAATGTAGGAAAGTGACTTATAAGCCATTGTTACTGTTCTATACATAAGGATAGATGGGTAGACAGGTAGATATAGATAGATAGATACATAGATAGATAGATACATAGAGAGATGATAGATAGACAGATAGAGAGATAGATAGCTAGACAGACAGATACGTAGAGAGATAGATAAACACAGAGATAGATAGATATATAAACAGATAGATAGATACATAGATAGAGAGACACATAAACAGAGAGATAGACAGATAGAGAGAGAGATAGAGAGATAGATAGAAAGAGATAGATAGATAGGCAGATAGATAGAGAGAGAAATAGATAGACAGAGAGATAGATAGATATAGACAGAGATAGATAGAGAGAGAGATAGACAGATAGATAGATACACAGATAGATAGATAGATAGACAGATAGATAGAGAGACAGATAGATAGAGGGATAGATAGATAGATGGATAGATAGACAGAGAGATGATAGATAGATAGATAGATAGATAGATAGATAGATAGATAGATAGATAGATAGATAGACAGATACATAATAGAGTTAAGGACTGAATTTCTGTAAAATCATAATTTTAAATAATAGTTTCATTGAGATATAATTTACTTTCCATATTATTTAAAGTGTACAATTTAATGTGTTATGCATCTACCACCACAATCAATTGTAAAATTTTCATCCACCCCCCCCAAAATAATCTACTATAAGTCACTCACTCCCCCACTTCTCCAAACCCTAGGCAGCCACTAATATACTTTGTCTCTACAGATTTGCCTAGTCTGGACATTGCATACAAATGGAATCATACAATTACTTAGCATGTTTTCAAGGTTCATCTATGTTGTAGCATGTATCAGTACTTGATTTCTTTTTATGGCTGAATAATATTCCATGGTGTGGATATTACTGTGTTTCATTGATCATTCACAGTAAATGGCCATTTGGGTTATTTCCACTTTGGGGCTCTTATGAATAATGCTGCTGTGGTTGGATTTACATGCAAGTTTTGTATGCAGGTCTAGATTTGTTTTTTAAATTAATAGACTATTTTGGAGCTGTTTCTGGTTTACAGAAAAATTAAGCAGAAAGGACAGAGTTCTCATACTTCCTTACCTCTCAACCCAGTTTCCCCTATTATTAACATCTTACATTAGCATAATATATTTGTTATAGTTAATGAACCAATATTGATACATTATTACTAACTAATGTCCATGATTTACTTTAGACTTCACTCTTTGTTTTGTACATTATATGATTTTTGACAAATGTGCAATAACCTGTATCCACCATTACAGAACCATACACAGGAGTTTCTCTGCCTTTAAAATTCCGGGCTTCACCCATCCTTTTCTCCCTCCCCACAACCTCTGGCAACCACTGATCTTTTGATTGTCTCCACAGTTTTGCCTTTTCCTAAATTTCATATAGCTGCAATCATATAATATGCATGTAGCCTTTGCAGATTGGCTTCTTTTCACATAGCAATAGGCATTTAAGCTTCTTCCATGTCTTTTCATGGCTTCATAGCCTTTTCTTTTTATTGCTGAATGCTATTCCTTTGTACGGATATACCATAGTTTGTTTATCCATTCACCTATTGAAAAATATCTTGGTTGATTTCAAGTTTTGGCAATTATGAAAGAAACTGTTGTAAACATCCATGTGCAGGTTTTTATGCAGACATAACTTTTCAGTTCCTATGAGTAAATACCAAAGAGCATGATTACTAGATCATTGTATGGTAAAAGTACGTTTAGTTTTGTAAGAAAGTGCCAAGTATCCCGCTAGCAACAAATGAGAATTCCAATTGTTCTGCATCATCACCAACTTCGGTATTTCAGTTTTTTGATTTTAGCCATTTGAATAGGTGTGTAGTGGTATCTCATTATTGTTCTAATTTAAAATTCCCTGATGACATGGAATGTGTAGCATCTTTTCATACGCTTATTTGCCATGTGTCTATTTTCTTTGTTTAATCATAGTTGTTTTGTTTTTTTTTTAACCAACGTCTGGTAACTCTTGTCCTTCTGTGTCTATTTATATTGTCTTCTTTCTTTCTTGTTCTTTTTTTTTTTTTTTTGAGCTTTTGATCATTTAGTCTTTTTCCTGGTATATCAAATTATTTTTTATACTAAAATTGGGTTTAACTTATTTTAGGAAACTATAAAGATACCTCCACATTCTGGATGTTATCTTTCTCTTGAAAAGATTTTCTTTTGCCCATGGCAGACAGTCACTATAGCGACTGGTAACCTTGGTCCATTCTCAGTTTGAGCTCTTTCAAAGCTGTTTTTCAGTCTGTGTGAAGGTTGATCTATTTCTGTCTTGTCCTTCCTCTACGGGTGTTGCCCTTTGGGATTACCATATGAACGTTTGGATTCTCCCTGTTCCCAACTACCCATGTATTTGTTAGGCTTTAAATGTAATGGTTCCTGCAGCCCTGTGAGACTAAAGATACACTTAGCTTGTCATTCCATTAGTTGTTGCCTTTAGCTTGAGCTCTTGCCGTTTGGCTTCTGTGGTCAGAGTCTTTTGAACTCCTTGGCTTTTCAGCTCCTAGGCTGTAAGGTTTGAATCAGCAAATGCCCCAAGGAGAAAAGCTGCACCAAATGTCAAGCTTGCGTCTGTGTTTCCCTTCTCTCCAGAACTTGGCCCACATGTCTTGGTGCCTCTCTAACATTCAGATGCCAGTGAACAGATGTTTTCTTACTTTATTCAGCTTTTCTAAAATGTCTTTAGACTTCACCTGATCTTACATTATTATTCAACTATCATCTCAATTACCTCTAGGAAGAAAATTTACAATTTTATGTTTTATTTTCTTATTTTCTATATTACCTCAGTTTCTGTAGAGACCTTTTACCTGATTGTTCAGTCTAGTTCCTGTGTTACCAGTAAGATGGAGATAAGGTGGAGGCTAAGAATATTGGGGGGAAACCACTGATGAATGATAGGTCTCGTTCATTTTGTTTTTCCTCTCCTTATTTACTCTGGCAGCCTACATTTGCCTTTCTTCATTTGACCCAGTTGCCCAAATAAGGAACCCACTCTGGCAAAGACCTGACTTTACTCTCATAAATGTCTGCATGTTAGGATTAGCTACATGATGAACACCATGCCAAAGCTCTTTGTGTGAGACTTTTGCAGACTTTTGTTATCCCTTTAGTTTGCATCTTGCCATCACTGCTCAGATTGTTGAGGTTTTCTAAGATTCTGTAGGTCAAACCTCTCTACCTGCATACCAGATGAGCCCTTCTCTCTTTCCTGAGCTCACTTGTGGGAGGTTAGCCCTCGGTTTTTCTTTTTCCCCATCCAATCATAATTGTTCATGAATTCCAAAAAGCCCTCAAAGTACCTGTCGTCCCTTTCTCTCCTCTCTTTTTTATCAACACTGTTAAATATTAAGCATATATTTGCATACCTCTTTCTTACTTACAATGGAATACTGGAAGGCGCGATCATGCAGTGTGAGCCCCACAAAACTAGGACTCCTACAACACTCTCCCCCAGGCCTAAACTTGTGACATCCACTGGTTTTCTTATAATATCTTATATGTATCTAAATTTGTAATGATTTAGTTAATTCCTGAGTTATGTGACAATAAGAAATCAGTCAAATTAGCACTAGAGAAGTGCAGCTTAGACCTAGGGACCAGAACCAAGGACCACAAAAACCCATTAACCAATAAGTTTCACTTGTACTTTATGTTTAACAAGTGCTGAGGGTGAATGGGAAGTGAGGGAAAAGGAGTTTAACTTCATATCACAGAAACTTGCACTAAAATGAAGAGGAAAATGACCCAGTTCCTGGCTCAAGTCACTATAATCTGCTTCAATAAATAATAACAGCACATAAGAAAAACAAACACTATATGATAGGAACAATGGATAATTAATTACCAGATCAGGGAGGACAGATTACACTTGCTATGGGGTTTCATTAAAGAAGGATTACAAAAAGCACTGGCTTCTTCTGAGAAGACTTCTTAGAACAGGTAGCATTTAAACTGAGACTTGAACAAGTATATAGAGGGTACGGAACAGGCCTTCTGGACAGGGAACAGGCACAGTGTCAGGAATGGCACAGAGGGCTTATGGAATAGGGAACAAAACTGGCTGAACACAGGAGTGCTACGTGTTGGGGAATATGGGGAAAAGGTTGACTGAGGTTGGTTAAATGAAACATAATTAGACGGAAGAGAAAGTAGGTAGAAAGACAGATGGAAGACTGTGGAAAGCCTCTGAAGATGGAGGTCAGCATAATAATATTAAGAAATCAGTGGTACTTTGACACTGTATGAATGTCTAGGTTTAAAAACTCAGGAAAACACAATAAAAGAATAAACTACTGATATAATGATATGTAACCAAAGACCAGATACCAAAGGATACACACTGTGTGTTTCCATGTATGTCATATATGGTGATAGAGGTCAGTTTAGGTGTTGCCCTCGGGGAGTATGGAACAGAAAGAAGTAACAGAGAACCTTGTAGGGTGTTAGAAATATTTCATAATATCTTGACCTGGTGTTGGATACATGGGTGCATAGAGATGTAAAAATTCAGTCATTAGCAATGCAACTGGTGTTTGTTTGTATGCATACATTAAAAAAAACTCTAGTAGGTTAATTAGGCTGTCAGTTGTAAGAAGTAAATTTTGGTCAAGGAATAGCCAAGGTAGTAATGCAGTAATAAGTTATACATGTGCTCACTGTGCTCTAGACTGTCATGATTGGAATACAAGAAATATGTGTAAGAAAAAAGACAAATATTCAATATTGATGGTTGGATGAACTGAATAAATTAGATCACTCTATTTTCAATTTAAGAACTTGGCAAGTGTTTGGATACCTTTGAACAAAGAAAAAAAGGAAATACAATTGTTATTAAGCATATGCTATGTATCAATCCCTGACTTATATTTTGACACATATAAACGTGGGAAATATTGCACCTTGTAACTGAGACAATGAAGATGAGCGAGGTAGCTGGTTTTGACACTAGAGGCTGAGAAAACAATCAGCTCATAATCGTAAGAAGTTTGAAGTCAGGGCTTCCCTGGTGTCGCAGTGGTTAAGAATCTGCCTGCCAATGCAAGAGACACGGGTTCGGGCCCTGGTCTGGGAAGCTCCCACATGCCACGGAGTAACTAAGCCCATGTGCCACAACTACCGAGCCTGAGCTCTAGAGCCTGCAAGCCACAATTACTGAGCCTATGTGCCACAACTACTGAAGCCTGTGTGCCCAGAGCCCCTGCTCTGCAACAAGAGAAGCCACGACTATGAGAAGCCCACGCACTGCAACAAAGAGTAGCCCCTGCTAGCCGCAACTAGAGAAAGCCCGCATGCAGCAATCAAGACCCAATGCAGCCAAAAATAAATAAATAAATAAATTTATTAAAAAAAAAAAAAGAAGAAGTTTGAAGTCGGAGGAAAAGAATCAAGAGGAAATAGTGGTAAGTGCCAGGAGCTCCTGGAAACTACAAAAGAGATGAAGACCCCAGAATTGTTGAGCTTTCTAAGAGGCCCAATGACTCAGGTAAAAACAGAAGGCTTAAAACTGAAACCTGGGGATATATGTATACATATAGCTGATTCACTTTGTTATACAGCAGAAACTAACACAACACTGCAAAGCAATTATTTTCCAATAAAGATGTAAAAAAAAAAAAAATCCTGCAAAGTAACAATTGTTAGGACAAACAGTAAAGAATTATAAGAAAAATAATCACATGCCTGTCCCAACACAGAAATATCCTAAGCTCCATCTCAGCATTTCTCCGATTGGCCTTTCACAAAATACAGTCTCATCAGCTGAATATAGGTTTGTCAAGTAAGTGTGAGTAAGACTGAATTAAAAAAATGAAATCAATTCCTTCCTCCAAAACTTTTCAGAGTATGTAACGTAACAAGGTGAAACTTGAATTTCATGTCGGGATGTAGAGTACGGCTCTTCCCAAATGCTTCTGTCTTGTAACTACATCAACATCATCTAAAACCAGTGTTCTGCAGGACAGAGATTGTGAAATGCTGCTCTCATCATGTAAGATATCAAGTCCTTCTCAAAATCCATTCTTCCTTCTGCCCTTTCTCATGTTGTCCCTGCGACCTGGAAGGTCTCTCCTAAGCTCCATCTGCCAAAACCCTACCCATTTTTAGGGTCCAAGAGATAATAAAAGGCTTATATTACTAAAAGGCAGAGAAAGAAATCCCTTCCCAGGAATCTACATTTCCTTCCTAGGGAAAAGAAAAATTGTAAAGTATACCACAGTGACCTTAAGTCTATGAATGTAACTATGTTGTGTTACTTTGAGTTCTGTAAAAGTCAATGTGCTACAATATATATGGATATGAATATTTGATCTCTTACATGTAGATCTTGCTGATAACTTTCATTATGAGCGAGGTTAATGATTAAGGAGCCACTGTATTTGGCTCAGCCCTTATAACCAGGGAATATTAAAATTGGAAAGGTCCCTAGATATTAGCAAATCTATCCACCTCATATTCCAAGTAAGGAAACTGAGATGTTCATAGATTGGATATTTATATTAACAAAGGATAAGGATATAAGATATTGGCAGATATATCTTTTAGATTAAGAATTTAGAGATTTTTGTAGAATACTAGGACATTATGTCCACTGATATTGAGACAATGTGTTTCTTAGTCATCATTTTCTATTGCCATGACCAAGCGAGGTGGTAGTCAGTAGTTGTACAAAGGGAAAAAGATAACTTTACAAACTCCCAATTTACATACACAGGGAAATTAATCATTCATGTTATTTAAGCTAACTGGATGCAGTTTATCAGCTACATTGAGGAATGGTGAAGTGAAGTGTCTATACAATTAACATGTTAGTTTCTGTCATGAGCTCCCTGTTGCTCAAGTGAGTTAATGGTTAGCACTCAACTAGGCACTTAGATTCCATTATAAATCTGGACTAAACGTTTATCTGTGGCATCTTTATTCTTCTTTGGTGCCCTTAGGCAGAATTAGCTCTCTTATGTTTTGATAAATTCAAGTATTAAACAGGGCTAAGGTTTCACAAGTTCTTTGGCCTAAACATGGGGTTAAGGAGGACCAATGAGCTGGAGTACTTCTAGATTTGAGAATGGTCAGATTGAGGAAGAAGAGTCTTACGCCAGAGGTGAAAGAAGACTGATTATAATTACCTATTTTTAAAAATTCCAACCCTTTTCAATGTTCTAAAGTGATCATGAAGTACAAGGGTATGCTAGGAAGTAAGGGAGTCAACCAAGAATATTCTGTAAGAGTTTGTGGATGGTAATAAAGAGGCAAGGAAGATAGAGAACATACTAGAAAAGGCTTCAGTTGGCCATAATAATGAAGCCAGAAGGAGAAGAAGAAGAAAAATGACAGATGCAATGGAAAGAGAAAGCAAGAATAGAGAAGCAAAAGGGAAAGCAGAAAAATGAGACAAATTTGGAGAAGGAAATGAGGAAGAAAACTGGGTGAAAGAGGGAAGCACTGATGGTAGACCACATGACACTCAAAAATTAACACAATGCACATTGAAGATGTGCCACCAATGGCCATGGTCATTACCCTCAAATAGTTTACAATATGTGTTCCAAAGACATTTATAAATTGAAAATGCCATTAAAATAAGTGCCCGGGTAAAAGTATTCATGGAATTGTATGGGAGAATAAAAAGTCCCCCATCAAAGAGCCTTCTGAGACATAGGAAAAAAAAGAAAAACCTAAAAAGCATAAGACTCTTCCTATTTTCATTTCCAATGATACATCCCAATCTTGATGATCAATCAGCGATTTAAATGTCAACTATAAACCCAGTATTTTATTAGCTGCTATGCAGTATACTAGAGCAATAGAAGAGAGAGGACTTCAAACCCTCTGTTCCCTCAAATTGAAAGGCAGGCTTCCTAACCCCTCCAGGCCACTAATGGACACAGGGAACACACACTAATGTTTCAGGACCCCAACCAACAGTCACCTGCTTTGTGATTACTTCCATGACACACCCTCACCAACACCACTGACTTTGCTGCTCCTACGGGACGTTACATATATTTCCTATTTTAACACATACCACAGTGCATTATAATTATGATTGCAGATAGATGTTCTAACAATTTAAAGAGAATGATGACTTTTTTGCTCTTTACATCTTGCTATTTCCCTTCCCATAATATTTCTTGAAGAGAAACCATAAAAATATAAACAAACACAAAAAACAGAAAATATACAAAATGTGTGCTTTGCGGCTTAACACAAACTTAAGTAAAATTAGTTCTGACAGTATCCATCATGACAAACTTCCATGGTACAAATGAGAACGGACTAAGGTTTGAGCAGGTACAGGAGACAATCCAGGCATGAACACCACCAAGAAAAGGTAGACAGGAATTAACATGGTGTGTAGGAAATCACGAGACCAGTCTGATGGGAAGAGGCTTAAACAAGACTGAAACTCACTTTCTAAACCTCCATCTCCAATTGGACAATTCGCAAGACACAGGTGCCCCAAAGTGGCCGATTTATTCAGTCCCTTTAATGGGGAGGAACAGTTTAAAATTTTAACCGTTTGGTTTGCCCCAAAAGCAACTATCAAATGTTGGCAGGACACAATGAAGGCTTACCTCTGTTAACATAGTTAAGTCTCTCTCTCTCAGAATTAGCCCATTTAGCTCCAGGTTCCTTAGCGCCCCTGACGCACTGACACAGCATTCATGAGCTTTACACAACTGGAAGGTCACATCTTTATTTCTTATTGCAGGAACACAACTTCCGGAAACTTTATTTCTGTCAGAACCTAAAGCAAAATTATTTTAAAATGAGTGATTTAAACCGTACATTTTGTCATCATTAAAAAACATCTAAAAAGAAAAAAAGCACCTGCTGTGTGCTAAGGATTAGAAATGACTCCTGCTCTTAAAGCCTCATTAAGGAGGGACATGTATAAACTCAAAATTTCAATCACATGAGATAAAGAACCGTAACCTTTATGCACAGAGGTTCCTATGGAGGCAAAAAGTTATATCTAAGTGACGGCTTCATGATAACCCTGAAGTACAATCTAGAAAGATGAGGCTATGCAGAGTTGGAGGAGGAGGTGCAAAGACACTCAAGCCTGACACCTGCTGCGCACTGTAAATACTGCAGGTGGAGATAACTAAACGCCAGGAGTACAAGTGTGAGAAGGGACAGAAAATAGAGATGTTGGTCGAATCAAGCCTGGGAGACAGCATGGCTTGTATCCCACAGGTGATGAGCCCTGGGGCTACCACTGGCTGAGTAAGGGTGCCTCCGCTGATTAGAAAAAGGTGCCACGCTGCTGAAGGACCAATTAGATAAAGGGAGTGATCACAAAAAGCTCTCCTTCCTCAGGGCCAAAGAGCCCCAGGAGGCTTGGCAGAGCACAGTTCAGACTACACGCCTCTGTGCAGAGCACACGCAGGCCGGCTAGTATGCACTAACTCTGTGTGGGCAAGTCATTAGCAGCATTATTTTAGGCGTATCTTTTCATGTTAGAAGATCACTCAACCCGAGTAGGCAGAGGAACTTAGAGGAACTGAGTCCAGGGGCCACGAAACCACCCAGGAGCTTCTGCCATAGTCCGGGCAAAATGTAATGTGGATGAAGAAGCAAATTTAGGAGGAGGACAATATCTACAAGCTAGATCCACTGGATGAAAAACATAAAGAAAGTTCAGTGAAGGAACTCTGAAGAGAATGGGCTCTGCCATAAATTTTTCTTACAATCAAGGTTAAATATTAGGCAAAATTAAGTACAGTGGCCTTTAAGGTCCCTTCCAGCTCTAATTTCTTTTGATTTCTAACTTATTACTCTGGTTAAGAAAAGTCCCTTCAGAGGGACAGAACAGTTCTTACACCTGAATGGGATGCAAAGAATAATCTGACTTCTCTTCACCAGGGGATGAGTTGAACTGTCCTTGCAGAAGAGATAACAGATGGTGTGAACCCCAGATCCTAGAAAAGGGCCAGGCACACGATAAGTATTCAGCTTTCTGAAAACAAATGAACAATCATTTCCTCTCCTAGATCTTCACACCATTCCTCTGCTGGCTACTTTCTCTCAGCTTATAAACATCCTCAAATATACCCACTTAAAAAACTCTCAGACCTATGATTCTTCGAATCTTCTTGTGGATAACCTAAGTCTCTACCATGCCTTCAAACACCTGTCCTCCCAAAAAGCTCAGATCTGTACCTTGGGCCCAGACCTGTCTACCAGGCCCCTCTAAAGCACTGAATATGAAGTAAGATCCTCTCCCCACCCCCAATCCCTTCCTACTGTGCTCTGTATCTCACAAAAAGATGCAGCTGTAAACTGTCACCCACGCTTGCTGCCCTCCCTTTTCTAACTGGTCACCAGGCCACACCCATTCTGTCTCTGATCTGCAAAATCCAGTCCAACCTTTTATAACTTAAGTGGGACCCTTAGATTACAATTCACCCTGCACCCAATCAAGTGCCTTCCAAATGGAGGTCCGAGTGAGTCTCTAAACCAGAAGTCCATCTCACTGTTCTTTAGGGTTTCCCACAGCCTTCAGGATAAACATCCAAACTTCTGACAGGACAAACAAGGCCCTTTTCTATTTGGCCCCAGTAGGTTTCCAGTATCAACTCTCATTTCTTTCCCAAAACCTGAGTTCCATTCCTGTACCTTAGTTTTGCCATATTTTCTTATATTTCTCAAAGTTTGACACACACTGCTCCCTCTTGCTACCCCAGGAGCTTCTACATATCCTTAGAAAGGATGGCACCTCCTCCAAGAAGCCTGAACTCTCCCTTCCAAGATTCTGTGCTCTGCAAAGGGGAAGGGGGGGGGAGGGATAAATTAGGAGTTTGGGATTAACATATACACATGATTATATATAAAATAGGTAATCAACAAGGACCTACTGCATAGCACAGGGAACTCTACTCCATATCCTGTAATAACCTGCACGAGAAAAGAATCTGAAAAAGAATGGATATATGTATAACTGAATAACGTTGCTGTACACCTAAAACTAACACAATATTGTAAATCAACTATACTCCAATATAAAATAAAAATTAAATTAAAAAAAATAAGGATTCTGTTCTCTGCAGCACCAGAACTCACTCCTTCCAGAGCACTGACTACTCTGCTTGTGTTTACTTGCCGCCCAGTAGAAGGGGAGATTACCTAGGGCAGAAGCATAGTCTCCAGCAGCCCTTGGTTCTGACAACTCATTCACGTGCCAGGATACTTTACACACATAACCTGCTGAATTAATTCTAAGAACCCACAGAAAGAGTGGCTTTTAATGTCATTTTACAAGTATGGGGATTGCAGTTCAAAAGTAACCTGGGCTTCCCTGGTAGTGCAGTGGTTGAGAGTCTGCCTGCTAAGGCAGGGAATATGGGTTCGAGCCCTGGTCTGGGAAGATCCCACATGCCGTGGAGCAACTAGACCCATGAGCCACAACTACTGAGCCTGCGTGTCTGGAGCCTGTGCTCCGCAATAATAGAGGCCGCGATAGTGAGAGGCCCATGCACCGCGATGAAGAGTGGCCCCCACTTGCCACAACTAGAGAAAGCCCTTGCACAGCAACGAAGACCCAACACAGCCAAAAATAAAAAAAAATAAAATATATTGCAACACCTGAAATAAAAAAAAAAAAAAATGTAACCTGCCCAGGGCCAGAGAGCATAAGCCCTGGAATTCAAACCCTAAGCTGCCTTCACACCGGTGCTCTTCCCACTATATAAGACTATTGAAAAAAAGATTTTTTTTTCCCTGAGCCCTGTTTTAATGGAAAGGAAATGAAGCTGGGATATATCCATTTCCTAAACGCTTTGGCATGTACCAGGCAAAGTCATTCAACAGTCCAGGTAAAATCTGTGGAACAATTAACGATGCTCCAAACTGTGCTAAGTTTTCTACATTGTAGAGTCTACAAGCACTAACAGAATGTGACCTTGTAATCGCCACAGAGAGTGAGTCCTGTTCAGCCCATGCTACAGATGAGAACACTGAGACCTAGAAGCCTTAAGGCACTCGGCCGGGGTCACCGAGCTGGCAGGAGTCCTAGGCCACACGCCCCATCTAGTGCACGCACACCCGGGCAATGGGCCCCGGTTCTAGTGCCCACCCTCCACCTTGCACCATCCAAAACCCCGCTTCGCAGCGCCCACACGAGAGCCCCTGGAAGCAGGAAGCAAAAACCTGTCTCGCCAAGCCGTGGCTGGAAGAAGCTCTGGATACAGATCAGGAGCAGAGGGTGCTCAGGGGCGGTGCCCAGTCCACCCCGCGGAGGCAGTCGGCGTTAAGTCCAGCACGCCCTCCCACAGGGAGGTGCAAACGGCGCTCAGAGGCACCAAGTCCTGCAAGGCACAGAGATCCTCACAGCGCGAGAAGTCGGCGTGCCTGAGCGTGGCCTCGGGGTCGCTGGCCGGGGACACGATGTCCACAGACGCCTGGGGGCCCCGGCTCGCCTGCCGGGCCCTCGGGCGCCCACCTCAGTCCAGGGGTTGGTGATAAGGATCAAAGTGGTAAAGGTCCTGCATTCTTCTTCTTGCATTATTTCAAAACCTTCATCGCTGGTGTCAGGCAGCCCTGTAATTGGGTTCATTCTCTGCGTTATCTGCCTGCCATCTTCTTCCTGAAATGCAAACAGCTACACAGGGTGATTTGCTACAAAAGAGTGCAGGGAGCTTAAGCACCAGATGCAGGATGTCACTTACATAGACAACTAGGGAGTGATAGGAACAGAATGTAATTTAGCTTTGTGAAAGATACATCTAGTTACAGACACTACAGATTAGTAACAGTTAAAATAAAACTAGGATCGATTAACCCTTTCAGGCCAGTTTATGTGTCTTCTCTAGCCTGTTCACTGTCCCCTTTACTTTCCTTATTTTCAGGAGAGGAAAAACTTCATTTCTATTTTTGCTGCAACACTATTATGCTTACTGAAATAAGTCAAACACAGAAAGACAAATACGGTATGTTATCACTCCTATGTGGAACCTAAAAAATAAAGAATAAATGTAACAGAAAGGAAATGAACTCACAGATATAGACGTCAAAGCAGTGGTTACCAGTGGGTAGAGGAAAGGGGGGAGGGGCAAGATAGGGGTAGGGGAGGGGATTAAGAGGCACAAACTACTATGCATAAAATAAATAAGCTATAAGGATAACCAATGTTTTATAATAACTTTAAATGGAGTATAATCTATAAAAATATTGAATCACTGTGTTCTAATATATTGTTATTACAGTATAATACTGTAAATCCACTATACTTCAATTTAAAAAATGATCACCACAGTATGTCTAGTTAACATCCATTACCATACATGGTAGAAATCTTTTTTTCTTGTGATGAGGACTTTTAAGATCTACTCTCTTAGCAACTTTTAAATATGCAATATGGTATTATTAACTATAGCCACATCCCCAGGACTAGTTTATTTTATAACTGCCAGTTTGTACATATTGACCACCTTTACCCGTTTAACCCACCCTCCACCCCCTGCCTCTGATAACCACCAGTCTATGAGTATTTTTTAAAATTCCATATAAAGTGAGATCATACAGGATATTTCTTTCTCTGTCTGACATATTTTACCTAGCATAACACCCTCACGGTCCGTTCATGTTGTCACAAATGGCAGGATTTGCTTCCTTCTCATGGCTGAATTATATATATATATATATATATATATATATATATATATATATATATCTGTGTATATATATATATATATATATATATATATATATAATTTGGCATATTATGCCTAGTGTCCTTTATCCATTTATCCATTGATGAACATAGGGATTTCCAAGTCTTGGCTATTGTAAATAATGCTGCAATGAATATGGGGGTACAGATTTCATTTTGTTGTTGTTTTTTTTTTTCCCCTTAGATTCCATATATATGTGTTAGCCTACTGTATTTGTTTTTCTCTTTCTGACTTACTTCACTCTGTATGACAGACTCTAACTCCATTCACCTCACTACAAATAACTCCATTTCGTTTCTTTTTATGGCTGAGTAATATTCCATTGTATATATGTGCCACATCTTCTTTATCCATTCATCTGATGATGGATACTTAGGTTGCTTCCATGTCCCGGCTATTGTAAATAGGGCTGCAATGAACATTTTGGTACATGACTCTTTTTGAATTATGGTTTTCTCAGGGTATATGACCAGTAGTGGGATTGCTGGGTCATATGGCAGATTTCATTTTGAATTAGAGTTTCTGTTTCCTTCATACAAATACCAAGTAGGGGAATTGCTGGATCATATGATAGTTCTATTTTTAAGTTTTTGAGGACCTCCATACTGTTTTCCATAGTGGCTGCAACAATTTACATTCCTACCAACAGTGCAGAAGGCTTCCCTTTTCTCCACACCCTTGCCAACACTTGTTAGTTCCTGTCTTTTTGATATTAGCCATTCTAACAGGTATGAGGTGACATCTCTTTGTGGTTTCATTTACATTTCTCTGCTGATTAGTGATTTTAGGTCTTTTTAATTATCTGCTGGCCATCTCTGTATCTTCTTGGTAAAAATGTCTATTCAGATCCTCTGCCCATTTCTTAGTTGGATATTTTTTCGATTTTTTTTTTTTTTGTATGAGTTCTTCATATAATTTGAATACTAACCCCTTATAGGATATATGATATGTAAAAATTTTCTCCCATTCGGTAGGTTGCCTTTTCATTTTGTTGTTGGTTTCCTTTGTTGTGCTTTTTAGTTGGATATAGCCCCACTTGTTTATTTTTGCTTTTGTTGCCTTTACTTGGATCAACGTCTTTGCATAAGTTCTGGAAACAACTCTTTCATAGTTTCCATGGATCGTTTTTAGGGGAGAGGGTGAGTGAGATGAACTACCAGTGAAAGGAGCGTCAATGGGTCGAACTATAGCCTCTGTTACTGTAGGTGGCCTCAAGGCCACAACTGATAGTTATTGTCTCCCTCCTGTGCTATCCATTCTCAAGTCCCCTCATTCTTGGATAATATCTCTGCTAAAATGGATGGCTTACTTGGTGGGGTGACCCTCACCCTCGTCCCTGAGTGAGTGTTCTGAGCCCTGGTCATCATTTCTTTCTCAAACCATGGCTGCTGCACTTGACCATTTACTGTGTACTTGACCATTTACTGTCGAAATTGAGAAAGGCAGTACCAAGAAATACCCCACAGACTTCTGTTTTTAATCAATCATTTTCCAATTAAAAATTTTTTTCTTCCCACAAACATTTTTATCACCCCAAACAGAAACTCTGTACCCATTAAGAAGATACTACTTCGCTCTCTCTGCCAGGCCCTGGAGACCACCAATCTGCTTTCTTTCTCTATCGATTTACTTATTCTGGATATTTCAGATAAATGGAATCATACAATGTATGACCTTCGTGTCTGGCATCTTTCACTTAGCATGATGTTTGCGAGAGTCATCCACACTGTAATATGTATTAGTATTTCATTCCTTTAAAAAATGTTTTTGGCCGTGTAATTGTTTGATATTTAATTGCTCCATTCCTTTTTATGACTGAATTACTATTCCACTGTAGGTATATACCACAATTTGTTTATTCATTCATCCATTGATGGACATTTGGGTTATTTCCATGATTTTTCTATTGTGAATAACGCTGCTATAAACGTGTGTATGCAGATTTGTTTGAGTGTTTGAGTGTTTGTTAGGAGTGGAATTGCTGAGTCATACGGTAATTCTATGTTTATCCCAAAATACACACCCAAAGAAACTTCCTGAAAGTCTGTCCTTGTCTCAGAATCAGCTTTTCATGGAACATGACGGGCAACAGTATGGACAGTGTCCCATGAGAGCTGATTTGTGATGCCTGGGAGTCTGGAGTTGGAAAGGGCTTCCCTTAGGAAGTGGCAGCTAAACTGAGGGCAAATTCAATGTTTTTTCCTTCCTTTCTTCCCTCCTTCTTTCCTTCAGAGGGGTGACATAGATGTTTTACACAGTATATCCTTTTAAAACTTTTGCATTTGAACCCTGAACTTATTCATAAGACAAATAAATGATTATTTTAAGCAGGGTATTAGGGCTCAAATTATTAATATCATAGAACCATTATAGTGACAACATGGATTGGAAACAATTTATTAGGAAAAAATATGGAAACTTTTTTTATAACAATTTTGATAAATAAAAAAGTTGACAAATCAGAGTGCATAGAGAGAATCTTGGTTATTTGGGCAATTGTATCATAAAATGGATGGGCTCCACAAATTCTTTCATTTACTTGAAGAAAAGAGTGCTAAGTCAGTTTGGGCTGCTGTCACAAAGTACCATAAACGGGGCGGGGTGTGGGCTTGTAAACAACAAAAATGTATTTCTCAGTCCTGGAGGCTGGAAGTCTGAGATCTAGATCTAGGTGCCGGGATCATCACCTTCTGGTGAGGATTCTTTTCTGGGTTGCAGACTGTCCACTTCTCATTGTGTCCTCACAGGGCAGAGAGCAGAGAGAAAAAGCCAGCTCTCTCATGACTCTCACAAGGGTAAGAATCTCATCCTGAGGGCTCCATCCCGATGACCTCATGAAATCCCAAAAGACCCACCTTCTAATACCATCACATTGGAGGTAGGGTGTCAACATGTGAATGCTGGGGGGACCCAAATATTCCGTCTATAACAAGTACTAATGGGGAAATGAGAGCTTCTCTTGAGGATGTTAAGGGCTGCTACAAAGACCAACGGTACATGTGTTTCCAGACAGAACTACAATATAGAATAAGTTCTATAAGGCGTTCACAGAATAGATTCGTCTTTCTTCCCCAAAACAGTCCTTGGTATCCAGGGACCCATTCCTGGAAATTCACTCTTGCTCAAGGAAATCCATCCTCTCATTAAAAAAAAAATCTTATGAAGCTACATGAATGACACAAAGGATTTTCCCAGCTCTAAGATTCTGTGTGTAAAACCTGTTACTCTAAATTTACTTCCAAAACATAGACCCTCCGCGGGGTCTCTTCCTGCGGGGATGGTGGGACCCGCGCTTGTGCCGCGGCCCCCAGGTGTGGCTTCCTCAAGTTTGGGGTGAAGCGCCAGTCCCCTTGGGCTCTGCAGCGCTGAGGTGGGCTCGGGGGACAGAGCACGGTCTCTGGGGTTTCTCAGCAGGAGATGCCGGGCTGCCGCACAGGAACCCAGCGGCCCTGGGTGGGGCGCAGACTCGCCAGGCCTGGGTGTCCCTGCTGCGCACGGCTGCTGAGAACAGGGTCCACGATGAAGCTCTGCCTGGCAAACGGGGACTGTCGGCGGCTCCATCCTCCCCTTCCGTCGGCACAGCCCCATCGCAGCCCTCCTTTCCGACAGGCAAAGCCTGTGACCTGCGGCCAGACGGCTCCACACCCTCACGCCCCGGTGCTCGCCCCATGCCGGGAACAGGCACAACCCCTGGGCCGGCCTCTCCGGACGGCTCGAGCGGGACGGCTTCTTCGGCGCACCCGTCACCCACCCCGAGCCCAGGGGCCGGCAGGGAGGTCTGAGGGCCACTCGGGCCTGGGCGGGGTGGAGGCACGGGCTTCGCAGCTGGGCCGGGCCCTCTCGCCGCCTCCTGCCTCTGCGCCCTGGCCCGGCATGGGCTTCCCATGTCCCCGTCTCCTTCCCACCCCCATCGCACCTATTGCCCCCTGGGCCGCGGACTCCACCCGGAGCAGCACTGAGTCGTGAGGGTGCGGGAGGGCGCTCGCCCTCGGGGCTTCCCCGACACCTACCGGCTGTTCGGCCACGTCCCGGACGGGCAGCGGCAGGTCAGTGGAGCGGAGTCGGCCCGGGTCTCCTCCCCCCGAGGAGGGGCGACTGGCACCGCGCACGAAGCGTCCCTGGCTGGAGGGAGACCTGAGGGGAGGGGGTCGTTGGGGAGCTTGACTCGCAGTCACTTCCGAGGGGAGGCTGAGCCCCCAGAGCTGGGGGCTGACTGGCCTCAGCACTCCCACGAGGGGGTCGTCAGGAAGGAGGGACCCTGTGCGTAGGGCCCAGGGCTCTCCCGGGTCAGGCGGAGTCGCCAAGTGTGTCGGGTGCCTGGGACAGCTGAGGCACGTTTAGCCCAAAGGAAAGTTCCAGTGCATTGCAGAGACCAGACAAAATACCCGGTGGTGAAAACTCACTGTTGCTAAGGGTTGAAACGAACCAATAATTCCTCTTGTTTCTCAGGGTGTTCCCTTTGGCTGTTATGAAATGTATTTCCAAGGAAGGCAGGCATGTGGCTGAAAAGGCCAGCAGTGCCTCGGGGTCACAGCGAGACCCTCCCATCTCGCCCCCCTCGGCCATCCGGTGCTCTGGGAGCAGAGCTCTCAGCCAGAAGTGAAACATAGTAGCTTCCATATCCGGATTCTAAGATTTTCTAAAGCCCTTTAAAGGCCCCCTTCTCTGAGTGGTGCTTGACCTGCTGGTGTTTGGGGCGGGAGGGTGGGCTGGGTGGAGGGTCTGAGCGCCATCCCGAGGGAAGGGCTTTGGAGATCTGTGTGAGCCTGAGACCAGGGGGCCCAGTGCACGTGTCCGAGGGGAGGCTAGCGCTGACTCCAGCCTGCCGAGCCAGACATCGCCCTCCTTCTGGACAACCCAGCAAAGCCTGTCGCTCACATTCCTGGCTGTGCTGCTTACACGTGCCCTCTGGGAAGGCCAGCCTGGCAGAGCTCTGTTCCTGCCCTCTGGGCTGCTGGTAACTGAGTACCTAGCCTGGGTGCTGGAGGGGAGGATCCGTAGATGGTGGAGGCCCAGCGCCTGCCCAGGGTGCTGCCCCTCTGCTGAGGGACGCTCGCCCAGCTGGTTAGACCTGTTCGCACCCAACTGCCCACAGTCAGCACCCAGGCTAGGACCAGCAGCCTCCCCATTTCCTCGGTGTCCTCTAGTTTTGTTCCTTTCTTCTTTTCGCTGCCTTCCTCCCCAAAGAGGGAAGATACTCATCTTCAAGAACCAAATCAGACCATGATTTTCCAGCTAAACTCATGACAGTTCTGCACTTCTGAATGACTAGGTACAAACATTTGCAAGGGTGAGCTCTTGGGTGAGGCGCCAGCCAACTTTTCTAGCTTCATCTCTCTTGTGTGTGGGCACCCCCTGCTGCCCCAGATGCCTTGACTCCTCCATTTTCCTATATTCTTCCTCAGAATGCTGCCACCACCACATCCTGGCCTTTGGGAATGTTAGCTGGCTGTTCCCCACAGCATCCTGTCACCCTGGTCCACTCTTTCTAACCTCTGTATGCCCTTCTATGAAATCTTGTCAGGTCCAACTGGAGGAAGACCACCTATAGGTCAGTTAGCTTGGGAAGGAACCCAACTGTGTGACCTGCTTCCCCTTTCCCAGTGTCTTTAAAATAACGTTAAAAAAAAAAAAAAAGAAAGAAAGAATGTTGTTCTAGAGCTCCTATATCATCTCTTACCACCATCAGAAAACCACCCCCCAAAAGGGGGACCTCATTCATATTGAAAATAACTTCTTAACGTGCAGGCATTACAGTAGGGCATTCTAGACACTGGGGGAGGGAAAAACCATTGTATTGTTTTCTAACATTCATGTTAAACTTATTTCCAAAGTTCTTTAAACTGTGGTACTCTTACAGGTAGACAATGTTGCTGAACAAGCGTTTGTTTCTTCCCTTTTCTTCCCCCAGGCTCAAAGATTTGGAAGGAGATAGTTAACAGAAAAGGTAAGGTAATCTCCACCTTAACAAAATATATGATCAAATGTGACCATTTGACAGATACTATGTAGTTCATAAAAACAAATTTAAGTGGAATTGGCTCTCTTTTCCCTAAAGTTGAGGATAACATGGATGTTTCTGTCTAACGTGCTGTACTAATAGGCTATTATGTGTTAGCTTTTGGTAACTCATCGAGTTTCCCAGTCTGGGTTCCGTACCATCAAGTCCGGATTATAACTTGTCCAGGTCACACTGGTTTTCAAAATCAGTTTTGTTCTAGTACTCTATTATGTGTCTGTTTCACCTCTAATCTTTCCATTTTTCACCACTCTGGAGATGCTGTGATATGATCTTAACGGAAACATCACGAACATGTCTTGTGAATATTTCGTTTTCTTTTTGGCCGACTCAGCATTGCCTGCCATTCAGTCATTGTTATGTGACCAGGCAGTGTAACTATTTGTGTATTAGTCCATTGGTTCCTACCTTGGGAATGTGGAGACTTGTAAACCTATATCCTTCCTTTAGGAATGCATGAAGGAGAAATGGAATCTCTTGCATGAATTTCTGCAGACAGAAATAAAGAATCAGTTATGTGACTTGGAAACCAAATTACATAAAGAAGAATTATCAGAGGTAAGTCGTCAGCATCCCAGCGGCTAGAAAACGTTTCCTCCCATGTAACTTGTCTGTGACCAGGGATGCAGAATAATCCCACCTCTCCCTGTTACCTGATAGTTATAAAGGAAGCGCATGTGTTTCCTTATTCTCTCATGGCCCCTTGTTTACATTCACTGCTACTTAAATTATCCTTTCCTGCTGTAGGAGGGCTACCTGGCTAAAGTCAGATCCCTTTTAAATAAAGATTTGTCCTTGGAGAACGGAGCTCATGCTTTCAGTCGGGAAGTGAATGGCTGTCTAGAAAACGGGAGCCAGACAAGTGGTGAGGAGCGCAGAGTGGAAATAGTAGAGAAAAAGAAGTCCCCCAAACCTGTTTCCAAACTTTGCATGCCCAGGAGAAGCAAGTCCGATGGAGAAACAAACTGTAAGAGCGCTTGACTCGTTTGACCTCGTTGGAATCTGGCACCACCTAAGGGGAGGACAGACTTGGCACCATAGGGTCTGTCTGTTCCCCCACCACACAACCCCTCCACCGGCAGTACTTGTTTTTTGTGTATCTTTTTTTTTGCGGGGGGGGGGGGGCGGTGGCTGTGTTGCTCGGCTTGTACGATCTCCAACCAGGGATCGAACCCCGGCCCTCGGCAGTGAGAGTGCCGTGTCTTAACCACTGGACCGCCGTGGAATTCCCTCTTGTGTATACTTCTAACTAGCTTAGATATATACTTTAAATTTTTGTCTTCAGCCAAGTTATAGAGCGTTAGATCCCCAAATGCGGTTGAATTTATGAGGTATAAGATAACAGGAGCTGCTGATATTTATGACTTCTAAGTTACATGCCTGTTTAAGCTAAACATTTATTATTAGACCCCTTCCTCACTTGTAGTCAGAGTAACTCTTCTGGAATTTTTAAAAAAAGAGCATGGGACTTGAGCTCAGGTCAGGTGCTTGGCCACTTCATCTTTTGACGAAATAAAGGGAGGCTCTGTTTCCTTGTGCGTCTCAGGGTTGGGCCCCTCATACAAGAGCTTGTGTTAAAATGGCCCAGCAAACTGACAGGTGCTAATTTGATGAGTTTATCAAGATGGTGGTTGCTTAGAATAAGAAGAGAAAGTTACTTAATCCTCAGAACCTGGTCTCTGCACCAGCTTGGTAATGCTGAAGAACTGTACCTTGGCTGTGAACTCTTTATTCATAGTGGCTTTTTTGTTTCTTTTTCTTTAAGCAGCTAAAGTCTCATCTAGCCCCAGAATTAGAAGGCAAACTACCAGGCAGACCACCATCACATCTCATTTCACAAGAGGGTCAGTATATAATGAATGGACAGCCCCCATCTTAGGGGCCAACTGTTTTTGGTAAAACATATAAATTAGTAGGATGTAACTTAGTAATTCTGACTTCCACATTGCTTAGGTTTTCCTTTTGATATTCTGTTATTAGACATTCATGAACAGCATTTCTGAAGATCTCATCCATTTTTACTCTTCACATAGGAAACTTCAAATGTACATACACAGAATTACCAAGGATAGTAAAATGAACCCCTGTGTACCTATCACCCAGTGTCAACAGTTAACATCTCCTGGCTGTTGTTTCATCTATACCCCCATATGCTCCAAGTGAAAATTAATCCAAATGGATTACAACTCCATACACACCCATATCCTCCCAGTTGGATTACTTTGAAACAAATCGGACATGTCATCTTATCCACACATACTATATTTCTAGATGACAAGGTCTTTTTCTCTGACAAGTTTTTTATTCATATTTTGCTATAATTGCTAACATCTAGCAAACAGTCTTTTGAAGAAGACAAAACATGCCTTATAAAGTGTAACAGTTCCTTACTAACAAATATATAGCAGTGTTCATTCTTCCCCTTGTGTAACAGAGTTTGGTTGATTTGCTCCTTAAGCCTTTCAAGTGATAGATTCCTTATTTTCTTGCCATTTATTTAAAGAAAATAGGTCTTTTTTCTAATAGCTTCTAGGTCTGGCTGACTGCATCGTTTTGGTGGTTAATGTGTTCCCTTGCCTCCAGTTTTCTGTAAACTGGTAGTTAGGTCTAGAGTCTTGATCAGATTCCAGCTTTATTTTGTGAGACTTCATTGATGGTATGGGGCTGTCCATCAGAGGCATGTAATGTCTCTTCGGTGATTCTAGCAGCCATTGATCATAGTCTAGATCCATTATTTCTTAAGGTTTGCAAAATGGTGGTATTCTAAACCTGTCATCCAAAGAAGCATTAAGCTCGAAGCTTCTTTTAATGTCCTGGCAAAAAGGGCTTCTCAGAGGGAAGAGGGGACCATGCCCTGAATCTTTCCAAAGAGAGGGTACTCTTGATAGGGAGGAATATGAGTTGTTTCGTGCCCACTGGAGGTCTAGGGTCTGGTGAGCTAACAGTTGGCTTTACTGTGTGTGACAGCCCTGCCAAACGGAAACCTGAGGAAGACTCTGAAAAAGCAAAATCAGATGATTCTGTCGATGAAGAAGAAAAAGACCAGGTAGGGCTCGCACTTAAGTTTCTTAACTCTGCTTTTTTCTTGTTACACTTGCTGGTAATTGTGAATTTATATTTGGTCTATCTATGGACCGTAAGTGACTGAGAGGGTGTTAGAACACATCCCTGGACCCAGGACAGTACGAAGTGTATTATGGTTAGACCCGAGGACTCAGCAGGCCCGTAACTTTGGTCTGTTCTCTCCTGTCTACCTTCCTACGTCTCCAGCTGTCAAGATTTGAACCAGCAGATGTTGATGTGTTCAAAGCATTTGCTTCTGATGTCAGATAAGCTCCTTTCCCACATCTGATTTCTCTGTAAAAGCAGAATTGTCGTGTTATTATGTGTATTGTAATAATGCTGCTTAGACTTTTTAGGTTAGAAAACTGGTGGCTTGCCAAAGACCTCCAATATAGAAAATGTCAGTCTCTAGCACTGTCCCATGTGACTTGAGGGGCAAACCTAGATAATACCAGATGGTCACACGCTATCTATTTTATTCCTGCCACAGGATTAGCTGTGTAAGTCAGGAAGTCTGTAGGTTTACAGGTGGGTAGTAAATGCCCTGTTACCTGCTAAAGATGAGTATCTGTGGTTGGCTCTGAGGCAGGGTTTCTCAACCAAGGCATTGACTTTTGGGGCCAGATAAACCTTTGCTGTGGTGTGTGAGTCCTGTGCATCATAGAGTGTTTAGCAAGGTCCCGACCTCTATTCACTAGGTGCCCGTAACATTCCCTCTCTCTCCTCCCAGTTGTGACAACCAAAATCACCTTCAGACTTTCCCAGATGTCCCCTGGGGGGCACACTTGCAGTCAGTGAGAAGCAGTGGACTCAAGGCTACCAATATCTTTGAGGTAGACTTGACGTCCTGTTGTAAAAGACATACTCATTCTCCTGTTTTCATTTTGGAAATTAGATGCCACTGTTCATGATCCTTATTCAGATGTCTGTAATTAAGTTTAGTCAGACTACCCACTCACAGGTGAGACACTGAGACAGAGGGAAGCAGCTTGTCCAAGTCACATGGCCACATCCCTTGCCTCCTAAGAAAACGTGTCACAAGTGAAAGCAAGCTGGCTCTTGTAATATTGACAAGTCTTTTTTTTTAAACAAATGTGCCAATTTTAGAGTTGTTCTTTGCCCTCTAACCTTTTGGAGGGCTTACATAGCCTTCAAGCTTCTAAAGAAACAAACTGGGGCACTCTTTCCCAAGCAAGAAGCAGTTTCACTGGCAGTGTGTGAGAGGACTTGGAGACTTGGAGGATGAACACTTGTCGAAACAGGGTTTATCCCGATATGCTAGAGTAAGGCTCAGTGCACCACACCAGTGTTATCAGGTGGTGTTGGTCAAATAAGTAGTACTACGGAGAGAATCTTACTTTAGTCAATTTAAAGTTTTGAGATCTCCCTATGTTTTTTAAAACAGGTATTAAATACATGCATTTGGTAAAAGAGTACAAAAGGCTGTTTGGTACATAGCAGCCAAAGAAAAACAATGTGGCTATTCCGTGCTGAGCTATGCTGTGAGCATTATCAAATAGATACTGGATTCTGAGGCCTTTGTTCAGGAACAAAAAAGAATATAAAATATCTCATTACCACAACTAAGGAGCTGGCCTGTGGCAACTAAGACCCGGCACAATTAACTAACTAACTAACTGACTATTTTTAAAAATCTCATTAATAGGTATTTAATATGATTTTTAAAAATTTATTTATTTGTTTTATTTATTTATTTTTGGCTGCATTGGGTCTTCCTTGCTGCATGCGTGCTTTCTCCAGTTGCGGTGAGCGGGAACTACTCTTCGTTGCGGTGCGTGGGCTTCTCATTGCGGTGGCTTCTCTTGTTGCGGAGCACGGGCTCTAGGCGCGTGGGCTTCAGTAGTTGGGGCACGAGGACTCAGTAGTTGTGGCTTTTGGGCTCTAGAGCGCAGGCTCAGTAGTTGTGGCGCACGGGCTTCATTGCTCCGCGGCGTGTGGGAACTTCCCGGACCAGGGCTTGAACCCTTGTCCCCTGCATTGGCAGGCAGATTCTTAACCACTGCGCCACCAGGGAAGCCCAGGCTCCAACCTTTTTAAAAATGTGTTCCTTCCACCTTCATGGAGCAGGCATAGGGGATGGGGAGGAGTGAGAACCCGATTGGCAGGGGTCCGGTCGCAACCCCGGAAGGGGACGGGGGAGGATCTAAGAGGTGGCACCGGGCCACAGTCGACCCCCAGTGACAGCTAACAGCTGCACTGCTGCCCCTTCCTGCCCCAGGACCTGAGCTCAGGTCCCGGGGCGGCTGGAGAAACGCACTGTTTTTGGTAAGATGCTCTTAATTACTGTGTGGAGCTGCTCCGGCTGCCCCGGCGCCCACACCCCTGCAGGGCCCTGTGCCCGTCCTCCCTGCCCCCTGCCCAGGGCTCGGAGAACAGCAGTCTCTGTGAGGCAACCTGCTTGCAAGTCCTTCAGTGACCACGGAGGACTGGGAACGGGCTGGGCTGCTGGGGAGCCTGGGCATCCAACACCTGAGCTCAGCCCTGGGGGCTCACGTGAGGGCAGGGGCTGGGGGGTGCGGGCGGTGAGCGGAGGGGCCTCCAGCCGGCGTCAGCCTGGGCCCTGGACCCGGGGAAAGGCCTCACCCTCTCAGTCCTGACCTGCCGCTCGGGAACCCTGTGGCCCACCAGCCCGAGGCCTGTGGCGCCCGCCACGGACTACCCGGCACACGGCTGGGGTGTCAACGCCACACCTGGATTTTGCACGGGGACCATCTGGGGGCTCGGTGCACGGGAAGTCGAGCAGCCCCCAGGCCCCGACACGCCCCTTCCATATCCATCGAGAGGTGCCTGATGGAAGGCCGGCTGTGCTCCTTCTCAAGCCCCAGGGAATTCACACGAACAGCCCTCCCGGCCACGGGGTGCCTGCCCACCGGCTCTGGGCCTGCAACCAGCCCAGAACACAGAAGACACTGAAGTGGGTGCAGGGAGCTGAGCCGGGTCTGCAGAAGGGCAGACACCACAGCCTGGTTCACAACTGACTGGCCTAGGGTGGGTGAGAACGGGCGGGCAGGCTGAGGGGGCGACAGAGTGTGGCACGGCCTGTCCGCCTGGGCCACGGGGAGAAGGTCGGGGCGCCACCCGCGCCCTCGCTCTGCTGCCTGACATCCTTTGTGGGGTCGAAGGGCCGGAGGCAGGGCTCCCGAGGAGCTCAAAGGCCAGGGAAGGACACACGGGACGGTCCAGAGACACCCTACCGCTCCAGTGGTGCAGCACCCTCTCTGAATTCCTACTGCCACCAAAACACATCCCTAAGGCCTTTGGGAAGAATCACTAGGACCCAGGAAGGCGGCCCCTTGCTGTGGTCCAGACTTCAGCAGCTGCCGATGACCAGAGGGAGCCAGCCGGCCGGCCGTGGGCAGGAGGACAGGACACGGGGACAGCCGGGCTTCCCGCAGCTGTGCCCACCGCCAGAACCAGCTCCAGCCAATCACAGCCCCCGAGATGCCAAACAGTGATGGGCGAGAGGCCGGCAGGAAACTGACACCCCCTCACTGGAGAGCCTGCCCGGCTGGGGTGCGAGACACCATCCCCGTCTGAACTCACCCCACACCTCAGCCATCTCCCAGTGACCCAGACGCGTCACCACGGCCCCAGGGCTGATCCCCGACCAAGGTCAGAACTCCCCCCAGTGTGACGGCCCCCATGCCACTCCTGTGGTGGAAGGGACGGCAGGCAGAGACCAGGAGTAGAGTCTTTTTATTAATGGCTGCGTTTTCAAAGAACCGTTTTTTTACCAGGAAAGCTCCCCAGGAAGGGATTGCATTAGTGCAACAAGGGGGAGCCTTGATGCCAGGCTTTCCAGACACTTCCAGGTGGAGACTTTTGGCCTAGGCCAGCCGCCGGGGACTTGGGGGCTGGGAGGACACGCGGCCCCTCCCCCGCCCCGATGGGGCGCTAAGGCACCCGGCCCGCCTGTGGGGGCAAAACCCCGTGCCGTCAGCAGGCCTGCGGCTTGCAGCCCTCAACCTGCAGCCCTTTGCTCAGGAGGAAGGCGTCCTGCGTGGGGTCACAACCCAGGAAGAGCTTCACCATGCCCTTGGCATCCTCGGAGCCCCCTGGCCTCAGAATGCAGCTTCTGTAGTCCATGGCAACCTGAGGAGAGGGGGCGGGGCTGCAGGAGGGTGGAGCACCCCCTTCACTGAGGGTGTGGGTGTGGCCACCTCTGCCGTGACTCAACAAAGGGCAGGGGAGCAGGGGGTCCAGGGCAGGGCCCTCAGAGCCTGGCAGGCCCAGGCGGGCGGCACAAGCATCTAGGCCCAGGCCAAGGACCTCCGTGTTGGTCTGCACGGCAGGCCGGCCTCTCACCTTGCCACTCAGGACGCCCTCCTGCTTGAAACGTGTGTGGAACGTGTCCGCGGAGTACACCTCGCTGCACAGGTAGCCATAGGACTGGGCGTCGTAGCTTCCTGCCAGGTGGCCGAAGGTCGCAGGCAGGTGGGTCCCTGGGACACATGCGGAGAGACTCCTGCCCAGCCCCCTGGCCACTCCGTGCCCCTTCCCCAGAGCCCAGAGCTTGGGGCCTCAAAACATCCCTGTCTGCGTCCCCTGCCACTAGAGGGAGTATTGGCCCAACACTTCTAGGAAACGGGGACCTTGGTGGCAACTCAGTGGAGGGACACAAATAAATTTTTGCCGACTTTCTGCTGAAGCTCACGAGGGTTCACCCCTAAGCCTCTTACAAGGTCAGCTGCCCGAGGCTCCGAGGGATGAGTCAGGGCTCGCCCTCCAGCATGGAGAGAGCGCGGGTTAAAGCGCTCACGAGGGAGTGAACTGCGTCTCCGCACTGACACGCATGGGCAAACCTCGTCGACGTGTTCCGTCCAGGGTATGAAGCCCTCTCCTGTCTCTTCCAGGCTTTCCAGAAAGCACGTGCAGATACGCCCACCCCACCCTCGGACTCTGTGGGCCACAGCTGGAGGGACCAGCCCAGGAACCGAGGCAGGAAGAGGCCAGAGGTCAGTGGGCCTTGGCCAGAGCCCGTCAGTCGGTCCCCCTTCACACACGACCAGAGGATCCTCTTGACCTGGGCAGTAGCTGCCAACCGACCGCTAAGGTGGGCCCGGCGCGCGCTTGGCTACCTGGCGTGGCTGGGACCCCGAGGATCTCCTGGCAGAGGCGGGCATTCTCCTGGGCCGGGTCGGCGGGCGTCTGCGTGTTCAGGGCCTGGTCCACCTTGGCCAGGACGATCTGGCGCAGGTTGAAGAGGCCTGGAAGGCAGGAGGAAGGAGACGGGGGGCTGGCACTGAGTCCAGGGCGCGCTTTGCAGCCGGGCGGTCTGGAAGCCCCTTTGCATTCCCTTGGCCCGGCCGCACTGGGGTTGGCCAGCTGGGACTTGATGAGCTTGTCCAGCAGCTCCTGGGGGATGGCGCTGCCCGTGCCCCACCGAGACTGGCAGCAGTGCCAGGGCCTCACAGGGCGCGGCGCTCCCGGCCCCAGAGCCTACCCTCTGGTTCTCATCACCAGCTGTCACCAGATTCGCAGGCAACGTGCCTTTCTTTTCGTTTGTCTTTTTCCGGCCCTCAGCCACGCAAAGCTGTGGAGCCCTGACACTCGCTGCCACGTGGATGCACCCTGAGAACACGATGCTCAGCGAGAGAAGTCAGACACAGATGGACACACAGGGTGTGACCCCACTTAGGGGAAACGTCCAGAACAGGTAGATCCACAGAGTCAGAGTGGGTTCCTGGTTGTCAGGGGCAGGGGAGGGGAGGGAATCATAAATAAAGGCGTGAGGGACATTTTTGGGTTGAGGGAAATGTTCCAAAACAGGGCAGTAGTGACGGCTGCACAGCTCAGTAAAGTGTCCCCACGCGCTCTGGTGCAGCCTGTGAGAGCGTCGCTCTCAAGATGAAGGGCTGACTGCAGGAAGACTGAACGAGCACTGGGTCCTGGGCCCAGACGCTCAGCTGGGGACCCCCCCCCCCCCGTGGGGAAGTCACTGGGACTTGCTGAGCCTCCACCGAGACTGCCAGCAGCCCCAGGGCCTCACAGGTCGCGGCGCTCCAGGCCCCAGAGCCTACCCTCTGGTTCTCATCACCGCTTGTCACCAGACTTGCATGCAATATTCCTTTCTTTTCTTTTGTCTTTTTTAAAGGCAACTCTTGAATACATGTATTTAACATGCAGGGAACCAGTCCTGACTCCTTGATCTGGGGCTTCCAGCCTCCAGAGTCT
This sequence comes from Balaenoptera physalus, assembly GCF_965194825.1. Classification (NCBI taxonomy): domain Eukaryota; kingdom Metazoa; phylum Chordata; class Mammalia; order Artiodactyla; family Balaenopteridae; genus Balaenoptera; species Balaenoptera physalus. The sequence goes on from NC_138882.1 coordinate 36,465,144, forward strand.
CGAGGACATCCACTTCCGTTGTTTACGTGCCCAGTGCGTGGGGTTTGATGATGGAAACTGACACCGAGGGCGTCGCCACGTGTGGCGTGAGATCAGCGGAAGAATCCCGTGGCGAGGGCCTGCCTGAGGACCACGGGAGAGCCCGGGCCCTCCCCGCCACCTGCCTGCAGCCCCGCGCCCGCACTCACCTGGGAGGGGAGCTGGTGCATCGCTTGCCAGAACTCATAGAAGTAGGTTTCCAGCTCATCATGCTGCAACAGGGAGGGCGGGTTGGGCATAGGCTTGGTGAAGTTGGCCACCATGGGCACGATGGCGATCTGGCGCCTCCCATCCTGCTGCAGGCAGCCCGGCTGCAGGCCAAAGCAGGCCATGTGCCCGGACTTCCCTTCCCTGGGGAGGGACACGGGTGAGGCCCCGCTTCCACAGAGGAGCCCCGGCCCACGGCCGACAGGTTCCCCCACGCATGCACCGAGGGTAGAGGTCCAGGTAGAACTTGCCAATGGATGACCTTGCCCGCGGCCGCGTCCCGGACCGTGTAGAGCCTCACATCTTCGTGACACATGTTGGCGCCCTCCTCCAGGTCGAAGGTCAGCCCCAGCAGCTCCTGGGAGATGCCCAGCCGCCCGCGCGTGACCACCTGCATGGGGAAGGACTCATTGAGCAGGTACTGGTCCACGTGGTAGCGCATCTCCTCCCCCTGGTTCATGTAGTAGCACAGGTCCTAGACGTTGATGGGCCCGTCAAAGTGCAGGCCCCGCCTCTAGCACTCGGCCTTCTTTAGCTCCAAGATCACGGCCGCTCCTGCTCCCCGAGGGGCTTCAGCTTCTGGGCCAGCTCATCTACGGCCGGAGAGGAGAGGCTCGGCTATGTCCCTGTTGCAGCCCCCCAGCCACCCCACACCCCACACCCCTCGAGGCAGAATGAAGGGTTGGGGAAGGCGACCCCCAAGGGCTGACACAGTGGGGTCTCAGGCAGCACCACGTCCAGTCAAGGTCCGCCTGACCCCCGTCCCCACTGAGACTCGGGGAGGCGAGGTTACCTAGGAAAGTGGCCACCACCTGGCTGGTCTTGGCCATGTTCATCTCCAGCACGGAGTCGGCACGCGTGCTGAACCCCAGCAGGCGGGACTTCTGAGCCTGCAGCCTTACCAGCTCGCCGAGGATCGCGCAGTTCTCCTGGAACCCAGAGACGGCCAGCGCTGGGGACCGTGGGCCACGCCCTCCCCACGGGCCCCGGGCCAGGTCTCTGAGGGCGGGCAGGGCTCTCAGGCCACTGGCGGGCACAGCCAATCACCCTCCCTCCTCCTCCTGGCCCGGATTTGTAGACACTTTGGTGCTGTCCTAACACGTGGTCTTTATGAACACAGGTCCTTTTGGAACCAGAAACGGCATGAACTGTGATGAGCTCTAAGGCCAAGGGCAGGAAGAAATGCGACCAGGCTCTCCAGGAGCCACCCAGGGCCTCCCCGGCTCAACAATACAAGCTCGGCTGCTGTGCAGACAGCAACTCATCCCCACGGCGCCCGAACACCCAGCCCCTGGACGGTGAGATGCCTGTTGCCGCAGGTGGCCCGTGGCTGGCTGGTGAGGCCCGGCCCCAGGCGTACGCCACCTTCTCTGGGGCCACCTCTCCGGGTCTAAGGTGGGGTTCTCCTGGAAGCCCCCAGCCACCACAGGACCAACGTGGCCTGTCTGCAGACCAAGAAGGTGGGGACACAGGACTGTCTCCCGTGCCCCCTGCATCACCCGCGAGGCCGAGCAAGCACCAGTGGTGTCTGCGGGGAAGATGAAGGGCTCATGCACAGCCCCCATCTACTGAAGATGCTAAACGGGAGAAGCACAGACTGCAGCCACATGCGGTATGGACCAAACGCAAGTGTCCTTGCAGGAACCGATGTCTGAATGTCAAGGCTGTACCCGGGCCACAGTGAGAAGGCCCAGACCCCACGCAAGGCGCAGAGAGGGGATGGGGGGAACATCTGCGAATCTGAGCTCATCAGGCATCACCCCAGAGGGAGAGGGAGAGGGAGAGGGAGAGGGAGAGAGCCAGAAGGAGATACGGAGGGAGAGGGAGAGAGAGGGAGGTACGGACTTCTCTCCCTTCCCTGGGGGTTCTCTAGTGCAGCCAAGGCTGAAAACCACTGCATTTCGGGAGATGGGTCCTCGTGGAAAAGTTAAATAGTAGCTCATGGCATTATCGACACATATTAAAAAGGCCCCAAATCTTGGGGAGTCAGGGAGGGGAGCTGGTGGCTGCCTCGTAAACGAGGAGAGATTGGGCGTCAGAGGAGGTGCCTGTGCAGCCCACCGCCACCGCCCAGGGCCTTGCAGACTTCATCTCCCAGCTGTGGTCCCAGGCTTGAAGGCAGCGGGGAGGTCAGGCCGTCCAAGCATCAACGTTGACTTCAGGGCTGATCTAAATGGCGCCTGGTGTTTGTTGAAGCAGAAAAAAGAGAAAGCAGTGGGGAGAGGATGGGACGGGGAGGGAGCCCCCATCAGCCCTTCTCCCTCTCTCCCTCCATCCCTCCCTCCCTGCCTCTCACTCTCCCTCTCTCTCCATCTCTCCCTCTGCCTCTCTCCCTCCTTCTCTCCCTGTCCTTCTTGCCCTGTCCTTCTCTCCCTCCCACCATCCCTGTCCCTCTTTCCCTCTCCCTCTATCCCTCCCTCTCTCCCTCTCCCACTTTCCCTCTCCCTCTCTGCCACCCTCTCTCCCTGTCCCTGTTTCCCTGTCCCTGTTTCCCTGCTCCGCTCTCCCTCTCCCTCTTTCCGTCTCCCTGTTTCCCTGTTCCACTCTTCCTCTACCTCTTTCCCTCTCCCTCTCTCCCTCTCCTGCTCCCTCTCCCTCTCCCTCCACCTCCTTCCCTCTCCAGAGAGGGAAGGAGGTGGAGGGAGAGGGACAGAGGGAGGGAGAGGGAGAGACAGAGGGAGGGAGAGGGAGAGAGGAAGGGAAAGGGCGAGGGATGGAGAGGGAGGGAGGGCGAGACGTCTCTCCCACTCCATCTCCCTCCACCTCCCTCTCTCCCTCTCCCTCCCTTCCTCTCTCTCTCCTAGAGGGAGGGAGGGAGAGGGAGAGACAGAGGGAGAGGAGAGGGAGGGAGCGAAGGAGAGGGGGAGTCGGAGAAGGAGGTAGGGAGAGGGAGAAGGAGAGAGGGTGCCAGCTTCCCTCTCTGTCTCCTTCCCTCCCTCTCTCTCTCTCCCCCCTCCCTCTCCCCCTCTCCCTCGTCTCTGCCTCTCCCTCCATCTCTCTCTCTCTGGAAGGGAGAGAGGGAGAGGGAGGGAGAGTGAGGGAGAGAGGGAGAGAAGGAGGAGAGAGGGAGAGGGCGGGAGGAAGAGACCTCTCTCTCTCTCCCTCTCTCCCCCCTCTCTCTCCCTCTCCTTCTCTCCCTCTCCCTTGTCTCTGCCTCCCCCTCCGTCTCTCCCTCTCTGGGAGGGAGTGAGGGAGATGGAGAGACAGAGGGAGAGGGAAAGGGAGGAGAGGGAGGGAGAGAGAGGGATAGAGGGAGGGAGGGAGGGAGAGACGTCTCTCCCTCCCTCCCTCCCTCTATCCCTCTCTCTCCCTCCCTCTCCTCCCTCTTCTCCCTCTCCCTCTCCCTCCAACTCTCCCTCTCCCTCCGTCTCTCCATCTCCCTCACTCCCTCCCAGAGACGGAGGAAGAGGCAGAGACAATGGAGAGGGAGAGAGGAAGAGAGAGAGAGGTCTCCTCGTCTATCTCTCTCCCTCTCTCCTCCTTCCCTCCCTCTTTCCCCCTTCCCTCTCCCTCTCCCTCTCTCCCTCTCCTTCTCCCTCCATCTCTCCCTCTCCCTCTCTCCCTCTCCCTCATCTCTGCCTCTCCCTCCATCTCTCCCTCTCTGGGAGGGAGTGAGGGAGAGGGAGAGACGGAGGGAGGGAGAGGGAGAGACGGATGGAGACGGAGAGACAGAGGGAGGGAGAGGGAGAGGAAGGGAGGGAGAGGGAGAGAGGAAGGGAAAGGACGAGGGAGGGAGAGGGAGGGATGGCAAGACGTATCTCCCTCTCCCTCTCCCTCCACCTCCCTCTCTCCCTCTCCCTCTCCCTCCCTTCCTCTCCCTCTCCTAGAGGGAGGGAAGGAGAGGGAGAGACGGAGGGAGAGGAGAGGGAGGGAGCGAAGGAGAGGGGGAGTCGGAGAAGGAGGTAGGGAGAGGGAGAAGGAGAGAGCGTGCCTGCTTCCCTCTCTGTCTCCCTCCCTCCCTCTCCGTGTCCCTCTCTCCCCCCTCTCCCTCTCCCTCTGTCTCTCCCTCTCTGGGAGGGAGAGAGGGAGAGGGAGAGGGAGGGGGAGGGAGAGTGAGAAGGAGGGAAAGTGATGGAGGGAGGGAGAGGGAGAGACGGTGTGGGAGAGAGGGAGAGAAGGAGGAGAGAGGGAGAGAGGAAGAGACATCTCTCTCTCTCTCCCTCTCTCCCCCCTCCCTCTCCCTCTCTCCCTCTCCCTTGTCTCTACCTCTCCCTCCATCTCTCCCTCTCTGGGAGGGAGTGAGGGAGATGGAGAGACGGAGGGAGAGGGAGTGTTAGAGGGAGAGGGAGAGGGAGGAGAGGGAGGGAGGAAGGGAGAGAGAGGGAGGGAGGAAGGGAGAGAGAGGGAGGGAGGGAGAGAGGGAGAGGGAAGAGGGAGAGGGAGAGGGAGAGAGGGAGGGAGAGAGGGAGAGACAGACGGAGAGAGAGAGAGAGGGAGAGAGAGAGAGGGAGAGGGCAAGAGGTAGAGGGAGAGCGGAACAGGGAAAGAGGGACAGGGAGGGAGAGAGGGAGGAGAGGAAGCAGGGAGAAAAGAGAGAATGAACACACCATCTACATTTCTGTCAAATGACACCGGGGATCCTTACACAACCAGGAGAAAATAACACAGGGAGGTTCTTTCTCAGCTGGAACTGGAACTGCAGACGGGGCCAAACACCACCAGGCTGGCCACACATGTCCAGCCGCCGCTCCAGCCCCGTCAGCCGTGAGTCCGGTCACCAGGGCTCTGAGTGTCTGCTCCAGGGAGCTGGGGGTTCACCCTCTCACCTGGGAGGCCGGGTCAAGACAGCGGGGCCCCGTGCTGGACACATAGGGGGAAAAGCATCCCCACAGGACAGCTTGTGCGAGCAGATTCAGCTGCCAGATTCTAGAGGCCCAGGACCACCCTGTGGCCCGTGAAACCCAGGAGCCACAAGGGTCTTGCATCGTGATTCCTGTCCGTTGGACTGCAAAGTTTATGTAGGGAATCTTGGAAACAGTGGTAACAAAGCTGAATTGGAACGAGCTTTAGTCTATTATGGACCACTCTGAAGTGTGTGGGTTGCTAAAAACCCTCCCCGCTTCGCTCTTGTTGAATGTGAAGATCCCCGAGATGCAGCCGATGCTGTCCGAGAACTAGATGGGAGAACGCTATGTGGCTGCCGAGTAAGAGTGGACCTGTCAAATGGGGAGAAGAGAAGTCGAAATCGTGACCGCCTCCCTCTTGGGGTCATCGCCCTCGAGATGATTATCGGAGGAGGAGTCCTCCACCTCCCACACATCTCCAAGATGGAGAGCCTTCTCCGTCAGCCAGAGCAGGTCCCTTTCTAGATATAGGAGAAGAGAGAGATCATTGTCCCAGGAGAGAAATCACAAGCCGTCCCGATCTTTCTCTAGGTCTTCTAGCTGATCTAGGTCAAATGAAAGGAAATAGAAGACCACTTTGCAAGAGGAGTGGTGTTCAGGCAATAACTTCATTTGACAGGAGTATGTACAGAAAATTCAAGTTTTGTTTGAGACTTCCGAAGCTTGGTGCACTTTTTAAATGTTTTAGCTGTTCACATTTGTTTGTCTCTTGGGACAGTGACACATAAAGGTGTCATTCTCTATGGTTTGAAATGGGTCATATGAGTCATGTAATATGAAGAATTGTTACCTTACAATGTTCCCTTAAGCAAAATGAATTTGCTTTGAATTTTTGGTCTTGCCTAGACTGATAATAAAACTCTAACTCCTGCCCACCTAAAGTGTGATGTTTACTATTATGGAAACAACACTGGCAAACATTGAAAAGACTTTCTGTAGCTGGGATATGGTATGCAGCTGTAATTAAGCAAGCAGTCTTTAAAAGGTGCTGTGAACACAAGCCAGCAGGTAAAAATGAAAGCCTCACCCTTACCCTAGATTAGAGGTTTAAAAATTCCACTAGTCCTCACACCGGACAAGAGGTTGTCCAGGGAGTTTAGAATCTAAGAAGTTTCAAGGAAGTTAGTTTACCTTTGAGTTAGGTCATAAGTCCCCTCTGTGATTGCTGTACATGAATACATAGCTCTTTGTAATATTTTTTGGAAATTTGAGATTATCAAGATACCAATGTCCTGCCAGATTAAGAGTATATTGTAGAGCTGAACTTTGAGTTACTGTGCAATTTTTTTTTTCATGCTGTCATTTGTAATATGTTTTGTGAGAATCCTTGGGATTAAAGTTTTGGTTGCAAAAGAAAAAAAGAAAAGAATCCGCCTGCCAATGCAGGGGACACAGGTTCAAGCCCTGGTCCGGGAAGATCCCAGGTACACCGCAGATCAGCTAAGCCCGTGGGCCACAACTACTGAGCCTGCGCTCTAGATCCTGGGAGCCAGAACTACTGAGCCCCCTTGCCACAACTGCAGAAGCCCGCACGCAACGAAGACCCAATGCAGCAAAAAAAAAAAAAAAAAAAAAAAAGACGATACTGGCTGTGGTGGCCCCCAAGCTGTAAGCTTATTCAGCTTTCTGCTTTCCGGAGAACTGCTTATCTCTTTCTTGGTATGCACTCCTGACGCTGCGGTATTGAGCGTAAAAAAGGAAAATGGCTTGCGGCCAGTTTCGTTCCAGGTGCCTGCTCTGAATCTAAGAGCCCCTGGTTGTTCCCCAGAAGAAGGACGTGCTGCCCTGAGGGGGAAGTCTGTATCTCCAAAGAATGGCCCATAAGGCATGCTGACGCATAGATAGTGGTGCATAGATAGTGGTGCATAGATAGTGGTGCATAGATAGTGGCGCATAGATAGTGGCGACAGAATTATGTGGAAATACAAGGTTTACTGATTTGTTGTTTAGTATTCCTTCCGTACTAAACCTATATATACATTCATGCTCTTTGAATAAACTTGCCTTGCAACCATCAGTTGTCTTGGCCCTTCTGACCCCATACTGGTGCTTTTCAGTTCCTTACCCCTCACCGCCAGGAACTTCTAGCTTTCTGCAGCCGGTCTGCGGCAACTGGCCAGGTGATCAAGGGTAAAATCATTTGTCATAAGTCCCGTTGATGGTGTGTATTCTTGATGTGACCTGAGGAGAATGGCATTTTTATCTCTGTCTGGATCTTCCGCCCTAAACCCCATAACTCCAGACCAACCCTAAGAAAACATCAGAAAACAAACAGACAAACAAATTGAGGGACAGAATACCTGACCAGTCCTCCTCAAAACTTTCAAGGTATCAAAACCCAGGGACATCGGAGAAATGTCACAGCCCAGAGGAGACTGGGACAGAAAAAGGATGTTAGGGGAATACTAGGGAAATTCTAATAAAGTGTGGACTTTAGTTAATAACAATGTATCCATCTTGGTTCCTTAGTTGGATAAACATGTCGTACTAACGTACTAACGTGTTGGAAATAGGGGTACTGGGTCAGGGTCCACAGCACTCTGTACACTCTGTACAGATCTTTGCAACTTTTCTGTAACTCTAAGCTATTCTAAAATTAAGCGAGTACTCAACAGAGATAAGAATGTTATTTCCCTGATTTGAACATGCCTGAGTTTCTTTTCATGGTCACATTTTTGCTATCTGGATGTGTCTTGGAATCAGTAACAAAGGAGAGTTGCCAGCCCATGGGAAGATGTGGGTGGTTTGCAGGTGGCTTGCTCTGGAGCTGAAGACCACGGTGGGAAGTCTGCAGCCTCAGGCTGCACTTAGAACCATGGGAGGGGATTGGCCAGCTCAGTTAAGGATGGAACCTATAAATAAAACTTTTTTCTTTTCCATTATGGCTTATCACAGGATACTGAATATAGTTCCCTGTGCTAGACAGTAGGACGTTGTAGTTTATCCATCCTATATTTAATAGTTTGCATCTGCTAACCCCAAACTCCCAATCCAACTCTCCCTCACTCTTTCTCCCCCTTGGCAACCACAAGTCTGTTCTCTATGTCTGTGAGTCTGTTTTTGTTTCGTAGACAAGTTCATTTGTGTCGTATTTTAGATTTCACATATAAGTGAGATCATATGATATTTGTCTTTCTCTTCTGACTTACTTCACTTAGTATGATAATCTCTAGGTTGATCCACATTGCTGCAAATAGCATTATTTCATTCTTTTTATGGCTAAATAATATTCCATTGTATATATGTACCACATCTTCTTTATCCATTCATCCATCAGTGGACATTTAGGTAGCTTCCATGTCTTGGCTATTGTAAATAGTGCTGCAATGAACATTGGGGTGTATGTATCTTTTCTTTCTTTTTTTCTTTCTTTCTTCTTTCTTTCTTTCTTTCTTTCTTCCTTCCTTCCTTTCTTTCTTTCTTCCTTTCTTCCTTCCTTCCTTTCTCTTTCTTTCTTTCTTTCTTTCTTTCTTTCTTTCTTTCTTTCTTTCTTTCTTTCTTTCTTTCTTTCTTTCTTTCTTTCTTTCTTTCTTTCTTTCTTTCTTTCTTTCTTTCTTTCTTTCTTCCTTCCTTCCTTCCCCCCCTCTCTCTTTCTTTCTTCTTTTTTTGTCACACAGCATGTGAGATCTTAGTTCCCTGAGCAGAGATGGAACCCATGCCCCCTGCACTGGAAGCGCAGAGTCTTATCCACTGGACCACCAGGAAAATCCCAGGGGTGTATGTATGGTTTTGAAATAGAGTTTTCTCCGGATCTATGCCCAGGAGTGGAATTGCGGGACCCTTTGGCAGCTGTATCTGTTCCTGCACGTCTCACATCAACCACCTGCACTCCAACCCTTGCTCTCAATGTCATCTTCGGGGAACCCAACCTGAGACAGGGACCTTGACAAGAAGAAATGGCTCAGGGAAAAGCTACCTGCACAGGGAGGAGATAGAGGCCATCGGCCCTGGGGTGCGGTGGGGAGAGTGGGCACAGAGATTTGTCATTTCACCCCCGATACTCATCTCAGCCCTCCTGGCTGCCCCACTCTAGGTCACCTCGGGATACAGAGGTGACCCGGTTAGAGTCCTTGCCTGTGCAGGAATCTGGGGGCACCAGCGGGTCTGAATAATATTAGTGCAGGGTCTCCCCCGCGGCACTGGGGTTATTCGGGGCGGGTCATCCTCTGCTGAGGGCCCCTCCTGGGCACTGTGTGGGGTTCAGCAGCATCTCTGGCCGCACCCATTTGATTCCAGGGGCCCCTCACCCCCAGTTGTGACAACCACAGATTTTCCCCACACATCACGGAAGAACTGGGTGAGGCGGGGGCGGGATGGCCCTGGGCGAGGACAGCTGTGTTGAAGCAACCAGCCTGGCACAGGGCAAGGTCTGCCCCAATCCCGTCAGCGCCTGCATTTAGAACTGCCCCTTTCCTCTCCCACCTCCCCTGCCCTGCAGTGGTCTCTGAGACATCATCCCCATGTAATAAATCACACCTTCTCAGTTTACTGTTTGCTGCCCTCGCTAGAACGTGAGCTCTTTGAGGACAGGGATGCTGTTATGTCCCCAGCACCTAGAAGAGTGTCTGCTGTGTAGACACTCTTCTGAATACTTGCTGAATAAAGGAGTTGAATAAAGGGATGAGTGGATGAATGAATGAAGGTTACAATGGAAGGAGGGGGGAGATTCCCTTTCTGGCTCTCGGGGGTTGGGAAATCAAGTGAAAGATCCATCCTAAATAGGCTGACCAGCCTTCTGGGGTTCCCCGGGACTAAGGGTTTCCCCAGAGTTCCAGCGCTCAAACCTGAGCGGTCCTGGGCAAACTGGGGGCGGGTGTTGGTCACCCTATCTAAACACAGTAACAATTCCAGCTGCAATAGCAATGGCCAATGACCTCTACGGTCTTATTGACCATGCACAGTTCTTTACCTGGCGGGGAAGGGTGGGCCGGGATTGGAATTCTGGTGATCCAGGGCGGGTGAGGGCACACCCCGGGCTTGTGTAGGGGAGTCCAGGAAGGTTCTGGAGGAAGTGACAGTGACACAGGAGGGAGGGAGGAGTCTAAGGAAGAACGTCCCACATGACAACGTGTGCCAATGGCCCTGGGCCCAAGGTCACACCTGACCAGGGCTTGCTTTTTTTTTTTTTTCTAATTTACTTTTTCCTACATGGATATGCAATTGTCCTAATGCCATTTATTGAAAACTCCTTAATTTCCCCACTTTCTGTCATATCAAGTTCTTATATATGTGTTTCTGGACCTTTATTCTATACCATAGAGCTATACGTCCCATCCTTGCACCACTAGGGCTGTTTCATCACTATAACTTTATTTTTTATTCATTTATTTATTTTGGCCGTGCCGTGCGGCATGTGTGATCTTATTTCCCTGATCAGGGATCGAACCCGCGCCCCCTGCAGTGGAAGCTCAGAGTCTTAATCACTGGACCTCCAGGGAAATCCCCAGGGCTTGCTTTGACATCCATCGAATGGTGGCAAGTGGGCACGGGGACCAGCTGTCTGTGAGCCATCCTGTGTAGAAATGCAGGGTGGAGGGGAGGACAGACGGAGCGGGAGGGGAAGAAGCGGAGGAGGGAGGGAGGGAGGGAGGGAGCGGGCGAGAGACAGACAGAGCATGAAAGCTGAAAATAGCTCCTAGTGCCGGGAGCCTTGGAGCCGGAGCCTGGAAGCCAGGGTGACTGGCTCTCCTCCCTGGTGTGTGTGTGTGGAGTGGGGGGTGGCTCTGGGCTTCTCAGGCTGGGAATGGGGTGCACAGAGCAGGGACGGAGCAGGGACCCTTCTCTCTGGGACCTCGTGGGCCATCCTCAGCTCACAAAGCTGAGCCACTCCCGGCCCTACGAGTGGGGGGCTTATCCTCCCTGTCCCCTGGATCATAACCCCTCACACACAGCTTCCCCGTGTGTGTTCCCAGCAACCAAGAGAATCTGTTTTTAAAAGATTTGGGGGAGGGGGATAAACATACAAACAAGAGCAGAATGGATACTTTTTCAGAATGTGAATGGCTCTGTGTAAGCCCACCCCCAGGGTAACCACAGTCCTGACCTCTAACACCCTTGACGAGTCAGCCTTGGTCTGGGCTTGCGGACCCACGGAAGCTTCCTCATCCCCTCCTTCAGATCCCGTCTCTCCCTCGGCGTCTTTGTGAGAAGCACCCGGGGAAGTGGGACTGCTAGGCTGTACTGCTGCTAGAACTCCACCTGGGCTCCACCAGGCTCCAGCCCCCCGCCCTGTCCACCTAACTGACCCTGAGGCACCTCAACTGGTAGGAGCCGCATCACCTTCCCTCCTGGGACTTGTGACACTTAAGGGAGACACCGAAAGGACAAGCCTTTGGCTCCCTGGCTGGCAAAGAGCAGGTGCTCAATTGTCATATGTGTCCGTATCAGTGAGGGTTCTCCAGACAAACAGAATCCATAGGGTGTGTGTGTGTATATACACACACACGTACATATGTACACGCATACAAAAATATACAGCTGTGTATATATGAAGTATGCATACACACATATACACATATAGTATATACAATAAACACATACATATATACACACATATAAAATGCATAGTTTGTATATATACAGTATGCATACACACATATACACATAATATATACAATACACACATACATATACACTATACATACACACATATAAAATGCATAGTTTGTATATATACAGTATGTACACATACGTATAACATATGCAATATACACACCTAGGTACATATATATCATACATACATACACACATACAAAGATATTTAGGTGTGTATACAGATAGTATACATACATACACATATAATATATGCAATACATACACGTACATACATATAGACACACATATACACCTACATATAAAAGCATATAACATAAAAATATATATGTACTGTATATATAAATTCATCGTATATATACATACATATATCATACATATAAGATATATACACATACATATATACAATGTATACACACACATACACACCTATATGTAAATATGTGCATGTACATACACATATAAATACATACGCAAGTGTGTATATAATAGTATATACATATATACATATAATACCTAGAAACATATACACATACAGGTATACAACATATATACACACCTATATATAAATATACACTGTATACATACATACATACAATGCACATATACTGTATATATACACACACCCATATATCAATATATGGGTGTGTGTATATATACAGCATGTTCATATTTATAATATGTATACTATATATATACACATACATACATGTATACAATATATACACACAAATATATAAGCTTGTATGTATACTGTATATAGTACTTACACATATACTACAAACGCACGCACATATAAACATATGTGTATACATATATATAATATGTATACACACATATACAAATTAATAGGCTTGTATATATTCAGTATTTTTACATATATAGTTTTGTTTTAAGGAGTTGACTCATGTGACCGTGAGGCAGGCAAGTCAGGGCAGGACTCTGGGCTGGAGACACTGGGAAGAGCTCATGTCCCAAGGCCATTGGAGGAACAGTTCCCTCTTTCTACGGAACCTCATTTTTCTCTCCAGTCCTTCAACTGATGGACGATGCCCACCCACGCCGCGGCATTGACAATCTCCTTTACGCAAAGTGGACCAATTTCAGTTTTCATCTCTTCTGAAAAATACCTTCCTGGCCACAGCTGGAATAATGTTTGTGGTTGCCGGGGCCCCACGCAGTGCGCACATGAGATTAACCATCCCCGTGGCGATGATGACACTTTATTTTCTCCCTTGACCATTGTCACTACTATTCCAATTAAAATGGCAGTGCCATGAGGGCAGGGCATTTCCTTTTTTTCCAGTACTGAGCGTCCAGGGTCTGGTGCCTAGCATAGGCTAAACACTTGGCATTTTTGTGAACAGAAGCCGGGATTCCGGCTGTCATACTTAATGAGGAATTATAGTCTTATTATTGGGGGGGGAGGTGTCACGGTACGTCAAGGGCGGGAGCCGAACCTGCCACCCCAGGCCCCGAGGGGGTCTTCCCTGGTCCCCACTTCGGGCCGGTGGGGGTGGCAGGGGGCAGCTGAAGACGTGCGTGTGTGCTTGCGTGCGTGCGTGAGAGCGGGCGAGTCCACGGGGCGGGCGGCGCGCGCGCCATGAGTGAGTGGTTCAGCCCGGCCCCGGCTCATTGTGCTCGCCTCACGCTGGCCCGAGTTGGCGGCAGCGCTGGAGGTCCCGGGCCTGTGAGCACAAAGAGGGAGCCGGGGGCTGGACGGGAGCGCCGCGGCGGCGGCTGAGGCCCAGGCCAGGCCCCCTCCCCTCAGCCTCCCACCCGCCCGCCTGCCCCTCCTGCCCCGCCCCCGCCGGCGGCGCCCCGCCCCTCCCCAAACCGCCAGACTAGCCTGGTGCGGGGGGCGTGCGCGAAAACATGGGGGAGAAGTTGGGGCTGAGGCTGGAGTCGCCCGTGTGGGCCGAGCCCGCCGTCTACCCGTGGCCGCTGCCAGTCTACGTGAGTGCCGCCCGTCCCCTATTCCCGGACTCCCGCCCCTCTTCCCCCACGGCGCGCGCTGAGCCCACCGAGAAACGGAGCGACTCGAGTCGCCAGACCCTCTTTGGAGCCCCCCTTTCCGCCCCGCCGTAGTTCTCCGCGGCCGTTTCCAGCCCCCGCGCGCATAGTGGGCAGAAGGGAGCCGGGGCCGGCCGGGGGCGCAGACTTGGCCGCGGGGACCCCGCGCTTCCGAGGGGCGCCCGAGCCGGGCTGCCGTTGGCTCTGTAGGGCTGGGGATCCCGGTCCCCCTGGGCCTGGACTGCCGGCGGGCTTGCCCTTCCGTACTTTATGATCTGACACGTCGGGTTTCTTTTTCCTGGTAGTTTATTCTTAGCGCTGTCAACGTGCTTAGTTTTTTTATTTTTGAGGACACCCTTTCCTCCCTCTCTCCAGTTTTTTGTGTTTTTGTTTTGTTTTGTTTTAGTTAGGCATTTTGTCCCTCTGATCTTGAGTGGGTGGGCTGGCTGGACCCTTGGGGAGGAGGCGTTGTCTCCCCTAATTTGAATGGGTGGGCTGGCAGGCCCCTTGGAACGGAGGCATTGTGTCCCGTAATTTTAGTGGGTGGACTGGCTGGACCCTTGGAGAGGAGGCATCCTGTCCCCTGATCTTGAGTGGCCTTTGGAAAATGACACGCCAAACGGAAATTTACACAGGCGTCCGGTGATTCCAGAAATGCAGGGTGTCCGGGCAGGTGGGCACCCAGCATCTCGTCCCCCGTGGCGGCGTGGTGCGCGTGTTCTTGTCTCAGGGTTTACGTTTGGGCCCCACAGCCCACCTTCAGGAGGGAAAGCGCAGCGGGCGCCTTGGGCCGGCACCTTTGGGGCGCCCTTTCGTGCGCTCGGCTTTCAGGGGACTGGCCTCCAGGGGCCCCGGCGGGGAAGCCCGCGCGACCCACCCCTCGCGCGGGCTCCGTGTGTGTCAGTTTGTGGAAAGCGTGTCGAGGCCGGGGGCGGGGTCGGGACGCTGGGACCGCCTGGGAGCCGTTGTTGACTCCGGTCCCGGTTCTCCGCAGTTCTCCGAGGTCGGAGGGTTTCCAGCCCGCCACTGCGCACTGGCGCTTTCTATTTTTGCTCTTCCTGTGCCCGGAGGCGCGGTTGAGCCTGGGTTCTGGCTTTTCCGGTTGGGTAACTCTGGGTGGCCCGGGTGGGCGGCCTGAGCATTGGGCAGGGCGGGGAGACATCCCAGGGGTGGGAAACTGAAAGTGGGGACAACCTTCAGAACTCCAGCTGATCCACTTGCCTCGCCTCCCCAGCCCTCTTACTGCACTTGTCATGTATGGGTTGGCTGGCCGGCACATTTTTCAAAATGTAATAATTTGTTTATCCTTAGTAGCCGTGAAGCATAGTTCACTTGTAGTGCACAGTTGTAGGAGTTTTGACAGATGATTGCCGTCAGGTGGCAGAGCAATCCCGTCATCCCATTTGCTGCCTTTTGGCGCCAGCGCGCCTCTAGCCTCTTGGCCACTAATCTCTCTGTCCCTAAGGTTTTGGCTTTTCCAGAAAGTCAGATAAACGGAACAACAGCATGTAGCTTTTAGATTCTGCCTGCTTTGGCTCAGCAAAACCTATGCGAGGTTCATCCCTGGTTTGTTTGTTGCTGTTGTTGTTGTTGTTGTTTTAAATATTTATTTATTTAGTTATTTACTTGGCTGTGCTGTCTTAGTTGTGGCACATGGGATCTTCATGGCCGCGTGCAGTATGTTTTAGTTGTGGCGTGAGGGATCTAGTTCCCTGAGCAGGGTTGGACCCCGGGCCCCTGCATTTGGAGCGCAGAGTCTTAGCCACTGGACCACCAGGGAAGTCCGTCATCCCTGTGTTGCGGGTATGAGAAGTCACTCCTTTTTCTTGCTGTGTTGTATTCCATTTTCCGTTTGTCCATTCACCTGCGGGTGGCAGGACTTGTGGGATGTTTCCAGTTTTGAGGGGATCAGGAATAAACCTGCAGTAAACATCCCAGGGCAGGTTTCCACGTGAACTTGGGTTTTTACCTGACTTGAGAAAATACCCGGGAGTGGGACTAGGGTCTGTGCTAAGTGTATGTTTAACAACCCTTCTGCATCTTAGAAATTGGTATTTTTGAGTATTGGAAGAGTTTAGAAATCCACTGTGACCCAGCACCCAGGCACTTGAAACGAAGTTGAAAGTTCATCTGGAGATGGTCACGTTGTCCCCATCACTGTCTTTTATTCGAGGCAGAGCAAGGCCACAGATTTGTAACCCTTGTAAGGGAGGCCTTGTGTGCCCAGGCCTTGGCAGGACCTGGCTTTCTAGTGGTGGGCGGTTCTGAAGTGGAGAGTGTCTTTCCCTTGCTGGCCGGACCTCGCTTGGCAGGGTGCGGGGTGTGCTGCCTGCCTGGCCGGGCGCTCTTTCTGCCGGTCAGCAGCCATTCCTGGTGTGTCTGTCCTACTACCAGGCAGGCGGTCAGGGGCCCTAGTGAAGTGCTCAGCGAGCCGCAGCCTTCCTAAAGTTTTGTGGGTAACGTCTGTTACCCTCCCATTTCCCTGCTGAGGAATTTTGCTTTCTCATGGGAAGTGAGGGGGCAGTACTTTATAAGAGTTCATATTTTGTGATGACTCGATGCTGAATACATTAAGAAAATGGGCTCCTTCCAGAAGTTTAACTTCTGAGAAGGTCAGATTACTCATGTGACCGCACGTTTGAAATGAGTGAGCTTGTTTGTTCATTGATTCATTCATTCTGCAAGCACCTCCTGGATATTTACAGTGAGTGTTCCAGGGGGCGCTGAGGACAGTAGACAGTATACTTTTTTTTTTTTTTGATTTTTGAATTTTATTTTATTTATTATTTTATACAGCACGTTCTTATTAGTCATCAATTTTATACACATCAGTGTATACATGTCAATCCCAATCGCCCAATTCAGCACACCACCATCCCACTCCCCCGTGGCTTTCCTCCCTTGGTGTCCATACGTTTGTTCTCTACATCTGTGTCTCTACTTCTGCCCGGCATACCGGTTCATCTGTACCATTTTTCTAGGTTCCACATACATGCATTAATATACGATATTTGTTTTTCTCTTTCTGACTTACTTCACTCTGTATGACAGTCTCTAGATCCATCCACATCTCGACAAATGACTCAATTTTGTTCCGTTGTATGGCTGAGTAATATTCCATTGTATATATGTACCACAACTTCTTTATCTATTCGTCTCTCGATGGGCATTTAGGTTGCTTCCATGACCTGGCTATTGTAAATAGTGCTGCAGTGAACATTGGGGTGCATGTGTCTTTTTGAATTACGGTTTTCTCTGGGTATATGCCCAGTAGTGGGATTGCTGGATCATATGTTAATTCTATTTTTAGTTTTTTAAGGAACCTCCATACTGTTCTCCATAGTGGCTGTATCAATTTACATTCCCACCAACAGAGCAAGAGGGTTCCCTTTTCTCCACACCCTCTCCAGCATTTGTTGTTTGTAGATTTTCTGATGATGCCCATTCTAACTGGTGTGAGGTGATACCTCATTGTAGTTTTGATTTGCATTTCTCTAATAATTAGTGATGTTGAGCCGCTTTTCATGTGCTTCTTGGCCATCTGTATGTCTTCTTTGGAGAAATGTCTATTTAGGTCTTCTGCCCATTTTTGGATTGGGTTGTTTGTTTCTTTAATATTGAGCTGCATGAGCTGTTTATCTATTTTGGAGATTAATCCTTTGTCTGTTGATTGGTTTGAAAATATTTTCTCCCATTCTGAGGGTGACAGTATTCTTATTCTCAAGAAACTTATGAACTAAGGACGGTAGGTGATCTATAAACACAGAAGTTCAGCTGAGGTGTAGTGCCCCGTATATGGGATCAGCTGAGTTCCCAGAGGGTGGGGCTGCCAGATTTGCCCCTGGGGGAGGTGTGGGTGGCTTCTCTGAGGAGGGGAAACCCGCAGGAGGAAGTGCAAACAGCCACAACCGCCTGTACGCGGAAATGTCCAGCCTCTAAAATGGGCTTTTGCGCAATTGACAAATAGGAGGGCGGGGTGCAGGGCGAGTTTTGTTCCTTCTGTGACTGAGAGTTCCCAGATATCCACTTATAGCTCACGGTGGCATTTCTAAAGCAGGATGGCCCTTCTTTTGGTGGGAAAACCGGGTCTCAGCTCAGGAGGAAGCAGGTGGTATCTTCGGCTGCCTGATGGCAGGGCAGGAGCCAGCGAGGGCGTGCAGCGGTCCTTCCCCTCCGTGACTCACTGAGGCTGTGGGCTTGGAGCGGCCCCAGCGTGACTGTCCCCTGCTGCTTCTGGCTTCCTCCTGAGACCCCATGAGTCTCTGATGAATGCCCGCTGAGCAGTCACGCCCTTCACTCGACTGTGAGTAGTAGCTGAAGTGGGCGGCGGAGTGAGTCATCCCTCCCTGTGACTCAGAAAATATTTTCTGATCTGACCTCTGCTGGTGTGAGTCCTGCCTAATCTAAGCTCAGGTGGAAGGCAGGTTAACCCTTTGATGACTTTCCATGGGTGAAGTAGCCTCTTTAAAGAGGAAGGGATCACCAGAAAAGCCTGGTATTCCTTACGTACGTGGCTGTTAGCTTTCGTGCTTCGGTCCCTAACATCCAAATGCCGCTTGTATGCTCTGTTCCTGGTGGGAGGAGCCAGAGGCAGCCTGCCCTTTGGATATTCACTAGGCAGGAGGCGGCAGAGCTGCAGGGGACCCGCCCCCAGTCTACCTCTAGGAGCTGCGTCCTTTTTTCCTTAATTAAATTAAACTTTTTATTTTGAGATGATCATAGATTCTTGCACAGCCGTCAGAAATAAGTCGGACACATCCCACGTTCTCTTTACTCAGTTTCTCCTGATGGTGGCATCTTACAAAGCTACGCACCGATGCAATGATTTCATTGGTATTGGTACAATCAAGATACAGAGTGTTTGGTGTCCCTTTTGAATTCGGGGACCTGTAGGGTGCGACTGGCTGTGTCTGTGCATCCCTGGGTCCCGGGCCCGGCGCACGTCTCGTGGTCCTGGCGCTCTTCCCCAGTGCGTGCGCCTTGTCTCCCTGGCTGTGGGATGACAGTCCTGTTTCCTTCCTCCCACTGAGGGTGCTGCCTGGGGGCCTCTTTGGCATCTTCTCTGTCCCTTCAAGCTGTTCCTGCCGTTCCCACCAGCCGGGTCTCCTGCCGAGGCTGTTCACAGAGGACGTGCCGGGTGTCTGTCCGTGGTCCTCCACAGCTCATGCGTGGCTCTGTAGTGCCTCCCTCACCGCCCGCCTTTCTCTTCCTTCCCGGACTCTCTCTCCCCACCCACGGCCGCTGTCGCGGTGCCTAGCCCGGGGCTCTGTTCCTCGGCGCCCCCGTGTGGGACCGGGCCCTCTTCCTGTCCATGGCGCCTGGCAGGGCTGCCGAGTCACAGGTTCCCGTGAGCTGCAGTTGGGAGGTCGGAGGCTGTGTGCTTCACGGAGTATTGAACTTGGATGACGTTGCCTCCTCATCTCTGAGGGGCTTCCGTTTGAATCCCCTCAGTTAGTCATGGGGTGTGCGGCCGATGCCCGCAAAGCACGTCAGACTCACACCAGGTGCACAGGCAGCCGGTGTGTGAGAGAGGTTACCTCTGAGAACGCTGGTCCTTTGAAAACCTGACGCGTCTTTTCCCGGGTGGGGAAGGGGTTTTGCAGGCTGTGTGCTGGGGGGCGGGGGGCCACCACGGGGTGGTGCCCATGGGGACGGCGGGAGTCGTGGGGCTCGGGGCGGGGAGCTCTCGGGAAGGATTTGCATGTTGCGTGGTGGTGGTGGCTCACGTTTCCCCTGGTGTGCAGGTGGCTCCCTGGCGTCTGCTCTGTGCTCACCCTGCGTGCTGGGTGAGGCTCCCACCGGGGAGCAGGTGCTGGGGCCGCAGGACACGCTGGGCCCACACCTGGTCTGGGACAGACACCAGGTGAAGGGGCGGGACAAGGGGAGGAGGAGCCGCGCTGGGTCTTGTGGGTTTTGTGTCTTTTTAAATAACAGCTTTGTTGAGATCGCATTCACACACCACAGAACTCACCCATATGAAGTGTACAATTTAATGGCCTTTACTATATTCACAGAGCTGTGCAGCCATCACCTCTGTCTAATTCCAGAACATTCTATCAGCACAAAGGGCCCGCAGTGCCCTGCCCCAGTCCCTGACACTAGGAACCCCCTCTCTGTGTCTGTGGATCTGCCTGTTCTGGACGTTTCCCATCAATGGAATCACACGCTGTGTGTCCTTCTGTGTCTGGCTTCTCTCACTGAGCATCGTGTTCTCAGGGTCCGTCCACATTGTTGTGCATGGCAGGGCTTCACCTCTTTGTGTGGCTGAGTGATGCTCCCGTGTGTGTGGCCCAGGTCGTGGGGTCTCGAGGCCCCTGGAGAGGCGTTCGTTTGGCTTGGTCCTGGGGTGGGGTGATGCAAGTTGAACTGATACGGTGCTAACAGGACCCCTTGCTGGAGTGGGAGACAGCTGGAAGGCTGAGGGTGCGGCTCGCCTTGGCCTTTGAGACCGCGGGGTGGAGGCCGTGCTGCCGCTTGTCGCTCGGGGAGCGCCAGGCGAGTCCTTCTCCAGCTGTGCCCCCTCGGAAGGGCCTCCTCCGTCCCTGGGCTTTCCCTCCCTTCCCTTCCCGGCCTCGGCCTCAGGCCGGACTGCTCTGTGGCAGTAAAGTATTTTCTTTGGTGAGGGCGAGAAAAGTTCTGGTGGTGAACTTTTGGTCGTCGCGTTACCCCGTCCCACTGGGGTCACTCCACGACGGCCCCTCCACGCGGACCCCGGCATCAGGCGCTCAGCACTTGCAGTGGCTCCTTGGGTGGCTGGGCGGCCTGGGCTCTTACAGGTGGGCTAGTTTGGATTGAAGCAACAGAAATGGTCTTGTCACCCCTGGAGCCCCCATGGCGCCCCGTCCTCCTGTGGACACACCCATGCCCATCTTGCAGAAGGACGGCTGCCCGGACAGCAGGATGTCCCGGCTGGTCCTGGCTCTGCACAGACTG
Source organism: Balaenoptera physalus (assembly GCF_965194825.1). Taxonomy (NCBI): domain Eukaryota; kingdom Metazoa; phylum Chordata; class Mammalia; order Artiodactyla; family Balaenopteridae; genus Balaenoptera; species Balaenoptera physalus. The sequence goes on from NC_138882.1 coordinate 36,485,732, forward strand.
GCTTCCGTGAGCTGCGGACCCAGGCGTGGAGCTCAGGGTCAGGGTCAGGTCTGGAAACGCTCCCGCAGGTGTGGCGCTAGGTGAGGTGGCACACGAGCCACGTGCGTGCCCTCCTGGGAGCCACGTGATGAGTCAAAAGGAGGAGGCGAGGTACGTTTTCATAGCATTGTATGTAAGCGAGTTTTCAACGTGCCATTTAAAGAATTAATGGAGGGCACTTTTACTTTGTGTGTGTGCGCGCGCACGCTCTGTCTTAGAAATCTGCGTGCATCTTGTGCTCACAGCACATGTCACTGGAGTGGGCCAGCGCACAACATTGCCCCTCGTCCAGGTGGCCAGGGGCCGCTGTGGGCACAGTGAGGCTCTAGACCCCTCTCCCTCGTGGGGTCTCCTTCCTTGGACCCTGGTCATCGGGGCCCCTGTGTGCACAGCGGGTCCCACCCGCCCGGGTCAGGGCCACGGGCCCACCGTGTCCTGCACCGTGTCCATGCCCTGGGAGCCACGGGCCCGCTCCCTCTTCTCTCTTCCTCCTCCAGCTGGACTTTGGCCTCATGGAGTCCCGTCAGCCCCTTCCTGTTTTCCCATGTTGACGGTTCCTTGCAGTGCCGGTCTCGCGGGCAGGGTTTTGCGACGCGGCTCGGTCCCGAGACCAGCCTGGTTTGTCGCCTGGCCCTGCGGGGAGAGGGCCGGGTCGGCGGTGGGAGGAGAGCCTCCTTCCTGGCTCTCTCCTTTGCATCGCTTTACCAGGCGGTTCCCCTCCTTGGCCTGGCTTGTCCTCCGGTACGGTCCTGGGGCCAGGCAGCACCCCCTTGCTGGGGGCCTGCGGACGTCCGGGGCGGACTGTGGACGGGACCCGTGTGATGCTCCACAGCCAGTCTCTCTGCCACCCCCGCCCCGTGTGAGATGCACTCATTTTCAAGTGAAAACCTGTTTGCTTCTTGAATACTCAGGCCCACCACAGGCGCTGGCCCTCCGCCTCCCCCCGCTGCTCCCTCCCCCTGGTGAGTGGGTGCTCCCCAGCGGGGCCGCAGGCTGAGAGGTGAGGCTGAGCGCCTTCGCTGGGCCTCAGGGCCCTCTGCTCACCCGCCTGGCTTTCCTCCCAGACGGAGAGCCTTCTGTGGATTTTCCACTCTTCCAGCCAGATCTCTGCTCTCAAAGCCCTGCCACTGGGAGAGACAGAGAGACACCCGGCAGACCTCCTGCCGTGTTCCATCTCCCCTGCCTTTGACTCTTCCCGCTGTGCTTCTCCACTTTGGGAAACAGTGTGTGCATCCCACCCTGGCCGCTCTGTCCCACTTGCCTTGGCCCCCACCCCAGGGCTCCGGAGGTGTGCAGAGCCTCGGGGAAGAAGACAGCGACCCCCAGCCCGCAGGCCGTGCCCCCTGCAGCCTGCTGGGGAGCGGGGACCGCGGGCAGAGGCCCAGGGTGCTCCCCCTCGGCACCTCCTGGGCACTCGTGCCCTCAGCAGATGGTGATAGAGAGTGTGGTCCCTGCTTGCTTCAGGCCAGGGGCCCCTGGGCCAGCAGCTTCCCCACCAGCTGGAACTGGTTAGGAATGCGGGTTCCTGGGACCCAGACCTGCTGACTCTGAAAGTTTGCGGGTGGGCCCCAGAACTCCGCTCTGACCAGGGATTCTGATGCTTGTCCCGGTGTGATGCCCCTGCCTCGGAGGCCCCCTGGGTCCCGGCGTCTTCCTGCTGCAAGCGGGAAGAGGAGGACGGAGTCCACGTCTTGTCTCCTCCCTAGTCTCTGCCCCCTGCCTCTCGCCGGGTCCTCCAGGGACGATGTCTCCAGATGTCGTGCCCCTGTCACCGTGAACCAGCCTGCGTGCTCAGGGGTTGGCCATGTCCTGGCAGCGAGCACCCAGGAGGCCTCCTGTCCAGGCTCCTCACGCCGGGCGCAGGGCCTGCGGGGATGAGCGGGGGCAGAGCCAGGCCTGTGGGCGTCCGGGTGGAGTTCCTGTTCCCACACCTGTCTTCACGGTCAAGGAGGAGGCAGGGGCCTGCCTAGTGGGACAGCCAGACTCCCCCGCCCCGCGGGGAGGGGAGCGTGCGGACGGGACGGGCTTGGTGGCGGCTCAGGCCTGATGACAGCCTCCGGCTTCTGCACACGGTGCTTTTTCAGGTGGGAACGGTTGTGCTTATTGCGGTTGTTTTCCCAGGATCCCGGAGTGAGGCCGCCGGCTCTGTGGTGAGCAGCATTCCGCTAAGCCTGTGCGCGGCTTCCTGCGGAGGCTCTGACGCCGTTAGTGAGAAGAGCCTGGGTGAGTCACTGACTCAGCAAGCAGCCAGCAGCGGGCCGGGGCTGTGGCTGGGACGGGGAGGCCGGGCGTCCCGTGCAGCGAGCCCAGGGCTGGCCTCAAACCCCGGAGTTCCAGGGCTCCCCCGGGGGAGGAGGTGCGGGTGCTCCTAAGCGCGGGCTTCCTCAGGGCTGTTCTCAGTCGGACCTTTCTGGGTCGGCTTCTGGCGTCGCTCTGTTCGGAAAGCCTGTGAAGCAGAAGAAGAGACCACAGCCGAGAAGCTGTGAGAGCTTCTGAATCATCGATGGTGATCAGGGCATCTTAAATCATACGACTCAGGACGGTCGCTGGAAGCTGGCCAGTCCCTAAAGCAGCATCCTCAGATCGTAGAAGGCACGTCGTAAACTGTTTCCTTCCTTTCGTTCTGGTTGTAAAGCTTGGGAAAGCTTGAGTTCATCTCATCACAGATGAGACCACATTCCAGGCCCCTGTCTTCCCAGGTCAGCGTGATGCAGCCTGAGACGCGGTGGCTCAGCCAGGACTGCGGCCCGCGTGCCGTGAGGGCCCCTGCCGCTCCTGCAGGAGGAGCATCTCTGGGGCGCGTCCAGCCTCCTGGGGGCGCCGAGGGAGGGAGCGCAGCCCGAGCCGGCACGGGCCTGCCACGCGGCGCATGCTCAGGCACACGCGCGTGCTCACGGGGTCCTTTCAGAGCGCGCACGCTGTTTTGTAACTCCACAGTGGTGACCGGAATGAGACTCTCCTGGGTACTGTCACGTCCTCCTGTGGCTCTAAGACTTGTTCTTACGGGCCATGCTCGCAAGGTAGTGTATCGGCCTAAATGCAGACATGAATTTAGCAGCTTGAGACGACGCACACTGATGACCTCCCATGGTTTCTGAGGGCAGGGATTAAGAGCAGGCAGGCCAGGGTATTCCGGCCGAGGGTCCCACAGGAGGCTGCAGTAGGGGCTTCAGCCGGGGCTGCCCCATCCGAAGTCCGGACCGGGTGGGATGCCTGGCTTCCAGGAGGCCCCTCCCGTGGCTCCTCTGCACGTGGGCCCCCGCAGGGCTGCTGAGGCTCCTCAGTACACGGGGGCCGGCTCCCCTCAGGAGGAGTGTGACGCGGGAGAGCATTGGTGGAAAGTTCTAGACCCTCCTCCTCATGCTGTGACTACCTCAGCGCCTTGTACACTGTGCTGTGTGCGTTTGTCTCTGAGCAGACCCTGCGGGACAGCGTGGCGTCTTCTCTGCTTTCAGTGGGTACAGGAGCCCAGGGAATTCTGGGCTGCCAGGACTGTCTGTCTGGAATCACTGAATGTTGTGGACCAGGAACAGAGTCTGTCGGCCACGTGAGTGTCTTAGATGCTCAGTATTTTCCTGCTGAGGTGGAGGTGCTTTTAACAATACCTCGCATTTCCTCCTGTAGATTTTGTTGTTGTTTTTTGTTTGTTTGTTTTCGTCACGTCGTGCAGCTCATGGGTTCTTAGTTCCCCAACCAGGGATTGAACCTGGGCCCTCGGCAGTGAAAGCTCAGAGTCCTAACCACTGGACAGCCAGGGAAGTCCCTGTTTTTGTTGTTGTTGATAGCTGTTTTGAGGTGTAATTCTCATACTCCTCACCTAATCCACCTAAAGCGTGCCGTTCCCTGCTTTGTAGTGTATTCGTTGAGTGCAGTCGTCACTACTACCAATTTTAGAACATTCCATCACCCCGAGAGGAAACCCCATCCCCATTAGCATCCCTCCTATCCCCCTCCCCAGCCCCTGACAACCAGGAGCCCACTTGTCTCTGTGCACTTGCCTGTTCTGGACGTTTCCCATCAGTGGAATCACACCCTGTGTGTCCTTGTCCTTCTGGCTTCTCTCACTGAGCATCGTGTTCTCAGGGTCCATCCACGTTGTAGCGAGGGTCAGTGCTTCACTCTTTTTCATGGATGGATAATATTTCAGTGTGTGGAGGGACACATTTGTTTATTCGTTCATCTGTTGATGGACATTTGGGTGGTTTCCACCTTTTGGCGGTTGTGAATCACGCCTCTGTGAACATTAATATTCGGGTTTTTGGTGTGGGTTTTTTTTTGGCTGCATTGGGTCTTTGTTGCTACACGCAGGCTTTCTCTAGTTGTGGTGAGTGGGGTCTAGTTTTTGTTGCAGTGCGTGGGCTTCTCATTGCGGTGGCTTCTCTTGTTGCGGAGCACAGGCTCTAGGCACACGGGCTTCAGTAGTTGCAGCACGTGGGCTCTGTAGTTGTGGCGCATGGGCTTCGTTGCTCCGCGGCATGTAGGACCTTCCCAGACTAGGGCTCGAACCTGTGTCCCCTGCATTGGCAGGCGGATTCTTAACCACTGTGCCACCAGGGAAGCCCAATATTCAGGGTTTTGTGTGGATGAATAGTCTCATTTCTCTTGGGCAGACACTCAGAAGAGGAATTACTGGGTCATTTGCTAACTGTTTAACCTTTGAGGAGCTGCCAGAGTGTTTTCCAAACCCAGCTGTCCTCACTGTTTTCTGCCGTTTACCAGGAGGCCTTGGGGCCGATTGTTCCCATCAGAGGTTCTTCCCCAGGGTTTCTGGGTCAGCAGTGGTGCTGATGCTGCGGGTCGGTTCCCGTGTGTCAGGAACCACTGGTCTGCAGGGCTGTCCTGTGCTGGACCACGCGTGCTCCATCTCCCGCCCCCGGCCTTGTCTAAGCAATATGAGTTCAATGGATATTTACTACTCCGTCCTTGGTAAGTTGGAGGATATTATTAAGAACGATAGAAGATTGTTTTCTTCCTTTGCCTTAAAAAATAAGATTCTGGGCAAAAGGTCACATATCGTAATTCTATTTACAAACGTCCAGAACGGGCAAATCCACAGAAACAGAGAGTGGATTAGTGTTGTCAGGGGCTGGGGAGGGGATTGGGGCGCGTCTGATAATGGGGTGATGGGATGTTCTGGAACTAGATAGAGGTGATGGTTGCCCAGCTCTGAATGTATTAAAACCCACTGAACTGTATACTTGAAGCAGGGGCCCATTCTGTGTGAATTATATCTCAGTAGGGCTGCTGTTGCAAAGATGAGGCTTAGGACACAAAGGGTGTTTCCGGAGTTGTTTGACCTGTTAGGACCGCTGCGCCAGGGCGGGGGGACCCTGTCCTGGGACCCTCCGGGCATCCGTGTCCTGGCCCGTAGGGGCTCTGCCCGCATTGCCGTCCTCCACTGTGAAGCGTGGAAATGGTGGCCTGGTCTGAGAGGGGCAGTCGCTGTCCCGGGGCAGGGCTGGCAGCTCTGGGCCTGACCATCTCACCTCCGGCTTCAGCCCTTGCTCTTCGTGGCCCCTCCTCTCGCTGTGCGTCCTCTTCGAGGCCCCTCCTCACCGCGATAGGAACCTTCACCGGCGGGGCGGAGGTGCAGTCTGGAGTTACAGACCGTCCACACGATGCGTCGTCCTCACTTGGTTTCTGCGGGGTCTTGGGTTAGCTGGCCGCCAAGACCCCAGCGAAAGGCCGGAGCGACCTCCGACGTGCTCCTCTGGGAAAGCGGCGAGGCCAGCCCGCCGGGCGCAGTGAGGCCAGGAGAGCGCCACTGTGGCCGGGAGGGAGGATAGCTGCTCACCTGCTCCCGATGGTTGCAGGAGTGGTGTTTCTCCATTTTATAGATGGAAACCGAGGCCTGCGGTGGTTCAGGGACTCAGAGGCAGGCCTGTGGCTTCCAGGCTGCAGGAGTGCCCGGGGAAGTCCTGGGGAAGGAGAGTCAGGGGCTTTGAGTCCGTCCCGGTCCCTTCCCCGCAGCCCGCTGGGCGGCAGGGCGCTGCAGGAACAGGCGCTCCCGGAGCCAGCGTGTCCCACGTGGCAGGACATGGCCCCAGCGCTGGGGGTGGAGCTCTCTGGTGGGTCCCGCGGGTCGGGAAATGAGGCGGGGAGTCCCGGCGGCTGCAGCATCCGCCTCCTCTTGTAGCCCTAATCTCCGGAGCGGGGAGGGATGGCTCTGAACCCTGTCCTGTTGTCTTTCAGGACAAACCCCACGATGCTGCTCACGAAATCAGCGAGACCATCCGGTGAGTGTGGCGCCTGCTGGGGCAGGGCCTCGGGGTGGGCCAGTCCTGAGTTCCCAGCAGCCCCCCAGCTGTGCGCTCCCCCATTCCTCAGTGCTGATCCGTGTCAGCATCGTCAGAATTGAGGAGGCTTGGGAAGCGGGGCTGTGGGGTCAGGGGGCAAGTCCTCTGAGTGTGACCCAGGACAGGTATTGGTGCTTCGTGAGCTGGCTTCCTGTGGAAGAGGCTGGAAATCCTGAATGGCCAGCTTCCCGAGGGACCCCTCCCCTCTCCCCTCATCACCTTGCTTTACTCTTCTCCCGTGGGGTTTGGTGTGACCTTTGGGTTTGGGCCGCTCTTCCCTCTGTGAGCCTGCCCCGTGCTGTGCAGAGGAGGCCGGGTCCCGGGAGGCTGACCCGGGTGAGATCTGGGAGGAGGGCCGCCTGCTGTGTTCTAGTGGGCTGTCTCCTCACGTGGGACCTGAGGGTCTGCGACGGCCTCCAGAGTGCCCTCGGGGGCCCATGTGTGGAATCCTGCAACCAACCACTCTTGGCTTTAGAATGTTCCACGTGTGTGACTGTGGCCCTGGCATCTCGCTGCATTGTGCCTTAAAATCCTTAGCTGTGTAGCCACTGCCTGGGCCACACGCCATTACATCTGCTTGAATCTGGGGCGACCGGGCTGGCAGCAGTACAAAAGGCTGTTTGGTACATAGGGGTGGTACTCCCCCCTCTCCGTCCTGTCCTTCCTTCGGGAGGCGAGCATTTATGTTTCTTCTGTATTGTTTCAGGTTATATGTATGTATATATTACTGTAGTATATTAGTATAAAATCTATCTTAGGGTTCTCCAGAGAAACAGACCCAGTGACGTCTGTGTATATGAGATTAATTTAAGCAACTGAGTCACACGACTTCAGGCTGGCGAGTCTGAAATATGCAGGACAGGCCAAGAGAGGCAGACCCAGGGAAGAGTTGATATTGTAGCTCAAGTCTAAAGGCAGTCTGGAGGCAGAATTTTATGTATACACATACAGCTGAATTCCGTATAATATAGTACAGAAGGGTTCTGTGTAGTTTACCCAACTTTCTCCAATGGTGATGTCTCACATAACTGTAATAGCAAAACCAGAAAATGGACATCGGCGTAATCTACAGACTTTATTCACTGTGCATGTATAGTCACGTGTATGCACACATGCATTCTTGTAACCTCCACCTCAAACAAGACGTAGATCAGTTTCATCACCACAATATTTTTATCCCTCTTAAATACATAAATACAGATATCCTGGAGTTGGCAAGTGTTGTGAACTTAGGGAAGCAGTGTACTAAGGTGTTCATCAGAGAAGAGCTGGTGTCCAGTTTAGGTTGTCATCATCACTTCCTGCTGTGAATCCCAAATTACTACTTTGGTTTTTTTCTAGTATTAACAAATTCCTGACATGAGGTGGATCTTTGACTTACGTAGCATCACTAGATGACCTCTAGTGCGCAGACATGCGCTGGGCCAGCTTCTGGGCCTCTCTTTGTTTTGAGGGTGGTGGGACATCAACACCAGACTGAAGGTTGCCCAGATCTCCCCCAAACCCAGATTACCCCCCAACGCCTGTTTTTAACCACATCAAATATATTTATTTAATACTTTGACTCATGCTTTTGGTTTTGATCTTCTTTTGAAAGATTGTTTTTCTCTTTTTCCCTTCTCTTCACATAGGAGGAAAAGAGACGTAAAGTTACATCCAGAGAACGGTAAGAATAATAAAGCTTTTTGTTCTGTGCAATATGTAATCTTGATGACTGAAATTACTTTTCTGAAATCTTTTAAAAAGAAGACCTTTATAGTGAGTTGCCAGGGTGACCATAGATAGCTTAAGGATGCTGGGTTTGCAGTCAGGTTATTAACCTTGTGATTCAGGTAGAATTGTCTTACAAAGAGTGAATTGGGGGCAACTGGAAGTTATCAGAACTAGATCTAAAGGATGTATTAAATATTAAATGTTGAGGTAATATGTGCCTTTCAGGGCTCCTGAGATGAAGATTGATTTGGTGGGGGGAGGGGGTAGGAAGGAAGACCTTTTGAAAACTGCCTCCATGGGAGGAGTCTGTGAAGGTCATCCTTAGGGTGTGTGATTTTGCTTGACACAGTTGCTGGACCGCTCCCTGCAGAAGAACCAGGAAGAGTAAGACCAGGAACAGATGTGGAAGAAGAAGAAAGAGATGATAAAGTAAAGCCTGGTCACCTCCAGGTTTGTCACTTCCACCTTAATCTCAGAACCCATTTGGTTCTAGGAAGGGGGGTCAGGGTGTGGGGAGCGTGTAGGAACAGAATGACTTTCACTAAAGATCAAAATGACCTTGGATTTAACTAAAATGCTCTTCAAACTCATTTTTCTGCTGGTTCCCTATGTGGAAGGTGTGTTATGTGGCTCTGGTGATAGTAAATCAGCGGTAGGCCTGGAAGTCAGCTGGACCTCTGCTAGTTGATCAGTCAGTCACAAAGCTTCAGTCTGTCCCCTCTCCTGCCTGCGTCTCCTGCCCATGAGGTCTTCGTGAAGGTCTCATTTTCAAACACATGAGGTGCTAAAGTGCAATAGTATCGTCCAGGTATAAAGTTGCATTCTTAACTGAGATCAGACCAGTTCTTTCCCCAGACCTCCAGCTCCTTTGTAAAATCAGAGTTTCAGGTTCTATGAAATACAGATGTACCCACTGAACCCCCATGGGAGGGGGTAGGAGAAGGGATTAGGGATCTGATACTGCAAGCTTTACCATTAGACAGCACTGCCCCATATGACAAAGGGCTGACATTGGTCGGGCACAGGTGGTAGAACAATATCACGTTCCTTTTGGTTTTTTTAAATCATTGTTTTTGTTTTTGTTTTTTTTATTAATTTATTTCTTTATTTTCGGCTGTGTTGGGTCGTCGTTTCTGTGCGAGGGCTTTCTCTAGTTGCGACAAGCGGGGGCCACTCTTCATCGCAGTGCGTGGGCCTCTCACTATCACGGCCTCTCTTGTTGCAGAGCACAGGCTCCAGATGCGCAGGCTCAGTAGTTGTGGCTCACGGGCCTAGTTGTTCCGTGGCATGTGGGACCTTCCCAGACCAGGGCTCGAACCCGTGTCCCCTGCATTGGCAGGCAGATTCTCAACCACTGCACCACCTGGGAAGCCCCCTTTTGGTTTTATTAAGACGTTGATTAGAAGTTTCAGCTCAGCAGAGGGGCAGCACCCTGGGCAGGCACTGGGCCTCCACCATCTATGGATTTTCTCCTCCAGCACCCAGGCTAGGTACTCAGTTACCAGCACCCCAAAGGGCAAGAAGTGAGCTCTGCCAGGCTGGCCTTCCCAGAGGGCAAGTGTAAGCAGCACAGCCAGGAATGGGAGCAACAGACTTTGCGGGGTTGTCCAGAAGGAGGGCGATGTCTGGTTTGGCACGGCTGGAGTCAGCGCTAGCCTCCCCTCGGACACGTGCACTGGGCCCCCAGTCTCAGGCTCACACAGGCCACCAAAGCCCTTCCCTCAGGATGATGCTCAGACCCTCCACCCAGCCCACCTTCCCGCCCCAAACACCAGCAGGTCAAGCACCACTCAGAGAAGGGGGCCTTTAAAGGGCTTTAGAAAATCTTAGAATCCGGATATGGCAGCTACTGTGTCTCACTTGTAGCTGAGAGCTCTGCTCCCAGAGCACAGGATGGCCGAGGGGGGCGAGATGGGAGGGTCTCGCTGTGACCCCGAGGCACTGCTGGCCTTTTCAGCCACATGCCTGCCTTCCTTGGAAATACATTTCATTAACAGCCAAAGGGAACACCCTGAGAAACAGGAGGAATTATTGGTTCGTTTCAACCCTTAGCAACAGTGAGTTTTCACCACCGTGTATTTCCTCTGCTCTCTGCAATGCGCTGGAACTTTCCTTTGGGCTAAATGTGCCTCAGCTGTCCACGGCACCCGACACACTTGGCGACTCCGCCTGACCCGGGAGTGCCCTGGGCCCCAGGGACAGGGTCCCTCCTTCCTGACCACCCCCTCGTGGGAGTGCTGAGGCCAGTCAGCCCCCAGCTCTGGGGGCTCAGGGTCCCCTTGGAAGTGACTGCGAGTCAAGCTCCCCACCGACCCCCTCTGCCTTGGTCTCCCTCCCGGCAGGACCGCTTCGTGCGCAGTGCCGGTCGCCCCTCCTCAGCGGGGAGGAGACCCGGGCCGACTCTGCTCCACTGACCTGCTGGTGCCCGGTGCCTGTCTGGGATATGGCCAAACAGCCTGTAGGTGTCAGTGAAGCCCTGAGGGCGGGCACCCTCCCGCACCCTCATGACGCGGTGCTGCTCCCGGTGGAGCCCACGTCCCGGGTGGCAAGAGGCGCGACAGGGGTGGGAAGGAGACGGGGCCACGGGAAGCCCATGCCGGGCCAGGGTGCAGAGGCAGGAGGCGGCTAGGGGCCCGGCCCAGCCGCGAAGCCCGTGCTTCCACCCAGCCCAGGCCCGAGCGGCCCTCAGACCTCCCTGCCGGCCCCTGGGCTCGGGGTGGGTGACAGGTGCGCCAAAGAAGCCGTCCGGCTCGAGCCGTCCAGAGAGGCCGGCCCAGGGATTGTGCCTGTTCCCGGCATGGGGCGAGCACCGGGGCGTGAGGGTGTGGAGCCGTCTGGCCGCAGGTCACAGGCTTTGCCTGTCGGAAAGGAGGGCTGCGATGGGGCTGTGCCGACGGAAGGGGAGGATGGAGCCGCCGACAGTCCCCGTTTGCCAGGCAGAGCTTCATCGTGGACCCTGTTCTCAGCAGCCGTGCGCAGCAGGGACACCCAGGCCTGGCGAGTCTGCGCCCCACCCAGGGCCGCTGGGTTCCTGTGCGGCAGCCCGGCATCTCCTGCTGAGAAACCCCAGAGACTGTGCTCCGTCCCCCAAGCCCACTGCAGCGCTGCAGAGCCCAAGGGGATTGGGGCTTCACCCCAAACTTGAGGAAGCCACACCTGGGGGCCGCGGCACAAGTGCAGGTCCCACCATCCCCACAGGAGCAGACACCGCAGAGGGTCTATGTTTTGGAAGTAAATTTAGAGTAACAGGTTTTACACACAGAATCTTAGAGCTGGGAAAATCCTTTGTGTCATTCATGTAGCTTCATAAGATTTTTTTTTTAATGAGAGGATGGATTTCCTTGAGCAAGAGTGAATTTCCAGGAATGGGTCCCTGGATACCAAGGACTGTTTTGGGGAAGAAAGACGAATCTATTCTGTGAACGCCTTATAGAACTTATTCTATATTGTAGTTCTGTCTGGAAACACATGTACCGTTGGTCTTTGTAGCAGCCCTTAACATCCTCAAGAGAAGCTCTCATTTCCCCATTAGTACTTGTTATAGACGGAATATTTGGGTCCCCCCAGCATTCACATGTTGACACCCTACCTCCAATGTGATGGTATTAGAAGGTGGGTCTTTTGGGATTTCATGAGGTCATCGGGATGGAGCCCTCAGGATGAGATTCTTACCCTTGTGAGAGTCATGAGAGAGCTGGCTTTTTCTCTCTGCTCTCTGCCCTGTGAGGACACAATGAGAAGTGGACAGTCTGCAACCCAGAAAAGAATCCTCACCAGAAGGTGATGATCCCGGCACCTAGATCTAGATCTCAGACTTCCAGCCTCCAGGACTGAGAAATACATTTTTGTTGTTTACAAGCCCACACCCCGCTCCGTTTATGGTACTTTGTGACAGCAGCCCAAACTGACTTAGCACTCTTTTCTTCAAGTAAATGAAAGAATTTGTGGAGCCCATCCATTTTATGATACAATTGCCCAAATAACCAAGATTCTCTCTATGCACTCTGATTTGTCAACTTTTTTATTTATCAAAATTGTTATAAAAAAAGTTTCCATATTTTTTCCTAATAAATTGTTTCCAATCCATGTTGTCACTATAATGGTTCTATGATATTAATAATTTGAGCCCTAATACCCTGCTTAAAATAATCATTTATTTGTCTTATGAATAAGTGCAGGGTTCAAATGCAAAAGTTTTAAAAGGATATACTGTGTAAAACATCTATGTCACCCCTCTGAAGGAAAGAAGGAGGGAAGAAAGGAAGGAAGGAAGGAAAAAACATTGAATTTGCCCTCAGTTTAGCTGCCACTTCCTAAGGGAAGCCCTTTCCAACTCCAGACCCCCAGGCATCACAAATAAGCTCTCATGGGACACTGTCCATACTGTTGCACGTCATGTTTCCTGAAAAGCTGATTCTGAGACAAGGACAGACATTCCGGAAGTTTCTTTGGGTGTGTATTTTGGGATAAACATAGAAATACCATATGACTCAGCAATTCCACTCCTAAATCATTAAAAACAAACACTCAAACAAATCTGCATACACACATGTTTATAGCAACACTATTCACAATAGAAAAATCATGGAAATAACCGAAATGTCCATCAATGGATGAACGAATAAACAAATTGTGGTATATACCTACAGTGGAATAGTAATTCAGTCATAAAAAGGAATGGAGCAATTAAATATCAAACAATTACACGGCCAAAAACATTCTTTAAAAAAATGAAATACTACTACATATTACAGTGTGGATGACTCTCGCAAACATCATGCTAAGTGAAAGATGCCAGACACGAAGGTCATACATTGCATGATTCCATTTATCTGAAATATCCAGAATAAGTAAATCGATAGAGAAAGAAAGCAGATTGGTGGTCTCCAGGGCCTGGCAGAGAGAGCGAAGTAGTATCTTCTTAATGGGTACAGAGTTTCTGTTTGGGGTGATAAAAATGTTTGTGGGAAGAAAAAAATTTTTAATTGGAAAATGATTGATTAAAAACAGAAGTCTGTGGGGTATTTCTTGGTACTGCCTTTCTCAATTTCGACAGTAAATGGTCAAGTACACAGTAAATGGTCAAGTGCAGCAGCCATGGTTTGAGAAAGAAATGATGACCAGGGCTCAGAACACTCACTCAGGGACGAGGGTGAGGGTCACCCCACCAAGTAAGCCATCCATTTTAGCAGAGATAATATCCAAGGATGAGGGGACTTGAGAATGGATAGCACAGGAGGGAGACAATGACTATCAGTTGTGGCCTTGAGGCCACCTACAGTAACAGAGGCTATAGTTCGACCCACTGACGCTCCTTTCACTGGTAGTTCATCTCACTCACCCTCTCCCCTAAAAACGATCCATGGAAACTATGAAAGAGTTGTTTCCAGAACTTATGCAAAGACGTTGATCCAAGTAAAGGCAACAAAAGCAAAAATAAACAAGTGGGGCTATATCCAACTAAAAAACACAACAAAGGAAACCAACAACAAAATGAAAAGGCAACCTACCGAATGGGAGAAAATTTTTACATATCATATATCCTATAAGGCGTTAGTATTCAAATTATATGAAGAACTAATACCAAAAAAATAGAAAAAATATCCAACTAAGAAATGGGCAGAGAGTCTGAATAGACTTTTTTACCAAGAAGATACAGAGATGGCCAGCAGATAATTAAGAAGACACCTAAAATCACTAATCAGCAGAGAAATGCAAATCAAACCACAAGGAGATGTCACCTCATACCTGTTAGAATGGCTAATATCAAAAAGACAGGAACTAACAAGTGTTGGCAAGGGTGTGGAGAAAAGGGAAGCCTTGTGCACTGTTGGTAGGAATGTAGATTGTTGCAGCCACTATGGAAAACAGTATGGAGGTCCTCAAAAACTTAAAAATAAAACTATCATACGATCCGGCAATTCCACTACTTGGTATTTGTATGAAGGAAACAGAAACACTAATTCAAAATGAAATCTGTACCCCCATATTCATTGCAGCATTATTTACAATAGCCAAGACTTGGAAACCCTTGTGTTCATTGATGGATAAATGGATAAAAGACATTAGGCATATATATATGCCAAATTATTTATATATATATATATATATATATATATATATATATAAAATTCAGCCATGAGAAAGAAACAAATCCTGCCATTTGTGACATGAATGGACCTTGAGGACCTTATTCTAGGTAAAATATGTCAGACAGAGAAAGAAAAATCCTGTATGATCTCACTTTATATGGAATTTTAAAAAAAGCTCATAGATACATAGACTGGTGGTTACCAGAGGCAGGGGGTGGAGGGTGGGTGAAATGGGTAAAGGTGGTCAATATGTACAAACTGGCAGTTATAAGTCCTGGGGATGTGGCTATAGTTAATAATATCGTATTGCATATTTAAAAGTTGCTAAGAAAGTAGATCTTAAAAGTCCTCATCACAAGAAAAAAAGATTTCTACCATGTATGGTAATGGATGTTAACTAGACATACTGTGGTGATCATTTTTTAAATTGAAGTGTAGTGGATTTACAGTATTATACTGTAATAATATATTAGAACACAGTGATTCAATATTTTTATAGATTATACTCCATTTAAAGTTATTATAAAACATTGGTTATCCTTATAGCTTATTTATTTTATGCATAGTAGTTTGTGCCTCTTAATCCCCTCCCTTACCCCTATCTTGCCCCTCCCCCCTTTCCTCTACCCACTGGTAACCACTGCTTTGACGTCTATATCTGTGAGTTCATTTCCTTTCTGTTACATTTATTCTTTATTTTTTAGATTCCACATACGAGTGATAACATACCGTATTTGTCTTTCTTTGTTTGACTTATTTCAGTAAGCATAATAGTGTTGCAGCAAAAATAGAAATGAAGTTTTTCCTCTCCTGAAAATAAGGAAAGTAAAGGGGACAGTGAACAGGCTAGAGAAGACACATAAACTGGCCTGAAAGGGTTAATCGATCCTAGTTTTATTTAAACTGTTACTAATCTGTAGTGTCTGTAACTAGGTTTATCTTTCACAAAGCTAAATTACATTCTGTTCCTATCACTCCCTAGCTGTCTATGTAAATGACATCCTGCATCTGGTGCTTAAGCTCCCTGCCCTCTCTTGTAGCCAATCACCCTGTGTAGCTGTTTGCATTTCAGGAAACAGATGGCAGGCAGATAAGGCCGAGGCAAATGAACCCAATTACCGGTCCGCCGGACCCAATTACCGGACTGCCTGACGCCAGCGATGCCGGTTTTGAAATAATGCAAGAAGAAGAATGCAGGACTTTTACCACTTTGCTCCTTATTGTGACTCCCTGGACTGCGGTGGCCGCCCGAGGGGCGGGGATGCCAGCTGGGATCTCCAGGCGTGTGTGGTCATCGTGTCTGCAGCCAGAGTCCCCGAGGCCACGCTCGGCCCATAATCACTCAGTGAAGCTGCGCCGCGACAGCGCGGCCAACTTTTTCTGGCACTGTGAGGACCTGTGCGCATTGCAGGATTCGGTGCCTCTGCCCGCCGTGCGCGCCTCCCTGAGGGAGGGCCTGCTGGACTTCAACGCCGACCGCCTCCGTGGGGTGGACGGGGCGCCGCCCCTGAGCACCCTCTGCCCCCGATCTGTATCCAGAGCTTCTTCCAGCCACGGCTTGGCGAGACGGGTTTGTAGTTCCCGCTTCCGGGGGCTCTCGTGTGGGTGCTGCAAAGCGGGGTTTTAGATGGTGCAAGGTGGAGGGTGGGCACTAGAACCGGTGCCCAGTGCCTGGGTGTGCGTGCACTAGACGGGGCATGCGGCCTAGGACTCCTGCCAGCTCGGTGACCCCGGCCAAGTGCTTTAAGTCTTCTAGGTCTCAGTGTTCTCATCTGTAGCATGGGCTGAACAGGACTCACTCTCTGTGGTGGTTACAAGGTCGCATTCTGTTAATGCTTGTAGACTCTACAATGTAGAACGCTTAGCGCAGTTTGGAGCATCGTTAATTGTTTGACAGATGTTACCTGGTCTGTTGAACGACTTTGCCTGGTACATGCCAAAGCGTTTAGGAAATGGATATATCCCAGCTTCATTTCCTTTCCATTAAAACAGGGCTCAGGGAAAAAAAATATTTTTTTCAATAGTCGTATCATATAGTGGAAAGAGCACTGGTGTGAAGGCAGCTTAGGGTTTGAATTCCAGGGCTTATGCTCTCTGTGGCCTGGGCAGGTTACTTTTGAACTACAATCCCCACACTTGTAAAATGACATGAAAAACCACTCTTTCTGTGGGTTCTTAGAATTAATTAAGCAGGTTATGTGTGTATAGTATCCTGGCACTTGAATGAGTTGTCAGAACCAAGGGCTGCTGGAGACGATGCTTCTGCCCTAGGTAATCTCCCCTTCTACTGGGCGGCAGGGAAACGCAAGCACAGTAGTCAGTGCTCTGGAAGAAGTGAGATCTGGTGCTACAGAGCACAGAATCTTTTTTTTTTTAATTTAATTTTTATTTTATATTGGAGTATAGTTGATTTACAATATTGTGTTAGTTTCAGGTGTACACAAAGTGATTCAAAGTGATTCCGTTATACATATATCCATTCTTTTTCAGATTCTTTTCCCATACAGGTTGTTACAGGATATGGAGTAGAGTTCCTTGTGCTATGCAGTAGGTCCTTGTTGATTATCTATTTTATATAGAGTCGTGTGTATATGTTAATCCCAAACTCCTAATGTATCCCTCCCCCCACCTTTCCCCTTTGCAGAGCACAGAATCTTGGAAGGGAAAGTTCAGGGTAGGCTTCTTGGAGGAGGTGCCATCCTTTCTAAGGATATGTAGAAGCTCCTGGGGTGGCAGGAGGGAGCAGTGTGTGTCAAAGTTTGAGAAATATAAGAAAATATGGCAATACTAAGGTACAGGACTGGAACTCTGGGTTTGGGAAAGAAATGAGAGTTGATACTGGAAACCTAGTGGGGTCCAACAGAAAGCGGCCTTCTTTATCCTGTCATAAGTTTAGATGTTTATCCTGAAGGCTGTGGGAAACCCTAAAGAACAGTGAGATGGACTTCTGGTTTAGAGACTCACTCGGACCTCCATGTGGAAAGCACTTGATTGGGTGCAGGGTGAATTGTAATCTAAGGGTCCCACTTAAGTTATAAAATGTTGGACTGGATTTTGCAGATCCGAGAGAGAATGGGTGTGGCCTGGTGACCAGTTAGAAAAGGGAGGGCAGCAAGTGTGGGTGACAGTTTACAGCTGCATCTTTTTGTGAGATACAGAGCACAGTACGAAGGGATTGGCCGGGGGGAGAGGATCTTACTTCATCTTCAGTGCTTTAGAGGGGCCTGGTAGACAGGTCTGGGCCCAAGGTACAGATCTGGGCTTTTTGGGAGGACAGGTGTTTGACGGCATGGGAGAGACTTAGGTTACCCACAAGAAGATCCAAAGAATCATAGGTCTGAGGGCTTTTTAAATGGGTATATTGAGGATGTTTATAAGCTGAAAGAAAGTAGCCAGCAGAGAAAGGGTGTGAAGATCTAGGAGAGGAAATGATTGTTATTTGTTTTCAAAAAGCTGAATACTTATTGTGTGCCTGGCCTTTCTCTAGGATCTGGGGTTCTCGCCATGTGTTATCTCTTCTGCAAGGACAGTTCAACTCATCCCCGGATGAAGAGAAGTCAGATTATTCTTTGCATCCCATTCAGGTGCAAGAACTGTTCTGTACCTCTGAAGGGACTTTACTTAACCAGGGTAATAAGTTAGAAATCAAAAGAAATTAGAGCTGGAAGGGAACTTAAAGGCCACTGTACTTAATTTTGCCTAATATTTAACCTTGATTGTAAGAAAAATTTATGGCAGAGCCCATTCTCTTCAGAGTTCCTTCACTGAACTTTCTTTATGTCTTTCATCCAGTGGGTCTAGCTTGTAGATTTTGGCCTCCTCCTAAATTTGCTTCTTCATCCACATTACATTTTGCCTGGACTATGGCAGAAGCTCCTGGGTGGTTTCGTGGCCCCTGGACTCAGTTCCTCTAAGTTCATCTGCCTACTCGGGTTGAGTGATCTTCTATCATGAAAAGATACGCCTAAAATAATGCTGCTAATGACTTGCCCACACAGAGTTAGTGCGTACTAGCCGCCCAGCGTGTGCTCTGCACAGAGGCGTGTAGTCTGAACTGTGCTCTGCCAAGCCTCCTGGGGCTCTTTGGCCCTGAGGAAGGAGAGCTTTTTGTGATCACTCCCTTTATCTAATTGGTCCTTCAGCAGCGGGGCACCTTTTTCTAATCAGCGGAGGCACCCTTACTCAGCCAGTGGTAGCCCCAGGGCTCATCACCTGTGGGATACAAGCCATGCTGTCTCCCAGGCTTGATTCGACCAACATCTCTATTTTCTGTCCCTTCTCACACTTGGACCCCTGGCGTTTAGTTATCCTCACCTGCAGTATTTACAGTGCGCAGCAGGTGTCAGGCTTGAGTGTCTTTGCACAGGTGCTCCCTCTGCAGTTAATGCACCTCCTCCTCCAACTCTGCATAGCTTCATCTTTCTCGATTGTACTTCAGGGTTATCATGAAGCCGTCACTTAGATATAACTTTTTGCCTCCATAGGAACCTCTGTGCATAAAGGTTATGGTTCTTTATCTCATGTGATTGAAAATTTGAGTTTATACATGTCCCTCCTTAATGAGGCTTTAAGGGCAGTGGTCGTTTCTAATCCTTAGCACACAGCAGATGCTGTTTTTTCTTTTTAGATGCTCTTTAACGGTGATAAAATGTATGGTTTAAATCACTCATTTTACAATAATTTTGCTTTAGGTTCTGACAGAAATAAAGTTTCCAGAAGTCGTGTTCCTGCAATAAGAAATAAAGATGTGATCTTCCAGTTGTGTAAAGCTCTTAAATGCTGTGTAAGTGCGTCGGGTGTGCTAAGGAACCTGGAGCTAAATGGGCTAGTTCTGAGAGAGACTAAACTACGTTAACAAAGGTAAGCCTTCATTGTCTCCTGTCAACATTTGATAGTTGCGTTTGTGTCAAACTAAACGGTTAAAATTTTAAACTGTTCCTCCCCATTAAAGGGACTGAATAAATCGGCCACTTTGGGGCACCTGTGTCTTGCGAATTGTCCAATTGGAGATGGAGGTTTAGAAAGTGAGTTTCAGTCTTGAAACCCTACCCATCAGACTGGTCTCGTGATTTCCTACACACCATGTTACTTGCTGTCTACCTTTTCTTGGTGTTGTTCATGCCTGGATTGTCTCCTGTACCTGCTCAAACCTTGGTCCATTCTCATTTGTACCATGGAGGTTTGTCATGCTGGATACTGTCAGAATTAATTTTACTTAAGTTTGTGTTAAGCTGCAAAGTGCACATTTTGTATATTTTCTGTTTTTTGTGTTTGTTTATATTTTTATGGTTTCTCTTCAAGAAATATTATGAGAAGGGAAATAGCAAGATGTAAAGAGCAAAAAAGTCATCATTCTCTTTAAATTGTTAGAACATCTATCTGCAATCATAATTATAATGCACTGTGGTATGTGTTAAAATAGGAAATATATGTAATGTCCCGTAGGAGCAGCAAAGTCAGTGGTGTTAGTGGGGGTGTGTCATGGAAGTAATCACAAAGCAGGTGACTGTTGGTTGGGGTCCTGGAACATTAGTGTGTGTTCCCTGTGTCCAGTAGTGGCCTGGAGGGGTCAGGAAGCCTGCCTTTCAATTTGAGGGAAGAGAGGGTTTGAGGTCCTCTCTCTCATATTGCTCTAATATACTGCATAGCACCTCATAACATACTGGGTTTATAGTTGACATTTAAATCACTGATTGATCATCAAGGTTGGGATGTATCATTGGAAATGAAAATAGGAAGAGTCTTATGCTTTTTAGGTTTTTCCTTTTTTTCCTATGTCTCAAAAGGTACGTAGTACTTTACTGAGTGGTTGGGAATTAAGTTTCCAGTATTCAGTGTATTCAGTTTTAGTATCTAAAAAGAATTAAACTGTTGATGTAAAGTGGAATAACACTTTGTTACTGACAAGTTTTAGAATGCATCTGTTTGTCAATTACCTGTTTGGGAAGATTGTAGTTAATGATTTTAAGAATGTGGCTATAAACTTCCAATTGACCTAAGAAAAGCAAATAAGTTAAGACTGACAAATGTATAGGCTCTTCATCTTATTGTGTGTGTGGTTTTTTTTTTTCCTTTCAGTTATTTGTCAAGGTATAAGGAACTCTATCACTCTTAAGACAGTAGACGTCAGGGGCTATAATCTGAAATGGCAGGGAGCAGATCACAAGGTCAAGATCTTAAAGGTGATTTTATGTTTAAACTTCCATGAAAACATATGTGATTGAAGCACATTAACATATTGATACAATTGGCAGTTAATTTTTGTCTTTTAATACATGTGAGTGCAGCTTTCATTTTGTTGAAAGAATATGACCAGTTTTCAGTTTGGGATTCTACCATTTAGTAAAGATAGTCCACTTAATTTTAGAAATAAGAGATTTAATATATAATACATAATAATACTTTTATGTATTTTTAGTTACTGAAAACTTTGATTGTGATACTGTGAAGAGAGTATGCCATTATAGTCTTCAAGACTTAAATGAATCAAGTGTTTATTAGCTGCTGTAATTAATAAAGTCATAAAAATCACTACATCAGCAATTTGTAAATACAGTTTTTAAAATAATGCCTTAACAACTTTACAGTGGTTATAATGACTGTATTTAGGCCTAAAGTTATTTAATAATTTGACATAAAGCCTTTTTAATAGTTTGATGGTACAGATCAGGGATAGGTAAACTATGGCTGGTGGGCCAGATCCAGCCCGTCGCCTGGTTTTGTAAAGAAAGTGTTTCTGGAACATAGTCGCACCCATTGTTTACATGGTAGTTGTGACTACTTTCACCCTACACCAGTGGGGCAGAGTAGTTACACCAGAAACTGTAAAGCCCAGAAAGCTGGAAATGTTTAGATTTAGATTTGAAAAATTGAAAAATTCTTTGAGCCTATACAGGGCAAGTCCATTAACCCCTGGGGTAGAAAACAGTCAAGAACTTGGGTGCCAAAGCCAAATGGCCTAGGTTCAAATTCCCTTTCTCCCTTTTCATAGCATTTGACCATGGGCAAATCACTTAACGTCTATGCCTCATTATGAGGTTTAAATGAACTCATTTGTATAAATAGTGCCTGGCACATACTAAGCACTGTGTAAGTGATTGGTGTTATTTCTGCTTGGAGCTTTTATAAGTTATTGTTAATAGAAAAATGACACTAATGATTTTCCTTTTAGAGTATCAAAGGCACTTTGAGTCTTTTATATTTTCAAGAATGTAATAAGACTTTTTCCATTTAAAGTCAGTGTTGCCTGTTACCCAAATTTATTTTATGAATATAAAGAATTGAATGTCTTTAAGACAAGACTTGTGGTTAAATGTCAAACCATTATTTTCCCAAGGCACATCAAACTGGCTCTGCATAGTCCAGGCCTCTAAAGTTTGTGTGCATACCCTAGGTAGCATGTGAGATCCATTTTGTAAATATAGTTTTTAAAATAATGCTTGGGACTTCCCTGGCGGTCCAGCAGTTAAGACTCTGCGCTCCCAATGAAGGGGGCCTGGGTTCGATCCCTGCTCAAGGAACTAGATCCCACGTGCCTGCTGTAACTAAGAGCCCATATGCCACAACTAAATATCCAGCATGCTGCAACTAAAGACCCGGTGCAGCCAAACAAACAAATAAATACATATTTTTTAAAAATAAATAAAATAATGCCTTAGGAGTTAGGAAAAGAAAATATTAGAACCTATTTAGCTTTGTATCATTTAAAAAATATCTGTGTAGTTTATAATGTACATACATTATATGTATAGAACTTCATGTATATAATTTGCTAAAAAATAAGATGCATATTAAAAAGTTTTCTTAGGGGTTGCCCAGTCAGGTGTTTGGAGACCATTGGAGGACAGAATGATGAAATTTAGAGCCTCAGCAATGATAGAATTTAGAACCAGTTCCCTGACTTAGAAGATAAGGAAAATAATTCATAGACTGTAATTGAGTTGTCCAACTTTACATAACTGTTCAAAAGCAGGTCATCCAGTGGCTGGAATCTAATCACTGACCGACTAGAATCTGGGTCACTGGACTCATAAACCAGAACTGACTGTTTAATTTCTCAGGTTGATTCTCCTGGCATATATGCTTGATATGTGTGTGTGTAAATCTCTGACATAATAAACCATACTCAGTAGGCACACCCTGTTTCCTTATTCAAGCATCGTAATTTCATCCCATTAAATCTTTGAAGTATCAGACTACCAGAAGGCATGAAGAAACCTGGGCTGAGAGTCTTCATTCCAGGAGACCTGATCTTGACGGTATGGCTGGTTTGAGGCACATCACTCTGAACTGCAGCACGCTCATTGGTGACCTGGGTGCAAGTGCTTTAGCAGAATCTCTTAGTGAGGATTTATGGCTTAGAGGTAAATTCTAAAATTGAAAATATTGAATTTTTAATATGATATATGCTTAGCTTTTGGCATGATACTATTGTGATAGGATTTTTTTAAAGCCTTATTTTACTGATAGCTTTTATTTTGCTTTTAAACTTTCTCTAAGAGTTGCATATATTCTTTACAGAAAATACAGAGTAACAAGAGAACAATTACCTATAATCTTAATACCCAGACATAATCACTGTTCATTTTGGTACATACACTTTCAGTCTTTTATTTTTCTATAAATATATTTGTACACTTAGGGATTACAAAAATAGAATTGTAGTATACTTGCTATTTCATATTCCTGCTTTTTTCACTTAATGATGTATCATGTAGTATTCCATCATATTGATGTCCCATAGTTTAATCAATTCTTTGCAATTAGATTTAGACAGTTTGCTTTTCCCTGTCAGAAACAATGTGAATACGTTTTATATACGTCTCTGTGTCCATTGGGATTACTTCTGTAGAATAAGGTCCTAGAAGTGGAATGACTAAGTGTGACATATTTTTAAGACTTTTTTTTTTAATACTGCAAGTTCTTATTAGGCATCAATTTTATACACATCAGTGTATACATGTCAATCCCAATCGCCCAATTCAGCACAGCACCATCCCCACCCCACCGCGGTTTTCCCCCCTTGGTGTCCATACGTTTGTTCTCTACATCTGTGTCTCAACTTCTGCCCTGCAAACTAGCTCATCTGTACCATTTTTCTAGGTTCCACATGCATGTGTTAATATACGATATTTGTTTTTCTCTTTCTGACTTACTTCACTCTGTATGACAGTCTGTAGATCAATCCACGTCTCAACAAATGACTCGATTTCGTTCCGTTGTATGGCTGAGTAATATTCCATTGAATATATGTACCACAACTTCTTTATCCATTCGTCTCTCGATGGGCATTTAGGTTGCTTCCATGTCCTGGCTATTGTAAATAACACTGCAATGAACATTGGGGTTCATGTGTCTTTTTGAATTATGGTTTTCTCTGGGTAAATGCGCAGTAGTGGGATTGCTGGATCATATGGTAATTCTATATTTAGTTTTTTAAGGAACCTCCATACTGTTCTCCATAGTGGCTGTATCAATTTACATCCCCACCAACAGTGCAAGAGGGTTCCCTTTTCTCCACACCCTCTCCAGCATTTGTTGTTTGTAGATTTTCTGATGATGCCCATTCTAACTGGTGTGAGGTGATACCTCATTGTAGTTTTGATTTGCATTTCTCTAATAATTAGTGATGTTGAGCCGCTTTTCATGTGCTTCTTGGCCATCTGTATGTCCTCTTTGGAGAAATGTCTATTTAGGTCTTCTGCCCATTTTTGGATTGGGTTGTTTGTTTCTTTAATATTGAGCTGCATGAGCTGTTTATCTATTTTGGAGATTAATCCTTTGTCCATTGATTCATTTGCGAATATTTTCTCCCATTCTGAGGGTCGTCTTTTCGTCTTGTTTATGGTTTCCTTTGCTGTGCAAAAGCTTTGAAGTTTCATTAGGTCCCATTTGTTTATTTTTGTTTTTACTTCCATTACTCTAGGAGGTGGATCCAAAAAGATCTTGCTGTGATTTATGTCAAAGAGTGTTCTTCCTATGTTTTCCTCTAAGAGTTTTATAGTGTCCGGTCTTACATTTAGGTCTCGAATCCATTTTGAGTTTATTTTTGTGTATGGTGTTAGGGAGTGTTCTAATTTCATTCTTTTACATGTAGCTGTCCAGTTTTCCCAACACCGCTTATTGAAGAGACTGTCTTTTCTCCATTGTCTATCTTTGCCTCCTTTGTCATATATTAGTTGACCATAGGTGTGTGGGTTTATCTCTGGGCTTTCTATCTTGTTTCATTGATCTATGTTTCTGTTTTTGTGCCAGTACCATATTATCTTGATTACTGTAGCTTTGTAGTATAGTCTGAAGTCAGGGAGTCTGATTCCTCCAGCTCTGTTTTTTTCCCTCAAGACTGCTTTGGCTCTTCGGGGTCTTTTGTGTCTCCATACGAATCTTAAGATTATTTGTTTTAGTTCTGTAAAAAATGCCATTGGTCATTTGATAGGGATTGCATTGAATCTGTAGATTGCTTTGGGTAGTATAGTCATTTTCACGATATTGATTCTTCTAATCCAAGAACATGGTGTATCTCTCCATCTGTTGGTATCATCTTTAATTTGTTTCATCAGTGTCTTATAGTTTTCTGCATACAGGTCTTTTGTCTCCTTAGGTAGGTTTATTCCTAGGTATTTTATTCTTTTGGTTGCTATGGTAAATGGGAGTGTTTCCATAATTGCTCTTTCAGATTTTTCATCATTACTGTATAGGAATGCAAGAGATTTCTGTGCATTAACTTTGTATTGTGCAACTTTACCAAATTCATTGATTAGCTCTAGTAGTTTTCTGGTGGCATCTTTAGGATTCTCTATGTATAGTATCATGTCATCTGCAAACAGTGACAGTTTTACTTCTTCTTTTCCAATTTGTATTCCTTTTATTTCTTTTTCTTCTCTGATTGCCGTGGCTAGGACTTCCAAAACTATGTTGAATAATAGTGGTGAGAGTGGACATCCTTGTCTCGTTCCTGATCTTAGAGGAAATGCTTTCAGTTTTTCACCATTGAGAATGATGTTTGCTGTGGGTTTGTCGTATATGGCCTTTATTATGTTGAGGTAGGTTCCCTCTATACCCACTTTCTGGAGAGTTTTTATCATAAATGGGTGTTGTATTTTGTCAAAACCTTTTTCTGCATCTATTGAGATGATCATATGGTTTTTATTCTTCAATTTGTTAATATGGTGTATCCCATTGATTGATTTGCGTATATTGAAGAATCCTTGCATCCCTGGCATAAATCCCACTTGATCATGGTGTATGATCCTTTTAATGTGTTGTTGGATTCTGTTTGCTAGTATTTTGTTGAGGATTTTTGCATTTATATTCATCAGTGATATTGGTCTGTAATTTTCTTTTTTTGTAGTATCTTTGTCTGATTTTGGTATCAGGGTGATGGTGGCCTCATAGAATGAGTTTGGGAGTGTTCCTTCCTCTGCAATTTTTTGGAAGAGTTTGAGAAGGATGGGTGTTAGCCCTTCTCTAAATGTTTGATAGAATTCACCTGTGAAGCCATCTGGTCCTGGACTTTTGTTTGTTGGAAGATTTTTAATCACAGTTTCAATTTCATTCCTTGTGATTGGTCTGTTCATATTTTCTGTTTCTTCCTGGTTCAGTCTTGGAAGGTTATA
This sequence comes from Balaenoptera physalus, assembly GCF_965194825.1. Classification (NCBI taxonomy): domain Eukaryota; kingdom Metazoa; phylum Chordata; class Mammalia; order Artiodactyla; family Balaenopteridae; genus Balaenoptera; species Balaenoptera physalus. Next base: position 36,511,487 of record NC_138882.1, read on the forward strand.
CCTTTCTAAGAATTTGTCCATTTCTTCCAGGTTGTCCATTTTATTGGCATAAAGTCGCTTGTAGTAGTCTCTTAGGATGCTTTGTATTTCTGCAGTGTCTGTTGTAACTTCTTCTTTTTCATTTCTAATTTTATTGATTTGAGTCCTCTCCCTCTTTTTCTTGATGAGTCTGGCTAATGGTTTATCAATTTTGTTTATCTTCTCAAAGAACCAGCTTTTAGTTTTATTGATCTTTGCTATTGTTTTCTTTGTTTCTATTTCACTTATTTCTGCTCTGATCTTTATGATTTCTTTCCTCCTGCTAACTTTGGGTTTTGTTTGTTCTTCTTTCTCTAGTTCCTTTAGGTGTAAGGTTAGATTGTTTACTTCAGATTTTTCTTGTTTCTTGAGGTAGGCTTGTATAGCTATAAACTTCCCTCTTAGAACTGCTTTTGCTGCATCCCGTGGGTTTTGGATCATCGTGTTTTCATTGCCATATGTCTCTAGGTAATTTTTGATTTCCTCTTTGATTTCTGCAGTGATCTCTTGGTTATTTAGTAACGTATTGTTTAGCCTCCATGTGTTTGTGTATTTTACGTTTTTTTCCCCCTGTAATTGATTTCTAATCTCATAGTGCTGTGGTCAGAAAAGATGCTTGATGTGATTTCAATTTTCTTAACTTTACTGAGGCTTGATTTGTGACCCAAGATGTGATCTATCCTGGAGAGTGTTCTGTGCGCACTTGAGAAGAAAGTTTAATCTGCAGTTTTGGGATGGAATCTCCTATAAATATCAGTTAAATCTATCTGGTCTATTGTGTCATTTAGAGCTTCTGTTTCCTTATTTATTTTCATTTTGGATGATCTGTCCATTGGTGTAAGTGAGGTGTTAAAGTCCCCCACTATTATTGTGTTACTGTCGATTTCCTCTGTTATAGCTGTTAGCAGTTACCTTATGTATTGAGGTGCTCCTATGTTGGGTGCATATATATTTATAATTGTTATATCTTCTTCTTGGATTGATCCCTTGATCATTATGTAGTGTCCTTCCTTGTCTCTTGTAACATTCTTTATTTTAAAGTCTATTTTATGTGATATGGGTATAGCTACTCCAGCTTTCTTTTGATTTTCATTTGCATGGACTATCTTTTTCCATCCCCTCACTTTCAGTCTGTATGTGTCCCTAGGTCTGAAGTGGGTCTCTTGTAAACAGCATATTTTTGTGTCTTGTTTTTGTATCCATTCAGCAAGCCTGTGTCTTTTGGTTGGAGCATTTAATCCATTCACGTTTAAGGTAATTATCGATATGTATGTTCCTATGACCATTTTCTTAATTGTTTTGGGTTTGTTTTTGTAGATCCTTTTCTTCTCTTATGTTTCCCACTTAGAGAAGTTCCTTTAGCATTTGTTGTAGAGCTGGTTTGGTGGTGCTGAATTCTCTAAGCTTTTGCTTGTCTGTAAAGCTTTTGATTTCTCCATCGAATCTGAATGTGATCCTTGCCGGGTAGAGTAATCTTGGCTGTAGGTTCCTCCCTTTCATCACTTTAAGTATATCATGCCACTCCCTTCTGGCTTGTAGAGTTTCTGCTGAGAAATCAGCTGTTAACCTTAAGGGAGTTCCCTTGTATGTTTTTTATCGTTTTTCCCTCGCTGCTTTCAGTAATTTTTCTTTGTCTTTAATTTTTGCCAGTTTGATTACTATGTGTCTCAGCGTTTTAATCCTTGGGTTTATCCTGTATGGGACTTGCTGCACTTCCTGGACTTGGGTGGCTATTTCCTTTCCCATGCTAGGGAAGTTTTCGTCTATAATCTCTTCAAATATTTTCTCTGGTCCTTTCTCTCTCTCTTCTCCTTCTGGGACCCCTAATGCGAATGTTGTTGCATTTAATGTTGTCCCAGAGGTCTCTTAGGCTGTCTTCATTTCTTTTCATTCTTTTTTCTTTAGTCTTTTCTGCAGCAGTGAATTCCACCATTCTGTCTTCCAGGTCAGTTATTCGTTCTTCTGCCTTAGTTATTCTGCTGTTGATTCCTTCTAGTATTGTTTTCATTTCAGTTATTGTATTGTTCATCTCTGTTTGTTTATTCTTTAATTCTTCTAGGTGTTTGTTAAACATTTCTTGCATCTTCTCGATCTTTGCCTCTATTGTTTTTCCGAGATCCTGGATCATCTTCACTATCATTATTCTGAATTCTTTTTCTGGAAGGTTGCCTATCTCCATTTCATTGTGTTGTTTTTCTGGGGTTTTAGCTTGTTCCTTCATCTGGTATGTAGCCCTCTGCCTTTTCATCTTTTCTATCTTTCTGTGAATGTGGTTTTTGTTCAACAGGCTGCAGGATTGTAGTTCTTCTTGCTTCTGCCTTTTTAAGACTTTTGATACACATTGCCAAATTACCATCCAGAAATGCTATGCCAATTTGTAGTCCACCCCAACAGTGGATGTGAAGCCTGCCTCACACAAACACTGGCTTGTAGCACTTTTAAAAAAGTGTAAAACTACAAAAGTGAGTACCTCTCCCTTTTTCATGCAAGTGGGATTACTCCAAATGTTATAACTTTTTTCAGTTAATTTAGTGTGAGCATCTTAGCAAGTGAGTAAATTTGCATCTACTGCATGATTTTTTGTGACTGTTCAATGTTCCATTATATGAATATGCCACAGTACACATAGCTTATCCATTCTTGTATATAAGCTATGTCCAGTTTTTCAGTTCCAAATAGTATTCTGATATGTATCCTTGCCTATATCTCTGACTATTTCTTTTGGTTAAATACTTAGAAAGAGAGTTGTTGGATCAAAAGGGTGTACACATTTTAAAGGCTTGGCTTAATCTGATAGGAGAATAACCACATTTTGTTTTATTTTGTATTCATTTGATTTACTGGTGGGTTTACTGGCTGTTTGTATTAATTTGGCTACTTGGTTAATTATACCCTGTGTCCATTCTTCTGTAGTGAGAGTTTGTAATGGTTGTATCCTATCCTGTCAGATCCATATTTCTGACTTTCGATTTCTGTGTGTCGTTGGGTGTTGAAAGACTCCAGTTATTTTAATGTGATGGTCCACACAACACTTTTAAAAATGACTCATGATAGTTGCCTTTCATGTAATATGTTTTAATACCTGTGCTTTTGTGATGATCCCTTTTGTTTAAATGAGTAGGTTGTTCCGCCTCAGAACTACTAGAATTCATGATCATTTGTTCTAGTTTTTGTCTGACCTTTTACTGAGAGAGTTCTTGACCATCATACTTTCATGATAGGTTTTTAGTATGTATTGTGTATTCACACATTTTTAGAATTTGTTATTATTTGTATCCTCTTAGACTTGTCTTTTTTGTACTAAACTAACAGTTATTACATTTCTTCTCTTTCGTTTTCCCCTTTTAACTAGTTTCAAGTGTGATTTGAAGCTCATGATCATGATCAAAAGAATGCAGTGCATTTCTGAGCTCCACCAGTTTTTGCTTGTGAGGTTTACATGCCACTGCCGCCCTTCCTAATTATGAACTGAGATTCATTTTGTGATTTTTTTTGCTATAGGTTATATACAGTTATTTTTCAGTTCTATAATTGTAAAATATGTTGGATGATTTATTGGTACTAAAGGCAGGGTTATCATTGCACATCCAAAAAGAGGTTTTAGATTGGATTATGCATTGTGTGTGTGCATATACGTTTCTGTTTTTTTCCATACCCAAAATTACAAACCTGCCATGGCTGGTCTTGTGCAGGGCTCTTCCACACGTGAGAAAATGAGTGTTGTCTATATGTGAAATCTGTATAGACTTCGCAAGTGACCTTTTGTCTTTCATCGAAAGCACTTGACCTGCAGCAGTGTGGCCTCAGCAGTGAAGGAGTAAAGGCTTTACTAAAGGCCCTTGAAACCAACAGAACTCTGGTCATTCTGGATATAAGAAAAAATCCACTTGTTGGTATGTGGTCACTTTTTTTTTTTTTTTTAATTGATGAACACATAGCAAAACAAAAAGAGTTTGTCCACGTATTGACAGTTTTTAAAACTTCATGTGTTTAACTTTCCTCATCGTATACAGTTGTCCCTTGAACAACATGGGGGTCAGGGGTGCCGACCCCTACGCAGTTGAAAATCTGGGTATAAGTTTATAGTCAGTGGTTCTGCATCTGTGGATTCAACCAACCTTGGATCGTGTAGGACGATAGTACATAGTTATTGAAAAATATCCGTGTGTCAATGGACCCGCGAGGTTCAAACCCATGTTGTTCAAGCGTCAACTGTACTTTTCTAATGTTGCACTTCCCTTATGTTTTTAGCAGATAATGTACTAATTAAAGGGAGTTATACCTTTAAATTGTTCTTATCTCTACTCTGAATAGAGGTGAGCCTAGATACTAAGCCTGCTTCCACCAAGAGCATTATTTCCTTCTCGTGCAACCTGTGACTTCTTGCAAGGAGTACTTTATTCATTTGTCAGTTTCACAAGCTAATTTTTTTAATACCTTCTGTGTGCCAGATACGGCTCAGGCACTAGGATAAAGCAGTGACCCAGACAGGCAAAAGTCTTGCCCTCATGGAGCTTACATTCTAGTGAAGGAGTTCAGATAGAAATGAGTAAACAGATAAGTAATATAATTTTAGATAGTAGGAAGGGCAAAGATATCTTAATGTAAGGAGAGTGGAGGGGGGGAGCAGGTAGGACTCCATTGGATAGGTTTGTTAGGGGACAGCTTCACTGGAGAAGTGGCATTTGAACAGAGACCTGAATGAAGAGAGGAGCAAGCCATGGAAGATCTGGGGTAAGCACATTTCAGGACAAGGAGGCAATGCGTATGCAGGCATGTAGGCGGGTGGAGTATTTAAGGAAAAGCAAGGAGGCCAACGTGGCCAGAGTACTGAGTGAAGAAGAGTGTGGTATGACATGAGTTCAAGGAGCTAGCCAGGGGTCTGATCTTGTAAAGTCTTGAAGGCCAGAGTAAAGATGTGGATTATTCTAAATGAGTAGAGGGTTTTGAACTGGAAAAAGGCATGATCCAAATAGTATCTGAATAAGATGACCTGTTATAGAGAATAGACTCGGGCGGGGGGAAGGTTAAAGAAGAGAAACAGGGAGACCAGTTAGGAGACTGTCACAGTGGTCCAAATAAGAGATGTTTATGGCTTAGCTTAGGTTGGAAGTTTGGAGCAAGTGAAAAGTGGTTGAATTCAGGTTGTGTTTTGAGAGTGTAGCTAACAAGAATTGTGGATAGATTAGATGTGAGGTATGAAGGAAATAGTAACAAGGAGACAAGTCATTGATGATTATGTGTGCAACTGGGTGGTATCACTTAGAAGAAGGGGGCTGATGGGAGGAGCAGCTTTTGAGGGAATATCAGGACTTTGGTTTGATATCTTAGATGCCCTTTAGGTATCTAAGTGTCTGGACAGTTCTCAGACTGTACTTTGTATCCAGAGGTATCCAAAGCCACTTTAGATGCAAAATGTTTAAAGTTGACCTTTGCTGCTGCCAAAATAGTAGCCACTGGGGGCAGTCTGCAAGATGGCATCATAGATTTCTGAGGAAGAAATTAGAATACACAAAGGGGGAAATAAGTGTATAATTACATAATGAAGATTTCATGTTTAATTTTATGGGAAAAGCAATAATTAGTTGGCTTTTGGTTTTAAATGGAAATAGCCACTCATTGGGAAATAATTACTCTAATTTCAATTTATTTTACTTTAGATCATTCTGTGATGAAAGCAGTTATCAAAAAAGGTCTCCAGAATGGAAGGAGTGCCAAGTCAGAGGTATATAACATGTTTTTGTTCTCTCAGAAGAATTTCTCTTTAATGGCTTGTTTTTCTTTCTTTCTTAAAGAAAATTATCAAGGTACTTTCTGCCATCTTAAAACTAAGTTTTTAGTCAAATCAAATGGCTTTTCTGTTTTTGAAAATATTGTGTGATGCTTTAATTTCGGTTCCCAGAAATGCAGATTGAAAACCTGTTATTAACTTAAAGTATCTTAATTTCCAATTAATATCAAACCCTCATAAATTACCTGTAACTGAAATGGCATATTTATCATTTCTGTCTCAATACTAGTGGATAACTTCTCCATCGTGAAGGAACCATCCAAAGCTGCTAGACAGAAAAAGAAAACTATAATTTTGGGAAGTGTTTGAAAAGGAAAAGTTACTATTAGAATTGGTAACTCTTTCTTGTTTTTAATGCTACTAGAACTTATACCCCTTATGTTTTCCGGTGTGCTAAAATTAAAACAGCCAATATTAACCGCATGCATATTAGGAGGCCTAGAATTATTTTGATACTTATGAGAATTTATAGAATATAGATATAATAAATGAATTTAAAGAGATGTTAATATTAACCATATTAACCAACATTATTGTTTGAATTTCATAAAAAGTTCATTATTTTGAAAATATTTCCTGGTTGATGATTACTTCTAATACTTTGCAATTGAAACTTGGGGTGCACTTTGATGATAATTTTAGTAGTGGTGCTTTTGAGGGATGATTTTTTTTTTTATATGAAGAATTACCTTTTGTGCTATACGAAACAAAATTTCTTCCCAGTTCCAACCTTCCCATTGTTCCCTGCTTCTTTCTTAGGAATTCTTACCTAAATTTTTGAATCAGATAATATCTTGTTTCTCTCAATGATAAAAAAAACTTGAAATATGTATTACCCTTATAAAAGACTTCTACAGACAAGTTTATTGACCTAGATGGAACATTTTAGAAAAACATTTTCTAAATGTTTACTGTAATGTATATTTAAATTTCCAAATGATAGTTAACCCAGGATTTTACAACTAAGCCTAGAATTTTGTTACCAAATATAATAAAAAGGTTTTAAAACCCTCTAACAATCAATGGTATAAGTTTCACATTCTCCTGAATATATAAATTTGGTATACTTCACTTTTCCTGATAACGTTTGTATTGTTTCTAAGAGACCTTAACTTTTAATTTTCTGGAATATATTATCGTTAAGTCACAAGTAGTCCTTTTTTTTTTTTTTGGTGATAAGAATGAATAGCAGGAGCAGCATTTGTTAAACCAAATCTAATATGAAATTGACTCTTTCTTGTGAGTAAATTTGAATTTTGAAATAGTAAAACAATAAGGTTTAATATAAAGCAAAATAAATTTTTTATGTTTATGATCTGCTAATTTCCCAGAAAAAGTTTTGTGGTGACTTCAGTTATATACCAGATATATTAAAATCACCAATGGACAGCACATATTTTACTCAGGTGCCATCTGAAAGTTTTAAAAATTTGTTGACATAATATCACTGAACTGTCCACTTTAAAATGGTTGAAATGATAAATTTTCTGTTTTGTGTATTTTACCACAATTTTTTAAAAATGTGTAGTTTCAAGATTTTTAGGTTTTATAAAGGTATTGTATTAGCATAACAATGAAAAATTTAAAAGACCATCTCTAATCTCATTATCCTATCAAGCATTGTTTACATTTTTATTTTCTCTTCCTGTTGTCTATAAACATAATTCCACATAGCTTCAATATAATTTGCCATTCTTATCTTTTCATACTAAATTTAAATTTTATGATTCATAGTTATACTTTTTAACATTGGATTCAGAAGATTTCATTGAGTTGGTCCAGTTTTTAAATTGGTGAAACATTGGAAATAACCTAAAATAAACTATTGTAAACATCTTCATAAATACAACTTTTCTTTTTCTTCTTAAAGATGTATGTTTTTGATTCTCCATTAATCAACTTGCTTGGACAATAGTGTATTAAATAGAAGTTGTTAAGAGTGTTTATGAAGTCAAAAAAAAAGCTTATGATTTGTCTGCCAATTGTTATTTCAAGACAGTGATATTTTAATAATCAAATAGTACATACAAAGAAGTTAAGATTTGTGGTATTACACTAATTACATATTATCATTAAAAATTTATATGATATGTAAAGCATTCTTACAATAGCTAAGTTGCCTTTTGCTATAATATTAGAAATGGAAATATATATAAATAAAACATGTATATGTAAAACATATTAGGAATTCTGTAATATTAGTACCTGGTGGTATATAATACGGCATCATGGAATGAGAATAAAACAATTAAAAATTTTTTTTTATTTAGCGTGATTAAAAAAAGTGGAAATGTAACTGAAGTATACAAGCTCATTGAGCTATTTTAAGAGTAATTTTATTTCTTGGGCTATTTTTTGTATTTGCCTCAGTTATTTGGAGACATAGAGGTAAGCCAAATCAATAGCTGGGTATATACTTAGATCCAGGTGAGTATAGGGGTAAGATAATGGTGTGAATTGTGTCACATTTATATTGTAACTATGTATGCCTAAAAAAGATGGGAACTTTTATTAGAAATTTTTTTTATCTCCTAACACGAAAAGTGTAATTAAAAAAAATTTTAATACAAATGTATTTGCATTAGTTTCTGAAAGTAAAGGAAGGGTATACACATACAAACCACATGCATACAGACATTTTTTTGGGAGGGTAATAAAGTTAAAAAACAAAATAAAATAGCACAAAATGAACTGAGCTCCTATATATTTTTAAGAGGCATGTTAAATCACACAGGATCATGTGGTGATTATCAATAAGCTACACTCTATGAAATAGTTATCCTATATTAACACATACACTCTATTTTACACTCCATCCTAATGCTGCTAAAATGTAGTAGAAAGCAGCAGCATAGCACAGGGAGATCAGCTCGGTGCTTTGCGATGACATAGAGGGCTGGGATAGGGAGAGTGGGAGGGAGGTTCAAGAGGGAGGGGATATGGGGACATGCGTATGCATATGGCTGATTCGCTTTGTTGTGCAACAGAAACTAATGCAGAATTGTGAAGCAATTATACTCCAATAAAGATCTATTAAAATAAATAAATTAAATAATATGAAATATAGTAGATTTGAAGGATAAATATAACCATTTTAACCTATGATGTTTGTTTTCAGTAAATTCAAATTAAATATTTAAATGTGAATTTTAATATATGGCTTGTTCTAAATAAAATATTAACACATAGGTCTAGTTTTTGCAACCAAATATTTCATATAAAGATACTTGCCTCTTTACTACTGAAATATAGGATAAGTCTCCACATTTCACTCTTTTATCCAGTGGGTTTCATTTGTTTTTTGTGTGTTTTCTATATGAAATCAAAGGAGCAGTGAAGGTTGACAGGCTTATAGGAGAGTAACATTGACTCACCTACCACCCAGCAACTTGCAGTCTTATAACTTTTATTGTTTTTACATAGAAAAATTCATCTTAAATTGAAATTTTGGTCTAATTCTGAAGATTCTGTTTGGCAGAAGTCATGGGTATACCTGTGTTTCACTATCCTTGAGATTCAGAAATGCCAAAGGTGTTCTAAGATTCAATAAACTTGAGTGTTTCTGTATGATACATAAAATGTATCATACTTTGGGATATTTAAAAAATTTATTTTTCCATTTCTGCACATCTCAATACTTTTCTTTTAGTTAAAATAACTTGTTACTGTAGAGAACTTATATTTTTAAAAAATGCTGGCTTATGTTAAACCTTTTTACAAAACGATCCTTTTTTTAATGGCCTTGGCATCATTGTACAGTGCCTGTTTGATTCCTTTCAAACTGTACACGTTTGAGAGTTGCTCTGTAGACCTTTGGTGCATCTTGATTCCTTCTTTCGTGCTTTGTCAAACATAAGGTTGGCCACAAAGAAACCTGTAAGTAATGGAAGGAAACACTCTGCTGGTAAAGAATGTTGTGGTCCTGAACCTCTACCACTTGGTGTGTCTGGTTTCCTGCCCTGGCGTACTGCAGAATGTGCAAAAAGCAACAGGTAATATGTTTGCATTCCCTGTCTTTACAGTCGTTCAGATTTCTTTATTTTGGAACTTCTATTACGTGGGCGGTCTCTGGTGATTTCTACAGAGGAAAAAAGATAACTCACACATGGCTTCTGCCTAATGAGCCCTCTAAGGAAGAAAAACAAAAAGTAACTGGGAGTTTCAAGTTGTTTCTCAAGTGTCACAACAGAGGTAACCCCGTGGGAGTCATGAGGAGACTAAAATTATCTCCAATTGTGCAGGTGAGAAAAGTTTCACTAAAGGCAGGTGTAGTTGAGCCAAGCCCTACAGCACAGAAGTAGGAATTTGGATATGTACGAATGGGAAAAAGATATTTTAGACATGGGAAGTAGTTTAATGCAGAATGGATGAGAAATCTGCATTAGACCTATTCTAAATCAACTGGCTTATTAACTCAGTAAATCAGATTTAGTGAGTCAAGCTAGCTTTAGCTGATTACTTATCCAAGGGATAGCTGTTCATAGTAATTTTTGTCATAGAACAGTAAATAAAATTGTTGAATTATAGCTTGAGGCTTGCTAAGTGAAATAGATTGCTCTAGATGATTTTCAAGTGACTTACTTGGTAGTATTCATGAAATTGGAGGTTAACAATTGCTTAAGAAAACAGAGAGAATTGATTTTAAATAGTACTTGAAGGAGTTACTGTGTAAAGTATCTGTTCAGTAGCTCATGTTAAATGGATGTTTATAATCCCTGTTGGACAACCAACTAATTTTTTGCAAATGGTAATGTGAATTGCTGTTGCATAAACTATAGTGTTGAATCCCCAGTCTTTGCACTTGAGTTTAACAACTCTGTGGTTTCCTATCTTCTTGGTGAGACACTTAATCTCAGGTCCATCCTCGTCACACAGAGTGGTAAATTAGAGAACGATTAATATCACCATTTAAAGAAGGGAGACTGAAATCTCAACCATCCTGAACATAGGAACTGAAGGGGTCTCTCAGCAGTTCAGAGAGTTATCACCAAGCCAGTCGGCTGAATTCTGTTCAGTTTTCTCTGTAGCAGAGCCCTCCAGGTCCTTCTTTTGAGCTTATTTATTTTTATACACAATTCTGTATGGATACTGTACATAATACTAAATAGTTGTATTAACTGGATTTAACTGGTGATGTATTTACATCAAGATCTAACTTGGTTTTGTTGATATCCTTTTAGGGGCTTTCCATTCATCAAACTCGTGATGTATGTAATCAGGTGCAGGTATGTAGCTATCATATTTATGACATGTAGGGGTCGAATTGGGAAAGGTGGGTGGTCATTCTTTTTGCTTTTTAAACTGACAGAGCCTTACAAGAAGCATTTCCCTCTCTGAAATAAATCCATGTAAAACTTGTCTGGTTGCTCTCCCAATGCAACTGTGTAGTTGTGTGGATTTCACACACAACTGGCAGCCTTGTGGTTATGTCTGTAAACAAGGAAGCGTGTTCTTCAGTCCGCAAATCAGCTGTTACCCAGTGAAACGAACTTGACTGCCATTTCTGACCCCTCACATGGAGCTGTCATACTCAAGAATGTTCATATGTTTTCAAGAAATGTTGTTTGCAGGCTATATGTACAACTTCCTGATCTGAAAGCCAATATAAAGCAACATCTCCCAAACCTCTGCTCTCTCACCAAGGCCACACACATTCCCTTGCTTATGGCCTCATGGCAAGCTAATACTGTCAGTATCAGATTCTCCTTCCCAGTGGTCTTGGGAGACTGCATAGTTGCTCTGTGAAAGGCACCACTGCTGAGATTGAGAGAAGAGCACCTTGGGTGTCAGTCCTGCCCTTGCATGCCCAGAGGGAGGGGTGTGTGCCTCGTTCTCCTGTTGGGAATTTCCTATGCTGCAGGTTTGCTGCTTGTTGTGAAAATGATGTCCTAGTGACTTGTCTTCTGCGTAGTTATATAATCCCAGCACACTTCTGTATGATCTGTAGACTTTTATGGGGTTGTGGCCAGGTCAGTTTTTAAATGTTTGGAAATGTCCTATGGAACAACATTGCAGTGGCAGTGACGCTTGACAGGAGAATTGGATTACTGTTACCCTAGTTTTGGCTTACGGGTGACGAGAAGATGAAATTTTTGATGGGTCAGTTTTAGTTGTGTATGTGTATGTGATTTATTTTTTAAAATTCTAACGTCTGTTATTCACAGCTTAGATATGTTGACTTTCTGATTATTCATCAGTCCCTTTACTGATGTATTTTCCTCCAAAAAACTACATTTTCTTCCAGACTGTTTTCGTCTGATGGTAAAGAATACATTTTTCATTTGCAGTATAAAGTTGATCTGAGAAAAAATGTTTACCTTGGCTCTTCACTTGGCTTCTGTGAAAGAAACTTAATAAAATAATATGGGCAATTCCCATTACTAATCCTAACCATGTACAACAGAGGTCTGTACTGTAACATAGCAAAAATAAGTTACTGTACTTTTACTTAGTCATTGCCTGTTTTAGACTAAGGAGCAATGAGAGATATTTATAAATAATGATACCTCAGATCACTTTTGTTAAATGTCCTCTAATATTTGGATATTTGTTATCTGGCTTGTGTTATCTTTTATACAATCTTGTCTTCTTTCTTTGTACTTCAGTTTAACAACTCTGTGGTTTCCTATCTTCTTCTTGTGACACTCAGGTCCATCAGAATTTCCTGTGACTGTGACAGTAGAGAGTCCTTCCTCCTCAGAAATCGAAGAGGTCGAAGATTCCTCAGAAAGTGTTCAGAAAGAGCAAGAGAAAATCAGTTTGAAACAAGAAGCATTGCAGGTACAAAGTTATCACTTTAAAGCTATAGAGGAGATTATTTTTCAAATGGAAGCCTGATTGCAACACTGCACAGTTTGTGTGAGGGTTCTGTTTTCTCCTCCCATCTGCATTGTATCCCCTTGAATGGTTCCTTAAGCTTAGACCAAGGTGAATGGTGGACATTTGAACTCTAAGAAATAAAAATCAAAACATGTTGTTAGTAATATAGTTTCCTTTCCTTAGAACCTTAGGATATTCAATTTAGGGAGAACCTTAGTGATCATAAGATAAAGAAATTGAGTTCTGAATGAATATAGTCAGCTGATTCAGTGCTCTTGTTTTACAAATGAGAAAATTGACAGTTCTCGTTGAACTCTCTTTTTATAAGAGGAAAATATGGCCTCATTTTAAATAAAAGTAAGGTTGAAAAAAGTTTTGATGTTAATATTCTCCTTTCCTAAAATAAAAAACATCAAGAAGCTACATTATATTCCCTAATAAACCTGACATCTAATGTGATTCCATACTTTTGTTTGTATGGACAGAAAAGAAAAATTGATTTTCATAAGAAACTTTTGCACCTCAAAAATAATATATTTGTTTTATTTCAACTTTAATGCAGAGCTGAACATTTCTAGTAAATAAGGGAATACCATTTGGGGGAACCTTGTCTTTGTGCTACAAAGTCCATGTTTAATTTTTTAAAATTATTTAATATGATTCTCTTTTCGTATGAAACATGAAACTTGACAGGTTTCAGAACTAATTATCCCATTATTGTAGGACTATGGTAATTACTCTTTGATTTTCAAAAGAGAAAGTTAGATTTTTATGTTTTTAATTAAAATTAATGATAATATAGAGAAATTTTAAGAAAACTTAGAAAATTATGAAATGTTACAGTAGGAGAAATCTATAGTTCATGTAGAGTTACCCCCTTTCGTTTTATAAATGAGCACCTACAATTTGTAGCACATAAGTGGTTTCTTAGTAAATTGCAGAGTACAACAAGACCCTAGAGCATCTAAGCCGCATTCCTTGTCATTTTAGATGTGTTGTATTCATTTCCTTCATGAGTAGAACAGGAGATTGTATTTCTAAAAGCAGTGATAGACTGGGGAAGACCAAGAACTTTAAACACTGGGACCACAGAATAGCAGATTCAGAATGCACTGAGAACCCTTGCAGCTCTTCTCCGTTTTGACAAGACACTACAAGGATGGTATCAAAGTGTTTAAGTACATAAGCCAACAACAGTCAAGAGATTTCAACATAGTTTTGAAAGACGGAAGACAAGTGGAAGAGTGTGAAACTGAAGCAGTAGAACAGAGGAAAAGCATCACCTAGAATATGCACAGGGACCACCTGCAACTGAGGAGGATTCTGACCCCACCTGCAGAAGTAGCCCCATGCTCAGGTGCGCATGTAGGAGAGAGGGTGGAGTTAGTTAAAAGTGTGACTGAAATAGGGGAGCTCATTGAAGGGTTGTGTTTGGAGGAGTGGACTCCCAGCCCCGCCCTCACGCTCCTGAAATGAGATGATTTCATTTTGAAAACAGTGAAACTGGGGAGAACTAGGGCAGCTAGTGTGAGTTTTTACACCCTAGGAAAGAGTGTTTGGGGGGAATCCTATTACAGTCACTCCCCACTTCTTCCTGCATAAGAAGCCAATCAATCGTTGACTTCAGGGAGCTTTCTGCGCTCATTCTTAAATAGAAAATAACTGTCATTTGCCTGATAGTTGAGTAAAGCTTACAACATGAGAGAGGGGGAAAAAGAGTGAAAACATATCCTGGTAGGACCGGGGACAATTTAGGGAACAAAATAATTTAAGCAAAAACCCTAATTAGTATCCTGAGAGAGGTTTAAAAAGAGCTAGCAACTATAAAATAAGACTAGGGTGGTAATTAAAAAGAGAATGGTCAGAAAGCAAGAGAGGTGTCTTGGAAATGAAAATATGGTTGCTGAAACAAATTCAGTAGGAATTTTAAAAATTTCTCAGTATATAAAAAAGAACGACACAATGGAAAATGTGATAGCAATATGTTAGAGAGGCTGCATCTGGGAGATCCAACATGTTACTATTAGAAACTCCAGACCCAGACAAAAAATGGAGGGAAGCTGTCAAAGGGCAACAAAATTCCCCACAGCTGAAAGTAGACATCAGGCCTCAGATTGAAAATAGTTACTCAAGTTTTGAGCAAGATGAACAAGAATAGACTCATACCTAGGCACCCTTCATTGTGAAACTTTAAAATACTGAAAAAATAAATTAAAATAGAATAAAATACTGAGAGGATACATCCATTCCAGAGAGAAAAATACTGGTCACCTAAAAAAAAAAGTTAAAATCTGACTTTATCATAGTTGTCATCAGAACCATGGATGCTGGAAGGCATTAGAAAGATACTTCCAAACTTTTCCAGCACATAATTTTCACCCTAGGGTTTTGTATCCAGCCAAACTATCAGTCATAAGTGGAGGCTGAATGAGATATTTTGTACACAAAGAAATTTGAAAAATTTACCTCCTGTGCTACACCTTAAGCTATTTATAGAAATAATCCAGCAAAATAAGGCAATAAACCAAGAAGGAAGGTAATAGGGGATTCAGTGAAGAGAGCAGCTAGTCTAGATTGGAGAGGCTTCTATTGATTGTATGATTGAGAGCTTAGAAACACCTTGAGGCATATTGTACTTACTAGGTATTAGGCACTGTTGGAAGGGAAGAGGGAGAGGAAGAGGAGAAGGAACTTGAACTCCAGAGGAGAAAAGGCTATACTGACATAAACATGAAGCAAACTAAACTATGGTTGATTTTTAAGCTACTATTGGTGAGGAAGAGAAGAATCCACTTAAACTTGACACTATAGATGCCCCCGTTTTCAGTGACACACAGGGGTAATGACCACCAATCTAATTTGTTGTCCAAACCAGAACTTGTCCAAACTCCTTACACTTCAATAGTGTAAGGAGGCGCTCTAATGCTGTAACATCAGGACAACAGGTATAAACTGGAACAGCCCAAGGCGGCTTGGGGTATTTGGTCACCCTGCACAAGGGCAGTGACACTGACACAGTATGGAACGAGGTGTAGTCTGTACACAGAGTCACAGTACATCTGCAGTGGGCAATATTAATTTAATTGTAATAATGGCAATACTGTCTTGGTTTGCAGCTTTTATTGTCAACTTGCCTGTAATAACAAATAACTAACCTAAACTATACTTAGTATGTATTAGTATTAACTTGGTATGTACTGAAATGTATTGTGTACTAGTACGTACTTAGTATATATTAGGCTCTAAGTGTTTTTTCATATATTAACTCATTTAATCCTCTGAATAGCCTTATGAGGTTGGTGCTAATATCATTCCCACTTTTGAGAAAAGGATGCTAAGACAGGGAAGGACCTTGCCCAGGCTGTACGGAATTTAGGGTTGGATCGAGGCTTTGAGTTTAGGCTCTCTGCCTGTTCTCTTAAACCTTACTCCCTACTGACTCTCAAATGACAGAAGACTTAACTGCACATAGAACAGAATATAAATTTCAACTTTGACAACGTAAAAGCTAGGTTTGGAAGGTAGACAGGAGGTAGAAAAAAGGGAAGATGGTATGAATGTCCTCATTTTACAAAGCGTGACGTTGAGAGAGTTTATAGTGGATCAACAGTGTAGGTTTTTAAGTATATCACTACAAGTCAAAGAGATCATGAGCAGTGGAATAACTAATGATGACATAACTTTACTGAGCAGTGTGGACATAGGAAAGAGTGTAAAGGAACTAAACCCTTACTTAGTAAATTAGAAAGTGAACAGATAATGCCTCAAATTTAGTCAGAAAATAATCATGTAAGAGTATTACTTGGAAATGGAGAAGAATTCAAAATAACAATAGTTGGACCTCCCTGGTGGCGCAGTGGTTAAGAATCTGCCTGCCAAGGCAGGGAACACGGGTTCGAGCCCTGGTCCAGGAAGATCCCACATGCCACGGAGCAACAAAGCCCGTACGCCACAAGTACGGAGCCTGCGCTCTAGAGCCTGCGAGCCACAACTACTGAGCCCACGTGCCACAGCTACTGAAACCCACACGCCTAGATCCTGTGCTCCACGACAAGAGAAGCCACTGCAATGAAGAGTAGCCCCCGCTCGCCACAACTAGAGAAAGCCTGCACGCAGCAACGAAGACCCAACACAGCCAAAAATAAATAAATAATAATTTTAAAAATAAGAATAAAAAATAACAATAGTTGACGTCAACCTCATAAAAAAAGAAATCCAAACAGCCAGTAAACACAGAAAAGTGTACAACTTCATTAAGTAATAAGAGAAAAGTGAGCCAAAACCAATGAAACTACATGCCAATCAGATTGACAAATACATAAAGTCTGGTAGTATCAAGTATTGTAGACCTGGAGTACTATGGGAATCTTCTACCCTGCTTATACTGGAGTATAAATCGACACAACTATTTTGGAAAGCATTTAGCACTCTCCATCAACTGAAGGTATATAAATAGCCTGTGACCCAGCAGCCCTCACCCTGCCCTGTGTAAATGCACCAGAATAACCGGTACAGCAGGATTCCTGTCCATGATTTGCATTAGCACAAACTGAAAACAAACCAAACGTCCATTAAGAGTCAAAAATTAAATAAATTATGTGTATTCGTACAGTGGGAAAACTATCAAGCAATAAAATTGAATGAACTAGAGCTACAGGCTGCAATGTGGATGAATTTTTTAAACCAATGTTGAGTGAAAGAAATAAGATAGAAAAGACTTCATATACTATGATCCTCTAGATAAAGTTAGATGTTGACAAAACTAAACTCTTTTGTTAGGGATGCATGCAGGTTAAAGGAAATGATTGTCGAGAAATGAGGATGGTGTTTAACCGGGAAGAGGGAAGGAGCTTGTGATGAGAAAACGATATGGGGGGTTTTTGAGATGCTGACAAGTATCAGTACTTTCAGATTCGAGTAGTGGTTATGTAAGTATTCTCTTTTGATTTGTCACGTTGATAGTTTTGTCCTGTGCACTTCTCAGTACACATATCGTATTTTACAATTAAAAACCTGCATACAGAATCGGTTGCTTCTTGAGTGCTGGATGTGGGAGTGGGATGAGACTATTTTATTTTAAGCCCTTCACTACTGCTTGTGTTCACATGTTCATTCATTCAGCATTAATTGAACATATGCTGTGTACCAAGCACTCTTCTAATTTTATATGTGATTTAACTCATGTAATCCTCACAAGAGCTCTGTGATATGGGAGCTTATCTCCATTTTATAGATGAGGAAGTTGAGGCCTAGAGTTATAGAACTTGTCCAAGGTTATATAGCTAATGGGTAGTGCCAGGCCCATTTGCCTCAGAGAATCTGAATTTTTACAATATAATCTAAAAGAGAAATTTAATTACTAATTATAAGCCAAAAAATTGCACGTTAAACAAGATGACAAGTTTTCATCTATCCAGTTAGAGAAAAACACACAGTCTGTCTTTCACACACGTACATCTTGTATTGGCAGGGATTTTCCTTATTAAGCAATTATTTATTGACTGTCTACGTTGTGCTAGGCACAGGTGCTGGGGATAAACACTTAATAAAATACACCCCCTATCTTCAAATAACTTGCACTCTAGGTGAGGAAGTAAGCCAACAGTTATAGTAGAGGTTATATACCAAGTGATACATCGCTGATGGCAGTATAAAATCTCAGAACTCTTTTGGAAAGAAGTTTGGAGATAGGTACCTCACAGCCTTAAAAATATTCATTTGCTTTGATCTCAAACTCATTTTTATGGATTTATTGTAAGAATGTTATTCTCAATATGGAAAAAAGCCTTCATGCATAAAAACGGTTATTTTGCCTTATAATATTGAAAAGTTGGAAAGAATTTAAATGTGTAAAATGGTTAACCAGTAAACCCACTCAGTGGAATATATTGTAGCCCACAGAAAAAAATCAAGGTTATGAATCCCCTGATTATATGAGAAATGATTGATTTCAATGTTAAATGGAGAAAAGTTGAACATAAAATTTGATATCCAATATGATGGGAGCTTTGTCCCAGAAAAATCACCCTAGCCAGTGTACAGAAGGGAGGAAGGAGAGCAGATGACAGGAAGGAAAATTATTCCAAAGTCTTATAATTAGTCTTACTTAAGTAATAGAATATCAAGCAATTTTACTTTCTAACTTTTTTGGTTCCATATTTCCATGTAAGAGACATGAATTATTAATACTTTGTAGGAGGAGGGTACACATTTTCACAAAAATTTCACACTGTGTTCTAATTCCCTCCATTAGAGGGAGAAACTATTTCATGTAATTGCACTTTGATGTGCTATTTAGAACCAGTCAGGAATTTTAGTCTACTTTCCTCTGACTGTGGTGAGGGTTTTTTGTTTGTTTGCTCATTTGCTTAGAATTTCTTTGAAATCAGTTTTAGAAGATTGATTAAACCATTATACTAAAAGTAGAGGAATTTTGCAATTTCTTTCCCTTTTTCCCCATTGAAAACTTGACTGGCTTTAGTAATGAAACATTAAAGAATTTGAAGTTCTTAGACTCTCAATTTTTTAAACATGTTCTGAATATAAAAATATATGTTCATTGAGCAAATCTTTGAAAACAGTGAACAACTTATTGAAGGAAATAAAAGCCACCTCTGCATGTACACACACCTAATCTGCTCTTTTGTCTTAAAAAAGTATCAAAAATATTTTGCCATGTCACTAAATACTCTTCTACATCAGAGAATTTGATTAAGCTTATGCATCATCTCCCAGGAGAAACGCACAGATATATTTTGAATGTAGAACTCCTGAAGCCCATTCATTAACTCTGGTTGAGACCTCTTGTCATTCTTTTCTTAGTGGCTTCACAACACATTCCTTCATACGGTGAGCTATTTTTATTGAAACCAATCCCAATTTGGAGGCTCTTAGCTTTCTTCTAGGGTTTGGTTATAAACAATCTTATGACATCATGTTGGTAGATAAATTTTTGCCCACATCTTTGATTTTCTTAGGGTAAACTCCTGATGTAGGACTGTTGTTAGGTACCAAAAGCTACTCTCCAGAAAGTGATACCAGTTCCTCTCCCAATGATGGCATATAATAGAGTTCCTCATTCTTTAAGTGATTGTTCAAAGCAGTTAAAATGTATAAATATACCTTACTCTTTTCATAAGTATAGATATTCTGATTGTTTATCGCTGCATAAGAAACCACCCCGAAACAGTGGCCCAAAACAATGACAATCATTTATTTTGTCCATGAACCTGGAGGTTGAGTAGAATATTAATGCTTTTACTGCACTCTCACTGACTGAAAACAATACCTATTTGACTAGCTCACAGTTCTGCAGGTCAGAAGTCCAGGCACAGCGTGACTGGATTTCCTGCTCAGATACACACTGGAACATGTGGGTTCCCTCCTGAGAGTGTTAAAGCACGTGAAATTTAAGTGTAAACATTGAGCCCCAAATGTTGGATGTTCACCATAGTTTGTGTGGGTCACAGAGCTGAAATCAAGATGTCAATCTGGCTGTGTTAGCATCCAGAGGCTCTGGGAAAGAATGCCTCCAAGCTTCTTCGGCTTGTTGGCATAATTCAGATTCTGCAGTTGCAGGACAGAGGTCCCCATTTCCTTGCTGGCTGTCAGTCGGGGGACGGTCTCAGCTCCTAGAGGCCTCTCACTTGCCTTCCCTGCCACAGCATTGGACTTCTTCAGAGCCAGCAATGGAGAGTCTCCCTCTTGTCCCTTTTGTACTTCAATTCAGGAAGAGTTCAAGTCCTTTTCATGGGGTGCCCGAGTAGGTCACATTCACCTAGAATAATCTCCCTATCTTAAAAAATCAACTGATTTTGAATCTTAATTCCGTCTGCAAAATCCCTTCACTACAGCACCCAGATTTAGGGTTTGATTGTTTAAGTGGAAGGTTTGTGTACTTTAGTAAGTAGGAGTCTTAGGGGCTCTGTTAGAATTCAGCCTATTGCAAGCAGTGTCCCCACTTCAAGGACCGAAGTGCCTTATTTCCTAAAACTCCTAAGAGAGTTTATCAGTGTTCATTTTATTTGATTGACCTTGGTGAATGGGAAGACTACCACCTCCGTGAACAGGAATGGCACCCAGTTTCCTGAGTCCACAGTGTGGCTCTGCTACTTAGTGGTGTCACCTTGGCTGTGCTGCTCTACTTACTCTACTTCTCTGCCTCTGTTTCCCTCATCTGTAAAATAACATGGAGCTAGTGATTGTTCTTTCCTCGTAGGTTTTTTTTTTTTTTAATAAATTAATTTTATTTATTTATTTTTGGCTGCGCTGGGTGTTTGATACTGCGCACGGGCTTTCTCTAGTTGCGTTGAGTGGGGGCTACTCTTCGTAGTGGTGTGCGGACTCCTCATTGCGGTGGTTTCTCTTGTTGCGGAGCACGGGCTCTATGTGTGCAGGCTTCAGTGGTTGTGACACGGGAGCTCTAGAGTGTAGGCTCAGTGGTCGTGGCGCACGGGCTTGGTTGCTCCGCGGCACGTGGGATCTTCCCGGACCACGGCTCGAACCCGTGTCCCCTGCACTGGCAGGCGGATTCTCAACCACTGCGCCACCAGGGAAGCCCCCCTCTTAGGGTTTTGATGATTAGATTATTTAATGCCCAGGGAACTCCAGGAACAGTGCTTGACTGTAAATTGCTTTAAAAGTGATTACTTTTTAAAAAAGTGCTTTTGAATCTGCAATTATGCAATTCAGGTATATTAAGCATGTTCATTAATAGGACTTCCTACTATAAAGAGACCCACAAATAAAAATAGAAGTTTTCTTTCTTGGTCTTAACTATTTATTTCTGACTTGCTATGTTATACGCATATGCCTTTTATGGTGGGCTGCCACAAATTTATGTTGGAAAAAGTGGAATTTAAATAAATCTTTACTATGCTAATTTGATAGATTTTGATAATTCATTTCACTAGCATGGTATGATATTACCAGTAGCAGACTAAAACCTGAGTTCACTTCTGGCTCTGCCCCTAAATCCTGAAGAGTCCCATAGCTGGAAAGGCTTTTGGATATTATACTACGAATTAGTTATAATATTTACTCTGTTTGTTTAGGAAAAACTGGAGGAGTGCCTAAAGCAGTTAAAGGAGGAAAGAGTAATAAGACTTAAGGCTGATAAATGAGTCAATGAGGCAAACAATTTCTTATACTTTTGAGAGTGTTTTCGTTTTATTTTGATTTGATTTTAAGCCATATACGCATAGTTTGTAAACTTTAAAACTGTAATATGTTGCAAATTGGTTGTATCATATGGACTTTTGCATTTACCGGTATTTAGTGATTATATGATCTATATTCCAGAAAGCATGTTTTTAAAAATGTGAAAATCTCGTTTTGTGTGTGTGTGTGTGTGTGTGTATGTGTGTGCTTTCATATGACAGTAGCTTATTTTCTGTTCATGATTCTTTGATTCAAGAAAGCACTTTTTGTGCATATACTGTATATACAGTAGCATAAAAGACATGATGAAACTCTCCTGGCAATGAATTAGGAAAGTGAATCATTTAAATAAATTTAAGATATTGGAAAACTTGTACGAATGCAATGCAAGATAAAAATATATACTATAAGAATTACATTAGGTAATGTGCATGAAAGCAGGGCATAATCTAAAAAGTTCCATCTAAATATACTTTATCATAGGTTGAATGTAGGGAGGAATTTTTCAAAGTGCATCCATTGAATTGGCAGACACTCATTCAATAAATGTTGAGCACCTGCTTATATAAGGCAAAAGGGGCATCATGAACATAACAGCCTTTCTGAGAAATACTAGAGTTGAGCTTATAGGGGGTTTTAAGTGCATAGGTGATGAGTGGAAGGGGAAGAGTGCACGGGAGTGAATATTTTCAAGAAGCCAAAGAAAATATTGGTGATCGTACATTTAATAATTTGGGTTGGGTATGATTTAGGACTTTTAAACGTAAGCATTAGATATTTTGCTCACTAAAGTTAATTCTTAACATTCAGCAGAGTTGTAATATGTTTTGTTCAAATCAGATTCTATAATTTACTTTCTAATTTAAGGGAAACTTAAAGCAGGTAATTTTCTAATGTGGAATGAGGCTCCATTATGAATTTAACCAGTTAGAAATGGGATCTTTTGTGAAAGATCATTAATAAAATGGTAACTTTGGTTTATTTATATACCACCTAAGTGTTATATAGGAAACTTTGTTGGGTGCCTGGGGGTTTTGGTTATTATGTGATATGGTCTCTGTCTTTACTGGTGGCGAGTTAGGTTAATTACAGATTAATTACATTTTGAGTGTTTTAGTTTTGTTCCTTGAAACTAGACAAAACTACTTTTGATGACAATGAGAAAAAATCATGTCAGACATTTTCAGTCTTCTTTTATAGCTGGAACATGAAAATGCCCAGTTAAGAAATATAAATTTCTCTTTGTCTGAAGGCCTTCATGCCCACTCATTGACAAGCATGATCCTGGATGATGAAGGTGTTTTGGGCAGCACTGAGAATTCTTTTCAGAAGTTCCATGCTTTCTTGGATCTCCTTAAAGATGCTGGGTTAGTTCATTTCTCTTCATGGCGTTCTTCTCTTTGCAACTATAACGGTAGTTTGCTGAGGAACTGGAGCAATTTTCATCACTTACATGGCCATATTTAGCCAAATTTAGTGTAATTATAGGTAATATAGTTGACGTTTTAAAATGAGGAATTAAATTTTTTAAGAAATGCAAATAGGGGAGCCTGCTTTGGTAGAGTGGGGAGCCCATTATAAAAGAGTAACCTGTAGACAGAGTAATTAGTAGGTATAGTTTTTTGTAAAGACTAAATTGAAGGCAGTTTTCATTGAAAATTTTCGGGAATGGATAAGAATTTTCCTATCTTTCATTTATTTTGCTTGTTTGATAAGTTTGAATTAAAGTTATTTTTGTCTTAGACATAAAAATTATTATTAATCTTCAGGGAAGATATAGGTCAGTGGTTCTCAACCGGGAGCAATTTTGCTGAAAGAGGGAAGTAGAGATTGATAGTTGATGGAGTGGTGTTTTGTCAGTGATGAATTGGTGTTGGGAAGGAAGGAACAAACACATTCTTGGAAACTGGAGGAAAGGTGGTAAAGAAGTGTGGGAATGGAGGTGTGACAGGCAGTGGACGAGGTGCGTGGTACTTGTTGAAGCTGCTAGTGAGACAGTGGGATGTCTCCTAGAGGATGAATCTGGAAAGGGCTGAGAATTTGGGGGAGAGAGAGGCTTGTAGTCTGGAGTAGGATGTTGGCTTTTAAGATTTTAGAAGTATTTCATGATTGTAGGTCTGGGGAAATCTAAACTGCTCTTATGTGATTATAATAACCTTTGTCTTTTCTCCTTTCCTCCTCTGGTCCAGGCTTGGGCAGCTGGCCACAATGGCTGGTATAGATCAGTCAGATTTTCATTTACTAGGTCGTCCCCAGATGAATTCTACTGTTAGTAGTCCACCTAAAGAAGAAAAGAAGGCACTTGAAGAAGAAAAATCAGAATCAAAGCAGAGTACCCCAGTACAAATGCAAAATCTCCAAGTAAGTGGACAGGACAGCACTTAATGATTCTAAGAGTGATTAGCAAAAAGGAAATGACCAAGTCAGAGAGAAAATAATAATGGTCAGTCTCTAATAGTTCACATGCCCGGGAGCTAGAAGACTGTGGAGTCCTCTCCAAATCTGAGATTAGTAAATGTGGGCCCATTTCATGATACTGTATTGTTGTACATAAGAAAACTGGAAGTTCTTTAGAAAATTTATGAGTTAAAGCAAACTCTCCTTAATGAAGAAAGAAAACATTACAGAAAATATTCCAAATTTTAAATTGAATAAATGTCTATTCTATTCATATTTTATCTAGGTTTCTATTTGTATGCAGTCAGCTTACAATGAGGGAACACTAATGAAGGTACACATACTGATAGAATTTTTAAAATAAGTAATCTTGACATAGCTAATATGTAAGATATTATAGTGACTCACCTGGTCATGGGAATGGGAGGGGAAACATGTCAGCTTTTCCTCTAGCCTTACTTGGAGCACCCTTCGCCCACCTCAGCCAATCTCAGGCTGGTCTTGGGAACTGACAGCTTGAGAACACAGTCTGGTCACAAACTATATACTGTTTACATGTGCCTGGAGGATAGAAAAGAAATTAATTTTCTTACAGAGTAGGGTTTCATTTTTAGTGAGGGAAAGGAAATGGGTAATAACTACCCCAATCACCAAAGTCTGAAAATGTAGCGGACATAGCCTTGGATATATAGCTAGGTTAAGTTGAGAATCACTTGGCAAGATAGAATTAGAAAAAAACTGGCTCTGAAATCTTCGGAATAATCAATTACTGTGTTAATAATAAGATCACAGAATAACATTGAAGTTTTGAACTCTACTTTTTAATGGTTGGCTTTGTTCATCACTGAATTTTTGTCTTGTCTTTTGTCTTTCCCTCCAGTTTCAGAAAATTACAGGTGATGCTGGGATTCCTTTGCCTCTCAACTCCTTCCATGTCCCAGTCTATACTCAGGAGGCCTTAGAAACTTCCAAAGACAACCTGGGGGTCCCAGTCACAGAGCAGCAGAAGGAGTCTTTTGAAGATTTCATTGCTAGAACATGTTCTCCTTCAGCAGATGTCATTTCTGGAACTGGAAGTCAAAGAAAAGAAGAGGAATTATCTAGAAATAGCAGGTCTTCTTCAGAGAAAATGAGCAAAGCAGGTGAATAAACCAAAAAATACTCTGCTAAGAAACAACCTGGGAAGGACCTGCATTCCTGCTCTGACTCACCTGTAAAGCAGAAAATCAAAGGAATTGGGCAAAATAATTCTTTGCTTAATGAACCAATTAGAAGTGAGTCTTCAAAAAAACACATTTCTGTTAAGAAAGAGAGTAGAATAGTGACTGTTTCATCAAAGACAACTAAAAGTAAACTCAATCTACTAGAACATTCTGAAAGTGATACTCTTGGATCTGATTGTGAATTTCAAGAAAGCATCCATACTCCATCACACCTAACATAGGTCTAAATCTTTTAAAATCTTTTAAAATTATGTTTTTGCCTTCAAATTTTAATAAATTACTTATGTTTTTATTATAGCATATGGTGTTTTAAAATACTTGACTGGAAGCCATTAGAGAAAGATTTATCTATACTTTTTATTAAATTGAAAGTTTTGGTGTATTTTTCCTTGTGACATTTTGCACCATTCATTCAGCTAGTCTTTACTGAGGGCTTCATATGTACCATACTTTTCTGGGTGCTATTGCTTTCAACAGTGAACAAAATAAAGCCTTTACTCTCCTGGACCTAACACTCTGTGGTGGGAGAAAACATAAACAACAAAACAGGGTAAGGGGTAAAAAGAGATGGGAATAATAAATGGAATAGTTTTACCATTTGGTTAAATGTCAAACTATTATGAATCATATGGCCAGAAGCCATTGACATATTTTAATTCACAATAACCAGAGCGCATCAAACATTTACCAAGGCACTTAACCGTGTTTATGGATTACAGCAACACTATGAGGTAGGGAACTATTACCATCCCCATTTTATAGATGAGGAGTCTGAGGAGACATTATGTGAGTTACCCAGAATTACACAGCTATAAGTAAGTGGTAAACTGGGATGTGACCAGAACCCATGCTCTTTTTTTTTAAATGTATGGACTTTTTATTTATTTATTTATTTATTTATGGCTGTGTTGGGTCTTCATTGCTGCGCACAGGCTTCCTCTAGTTGCGGCAAGCGGGGGCCACTCTTCATTGCGGTGCGCGGGCTTCTCACTATCACGGCCTCTCTTGTTGCGGAGCACAGGCTCCAGACGCGCAGGCTCAGTAATTGTGGCTCACGGGCCCAGTTGCTCTGCGGCATGTGGGATCTTCCCAGACCAGGGATTGAACCTGTGTCCCCTGCATTGGCAGGCAGATTCTCAACAACTGTGCCACCAGGGAAGCCCTAATGTATGGACTTTATTATGTTTCATTTGTTTCTGATTTATGTGATTTTTTTAAAGATTTTTTTTGATGTTGACTATTTTTAAAGTCTTTATTGAATTTGTTACAGTATTGCTTCTGTTTTTTGTTTTGGTTTTTTGGCCGCAAGGCATGTGGGATCTTAGCTCCCTGACCAGGGATCGAACCCTCACCCCCTCCATTGGAAGGCGAAGTCTTAACCGCTGGACCACCAGGGAAGTCCCCCTTATGTGATTATTTTTATGGCACTTTTTTTAAATTTTATTTTTTATTGACATATAGTAGAATTACAGTGCTGTGTTAATTACTGCTGTACAGGAAAGTGACTCAGTTATACATTTATATACATTCTTTTTCACATTCTTTTCCATTACGGTTTATCACAGGATACTGAATATAGTTCCCTGTGCTATACAGTAGGACCTTTTTGGTTTTCTTTAAATACATCCACTTTTTAAAAATAAATGTATTTATTTAATTTTTTATTTTTGGCTGCATTGGGTCTTCGTTGCTACACGCGGGTTTTCTCTAGTTACGGTGAGCGGGGGCTACTCTTCTTTGCGGTGCGTGGGCTTCTCATTGTGGTGGCTTCTCTTGTTGCGGAGCACGGGCTCTAGGTGCATGGACTTCAGTAGTTGTGGCACACGGGCTTCAGTAATTGTGACTCAGGCTCTAGAGCACAGGCTCAGTAGTTGTGGTGCACGGGCTTAGTTGGTCTGCGGCATGTGGGATCTTCCCGGACCAGGGCTCGAACCCGTGTCCCCTGTATTGGCCGGCATATTCTTAACCACTGCATAACCAGGGAAGTCACATGTAGGACCTTTTTGTTTATCCATCCTGTATATACACCAGTTTGCATCTGCTAATCCTAAACTCCCAATCCAACCCTCTCCCACGCCCTCCCCCTTGGCAACCACCAGTCTATTCTCTATGTCCTTGGTTATGTTTCTGTTTCAAGGATAGGCAGAACCCAGGCTCTTAATTACTTTGTTATCATGTTTCCTTGTTAAGAGAAGAAGGGTTTAAGGAAGGCACTGGGAGAGAAGCCAGTGAGCAGTGAGCAGTAGAAGTACAAAACAGTGGGGCTGTCAGAAAGCACACCTGTCTCCTTCCCCCATCTGAGCAGAATTTTTAAACGGCAGAGTATGTAAGAGTATGTGATGACACATCTCTAGATTAAATTATGTCTCCCTGGTAAAACATGCACAGATAAGTCTTTAGTTCAATCAGACTGAAAGGTGAGATCAGAGAAAAGCTAGAGTGTCAGATTTCTTCTAAAAGGTCCTGCCTAATTGTTACTAAGAGGACTGCTAGAGTACTAGTTAACTCGTTAGTCATGGATTGAGTGTTAGAGGAGCGAAACAATGAGCAAGATGTAGCGTTGGCCCTTTAGCAGTGGAGTGAGAGGGGAAGACGCACAGCAGATGTCTCATCCTGCACGTGACATGCTGTGACGGGCATATTCAGGGCGTTTCGTCAGTGTTTGTGGAAGAAGAGGGGGAGCTGTGAGGCAAAGAAAAGTCATCGAAAGAGGCAGTCCCTAAGCTAAGTCTTAAAGGACTCGTGAAAAACTGGTGAGTCAGCCGGTGAAGGGCAAGGACACTCAAGGCAGAGAGGACAGTGGAAGTCCAGAGCCGTGAGTGTGCGAGGGGTGTGTTACGGAGCCACAGGCACAGGCTCTGGAGCATCAGTGCAGTGTCACCAGGCAGTGGCAAGCGCCCCTAAAGGAGGCAGCGAGGAGGAGGAGAGCGGGTCTTAGCCATCCCTGTGCGTGGAGCTGGTTTCCTCAGAAAATAGCTAAGAATGGAAAGGACAAGTTCAGGTGGCATTTTAGACCACTGACGTCAGTATGGATGAGGAATTTGAAGAAGCCTGGAGACAATTATGCCCCACTCTTCTGAGGAGCAGTTTTTTATTTTCGAGTGGGACTTTCATGCTGCCACCTCCTCTCCTGTCCCTACTGAAAGGTTTATAGGCCGGCAGAAGGGAGAACCTAGCTTAAGTAAAGGTAATCAGGTTTCTTTACTGTACAGCTTCTCGGGGCTGCTGTAGGCTAATGTTCATTCTGGATCGTCACAGCAGGCGTATGGTACACAGCCATCCTCAAAGTTATTTGACTCTAGAGTCCTTTTTTAATAGAAGTGTGTAACAACTGGTTCCAC
Organism: Balaenoptera physalus; assembly: GCF_965194825.1. Classification (NCBI taxonomy): domain Eukaryota; kingdom Metazoa; phylum Chordata; class Mammalia; order Artiodactyla; family Balaenopteridae; genus Balaenoptera; species Balaenoptera physalus. The sequence goes on from NC_138882.1 coordinate 36,540,235, forward strand.
CAAACAGCAATTTGGTAACTTCTAGACCAGGTAATAGAAGGGGGTCTGAAATAAGGTATAGATGAAGGGAGGAAAGAAGTTCTAATTTTATTTAGGAAATTACAAGCAAGACTTGATCTTGGGAAGTAAGGAAGAAGTAGGAGGCGGAGGCTGAACCCCCATCTGTGTGACTAAGGTTGGGTGGTGGTATCATTGAGTTTGGAAATAGGGGATAAAGAACTGAATTGGGGAAAAGACTTTAGTTCTGGACATGTTGAATTTTAAAGCACCTGTAGAATTCAGGAGACAAACTGGTAGATAACTGGAACTGCACGTGAAGACATGGAAAGATAAAAATTTGAATGTCATCAGCACTTAGCAGTCATTAAAATCATGAAAATGGATGAGATTTCAGAGAATTGTGAGTACTGACAACGTTTAAGTAATAAGCAGAGAAAGAATTCTGAGAAGGAGAGAGGTGATAGAGTTTCAAGAAGGAGGAAGTAGATGACAGTGTCATCCTTCAGAGAATGTAAGTGTCCATTGGATTTGGGCAGTTAGGTCCCCAGTGACCTTAGAGCAGTTCAGTGAAGTGGTGGACAAGAAAGCCAGATTGCAATAAATTGAGGGTGTAGGGCTGCCTGTGGGGGCCAGGTGGGGCTAGTGAAGACAGTGGGAATAGGCTGCTCTGAAGGAGTTTGGATGAAAAGAGAAAATAATGAGCAAAAAAGAATTTTTTAGAATGAGAAGGACTTATATTTTATATGTTGAAATGAAGGAACCGATAAAGGAGATCCTGAAGATGTCGATAATAATTTAGAGAACTGGGGAAACAAGGACATATGAATAAGAAAAAAACCTTGCACAGTATATAAAACTCACTTGTATCCTTTGAGTTGGATGGATACTGGTAAGTTTGTGAGGAAATAAAGGTAAGAAGAGATAGAAGTTAAATGAGTTTATACTGATAGCCTCAGTTTTCTTTGACACAGATTTTTCAGAGACACATATATACACATACATAATTACAGTTGTAAAATTCTTTCATAGTTACATGTTTTATTAATCACGTCTGAGAAAAGTCCTTGATTTTCATTTTGTACAGCATTATCTTGTAAGGACAAGATACAGTGACAACTTCCAAGCTTTTTGCATATCAGAGCTGAAACTGAAAGTATCTCCATAATTGAATTTTCACTTCTTATTTGTAATCAGTTTATCCTTAGGAGGATACTTCATAGTGTTTGATCACAGATGAGTTTGGGCATTGCTATCACTCAATAATGTTAAGGATCTGTCAGGTTCTCTCCTATACTATATATTAATTTTTTCTCCATTTAGCAAATATTTATTGGCGGCCTGTGGGAATAAGATACACCTAGGTCCTCTTTCCTTGGTATATTCAGAAAAGCCTCTGAAACTAAATTTTCACATCAGGCCATACTAAGGCCTGGCATAATAAGTTTTCATCGTTAACAGTTTTTTTGTGTTTGTAGGGTTTTTTTATTTTTATGAAGCAAGGATAAGACACTGTCTTAACTCAGTAGTTGTCCATTGATGAATAAGTCAAAGAAGACATAGATGAAGCATGGTATTTTGAATATCCTTTCCACAGAATAGGGCCATCCTGAAACTCGGGTGAGATGCTTATCATTTTCAGATTTTGGAGTGGCAGAGAAAACCCTATTACACCTTGAATTATTTCTAGAAACATGAATTCAGCCAAATAAAAACAGTGCCTCTGCCTACTGAGGTTGTCAATTTCCATCTTAACAAAAGTGAACATTTCTCCTTTAGATTAAAATCAAGAAAATCCCCTCTGTCCAGGATGCAATAATCGGGTACAAGAAAGAGGAAAACTGAAGGTATTCCCTCTTTACACCTGAACAGTGAATTCATTCTGATATCAAATATTTGTTATGATTCTGCTATGACCAGGTGCTTCATTGTGTTTAGAGATCAAGTTACTGTTCATTCTTAGTAAGTAAGAAAAATCCATGTTTTAGGACTCTGAATAGTAACTTTATGTATTTTATATATATATTAAAAATAAATATATATATTATATATAATATATATTCCACCTATTCAACAAAATTGTAATTTTCATCATCTCTTACGAATGATGAACTGTATTTACTCTTTCGAAAGGGTTTATAGAGAATTAAAGTCTCCATATACTTTTTATATAAGACCATGGAAACCAAATTCTCAACTGGGAGCAAACTTAGGTTTTGCTATGAAGGTTTATGCTTGCCTGGCCTTAGAGTGGTAGGCCGGGAACTCAAGGTGGAGTTTCTTTCCTCTAAGTTACTTTCATTGATGCCACCCTGAAAAAATTTGGAGGGAGTATTTTTTGAAATAGCTTTATCTCATTAACCCTTTAAAAATGCTTCAGGGTATGGGGAACATAACTGTCAAAATGTTCAAGCAACTCTTGTTGATTTAAGTGTAATTGATCAGGAACAATACAGGAAAGAGCTGGGTACAAAAGACAAAAGGCCCGAGGCTATTTCATGTATCGTTTTTGGCTTATTGTACATAACAGAGAAAGTCTCATACACTCACACAGCCAAGGTCCCCTACTGTTCTCTCATTTTAACATAAATAAAAGAGAGCTAGTTTCTCAATAGCAGCATTCTATCCTTAAGTGGGTACACAGTGATATTCTAATGGTCTCTGGAGCAGGGAATAATTCCGTGGCAGCTCTGACCTCCAGTCACCGGGTTCTCTGTAACCAAGGACTATAATCATTATTTCGATTTCTATTTAGCATCTCAAAATTGAAAGGATTCCATGGACAACAAAACAGTAAGTGATTCATGAAGTGTTTTAGTATAGATAAAATAATAAACTATAAAAATACAAATAATCAGTAAAGCTTTTTCTTTCTGGGGAACTATATTCAGAAATTAATGCAAGCATCTAAGGTGCGCATGTGTGTTTTTTCACCCATGATCGTGTTTGTGTGTGTGTGTGTGTGTGTGCATGCATTCCACTGCTACAGGAGACATGCAAAATAATATCAGATTTGCTACTATATGAAGTACTGGTTTCTCCCAAGAACTGTGTGCTCGCAGGGTTTGTTCAGGAAGGTGAGTGCCCTACCACCACATCGCAGTCATATCTCATCACCTTTGGCAGGAATAATTTACACTTTAACCTTACATGCAGGCGTATTAAATTAGTATTACTCATCAGAAGTTGCTTATTAATAAAACAAGCTGAATTAGCCACTGCAGAATCATATTTGGAAATTCAATGACAATTTTACATTTTTAATAAAGGCTCAGAAATATTATTGCAGAGCAGGTGGTACAGAAAACTGTGGTCAAATTTGACATTCATTAATAATTGAAGTGTGGAACGTGACAGGTGAAAATTGATATTGATTTCTTTCCTCTGATATTTAGAAGAGTTCTAAAAGGTAAATAAAATGAGATAACAAGACATATCAAGTCTCACTGATTTCTTTGATCACCTCCTCCCCACATATCACTCCTTCGCCTACCATATTTTGAATAATTCAATGCCCATAGTCTTTTCAGTTCAGTGCATTATAAAACACACTCAAGCTGGGTTTCAATCATATTAGACTGAAAGCTGAACTTTTTATGAAGGATTATTTAAAACAAAATGCGTCTTGAGCCCAACAGCCTTTGAAACCAAACAATCCTGGCAGTTCAGTAAGGAAATGTCAACACTGTGGAGAACTTTTGGATTCAGAAAATTCAGTAATCCTATTTGATGTATGTTAACCATATCAATGTTAACAACCTTCTGCTTGATTTCAGCACTGATTTGAGAGCTGAGTTACTACTGGTCTTGTATTTTAACTAGTGTGAAAGCACTGAGAGAGTTGTTCTTGGGTTGAACTTGACCTGCCTCTGGGAATGCTCTCTGTTCTATCCATCTTGAAAAGCTTTATTCAAGTGCATTTCTCTGCCTTCCTTCTTCTCATCTGCACCCCTTGGGAAAACGAAAGATGCTCAAATATAGATGTTAACACTGCAGATGCTCTGTTTGGCAATGGTGTCTTTCAGCTTCCCAATAAAAAATTATATTGCTGACCACCCATTTGACTGAAAAGTGACTCATTTTACTGACAGATATCTGGATTGAGATGCCAAAAGAAATAGGTCATTTCAAATTTCCTTTTTAATTTGAAGTCATAGCTTTGTGTTGCAACACTGCTTGTTCAAAAGTTAGATCATGAAGGTTCCTTCCTATGACCTCCAAATAATTAATCAAAATGTTCTTCAATCGGCTATATAAAAAGAAAGCAGAATATTCCTAATTATCAATCTTTCTCTTGTACCATATAGTTCTTGTAATTTCAAGGAAGAGAAACTCAAATGTAAAGTGTTACAATAGCCAAGCATACCAGCACTGTTATCTAACCATTCAGCAATTTTCTCTGCCAAGTCACTCTGAACCTTAGACTACTGAGAATGTCTTTTTAATTAATTTTTAAGGTTCTCCTCTTTTGAGTTAAAAAATGGTCACAATTTTATAAGTAAAATTAAAGAAAAAACACAAAATAGACCATCTGAGATATTTCCATTAGGCATTATATATATATAAATATATATACATATATATACATAATTTTAATATATATACATGTATAAATGCACTGGGATAAATCTCCATCTTCTGTGTCAGTCGGACATAGGTCCATTTTCTTAGGAATAGGGAACTCCTTTCACAATGGAAGTGAGGAAATTGGCTGGACCATCCTTCTTGAATATAATTCCATGAAGCCACCATTGAAGGTTGTCTGGATCTTGGTTCCTTCTAGCAATCCACTACTCCAACAGTGTGTAGTTCATCAAATTCAGGTCTTTCTGAAGCCAGGCTAGAAATACAAAGTGAGGTGGATGACTAAGGTAACTGACCAAAAAGGAGGAGGAAGCGAGCAAAACAATTTCCCAATTTCATTTTTTCCCATATTCTCTGTGCTTTTCAAGGGAAAAAAATATTTGTGTCTGAGTTCCTTTCATTCTTAGCCATTGTTGGTTCAAAGTCTGAGAAAAAAAAAAGATAGAAACAAAAATATGGAGTCCAGAATTCCGTTAGCTCTCTTGCGTGCAATATCACAACTTAAAAGGCCTTCCAAAATGAAGGGATAAACTTTTAAAAATATAGCCCAATCTTTTCAATCTAAACAAGTAAACACTAAAAATATATTTTAGAAATCCAGCAAACACACTAACCACAGTCAAAGCAAAGGAAGGCTTATGGCTTACCAAATGACAGTGGCTGTCTACAAGAGAGATAAAGAGTACTCCAAAATTCTATCTGACCTGGCAGAGCTCAGCACAGCTACTATTCTTCTTTCCTAAAATCAAGGCATAAAGAAATTGAATAAAACTTGCCAAAATGTCTCCCGCTGCCTCCAAAAGCAGATTAAAGAAGGGAGTGTCCAGAAATCAGGATGAAGAAAACTACTTAGAGAAGCCCCTTCTCCTATCAGTGGACCACCAGGGTTTATCTGGGTAATAAAATGATAATAGTCCTTTTTGTCATCTTCTTTTTATAATTTATACATTTAAATTTCAGTTAACATTTAAAAAATATCCAATCAGAATGACAGGCATTTTCAGAAGTATCAGTTTTTTTAATCCTCACCCTTTTACAAATGTGAAAACTGAGGCTCAGTATAGCTGTCAAGAAATTTTCCTAAATCATTGAAGCTGTAAATTTGGGACCTAAGTCTAAATCAGTTTCTCATTTTATCTTGGCTAACTTCTTAAAATTCTGTTCAGGGACATGGGGAGGGGGAAGGGTAAGCTGGGACGAAGTGAGAGAGTGGCATGGACATATATACAGTACCAATGTAAACTAGATAGCTAGTGGGAAGCAGCCAAATAGCACAGGGAGATCAGCTCGGGGCTTTGTGACCACCTAGAGGGGTGGGATAGGGAGGGTGGGAGGGAGATGCAAAAAGGAGGGGATATGGGGATATATATATATACGTATAGCTGATGCACTGTTATACAGCAGAGATTAACACAACATGGTAAAGCAATTATACTCCAATAAACATGTTAAAAATATATATATATGAAAGCTATACTATAAAATAGATACAGTGATAATATATCTGAGAGGTAGAATTTTGGCTGCTTTTTAATCTATTTTTGGATTATTTGATTACATGATTTCTCTATAAAGAATATGAATCCCTTGTGTAATAAAAGTTACTCAAAACCAAAACAAAAAAAACCCAATTCTGTTTAGGAAGAGTGGATAGAATGAAGGTTTGAGCATAGAAATCATCTAGAAATCACTGAAGATACTGGGCCTGTAGTGCAGTTTTATTTGTAGTGGGTTTGGCTTACATTCTTATATTTAGCTTTATTTCTATACAACTATCAAAGAAAGAGAAAGAAGTTGGGTAATATTTGCATTTGCAACTAATCAAAGCAGAATTGCTTCTAGATTTAACAAAAAGATCGTTTTGTGATCTCAGATTAACATCTTTATTCTTAAATGGAGCATAAATAACATTTATTGGCTAAGATTATTTGCAATAAACAAGACTGTTTACTGTTTACCACCTAGCAGATGACTATTTGTAAGTCTCACTGAGTGTGCTAAAACTTATACTGAGCTCTCATTTTACCAGAGTGAATTTAAATTAACTTCAGCAGCCAGAATTAATGAAACCGTGTAAATGATGCAAAGATATTCCACAGGGTATTCTGTTTTAGTTAGAGATAGAAAATGTGAGTCATTAGAGGTTTTTAAAAATGTTGCATTCTATTTTTTTTTTTTTTCCCTTAGATTCCGTATATATGTGTTAGCATACTGTATTTGTTTTTCTCTTTCTGACTTACTTCACTCTGTATGACAGACTCTAACTCTCATATTTTAAATCTAGGAATATAGATGAAAACTAAAAAATGTTAGCCACCTTAGTTCAGTTTTTAATGTATATCAGCTCTGAATTTATATTGAGTGAATAGTAAAGAGTCTGAATGAAGAACATAATCTGGAGGCATTCAGGTACAAGTCATAAATTGTATTAGAAGTTGAGTATCTGTTAATTAGCAGGCAGCTATATAACTTAAGTATAAAGCCACTACAATTCAAACATTGTAGCATTACTACATGAATGAACACATATACAAATTAAACAGAAAAGAATATCCACAAATAGTTCTAAGTATGTCTGGGAAGTTTGATTGTGATAAAGTCAAGTTATAATCTTTAAAATTGATGCCTAGAAAAGTACACACCCATTGAAAACTAAAGTCTGTACCTCACAGTACATACCAAAATAAATTACACCAGTTGCACATGTAAGAAGCTTGCAAGTTGCCATTTTACCCTAACAAGATGTGTCTTTTACAAACGTTTTCTCCTGCTCTGTGGCTTGTCTTTTCACTATCTTCTTAGTGATTTTCATAGAGCAGAAATTTTCTATTTTAATGAAGTCTAGCTTATCAATTCTTTCTTTCATGGATAGTGCCTTTGGTGTTATATTTTAAAAGTCATTGCCATACCCAAGGTCATCTAGGTTTTCTCCTATGTTATCTTCTGGGAGTTTTACAGTTTTGTGTTTTACATTTACGTCTGTGGTTCATTTTGACTTAATTTTTACGAAGGATATAAAGTCTGTGTCTAGTTTTTTTTTTAGTTTTTTTTTTTTTTTTATTATGGACATCCAGTTGTTTCAGCACTATTTGATGAAAAGACTATCTCTGCTCCATTGTATTGCCTTTGTTCTTTTGCCAAAGATCAGTTGACTGTATTTATGTGGGTCTATTTTGGGGCTCTTTATTCTGTTCCATTGATCTATTTGTTCTTTCACCAATACAACCCTGTCTTGATTACTGCACCTTCATAATAAGTCTTCAAGCTGGGTAGTGTCATTCCTTCAACTTTGTCCTTCTTCATTGAGGTCACAGCTAATCTGGGTCTCTTGCCTCTTCATATAGACTTTAGAATCAGGTTGCCAATATCCATAAAATAACTTGCTGGGATTTTGATTGGGATCGCACTGAATTTCTATAGATTAAGTCGGAAAGAACTGACATTTTGATAATACCGAGTCTTCCTATTCATGAACATGCAATATCTCTCCACTTATTTAGTTATTCTTTGACTTCATTCATCACGGTTTTGTAGTTTTCCTCCTATAGAGGTTGTACTTATTTTATTAGATTTATACTGAAGTATTACATTTTTGGCAATGCTAATGTAAATAGTGTGGGGTTTTTTTAAACCTATTCCACTTGCTCATTATTGGTATATAGGAAAGCAATTGCCTTTTGTATATTAACCTTGGATCCTGCAACCTTCCTATAATCACTTATTAGTTACAGGAGTTTTGTGTCAACTCTTTAAGATTTTCTACATAGATGATCATGTCACCTGTGAACAAAGACAACTTCATGTCTTCCTTCTCAATCTGTATACCGTTTATTTCCTTTTCTTGCCTTATTGCATTAGCAAGGACTTGCAGCACAATACTGAAAAGTTATAATAAAGGAGGACATCCTTGCCTTGTGCTTAATCTTAGTGGGAAAGCATTGAGTTTCTCTCCAGTAAGTATGATGTTAGCTATTGGTTTTTTTGTAGATCGTATTTATCAAGTTAAGAAAGTCCCTCTCTATTCCTAGTTTACTGAGAGTTCTTCTCATGAGTGCACCCTGGATTTTGTCAAATGTTTCTTCTGAATGTATTTATATGTTTTTTTTTTCCTTTTTTGTCTTGGATGGATTATATTAATTAATTTTCAAATGTTGAACCAGCCTTACATACCTGACACAAATCCCGTTTGGTCATGGTATATAATTGTTTTTATACTTTTTTGGCTTCAATTTGCTAACATTTTGTTGAGAATCTCTGACACAATTTTTATCACATTTCTACTATAAAAAGTTTGGGATTCTAACGAATTTAAGCTATTAATTAGTCTTATCAAATTGTGCTTTTTATTCAAAGATACACCATAGCAGAACCCTGAGGGAATGGATGGTGAATGGTAAGGCCTGAATTTACACTTCTTTTATTCTTTATACCCTGAACCTGTCTCTCAACAAGTGTTTATGGCTGATGTTTACTTTTTTGGAAATTAGACATAGCTCACTCCATTCATTCATTCAACAGATTCTACAGAAGAAGGGAGGCTTCTAAGGAGATAGGGTGTATTAGTGGGGCTGCAGGTTGTTACAGGGAATCCAAGCAAGGCCTCATAATGGAGACAGTGATATTTCAGAAAAGACCTAAAAAAGTGAGTGGATGAGTACTGTAGATAGTAAAGAGAAGAGCAATTCAGGTAAAGGGAACAGCAAGTGAAAATGTCTGCCTACTATACTTGTTGAACATCAAGGACTAAAGAGTATAAGGTGTTTGGAAAAGAGTGAGCAAGGAGTAGAGGTGGAGGAGATGAGATCAAATATATAATGTGGAGGGTAATCATGTAGCAACTTTCCAGCATTTTAAGAACTTCAGCTTCAACTATAATGAAGGGGAAGACACTGAAGTCACATAATTCTTCTGACTTAGATTCTCAAAGGGTTCTCCGGCCACTGTGTTAAGGACACATTTCAGAGGGATAATAATTAAGATGACAGACAATGAAATCTTAATCCTGAGTGGTAACAGTGGAAAAACCAAGAAATTGTCAAATTCTGGTTCTATCTCAAAGATAGGGTTGACACATTTTGCTTCTGTATTGGATGTGAAAGGAGAGAGAAAGAAAATTCAAAGATGAATCACATTTTGTAACTGAGCACCAGGAAGAATTGAGCTGCCTTTTTCTGTTTTGGAAAGTATACAGGGAAAGCATGAGTGACTAAGTGTGTATTTGATTGCAAGGTATATTAAGTTTGGGATGTCTATTAAATGACAAAACAGAGATATTCCGTTAGTAAGCAGTCTTGTTAGGTGGACCCAGTCCGTAAAGGACAACCATCAACCTACCTAATCTGCTCAATTTGAAGACCCATAAAAGATTTTGGCGCATTAGTGTGAAGAGGCTTTCCTTTTGCGTTTGTGTGTATGTGTGTTATTTGCTTTGACACTGTGGTTAGGCTAAAGTAGCACTATTCTGGCCTTTCATCTTTGGCAACTTTTTTCTCACCAAGAAGCTTTTTTATTGGGTTGACGCCAAATGAGTATTTGCCTGATTCTTCATGTCCTGATTCTTTAACTATTTTCCTAGTTTGGACAGCCACAAATTTGGTTAGTATTTGTTCATTTCACCCTTCAACGTGGACACACTTGAAGCGAAGTGAACTCCCACCACACTGATGGTAGACTCCATCTGAGCATGCTCAAAAGAGCACAGAAGGTTGTTCACGGGGAGGGTACTATCAGAGGCTGATTGACAGTATCTGTGTTGTAGACCAACTTAAGGGCAAACACATACGGTTCTTACGCTTTCCTGCTCCTGATAATAGGCAATGGCAGGCTCTGGATCACAATGTTTGAACCCAGCAGGAATAGTTTTGCACTCTATGTGGCATGACTATGATAAGGGGTCTATATCTTATCTAACATGTATCTTCTTTTTTATGCTACACAAATACAAGGTTGTCACTTTCTGAGACAATAAACTTTCTCTGGCTGGGACAGATTCAAAGCAGATGCCAAGCTAGAAACATTTCTGAATTAGGTGATTTGGGTTCCATGCCCAGGTTAAAAAAACAAAAACAAAACTGTTTTTCTTCTTGGTTTCACATTTAAACAATATGAGTTAGTCTAAACTATATGACCAAAAAATAGAACTACTAAAATAACAGGCCCTTATCATTATTATTTTGATATAATAAATAATAGAGGGATATTGTTTTACTAATAATTACCAGCATTTAGTAACGACAAGCCAAACATTAAGCCTTTAGGAGACTTGTGAACTCCTTCATTTCTTACAATAACTCTGTCAGATTGGTACCAGTATTTATCACCATTGATGAAGAAACAGGAAGACACTGAGGCACAGAGAGGTTAAATGTAACGTCCATAATTGCCCTAGCTGCTATGCTAGTCTGCTTCATCAACCACTATCACCACTATCACATTTCTTTAATTGGACTTTAGATTCAGATAAACAATTTTTCCTGGTTGCAAGGAAATCATTTAACAAGCCCAGATTGCAATGTTTGAAATGCAAGTCTGAGCCCAAATCTGAGAACCCTAAACCATGTGATCACTAAAAATACTGAGTATCAATTCTGAGCTTTCTAATATGACTTTGTATTTAAAATAACAGGTCCTATTAGGAATAAGTGTACAAATGGCATTCTATGAGGGAAGATATCCAACAGGTGTTTTAAATTCCTTTAGTGGCAGTGAAAAAGTATGAAGGCATTTCCTGCAATACTAAATGAGCTGATTTGCTTTTGGTGGGTAAACACTGAACTTTGTTTACAAAACTTAACCTGAAAGTATTTTCTAAGTAGCCTGCTATTACTCTACTCAAAGTTAGCCTTGTTATCTCCTTTATCAAACAAGAATGCTAAGACAGTCTCAGTTAGTATAGTACGGATAAATCATTTGCAGTCTTGGGGAAACTTGTACCTTAACGAGTGTCTTCAATTTGGGGAAGACATGAATTCACAATTGCCATTCTCTATTCATATTATTGCCATATAAACTAATTCCAGCAAAGAAAGCTATAGTTAGGTAGATCCTTTCATAAAGTGATGCAGTCACTCAGGAATACTTTATAACCTAAACCGACTGGACAGTCAGTAACCAATGAATTATCCTAATGCTGATTCATCTGACAGGTCCTTTATTCCAATGACTTTCACTGCTATCCTTCTCTTTTCTTTTTGGGATTAAGAACTATGCATAAAGTCTTACTTACTCTAAGGTTCACCTTGTACCTCTCTTGTCACACAACTTGTCACTTTCCCCATCATATGGCACCAAAGGCCAAAAAGAAATCTGAGTACTCTACGGTTGTGGCACAGGTATTTCTAAAGAGATGAACACCTGTTCAAAAATCACTAATCCGAGAATAAATATATGGGGAAATGAACTGGGGACGTGACTGGAATCAACTGAAACTGTGAGAGGCCAGCAGGGCAGATATGTGTGTCTGTATGTGTCTTAAAGAATAATGTTCTCTATGAGAAAAAATGCTTTATTGCCCCAAACTTTAATCCAATTAATATCTGGGAATATATTTCAAGACCACTTGTATATATGTGTATATACATAATGTTAGCATTGTATATTATTTGTGTTATGTTCTCCCTTCTATTCATGGGAATATGTTGCCTTTAACTTTTAACCTTTCTTGTTGATTTTGTACATGGATGAAGGTTCACACAGTAAGATAAATTCAAGGATTTCTTTCTCCAATACTATTGATATGAATTCCTATTACTTAATTTCTTTTTGATAGATTTTCAGATGACAGTCCAAGATAGTTCTGCCAATGGAAATCACAGGACTACCAAATATGGAAAAGACTTTGGAACACTTACAGTGTGTTTTCATGGTCTGCATCAGAATTCTACAGAAGGCTTCTGGCTGAATTGGCAGTGAAATGAGAATGGAAAGTTAGTGTATCAGTTATTTTTCAGTGTGGTATTTTTTTCTTTTCTACTATTCTACTATGTATTAGCAATTATGTAAAAATCAGGAGAAGAGAAATGGTTAAGAAAAAATATAATCTGTCATGTTAAAGACATTCGGCACTTACCTAGACTCACAGGTAACATGAGAGAACATGAGAGCTGGCTTGTGAGAGCTAACCTTGTTCCAATCCCCTCACTGTCTTGATGAAAATCTTTGAGGCTCAAAGAAGGAAGTGACCCTGCCAGAAGCATACCATGAATCAGTGATGAAAGGGAGACTCCTTGGCTTCTGTAGAGCCATGCCTCTGTGCACAAGGTATTAAAGAAGCATTAATTAAATGCCCCTTTACTTAACAACGTGGAGCTTAATCATAGGGTTTGGGCTTCTTCTCTCTTCTTTTCTTTTGCTTTCTCTTTTACATCCTTGGGGGCCTTAGTTTTTAGTTGCTCTCTTGAACTGGATTTACAAGACATTTATTTTCATTAGCCCTTATTTTTTTGCATTGTAGGCTGAATTTTTAAGAAGTTGGAGAAGGATACTGAACTGCCAAAAATTAACAGATTATTGGCAAAGAAATAAAAATAATTATAATGCCAATTTCCCTGGGTATTCCCTGTGTACTTTAGGGGTAAAAATAGTATTTGTAAAGTGATTTCAAAATGTGCAAATATTACCTGTGGGACATAACCTACTGGTTAAGAGCACTAACTCTGAAATTAATTTGCCTGGATCTTTTTTCCCCAGCTCCACCACTTATTAGTGGTGGGACATCAGGAGCGTTACTTCTTTGTGTTTCACTTCCTCGTTGAAAAACAAGGGCTTAATAACCTCACCCATTTTACAGAGCTGTGGCGTGGAGTTAATACATGTACAGTGGTTAGGAATCCATGCCACTCTTAAGTCTTTAAAATCAATCTTACTATTGTTGTTTCTACTATTATTATTTTGTTAGCTCTCCTTGAAAAAGTTTGCCAGCAGTACTCACTTGCTTTTCTTTTTGTTGTATATTCTCTACATCCCACTTAAGCATTCTACCAAACCCTAAAAGGCTCTTTTCAGATATTTTACACCTCTTTACTTGTTTGTCACAGCAAAAGTAAAAGGAGTGTGGCTCCCCTTGATTGAACAAACCAGAACTTTGGTTTTCTCCCATTCATACACATTGGTGAACAGATGTGAAAAAAACGACTCCATGGGGCTTTCAGTCTGGAGCCAAACATCCAGGTTCTGTGTAACTCGACACTATTATGCACACATGTTGGTCCTTTAGGACCCAAAAGAATCTCAGCTAAGCCCATCATTATTTCAGGATATGAAGAATGCTTTTTGTGAAGTAGTTGAACATAACAGAAATACAAGAAAAGGCAGAGGTGTTTCGTATCACAACTTTTTGAAAAATGCTCAGAGCTCTAAGATGTAGCTGACAATTCCCCCATCAGCTAATGCTTTCAAAATTACCATAAATTTCACCATAAATACATTTTTTCAGCAATGGCAATAACACCGTTACTATACTGCTCAATTCCTCACAGTGTCAGCATTAAGTACATTAAAAGGGTAAGTAAAAATATCTGTCTGATTGCTTCTGACATAACCCCGAGATCTCTTTTATTTCTGTACTCCATCAATTATAATGTGGAGCATTAAGACAAATTATTTCTAAACACTAACAAGGAATGTAGCAACAAGTGGCAGACAATCAAGGGGAATTTTGCCATAGCACGGTGCTTCTTTTGTTACAAGCAGGAATGCAAACCCAAAGGATGTAATTTAGAGGAAACTCTGTCCTGTCTATTCTCTAGGAACTAGAACAAGGAGACTGAGAGAAGATGATTCTGGGTAAATCAAACCGTTTTCTCCTAATTACGGCTGAATAATAGGGAGCAAACTCCCATGGAAGGTTGTGATCTGCTTGAAGAAAGCTAGGAGGTTGCCCTGGCTAGGGTCTTTCATATACAGTTATTCAAGCTCAGACTTGATCATCTGTCAGGGATGCTACAGTAGGGAGAGTTTTGCCATAGCTGTGAGACTCAGCAAGATCACTTCCAACTCTAAAACCTACAATTTTAATTTAATCACCAACACCAGCCATCATTAAGAGCAACCTCAAATAACTCCAAATCTGTTCATCTACTCACATATTCTTTACACAGTCAACAGACCTCGAGTGATTACTACATGCCAGACACAGTTCTAAGGTACAGAATAAGGGATAAGAAAGGTAACAACCTCTGTCACTGTGGGGCTTGAGTTCTTTGGGAAGAAGTTCATCTAAATACAAAGAGACACCAAAGATAATATTTGTTTTTATTATTATTCTGTGAAAGAAGTAAGGTAATCTGATAAACTGGGACTAAGTTAGGCTAGTAGGACAATCAAGGAAAAAATATTTTAAAGAGATGAGTGTCAAAGAATAGAAAGGAATCATTTATGGACAATTTTTCTGGAAATAATATTTCTAAAACATGGGAACAACAAATACAAGGGCCCTGAGGCAAGATGAAGCTTAACTACAATCGAGGAACAAAAAGAAGCTACAAGGTTATGTCAGGAGATAACCACACAAATTTACACCAGCTGGTCCCTAACTTCAAGTCTACGTGGATATATTCTTGAGGTGAGTTAGACATATATATCATCCAAAAAACGAAAAAAAGTTCTCCAAAATTACCCTGGAAATTCTGAGTGAGACTCTTTACAAAGGCACAACCATATTAAAGATCACAGCCATCATTCTCCAAACTCCCCTCTGGCCATCACTAGCAGGCATTTGACGGGGGTGTTTAATATCCTCTCTAAAATATTGGGCAGGAAGAACAAACATCCTAGCATGTCTGCACCATGCACCTAGGGTCTCACAATTGAAAAGTAGCTGGATCTCAACCTGCTGATGGCTTTTCCGTTTTTTTTTTTTACCTTTTATTAAGAGTCCCATCTCTTTTAAGAACTGGGATATATTTTTTGAGGGAAATAAACTATAGGAAAATTCAACTGACAGAGATCATACTGTATTTGACTTTTCTGTTCTTTGCTACATTTATTTGTTGAGACAAACATCTGTTCTTAGCCTTTTTGTAATGGCTCTGTTAAATAGAACAGACACACAGTACACTGCACATACTTAAAGAACACAATTTAAGTTCTGAAATATGCATATACCCATGGAACTGTCAACACAATCAAGAAAGGGAACATATCCATCACTTGCAAGTGTTTTTATGTCTCATTCATAAAGCTCCTTTTTTTCCCTCACATTCCACCCCTCCACATCCCCAAGTGACCACTGATATGCTTTCTATCGTTAGAGATGTGTTTGCAGTTTTCTAGAAATTTACGTAAATGGATTCACACAGTGAGGACTCTTTTATCTGGCTTCTTTCACTCAATGTAATTATTTTGAGAGTAATTCATATTTTTGTGGGTATCAATAGTTTATCACTTTGCTTTGCTGATTAGTGTTTCACTGTATGAGTATACCACAGTATATTTATTCATTCGCCTGTTGATGGGTGCCCGAGGTTGTTACAATTCTGTCTATTAAAAATAAAGATGCTATGACGATCCACGTACAAGTCTTTGTATGAACATATGCTTTCATTTTTCTTGCATAAATATCTAGGTGCAGAAAGGCTGGATCATACGGTAGGTGTATGTTCAACTTATAAAGAAACAGCCAAACTGTTGACTGAAGTGACTGTACTATTTTCCTTCCCACTAGCAGTGTAAAAGACTTCCAGTTCCTACACTGCCTCACCAATACTTGGTGTGCTTGGACTTTTCTAATTTTAGACATTCAATAGGTGTGTAGTGGTAACTCCTGGGGCTTTCATTTTCATTTAGCTAATAATTGATTACATTGAGCAACTTCATGTGCTTATTTGCATCCGTACACTTCCTTGGAAGGATCTCTTTTTAAATATTGTTACCCATATTGTTAATTTAAAAATTTTTTCTAATTACTGAGTTTTGAGAGTTCTATACGTGTTAGAGACACAAGTCTTTTCAGGTATATAATTTGTAAGTATTTTCTTCCAACCTGTGGCTTTTCTTTTATTAATAATGGCTTCCAAAGATGAAACCCAATTTATCACTTTTTTTCTTTTATGGATCTTGTTTTTGGTGTCATCTCTAGGAAATCTTTGCTTAACCCAAGGTCAAAAAGATTTTGTCCAAGTTTTAGAGATTTATGTTTTGATCTACATTTAGTTAATTCTTTATATGGTGTGAAGTAGGAATCAAAGTTCATACTTTTGCATATGGCTATCTAGGCACAATATCCATGTACTACGTGCTTCTAGCACCATTTGTCAAGAAGACTATCCTTTCTCCTCAAAATTGGCTTTGCACCTCTGTTGAAAAATCAATTGTCCTTATATGTGTGGATATGTTTCTGGGATCTACATTCTATTTGACTGACCTATTATGTCTGACTCTTGGTTATAATATATTCTTTCACTGATTTCTTTTCACTTGTTCATGTAAATAGTCTCCCAGTAATATGGCCTTACCATTTGACTGGACATAGCTAGGTATACCTGAAATGCATTTGATAAATCGATGGAACTTGCACTCAAACTAGGGTTACTTTCCAAAAACACTTAAAATGTTGAGGTGTAAAAACGATGTATTCTACAGCCTTCCTGCCTCAACCAAGTGTATGTTAACACATCCCCACGAGCTATTTTGCATGTGTATGGGGCTGTAGAGTCTGGGGAGTATGAGAGTGGTATGTGCTGTCTATCCCAAAAGATCATCATACAAGGCAAAGGAAACATTAAGGAAATAGATAAGAATAGTCAAATGCCAAATGTTAAAATATTTCTCATGCATTTTAAATATTTACATTGAGATAAATAAGCAAATTATTATAAAATAAAATACAAAACTTTAGAGAATATTTCAAAATGCTCTTTTTTGCCAGATGCAACAAGGCACTAGGCATAAATAGAGGAATTTTCTGGAACCAGCTTGTCTTTCCTTTTTTTATCACCATCGAGTGATGGGGTTGTATTTTATTCAGTCTATTGTACATGTGGGTGTGAGTAAGCTGGAACTTGTCTGAAAAAGAGAAATGAGCAAAGAATATATGTTGTCAACTTGTCTAAAACATTTTTTCATGTTCTGACTCATTTTTCTTTGTATTGGCATTTCAAGGGATTTCGTTTTTTAATTTGACTATTAAAAAACCTTGATAACTTCAGTGAAATCCCATGAAGATAATATAAACAACTGTAATGGAAAATGAAAAGATGATAATAGCAACCAGCACTGTGATATTTCTTGTCAGTGTTCTTTACTATTTAGAATAGTAACAAATCCCATATTAATTTGACTTTTTGAACTTTGGCCTTTACTTTGGTGGAAGAAGTTCCTTTCACTTTGTTTATTATCTGTTTGCAATGAAAAACAATTAATGACCATACTTTGATATGATCATCTTAGAGTTGTATAGAGGGAGGATAGTTATGCAACTATTTATATATCTATGGATTCAAGGAAGTTTAAAGGCTTGATGTTTGAATCCTGTGGAATGTAGCCTCCTTTCCCACACAGAAATGAACATATACATGTACTTAACGTAGTTTAAAATAAAGCAACACCTGTTCGTAGAGGCACCTTCTATTCCAGGCATGTTTAGGTATAGGGAAGGGGAACAAGAGCTATAAAACATAATTCTTGTCTATAAGGAGTTTACAGTTTAGAGGGGTTGAGGGCACTCAGTGACTCAACGGGGATGAGCCTGATGCAGGTGGCTACAATGTCACCCTTGGATAAACTCTGCTTTAGGAAAGACCAGCCTACTCTTATTCTGGTAAACTCTTTAATGCGGTGTCCAATAAACCTGAATATCAAGCTCAAACACCACTTTAGAAATGTTTCCAGGGGTGCTAACAGCCATCAAGTTAATATGATTCCTACACACTTGACACAACTCACCAGAGGTCTTGAATTCGGTGAGCATATTGACTTCCTTTAAGAAAGATCACCATTGAAACTTCGAATGCTAAGTTCTAAGAGAATGAAGTAAGTAATAAGTGATATTCAGGTTCAGAGGTGGAAGAGAAGAGGTCTCACCTTGAGTAGAACATTTTGTTGGATTCTCCAAAGTGGCAAACAATAAGGAGAACACTAACCAACTAAGGCTCTCAATAAGTTTAGAAATAAGATAAAAGCCTAAGATGGAGGTCAAAATGTCCCCTAGATTGAAGTATACACTTAGGCTAAAAGGGAAACTATTGAAAAAGATGTAGAAAATGCTAAGTATTTCACAAAAAATTTATTAGAACAAAAAATCTATTAGAATAAACCAACTTAGCAAAGTTTATTTGCAGAATATGAAATCAATATACACACATCACTTGCATTTCTGTACATTAACAATGAACAATCTGAAAAAGAAATTAGGAGAACAATTCCATTTACAATACCATCAAAAAGAATAAAATACTTAGGAAATAAGCTTAACCAAAGACATGAAAGACTTGTACACTGAAAACTACAGCATTATTGAAAGAAATTAAGGAAGACATAAATAAATGGAAAGACATCTCATGTTCATGAACTATTGTTAAAATGTCCATGTTACACAAAGCTATCTACAGATTTAATGCAATGCCTATCAAAATCCCCTATTTTTGCAGAAATAGAAGAAACTACTCCAAAATTGATATGTAACCACAAAGGACCCTCAATAATCAAAGCAAACTTGAAGACCTCACACTTTCTTTTGAAATGAAGTTTTCTTGTTATTGTGGGTTAAAAATCCAAAGTCCTAAGTGTCCATAAATTATCCTCCTAAATTTATATTTTGGTTCATTCTCAGTGACAGGGCTTTCAGTGCCTGAGTGGCATTGGGGTTCCTTCAATATCTCTAGCTTGGACTCCTGTCACTGACATGGCGTGGGTATCTCAGAGCCTTGGCTGTTTCACCAGTTGATCAAGTCCCGCATGAACCATGCTCAGAAGGGCCCCACGCTTGCTTGGTGTCATGCTCTGCTATTGCTGTCTTGAAATTCTTACTGATTTTATCTTTGAACTTACGTTTTGTAAGAAAGTTTATGGGACAATAAAATATATGCATGAGCAGAGGAGACATGTGCAATGTGTGTCTGCCACCATTCCTGCTGCCCCATTCACATATAATTTTCACCCTGCTTATGGAGTGCTTTCCATGACACGCTTTTTTGGTACCCATTTGGAGTCTTACTGAGTTCCACCAGAACTCTGTGCTACTGGTCACATCCAAGACTAAGTGAAGGTGTTAACAGCTCTGGGGGGCCACGCTTTCCATTTGAATCTGAACTTACTTCTAACATAGAAAGAAAGTAGTTGTTTTTTAAGAAACAAGAACGTCCAAGGAATCTTATCATATCCTTTCTTACTCGTTTTACTTCCCAATATTAGCCAAACACTTCTGCTGAAAAAGATGACATATATGAAAAAGAGAAGAGAAAACAACCCATAGAACCCATTTAGGGCTCACCCTCATCTAGTATGATGTCATCTTATCTCGATTCTATCTGAAAAAAGAATTTACTTGGGCACATTCACAGGTTCCAGGTGAACATGAATTTGGGGAGGACACTATGCACCCCAGTACAAATACTTTCAACAACACTTTTTCTTTGCAGTTTGAACAAGAGGCACTATATTTTCATTTTGCACTGGAGCCCACACATTATGTCACTTTTTACTGTTAGAGCCCATGTTGGAAAATGGGGCTTCATGACATAGCCAAGTGAGTCTGTCAACTGAATTCTAGAATTATCCAGACTTACCCACTTTGTTGAAGCAAGTTGGTTTCAGGCAAACCCATGTGAAAGGGGCATGTCTACAGTGGAGCAGAGAACTTCACTCTCTATATCGCCAGACTCACTCCCAAGATGAAGAAAAGAAGAGCTTAGCAAAGCATGGCCAGTTATTCTTCCTAACTTTGCCAGTCAAGTAGGTCACCTCACCCAGCCAGTGTCAGTGAACATAACAGCAGGGAGGTTAAAAGTTATACTAATCAAATTCCCTTCACATGCTGGTACCATTAGGAATGAGAAGGGAAATTGTCACTAATGCGCCCCTGTTTTTTTCAATCTCTTAACCCACTCAACTATGCCTTTAAGCCTATAATTAATGGAATATGGCTCTCCCTTCAGGAAAAATAGACCTTTACTAGGACAGTCCTGCTCACACTTTTATGGGGCTACTCATTTGAGTGGCCTCCGGGAACTGCTGGTGGATGACTTAGAGTTTCATCCCAGAAGTCTCTGATATGGGTGAGAAATTGCATTAATTTAAATTAACTCACATCCAATGATCAGAAACAACTTTTTGTTCTACCAGCCATCCACAACACAACTAACCATAAAAATTTGATGAGGTTAAATGACAAACTAAGATTAAATACATAAAAGCATCCAGTAATACAATTCAGAAATCATAGAAATGTTGCAAATTTAAAAGTACACCTTTGCCAGTATCAAATTCTTCACAGAGAAATTAAAAGGGCACGCATTAAACGCTCTTATGAATTAAGGTCCCAAAGTATTAAAGCCCAATTTTGAAATCAAGTGTCCTTGGTACTGTGGGTTAAAAATCCAAAGTCCTAAATGTCCATAAACCATCCTCCCAAATGTACATTTGGTTCATTCTCAGTGACAGGGCTTTCATTGCCTGAATGGGACTGAGGGCTCCTTCAGTATCTGTAGCTTGGACTTCTGTCACTGACACGGGTGTGGGTCTCTCAGGGCCTTGGCTGTTTTATCAGTTTATCAAGCCTCTCATCAACCATGCTTTTAAAGAGTCTAAAGAGTTACTAAGATACAATTTGATTTTACAGCACTATCCCCAAAATTTAAAAACAATCTCAAAAGCAAGCCAATTCCCCACTCCTAGAAGAGTGAAACTAGGCACATTTTTGTTCCCAGAATCCAGTACAGAATTTGACCAAAGAACATAGCAGAAACTCAATGGCATTTGAGAGAAAGATAGTCTCTTTCATTTTAGCCTCACTAGGATGTCCATTAGTCTATGCCATTTATTTGAAATTTCTGACCTGTGAACTTCTAACCAGGAGGAATCTTTTAGCCTGACATTGATTTGTCACTATGAATTTGCCATGTGCAGTGCACAGCCCTGAGCATCTGTCACACATGGACTCTTGAGTTATCTTTCCTCCTTGATGACCTTGTGGTTCACACTGCAGTACTGAACTGATTATGGCTTCTGTCGAGTGACATTACACCTCCAGTTCTGATGTGTAGATATGACAGTCCTATGCCACCATGGCCATTTTCACTGCCTCCTGCTATGGAACTGCATAGACCAAAGGTGGCTGCCTTTAAGAGAACATTTCTTTCTCCAACATAATTGACAAATCCAGTGTCAGCTTGGGTCCACATGTAAAGGGAGTCACTTGAGCCTACGGTAGACCATATGTGTCAATGCCGACAAGTTCTACAAAACACGTTTTCCTTACAATTGAGTCTTTGTCTCAGTCAAGCCTGCTTGGGAAAAACTGTACCTGAAGAGTAAGGCAAGGTGGACGGCTGCCTGAGACTTTCTTGCCCTGTAAACTCTTGCACACTCTCAAGTCAAGCACCAGGTAAAGGTCTCTGTATACTAAAGACCCTCCAGGTGCCTTATTCATTCCACTCCAGGTACTGCTCAGTCACCTGCAACTCCTTAATGCCCCTTTTCTTTATGTCAGATCTTTACTTAAGTGGCTCTAAAGAAACAGCCACTCTCCCACGCCATAAGCTGCAGCCATCAGCCAAAATCAAAGCGTCTTAAGGCTGGTGTAGTGGGTTGGATGGTGGCCCCCAAAAGGATATATCCATGTCCTAATCCTTGACTGTTACCTCATTTGAAAAAAAAGGTTTTGCAAATGTCATTAAGGATCTTAAGATGGGATTTCCATCCTATATTATCTGGATGGGTCCTAAATAGAATGACAATTGCCCTTTTTATACAAGAAGGGCAGAGGGACATTTGAGACAGACAAAAGAGAAGATACACACACAGAAAGGGGGTGATGTGAAGACAGAGACAAAAACTGAGTGATGTGGCCTCAAGCCAAGGAAGCTGGCAACCACCAGAAGCTGAAAGAGGCAAGGGATAGAATCTCCCCTAGAGCATCTGTAGGGAGAGCAGCCTTGCTGACACCTTGATATCACACTTCTGGCCTCTACAACTGTGAGATAGTAAATTTCTATTGTGTTAAGCCTCCAAGTTTATTAGTCTCCCAGCAAGCACGGGACACTTATACAGCATGCATTAAAACTTTTCTAGGCTTCAGCAGTTTACTGCACAAAGCTAAATATTTTCAAACAGTCAAAGGTCTCAACATCCCACCATACATTAAAGACCTAGGCACTAGACTACTTTCCTTGGCAGTACCAAAATATTTTCCACATGGACATTTTCCTCTCCAAAATCTCTGCTCCTTTCTTTTTATTTCTCAGTGTTCCCAGGTAATGCACCAAATGTTAGGGTCTTTTAATTACCTTCCAGCAAGTACAATGCCTTAATTCCATTTGGTTTGGAATAAATTAGGAAATAAGATAAAAGAGAAAAGATGGAGGGCCGAATATTCCTGTTACTGTTGATAACCCTGGCTTGAGAATCCAGTTTCAATGAAATGATCACATACGGAACCTCAGAATTGGGCAGATTTACTAACTAGTAATACACAGAATGAGAGAAACAGAAGACACTCACTCACACTCTCAAGGGAGAGAACAGAATTAGTCAAGGCAAGCATGCTCACTTAATTCTTTTCAGCTTTCTATATAAGTCACTTGATCACCCTGGGGCAGAGTCAGTAAAGAAGCAGGGCTGAAATGACCCTAAGAGCTCTCTTGACAGGACTGAAACATCAGGAGCAGGAAAGGAATATTCCCTCACTCCCCACCACCACCACTCCCAGCAGTAAAAAATGATCATCCACATTGACACTGTAAAAGAAATCAGAAACTACGCTAACTCTGATTCACTCTTAGTATACCAACAGCTAATCAGGAGCCTTGTGCAAAAGCATCTTGATTAGTTGCTAATAAAACTCTTTAGAAGCAGACCCCTCCACATGCCTCAAAGGGAAGATGCAGACCTGTATGCTTCAGGATTTTCTCACCAAAACCCCACACAATTTCTTTACTATTCCAGCCGAGTATGGCCTAGCCCTACCCTCATACCTGTTTTTCTTGGTTTAGTAATAAAGAAACATAGATGGAAATAAAGAAGAGATATCAGGTAGAAAGATATAAAATAGTGGGGAAAATAATATAAGTAAAGTCAAGTACCACCACCATTTACTAGAAGTGAACTTTCAGCACCAACATTAATATTTTTTCCTGTTATATCTGTAAAGTGATAATAAGTAATATGTACAAAACAATTTTCAATTTAATCAAATCTCATTTTTATAACTAACTAACTCACAACAAGTAACATGCTAAGGCAACATCAATAGATGAAAAACGTAGTCCCTGGCCCCAAGGAATGTTGCCCAGGAGACGACAGAGATATGTAAAAAATACAGTTACAATACAGTGTAGCGAGTGCAACAATCAGGCATGCAGAAGTGCAAGGGTAGCAAAAAGGAGCGTGTGATCACAACACTAAAAAGAAGAGTGCACAAAAGACATAATATGTAAACTGAGTTTTGAAAAATGAAGTGGGTTTCCCAGGTGCCCCTTAGGGAGAAAGGAATTCTTGGAGGAGGGAAAATGAAGACAGTGAATTGTTCATATAATCCAGAAGTGAAGTAGGCAATGGCAGGAGAAATAATTGGACACAGGCATCATGAATACTTGTGTGTCTGCATTTTAGCAAGTGTGTGTCTGCGTAGAACTGCACTGACTCAACCCCTCCCTCATTGTGTGACCTTGGTCAAGCTACTTCACCTCTTTGTGTTTCCTCATCTATAAAACGCGGATAATAATAATGCCTACCTCATAAGGTTGTTTAGGAGAATTAAATGAGTTAAAGTATTGCCTGACACACTATAGTAAATGCTTATACACACATTCCATTAAATATTTAAATTTATTGAAAAAAATAGTTCTATACAAGGTGAGGAGTCAATTCTCTTTCCCCCAGATACCCATACATATACCCACTTTCCTTAATTTCCAGCCACATGGTGATAGAGGGGCACACTCCTACTTTGTGAATTATTCCAAGTTATCTTATGGTCAATGAAATTGATTGGGAAGGATGAAAGTCTTCCAATAGATCACCTTAGTTCAATGCTGTTTTGTTTAATGAGTCAGAAAAACACTCTCTCTTCTTCTCTCTCTCTCTTTTACCATCGAAGTTTGCAGTTCATCATGTGGAATTAAACATGGACACTTTAGATATACTAGTGAACAAAAATTGTTCAATGCTGTGGTCGAGTATGAATGTCAGAAAGGATATATTCTGGTTGGAGAGGCTAAAATCTCCTGCACTCTTTTACAATGGTCATCACTGGCTCCTCAGTGTAAAGGTAATCCCAGTTCCCTGGGACAGAATAGCACTAAGCTGATAGAACAACTGTGGAGCGGTTCAGAAGTGATTCTGAGAGAAAGCATCCTCCCAGGCAGAGGCAGAGTTGTCATGAGCATGTGCTTGAGCCTGAGTGAGGTCCACTGGGGTTTAATTCCAAATATCCAAGAAATAGCCCCCTCAGATTCTTATACAGCCTGGAACCTTTCATGAGAAAGTTGACCGATGGGGTTGACCTCTTTATTGGGAGAGCAGCTATTATAACAGAATAAGGAAAGTGTTCCTAAAGGTTACTTACATCATTTCACTCATAATAACTCTAGGAGCTGAGGTGCTGTCACTGTTTTCATTTTACAAAGGGGAAAACTGAGGCCAGAATAGGGGTCCTTTAGTGCAGAAATAAAGAGCTCAGAACAACCCCTGGGTTTTCACTATGGCTCTGCCACTTAAAAGCTGCTGTGCGACTTGGGGCAAAGCATTAAGCTTCTCTGTGTCTCAGTTGCCTCATCTCTAAGATGGAGATAGTGCCTCCCTCACAGAGTTGCTGAAAGCTTACATGAAATAATGTGTGTAATGTGTTCGGCATGTAGGCGACTGCAGCCAGAGCTCAAATAGTTGCCAGCGTTGGTAGAAGTAGTAGTAGTAGTGGATCAATAGTGTAGAAAGAAAAGATAGAATTCAGCAATATTTTTTTATCCCTTTTTAATGATATTATCAGTGTTAAAATGTGTTTCTGAGACACTCAAGATGCTAAGAAAATGTGTCTTGATTACAGCTCTGTGCCTAAAACCAGAAATAATAAATGGAAAGCTGTCTGTGGAGAAGGATCAGTCCTGAAACTGTCACCATCAAGTGTGACCCTGGCTATAAGATGGTTGGTTCCCAGAATATCTCTTGCTCAGAGAAAAAATCTTGGAGTCTGGATGTGCCCAAGTGTGAGAAGGTGAATAATATTCAATGAATTTTATGTTGTATGACACCTCAAAATAAATGATAGGAAAATGGGATGGCTCATAAAATAGGAAAGAAATAATATGTCCTAAAGAACTATCTCAGTTGTGGGGTTAATTTATAAAGTGTTTACTGGCTCTTTCCACCTTATAACAGGTCTTTCCAGGTATGTGAACATGAGAGTCTTATTCACCAGATATCTAGCCTTTGGTTTTTTCTCCAATAAATGATGTGCTTTTGCTCCATTTCTGGTTGGTCAGCTGAACTAACATACTCGTTGTTCTTTTGGATGTTTTTTTGGGATTCCCTTGCTGCTTAAACTCTCTCTATGCTTGACACTGATATTGATTATTACTTAAGTACAGATATGGATTCACGTCTCAGGGAAATATTTTGCTAGGATCCAAAGTATTTTTCTGGAGTTTCCTGCCCATCAATAAGTCCTGGGGTTATCCTTCATCTTCCAGTCTTCCTTCTGCCACAAGACTTCCTGAAGAAGCACACCCTTTACAAGGATGGGGAAACTTTCTGAAATCACACTATTGGTTTCTTCTTTCAGGTAGGCACTGAAGATAGTGAGATAGTCTTGAAAGGCCAAAACCTCTTACAGTGTCTTTCAAGTCCCCAGGACTCAAAAGCAACCCTGGAGTTACATAAATTGTCTTTGAAGATTGAAAAACTGGAGCGACAAAGAAACAAAGAGAAAATTTCTTGAGGCTTTCTCTTGGATACACACTCAAGAAAGAAGTTTCAGTATCAACATACTTCACTATACAGGAGAGTTCTTGCCACACTTGCACAAAATACAGTATCTTTTACCTTACTAACTTTTACAGTTGTGTCTTTCTTATTATCCTTTGACTAGCTGTAGAATCTGTAGTGATGCTCATTCCTGATGCTGATAATTCATATCGTCTCTCTTTTTGCTTCCTGACCAGTCTGGCTTGGATTTATCAATTTTATTGATACGTATTTTATGGCTTAGAATGTGACACTTGCTAAATGTTCCATGTGTTCTTGTAAAGATTGTGTGTTTTGCTGCTGAGAGGCACTTCCTATAAATGTCAGTTAGGTAAAGTTGGTTGTTAATATGGTTCCAGTCTTCTCTTTCCTTGCTGATTTGCTGTCTACTTTTTCTATCAATTATTGGGAGAAGGGGTATCAAAATTCTCATTGTAGGTTTGTCTATTGTTCCTTGCATCTTTTAGTTTTTGCTTCATGTATTTTGAAGTACTGTTATTAGGGGCATAAATGTTTAGAATTTGTATGTATTCTTGATAAATTGATTCTTTTATTATTATGCAATAAACTTCTTTATCTTTCATTATGTTCTTTGTTCTCAAATACATTCAAACATAATTTGTCTGATATTAATATAACCACTTAAACTTTATTTTTCTGTAAATTTCTGGAATAAATTCTGAGAGACAAAAGTGTGTAATTTTCACTAGCTACACTTAAAAAGTAAAAATTTGAAATTAATTTCAGTAATATATTTTATTTAACCCAAGTTTGTGAAATATTCTCATTTTGACATGTAATCAATGTAAAATGTATTTGAAGTGCTCAATAACCACATGTGGCTAATAACTGTCATATTATACAATGCAATTCCAGATTTTCCACAATGTGGATGTTAACAAATATTAAAATAAAATATGTGTTTGTGTTTCATAATTCTAGTGATTGTATTTGACCTTTTTTAAGTATACCTTAGAATCTGGAAGCCATAAAGAAGAAAATTGCAAGAATGCAATGCCAGGTACAAGAGAGGAGGATGTTTACCTGTGAGTAAGTTATGAAATATTACATGAATGCTAATACTTGAAGTTAAGGAGTAATCGAGATTAAAATAACTCAATGCTCTAATTCCTCCAGCTCTTGAAAATTCACACAGTAATGGTGTGTTACCCAGATTTTAAATACTGAGTTCCTGATTCGGAAACCATTTCTATAATTTTGTACAAAAGTGGCAGACTTTTATCCCAAGCCATACGGAACAGCTGTTTTGTGCTATAGACACCAGTGCAGATTTGGGGAACTAGAGATGTTGCAGGACATGACTCAGGCTTCTGAAGGGTCCTGGTAGGAGTGGGATGAGTATATTGAGTGAGTACACCACCTCTGATCAGACAGCTATTTAGAGGAAGCCTCTTGTGACAGATGGCAAAAAATGGCCACAGGTGTTTTCTGTCCTTGTATCTATATCTTTAATAATCCCTCCCATTGGAGGCAGAGGCTTTCTTCATCCCTTGAGTTTGGGCTGCTTTGTCATTTGCTTTGGCCAATGGGACAAAAATAGCAAATATATAAGCAGAGGCTTGCAAATCATTTTGTGCATTAGGAACCCCCTGTTGCTGTTCTTGGAACACTGTGTCCACCACTGGGTGAATAAGTCCAGGCTAACTTGCTGGCTGTTGTAAGATATATGCTTCTTCTTTGCCTCAGCTGATAGCAGACATGTGAGGCCATGGCAACTAGTCAGTCTCCAGCCAACTCACCAACTGACCACAGGCACATGGGAGCTAGTCTAACTGAAATCAGCTGAGCTTGAGCCATACCAGAAAAACTGCCCAGAAGAATCCTTGCTTATAAATAGTTGATTTAGGCAACTACATTTTGGGATTGTTTTGCAGAAAAAGCCAATCAAAATACTCTTCTAATGTGCCTGCAGTTTGTTAAGCTAAACCACAGAAAGGATTAAAGTTATCAACTTGGCAGTTATGTCAATTTGTCAACCCAAGGCATCTTGCAGGGCTTATTATATGTGGGACAGATTCAGCTTACAAAGGACTGATCTAGGCTTTGACACATGAAGTAATTCACTTTTTGTTGTTTTGATGAGGTGGCCCTTGGTCTGGCCTTTGTGATAGACTACTCAAGGAAAAACGACAGACCTTGGAGGAAGAGGCCGAAGTACTCACCTGATGCATTCTTTCCAACACATGGGAGTAAACCCCAACTCAGGACTTGAGTGGGGATGGAAAGGAAGGGTGACAGAAGGCTTGTTCTCCTAATGCTGCTACATACCCTCTGATACCAAGAGCTTCTCTCTGTAAGGGTGTGAGAGAAATGCCACAGTGAGAGTGCAGACTTCTCCATGGTCCTAACAAATCAGGCCAAGCAAGGAAGTAGGAAACAAGAAGGGTTTCATAGATGCTACATGCAATACCCTGGGAGAGCAGTGGTTCAGGGTGAGGACAATGAGGGAGATAAGGGTATGTCTCAAAATAACAATTATAGAGAGATTAGCTCAAGATGACAGAGTAGAAGGGTATGTGCTCACCTTCTTGTGAGAGCACCGGAATCACAACTAACTGCTGAGCAACCATTGACAGAAAAATGCTGGAACCTACCAAAAATGATACACTGCACCCCAAGACAAAGGAAAGACCACAGTGAGACAGTAGCAAGGTCAATATCATGATAGAATCAAATCCCATACCCACCAGGTGGGTGACCAACAAACTGGAAAACAATTATACCACAGAAGTTCTCCCACTGGAGTGAAGGTTCTGAGCCCCATGTTGGGTTTCCCAGCCTGGTCTGGCAATGGGAAGAGGAGTCACCAGAGAGTCTGGCTTTGAAGGCCAGCAGGATTTAATTGCAGGACTTCCATAGGACTGGTGGAAACAAAAACTCCACTCTTTGAGGGTACACACAAATACTTGTGTGCACCAGGACCCAGAGGAAAAAAGCAGTGACCCCATAGGAGAGTGGGCCAGACCTACCTGCTAGTATTGGAGGATCTCCTGCAGAGGAAGGAGGCAGCTGTGGCTCACTGTGGGGACAAAGACTCTGGCAGCAGCAGTTCTGGGAAGTACTCATTGCCATGAACCCTCACAGAGGCTGCCATTAGCCCTGCCAAATGGCCTGTAGGCTCCATTGCCAAGTCACCTCAGGCCAAATAATGAACAGGAAGGAACACAGACCCACCCATCAGCAGTCAGGTGGACTGAAGTTTTACTGAGCATGCCTCTGCCCACCAGAGGGACAAGACCCAGCTCTACCCACCACCAGTCCCTCCCATCAAGAAGATTGCACAAACCCTTAGATAACCTCATCCACCAGAGGACAAACAGCAGAAGCAAGAAGAACTACAATCCTTCAGCCTGTGGAATGAAAACCACAATCACAGCAAGTTAGACAAAATGAATTGGCAGAGGATTATGCCCCAGATAAAAGAACAAAATAAAACCCCAGAAAAACTAATTCTTTTTCCAGAAAAAGAATTCAGAATAATGATAGTGAAGATGATCCAGGATCTTGGAGAAAGAATGGAGGCAAGGATCAGGAAGATGCAAGAAATGTTCAATAAAGACCTAGAAGAACTAAAGAACAAACAATCAGTGATGAATAACATAATAACTGAAACGAAAAATACACTAGAAGGAATCAATAGCAGAATAACTAAGGCAGAAGAACGGATAAGTAACCTGGAAGACAGAATGGTGGAAATCACTGCCACGGAACAGAATAAAGATAAAAGAATGAAAAGAAATGAAGACAGTCTGAGAGACCTCTGGGACAACATTAAACGCACCAACATTCCCATTATAGGGGTCCGAGAAGGAGAATAGAGTGTGAAAGTGCTGAGAAAATATTTGAAGAGTTAATAGCTGAAAACTTCCTCAACATGGCAAAGGAAAGAGTCACCCAAGACCAGGGAGCACAGAGAGTCCCAGGCAGGAAAAACCCAAGGAGGAACACACCGAGACACATAGTAATCAAATTGACAAAAATTAAAGGCAAAGAAAAACTATTAAAAGCAACAAAGGAAAAATAACAAATAATATACAAGGGAACTTCCATTAGGTTATCAGCTGATTTCTCAGCATAAACTCTACAGGCCAGAAGGAAGTGGCACGATATATTTAAAGTGATGAAAGGGAAGAATCTATAACCAGGAATATTCTACCCATCAAGATTCTCATTCAAATTTGACAGAGAAATCAAAAGTTTTACAGACAAGCAAAAGTTAAGAGAATTCAGCACCATCAGACCAGCTTTGCAACAAATGCTAAAGGAACTCCTCTAGGCAGGGAAGAGACCACCAACTTAAAACAATCTTGTACACATATAGACTGCTCTATCAAAACCTCATGGGAACAGCAAACCCAAAAACTACAATAGATACACACACAAAAATGAAAAAGCAACCCAAACACATCACTAAAGATGGTCATCAAACCACAAGAGAAAAAAACAAAAGAGGAAGAGAAGAAAAAATAACCTACAAAAACAAACCCAAAACAATTAAGAAAATGGCAGTAGGAATATACATATTGACTATTATCTTAAATGTAAATGGATGACCATAAGACATAAACTGGCTGAATGAATACAAAACAAGACCCATATATATGCTGTCTACAAGAGACACACTTCAGACCTAGGGACACATACAGACTGAAAGTGAGGGGATGGAAGAAGCTATTTCATGCAAATGGAAATCAAAGGAAAGCTGGAGTAGCAATACTCATATCAGAAAAAAATAGGCTTTAAAATAAAGATTGTTGCAAGAGACAAAGAAGGACACTACATAATGATCAAGGGATCAATCCAAGAAGAAGATATAACAATTGTAAATATATATGCACCCAACATAGGAGTACCTCAATATACAAGGCAAATACTAACAGCCATAAAGGGAGAAATTGACAGTAACACAATAAGAGTGGAGGATTTTAACACCCCACTTTCATCAATGGACAGATCATCCAGGTAGAAAATCAATAAGGAAACACAGACCTTAAATGACACGTTAGACCAGATAGGCTTAAATGATATTTATAGAGTATTCCATCCAAAAGCAGCAGAATACACATTCTTCTCAAGTGCACAGGGAACATTCTCCAGGATTGACCACATGCTGGGTCACAAAGCAAGCCTCTGTAAATTTAAGGAAATTGAAATCATATCAAGCATCTTTTCTGACCACAACGTTATGAGATTAGAAACCAACTACAAGGAAAAAACTGAAAAAAACACAAACACATGGAGGCTAAACAATATGCTACTAAATAACCAATGGATCACTGAAGAAATCAAAAAGGAAATGATAAAATGCCTAGAGACAAATAAAAATGAAAGCACAATGATCCAAAGCCTATGGGATGCAGCAAGAGTAGTGCTAAGAGGGAAGTTTATAGCAATACAATCTTACCTCAGGAAACATGAAAAATCTCAAATAAACAACCTAACACGTAAAGCAACTAGAGAAAGAAGAACAAACAAAACCGAAAGTTAGTAGAAGGAAAAAATCATAAAGATCCGAGCAGAAATAAATGAAATAGAGACAAAAAGAACAATAGCAAAGATCAATGAAACTAAAAGCTGGTTCTTTGTGAAGATAAACAAAATTGATAAACCTTTAGCCAGACACATCAGGAAAAAAAGGAAGAGGACTCAAATCAATAAAATTAGAAATGAAAAAGGAGAACTTACAATGGACACCACAGAAATACAAAACATCATATGAGACTACTACAAACAACTGTATGCCAATAAAATGGACAACCTGGAAGAAATGGACAAATTCTTAGAAAGGTACAATCTCCCAAGACTGAACCAGGAAGAAACAGAAAATATGAACAGACCAATCACAAGCACTGAAATTGAAACTGTGATTAAAAAACTCCCAACAAACAAAAGTCCAGGACCTGATGGCTTCACAGGCAAATTCTATCAAACATTTAGAGAAGAGAAAACACCTATCCTTCTGAAATTGTTCCCAAAAAATTGCAGATGAAGCAAAACTCCCAAACTCATTTCATGAGGACACAATTACCCTGATACCAAAACCCGCAAAGATACCACAAAAAAATGACAGGTCAATATCACTGATGAACATAGATGCAAAAATCCTCAACAAAATACTAGCAATGCAAACCCAACAGTACATTAAAAGGATCATACACCATGATCAAGTAGGATTTATTCCAAGGATGCAAGGATTTTTCCAATATCCACAAATCAATCAGTGTGATACACCACATAGACAAAATGAAGAATAAAAACAATGTGAACATCTCAATAGCTGCAGAAAAAGCTTTTGACAAAATTCAGCACACATTTATGCTCAAAACTCTCCAGAAAGTGGGCATAGAGAGAACCTACCTCAGCATAATAAAGGCCATATATGACAAACCCACAGCAAACATCATTATCAATGGTGAAAAGCTGAAAATGTTTCCTCTAACATCAGGAACAAGACAAGGATGTCCACTCTCACCACTTTTATTCCACATAGTTTTGAAAGTCCCAGTTATGGCAATCAGAGAAGGAAAATAAATAAAAGGAGTCCAAATTGGAAAAGAAGAAGTTAAACTGTCACTGTTTGCAGATGACATGATACTGTACATAGAAAATCCTAAAGACACTACCAGAAAACTACTAGAGCTCATCCATGAATTTGGTAAAGTTGCAGGTTACAAAATTAATACACAAAAATCTGTTGCATATCTATACACTAACAATGAAAGGTCAGAAAGAGAAATTCAAGAAACAACGCCATTTACCACCGCATCAAAAAGAATAAAATACCTAGAAATAAACTTATCTAAGGAGACAAAAGACCTGTACTCTGAAAACTATAAGACGCTGCTGAAAGAAACTGAAGATGACACAAACAGATGGAGAGACATACTATGTTCTTGGATTGGAAGAATCAATATTGTCAAAATGACTATACTACCCAAGGCAATCTACAGATTCAATGCAATCCCTATCAAATGACCAATGACATTTTGCACAGAACTAGAAAGAAAAATCTTAAAATTTGTATGGAGACACAAAAGATCCCGAAAGCAATCTTAAGAAAGAAAAAAGGAGGAATCAGGCTCCCTGACTTCAGACTATACTACAAAGCTATAGTCATCAAAACAGTAGGGTACTGGCACAAAAACAGACATATAGATCAATGGAACAGGATAGAAAGCACAGAAATAAACCCACACACCTATGGTCAATTAATCTACAATAAATGAGGAGAGACTATACAATGGTGCAAAGACAGTCTCCTTAACAAATGATGCTAGGAAAACTTGACAGCTACATGTAAAAAAATGAAATTAGAGCACTCTTTAACACCATATGCAAAAATAAGATCAAAATGGACTAAAGACCTAAATGTGAGACCAGACACTCTAAAACTCTTAGAGGAAAACATAGGCAGAACACTCTCTGACATAAATCACAGCAATATTTTTTTCAATCTGTCTCCCAGAATAATGGAAATAAAAACAAAATTAACAAATGGGACCTAATTAAACTCAAAAGCTTTTGCACATCAAAGGAAACCATAAACAAAATGAAAAGACAACCTGCAGATTGGGAGAAAATATTTACAAATGATGTGACCAACAAGGGATTAGTCTCCAAAATTTACAAATAGCTCATGCAACTTAATATCATCAAAACAAACAACCCAATCAAAAAATGGGCAAGCAACTATACTCCAATAAAGATTAATTTAAAAGAAGTGGCAGAAGACCTAAATAGACATTTCACCAAAGAAGACATACAGATGGCTAAGAGGCACCTGAAAAGATGTTCAACATCGTTAATTATTAGAGAAATGCAAATCAAAATTACAATGAGATATCACCTCACACCAGTCAGAATGGCTATCATCAAAAAATCCACAGACAATAAATGTTGGAGAGGGTGTGGAGAGAAGGGAACCTTCCTACACTGTTGGTGGGAATGTAAATTGGTACAGTCTCTATGGAGAACAGTATGGAGGTTCCTTAAAAAAACTAAAATTAGAGCTACCATATGATCCTGCAATCCCACTCCTGGACATATATCTGGAGAAAAACATTGTCCGAAAAGATGAGTGTACCCCAATGTTCATTACAGCACTGTTTACAGTCGCCAAGACATGGAAGTAACCTAAATGTCCATTGACAGAGGAATGGATAAAGAAGTTGTGGCACATATATATATGATGGAATATTACTCAGCCATTAAAAAGAATGAAGTAATGTCATTTGAAGCAACATGGACGGACCTAGAGATTGTCAAACTGATTGAAGTAAGTCAGACAGAGAAAGAGAAATATCATATGATATCACTTATAAGCAGAATCTAAAAATGCAAATGAACTTACTCACAAAACAGAAACAGAGTCAGAGACTTAGAGAACGAATTTATGGTTACCAGTGGGGAAATGTGGGGTAAGGGATAGTTAGGGAGTTTGGGATTGACATGTACACACTGCTATGTTTAAAGTGGATAACCAACAGGGGAACTCTGCTCCTTGTAAAAACCTAAATGGGAAAAGAATTTGAAAAAGAATAGATACATGTATATGTATAACTGAATCACTTTGCTGTACACCTGAAAATATCACAACATTGTTAATCAACTATATTCCAATATAAAATAAAACATTTAAAAAAAGCCATAGTCCTATTTAAAAAACAATTGCAAAAATAAACAGATAAATAAAACTCTTCAGTTATAAGGCAAAAAAACCCACAAAAAAACCAACAATTACATTTTGTCTTCTTCCAATTTCTCTGAGAGAGACTGTGTACTAGATTTGTTGAATAACGAATAATTTTTTGGAGGGAGGTAGCCATGGATAGAGAAAAATTTTATCAGAAAAAGTCAGTCAGACGAGATGTGGACTGCACTTACAAGGATCATATATCTGAAGCACGGGCCTTTGGAAGGGGCCCAGAGTGCCCAGTCCAGCCTTGGGGGAGGAATGAACCAGGGAGTCCACATGATGCCTTCGAAGCTGTGCAGCATAGGAATAAATTTAACCAAGGAGGTGAAAGACCTGTACTCTGAAAACTATAAGACTTTGAGGAAAGAAATGGAAGACAACACAAGTAAATGGAAGGATATATGGTGCTCATGGATTAGAAGAATCAGTATTAAAATATCTATACTACCCAAAGCAATCTACAGATTCAATGCAATCCTTATCAAAATAACCATGGCATTTTCACAGAACTAGAACAAATAATTTTAAAAATTGTGTGGAACAACAGAAGACCATGAGTAGCCAAAGTAATCTTGAGAAAGAAGAACAAAACTGGAGGTATCATGCTCCCAGACGTGGAACTATACTACAAAACTGTAGTAATCAAAACAGTATGATCCTGGCACAAAAACAGACCCGTGGGTCAATGCAACAGAATAGAGTCCAGAAATAAAGCCATGCTCATAGGATCAATTAATCTATGACAAAGGAGGCAAGAATATACAATGGAGAAAAGACAGTCTCTTTAATAAATGGTGTTGGGAAAACTGAACAGCTACATGCAAAAGAATGAAGCTAGACCATTTTCTTATACTATATACCAAAATAAACTCAAGATGGATTAAGGACTGAAATGTAAGACCTGAAACCATAAAATTCCTAGAAGAAAACATAGGCAGTAACCTCTTTGACATCAGTCTTGGCAATTTTTTTTTGTATATGTTTCCTTAAGTAAGGAAAACAAAAGCAAAAATAAGCAAATGGGACTACATCAAACTAAAAACCTTTTGCACAGCAAAGAAAACCACTAACAAAATTAAGAGGCAACCTACTGAATGGGAGAAGATATTTGCAAATGATATATTTGATAAGGGGTTGATATCCAAAATATATAAATAACTCATACAACTCAATTTCAAAAGAACAAAACAGAACAAAAACACCCAATCCGATTAAAAAATGGGCAGAGGACTTGAATAGACATTTTTCCAAAGAAGACATACAAATGGCCAATAGGTACATGAAAATGTGCTCAACCTCACTAATCATCAGGGAAATGCAAATCAAAACCACAATGAGATACCACCTCAGACCTCTCAGAATGGCTATTTTAAAAAGAAAAGAAACAAGTGTTGGCAAGGATGTGGAGAAAAGGGAACCCTTGTACACTGTTGGTGGGAATGTAAATTGGTTCAGCCATTATAAAAAACAGTATAGAAGTTCCTTGAAAAATTAAAAATAGAATGACCATACGATTCGGCAATTTCACTTCTGGGTATTTATTCAAAGAAAATGAAAACACTAATTAGAAAAAGATATATGCATCCATATGTTCATTGCAGAAATATTTGCAATAGCCAAGATATGGAAGCAACCTAAGGGTCCATCAAATGATGAATGGATAAAGATGTGAGATATATATATATATATATATATATATATGTGTATATATATATATATATAAATAAATATATATATATAAATATATATATATATATATAATTAAGCCACAAAAAAGAATGAAATCTTGCCATTGCAGCAACAGGAATGGATCTGCAGCAACAGGAATGGATCTGCAGGGTACTATGCTAAGTGAAATAATTCAGACAGAGAAAAACAAATACCATATGCTTTCAGTTATATGTGGAATCTAAAAAACAAGACAAATATAGTCAGTAACACTAATAACTTTGTATGATGACGGATCGTAACTGGTCTTATTGATCATTTCATAATTTATAAAAGTATTAAATCACTATGTTGCACACATGAAACTAATATAATATTGTATGTTAATTATAACTCAGTTTTTAAAATCCTTTATAAAAATAGAAGAAGCAGCTGCAAGAATTTGATGTGGTCCTTCCCTGGACCACAGGGAAGTTGGGAGGAGCTAGGTTGGCTTTCATAGCAAATAATCGCCAAATTTCAGGGGCTTTACAAACAAGATTTATTTCTTGCTATCACTGCATACCCATCTTGGGTTGGCAGGGGGAGCTCTGCTCTGGGACCTAGTCAAAAGAAACTTCCGCTGTAGGGGGAAGGAACAGGACAATCACGCTGACTCGTTAAGAGTGCACATTTTACTGGCAGAAGAAAGACACTTTAAGGGACCTTTAAAGGGAAAAAAGAACTATCCTACTCTGTGTCTGGAAGGAGAAGAGTCAGAATCATTGGTGAACCACACTAATGACTACCTTAGTAGGACTACAGAAATTTCCAGCAAATTCTGTAAATCACATATGCTCATTCTTTTTGGGTTTCTTGTGCATGCCAATCAAGGGCAATTTCTTAGCTGGTCACACATGAAGCAGAGACAATTTTAACAAAAATAGATGGAGAAGCACAGTCAAAGGGAGTCAGGAGGATGTATGGACAAGAAGATTCAACAGGAAGGGTGTGAACTGCTGTTTAGGCCAAGTTTATCTGTAAAAGCAATAAACTGAAGATAATTCAAATGTTTATCAATAGAGGACTCATTTCAGCTATAGTGCACTTATAAACAGTGTACTTTATTCATTCACTTATTCTCCGAATATTCATAGAATGCCAACTATGTGCCAGACACTGTCCCAGGCTATGAAGATAGAGCAGTGAATATCAAAAAGCCATTAAAGTTAAATGTAGCTATTAAAAAGAGGTGTACTTATATGCACTGATGTGGAAAGATATCTAAAATGTATAAAATGAAAAAAGCATGTTGCAGGACAGCATGTATCATAGGATTCCATTTGTGTAAGAAATTCTTATACATCTATATATATTGCATACATATATACACAAACAATCTTATAGTGATTATCTCTGGGGTATGTATTTGGGAGATGGTTAGGAAGAGAAAGCAGTTATTTGACATTTTGTATTTAGGTAATGTGAGCATGTTTATATATATAATATATAACAATAATCATAATTTTTATATAAACTTATAAAATAATAGTAATAGAAAACAGTATAATTCCAAAGACCAACAAAAATTACATTTGGCTGCTAAAGAAAGTAAAGACAAAGAGAAGGCAGTAGCTGAAGCAGGACGTCAGGTTAAGGGATAAATTGCTGATAGACAGAGGTGGCATAGAGGAGACTGGGATGGGAGAGTAGCCCAAGTTTCTCTGTGATAAAGCCATAGAAGACGAGATTCAGAGCTCAGGCAGAGAAAGTAACCTCAGATAGGAGGATGGACATCTCCATTTAATGAGGGGAAGAAGGAAAGAATGGATGGGGATGCTGCTTGGTTGTATATGAGACGTCCTTTATTACAGCTTCTGTTTTCCCACTGAAGTAAGAAGTAAACCCACCTCCTCAAACAGAGGGAAGAAGTAGGGAGGTCTGCATTTCAAGAAAGGTAGAGGAGGATTAAAAATATTGTAGAAAATGTAAGAGCGACCTTATTGAAGAGGGAATTTCCAGAGAGTCAGAGTTGAAGGCCCGGGTGAAATTGGTGTCATAAATTTATAGTGGCACCATTCTGCTTAATTTTATGTTTTTGTTTTTCCCCAGAGCTCTGTTGGCATAGAACAACTGAGCCCTGATTCATTTAAGCATGGGATTTTGTTAGATGCATGTGATGAAAGGACAAAGGGGCAAACAGTTTAAGATACTGATAAAAAATTGAAATGTGCACCACTGACTCTCCATCTGAAGAGGGGTTGAGGATGTTGCTAAAAGATCTCAATAGCAGGAGACTATTCAGAATGAACAAACCAGAAAGACAAAAGGTTGTGGTCACAGAATGGCATATTTGAATTCTTCATTCTTTAGGTGAAACAGTTCTGAGTAATGACCAAGTCTAGGATGGCCATTGGAGAGGGTGCTGAATGTCACTGAGTGAGGAGCATGTCACTGCAGATACAGAGCTTGAGGAACTGAGAGGCCAGGTCCTCGCTCAGGTCATTTCCTGACCTTATATCTCCCAATTTGGGAGCCAGGGCCAGGGAGCAGAGGTGGAGATAGAGTGATGGCAGGGAAGGAAGGTGAGGCATATTTGGCAAAGCATAATTCAGGTATTCCTGAGTCCCCTGGACATACTGTTATTTATTGCCACTCAATCCCTGTGTGGTCTCTAATAATGAGATCACTGGTCCCCTGGAGATCAGGGTTCTCTGCCTTAGATCCAGCCTCCTGGGACCTGAAATTCCATCACTGGCCTGATTGATCACTGCTCCAGGTCCTCCAAAGGCGAGGGCTCAGATATTTTGCTACAACTCTGTTTCCTTTATCATGCCATTTACTAGGTCTAGTTTGCGGCCATAGTGTATTTACAATGGGGTACCAAGAGAGGATCAAGCCTACTCCCTCCAGGAGGTAGCAACACTTGAGGACCGATTAGCAGAGGTTCTGCTGGAGATGTTTTCCCTCTCTCACGGGTTCCGCTTTTCACAGCCCTCCCAACCGTCCCAGGGCTGCCCCTATTCCAAACTTCAGAATTTGTACGAGAGCGTAATCTAAAGTCATTGTAAGGCTTGCTGTGCAATTTCTATCTTTTGTGAGTAATATGGGTTCTTG
Source organism: Balaenoptera physalus (assembly GCF_965194825.1). Lineage (NCBI taxonomy): Eukaryota > Metazoa > Chordata > Mammalia > Artiodactyla > Balaenopteridae > Balaenoptera > Balaenoptera physalus. The sequence goes on from NC_138882.1 coordinate 36,580,409, forward strand.
GGATGATTAGAAGATATGGTATTTTTAGTGTCCAGCCTGGTGGGGAAGGTGGAAGAAATTAGTGGTTATCCACGTGGAACCTAACATTCCTGCTGCTAAAGATCACAGAATGGTTCTGAATACTATTTGGGAGCATGTCTAACCAAGGCGTCTTAGCTAATGCTATTATTGCTTTTTTCTACCAAAGTAAAGAGGATCATGGTAAGCCATATTTGATGACTGCTTGCCAGAACACATCTAGGGATAATCCAAGCAATTAGGGTGCACTTCGAAAATGCTGAGCAGGACCCAGTGGGTCTCTGGTGATGTACTTACTACTGACATCCTTCAATTCACATTAACTTGTGACACGTGCACCCAGGCCAGGAATGCATTTGCCTACCCCTACCCATGTGTCCCAGGAAAACCATCACATTAGATTTCACAGTAGAACAACTACCCCTCCAGCCTACAATACCATTTTAGTGGTGTAGCTACCAGAGATGCACCCAGTAGCCTCAGTACTTGACCACAGTTTGCTATTCAGCTTTGTCATGTGGAAGGCCAAATAGCTGAATGTCTCTTGCAATGTAATTCCTGGCATTCCTGAAGGCCATATCTAATCACAGCTAATCAGAGTAACAGTGGTGGTAATGTCTAAAAAGAATGTCATTCAGATTTATAGGCACTACAGAACATTCTCTCCTAAGTATAGGTAGGTATTCTAGATGTAACTCAGGGTGAAAAGTCTGCTTGTGTGCTTTATACTAAGATCCTATCAGTCAGTTGAAGAATATATATATATATATACCATAGAGGTATTATCACAAATACACCTTGTGATTATTGATGACTGTTAAAGCTATTGATTGTTTATTAAAATTTTTTTAACATTTAAATAAGTAGAGGAATAGTTTGATAGTTAATATAAATATTGAGAGTACATTATACAGATGACTTTATGGAAAACATAATTTTTCATCCAACAAACATCTCATAAATTAAGTAATTAATATATGGGCAGAATACAAGGCAGAATAATAGATTAAATTGTATCAAAGTGATCCTTTTTATAAAATTGCTTGATACAGTGGCACTCATTGTGTTAAACAAAATGACTTTTAATAGCTGAATTGAATTATTTTATTTCATTTAGTCCACTACATTTTAAAGAGCAAGTTCTATAAGGAGCTCACCAAAACAAATAGAGAGGAGAATGTCAAAGCTGGCCACTTCAAATGTGACAAAAAAAGAAAAATTCTAAATCATATGTAACATTCATGATATATTATCATCAATCTGAATATAATCACTTATTATAAGACATATGAAGGGGAGAAGAAATTGTTAAGGAAAAATGAAGTAGCCCCCAAATATCTTGCTCTTCTTCTGATGTCAGTTGAAAGTGAAGACCTACGAAGTATCACAAAGAAGTGGTTCAGTAAGCATAGGAGCAATCGAGCAGCTGGCAGTGCTGATAAATTCTTGTTCCTACATGAGAATATCAAACTTAACAAATTTGACTATTAAATATTCATAATGTATTTGAAATAATTATGAAACTGATTTGGGTTAAAGTCTAATTTTTTCCTGCAGCATCCAATGCATTCCATGATACTGCTAGTAAGTGTTCGTCTCCATTTGTTCAAATATTATACTTTAATACTTGGCCATTTGGCATTAGCGCAAAATGTATGTTTGATGTATCCTTAGAGATGCACTTTGCAGAGTGGTACACTTCTAACTTAAAACCAAACTTCCAGCTTTTCCAGGCATAGTTCATTCTGCTTCCAGGGGCCACCTTGCCATTTGTATAACTTCAGCTCCCACTGCTCAAAATCTACATCAAAATTCATTTTAAAAGCTCTCTTCAGGGCTCTCCACATCTGTGTTCACTAAACAGGGTCAGACAAAATGTATGAACAGATCCTGGAAAAATAAAGTCTCCTAAAAATATTTCAAACAATAGTTGATGACTATATCCACAAAATTGACCTTTGTAAGTATGACTGATGATAATTTTTAAATAAACAATACTGTAATTTCAAATAAATTGCTGTGCTACATTCAATGTAATGTTAAGAATACAGAATCTGGAATCCACTGTCAATTCAAATTATGGGTCCTCCATCTACCTGCTGTGTGTCCTAACATTTTTCTGTCTCAATTTCCTTATTCATAAAATGAGGATTTAAAAATTATTTACCTTATAGAGTTGTGGCTACTAAAGAAACAAATATTTATAGACCACCTATTCTGCACTTTTATAATGAAGTGAAAAAAGCAGACAAATGTTGCTGCCTTGTGGAATTTATATTCTGGAAAGAAAAAATAGAGAATAAGCACAATAAGCAAGTAAATAGGAAGAAAAATAGGATGATAGATGAGTGGGCACCAGAGTCAAGCAAAATTGATTTCAGGTCATTGAGAGTTTTAAAGTTAAGAAAAGGTAGTTAGTGACAGGTTATAATGGAGGGACAAGGTCCAAGAGGAAGACAGAGAAGGGAAATAAGAGAAGTATGTCCACAAGAGCTAAGAGTGCCATATGAGAATATGGTTATAGACAGGAATAATCTGAAGAGGAATACGTTGGGGTTACACTGAATGCCTTCCACCTAGGTCAAGTGGGATGGGAGGTTATCCAAGGGTGGGTCAAGTGACTGGTGTGGAGCTATGCCATCTCTACATTCTCCAACAAGAAGTCATGAGATGGCTGCTGTGGACACTACCTTAGAAACCGAGCAGATGACTCTAGAAAATGCATAACCTCTGTCTCTAAAAGGGGGGAAAAGATGAAGAAAAAACAAAGGATTTATATTACAATTCTAGAAAAAACACAGACACATATTTTTAGTTTTTTGCTCCATAAAAGTGGTTTTCCTTCTAACCCTTCTCTCTCCCTCTTCCATTGGCTCCGACCATCTCTGATAAGGAACTGTAAGATGGCAGTCAGGACAGAGGGGAGAATACACCCAGGGGTTCTGATTGACCTTCTTTGTGTTGCTGTTTTCCTTGGCCTTACTTTCCTGTTGTTACATACTGACCACTACCCACCAGTGTTAGCTCCGATTTCCTTCCTGGATGGTCACCACTATGTTGATTCCACTACAGTACTGCTCTGGTCACAGCTCTCAGTTTCCATCCTGCTAGAGGCTCCTGCTCCATACAGTTTCTCATCAACAGCCCCACCACTGAGATCTGCAGTTCTCTTCACTCCAAGTGGATGAACATTTCCACAGAAAGTGTCACATCTTGTAGTCCAATTTAGATAATCCAGCCTCTAAGCAATCATATTTCTTTTGATCCCTGAAAGGGAGCCTAGCTTTTTAAAAACATCTAGCCCCTTCTGTCTATGACCAAATTCTCCTACAGACTGAGTCTGAGTGAGGGATCTTTGTGATATACCCCCTTGTGATAGAACTTGAACTTTCCTCCTACCTATGAGCAATGTTCCGGGCAGTGTTAATCCTTTTTAAATGTAGATAGTAAACCTAGGCATCCAGGAACCTTACTCTCAGTTTCCATCAATTCTTATGGCATTGACCATAAAAGGACTAAATGGTTTGTCTGGATGTCCCAGAGTTCCTACAAAAATATATAAATCAGGTCCCACTATAACTCCTGATACAAAAGATATTTAAGCAACAATCAAAGTCCAATGGGAAATGGATGTTAATTAAGTATGTTAAGGTATGCTAATGGCTATGACAAATAAGCTCTTAAATTTCAGTGGTTTAATAAGTTGAAGCTTCTTTCTTCATTTTGTAAATTCCTAAAAGGTCATTCCTGGTCAGCTTTCCTCCAGGCAGTGATTTGGGGACTTGGGCTCTTGCTCTTGTGTCTCCATCATCTTCAACAGGTAGTTTCCAAAGTCACCCTATTTATCTGCATCAAACTGTCAGGAGGGAAAAGAGAGAATATAAAGAAAGTAGGCTCACGTCTTAACCACCTTTTCTTGGAAGAATTATACCTCACCTATGCTCATATTCCCTTGTCTTTAAAGCTGTCTGAGCAGCTGCTTCATAGTTAAAACTGTTTTCTAAGAAAGAGGATTACAGATCTTTGGTGGGCAGTAAGCCTTCTCTGCCACACTTCCAGTGAGTCAGATTTTCATGGTTCTGGATCTTTCCTGAGGAGTACTGAAGCCTGGGCCCAAGTGCAAAGTACATAGATGATACTAAAAGTGTTCCAGAGTTGGAAAATGGCAGGGCAGTTATGGCAGAGAGTGGGCAGGACTGCCTACTTGACATCCCACTTGGAAATCTCATAGGCATCTCAAATTTAATGTGTACCAAGAGGAGTTCTTTACCTCCTCTGTCTCCCATTCCTGACCCGTAGATATTGTTAAAAAGAAACAACAGGCCCCAAATGGAGTCAGCTGTGCTAAGCTCTGTGTCAGTAAAGCAAGTCTTAATACTTAACCTAACTGCATTTTCAGCCCCGTCCAGGAATGTGACTTTTAACCAGTTAGTCTTGAATTTCCTGGTCAGTACTAGTGAGGTAATCTGCCTTCCCCCAAAGGAAGGTGACCTTGTCTGAAATAGTCCGTTCTTTTCCTTATGATTTCCTTGTCTCATGCACCTTTTGACTATAAAAGACTTCCATTTTGTACAGCTCCTCAGAGAGTCTTTCTGTTTAATAGATGGGATGCTGCCCGATTCATGAATTGTTGAATAAAGTCAATTAGATCTACAAATTTACTCAGTTGAATTTTGTTAACACTACCGAATCTCTCCCCTTCCCATCATGACTATAATATTATATACGAATGTAATATTGTCACTTGCCCAGGGCCCAAGTAAGAATCTAGGAACCACCCTTGATTTCTTCCCTGCTTTCAGATTCTTAATTTAATCTAGTCTTATATTCTGTTGAGTCTACTTCCAAAGTACATTTCTATCTCTTCCGCCATTTCTCTAGTCCAAACCATCATTATCTCTGATTTATAATAACTACAATAACCTCCTAACTGTTCTTCCTACTTCTACTCTTGCTCTCTTTAACTCATTTTCCACTGAAAAACCCAGAGACCTTTTTAAAATGCAAATTTTATTCTATTAATCTGCTTAAAACTGCTAATGACTTTCCATTGCACCTAGAACATATTTCATAAATTTATTTATTTATTTATTTTTGGCTGTGTTGGGGCTTCGTTGCTGCGTGCGGGCTTTCTCTAGTTGCGGCGAGCAGGGGCTACTCTTCGTTGCAGTGCAAGGGCTTCTCGTTGCAGTGGCTCCTCTTGTTGTGGAGCACGGGCTCTAGGCACATGGGCTTCAGTAGTTGTGGCTCAAGGGCTCTAGAGCGCAGGCTCAGTAGCTGTGGCACACGGGTTTAGTTGCTCCGCTGCATGTGGGATTTTCTGGGACCAGGGCATGAACCTGTGTCCCCTGCACTGTCAGGTGGGTTCTTAACCACTGCACCACCAGGGAAGTCCTAGAACATATTTCAAACACCATAACATGGTCTACAAAATCTTGCATGATTAGAATCCTATCTAGTCCTCCAACCTCATTTGGAGCCACTTTCTTGCTTGCTCCTGCCACACTGGCCTTTCCCCAGATACACCCAACACTTTCCTATCTCAGGCCCTACATTCATGTTATTCCTCCTCATTCATCATACATTAGCTTAAATGCCACTTCCTCAGAGAGCACTTTCATTACCCTCCCAATCTAAAGTGGGCCTCCCCCCATTATTTTCTCTTAGTACTTTTCATAAATCTTAATTTGTTATTTTGTAATTACAAATTTGTTCATTTACTTGTTAATATGTCTCTCCTGATAGACTGCAAATTCCATGAAGGCCGAGGTCATGTCTATTTTCTTCCTCAATCATATCTCAGCATTTAGTGCATAGAGAATGTTTAAAACATATTTGTTGGAAGAATGAATGAATAGGCGGATTATGGGAAACTATTGAACTACCCGGATTCAGGGTTAAATTGGGAATTGTGCAATTATAACAGACTGAATGAAAAAAATTTTGATTGAAAAATTCTGGTGAGAGTCAAAAGTTGGTTCAGTGGTTATAGGAAAATGGAACATGTGTGGATAAAGATAGAAGACAGCAAGGCAATTGTTCAATAGGAGAGTATGGAGATGGAGTTCAGGGGTTTTGAGATGATTAGGGTCAGAGTGGCGACATGCTGGTGGGAAGTGCAGAGCCGATGAAGATCAGCAGAGCTGGAGAAACAGGAATTGGGGCATAAAGATGTCAAAGAGGCCAAAGCAGTAGATACAAATAGACCTGACACATAAATGTTTTAAAAAGGTTAGCTCACGAAATGAATGATAGTAGCAGGAATTTGGATGGAAAATAAAAATGGGAGAGCAAATATCATCAATAAAAGCCATGTGGGGGAATTCCCTGGTGGTCCAGTGGATAGAACTCTGTGCTTCCACTGCAGGGGGCTCAATCCCTGGTTGGGAAACTAAGATCCTGCATCCCACATATTGTGCCGGGGGGCAGCCAAAAAAACCAAAACCAAAAGAAAACAAAAGCATGTAAACAGTGGGTTAACATTCTGGAAGTTAGTAAGTGTAATGATCAAGGGTTGGAAAGACTTCTAATAAAAATAGATTAATGGGTTGAAAGGCACAAAAGGATAGAAATTTCTCTTCCATCAAAAAACAAGTGGGAGTGGAAGATGGGGATTTCACAAGGAAAGGCAAGCTGGGCATGAAGTAATATCAAGATAGCTATGTTTCTGTTAAGATAAGAGGCAATCAAGGTGAGCCTAACAAGGCCAGCTGTGGGTATAGGCCTAGTAGGAAAGTCTGACGATGGAGAGCAGGGTTGGATTATTTTGACGGGAAAGCAGAGGTGATGGTTTTGGTTTGTTTGTTTGTTTTAGGTTGGGTAGTAGAAGTAAATAGCAAGGATGAAGGAAATTGAAGGCTTAAGTAGTAGGCCGGGAACAAAATTCGGCACAAGGGCAGGGAGGAACAAGCTAGAGCACATCTTATTGGTAAAGGGGGCTGAGGTGGGTGGCAGGAAGGTACCAAATTGATAGCTTTATTCATGTAGGCATAGTTTATTCCAAATAAACACTCCTGAATTTAATTAGACATTCAAGAGCTGAGCAAAAAATGTTTTCTAGACCTGTTTCCTTTTCCAATAAATAGAAAACATTTTGTTTTTGTCTGAATTCATGTTTATGAACTCAGTGGAATCAATAGGTCAGAAGTCCATATCCTGCTTCTCTCAGGCTTCAGAGGCCAAATGATAAAAGTGGAGCCTTTAGTTTCAGCTCATTCACCATTCTTTTTAAAGAAGAGGAAGTTCTGGCCATAAGTCAGCAGGTTCCTTTTCCTATTCATTAGCTTCCTGACATTCATCATGAGGTTAGAATGACTGAACTTATAATGACAAACATTAATGACCAAATATCTAATCCTCTATTTTGGGAACTTGAGCTTGTCCATGGCAAGCCCAGTTTCTCCCAACTATCACCACATATCTTGTCCTTGCAAAGACTCATGCAACCTTATCAAATATATTCAGGGTCTGTGTAGGTTTGGGCAAGCTGATCACATGAGACCAGCGTAAAGGAAAAACTTTATTGATGGAAATCTTATGCAGATAAATCAGTAGTTGTCATTGTATATAAACAGTATAGTGTTGGAAAAGTCATCAAGCCTCTTTGCTTCAATAAACACTCTAATGACATGAACCCAATGATAAGCTACTGGGACAGAAAAAACTTGGTAGTTTTCAATGTTAATTCAGGGGTTGGGGATAGCTTATTTGATTTTTATGGGGGAAGTACAGCTCTTGAACTGCCCCTATCTCCTCACCCACTCTCATTGTAGGGACAGGGGAATGCTATATTAATTAATCATTTATGGTATCTTATATTACTGGACTTCTACAGGATGAAGGCATCTTCTGGTGTGTGGGAGTAGGAGTCTCTCACCTAAGGAATGGAGTCCTTCATGGCCATCAATCACTTGACTAAAATAGTGTTTCTCTGGTGTAGGGGTGGAAAGATTTTCCTCTACCCTTCTAGGTTTTTCTGGCTGGTCTGCGAATTAAATTGACGTGAGACAGCTCAATAAGAGAAAATCAAACAAAAGTTTAATAACATGTATACATGGAAGAGACACAGGAAAACTGAGTAACTCATCAAAAGGGCTTAAGCCCTCAATTTAGATACCATCTTCAGCTAAAGACAAAAGAGAATGTTGGAGGTAGTGGTTTGGGACTTCAAAGGGGACAAAGGCAATTTATATGGAGACGGAAAAGCAAACATTTGATAAACAAATGTTTGCTGGGCTTTGCAGAGACAATGGGACACAGAGTGGACTCTGATCTCTCCCACCACACCTAGTCCATATTCTTTGCAGATATCTCTGGTAATAGCTCTATTCCAAGAACAGGTCCTTTATCTAAATTCTTTTAGGCAGTTAAAGGGGAAGAGGTAACAAGAAAAACTTCCTGAATCTTCTATTTCTTAAAAATAATCAGTCTAAAGTAATCCTCATGCCAAAGAGAACATTTTGGGGTGGCAAATTTTGCTGCCTACAAGGATCAGAACATAGAAGGAGGCCCTGCTGGTGCTGGTAGAGAGGGGAGGCAGAAGCCCTGGGGACGGAGTGGAAACCCATCTCTCTTGATCTTGACCACAATGTAGTCAAGGTATCTAGAAGGTTATCAGCATGTTCAAATGATTTCGTCCATAGGAAGCTGAGCCAGAACTTTGTAAGTCAGAACACAGGTAGTAGGCTATAAATTTGTGTCAGCCATTTAGGGTTAAGTAAAACCGTCTCAGATAGGGTATAAAATAGGACAAGTTCTATAATTCCTGGATGCACACCCGCACATATAAAATTAGAAAATTGTAGTCTATATGCCACAGAGTTTTCATGTATTTTAGGTTCCTTTACTGTTTTGGTTTTAATTGGCATTTAGAAAAGATTTTGTGAAAGTTCCACTCTGTCTTAGCTGTGCTAAGGGGGAAACAGAGAAATGAGTTTGTGTCCACACTTTGGCCAAAATGAAATGGCACAGAGTTCAAGTAGGGGTCAGTGTAGGGTGATAGAAACAACCAAAAGCTGAGAGCCTAGAGCAGAAGGTAGATTGGGAGGAGCAGAGCCACTTGCCTAGCTGTTGGACTCATTTGAAAATTCTCTTATAAAACGAAAGGTTAGAAGTACTGCATTTCCTTTTACTAATGGATTTGGCAGTTCCTTTCTAGGCAAACCCAGAACTCTAAAGTGAAAATATCATCACAGCCTTAGGCAAGACTTATTACTGACCTTTAGTTGTTTTCATTCCAGGATACTAGATCACCAAACAGCTGGGTGAGATGATCTCTCCCTTTAAAAACAACCCTAAGTGATTTGTGCAGAAATATTTGACCTCTTAGATCTGCAGGAGACATTTATGACAGAGCTGGTCTTATTAATACTTATGGTCAGTAGTTGCTTACCTTAAATTTAAAAATACATTTTATTTTTCACCTGGACTGGGCTAATGCTGGAATTTCTGTCATTAACAATGCATTTGTGTTGATCATCACTGCTTTTCTGCATCTTCTTAAAAGGATTTTTTCTCACAGAGAAAAGTTATTAAGCTCCATTTGTTTGTAACATGTTTTTTGAAGTCAGGAATAATAGTAAGCAACTGGCCAATTTGTGGTGGAGAATGCAATGGAATCAATCAGGGCAGGGGGCGAGGAGAGGGGGAGATATGGAAATATGAGCACAGGAGGCACACTTAGGACAAATGACCTATGTCTTTTCTGCTTACAATTGGTCATAGTTGTTTTTTCTGGCCAGATTTCCTTTCAGTTTGTAAATAGGCATGACCTTTAGGATTGTAATCGAAATGTCATAGGGTGAGTATCATTTAACAAACTTTTAATCCCAATTTTCATCATAATTTATGTAACTTCACTGTATTATCTGTTTTACTTTGTATTCAATGACACCGTAGCTGGAAAATATGTTCTGTGCCCTCCTTCCTCTGAGGGTTGTTTCCAGGTTGAAGGATGAGAGTGGCGAGAGCAAACTGAGTGTTTTATGTTAAGAATATTACTGGCCAGCCCTTCCCAGATGATGACTGTTTGATTTTACTGCAGTGAGTCTCATGAAGACTGATAGCCAGAACCATACAAACAGCTTACTAGTGCTGTACTTGTTAAAAAACAAAATTAAACTGAGTAAACTTAAAGATCTAATTGACTTTATTAGGTGATTCATGAATCAGGCAGCATCCTATCCGGCAACTGGAAGGGTGCTCTGAGGGGTTGTACAAAACAGAAGGTTTTTATAGGAAAAAAGGTGGGGCAAGGGAGCTATAAGCAAAAGAAAATAATTATTTTTATTCCAGGACATGTTTTTGGGGTGAAGAGATGGGAGGGGTTTTATCATGTAGATTGCTTCTTACTGGGCAGGGGTGGGGGGGATGGGGAAGTGGGGGATTGGAGGGTGGGGGGATGGGAATGAAGGGGGCCCAGGCAACAGATTACCCCATTGGTAGACCAGAAAATTCCAGAATGGCTGATCAAGATTATATTTCTGGGTAAGGTTGAAACTGCAATTGAGTCAGGTATTAATTCTAAGTTTGGTATCATGGATTTTAGCACCATTGACACCATTTGGGGCCTGTAGTTTTTCTTTTTAACAGACTCTAGAGTGTAAAATGTTGGGGGAATCAATTTAGTCTAATGGGACTGCTGCAAGAGGAGAAGGGAGGAAGAATCCTTTATTCATCAAGCAAATATTTAATGAGTGCTTAATACAGGGTTATTGGAGCATGTGTTACTAGGAAATAAAGGGAAAGTTAAAACAAGGCCTCCTCCCTTTAACAATTCAAACTCCACTTGGAGAGATAAGACGTCAGTAGCAGAATAACTAAGTAGAAGGTCAGAGCTGTTTTGGTTAAATGTCAGTGCCATGTATAGGAATTCAGGGCTGAGACAGAGAGAGAGACCATTTTAGCTGGGAGGCTTTGCGGAGGTCGTGGTATTTCAGCCATGAAATTTACACTTAGTAATTGCCTCTGTCCATTGAGCTTGGCTAAGCATTTTGAATGTTGTAATTTTTCAAGACACATATTAACCAAGTTCAGGATGGAACAGAAGCCACATGGTACTCCCACAGGTCAGTAGGATTGGGAGAAGAGAATTAACCAGAATTGACATGAGTGTTTTACATTTATTGACTTCTGTTGAGGCTCAACCTCAGGAGAAAAACGGATTTTTCTTCTGAGAGGGATTCAGAACAAAGCAAAAACCTGTCTTTGTGACTCTGGGAATATAATACAGCTGAAGCTTTTCCATCTCTGCTTTATCCAGCCATGCCTGGAGCTCAGCCAAAGGCATGTGAAGACACTCACAAGTGTCTAGTGCCATAGTTGGGAACTGAGTTCAGACATTTCTCTCCATTCTTTTCAGGATCCTGCCTCATGTGAAGCTGTGACAGGATCAAGCCTGCAAACAAGAACAAAAGTCAAACTCTTCAGATGTTGGAAAAAAATATGCAGAAAAGGAACATTTCTACCACACAAAATTTCAAAATGTGGTGGGCACAGGGATTGGAAATTATAAGGATGTAGAGCATGAAAGGAATTTGAAACACCAGAATGATGACTAGTCCAGTGGGGAATGCCTGTGAATTACCTCTTACTCCTAGGACAATGATTGCAGGTAAGGCTGTCAGATGTATCTTAGTTCTTATCTGTGTACGTGTCTTTTAACTTCCCCTTTAACTTTCTCTTAGCTTTAATAAAGAAACCACATAAAGGTCTGAGTTATTCAGATGGGTGTGATATGTACCCAGCATGGTACATTTTGTAATCATTTTCCCGTAAGCAGGGGGAATCTCCCTCTCCACCTTCACCAGCAACTCATATTTCTTTCCCATGCTGTTACTGGCATGCCCCAGAGGCGTGTGTGTGCCCAGAACTCACCAGCTTTAACATCGACTGAGCCACTATGAGATGCCTGTCTTACAGATTCTAGCCAGAATCTGCCCTCCCTAGAGCTTTGCATTGTAAATATTGTGGTAAGGAATTTCCCAGACACACAGTAAGATGTTTCCAGTTGAGAGAAAAACGTTAACTGAATCAGTGAAATGGAAGGATGTGGCCCTTGGTCAGTAGGGTTTTTGTGGCTCAGAGTCAATAGTGAGCAGTTTTCAGCTTTCTAGCAGTAAGACTGCTGATTCCAAAATATAACTTCATAAAACATTTAATACACACACAACATGGGTGTGCATCTCTTTCTTTAAATTCCCTCCTACAGAGTGCTTATTTTTCCTTCTTTTGGATATAGGGGAGCAAAATTTGCCACCCCAAAATGTGTCTCTTTGGCATGATGATTATTTTAGGCTGATTATTTTTAAGAAACAGAAGACTCAGGAAGTTGTTTGTCTGTTTTACCTCCCCCTTAACTGCCTAAAAGACTTTAGATGAGGAGCCTGAACCAGAAGAGAGCCATCACCAAAGATAACTTTGTTGTACATAAGAAAGACTTCTCCAAGTGGCATGGCAAACATTTGTTTACCAAACTGCCTGCTCTTCCCATCTCCCAGTGAACTGTCTTCCTCCCCTTTGAAGTCCCAGATCCCTACCCACATCTCCTTAGCTCAGAATAGCATATAAGCCTCAGTTGCCTCATTGTCCTTTGGGGCCTCATATTCTTAAGGAGCCCCTTCTGTACAAGATTAAATTTGATTTTCTCCTGATAATCTGTTTTAATCATTATACCAGCCAGAAGAACCAGGAAGGGTAGATGGAAATGTTTCCACCATGAATACTGGTGTATCTATTTTAAAAAACTATAAATTAAAAATCAAACCCTCCCCATGAATTAAACATAAAATTCGCAGATTTTTTTTTTTTTAATGGGAAGGATTTTTTTCCCACAGATTTTCATCTGGTTTACAAATGACAAAGGACTTGCTCAGCATAATTGTTGTCTTTGGGTGGGCTGGTCACATTCAGGGATGCCAGAGACAGGAAGAGGATGCTATTTCGGCTCTGAAATATGTTGTATTTTGACTCTGCATCAGCTATGCTTAACAGGAAAATGAATGTTTTAGTGTCTTTGGCGTCTATAACTTTTTTCCTGCTCTAAACAAATAACGCCTCCAGATTTTGCAAAAAATTTCATCTGCAAGGCAGACGTGTTTTTTTGTGGAATGGGGAGAGTTTCCAAAGTCATTTAGTGTCAATAGTATGGATGATAGCATTGGTGTTGTCACCTGGTGTTCGTATAAATTGCATTTCTCTCTTTGGTAAGGACTAGATGGATTTGGGCATTACAAGATGATCTCATCGTCGCATTGTACCATCCTGTGGTCCCAGAGTAATTGCTATATTCCTTCTCCCTAGAAGACATCCCCTTCCAAGAAAAAAATAAGTTCCCTGCCAACTTTCCCATATTTCCAGAAATCTAGGGGGTGGGAGGATTCTATAAACCACAGAACAGTGTATAGGCTATGATGTATCCAAGGACTTTTTAGAAACTGTTAGTTAATACCGGCCTTATATCTTCAGTGGTCTGGAGTAGAGGTCTCTGATCATCAGCTAAATGCCATGATGCTGAAGATTAAGAGGATTCTCACATTTGTGAGGTCAGCAGTTGTATTAACATTGCTGCTTCAATCCCCCTGGACACTTACACAGATACGGTGCATTTGTGTCCATGGCAGGAACTAGAATCCATGTATCAGCCTCAGCTTAACTGAAGACAAAAAAAAACTTCTTCTCCCCAGCTCAGGCTACTGCTGAGCAACCTTGGAGCACCCCAAGAGCTGAGGCAGCCAGCTGGGTTAGGCATGCCATTTGGTACATGCACCAAGGGGACTCTGCAGAGCACCGCTGCCTGTAACTCCCAAAGTGAGAGTCCAAGAGGGAAAGGGGAAATAAAGAGATCTCACCTGAAGTACGTTCCAACCAGTCAGAGCTCCCTTTGGAAGAAACAAGTTCAAAATGTCCCTGGGAGTTACTGAAGTAAAAAGAGTAAAAAAGAGTCTAGTGATTACCCCATGAGGGTGTGGCAAACATGAAGGGAAGGTAAAATTTGGGTGAAATGCTCTTAACACAGCCAAGGTCATTGCCCAAATAGGCAGTTATCTGGAGGAAAGTTTTACAAGTGTGGTCTGTTTGTAAATGGGGGATTTAAAGTTTAGCCTTTTAAAAAATTGTTCCCACTGGTGACTGTCTCGTGAGCCAGAAGGAGCGTTGCCAAGCAACAAGAGAAACAAAGGCAAGTTCCAAGTTCATTAAAATCCACAGCTGCAGGGCTTTGCTCTACTGTTCTCCACCCTAGTGGAAGGGACAGACCCAGTCAGAACCGATCCCTTTTCTCTCTCTCTGCCCTCTCCACCCCCTCCTCTGAGCTCCCACAGCTCTCTGTTTACACTGTTTATTTTAGCGCTGAATACATTTTTGCCTTGTGCCATAGCTTTTAGTACGTCTATATGTTTTCCAATTAGATCACTGGCTTCTTTCAGGCAGGACTTTTGTCCTATTTGTCTTCTTACTAATTTAGTGCCCAAAACTATCTTCCTGTACATAATAAGTTTACAGTAAATTGCATGTTAACTGCATATAATTATCTCTGCCTATTGAATTTCTAGCCTTCTTTTAAGGCCTATCACTAATACTCCCTTTTTCAAGAAGCCTTTTCTTAACTCTGATGTGCTGTCCTTTCCCTCTGACCTCCTATAGAATCTTTCTTGTACCTCTTCTATGAAACTTATTTTGCTTTCTATTAAAGTCATTCCAGTTTGGCTTTAACTGTGTGCTCCTTTGGGGTAGGAACCATGTTTTCCTTGGCTCTGTATCCTTGGATACGAAGACTTGAACACAGCCTTGCTCATTCACTTACTCACACATTTGGCAAATATAACTGAGCGTCAATTATGTGTATTCTGTTCTAGGGCTGAGGGTATAAAGCAAATTAAATAGACATGGCTTTTATTCTCATAGAGCTTAAGGTCTCAAAGGAAGAATTTTGACAATTTAATAGGAAATTAAACCTCAGTGCTTTGATGAGGTTTAGAAGCCATGAGATCACTTGACCTGATTCAGGGAATTTGAGATTTCCATGAGGAAGTGATATGCTGAGAATTCAAGAATAAAGAAATTGCATGTGCAAGGGTCAGAAAGTGAGAGAGAGACTGATATATTTAAGGAGACGAAGGATGTTCAGAAGTTCAGATTGGCTCAAATGAAGAATGATTTAAATTTACATCATAATTTTTCCCTCTAGATAACTGAAATCTATAGGGACAAGACATAAAAAGCGGGAACCCAGGTTCATACATATGGCTAAACTAGCAAAAACTCACATAGTCTGACTCCCAGATCAATTCTCTTTCCTCTAAATATTTCTATTTCTGCATTTCTTTCAATGTCAAGCCTCTTTTTCCTTATCACACTCGTGGAAACCTGTTGATCGGAAGATAAACATATGCAAGCACTTGATGTAGTTTATGTCACCTTAAGTCATTTCATATATTTCTGCATTCTAGTTAAAGTGTTGTCTCTTGACTGTTCATCCTTAAGAGAATTACTTAAGTCCAAGATCACATGTGGAACTTTGCCACAAGTAAGTTGGCAAGTAAGTAAAAATGTGGGGAACAATTTTATAGTCTTTGAGCACATAGACCTGAATGAGACCTGGGCGAAGCTGACTTCAGGAAATCTGCATTTAGAAGGCTTTTGTTTTGCCCATCTACAAAGTTTCAATTGGGAAGGAGGAACTGAGACTATAGGTAGTGTTAACCAAAATTTGAGAAATTTAGACTTGATTGAAATAAAAAGGTGTTGGTTTGGGGTTTGTTGGGACTGCAGGCTGGGAGACTCAGATTCAAGACACACTTGAACTGTGTTCTGCCAGACTACAAAGTGGGAGAGGCTTATAAAAGGCAAAATCTGCAAGGTTACAGTTAGTTATATGGTTTGCTTATCAAGAATTATAATTGGAGCTGGCAAGAATTAAGGGTTGGCATTGGTTGGCATCCAACATGGTTCCAAGGGAAGACTTTGAGATCTTAAGGCTGCAGCTGGCAAGTGTTGTTCTGAATACGGCTGGTGGTGTCCTTGGGTCTGGTACAGTTCAAAGAAAGTTCAAGTTCTCAATGGTGCAGAGATGTGTCTGAGACCAGGTCTCCAATGGTCCTTCAGAGTCCATTTTTGTATGCCTGAAGTGTGATTACTCCATTATAATTTCAATTTGTCATCAGTAAGGTGACCATATAATTTATCATCCCAACTGCAACACTCTGAGAGTAAAATAGAGAACTCATAATATCGATAACCATGCACCAAGAAAACAGGTGCAAACTGGGACTGCCCAGGTAAGTTGGGACATATAATTATTCTATCTATAACCAAAAAAATTCGTAGATTTAGATATCTTAATGTTCAGCATTTTTCTTTTCTTTACCCTATTCTAGGTCACATTTTACAGAAGATGCTCTGAAAATAGTTGATGTTCAAAGAATGTTAACTATAACCTAGAAAATGTCCCCTTTCCTCATGCCTAGCAAATTGGATCTCTCATCTCTAATTACAAAATCTCTAAATATTGGCCACTCAAACTTTTAAGAATTTTCATGAGTATGAAATAATAAGCAATACATATACTGGTTTCTCCTACTAGTTCCTGCTGACATTTGGTCTTTGACTCCAGTTTCTGACATAGAGCTTGTAAAAGTCTTGTAATTTCCTGAGTGATAGGAGCAACTGACACAGAGGTCCTGACTCCCTTGGATTGTCTGAGTGATAGGAGCATCTTTTGTTCTAATGAGGTGACTCTTGATGGGCTCCTGAATGGGGGCTGGTCACCAAAAAGACCAAGCCATGATTAGAAACTTGGAACTTTTAGCTCCACCCACCATTCTCCAGAGAGAGGAGGGGACTGGAAATTGACTTAATAATCAATCATGCCTACCTGATGAAGTCTCCATAAAAATCCTTACAGTATGGTGTTCAGGGAGCTTCCAGGTTGATGAACACATCTATGTATCAGGCGGGTGGGCCACCACAACTCCACAGGGACAGAAATTCCTGTGCTTGGGCCCTTCCAAACCTTGCCTTAGGTATCTCTTCTTCTGTCTGTTCATTTGTATCCATTAAAATATCTTTTGTGATAAATCGGTAATAGTAAGTAAATTCTTTTCCTGTGTTCTTTGAACCACTCTAACAAATTACTGAACCCACAGAGAGGGTCATGGGAACCTCAGATTTGTAGCTAAGTCAGAAGTCGTGGGTAACCACTACTTGATATTGGCATCTGAAGGGGTAGGGACAGTCTTTTGTAATTGAGCCCTTGACCCGTGGATTCTGCATTAACTCCAGGCAGTGTCAGAATTTCTTGGTGTGGAAAACCCACCTATCTGGTGTCAGAAGTGTCATGAGTATGAGTAGAGGAAAACAGTGAGTTTTATCCCAGGCAGTGGGAAAGTGATAAGATCACCTAACATAAGATCTACCCCCTTAGCAAAGTTTTAAGTATATAATACAGTATCATTTACAATAGGCACTATGCTATACACTACATCTCTAGAACTTATTCATCTTGTATAACTGAAACTTTGTACCCTTTGACTACTGCCTTCCTGTTTTCCCCTCCCCCCAGCCCCTGGCAACTACCATTCTACTCTCTGCTTTTAAGAGTCTGACTATTTTAGATCCCTCATGTAAGTGGTATCATATAGTAATTGTTCTTCTGTGTCTCGCTTATTTCCCTTAGCATAACGTCCTCAAGGTTCATCCATAGCAAATGGCAGTGTTTCCTTCCTTTTTAAAGCTGAATAATATTCCATTGCATGTTCAGACATCTATATTGCTTCCATGTCTTGGCTATTGTATATAATGCTTCGATGAACATGGAGAACAGATATCTCTTCAAGATAATGATTTCGTTTCCTTTGGATATATACCTAGATGCAGGATTGCTGGATCACACAGTAACTCTACAGTCATTCTAGGAGGTATGAGGTAATATCTCATCATGGTTTTGATTTGCATTTCTTTGATAATTAGCGGTATTGAGCACCTTTTCATACACCTGTTGGCCGTTTGTATGTTTTCTTTAAAGAAATTTCTATTCAATTCCTTTGTCCATTTTTAAATTGAATTATTTGATTTTTTACTATTGACTTGAGGGGGTTCCTTATTTATTTGGGGTATTAACCCCTTATCAGATATATGGTTTGCAAATATTTTCTCCCCTTTCATAGAAGCCCTTTCATTTTATTGATGGTTTCCTTTGCTGTGCAGAAGCTTTTTAGTTTGATGCAATACCGCATGTCTATTTTTGCTTTTGTTGCCTTTGCTTTTGGTGTCATATCCAAAATCTTTGCCAGTCTTTAATCAATTTTGAATAGATTTTTGTGTATGGTATAAGATAAATTGTCCACCAGTAAAATAATAAAAATACTGGGAAAATGTACATAAAGAATGTTTTATCTTTGCCTTATTTACAATAGTGAAAAACTGGAAACAACCTAAGCATTCAACAATAGGAGAATGATTAATAAGTTACTGACAACTTAGAAATGGACTATATTTTAAAAGTTTTTATTCATATAAGAACGTTCACAATATAATATTAAGTAAAAATAATATGAGAGAAAGAAGTCAGGAGGGAATACACCAAGATACTGAGTGGTGACTTCCGATCGTTCAGTTAGAAGTTCTTTTGTCTTTAATTTATATTTTACTCAATGTCAATAATATGAAATCTATATTAGTATGTAATATGTGATTTGACACTAATTCTTTTCTCTTTTTTAGAGGTAATTCTGACTAACAGGACAATTGTCAAACTTCTAGAAAGCCAAACACTCATAGATTATGCTCTGTATGCATCTTCATATCTTTTTATAACAAAACTTTGATTGCTTTCTGCCCAGCAGATTAAAAAAAAAGTGGTCAGTATTTGTGTAGGACGTAGAGCAGAAGAAAAAGAAGATAGCAAGTGGGAGAAAGAGAAGTTTGGGCAAGTCCAGGTGTTGTTGTGCATGTGATGTTGTAGCTCTGGCAATCTATTTGGGAATCTGAATCCCCATCAATTCAAAGTTCACTGCACACAGCTTTGCACATAGTAGACAATCAACAAGTATTGAATTAATTAAAAGTGTAGGAGGTTCATATTTCACCTACTCAGACTATTTGTTCTTTAGAGTTTTCTTCAGGTGAAGTTTGCCTGTAATTTAAAAAGCAGCAGCTAAAAAGGAGTTAAAATTGTAGAAAAATCTGAGAAAGGTATAAAGAGTCTTTTCCTGGAGGATTTGCCATTTAAAACTGGAATTGTTTTTATTGCCAGGTATCCTTGGTGGCCAGTGCCTCGTGAAAGCTTAGAAGTTGCAGAAAGCAGGGTTCAAGCGCTCCCTGAGGGCATGGCTTGTAGTTTTCCACTCATTATGGAATCAAACCTTGAAAGCCAGTGCCCAAGCTGAGCCCACTGCACTGCCCCGCCAGAGAGAAAGAAGAGGTAAGAGGATCTGAAAAGTAGAAAATGGAAGACATTTGGACAGTTATTAAATTTAAGGAATCTAATTGTTAAAAAGATTTATGCCTCATTTGGATATGAAGAGAAGAACAGTAGAACATATGGCAGAGCAGTAGCTAGGCTGAGGAAAGGGGTAGAAGATAAGGCTGAATGAAATTTCCTGTGGAGTATCCTTGGAGGTATAAGATGCATGATAGTTTCCTACTTATCTCACTTTTGGTTTCAATAATATCAAAAGGATCTTTCCTCCTTTACTTCCTCCTGATTTTTCCTGCACTTATCTCCTAGGTCCCTGAGACAAATGCAGTGTTTGTCATAATTATGTCTAACACTTCCAAACCACTTTTAACTTAATCAATCCTGTTTGCATGGAAAGAATAAAGGCCTTGGAGCCAGAAAAATTTGAGTCTGGTTCTCCTCCACTACTTCCTAATTGTGTGTTCTTGGGAAGTTGCTTAACCTCTCTGATTCTCAGTCTCCTTGGATGGAAAAGGAGGATCAATGCTGCCCACTTCTAAGGACTATACAGTCGCCCAGTGCCTGGTGCCATAGTAACCACATGGTGAATTTCAGTTGTTAGTATCTGCTCAACAAAATAATATATTTCAGGCTCTTTATTTACTTAATATATGCTATATACTTAACATATAGGTCCTTGCTTTCAAAATCAAGGTAGAAAAATGCAGTGCAACAAACAAGCCTAGGCAATTTAAAAAAGTGATTGAATAACAGTAAATAACATGGGGATCCAAGGATAAAAGAGATGATCGGGATGAGCCACTCTCCAACCTCCCAGTTCATTTGACCCTCAGTACAGTTCTGTTATGGAGGCAGGGAAGTGATAAATGTGTTTGACAGAATGGAAAACTGAAGCACAGGCAAGTCCCGGCTGCATTTGTGATGGATTAAGAAATTTCTATTTTTCTTTGTCTTTCCTAAAGTAAGACTGCTCGTTACTAGGAGATTTGATACTGGCACTCACATTTCTTGATTCTAAGCCCAGGACTTTGTACCTAAACCAGAAGTGCTTGGGAAGTAGGAGAATCTTGCTTCAAAGGAAAATTAAAATTCCAGCTGTGGAGAAATGTCCTTTTTCCTTTTCTACTGACATCATTTTCATATAGGCTTAAAATCTCAATACAATGACTCTGGCAATGTGTGTTTAAGTGTGCTCATGCCTGAATAACAATTTCCATCTTCGGACATCAAAGAACTTTCACTCTGTTGTAATTACACCTTCTTCCTATATGATCATGTTTGTTCAGTTCTCTTTCAAACTCCTCCACACTCAAGCTTTCCCCATACCAAAAGAAACAGTTTTCCACCTCTTGGTCTTACTTCCTTTCTTTTTAGTTGTTTACTCTATTAAAATAAGTCAATCTTGCTTTCCAAAAATAAATATTTAAGTTGAAGTTCTATTCTTCTGTCAAAAGACAAAATAGACATCCTAGTAGAAGAACCAACCACATGTTTAGAGTACTAACAGTGGGAACCCAGGATTTATATTTGTGGGTGCATCAGTGTATATATGAACATATACTATGTTTCTGGTGTACTTTATGGTTGACTTCTTTAGACTCCAATTTGATCTAAAGTCCAAAGTGGCCTCAACTCCCCAAAGACCTTGGGGCTTTATTTTGTTCCAAGAGACAATGCCATAGCAATATCATGTTTGCCTGGTTACAGAGACTTCCACAGAGACCAAGGTATCCCTGGCAAGGTTTAGCAGGCACTGGATTTGAAATAATTACAGCGTCTCTATAATTTGGTTCTGACTGCTTTTGTTCAATGAGTCTGTCAACAAGGATGTATGTTGTACCTCCTTATTATGTGGATAAAGGAAAATATACATGACTAACTTTTTTAAATGGATAAATTACATTTGCATTAAAGGTAAAAATTGCTTTTGGGTGTGCTATGTCATCTTTTACAAAATTCATTACTTTATTATAACTATTAGATGATAAGCATCTTGATATGTGGAACTTGTTCTTACTGCCCTCATCAAGGACCTAGAATAGAAATTGGTACAGAAGGGATGCTACATAATGTGTGATCCACATAAATGTTAAGAGCAATATGACATATCTATCAAGATGCTAGATACATGACATAATCCACACTTATTCTGCTAGTCATAAGTAGACCAAGGACTTCAAGTCTAAGAATAAATGGACATTATAGAAGGTCCACTAGAACTCCAAAGGGACTATATGAGAGACTAAGGAAAAGGTGATGAAGTCAGAGATTGCCTGAGTTTGTCAGAAGAAAATACAAAAATACCCAGTACACAACTTAGGCAAAGTCAATATCAAGATGGTCTTTGTTTACATCTTCTTCTTCTTTTCTCTCCTCTGTTACCTCAAATATTTATTGAAATCTTATTATCTCTCGAGCTCTGTGCTAGGTCTTAGATTTCAAGAGCAAGCAAGACAGACATGGCCCCTTCCTTCCTGGACCTGACAGTTGCTCCTTCTCGTCATTTCCACCTATGTATTGCCTGGAAGCTGGGGACTGGATCCCATGGCCAGACCAAAGCCCAAAAGTAGGGAGAGGACTGACTCGCAGCCCTATAGGACAAGGGGCCAAAGCCATTAAATGGGGTCTGTCCATGAGAGCACTTCTTGTGAATACTTTGACCTTTTCCCTTGTTTTCTCTTGGATTATGGTTACATTTATGTTTAGCCAAGAGTTTTGGTTGTTATTGTTTTGATTTGCTTATCTTTTTAATTTCCCTTTACACAGTAGGACCTCTTTACCTACCACCAACTTGTCAGAAAATTTGATGTATCAGGATAACTTTACATGATAATGTTGCAAAGAATAAATGGATGGAGAATTTTTTTTAAAAAGTGTGGCCTGTCCTATATTTACCCCTCTGCTGAAATCCAGCATGACTTTGAAGAGGCTGTGTCCATGTGTTCCAGGTGGTGATTGGCAGCAAAGAAAGGTTTTCTCCTGGTGGGTTTAGGAGAGGTGAGGAGAAGCAGACAGTAGAGTGAAGCACCTTCCAAGGGCTCAAGAGACAAAGCCTGCCTTCTCCTGAAACACTGGTGAAGTGAACCTTAAAGTGTGTTTCTCTAATTAGGGAAACTCCTCCACTGAGATTTAGAGAGAGATATGTTGGGGAGAGGGTAGATACTTGAGAAAAGTGGGAAAAGTGTGAAATAGGTGAGATAGAGGAAGTCAGAGAGATTTGATGGAGAAACACAGTCCAGATGATTTAGTGGCCATTGGGTTGTCTTTATTTTCTCTAGTAGATTGCCTGAGGATTTAGAAATGGGCTGCACGGGGGTTCATCCCCTTGGTATTTGATCAGGCAGGTACAATGGTAGAACAGGGTAAGAAAGTTAAGGGCATTGAAAAGAAAAATGGAGAAGTGATGGGTCAGAAAATCTCAATCAGAAAGGAAGAAATGAAAATACGAGTTGAGAGAGGGATAGAAAGTAGAGGAATCTATGTATTGGAGGTCTCACTGAGGACAAAGAATGGTAGATTGAGAGTAATTGATTAAAGGTTATGTTCAGAGTCTGATGTCTAACAAAATATTTTTGGAGCTAGAACAATTCTAGGTGAAAAGTTCCAGGGTGTGTCTATGGAAATGGGTGGCTGAAATAGGGGAAGTCATTTAAAATAAGGAAATAAGTGTCTAGGATGTTAAACATGGATATGATGACATCCTGAAAAATGGGTGGATGTTGGATGGAGAGGAAGCCTCTGAGGATGCCAAAGGCTTCAATAAATAAAGAGCAGTGGTGAAGAGAGGTCAGGAGCTGACAGCAAGCAGAAGGCATGGAACAGTATTGCTCAATGGAACTGTTTCCATAGAGGCTGGATATTTTTTAAAGAGATGGTGGAAGAGAAAGAATCTGAAATTGACAGTGTGGAACAAAAATATTATTTACTAATAGAAACCACAGAATTGGCAAGGCTGAGTTGGCATTTTTAACTTTTTCTTTTAGAAAATTTTAAATAGGAAATGAAATAGCATCTTGTAAATGGCATGTATTTTGTTCTCTTGCTTGTATATTTTCTGTGTCATGTTTTCTGCCTCTTGAGTTTATCCTAGTTTAGGCTATCTTAAAACGGATCTGTTCTGCTCTGTGTCTGGTAGAAGAGTTGACTTGTTTGCAAAGTAAGCAGCCCTGTAGTATATTATGACAGAGCGTATCATGTACCACACCCAGATCCCTGTGACTCACAATTCCTAGGAAGGATTGAGAGATATTTAATCACTCATTTGCAGCTAAGTGATCTGATACTTTATTATTATAAGTCCATGAGATGGTGGCTACTATGTGCACAGCCCCTGACAAAGAGAGTTAATGAAAGGAAAGAGAATTGAATCAAATCTCTGTCCTTGGCAACTTCACTCATTTATCCATTTATTCACATGTCTATTGAATGTATCTTCTACGTCATACACCGCTAGACAAACATAAAGTTAGTTGCTAGAAACATAAAGGTGTTTAGTTCCTAATCTTTATTCTTGAGGGACCATGGTTTGGTGGCATCAGCAAATATAGTTGACCATATAACAGCATGGGTTTGAACCTTGTGGGTCCAATTATATGTGGATTTTTTCAATAAATGCTACAGTACTGGTAGGATACCTTCAAGATGGCAGAGGAGTAAGACGTAGAGATCACCTTCCTCCCCACAAATACATCAGAAATACATCTACATGTGGAACAACTCCTACAGAACACCTACTGAACGCTGGCAGATGACGTCAGACTTCCCAAAAGGCAAGAAACTCCCCACGTACCTGGGTAGGGCAAAAGAAAAAAGAAAAAACAGAGACAAAACAGTGGGGATGGGGCCTGCACCTCTGGGAGGGAGCTGTGAAGGAGGAAAAGTTTCCACACAGTAGGAAGTCCCTTCACTGGAGGAGGCGGGGGTGGGTGGGGGGAAAGCTTTGGAACCACGGAGGAGAGCGCAGCAACAGGGGTGCAGAGGGCAAAGCAGAGAGATTCCCGCACAGAGGATTGGTGCCGACCAGCACTCACCAGCCTGAGAGGCTTGTCTGCTCACCCGCCGGGACAGGTGGGGGCTGGGAGCTGAGGCTCCAGCTTCAGATGTCAGATCCCAGGGAGAGGACTGGGGTTGGCTGCGTGAACACAGCCTGAAGGGGGCTAGTGCACCACAGCTAGCCACGGGGGATTCTGGGAAAAAGTCTGGAACTGCTTAAGAGGCAAGAGACCATTGTTTCAGGGTGCACGAGGAGAGAGGATTCAGAGTGAGCTCCAGAGATGGGCGTGAGCTGCAGTTATCAGTGCGGACACCAGAGATGGGCATGAAACGCTAAGGCTGCTGCTGAAGCCACCAGGAAGCCTGTGTGCAAGCACAGGTCACTATTCACACCTCCCCTCCCAGGAGCCTGTACAGCCCGCCGCTGCTAGGGTCCCGTGATCCAGGGACAACTTCCCAGGGAGAACACAAGGCACGCCTCAGGCTGTTCTAACATCATGTTGGCCTCTGCTGCCGCAGGCTCGCTCCACATTCCATACCCCTCTCTCCCCCAGCCTGAGTGAGTCAGAGCCCCTGAATCAGCTGCTACCTTAATCCCGTCCTGTCTGAGTGAAGAACAAACGCCCTCAGGCGACCTACACACAGAGGTGGGGCCACATCCAAAGCTGAACCCCAGGAGCTGTGCGAACAAAGAAGAGAAAGGGAAATTTCTCCCAGCAGCCTCAGGAGCAGCAGATTAAATCTCCACAATCAACTTCATGTACCCTGCATCTGTGGAATACCTGAATAGACAACGAATCATCCCAAAGTGAGGCAGTGGACTTTGGGAGCAACTGTAGACTTGGGGTTTGCTTTCTGCATCTAATTTGTTTCTGGTTTTAGGTTTATCTTAGTTTAGTATTTAGAGTTTATTATCATTGGTAGATTTGTTTATTGATTTGGTTGCTCTCTTCCTTTTTTAAATATATAGATATATATATTTTTTCCTTTTCCTCTTTTTTGTGAGTGTGTATGTATATGCTTCTTTGTGTGATTTTTGTCTGTATAGCTTTGCTTTTACCATTTGTCCTAGGGTTCTGTCTGTCCATTTTTTAAAATATAATTTTTAGTGCTTGTTATCATTGGTGGATTTGTTTTTTGGTTTGATTGCTCTCTTTTTTCTTTCTTTCTTTTATTAATTTAAAATTTTTTTATTTTTAATAATTTAAAAAAATTTTTTATTTAAATAACTTTATTTTATTTTATTTATTTCTTTTTTCCTCCCTTTTCTTCTGAGTTGTGTGGCCAACAGGGTTTTGGTGCTCGACCCAGGTGTCAGGCCTGAGCCTCTTAGGTGGGAGAGTCAAGTTCAGGACACTGGTCCAAAAGAGACCTCCTGGCTCCACGTAATATCAAATGGCAAAAGTTCTCCCAGAGATCTCCTTCTCAACGGTAAGACCCAGTTCTATTAAACGACCAGCAAGCTAACAGTGCTGGACACCCTATGCCAAACAACTAGCAAGACAGGAACACAAACCCACCCATTAGCAGAGAGGCTGCCTAAAATCATAATAAGGCCACAGACACCCCACAATACACCACCGGATGCGGTCCTGCCCACCAGAAAGACAAGATCCAGCCTCATCCATTGGAACACAGTCACCAGTCCCCTCCACCAGGAAGCCTACACAACCCACTGAACCAACCTTAGCCACTGGGGGCAGACACCAAAAAGAACAGGAACTATGAACCTGCAGCCTGCGAAAAAGAGACCCCAAACACAGTAAGTTAAGAAAAATGAGAAGACAGAGAAACACACAGCAGACGAAGGAGCAAGGTAAAAACCCACCAGACCAAACAAATGAAGCGGAAATAGGCAATCTACCTGAAAAAGAATTCAGAGTATGATAGTAAAGATGATCCAAAACCTTGGAAATAGAATGGAGAAAATACATGAAACATTTGAGGACCTAGAAGAACTAAAGAGCAAACAAACAATGATGAACAACACAATTAATGAAATTAAAACTTCTCTAGAAGGAATCAATAGCAGAATAACTGAGGCAGAAGAATGGATAAGTGACCCAGAAGATAAAAGAGTGGAAATAACTACCACAGAGCAGAATAAAGAAAAAAGAATGAAAAGAATTCAGGACAATCTCAGAGACCATTGGGACAATATTAAATGCACCAACATTCGAATTATAGGGGTCCCAGAAGAAGAAGAGAAAAAGAAAGGGACTGAGAAAATATTTGAAGAGATTACAGTTGAAAACTTCCCTAATATGGGAAAGGAAATTGTCAATCAAGTCAAGGAAGCACAGAGAGTCCCGTACAGGATAAATCCAAGGAGAAGCATGCCAAGACACATATTAATCAAACTATCAAAAATTAAATAAAAGAAAAAATATTGGAAGCAGCAACGGAAAAGCAACAAATAAAATACAAGGGAATCCCCATAAGGTTAACAGGAGATCTTTCAGCAGAAACTCTGCAAGCCAGAAGGGAGTGGTAGGACATATTTAAAGTGATGAAATGGAAAAACCTACAACCAAGATTACTCTACCCAACAAGGATCTGATTCAGATTTGAAGGAGAAATTAAAAACTTTACAGGCAAGAAAATCTAAGAGAATTCAGCACCACCAAACCAGCTTTACAACAAATGCTAAAAGAACTTCTCTAGGCAGGAAACACAAGAGAAGGAAAAGACCTACAATAGCAAACACAAAACAATTAACAAAATGGTAATAGGAACATACATATCACTAATCACCTTAAATGTAAATGGATTAAATGCTCCAACCAAAAGACACAGGCTTGCTGAATGGATACAAAAACAAGACCTGTATATATGCTGTCTAGAAGAGACCCACTTCAGACCTAGGGACACATACAGACTGAAAGTAAGGGGATGGAAAAAGATATTCCATGCAAATCAAAAGAAAGCTGGAGTAGCAATTCTCATATCAGACAAAATAGACTTTAAATTAAGACTATTACAAGAGACAAAGAAGGACACCACATAATGATCAAGGGATCAATCCAAGAAGATATAACAATTGTAAATATTTATGCACCCAACATAGGAGCACCTCAGTACATAAGGCAAATGCTAACAGCCATAAAAGGGGAAATCGACAGAAACACAAATATAGTAGGGGACTTTAACACCCCACTTTCACCAATGGACAGATCATCTAAAATGAAAATAAATAAGGAAACACAAGCTTTAAAGGATACATTAAACAAATGGACTTAATTGATATTTATAGGACATTCCATTCGAAAACAACAGAATACACTTTCTTCACAAGTGCTCATGGAACATTCTCCAGGATAGATCATAACTTGGGTCACAAATCAAGCCTTGGTAAATTTAAGAAAATTGAAATCGTATCAAGTATCTTTTCAGACAACAACGCTATGAGACTAGACATCAATTACAGGAAAATATCTGTAAAAAATACAAACACATGGAGGCTAAACAATACACTACTAAATAGCCAAGAGATCACAGAAGAAATCAAAGAGGAAATCAAAATACCTAGAAACAAATGACAATGAAAACACAACGACCCAAAACCTATGAGATATGGCAAAAGCAGTTCTAAGAGGGAAGTTTATAGCAATACAATCCGACCTCAAGGAACAAAAAAGAACTTAACCTTACATCTAACCTTACATCTAAAGCAATTAGCGAAAGAAGAACAACAAAACCCCAAAGTTAGCAGAAGGAAAGAAATCATAAAGATCAGAGCTGAAATAAATGAAAAAGAAATGAAGGAAACAATAGCAAAGATCACTAAAACTAAAAGCTGGTTCTTTGAGAAGATAAACAAAATGGATAAACCATTAGCCAGACTCATCAAGAAGAAAATGGAGAAGACTCAAATCAATAGAATTAGAAATGAAAAAGGAGAAGTAACAACTGACACTGCAGAAATACAAAGGATCATGAGAGGTCACTACAAGCAACTCTATGCCAATAAAATGGACAACATGGAAGAAATGGACAAATTCTTAGAAAAGCACAACCTTCCGAGACTGAACCAGGAAGAAAAAGAAAATATAAACAGACAAATCCCAAGCACTGAAATTGAGACTGTGATTGAAAATCTTCCAACAAACAAAAGCCCAGGACCAGATGGATTCACAGGTGAATTCTATCAAACATTTAGAGAAGAGCTAACACCTATCCTTCTCAAACCCTTCCAAAATATAGCAGAGGGAGGAACACTCCCAAACTCATTCTACAAGGCCACCATCACCCTGATACCAAAACCAAACAAAGATGTCACAAAGAAAGAACACTACAGGCCAATATCACTGATGAACATAGATGCAAAAATCCTCAACAAACAGAAACAAGAGCAAACAGAATCCAACAGCACATTAAAAGGATCATACAGCATGATCAAGTGGAGTTTATCCCAGGAATGCAAGGATTCTTCAATATATGCAAATCAATCAACATGATACACCATATTAACAAATTGAAGGAGAAAAACCATATGATCATCTCAATAGATGCAGAAAAAGCCTTCAAGAAAATTCAGCACCATTTGTGATAAAAACCCTCCAGAAAGTAGGCATAAAGGGAACTTACCTCAACATAATAAAGGCCATATATGACAAACCCACAGCCAACATTGTCCTCAATGGTGAAAAACTGAAACCATTTCCACTAAGATCAGGAGCAAGACAAGGTTGCCCACTCTCACCACTATTATTCAACATAGTTTTGGAAGTGTTAGCCCCAGCAATCAGAGAAAAAAAAGAAATAAAAGGAATCCAAATCGGAAAAGAAGAAGTAAAGCTGTCACTGTTTGCAGATGACATGATACTATACATAGAGAATCCTAAAGATGCTACCAGAAAACTACTAGAACTAATCAATGAATTTGGTAAAGTAGCAGGATACAAAATTAATGCACAGAAATCTCTTGCATTTCTATACACTAATGATGAAAAATCTAAAAGTGAAATTAAGAAAACACTCCCGTTTACCATTGCAACAAAAAGAATAAAATATCTAGGAATAAATCTACCTAAGGAGACAAAAGACCTGTATGCAGAAAATTATAAGACACTGATGAAAGAAATTAAAGATGATACAAATAGATGGAGAGATATACCATGTTCTTGGATTGGAAGAATCAACATTGTGAAAATGACTCTACTACACAAAGCAATCTACAGATTCAATGCAATCTCTATCAAACTACCACTGTCATTTTTCACAGAACTAGAAAAAAATATTTCACAATTTGTATGGAAAAACAAAAGACGCCAAATAGCCAAAGCAGTCTTGAGAAAGAAAAACAGAGCTGGTGGAATCAGGCCCCTGGACTTCACACTATACTTCAAAGCTACGGTAATCAAGACAGTATGGTACTGGCACAAAAACAGAAATATAGATCAATGGAACAGGATAGAAAGCCCAGAGATGATAAACCCATACACAAATGGTCACCTTATTTTTGATAAAGGAGGCAAGAATATACAATGGAGGAAAGACAACCTCTTCAATAAGTGATGCTGGGAAAACTGGACAGCTACATGTAAAAGAATGAAATTAGAACAATCCCTAATGCCATACACAAAAATAAACTCAAAATGGATTAAAGACCATAGTGTAAGGCTAGACACTATAAAACTCTTAGAGGAAAACATAAGCAGAACACTCCATGACATAAATCACAGCAAGATCCTTTTTGACCCACCTCTAGAGAAATGGAAATAAAAAGAAAAATAAACAAATGGGACCTATTGAAACTTAAAAGCTTTTGCACAGCAAAGGAAAACATAAACAAGATGAAAAGACAACCCTCAGAATGGGAGGAATATTTGCAAATGAAGCAACTGACAAAGGATTAATCTCCAAAATTTACAAGCAACTTATGCAGCTCAATATCAAAAAAACAAAAAACCCAATCCAAAAATGGGCAGAAGACCTAAATAGACATTTCTCCAAAGAAGATATACATATTGTCAACAAGCACATGAAAGGATGCTCAACATCACTAATCATTAGAGAAATGCAAATCAAAACTACAATGAGGTATCACCTCACACCGGTCAGAATGGCCATCATCAAAAAATCTACAAACAATAAATGCTGCAGAGGGTATGGAGAAAAGGGAACCCTCTTGCACTGTTAGTGGGAATGTAAATTGATACAGCCACTATGGAGAACCGTATGGAGGTTCCTTAAAATCTAAAAATAAAACTACCATACGACCCAGCAATCCCACTACTGGGCATATACGCTGAGAAAACCACAGTTCAAAAAGAGTCATGTACCACAATGTTCATTGCAGCTCTATTTACAATAGCCAGGACATGGAAGCAACCTAAGTGTCCATCAACAGATGAATGGATAAAGAAGATGTGGCACATATATACAATGGAATATTACTCAGCCATAAAAAGAAACAAAATTGAGTTATTTGTAGTGAGGTGGATGGACCTAGAATCTGTCATAGAGAGTGAAGTAAGTCAGAAAGGGGAAAACAAATATCGTATGCTAAGACATATATATGGTATCTAAAAAAAAAAAAAAAACAATGTTTCTGAAGAACCTAGGGGCAGAACAGGAATAAAGACGCAGACATAGAGAATGGACTTGAGGACAAGGGGAGGGGGAAGGGTAAGCTGGGACGAAGTGAGAGAGTGACATGGACATATATACACTACCAAATGTAAAATAGATAGCTAGTGGGAAGCAGCCTCATAGCACAGGGAGATCAGCTTGGTGCTCGGTGACCACCTAGAGGGGTGGGATAGGGAGGGTGGGAGGGAGATGCAAGAGGGAGGAGATATGATGGTATATGTATATGTATAGCCGATTCAGTTTGTTATACAGCAGAAACTAACACACCATTGTAAAGCAATTATGCTCCAATAAAGATGTTAAAAATAAAAAAAAAAATACTACAGTAGTACATGATGGTTGAGTCTGCGAATGGTTGAATCCATGAACCCTACAAGGTCTGTCTGGCCATCGTCAGGGTCTGAGCTCTTATCCTGGGAGAGACAGGAAACCACTGGTATGTCTAAGCTGAGAGAGTCTGTGCTGGCTATGCTGAGAACATACTTCTACAGAGTCAGGACAGACCAGGAGACCTGAGAGGAAGCAGTCACCCAAGCTAGAAATGAAGCCTGCTCAGACAAGACTATAAAGGGTGGAGGTGGGGAGATGGAGTCAGATTTGAGATGTATTTGGATGTAGAGACAACAAAATTTGCTGATAGATTCTACGCAGGATGTGCAAAAAAGTGAAGCATCAAATAAGACTCCCAGGATTTTTGGCCTGATCTGGAAGGATGCGGTTGTCATTAACTACGATGGGGAAAACTGTGATGTTGGAGGTGGGATGAAAAATAGGAGCTTGGTTTTTTACCTGGTAGGTTTGAAATGCCCATTAGATCTCCAAGCAGAGTTGTCAATTAGACAATTGGGTAGATATGTTTAGAATTCATGGGAGTGATTCAGACTGGACATATAATTTCAGGAATCATACCATTTAGACTAGATGTCATCAAGGAAGTAAGTGTTGATAGAGAAGGGAACAGGTCAAAGGACTGAGCACTAAATCAATGTCTTTAGGACTGTGAGAAATTCAAAGGAGGCAGCAAAGCCAACTGGGAAGACACAACCAGAGACATAGAAGAAAAACCAAGAGAATGTGGCATCCCAGAGAAGAAAGTGCATTAAGAAGAAACAAGTGGTCAACTGTGCCACGTGCTGCTGCCAGTGCCAAGAAACGACCATTAAGAAATGTGAGCATCATTAATGACCTGGATAAAAGCAGTTTTAGTAAAGCGATGGGGGGAGGGGCAAAATCCTCATTGAAATAAGTTCAAGGAGGAGAAAAATTAGACCCAGAAATTACTTACAAATCTTTTGAAGAGCCCTAAGGGAAATAAAAAATGAGGCAGTGGGACTTCCCAGGTGGCACAGTGGTTAAGAACCCACCTGCCAATGCAGGGGGACACAGGTTCGATCCCTGGTCTGGGAAGATCCCACATACCATGGAGCAACTAAGCCCAAGTATGCCACAACTACTGAGCCCACATGCTGCAACTACTGAGCCCGCATGCTGCAACTACTGAAGACTACACACCTAGAGCCCGTGCTCTGCAACAAGAGAACCCTCTGCAATGAGAAGCCCACACACCACAATGAAGAGTAGCCCCTGCTCGATGCAACTAGAGAAAGCCCGCACAGCAACAAAGACCCAACGCAGCCATAGATAGATAGATAGATAGATAGATAAATAAATAAATAAATAAATAAATAAATAAATAAATAAATAAATAAAAATGGGACAGTGGCTGAAGGGAGAAGTGGGTCCAGAGAGGACTTCTGTTTCTTTGAAAATCAGAGAATTAACAGTATGTGTGTATGTTTGCAGGAAAGATCCAATTGAGAGAAAAAACTGATGATGCAGGTGAGAGGGGAGACAATTGCTGGAAGAATGTCCTAGAGTAGGAGAGGTAAAGATGGGATACAGGGCCTGAGTGGAGGCTTGGAGCCTAGACAACAATGCACACTGAGTCCTGGGTCCAGCATGCAGGCCGCCAGTTTGCAACATCGGCACATTTTATCTGCTTATCCTGAAAATATACTGGACATTGTGGGTCCTTCACAGCAGAAAAGGCTTTCTTTGGAAACATCACCAACGTTCAGATTTTCCTCATTGTAAACATTGCCAAGATAAAGCTGCTGCCCATAATTAGTGGGACTTTGAGGGAATCATGTGCTCTGGAAATAGCTGAATTTGGGTTCGAAATGAAGAAATAAAGCTTGAATTGATTTCAAATTGCATCATCCACACTAGAACTACTTACATTTCTTTTTAACATTTTGGTCTTAGTCCACCAGGAACAGATAGCCACATAATTTCAGCCCCTAGATTAAAACCACTGACAGCTCTCCAAGAATCTGATTTGTCTTTTAAATGCATGTTGATATCATCACAGAAAAATTCTAAGTTTGGGGACCTCCTCTTGGAAGCTTGGACTTGTCACATATTTGAAATGATAAAAACTTTATTTCTGAAACAGTACTTCAGTTAGAAGTAAAAACATTAGTGCTCTGTGCGCAGACTGAGCACCTGTGATCCTTGGCAGCCCTTCTGTATTGGCTGCTTTGAGAAGGAAGGCTCTCCTTGGGTCAACATGCCCCATTACTTTATCCATGGTGAATAGCACTTTGTCAAATGATTTTATTAGGAAACGTGACTAGAACCTGAAGATTTTCTTTAATAATTCACAAGTTAATTGGCTTTGGAGGACATGTATTGACACACTTTGTTGCATTTGAGGTAATATTTTGGATAAGAAGAGCCTACTCTCTAAGCCATTTAAAAGGAAACAACTAATCCAGTTTGCCTTACTTGCTGGATGTTTCTGTCCTAAAAACAAAGAAGATTTTTAAACTCTTGCCTCTTTTCTCTATTTTTAATTGATATATCCAGTTTTCTCAAAGTTCCTACCCAGATGCTAAATAAATATTGGCTGATAAAGATGTTTCTGTTCTTTAAGTGATAATAGCATCACACGAAATAGTTAAGCAGTAAAAAAAAAAAAAAGATATATACACACAATGACTTCTGGTTTAAAATGATGAAAAATGAATATTCATGTTTATTACTACTCTTTCCCAAAATGCCACTAAAGTGACAGGAAAGGAATTTTTAAAAATACATTTATTTATTTATGAATGATTTATTTTTGGCTGGGTCGGGTCTTCATTGCTGCGCGCGGGCTTTCTCTAGTTGCCGCGGACAGGGGCTACTCTTCGTTGCAGTGCGTGGGCTTCTCATTGTGGTGGCTTCTCTTGCTGCGGAGCATGGGCATTAGGCACGTGGGCTTCAGTAGTTGCAGCACGCGGGCTCTAGAGCCCAGGCTCAGTAGTTGTGGCGCACGGGCTTAGTTGCTCCGCGGCATGTGGGATCTTCCCAGACCAGGGATGGAACCCGTGTCCCCTGCATTGGCAGGTGGAATCTTAACCACTGCGCCACCAGGGAAGCTCAGGAAAGGAATTTTTTTTAAGGCAGAAAAACACAAGAGAATGACAATGGGTGAGGAGATGCACACGGGTGTCCGAACGGTAACTAATTTAGCAGAGAGTAGGAAGCTAAAACCTAACTGCCTGCAGAGGGAGAAGCTGGCCTGTTTATGCTGAAGAACCTCACAAAAGCTGAGAAACTGGAGGCACCAAGAACCTCTGAAGATGGGGGAATGAGGGTTTGGACTGAAATTAGGAGAATGGGTTGAAAATATACGTGAAGTATATAGACCTCCAAGGATCCTTCTCATATCCAGAGCATCCAAGTGACTACCTTGGCAGGAGGAAGCGGGTATTAAGTGGAAAAATCAAGGCAGAATAATTCTCGATTCTAAGATAACAGAAAGCGAAAGAAGAGGGGTAGGAAAGACAAATATTAAGATCCCAGGATGTTAGTAGCCAGGCTTATACCTCTCTGTTCCATCCCAGGCAAGGCTTTGGAGGATTTCTTTCTAGAGAAACAGATAGACCTAAGAGAAAATATTTTCAGACAATAATATATGGAGCTACTTCCTACTCTCAATAACTCTACAGTCAAGCCAACGAGGAAACAAACCTGGACCATACACACACAGAGAATTCTGTACCAACTTTTTGGAGCCTTACTCGTCAATATTAAAGGAAAATTAAGAATCATAAGAGAGCTGAGAAAAGCCTCCAGCATGAGAAACAGAGGCCAAAACTAAAAAAACAGAGACAAAAAAAAAAAAAGCAACTCAGAAGACACATGCAGACAGTGCAAGCAGTGGAAGAGTTACCCACCACCAAAACAAAACAAAACCTGCATAATTAATATCATCATCTATAAAAAAAGATATTATATCTATGAAACGAGAAAAGGATGCTGGTAAAAGCAAAAGAATATTCAGAGACTAAGTAAGAGCTAATGGTAACTGAAAAGATCATAGCAGTAATAAAAGTTCAATAGAAGGACTAAATGATAAAATTGAGGACATCTTTAAGGAAATATAACAAAAGGACAAAGAGATAAAAGATAGAAAAAAAAGACACAAAGTTTAGAGAACTAATAGGAATCTTAGGACTAATAGTCTAACTAATAGGAGTTCAAGGAAGAGAATACAGAAAAAAATTATCAAAAGAATAATATAAGAATACTTCCCAAAACTGGAGGATATGAATTTCTAAATTGACTTGTCCAGCAGAGTGAATGAAAAAGTCTAATACAAGGCATATTGAGATAAAATTTCAGAGTTCCAAGCTCAAAGAGAAGAAAGTATAGCGTTATAGAGAATAAAACTGGGCCAAACATAAAGAATTTGGAGTCAGAATGACATCTAAATTCTGGAAGTTAGTAATCCTGAAGATAGATGACAATAAAGAAATGCCTTCAAAATTCTAAGGAAAAGAAATTTCAACTTAGATTTTAAAAACCTAGACAAACTTTCAGTCAAGTTTGTGGGTAAAACCAAGATTTTTCAAATATTCAAAAAATTTAAAAAGAGAAAATTACCTCCAATACTCCCCCTCCCCCTTTCAGGAAGCTATCAAAATGAGGAGAAACACAAGACAAGAAGACAGAGGTGCAGGAAGCAGGAAATCCAATAACAATAATAACAAAAAAGGCAAAGTTAATTCTCAGAATCATGATAAAAGGAAGTCCCAAGATGACAGAGGTACAGATTGGTATAAGATAATGAAAGACTACAAAAGTTTGTACTCCAAGAGGAAGAAAAAAATGGAACTCATAGTTTATTTAATGTCTGACCATATTTTAGGGAGTTTTACAGTTCTGTGTAAAGTTAGTGAGAGGTACATAGAAAAACTGAGCAAACAGTAGAATGAGGCAATTATCAATGGAAAGAAATATTTTAAAAATTAATGCAAAAAGAAAAGTTAATGCACTACATACTAATCTGTTAATATTTATAGTACTAATATATAAATACTGAATATTACTTTAAGTAAGGATTGTTATATAACTATATTGAGAGCATGAGGGAGAGAGATGGGAAGTATGTGGGGAGAGTAGGGGTGTAAGAGAGTTAAATTCTAATCTTCCATAAGAAGAAGTCAACAGATAAGGTCTAAAATTGATAAAGAAATAGTAAGACATGAAGAATAGAGTTATGGAGGTACATACCTGAAGATATAGTTAAAAATGCTGAAAATTGCTACCTTTTAGGAGGATGCTGGGTCAGGGAACTACTGCTTCATGCCCTTAAAAAGTACTGTTTGGATTTTTAAATTGCACATACACACACATATAGCCTAAAATTTATATTAAAAGTCACATATAAAGCCATGTAGGAAAAAAGATTTATTGTGAATATTTAGTAAAATAATGTGTGTACAACACATAATATAGTGTTGATACATCATAGATTATTAATAAATTCCTAAGATTTACTAGTTTGTAATATAAAGGCCGTCTCATTAACAGAATAATCAGCAAATACATGTACATCTTTACTCATCATTCTCTAGTAAAACATTTTTTTACTAAGAGTTGTGGAAGATATAAAGAACTATGAAACATAATCCTCACACTAAAATAATAGCCATGACAGCTAATTTTTAATTGGTGTAAAATGCACACCAAGCATTGTTCCAAGTACTTTAAATTAACTCACTAAATTCTATGAGTTAGATACTATTATTATCTACACTTTATAGATGAGAAAACTGAGGCCCAGTAAAATGAAGTAACTTATCCGGGTCATGGAGCTCGTAAGAGATGGCGCCAGAATTCAAACCCAAGTAGAAGGCTTGAGAGTTGATGTTATCCACTGTGTCACACTGCTTTATGTCCTAGTTGAGAAGAACAAACAGAACTAAATGACCTTATGAGATTTAAAAGAGTTCAACATAGTGCTAGAAGAGATGTCTCAAATACATGTAAGCATATTTTAGGGAAAATAAGTGTATTACTGTAAGATTCAGAGGAGAGTGAGAACCCTTCAGGTTAATGGTCAAGGAAGAATTTACTTGGACCAAGCTGGGCAGGGAGGGCATTCCTTGTGAGTGAGTCAGGATGTGGAGGTGGGAACTGGATGCCAGAGGTCAGCAAGGAAGGTGATTTGACCAGGTCATTGCAAGTTTTGTTCATCCACACACGAGACCAGTGAGAACAAGGCAGGAAGGACCTAATGTCAAATTACAAAGGGCCTTGATGGCAGGCTAAGAAAACTGAACTTGATCCTGTAGAAATGGGTAGTCATCATTGAGCAGGTGGGAGTTTAATCTGGACATGGTACCCATAATCAATGGATAGGAGAAGAGGAAGTGGGAAGAACAGGGAAGGGCTTATTGTGACAGGCTGGATGAGAGTTTTCAAGATCAGACTGGGGTTAGTGAGAGTGCTGAGAAAGGGCTGGATTCTGGATGGGAAAAACCATCAAGACTTGCCAAAAAATGTTGGATTTTGTCTTCTCTACCAAGGAGAAATTTTTTCAAACTAGAAAGGATGGAACTGATATGATTCAAATGGAATTAAATTGCAAGAAGTTCAAGTAAATAAGTTCAGATCACTAGATTCAAACAAGTTACAACCCAGAACAATCAAATACTGAGCAATTATGATCTTGAATCAGTTGATAGGATTTCTTTTAAAATGAGTGTAAGGATTTCTAGAATTAATAGTAATGTATGCTCAATAGAGAAAATAAATTAAAATAGAAAGAAGAAAAAATCAGTAAGCATACCCCACAGATATATCCTTAGCTGACATTTTGGTTTATTTTTTTCAATCTCTTTTATATATAACTTTGTTTTCATGTTGATACATAGTCAGATTGATGATCATAATATGTATAGAATTTATAATTTTTATCTTGCTTGAATAACATTGTAATAAAACATTTCATATTCTGTTACAAATTTATTTGTATATATAACTGAATCACTACATAACATTCAGTATTGTGGGTATACATACCAAAAGGTATATAACCAAATATCATTGGATATTTAAGTACTTTAAAAAAAAGGTTTTTTTATATAAGTATAGTATCTTTTTGCTTAAAGGCTTTTTTTCTGAATTGTGAATTACTTCCTTAGGCTAGTTTTCCAGATAAAGATCTTTAGGAGAAACAAGAGAGTATGAAATGAGCAGCCAGTTTAAACATAACTTCTATTTAGGTGGAGGTGAAAGAGTTAAACTGCAAAACCTTAGTGAGACAACAAAATGACCGTTTGTTTTAACCACACTGCTGCCCCTGAAGGACAACTGATAATGACACATGGGAAATAGCTCATAGAAAACATCCAAGTAGGCACAACTATGGTCTGATAATTAACGTCAGAAGCACACTTTAGTTGTGCCTATATTTATGTGTTTTTATATTGCATTTACATTTACAGGTATTTACTAAGTTAACTGGGAAAATGAACATAGTACGTTCTTAAGTGTGGGTATAATTATTCTCCTAATTCATCCTACTGTTGTTTAAAAATCCTGAATTCATGGAAACAGTAAAGATTATGGAAAAGAGATATCTGATCCAGTTAGTACTCACTGACGCTTAGAGTGAGAATCATGTGCTTGGAGTGGTGCCTGCAGGAGTTGCCGTTTCATTTTGCAGGATGTATATTGTGACCTGTGAGTGGTGTGATGGACCAAGTGAAAAATCTGTAGTCAGATGATTTGGGTTCAAGTTTCGCCCTGATCATTACCACATGTATGACTTTGACTAGTTAGGTAATCCTTGAGACTCACTTAGGGGAGGATCATAACACCTATCTCAAGGAGTGGATGGAGGACTAACTGAGATATCAGTGAAGAGCACCCTAGAGGCAACGAGACCCTCCAAGCATCTGAATTGTTGCTGTCATCACATCTGTCCCCCACATTATGCTGGCACAGGGTTTAGTGGGGATTCACTACATGGGAGAGGTCATTGGAGGAGAGCCAGAAACTCTCCTCACTAGCTCTGAGAAATCAAGTTAGTGGCTTGTTCTCACAGCTCCTCAGATGGAACGGTAAGAACAAGCAGGGGTCAAAACTGTACAGTTAATGGAATCTTCCTGGTTTCCCTTTGATGGTAAGTCACGCTGGAAGTTCCCACGGATGTTCTGGTAATGGTGAGCCCTCTGATTTGACCCTGGACCTCTCAGAATATAGTAAACAACCAGGATTATACTACGCAAATCAGAAGATTGATCCAACATGCTTAAAATTTTTTTGTCATGTTGTCAATTTTCTCATATATAATAACTCAGTTTTTTGGAAGTCAGCAGAGTCCACTACTGTTGTTCATTATAGGCTAAGATTATTGCACAACCAAGGTTAACTCTACTTAATTAAAACTGATCTACTAAATTAGGGGGCAAAAAGGGAAGAGGTACATTTGATTGTGCTGTCCTCGATATAATGACTTACTTGGTCCTTTGTTGCTAAAGCCCACCAACTCCAGAACTGAAAACTTTGATCTCATTTTATGGTTCTTAATCAACTTTATGGAGGTGCAATTTACATAAGCCAAATGGAAACATTTAAAGTATTCAGTTTGATGAGTTTTGACAAATGCAAACATGCATAACCACCACCCTGATCGATATACAGAGCATTTTTGTTGCCCTCAGAAGTTCCCTGTTGCCCTTTTACAATCAGTCCTCCTACCCCTTTGCAGTGCCCACTCTAGACAGCCACCAATTTGATTTCTATCACAGTAAATTGATTTTGTATGTTCTAGAACCTCGCACAAATGGAATCATATAGTATGTACTCTTACGTGTCTAGCTTCTCTTGGCTCACCATGTTTTTGAGATTCATTCATGTTGTTGTTTGTATCACTAATTTGTTCCTTTTCAATATTGAGTAAATATGGACGTACCAATGTATGCAGGCACTACAATTTGTTTATCCATTCCGCTGTTGATGGACATTTGAACTGTTTCCAGTTGTGGCTAATTAAGAATAAAGCTGCTAAGAACATTTATGTGCAAGTCTTTTGTAGACATGTTTTTATTTTCCCTGGGTCAATACTTAGAATTGGAATTGCAGGGTCATAAGGTATCTGTTTAACTTTATAAGAAGTGACCAAAGTGTTTCCCAAAGTGGTTGTACTATTTTACATACTCATTAACAGTGTATGAGAATTCCAGGTGTTCTATCCTCACCAATAAAAGGTCTTTTTAAACTTTAATCATTCTCATGGGTGTTTAGTAGTAGCTTATTGCTTTTTTGCTTTTGCTTTTCATTTCCTTGATGAATAATGAATGATATTGAGCTTTTTTTCCCCCTGTGCTTATTTTGGCCATTCCAATACCTTTTTTTTTGTAAAATGTCTTCAAGTGAAGAAAGCAATAGATGGCGAGACACCTAAACCTGGGTGGATAAAGATACCATTCTTTGAATGAAGAAGGTTTGAAGTAGAAAGAGAGGTGATTGATTGAATATAAAACTGAGCTCACTTCCATATAGTTCTCAAATAAACTCAAAATCTTCTTTATAGTTCTTTTATCCTGGAAAATTCTTTCCTCTCTTTTCTACCTAGTGAAGTTCTAATCTGATACAGAGGTCAGGGAAGATTTACCTAAACTATGAATTACGAGGGAGAAATGGCCAAAGGTTGAAATAATGTTTTCAGTCCTCATCTTACTTACTATATCTGCAGTACTTATTAAACAAGTCAATAAATTCCAGGGTCATAAAGAAGATAGACCGGTAAATACAACTTAACTACAATTTATTCAGTGCCTATTCTGTGCATGGAATTGCACTAGGGAATAAAAGATAAAATGATAAATTAGATCTTATACTTGCCCTCAGTAAGTTCAAATCTCCTTGCAGTTTAGACTTGTCCTTCAATTAGCCCATATGTGGCAGAACAGACTAAGAAAGTACCAGCAGGGAGAGGCCAAGTGCTTCAAACCACAAGGATTAATGTGTAGGAGAGGGGAAGAAAGGATACCATGGAAGTCTTAGAGGAGGTGGTAATAGATGGAGACCTTGAGGAAAGAGCATTGACTGATTGCAGTTAATGCTTGTTTGAGGTAAATTGCTTTCTTTATAGCAAACTATTTGGCTTTATATGAAAAAGTGCAATTTATCCCAAGGAAATGCTCATCTTTAGGTAATTGGGTTTTATTTGACAACTAAAAGAGAAGTGGTAGGAAAATATTTACCCACTAATGAATACTTCTGAGAAATATCAAGGAACAGTTAGCTTTAATTATATACCAACAAATATAAAGTAATGTGTAGTGGAAGTAGCATAATTTTAAAGCTACTTAGATCTGGATTCAAATCTTGGCTTTGCCGTCTGTATCCTTTGGTCTGATCATTTTCTCCTCTGAGCCTCAGTTTTATCATGTGAAAATGGACGTAATAGTAGTTTACTCATGGCACTGCTGTGATGGTTAAGCAGTGAGGTTAAGCCTCAAACTAAGAGTAGCACATTATGTGATCCTTAAATACAAATTTCTTTCTTCTCTTCTTACCCTTGTGCAATTCTAATGAGCTCAGATTGAAGTTCTGCTTTTTAATTTGCAAGATCATAAATCAAGGCAAACAAAACACAGATGGGACTACAGGGGAGGAAGGGAAGGAGGACAATGTTTAAACAAATCTGGATCTTTGTAAATGACCTAATCTTTGCCAAAGAAGAAATTCTACTGGGTGGGAAAAGAATAAGGAGGATAACTGAATGATCTCAACACTATTAGCATCTCCTTTATATTTCTTTTATAGATTTTTCAAACTGTCTGTCATGACATGCTCTTTTTTATAAATTACATGAAAAGTGGGCACATCCTGGTATATGAAGTGTTCATTCATGCCTGTCATTGCCATCAATTGTTGCCAATATTTATTGAGTATTTATTGTGGGTCAAACAATATACCAAATGCTTTACATACATCATCTCATTTGTCCATCACAAAAACCCTATGAGGTAGGCAACATTATCACACCTGAGTTATAAATGAGCAATCTGTGTCACAGAGCGGTTCGATACCAGCCCACACAGAAAGTAAGG
Organism: Balaenoptera physalus; assembly: GCF_965194825.1. Classification (NCBI taxonomy): domain Eukaryota; kingdom Metazoa; phylum Chordata; class Mammalia; order Artiodactyla; family Balaenopteridae; genus Balaenoptera; species Balaenoptera physalus. The sequence continues at coordinate 36,622,826 of NC_138882.1, forward strand.
GAGCAATAGAGTCAGTATTTGAGACTAAGTCAGTATGACTTCCAAGACTGCCCACTCAGTCTTTGTGCTATGTTGTCTCCCGTCACACACTCATACACACACGCTAATACACATACACATATACTCACACACACATGAACATACTTACATACCTACACATGGATGTACATACACCACACATACTCACACATCCACATCCTCTCAGATGCACAGCCACACACACATTAATACACATAAATACATGCACATAGACATATACTCAAACACACACACACCTCACACAAGTTTCTGGCTCCTGCCACCACCTCCACTTCGGCAAAAATTCATGCTGTCTCACAAAATTAGGGCTCGGCAAAGAAACATTTGCTTATGTGAGTCAAGCATCACACTTCCATTTGGCTGCTGAGCCCTTCCTCACACACAAGGAAGCCAGAGGCAGGGCAGGATGCCATTGTGCCAGGTGAAAATGTCTCACGGTATTAGGCCACTTTTACTGGGTACTGCTAAACCTGTACCCAGTGGAAAAAAAGAAAGCTATATCTGATGTAGTAGACTGATGCCTTGATTAGTGAATTCCTGGAGAATAAACTCCCTTTATAAGAAATGGAAGTCTGCTCATTTGTTTTCACTTACTTTTTAAGAATACACTTTACTTATTCTGCACAGCACAGCTGCTCTGGTTTGCAGCTGCATGACAAAATACCTCAATAAAAAGTTTTTGTTTGTGTTGGCCATCTTAAGACTGCTTAGGGATAATTCTAGGCTGAGTTATGAATGCAAATATGAAACAGACTGATTTCCTAGAATTGAGGAACTGAAAGACACTGAAAGACTGGGGTACTTTGGTACTAGGTCTGATGTCGTGGTCAGGGAGGTTTCCCAGAGGAGGTGATGCTGAGCAGTGTAACAGAGAGTTAAGATCCTAAGCCCCAGCTCCACCCCTCATAAGCCAAGTGATTTGAGGCTAGTTACTTCCCTAAACACCAACTGTCTCACTTATAACTAGGGTGATAATATTTGGCTCATGGTTTTGTGTCTCTAGGCTTTCGGGAAATTACGTTCTCCTCTTCTCTTTCCACTATCCTCTCCTTCCCCTTTATTATTTGTACTCTAATGTGGGGGGGTGGCAGGGAGGGCGGGTAGCAAGGCTCACTCCTCTGGCCTCTTTGAGTTTCTGTTTACACTCCTTCCCTTGGTTACCTCGCCTTCAAGCCATGTCTCATCCATGCTCCAGCCTAATCTCTCCTACATTTTCATCTCATGCTGTACATCTCCAGATGGACACCGTGCCCAGGCATTTTGTATTCAACAAGTGCTCAGCCAAATTTTTATTTCTTCCCTAAATTACCTCTTGACTTTGGAATAGATAATTCTTTCAAATAGGGCCTCTAGTCTCACAGATACCAAACCACTGAGCCGGCTTTAACGCTTTTATTCCTTGTTCCTTATCAGTCACCAAATTCTGAGTTCTTCCATTGAAATGTATTTGGTTGGAGCAAACATAGAAACTGAAATGGCTATAATAATTGTGTCAGTGGTTTTTCAGAGGAACAAGATTGTTTCCTTAATATAGATTTATTATTTTAAAATTAAAGATGTTTCTGTCCTCCAATATGAAGTCACTGGACCATTGCATAGTTAGCTAAATTGAGTCTTTACTCACAGTCATTCCCACTGCAACATCTTATACACAACTGCCAAATTAACCTCATACTTCCTGCTTAAAATCTTCAACTGGCCTCCAATGCTTCTGAATAGCATAAAATGTGGAAGCCTTCTGTTTAAGGCTCTCTCAAGTCTGTTGCCAGCCTATCTTTCAGCCTTTTTTTCCATTAGTCCAATTCAGTTCCCCAAGCTCTCCCTAAAGGAAACTCCTTACTATTTGTGGAATCAAATGAGCTTTTCCTGACCCCAAACCTTTGCTCATACCATTCTTATCTTTTCTCATATTTTCCCTATTGCATTGATATTCATTTGTCATATTTAGCTGAATCACTAGGCCGTTAGCCTCCTCCACCCCAATTGACATGTTCCTTTTTCTCTTTTCTGAACCCCCATACTACATTGATTGTGGCATGCTCACAGTATTTATCATGTAAAACCTCTCTCCTAGGTTACAGGTTCTGGAACACAAGTATTGGCCCTTTTTTAGTGTGCTTCTGAGTACTAAGTGGCCCTCAATTTATTAAAAACCTTTGATGTAGTCATTGGATGGTTCCTGGGACAGCGGTGGGAGCCGTGTTTCCTAACCTCTGCCAAAATCATAGATCTATTTTCTATTTTGTTGAATGTTTTTCAATTTAATTATATAAACATTGTTTTGGAATTGGAGAGCTCTACAGAGACTATTTTAGTCCCAAACTCTTTCTTAATCAATGGGTACATGAGTCCCTGAGAATACATAGCTGGTTTTTGGTAGGTCAAGTATGAAGGCTCAGCACCACTGCTGACACCAAATGTAGCTGGGTCTCAAATCACCTCCCCAAATTGCCTAATTCAGTGTCCTCCACACAGAAGAAACCTTTGCTGACTGATTCCAACAGAAAGAATGTAGTGTGGTAGGGTAAGATAGGTAAGTGTACTTTTGGGAATCAGACAAACTGGATTTAGATTCTGGCCTGGTCACTTAGTAGCTGCACAGATGTGGGTAAATTGCTTACTTACACAGCTTGTTTCCTCATCTATAAAATGTGGACAGTTATCTCCACTTCATGAAGTTGTATTGGAAAAATTGTATATAACGTATATGAAGTGACTGGAACACAACAAATTGAGGCCAAAACAATCTTCAGTAAATTATGTTTGTATATTTAATTTTTCTTAATCATGTATAGATTTTTGTCATAGAACCTTTTTCTAAATTGAATAAATGGATACTGGATTTCTTTTTTTTTCTTTTTGCAACATTCTGAGGAAATGTTGAAATTTCCTGGGAGTGGTATTACTAAAAGTGTTACTAAAGAGTCCACCCAGTTATTGCTCATAAAAGTTCCTTTAAATAATGTATTATCAACTAAGTAGTTTGGAAGGTAAATGCTTAGAGCATTTAGTGTGGCTAAGCTGGGTGAGAGACATAATTTTTTTTTTTTTTAATATTTGCAGACTTCATTGTTTTCTTTGGATAAAAAGCCATTATATTCACTTAATAAAAACTTAGAGAGCTCTAAGTTAAGTCTTAGGCCTCAAAGTGAAGTCTTCTAACAGTTCCATAACTGGACTTGGCCGTCAACTATTTTTTATGATGCCACCTTGCCTTTCACACCAATTCTGTGAGCTCAAGCAGGAATGTACACTACCTGCCTATGATGGTGTGGCAGAAGGGAGTGGTAGTTAAGGTCATGGGAGGCTCTTTGGAAGAATAAATGAAGACCTGGTATTACTTCTAAAACACTGCTGGGCCCTGATATACTTTGTGTTTTTATGTCAAATATGGGAGTAAAAATAAGGTGTTTTAATATCAAATATGAAGATCATATTAGATGGTTTTAAAAGCACCTCCCCTACCCCCCTTCTAAACTCTAGAATGTTTTAATACTGATAGGTCATGAAAGCCTATAGGAGTTCCTTTCCTGGAATCCGTACAGGACTGGTTCCAGCACTGGGTGACACAAGGTTCCGTTCAGTACAGTAAGCATGAGTTAGAGAAAATGCTGTCATCAAAACTGTTGTTTTCCTCCTTATAAAGCTCATACAAACCAATAAAGAGTGATCAGGAAGCATTTTGGAAAGGATAGGAGGCATGGATTCCACAGCTGGTCTGTGGACCAAGGCATAATTCCAAGTTAGGGATTCCATTTAATTAGGTAAAGTGTTTGAGGGCATAGGAAACCTAGGCTAGGACTCTGCTAACCAGATCAGGTAAATTACTTAAGGGAAACATGTACTTTGAGTCACTCTCCTTGAAGATGAGTAAGTGGCCTTCTCATCAATGTCCTTTAGTGTTTTTGACAGAGACAGTCCTGGGCTGGGTGGATCTTCACTCTGACCAGCACCATATAGCTCTGTGGTTCTCAACCTGGCTGCAAAGTAGAATTACCTGGAGCGCTTTAAATAATCCTGATGCCCGGTCCTATCTCCAGAGATTCTAATTTAACTTGTCAGGTTTAGCTTGACATCTGGATTTTAAAAACACCGCCTCCCCTGCCCACCCCCCCCCCCAACCCCGATACACCCCATGCGATTCTAAGGTATGGCCAGCCTGGCAAACCCCTGGCATATACTTAAGGTCTTCTAACAAACCTTCCTCTTAAAATCCACCATCCTACCATTTAGCTTTTTAGCTTTCTGGCGCTCGGTTTTTGTTTTGTCATCTTTCTCCCGGCCCGACACACAGGCATACTCCACAGGATGGTGACTTTCTATCTGCAGTCACACTACAATAGTCCCTAAGTAGAATTCAAGAGGTGTCCTTGGTATATAAGAAGAACCCTGGAGACGAAAGCGATTCTCATGCAAACATGGTAAAAACAATGTTCACTCCCTGCTGTGTTTCTTGACCTGTTTTCTGGGGTCGTTTCCCACTTGCTGTTTTCGTATTACAGAGTTTCCTAGGAGACAACACACTGTGGTGTCTATTCTTCCATCCTCCTGTTGGCATTTGACAGACCTCCTAGTTGAAGACACCACTTCCCTGGGTGGGCCCTATTTCTCAGCTCCGGGAGCAAACAAATTCCACCGCACCTACAGCTCAGCTTTGCAGCGCTCAAGTGCGCTTAATTTCCACTTAAACTAATTCAGATTGCCGGGGAGCAAAGCCTGCGCCACTTAACCATTCTGCTCTCTCTTCCGTTCCCCCCATTTTTTTGTTTACTTAAGAAAGCAGATATTTACATTTCCACTTGGCGGCTCATTGCAGCCCCCCCGCCCCTCCCCACCCTCCCCACCCGCAGCGTCCAGCGCCGGAGAGCTCCTCTCCTTGCCCAGGATCCCTCTTTCCTCTGCTTGGGTCCCCTGAGGCCAGTGACGATGGAGCCCCCGCCCTTACCCGGCCCAGCACCTGGTGTGAGCAAAGCCCTGCTCCACCCACCTCTTTTGGAGATTCAGAGCCCTGGCCCCGCCCAAGGCGCTAATTTAACTCGAATTGCAGAACTACCGGGCGCTGCTCCTACTTCCAGCTCCTGGCTCGAGCCTGCTTGGTCTTAACCTCAGAGACCGCGGAGCCCCGAAGCCGGATCCCCGTCCCCGCGCGCTATGAGTCCCGCGCGGCGGAGCGCCCCCGCCGTGCTGCGCCTACTGGGCAGGCTGGCCCCGCCGCTGCTGCTGCTTCTCCTGCGTCCTCCGGCTGCGTCGGGTGAGTGGGGGTCGGGGACCCCCCTACGGGGACCCCCCACCCCAGCCCTCAGGCTAAACCTTTAGGCAGTGTGGGAAGGGCAGGGCCCGTCTCTACAACAACCGAAAAGTCGGCGGACCAGGGTAGCTGAGGAGTGTCGGCATCCCTAATTGTTCCCGTAATCCTCTACCTTTAAGGATCAGAGCTCCTACTGGCACGATCCCTGGGGACGGGAAGAAGCTCTCCGCGGCTAGCCGGCAGTTAGGAAGCTTGCTGTGCTGGACCCCAGCTGGCAGGGTTTTAGGAGTGAGGCGTGGAGGGTAGAGGGAGCAAACACCCGGAAGCCGAAAGGTAGGGCTCGAATAGAGTGAATCCTCAGCATCTCCTTAAGGGTGGAAGGCCAAATAGTTGACCACTCTCACCTCTCAACAGGGTCCAGTCGTGTACAGATGTGGCGCTACAAGTTTGCGCGTCATCTCCTCCAGGTGTAACGTTCCAAGGGGGCGTCTGCCTTTATTGTGTGCCTAGCAACATTATGTATGTGAAAGTCTAAAACACTATATATATTTTATATATGTATATATATGTGTGTGTGTGTATATATATATGTATGTATATATTAGATAACTAAGGGCAGGAATTTATTTTCGACTATTTTAGTTTTGAATTAATTGACAGACAGGAAGCCTAGCAAGTTCTCGGTATGTCAGCTGAGCATTGGATGGAAATGTTATGTGGGCATAGAAAGCCATTGCTGCTTCCCTTATTCGTCTTGGGAAAGGAATGCTGCAATGAATTGAAAAGTGGTATTTCCTTCAGTTCTGTTTTTTCCTCCCTAGGTGACTGCGGCCTTCCCCCAGATGTACCTAATGCCCAACCAGCTTTGGGAGCTCTTACAAGTTTTCCCAAACAAAGCACAGTAACATACAAATGCAACGAAGGCTTTGTAAAAGTTCCTGGCAAGGCAGACTCAGTGGTCTGTCTGAATAATAAATGGTCAGAGGTTGCAGAATTTTGTAATCGTAAGTTTTTCATTTCATTTTAGAAAAGTTATGGGAATGGAATGTTTCTTAAGTTTAATTTTATCCCTCTTTGCAGTGACTGGTAATTGATAGTTTTCTAGCATTATTAATCGCCAGGTTATACCTGTTGGCACTTCACAATCTAGCTAATTGATGGCATTGCTTTCTGGAATAGGTCCTGCCCTTCGTTAACTTTTTTTTTTTTTTTTTTTCCCTTAACACTGTAACTCTTGAACTGATTAATAGCAAAAATAAACAATAGGTACTGTTTAGGGAGTAAATTATATATAACTACGTTTGGCAATTACCTTGAGACACATAACAGAGATCCTCTGTTTTCTTAAATTTTATTTTGTAAAGTAGGACTTACCCAATACAACTCTGTAGTGATATTTTTTTAAATTCTCAATTTTTATCTCAAAATCTATCATTATAGGCATAGTCCTAGATTAGCTTTGACATATACAAGTAAAGATAAAGGTAAGACTTGATTCCTGCCTTTGAACAACTTGGAGCAATGGAAGCTACAGTAAAGATAGAAACTGCCACAAGTATTTTTTGAAATCAGGTGTGAGATCAGCTTTAACTTTTTATCTATCCATGATACAAGGCAGGAGGTTGAAGTACATAAGTCTTTGCACATGTATCATGTTTTAGAGTTTATGACTCTTCTGCATATAGTACTTCATCTAATCCTTCCGACAACTCCCTGAGGTGAGTTAGGGACTTATCCACATTTTACAGTTGAGAAAGCAGCCCCCAGTTAAACAACTTCCTTGAGATCAGGAGCTCCCTTATGCAGGGTGGAAACTTGAGTCTTTTGACTATAAATCCAGTGCCCCTTCCACTATACCATGCCACTATAAATTCACATTTGCCTGGATGTTTACAGTTTGTAAATACTTTCAGGTACACCATTGGCTCATCTGATCCTTGTCCCCATAGGTTGTTCTGAGGATTAAGTGAGTTTATATGTGTAAAACATTTAGAAGCACTCAAAAAATATTAGCTATTATTGTTAACTATTATCGTTGTCTAGGACACTAGCCCAGGGATCTGGAAATACCAGTTCTCATCTACCCCTGTGCTACATGGGGCAGGGTAAGGGAACTGGCATTAATTGAGTCAGTTCCAGAACTATGCCAGGTAACTTAAATGAGTTATATTTTCTAAATTGTGGGCATAGTGACTTCTATGTACCAAATCTACTTCACAGGCCTCTACTAACTAGGAAATGAAAATTTATATGTGAATATGCTTGATACACTGTCAATGCCATAGTGACATTAATATAAATACCAAATATGTACAAAGAAGTATAGAAAAAGGAGTGACATAGGACCAGATAATTAAACATAGGTTATAAAATAAAGTGATATTAATTTTTTTGTTGTTGCTTTTGTTAATAATTTTAGGTAGCTGTGATGTTCCAACCAGGCTACTTTTTGCATCTCTCAAAAAGTCTTATACCAAACAGAATTATTTCCCAGAAGGTTCCACTGTAGAATATGATTGCCGTTTGGGCTACATAAGGGACCATTCTCTCTCAGGAAAACTAACTTGCCTTCAGAATTTTACGTGGTCCAAACCTGATGAATTTTGTAAAAGTGAGTATAATTTTTAAAGAGTATTCTTAATCATATGGTGTTTGGGGAAAATAGTGTTTCTTCCTTCACTCATAGTGGAAGTCTATGTGTACATGTTATTATTTAGAATGATTCTTAAATGAACCATTGGAACCATTTTATTTTAAATTAGGGAAACTAAATACTTGTGAGCTACAAATATTACTTTACTCACTGATTTCACAATTAATTAGTTTAAGGTTACCTAAAATGAAATAGTGTATAGTCTAAATATGTTGCTTTCTTGAAACTGATAAAATGAAGGTATGATTTAAATAGTCTAAAGATAAGTAATATCAATGGTTCAGATGATGAATTTGCATAGATGTGCCTGAAAATTTAATTAAAAAAATCAATTTGTATTCTCTTCTAGAAAAATCATGTGCTAACCCTAGAGAAATAAAAGATGGTCATGTCAATATAACACATGACCTATTATTTGGATCGTCCATCCATTTTTCATGTAATACAGGGTAAGTTTGGATATATGAAACACTATATTTAACAAATGGAAAAACAAATTAGGATTTAAGATGGAAGCTTTTAGATTTGTGGCCAGTGTTTACAAGCTAGTAGCAATAAAACCACCCTTCTGTTCAAAGATCCTTTATCATGAACTCATCACAGTTAAATTTAGTAAAATGGGGCAAGAAAGGAAGATTTCTTATAATACCACCAAAATTCTCTCAATGTTTAGATTTCAGTACATATGTGATTCATTATAAAATTTTAAGTGTGATTTGTATAGGACAAAACTTGTGATAAGTTGATGATCCTTGGAGAAATTAAATCCTTTCAGTGTTAAATATGAAACCAATCTTTACCTAAATAATGAATTTGCATTTGCTTTTTCTGTATGCGAACAATCTGTTATAAAATATCATGGGTTAAAAACAATTATTCCTAGTGTGAAAATATCATTCTGACCTAAGATCTTTTATAAGTTCTCTATGCAGGGAAAAGGAACTTACTCATTGAGTATTGTCAATGTCTCAGGTGCTGCTAAAACCTGTATACTCATTCTCTCATTTAATATCTGCAAATTGAATTATGATATTTTATTCTGTATGTGTATCCCTGTTCTTTATAAAACTATCAGTATCACTTGTCTCCTGTACTAAACATAGATGTTTGGATCACTAGTATCATTAATATTAAATCTGGGGGTACTTTGAACCCTTTAAACCCATTCTATTATTCTATGGCATCTGTAGTGATCTTTTAGAACTCAGAAATATAAAATATTTAAGCATCTGTATCTTTTAAAAATGTTTTAAAACACTTTACTATTTTCTAACATGTGCCCTACCCAAATCAAAAATATTTTGCCTTATACTTTTTTATTCTTTTTTTTCTTTTTAGTCGGTGAATATTTTTATTAAACTCTACTATGTAAGAGAAGCCTGGGGAGAGCTGCCGGGAGGCAGGCCTGGCAGCTGAGGCTTCTAGAGTAGAGACTCCTGGAAGCACATGGGTTTTCAGTTTCCTTCTGCTTGAGACGCTGCCTGGCAGCCCCAGGTTCCCAGGTTTTGTCCAGAATGAGTTTGTTCCTGCCACCTTCTCAGACAGAAATCTGGGTCTCTGGGCCAGTCCTGAAATGAGGCCCCTGAGTGGCTTTGGAACAGGTCCGCAACCTCCACTGAACTGATGGTCCATTTGCTTTGAAGTCACCTCTGCTTCAGCCCACAGCTGGGTCTTTTCCTGCCACATTTTATTAGGAAGATAAAACTATGTACAGGCCACGTCGGTGTCGGGGGTGAGGGGCTCACTGGAATTTCTACAAGGAGGCCCACAGCTGGAAGAAGTTCTCTTGTCCACCTGGTGCCTGGAAAAGGGCCAGGTGTGGCCCACTACTCAATTCCTTCTTGCTTGTCTTTGATGGCCACCTGGAATCACTCTTCCAGCAGGGAGAGCTCACTAATGAGATCTGTGATGGCATTGGCGAAGGCCTCCTGGGGGCTGTAGTCCCTCTGCATGCGGATGATGATCTTGTGTTCCAAGGTGGGGGGAAGGGTGTGCTTTGTAGCCAGCAAACAGCACCTGTGGGTCCATAAGCAGCTGCGATTTAATGATGTTTCCTAGAGTGGTCTTCCTTGTTGACGGTGAACAAACAGGCATTGGGTACCTTGGTGTCCTTGTTAATGGTGATCTTCTTTTTGCCCTCAAAGAGCAAGAACGACTCGAAAGTGGGAGGGACATTCACCCTAGCGTCGCAGCCGCCTCCAAAGCTGCCCTTTTTTATTCTTTAACGTCACCCTTTTAGATATAATTTTTTCTTTTCCTTTAAACTGCCACATGGACTTTTATCAACTATTGTTTTGTCTCTATCTACTGGTGTCATAAATATTTTAAGATGATATTCTGGAGAATTTAAGGGAAGTCAAATATGTGTGAATGGAACTTAACTTTTTTTCTTCCCTCATTGTTTTAGGTACAAATTAGTTGGTGCAACTTCTAGTTACTGTTCTCTTGCGGGAAGTACTGTTGAGTGGAGTGATCCGTTTCCAGAATGCCAAGGTAAGACTGAAAAATTCTAAGCACTCAGGTGTGGGACTGAATAATTAATAATAAATTGCTTTCTGCTCTTTAAGAATAACCCACAGTATGTATTTGTAGTACCCTCACCTTCCAATGTGTGTGTGTTTTATCTAATTTAAAGATCTCTATTAGTAATGCTTCTTAATTTATTAACTGTGCAGATAAAGGATTAAAAACAAACTAAGGTTTATATTGTGCTTGGTCATCTTACCATTCCTTCTAACAGTCAAGTAAAATAAGTATGGGTTTTTTTCCCCCATAATTTTTAATTTTATGGATTAAAATACTGTTGACCAGAGGGTGTGTATGACTTGATCCTGTATGCCAAAATAAGTGGCAAAAGAAGGCATTTAACCCAGATCTCTTGATTTCAAACCCATAAGTCTTCTAACACCTAGTGTTACCTATGTGTTCCTTTAAGGATTATTAACTGAGGTAGTTATGTAGAAGTGTTTTAAAGTGGTATTTTTTTTATCATTAGAGAAATAACCTTATATAATAAAGAAGAAGTATGGTTTCTGCACTTGAAAATCTTATCTTCTCAAGGGGGGAATAGGACACAGAGATAATTTCCTAAATGGATATATCAAGTTAAATGTATGTGCATTAGAGACATGTGTCTACCTGAAAATTGAGAGGAGTAAATATATGTAATATTCTAAAAAATAGGCTTTATTTCTCTCATTGTCATTAAAGTTATTGCTAAGTGCAAGTTTTGGGGGTTATTAGGAGCAGGAAACTAGAGTAGATGCAGTGTAATTTATCAAGCATTTATTGACTGACACTCTATGGTAGGGAATGTGTGGAGTCAACTGCTATGAAGACAAATAAAATGAAGCCTTGCCAACCAGGAGTTTACTCCAGCCACACCCATCTGGCGCCCCGCCCTCCTATAGCTACTATTTCTCCCTTTTTCTCATTATTATTTTCAAATATCCATCATTACTACCCACCATCACCTTTCCTATTTCCACCATCCAGTAAGGGATGCTGTAAATGATACTGAACCAAATATGGAAAGCAAGCAGGAGCTGGACCGTATCTTTTTCTAACACAGGCAACAACTTGTCACAAAGCCTGGACAAGCGGTCTCCCAGTTGAGGCCAATATCTTTACAAGCAATTGCTGTCATGAGTGTCAGAAATGTGGACACCAAGCACGTATTCCAGCACAGAAGAGCTTTTGCACTGCAAACCCACTTTCTTTTTGTGCTTGCCCACGGCTAGGCCGGGTCCTACTCTCTGTCCGGTATCTTCAACTCTGTGGTGAACATACTGATGTTCATACTTTCCTCTTTGATTCTTTTATCTGTCTCTGCAACTCAGCAACCACTGACATCTGAACCCTGCAGGAAAGAGCCCTTTTTCCTCAGCAACCCCAGTGTCTTCAATTATCCCTATTAAAGCCCTACTTCTCCTAGGGTTGATTTTCCACATAACTTTTCTGTTTTGACAATACTAAAAACATCAAGTGGAAAGTATAAATTCTTAAGCAATGAGCTGTTTTACCTCAAGTATGCATCCCTGGCCTCTATCAACACATGAGACAGCATTGATGTCCATGTGTGGATGTGGATATGGAGGTGTGGATATAAAGAATGAATGAACAATGGACATATTCAAAAATTATCCTTGGTTATACATCAATCAAGAGTGATAGTTGTTCACGTCTGAACAAAGCTTCAGTATCAGAAAGATCTGTTTTCCTCTCTCTCTGCCAGTATTTTCTTTTTCAAAAATAATTTTAGTAGACTGCTAGTACATGCTAGCCTGGAATCAATCCCTGCTATATAATATCTGTCGTCCCGGGCCCCTCTCTTTATCTTCTCACTTCTAATCACTAAATCATTTTCCTTTACTCCTTAATCTATTTCTCAAACCCGTGTTTTATCTTCCACCTATAACACTTTTAATATAGTTTATAATCCATTATCTGGACTATTGCAATAAGGGCCACGCCTAACATTTTCAGGGCCCAGGACAAGAGTATAAATGGAAGTCGCTGGCCTAAGACCCAGCCTTTCTCCAGTCAGCGCCCCCTTCTTGCACTGTGAGGGGTCTCTGATGCGTGTAAATGGATAGCTCGGCCTACACACCCAAGTCACGTCCCCTGTAACCCTTATCCCCACTCCACTGAACTTTGGCCTAAAGGTGAACACATCCACAGTATAGACCATCCTCAAGAATATGGACCAGGAGAAGACTTGAAAGGGGTGTTGGCACAGGGAGTTCTGGGTGCCAGTTCCTGGAGCATGATTTAGAATGGGGTGGGGGAGGAGCTCTCATTGAACATATCCCCTCAGCCTGCAGATTCCCCATCTAGTAGAGAGAGGCCCAGCCAGAGGAGGGCCAGAGCATGGCCTTTTAAGATGTGGGAGCTAAGGCAGGAGTCCCATTTGCTCAAGTTCAAAAGTGATACTGATTGCAGTGGCCTCCAGCCTCCATTCTTACACTCCATTAATGTTTCATCTATACTCTACCCAGTGATCCATCTAAAACACGAATGTGACTTGTCTCTTTCCTTCTTAAAGCTTATTAGTGTCTCTTCATCGTGTACAAAGTCTAAACTCCTTCATATAGTGTACAAGGCTAGACATGGTCTACCTGCTTCTCCATGCTTATGTCTTGCCCTCATCCTTTGCAAACTTCTGTAGCTGTCCAGATACCTCAGACTTCTTCATGCCCCCCATCATTCCTTGTGACACTGCCTCTGCCTGGAATGTCCTTCAGCCCCTTTTTTGCTTAGGTTTTTTTTTTTTTTTTCTTAAGGGTCTATTCTTGTAGTTCTCTTAGAAGATTTCCCTGACCACCCAGGCTGGTTAACTGTCCCTCTTCTCTCTTTCCACACCACTGTGCATGCTTTTGTGATAATCCTCACCATTTTGTATTGAAATGATCTCTTTGAATGTCTTTTTCCACTGTATTTTAAGACAGAAGAACTGTATCTTATTCGGTTTTGCACTTCTATTTATAGAACAATGCCGGGTATGTATTAGGTGCTCAGAAAATGTTGGAACTGAACTGATGGTAATATGTGTTGTCATCGCCCACCCAGCCCAGTGTAAATCAGATTAACTTGTTCTTGTTCCTTGCTTTGATCAATGGCCTAAAAGTAATTCGTAAATTGCTAGTATTCTCTGGGTACTTAAGAGTATTTGTGTAATATAATTTGATGTTCACATGTGATCACATTGCTTTCCTGCTTAGGAAAAAAAAGAGAGAAAGAAAAACAACTTCATGGCTCCAGAGAATGTGGAACCATTTAATTTTTTATCAGGGCAACTGCCAGGGAGAGGCTTCTTTTTATAATATAACAAGCAATACTCTGCTTGTATTTGTTTTACAAATTCAGCTGCTTAGTAAGATTTACTTTAAATAAAAGGCCAAGAGTTAACACATGCTTAAAAAATTTTACCCTGAAAGTCAAAGTCTAATCCTGACATTTAAAATCTTTTGCTCTATCCAAAATTCCTGTTTCCCAAGCTTGCCACTTACATTCCCAACTCCTTTCATTTGGCATCGTTTCTCCTTGGAATGAAAAGCAGAGCCCTCTTCTCTGCTCTAAGAAGAAGGGTACATCTTAGGTTTAAACTCAAGTCCATTTACTCCCTAAATGGAAATCTCTGCCTTGCTTTCATCTCACCTCTGAGATGAAATGTTTAATTTAGAAGAATAAGTTTTTTCTGTAAATAAAATCTTTAACAAATTTTAGTCTTACTTGTTTATAAAAATACTTTGCCAGTTTAATTAATTTAAAATATGTTGGGATTTTTTTAAAGAAATTTTATGTCCAGAACCACCAGAAGTTGACCATGGAATGATTGAAGAGAAACAAAACAGTTATGCATATAGACACTCTGTAACATATAAATGTATGAAAGGCTTCACCCTGCATGGAGAGAGCTCTATCTATTGTACTGTAAAAGATGACCAAGGAGAGTGGAGTGGCCCCCCACCTGAATGCAAAGGTAATCAGTTTGCAGAGTTATATTTCTGATTTATTCTTGCCCTTAGGTCTATATATGGGCATCTGAGAATCTATGAACTCCCTGAGAAATGAATGTAAAGTGTTATACATATGCGTATTTGCATTCTTCTGGGGGATACAGGTTTTCATCAGACTCTACAAGGGGTCTATGACTTCCAAAAAGGGTGAACCACTGATGTGGAGAACATATGGTAACATATAAATAAATAAATATACACATGACCTTTATGAATATGTATATACACACACACACACATACACATTATATGTCTCATGTTTTTAGTGAATTAGCTTAAATTTGCTGTTTCTTACCATGTTACTTTCAGTAAGTTAATATAGATATCTCTTTGTTTATACAAAGAGTGTATAAAGTGGTTTATTTTATTTAATTGGGAGAGAATCTTAGATTGAACTAAGGGATCTAGATAATGATTATATATGTGTGACAACGCAGAGAAACTCTTGCCTACCTGTTGACTTCATTGAATTATATTATATTTGTTTTCTGCCTCCAGAATTTCTGTCTTATTGAGAATGCTCTCTTCTTCATCTTTCTAGACCTCTTCTTCCCTCAGTGCTTTTTGATACTTAGGCTGTACTCTCAGAATCTTTAGAACTGCTTTTTAAGTATATTTTTGAAGAGATATTTAGAAGATCAATGAAGCTGGGTTATAACATTGCACAGGACCAGGAGGTGGCATTTATTTAAGCAGTGTCATATTTGAATGCCAATATAATTCAAGCAAATACTACTTTTATAATTATACTTGAATTCTATTAGCATGAATTTTTAAATACTATTGCTTGTTAATAATAGTTTTTTCATATAAATGGTATACATAAATATAGTGAAGTAATATTAAAACCATGTCGATGATTGTATAAAATGAGAAGTAAAAGTCTCCTCCAGTCCTACTCTCAGAAGTAGCCACTGTTTACAAATATTTGTGTTTTATTCTAGAAAATAAATATACATACACATATTTCTTTTTTTAAATCATATTCATTGTATGGATATATTATTTATTTAACCAGTCTCCTATTGAAGGGAATTTAGTTTTTGTTCTAGTTTTTTAAAAAATTATTTTACAAAAGGTGCTACAGTAAATATTATTGTATATCTGTTCATTGTACATGTGTGCAAGTACATTTTTTACAATAAATTCCTTGCAGTGTAATTACTGTATATCAAAGGTATATGCAACTAAACTTTTGAAACATTAACAATATTGTTTCCAAAGAAACTGTACCAATTTACTTACTGTCCCACCAATACTGTATCCTTGTTCTCTGCACCATTAATGAAAATGGTTATTATGATATGAAGATGTGATAGTATAAGTGGTGAAAATTTCATTTAATTGAATTCATTTAATTGTGAGTAAATTTTGATATTTTAAAATTTAGCCATTTGATCCACTTCATGTTTACTTTCCCCTGTTTTATTAAATCATCAGTTATTTAGAGCTTACAGCTCTATGGTAATGCCCAAGGAAGTCATGGCAGGCCAGTGCTCCCATGACAATAACTACAAAACCTGGGTAGATTTTTTTTTTTTAAATCATATTTTAAAGGCATAGGTTGTTCCCTCAGGGGAACAACTAGGGCTGAATGAACTAAAATTCCTGGGGGTAGGGAGTGAAGGCAAACCATTCTGAGGCCCATCTGGGCTGAGGATCCATCTTGACCCAGATAAAAGACCATTGCCAGGAAAGAGAGACTCTAGCAAAGCTTTCAATAGTTGTGGTGAGCTAGGATAATGCACTGGAAATTGGAAGTCCTCAAATGCTGACCCAGTTTTTCCCAAGAGCCATTTGCTGATTTCTGGGAGTGCAGGTGAGACTGGGGAGCTAGACCCCAAGCTTATGGTATTTGGACAACAAACCCATCACAGGAAGAGGCTTGTATCAAGCATACAGCCAGTGTCCTCCTTACGACATTTAAGCTCATTTTGAAGCTGTGTGGGGAAAGAGGCTACGTTGCTGGACTGGGGCACTGCTGAAGGACAGACTTGGCTCTCCTGCAGTCTCTCAGGGCTGAGGAAACAAAGATCCACCAGGCTGTCAAATCAAAAACCCAGAAGGTCCACTTCCAAGGAACAGAGACAAGAGCAGAAGTAGACTGAGTCTTACAGAATCAGTCCCTCATAGGCTGAGTCCCTCATAGGCTGAGGATGTGATCACTTCAAACCAATCTGCCTATCAGAAAAGGAGACCCTCCCTTTGGTGGATCATATCATCTGAATTGTATGGCATATAATAAAAAATTATTAGATATGGAAAGAAGCAAGAAATTATAACCAAATTAGGAGAAATGAAAATCAAATAAAAAAGATCTGGATAATTGAGTCAGCAGACAAGGACTTTAAAATAAGTGATTAATATATTTAAGATGCTAATGGAAAAGATAAATAGAGAACTTCAACAGAGAATTGGAATCTATAAAAATAGTGTCAAATAGACATTCTGCAATGGGAAAATATAATATCTAAAATTAAGAGCGCAATAGATAGGTTTAACAGTGATTTGGATGTAGCAGGAGACAGTATTGGGAACTGAAAGAAAGGTTAATTAAAACTGGAGAACAAAGAGAAAAATGAATGTAAAATATAGATCAAATTTAAGAGACATTTGAGACATGTTAAACTCTTCTAACATATGATAAAAAAGAGGGGAGAGAGAGAGAGAGGGAGGGAAAAAGAAGAAATACTCTAAGAGATAATGACTGAGAATTTTCCCAAACTGATGAAATACATCAACCAACAGATTCCAAAAGCTCTCAAGACTCTAAGCAGAATAAAACCAAAACCACTTCCAGGCACCTCATAGCAAAACTTTGGCAACTTAAAGCAATGATAAAAGCACTAAGAGACATTGTTTTCAATTCTCGTTTTACAGATGAGAAAACAAGCTTAGAGAAGTTGACAACAGTCTCTAGTATGTGGTCAAACAGGCTTAGGCACTGCTCACTACTGCCTTATGATGGAGATTGCATAAGCAACCCAAAGTCAAACAAGCACTGAAGATCTAAAATTTTAATGTTAGATTTGTGACTCTCAGAATAGGATCTTCACAGAATTTTCACTTCAGATATTTATTATCTCACCTAAAATCCAAAGAGGAACTAAACTAACCTATGTAAAGTTGGTAACCAACACAAGAGGAGAAAAAGGGCGTTATTTTTTTCTAATTGAATTTATTGCTTTAAAAAAGAAGTGAAACAAAACAAGTTCCCAAGGTCACTAACATGTCCTGAAAGCTTTGGAAAAAGTAACTATGTTGTGATTATCTTTGTTGGTTCAAGGTAGCATCCTGCCGTTCTTTGGTCTTGGCATGAGGAAAAGAAGACAATTTATGAGAAAAAGTATCTTTATTTGGGTTGTGTCACAGAATGAGATCACTGCCAACTCTGACTTTGGTTTCCTTTTTCACATAGAAAACAGTTTTAAGAACCTCAACACTACTTGGGTGTAAATTCACTTTAGTTGCCTAAAGGTATAATTTATTTCAAAGCAAAGACAATATAGCTTTTCAGTTCTTTGGGAAATACATGAGAATACTTGGTTTCCTAAAAATCATATTTAGTTGTTTGTGGGGAAAGAGAAGAGTCATAGAGCAAACAATTGGTTCCTAAATTTTAACTTGGACAGCATTATTTAGCTAATTTTTTAAATAACATTTTTCCTCCACAGAAACTTTTCAAATTTACAAAGTCACACCAGCAATTCAGAAACCCACCAGAGTACATGTTCCAGCTACAAAGGTCCCACCAACTCCTCAGAAACCCAGCACTGTAAATGTTTCAGGTACAGAAGCCCCACCAACTCCTCAGAAACCCACCACTGTAAATGTTTCAGCTACAGAAGCCCCACCAACTCCTCAGAAACCCACCACCATAAATGTTTCAGCTACAGAAGCCCCACCAACTCCTCAGAAACTCGTCAAAATAAATTCTTCAGCTACAAAGTCCCCACTAGTTTCTCAGAAACCCACCACTGTAAAAGTTTCAGCTACAGAAGCCCCACCAACTCCTCAGAAACTCATCAAAATAAATTCTTCAGCTACAAAGTCCCCACTAGTTTCTCAGAAACCCACCACTGTAAATGTTCCAGCTACAGAAGTCTCATCAGCTCCTCAGAAACCTTCCACAGCAAATGATTCAGCCACAACAGCCCCAAATTCCCCCATATCAAACACTGTCTCTACAGCAGCTCAGAATCCCATCATGGCAAATGCTTCTGCATCACAGGCCACACCAACAACCCAAAGATTCACCATGGCAAAATCTTCACTTACACAGAATCTTAGAGCAACACAAAAGTCCACTGCTGTACATACCCCAGTGACCAAGAGTCTCCATGCAACACAAAGACTGACCTCTGCTCATGTTACAGCAACAAGGAGTCCAGCTGTTCCCAGGGCAACAACACGTTTTCATGCAACAAGCCCACCTAAAGGAGGAGGAAGCTCTCCTTCAGGTCAGTTGACTACTCTGTTCAGGTTTCCAAGTATGGATTTTATGTGCTATGGTGGAAATTTCAAATTGATTGGGATTATAAGATTATATAGTCTCTGGTTTATTGTAGGCAGAGTTTCTTCATACTGATGTTCTGACTTTCTTCAGAGGCAGACTTGGATTGTGCTAGGGCACACCTTTAAGAAAGAAACATTTTGCAGTAATATAGAAAAATGTTGTGGCTCCATAAAAGCAATGCTAAATTAAGGTCAGTGAAGAAATTCTGTTTTTTATGTTAGCTTTAGGGAGTCACTGAATTCCTCAAGACCCCTCAAAGAACCAAATAGTATAATCCTTAAGGTTTATTTCTGGGTCTGATTCATTGACAGAGACCCATCCCTCAAGCATGCTAAAGGAACTCTCCAGGTTCCCTAGAGTTGCTAATTTGGTAAAGCACCTTAACAGTGTCTTCTAAGTAATTAAAAACAAGAGTGCTTTGAAATAGTTCATATTAACTCTTTAAATGACAGTTTTCATGAAAGCAGAGTAAAATATGCTGTAGATTTCAGAAAAACATGTTGAGTGAATGAAACCCCTCTTACTAATTAATGCTGTTTCAGACCACCTGGATGTCTTCTTGTTTTATAACTTGCTTAATGTATAGCTATATTAATAGACATTCTTGTTCTCTAATAGAGATATGTGCTTTTTGTTTGTTTGTTTGTTTAGTTTTTTGGAAAATCTCAATAGGACTGAGCCAAGAGATAATTTTTTGAATTATTTTAATTTTTCATTGATGTCAACACACAGAAAACTGTGTAAAATATACACATAAGGCTTAATAACTTTTCTAAAGCAAATACTGGTATAATCACCACATATGTCAAGAAATAGAGCATCGGCAGCCCCTCACTTTCCAGATTCCCTGTCGATTCTGAACTCTATTCTCTGACTTCTCCAACCAGTGAGACTGTGGCTTTCTGCTCCCTGCACCAAGTGGCCTAGGGTTTCCCCCTGCTGCATCCATGCAAATCTCACTCCCTGCAGCTTACTCCCTGCCTGAGCTCTTCAGCTTTGATTAGTTTCTGTCTGAGTTACTTTGCTCTTCCATGCCTTCAAATCATTGTTATTGTTGTTTTTTTAATATTTTGTCCAGATTTCATAATTGCCATGCTCAAGTTCATTTGGCTATTACCCAGAATCTTTAAGAACTTAAAACATTACAGGTATTATTGTTGAAATTTCCTTTGTATGTTTCTTTTTTCCTTTAGGTAAAAGGCCAAATACCCACAAATACACAAACTCTCACTCCATTGAGTTCCCTTCTTTAAAAGGGGAACTTCAATTCCTGCCTTCTTTCTTAAAAAAATTTTTATTGAAGTATAGTTGATTTACAATGTTGTGTTAATTTCTTCTGTACAGCAAAGTGACTCAGTTATATATATATATATGCATATATATATCTTTTTCATATTCTTTTCCATTATGGTTTGTCACAGAACCTGCCTGCTTTTGATCACTCTTCAGTGGCATCAGATAGTTGTGTTTTCTAGAATCGTGTTTTATACATTATGACCATACTTTCATAATGATTTCATACATTTAATAATGGTTATCTTGAGGCCTATTTTGCCATTACCTGAATATTTTTAGGAACTTAAACATTACAGATCTTACTGTTAAAGTTTCCTTGCACATTTCCCTGCTCCCATTTCTCTTGCTCTAAGGCAATCACTGCAAGCTTCCTCTCTGTGTTTTTATTCTTATGCTACATGTATGTCACCATAAGTAGTATATATTATTGTTTTTTTTAAATTTTTATTTTATATTGGAGTATAGTTGATTTACAGTGTTGTGTTAGTTTCAGGTGCAAAGTGATTCAGTTATATACATACATATATCTATTCTTTTTCAGATTCCTTTCCCATATAGGTTATTATAGAGTACTGAGTAGAGTTCCCTGTGCTATACAGTAGGTCCTTGTTGATTATCTATTTCATATATAGTAGTGTGTATATGTTAATCTCAACTTCCTAATTTATCCCTCCCCCCAAACCTTTCCCCTTTGGTAACCATAAGTTTTATGTTCTAAATCTGTGAGTTTGTTTCTGTTTTGTAAATAAGTTCATTTGTATCATTTTTTTAGATTCCACATATAAGTGATATCATGTGATAGTTCTCTTTCTCTGTCTGATTTACTTCACTCAGTATGACAATCTCTAGGTCCATCCATATTGCTGCAAATGGCATTATTTCATTCTTTTTTATGGCTGAGTAATATTCCATTATATATATGTACCACATCTTCTTTATCCATCCATCTTTTGATGGACCTTTAGGTTGCTTCCATGTCTTGGCTGCAAATAGTGCTGCAGTGAACATTGGGGTGCATGTATCTTTTCGAATTAGAGTTTTCATCTTTTCTGGATCTATACCCAAGATTGCTGGATCATATGGTAACTCTGTTTTTAGTTTTTTAAGGAACCTCCATACTGTTCTCCAGAGTGGCTGTACCAATTTACATTCCCACCAACAGTGTAGAAGGGTTCCCTTTTCTCCACACCCTCTCCAGCATTTATCGTTTGTAGATTTTTTGATGATGGCCATTCTGACTGGTGTGAGGTAATACCTCATTGTGCAAGTTTCCTCTCTGTTTTTGTTCTTATGCTACATGTACGTCACCATAAGTAGTACATATTATTGTTTTGTATATTTTTTATAATTTAAACAGTATGTCATATATTTCATTACTTAACTTGACTTCTTGCACTCAACATTGCTTTTGTGGCTTATATTGATATACTTAGATTCAGTTCATTAATTTTAACACATACGTGGTTACTGACTTCTTAAAATTTTATGGCATCTCTGGGCCTAAAAGTTTTAGGTTGAATACATCCAATTTTTAATAGGGCAAGGCAAAGAGAAACAAGTTTCACTTTATATTAATTTGTTATAGAGCTAACTTTGTAATATTTTTTTCTGCAAGAGTACAAGATAATTTAACAAATTTAACCTAAACCTGAGTCAATTATTATGATAAAAATGCAAACAAATATTTGGGATCAAATTTCTCTCATATACAATTAATTTACCCTTTAAGTATTATTTACTTTTTTTGCTCTTATTGAAAAAATAATAGTAGCTACTACTTACTGAATGTGTTCCATAGTGTCATGTACCATGCACCTTCCATTTGTTAGTATTAATCCTTACAATAACCTTGACTTGCCATCAAGTCATACAACCAAATTTACATGGTGTTTGTTTCAGTATTCAATAACTCTTTATCGTATTTTATGTTTATTGTGTTGACTCTGTTTAATAGAGATAGCACTGCTTTATATGTTACTTGATTAAGTTAATAACATATAATTGTTTTCATCAATTTATTTAAAATTATTTCTTTTAGTTATGAAAATCTGAGTTACTTTTGAACTTTCAAGTACAGTTGTTGATAAATTTATATATTTGTTAAATTGCTAGCAAATCAATGCTTTAAAATATTTTTATTTTTGTAATTCTTTCCCTTTTTTTTTCTTTAGTTGCTAGCATCATTGCATCGGGTAAGTGTGGCTCTCTGGCAGTTAACAGAACTTGTCCTCGCTTTCGGACGTGTAATCTATGTTCCTGGAAAATTATATTGTCTTTTAAGTGTCTTAGGAATACTATTAAAATACAGTGTTTATGGGTGCCAAAGAGAAAACAGGTAAATGCATTTTATCGATGTGTTTTGTACTACCATCAGGTACTTGGTATGTTCCTAAGTATTCCCCACCATGTTCTTGTTCCAAGGTAATTTTAGGACAACTTCAAATCATTTGGCCAATTGATCAAGTATTATTGCGTGCCTGTTGTCTCAATACATCTCATTCTAGTGGCTAAAGAACCACAAGAGGAGAGAGTTATCAATACAGTTTCTATCCTCAAGTATTTTATAATTAATCATAAACTACTCCTTGACCATTTCTAGATGTCTGTCTTATCCCAAGTAAAACAAAGGGTCTTACCTTTGGTTATATCCTCTTTATTTTCCCTTCCCTGTCAATGGTTTAAAGTTATCTTTAAAAAGTATTCTGTTGCTATAGGCATGAGGCCAAAAACATACCTGTGTTGCAGCATTTGGTCTAGTCCTTGGTTTTCTAGCATTTGGTCTAGTCCTTTTCTTGTTCGTAAATAAATTATTTGATGTTATGCATTAACAAGAAGATTAATAAACTCCTAAAGAAGATGGTAAAAGAAATGTTTGTTAAGAAGCAATACAGATAAATAGGCATATATTGATAAGTAATGTCTAATGGAAAATATAAAAAAGTGAATTTTTTGATCTATGTGTTAATAAGCTGAAGTCTCCTATCTTATGCATGCATGAATTAGCCAAGGGACTATAAAACTGAAAGCAGGTACTTGTTTTATTATTTTCATTGTTATTTATTATAGTTTTTATATTTTAAATGAACCTCTTTTAAGCTAAAAGATTTATCTTGAAAGATTCCAACAGTTGGAATTCACTTTGTTCATTCTATATTTTAAACAAAAATAAATGTATTCTAAATGAAAATCTCATGATTTAATGATTTGATGACATTTTTAATAGATGAGCTTAAAAATTTAATAGGTGAGCTTTTTCTTACAAGCTCAGTGACATTCAATGAAGGTTTGAGGTGCTTATTATTTTCTCTGAAATTCTTTAAGTGTATACTGTGTGTTTTCCCAGAAACCTTCCCTTAGGGTTAGGTTTAATTCCAACATGTGCTCAAAAATAAAGAGGAACTCCTTCCCTCTTAGACATATGACAATATTTTTCTTTAGGATCCTATACTTGTAAAATATAAACCTGAAAATTATTGATATTTTTACTTCTTAAATGTATTCTGTGAATGAGGTCACTTTTCTCATTTTAAAGATAAACTCTATTGCAAGGAAATTGCTTTTATTGATTACACTGCAGTGCACATGAATGATACAAATGATATTAGAACTTTGCAAGTATTTAATATTTTTCCTGTTTAATTCTGCTAGAAGTAGAGACTGACGGCTCTTCCCAGAACTTTCTTATCTGCTATGTCAGTGTAGCCTGCATTTTGATTTTTAAAGCTATTCTCTGCTGGCTCTGTATCAGTGTTTTTCAAAAAAAATTTTTTTCATTATTACCCTCTCCCCCTCAAGGAGCTTTTAAGGCATTTTTTCTTAATCATCCCTATGAAATATTAATACTACAGATGTAATATAAATCTATTTATGTACTGTATGCACATCTGTACTTTATACATAAAAAAGTGAGATTTTTTTTCCCCTCTAGGGATGATAGCAACCCCATTGAGAATACATGCTCTATATAGTTGTGGGGGTTTTGTTTTTGTTTTTGTCAACAGTGTCATATAAAAGAAAGACTTGTGCTTTGGAGTCAGTCAGACCTTGGTTTCAATCCTCTTTTGGATTTTTTTTTTTTTCATTTAGTAATAATTCAACCCAAGTGATTTACTTAATCTCTCTGACTCCCAATTTTCTCATTTATGAGATGGTGATAATGATTCCTATTTAAAGTCTTGGAAGCTTAATGAGATAACGGATGTGAAAACTACTAGCATAGTGCTAAAAATTGAATAAATCCTAGCTCTAAGAATTCATTTTTATTTTATCACTATTTTCCTAAGATGGATTTCTGATAATTTTATCATTCTCTCTGGCCACACCAAAGAATAAGAACAGTCCTTTATTAGAGCAATATTTGTGTGTTTGGTGTGTGACAAGGACTGTACTGAAATATGCCTATGTATTATTTCATTTACTTCTCACAACAATCCTATAATGTAGCTATGTCCCACTTTTTAGCTGAGAGAACTGTGGCTTTGCAAGATTCTTAACTTGCTCAAGGTCACACGGCTATTAGGCTCTTAAATAGACGCAGATGACTAGCTTCTTCAGCACTAAGTACTTGAAAGGATAGAAAAATTCTTCTCCTAGAGCTGCACAACTCAAATTTGACAATTAAGATAGTCCTGATTCTTTACAAGTATTGCTTTTTTTCCCTCCATTGCTGAAATCCTATACTGTGACATTCATAAATCCCTTGTGAGAAATAATAGGTCAATTGGAGGAATATTAAAGAAAAAATTAGAGAATGCTCAGTGAAATATCTAAAATACTCTTTCTTTTAAATATCACATGCTTATTGATATATTTTTATGTTAAATAGGATTATAAGGAAGAACAAAACCTATTCATAGCTTTCTTAGTTTTTCATAGTATATAGACTGTATTTCCACTTTATGAGATGTATAAGTGAGACCTTTCGAAATGACTGGATGAATCCACATTTCTTCAGAAAAGGAGACAAGCCTCATTTGATAATACCAGATCTTGTAGTTAGGTTCTGACTTGGGTTGTTCGGGAATGGAGATGATACTCTATATATTAATGTAATACCCATCTAATACAAATTTTGTTTGAGTAATCTCAGGTATTTTTGAGAATATTGTGAACAGTTAAAATCATGCCGTGAACCAGGGGTTAGGTTAGAAATAAGTTTTCTCTGGTGATAAACTGTTTGTCTTATTCATTTTCAGTCTCAGTTTTCTAATCTGCGAAAAGAATATCATGCAATGCAATTAAATAAATATTTACTGAACACTCTTTACTATTTACAAGTACCATGCCAGTTATTGGAGATAATGAGATAATAGGTGACAAACTGCCTTGCAGTGTTTTAAGTACTAGGTAAATATGATTCTACATAATGGGGAACATTACTAAACTGCTCCTTTCACTCCTTTTGCATTTTCTAAAATTATGTAATTTTCCTACCTATGATCTCTTCAATGAATAATTAAAGACATTGGAATCATAATCATAATTTCATTTATAATTTTATATATATTTTATAGTTTCATGTAGCTCAAGTTGTGCCAATCTTAAATTAACACTGATTCACCTTTGGGTGAATGTTAAGGTCACTGCCTTTATACTTTAAAGTTTTCTTTGTTTCTAATTTGCAAAATAATACTCTCATTAATTATTAATTATTGCAGAATCATTTATTTAGAATTATATTTCTCAATTTCTGTAGTTTGCACTGGTTTTCTGTTAAAACATCAACCTCCACACTCTTTCTTCCTGAATCACTTATATGGACTGATAAGTGTTCTAAGAATATTCCTAACTTATGTCATCCAGACATTCTGGATCACTTTAAAATTTTCTATTTTCATTTATCATTCAAACTGAAAATGGGATTTTTCTGCATCATTTGAAAATGGTAGGATTAATGGGAAGTGGTGAAAGGAAAAGAAACCCCAAATTTTTGAGGAGCCGTGATTTATTTTATGAGTACAGTCTTTTCAAACTAATGCTATGGTGCTAAGGGATCAAATAAAGAAATTGATTAGGTAAAATAGTGTAAAACCTGTGGTGGAAACAGCTGTTTTTAAAATTATGTATCGACATGGCCATTCAGTTGTGCGACATCTGTAGTATTTTGCTGATTCGGAACCAGATACACTTGTTAGTCATATTACCTTCAGTTGCTTTTCAAGTGTCATCTATAATTTTCTTTGTAGTACGGATCAAAAGAGTAGAGTTCAAGGATTTGGAGGGTGGAGTGGGGAGGTAAAGGGAGACCCAAGGTGGTGAGGGGAAAGGGCAATGGGTGGTTTTAAGAAGAATGTTTATGTGTAAAAGTCAAGGTATAAAAGTTTTTTGCTGTTATTCAACTTATTTAACCAATTATTTTCTGTTGCTCAACTCAAAATAGTGCATTTAATCTTGAAAGTAAATATTAGTTTTCCTAAAAGAAATTTTATCTGCAACAGACTAAACACTGAAAAGCATTTCGATAGGCAAAGTATGTTTTACTCTCGGTGCTCAGATGATGATACCTTTCCTATGATGGAGAAATACCTACATCTCTGTTACCTTTATGAACTAAGTAAATGGCCTTCCCATTAACCACATATGGACGCTTCACCTTTCTGAGGCTCAATTTAATTATCTACAAAATGAGCGTGAACTCCAAGATGCCTTCTAGTGCTGAAATTATATAATACAGTCATCATATTTAAATCAATGATCACATCATTTAAAATTAAGCATGGTGGGATTGAAACACTTTAGAATTCTCTCAAACCTGTCAAATTTTATTTGAGCATTGTGATAATTCATTCTAAATATTTCATCTTTCCTTGAAAGAAAACAGGATAAATAACATGCAGTTTTTACTGTCAGACTTGTGACATAAGCAAGCAAGCAAAATATAATTCATGTCTCCTATTTTTTCTTTAACTTGCCTCATAATCAATATGTTTGTCACTGTGAACTACTGTATATATAATTGTTCATGTTTCTATATTAACTGTCTTATCAAATTCTTTCCCCCTCAAGGATGTGTTGCTGGTACTATAATAATTGGTACCATAATTCTAGTCAAAATTTTCTGGGGCAGTGGAAAATCAGGGTGAGCAGAAATTCTGATGATTTTAAAAAATTTATTCTTAGCTTCTTTCCAGTAAAACTTGACACTATACCAGTAGATAACTTTCTTAGCTTAATTGCATTTTTTTGATATGCTGTCTCTTTATTCCTTTTGTCTATGATTACTATCCTGGATGAACAGACTTTTTGTCTTAAAAAATTTTTAGATTTCTCATTATATACGAGGACATTGATTTGAAAGCCAAAGTCTGATTGCAATCTATTAATCAACTCACCTTTTTCTCTACTCAGTACAATTTATGAGAGTACCTGTGTGTTGTACAGAAGTGAAAAAATTTAGAAAGAGAAACTCTAACATATTGTTAAATTGCCTGTGACTAGGCCTATTAATAAATTGCATTTATTAACAGATGCCAGTCTAGCCAAAATCAGCCCAGTGGTTAAGAGGGCAGGCTCTGGAACCTGACTGCTTCATTCCAATTCCGGGTCTACTATTTAAATGCCATGTGACTGTGAGCAGCTTAACCTCTCTATGCCTCAATTTTCTCGTTTGTAAAAATGGGGGAAATATAGTACCTACTTCATGGGATTGTAGTATCTATTTCATGGGATCAAATGAATTGCCATCTGTAAAGAGGTTAGAACCTTACTTGGCACATGGTAAGCACTCAGGTGATAAAACAACAACACACAGAAAAAAAAATCAGTATTTGAAACATCTGATCTGCATTGAATTTACATGTCTTAAGTATAAAGTCATGGTTGGCTCTGATGTATCCTGTAGACAGAGTATTATTTAAATTGAGTCTCTTCTGTTTTGTAGATTTTGTTGCTCAGAAAACTAATTCTGGAGTTCATATAAACTTGAATTCTTTCTGAAGTGCCCTAATACCTATTTTTTCATTACTTAATTAAGAACAACTATATTTTAATGCTGTCACTAAATTGCCTATTTAAATTCTTTGGATGATGTGAGGTATCTACTATTTACCCTCCATGGCTCTTTCCCTTCTCTTTAAATTAACAATATTATTTAAGCCTATTATAACCTAAAGTATGTAAACGTTCTTTAAATCACTAAATGGTTCAGTCTTTTACTAAAAATATTTGACCATTAGGTCCTGGGTTGTTTTTTTTTTTTAATAGCTTTTACAGATATTTGTTTACTGCCAATAAAATATTCTAGATGCTATAAGAGCAAATGAAGTAAAATATAACTTTCTCTTCAGATTTTTCAGAAACTTTTAAAGAATGTGGTTTAGAGCCCAGCATAAATGAACAGAATTCTAAGTCATATAAAGTGAGTTAAGTTGGTACAGAAGTCTCAGCAAAACTACTCTGGAAAAAAGAATAAACCACCAATCTTCTCTACTTCCTTACATTTGGTCCAGCTCTCCTTTTGAATTGGAGCATTATTAATTTACTTCTAAAACCATTGCTCTGGGGCTTGGTAGATGAGGGGGGTGGAATGTGATGAGTTGGCTCCCTCTTGGCTCTCTCTTGGCTATCATTAGTTTCTTTAGATACTTTGGTAAAATAATAGACCATCATATTTTTAATAGAATGAAAAGTGCTGAAATGTAGAAAGAAGGAATATTTGTTTTATATTTTATTGGGGTTTTGCAGTAAACCTAATCTATTTCTGAATCAGAGGAAATTCATGCAAACCTCTAAGAAAGAATTTGCCTTTTTTAATGTGCACTTAAAAACACTCCACTTGCCTTATTTTGGAAGTATAAGATGTTGAGGGTAAGAGCTAACTTTATACATTCCTGGTTATTCTCTCAATTTCATACTGATTTAATTAAAATTTGATCTTAATGAGACAGGAGAAAAAGTTAATGCATGTGAAGGTGTAATGTACCTTCACCTGGTGATCCTTTGTGTTTGCCTATCAAAGGATTTATTTACGTCTTTTAGAAGTGTTGGATATATATGGTAAATTTTAGTTTATGAAAAGAATGTGATTGTAAGCAAATGCTGATACTGCTTTTTGAGTGAACTTAAACTTTTATAATTCAATCAGTATTTTCCTTCTCTACTATTCAGCTCTTACTACACACATGAGAACAACAAAGCACTTAATGTTAAGTTTCATAATTTAACTGTGACTGGTGATGCTATGGAAGAAAGACCTTCTAGTGATTTACAACAGGTATATGGTTCAATAAAATCAATTTCTGTATCTTGGAAAATGTCCATTAACACAATTAGCTTGATATCTATCTGTGACTATTAAAGGACAATAGAGGCTTAAACCTTTGTTATTGTCAGAATTGTTTTTCTTTGTTGAACGAGTGACTAACACATTGAATCTTTCATTAATATGACATGTCTTCAGTCTTCCACTCTTCAGCAGTATACTCATCTCATCCTGTGCTTTGTACTCAGTTTATTGAAATGATTGGATGTTCACAATGCTACAAATATCTGGAAAAAACAAAAGGTTGATACATTAGGGCTTACAAATAGGAATGCCTTCATTGTGACTACTTGCATCATGAGATGATTGGCCCATATTGTATTTGCTTCTCCGTCTTGCTTGGTGACTTTTAAAGTTTCCAGTGTTTAAGAAATATTAAATCTATTTTAACCTGTCTTTTCTAAGTCAAGTTTACAGATCTTATCTGTTTTACGTTGTTAGGCAAAATTATCACACAAAACTAACTTAATATGTATGTACCCGTGAAACCTTCTAGGTGTCTTCTTTTGATTAAACTTTCTTCTATTCCAGGGAGTTTTCACTGACTTTTAATCTGAAAGTATCTTAGTTGAATCCAGCTTGGCCACTTAATCTCAAGAAACTAAAAACTTAAGTGTCATGTTTTAGTTGGTATTGCTATAGCTACCGAACTCTATACTGTGCTGGCCAAGGTTGTCCATACTCTATAACTTACGAATTTTGCATTTGTTTTGCACCCCAAATTAACCAACTAATTCTTTTTCATGGTTTATCACATAGTAACTAAAAAAATTAATGTTTATCACCAGTAAATACAATTATTTTGATTTAAACTTTTTTTTAACTTTCAGGACATATATGTATGACATTGACAGTTTTGCTTATGATGCTAATAACCATTGGCTAACTGAGCCAAAGAAGAGTTGAGAAGAAAGTGCACATGAGTACACAGAATTTTTCTAGTTTTGTAGAACTTTCTGGTGGAGTGGACACAGTATATGTGGTAGTGTTCTTCGTTTTGCATGTTATCTTGTCTTTAAGATGCATAAGAATGTCCACGAAGCAAGGAAAAACGAATCTGTCCTGGAATCACGTTCTCAGCACTCCTAAGACTCTTGAAAATAGAAGAACTCACAAGATTGAGAGTGATTACTTTCATAAAAGTGTGGGAAAGTGGAGAGATTTGTTGATACTTAGAATGTGAGCAAGAAGAAAAGGAAAAAAGTGAATTTTTTTTCACCAAATGTGTAATGTTATTTTTACTTACAAAGGACACAACAAATTAAAAACATTAATTGGATATTGAAAACAAATAAACCACTCTCTTCTAAGGAAAATTGCCCAAGAGTGATGAAACATTATAAAATAATCCTTCCTGACAAAAAGGCATTTTCATCTTTTCTTTTTCCATTAAAATGAGTCTGAATCAGTTGGCAAAATTTTTTAAAGGAAAAGCATGCCAATCACCCAAGAATGTTGAGTTTCTTGGGTTATTTGGTGACAAAGGAGGAATACAGAATGAAGGAATAATTCTTCCTTTGTCATACAAGCACAGATAGTGAATTAGCTCCTTACTTGTCAGATAGATCAGCTATAATTTTGTTCTTAAGACAATTAAAAAAAAAAAAAAACAGCCCCGTGAAAGGGTGAAAGGTGTCTTTATTGACTTAATGTCTTTAAAGGTCTCCAGATATATTATAATATTAATATAAGAAAAGATTCTATATTTCTGAAGTGAGATGTTCATATTCAAATTGTAAATCTTATTCTTTTGTAATATTAAACTTAATTTATATTTATTTAGATTTTACATGTATACCAAAAAAGTTCAAGAAGATACGTAAAGAAAAATTTGTTTTCCCTAAATAGAAATAATTGATCACATTTTTGTCTCAGGTGGTATTTGACATTTATTTTCTTAAATGTAAATAATTTACTTATAAATAAGAGAGTCCCTTCCTGCCTTTCATAAGTAGTTTAGAATGCTGCCCTTTGGTTATCCTAGTGTGAATCATTTTCAGTTACTTTTAATGTATCACTTGTTATTGACTTACCAAACGGCAATCACATCAATTTCTAGATACTTAATATGCTCTTGTCATCTTGCCAATTACATGTTGTGTTGGAATAGACTAGAATATATACATAACTAAATTTAACAATAATTATTTTGTCATATTGCTTCATCTACTTTGTTGTTAAAGTATTTTAAAATAAATTCCATTAGCATCATGGCATTTCACTATAAATACTTAAATATGTATTTCTAACAATAGACTTTTTTTCCTACCTAACCACTATCATCACAACTAACAAGATTAATGGTAATTTCCTAATAGTTTCTAATTTTAGGAAATTCTTTTAACTTCCTTAAGAGTTCTGCAAATAGGCGCACATCCATCTATTAATTCATTCGTTTGTTAATTAGGAGGGCCTACTCTGCTTACTCTGTGACAATCTGCTGCTTCCTGGGGTAGTAGCAAGGATAACACTGATTCAGTTACTAAGAAAAATACATGAGAGCCCACTATGTGCGGGTTATAGTGCTAGGTGCTGAAGCTACCAAATGACTACCACACAGTATCTACCCACACGTTGCTTATAAGACCAAAATGATAACACCTATTGAGAGAAAGAATGTAGAGTTGTAAGTGTTACACTTTTACAGAATATACAGAGTGCCTAAGTTGTCTTTGCTAAGTGGTTGAGTGGTGGGCTGAGAGCCATTCAGGACAGGATGAAAATTGACAAAGGACAAGTAGATGAGATTCACATGGCAGGATTGGGGACTGCAAATAGTGCAGCAAGCTCAAAGTAGGAAAGGCTTGGAGAGAGGACTATGGTATGTCATGTGTTTAGTGTAAAAGTAAAATTATAAATTCCAAATAGTTTATTCTGCTGTGATTAAATTAAAAGTTGGAATCAATGGTCAAAATTTATGGTAGCAAGAATTTTAGATATTGGGAAACATTGAACTTTGACAATAAAATACATTGAGTTAGCCTTTGTATCTTATTACTTAGATAAGGGTAAAAGCTGGAAAAATATCTAACAACAAGTTACCTTGAAGAAAATAATAATAGGAACAGGTACGTTAGGGGTAGTGGGATTTTCTTGTAGGACTTATTATTTGTATCCTGTTATGAATAGTTCTATATTTTCCCAAGGTAAGCTCTCCTATAATATTATACTTTATTTAAAAAAAATTTATTTATTTGGCTGTTCTGGGTCTTAGTTGCAGCATGCGGAATCTTCATTGCCTTGCATGGGATCTTTAGTTGCTGCATGCAGGATCTTTTAGTTGCGGCATGCAGGATCTTAGTTGCAGCATTCAGGATCTGGTTCCCTGACCAGGGATTGAACCTAGGCCCCCTGAACTGGGAGCGTGGAGTCTTGATCACCAGGGAAGTCCCCTAAATATTATACTTTAATTGCCAAGATTGTATTGCCTTTACTCTAGAGACTGATAATTATGTGTTGTAAGAAATTATACTTGCTCACCACAGAAATTTGCATTTTATAATTGTTAACCCACAATTACTATCAAATTTCTTGGAACACTTGAACATTAGTAGTTTTTGTCTTATCACACCCTGAGACTGTTTTTTGGTTAATGCCCAAAGTGGAAATGCCTCATTTTCCACCCACCCACCTTGAGTATTCCCTCCACCCCCTTGCCTAAATTAAAAACAGCCTCTTCCCTAAAGTTGATGCTTCCTTTGCAGCCCATTCCAGTGGTGGCTGGTTCATTTTCAGGCTTCAGATGCCTCAGTGTTGAGAGGTGGTGGTGGTGTTTTCCTGGCTTCCCCTTGTCACTACTTGCATCTCAGGTCTCCTATACACTCTTTAAAAAGAGTAATTGTTCTTTTACTCCGGTAGGGTAATTAATTTACTAAAATGTTAAAAATTTTTCCCTGTAGTTTTTCCTCTCCCAATTCCAAGCAGCTAGCCAAATTTTGGTCTTCCTTGCCATGGTAACCTCATGACAAAATGGAAGCAGAAAACTTAAAGAAGTTTAAAGACGGCTCTCTTCCTTGTTTTATGTTTTTTCTCTGAAATCCTATGCTTTCATCATAGACTAAGCTGTGGAGAGGGAGGTAGAAGCAGAACCAGGAAGAGAGAAGATTCCTGTAAACAACAAAGAAGACAGATGTTGCTCACAATCTCAAAGTCTCCAAGCCAAGCATCCTGAGGGTTTCTGGGGTGGGGAGGTAAGGACCCAGAGATGAATGATGGGAATGCATCTTTTGAAGTTGCATATTTTGAAGTTAAGTTTAGCAGGATTTGCTAAAGCATTAGGTGTGCAGTTAAAAAGAAAGGAGTCAAGGATGACACCAAGATTTTTAGCCTGAGCAACAAGAAGGAAGAGGTTGCCACTTACAGAGCAGGGGAAGACTTTGTAACAGAAAGATCAGTTTGTTTTTTTGTTTTTAGACATGGTAAGTTTGAGATACCTTTCAGACATCAAAGTGGACATGTTGTATAAATAGTCAAAAATACAAGTCTGGAGCTCAGAGAAGGTGTCCAGGCTTGATATATTTGGGAGTCGTCAATAGGAGAACATGTGTCAGGGAACCCAAGAAAGAAAGATGAAGACGAATATTCAACTTTCAGGTTTATAATATGGAGGCTATTGGTGGCCTTGTCCAAAATTCTCTCAGTACAGTGGTTGTGGGTAAATGCCTAGATTGAAAGAGAAATCTTACAGACACTACATTAGTCAACTGATCAAAAGTAACATTACCAATAATGGGACAAATAACATGAAGTTGATCCTGATAGAACACCTTGAGAAGAACTCAGCATCATTTGGGTGTGGTATTCCTGCTAAAAATATATAATCTAGATCAAGTTATAAGAAAACATCAGAAAAAACAGTTTGAGGGCCATTCTGCAAAATAGCTAGCCTGTATACTTCCAAAGTGTTAAGGTCACGAAAATCAAGTCCAAAAAAAAAAGGAGATGATAAAGATAAGTGCAATAATCTTTGAGACAGAAAGCAGAAAAATAATAGGAAAAAAATGAAATCAAAAGTTAGGTCTTTAAAACAAATCAATATAACTGATAAAATTCCATTTTGGCTGATAAAGAGTAAAAGCAGAAGACAAAAAGTACCAGTATCATAATGTAATAGAATACATCACTCACTACAGAGCGTGGTCATTAAAAGAAAAATAAGATAATACCAATAAATTCAACTTTATACCAATA
Organism: Balaenoptera physalus; assembly: GCF_965194825.1. NCBI lineage: Eukaryota > Metazoa > Chordata > Mammalia > Artiodactyla > Balaenopteridae > Balaenoptera > Balaenoptera physalus. Next base: position 36,657,545 of record NC_138882.1, read on the forward strand.
AATTCAACAAAAAAAATGGATGAAATGAACAAATTAGTTGAAAGACACAAATTATAAAGCCTGACCCAATAAGAATACAAAACTTGAATAGCCCTATATTAATTCAGGAAACTTGAGTTTTCATTTAAAATCTTTCCAAAAAGAAAATCTTATGCCCAGATGGCTTCACTGGTAAATTCTAACATTTAAGGAAGAAATTATACCAATCCTACACAAACTCTTTCAGAAAATAGAGGGAGAGAGAATACTCCCAAACTCATTTTATGAGGCCAAAGACATCAGAAAAAAGAACTATGCACCAATATCCCTCATGAAAATAGACACAAATATCCTTAACAAAATTTTAGCAAAACAAACCCAACAATATATAAAAGAATATGGTGCATCATGATCAAATCGAGTTTATCCCAGGAGTAAAAGGTTGATTTAACATCCAAAAATCAACCAGTGTAATTCACCATATTAATAAAATAAAGAAAAAACCATATGATCATTTCAATAGATGCAGAAGAAGTTTGATAAAGTGCAACACCAATTCATGATAAAATCTCTCAGCAAGCTAAGAAAAGGGAAATTTCTTAATCTAATTAAGGACATCTTTAACAAACCGACAACTTTCATTGTACTAAACAGTGAAAGACTCAATGCTTTCTACCTAAGAAAAGGAACAAAGAATGGATATCTGCGCTACTACTTCTATTTAATATTTTACTGGAGGTTTTAACTAGTACCATAAGGCAAGGAAAAGAAATGAAAGTCAATGAATTGGAAAGGTAGAAGTAAAGTTGTCTTTATTGGCAAATGATATGATTACATAGAAAATACTAGAACTAATAAATGAATTTAGTAAGGTCACAGGATACAATGTTAGTATACAAACAATTATAATTTTATGTACAAGTAATGAACAATTAGAAAAAGAAAATTTAAAAATAATCCATTTCCATTAGCATCCCAAACATGAAATATTTAGAAATACATTTTACAAAACATATGAAAGAACTCTACAGAGAACACTATAACACTTTGCTGAGAGAAATTATAGGTCTGAACAAATGATATATCATTTTCATGAATTGGGAGACACAATTATAAGATGTCAGTTCTTCACACATCAATCTATAATTCCAGCAGGGATTTTAAGAAACTGATCCTAAATCTATATTAGAAATATACATTTCCTCTCTTAACCCTCTTTCAAAGTGTTATTCTTAAAAACAGGTCAGAAAACTAAGAACTGTATTTCTCAGTTTCCACCGAAGCTGGGAGTCTGGAGGCAAATGACATCTACCATGTAAAAGCAGTATTTGGGGGTCAGAATGAAGGCATAGGCCAAATTCCTGCTGCTTCTACTTCTAGAAAGCTAAGAGCGGACAGAGGTAAATGTTTGTGGTGGCCATTTTCCACTTTCCTTATCTAGTCACAAACTTCATGGGAATAAAACTCTGTTGTGAAAGATAGTGGTATAGCAGCAGCTTCCTGAGCTCCAGCTCATGACTTCAGTGATGTGGCTTTGAAGTCAATAGTCCAAAAATGGTTCTCTGACTTCTAGCCTTCCCAGCTTTTTTTTTTTTTTTTTTTTAAGAAACAAAGGGATTTCTGTTTTCTGCACTGAAATGTGGCTAATCCAATGTTCCACAAGTCTTAACTATTTTATATTAATCTGTTTCTTCTTTGCTATGAAGTATGGTCTTCCAATCCACTGATTCTCTCTTAAACTGTGTCCACCATAGAGGTAATACAATTAATTGAGATTGCAATTTGAAATGATTCCATTATCCATTTCCAAGTTTTCTAGTTGTTTTATATCTAACAGTCTGTGCTTCATACCTGCCCTATTTTAGTTTAGTTATTAATGCATGTTTATACTTCATTAATTTCCCAAAATACTTATTTTGGTGTTTTTATCATAGTTCTTTATTTTAAAAAATTTCACCCATAGTGAATTCCTGTCTGTTGATTTCCATTGGCTGTTTCCTATAACATTACATTTTTTAACATATGTTACACTTGTGATTTGCAATTTTTTAAAAAAGATAGCCTCCCTTGATCTAACAGCAAGAAGGAGTTTCTCTCTCTAAATTTCTGAACACTCTTTTTATGGAAAGTTAAAATGCATTTACTTTTACTATTTTTTTACTTTTTAGTTGAAGTTCACAGCATGTATAACACCTTAAAATACAATTTATAAAAGTTGTTAGATAAATTGAAACAACAACAAATTCTGCATACTACATTACAGCATATCCAATGTCCTTCTAGATAAATACTAAATTTGATATGTTACTCTATTTTTTTAAATTAAAGTTTTTATTTTGAGATCATTGTAGATTGACAAGTTTTTTGAAGAAATAACCCAGAGAGATCCCCTGTTCCCTTTACCCATTTTCCTCCAATGGTCACATATTGCAGAACTATTGTACAATATCACAACCAAGATATTAACATACAATCTAATACATCTTATTCAGATTCTTCAGTTTTACTTGTACTAATTTGTTTGCATATTTATTTAGTTCTGTGCAACTTTATCATATGTGTAGGTTCACATCTTTAACACCACAATCTAGATACAGTACAAGTTTCATCACTACAATGATCCCTCCTGTTGTCCTTTTACAACCACACCCATCTCCCTCCTGCTACCCCTCCCTGCCTCCTCATCCCTGACCCATGACAACCAGTAATTTACTTTCCATTCTACAACTTTCTCATTTCAAGAATGTTATATAATGGAGTCACACAGCATGTAACCTTTTGAGATTGGCTTTTTCATTTGAGCACTTTCTAGAACTGCAGTCTATGTTTGAAGACTGCTTCTAGTACTTTGTCAAGTTACTTAAACATTCCATGCCTGAGTTTTCTCACCTGTACAATGGGCACAACAATTTCTACCTCATAAAGTTGTCTGTAGCATGGAGTATTATCTGTCCCAAGGCAAGTTGGTCCCACCATTGTTGTTGTTCACTTGACTCATTTGCCACGTTGGATTGTGGGCATCTTTTGACCTCCTGCTACAACCCCTCTAAGAAGACCCTGGCCATTACTGTCTTCTGAGTCATTGTTTGGGGGATACCAGAGACTGGGTTGGCCTGGAAAAGACTCTTGAACTGAAAAGTTTATTGCTATTTAGAAGAAAGCACTAGAAGAATATGGCTCCTTCATGGAGCTGGCCATGTCTTGCTAGGGAATACTCTCAGAGGAAGGGATGCCATGGGACACTTTCAGAGGAAAGGATGTTGGGAACATCCGTCAGAGAGTTGCTAGGAACTTTCCATCAGAGAAAGGATGCTAGGAACAATCTCAGAGGAAGGGATGCTGGGAACAGGCTGCCAGAGAGGCAGCAATTTTTTAAAAGTGGATATTTGTTTTTGTTTCATTCTCTTATAGATTGTATTAATGTTATAATTCTCACCCCTTCCATTTCACAGGTTTTACTTGGACACCTTTTGCTAGGTGACTTCTCAGTATAAGAGGCATAATAAACTTCCCCACTCCACTGATGTTGAGATAGGCTATATGACTTGCTTTAGCCAATGGAATGTTATCAAACATAATGGAAGTAGAGGCTTTAAATGTCTTACTTGATTTGGCATGGCCTCTTCTGATCCTGTAAGCAACCGTGAGAGGAGTGTGCACCAGTTGTCTGCATGAGAGAAGGCATGGGAAAGAAACCTGAGCCAGACCTGAAGCTAATCCTAGCAAAACCCCTTCCAACCTCCTGCTGATTTCCAAACCTAAGAGAGAGGAAAATATTTGCTTTTGTAAGCCACTAAGGTTTTACAGTTATTATTACAGCAAATATTGACTAAGAAATTTATACTTAGAAGTGAAAAATCCTAAAATGTGTATCTATTAAAGGAGGCTGGAAAAATGGCAACCCTGCAGTGGTGAAACATTAGATATCACTCTTGCCTGAGATACTTTGGAAGGCAGATATATACCCATTGAAATTGTGGCCCTGAGCAAAGAGGTTTTGCGGCAGAATTTTAATAGTATAAATGCTTCCTATTTTTACGTTTGATAAGAGACAAGGGATAAACTCAGAATATAACTGACCAGTGTGCACATAGAACTGGAAAAGAATATAGAGAGCCCAGAATGTCCAAAACTTTCAGGGTAGGAAAATGGAACTAGTTCTCCTCTCCAAATAACAATAATAGAAGCTAAAATTAAGAAAAGCTTGGATTTAGAGTCAATCTAAGACATAGTCACTGGGCAAAGACTAACTCAAGGGTGATGTCGTCACACTTTGTTAAGACCTCTGAAAGGATTAAGGTAGTGGCTAGCAGATGGTTTTAGCTTTTTGAAAGGAGTCTGATGGCATGGACACAAAGAAACCTGGTTCACCCAAAGTGGAGATGATTAAGAATAGATATTTCAAAAAGAATCATGGAAACCTTTGTCACACTGGTGTTCCATACTGTCCATTAGATCAATCTATAAATATGTAAAGTGGTGCTGGAGTGAGATTTCTTGTGTTAAATGATCTTTCACGGCACTTCCAACTCTGCTGGCCCAACTCTGCTGATATCTACCTGTGGAATATCAGTAAGGGCTTAGGAACCCTGTATGTTCTGATTTCTACATTGCTCTAGGTCTCATTGTAGCCAACACCATTTGTCACTAGTATTGTGGATCTGCCCCAGGGAGGTTCTTCCTTGTTCATTTTCTTCCATGGCCACTCCAAAATGACCATGAATGGAGGTTAGGGGCTATGTTTTCTTTGGGGGATGTACAGCTTTCATAGCTCACTTACTGCACATGAAATTTGGGGCACCCAAAGTTTGAACAGTTGAAAGCTTTCCAAGTCCAGGTTCTTCATTTGACTATATAATTCCCTCAAAAACTCAGTAGGCTTCTGATCTATTTGCTTCTAGTGTGCACAATGGGACAGTTGCCACAGCCAAGTAATTTACTAGAATTCTCAAGCCTAAGTTGTTTCTTTGCCTCCTAGCCACCACGTCATTCTTTCACTTGTTTCTCCAGGTTCTCATTCGGAAGGGTTTATTTCCTTGTGTACTTGGTTGCCTTTGATTTTGCTGCTCATTCCTCTTTGTAAAATTACTTATTAGGATTCCCCAAAGCAAAGAGTGGAGATACTTCCCTCCAGGGATAATTTAGTTTTTCATCTACCATTTTATTTGGCAATATCGTTAAATTACGTTTAGAGCATGGGGTTTCCTGACACACCCAGGTCATGGGAACTTGGGCTGTGAATCCTCACAATGACTGGGCAGTGGCCACAAATTCTCGGGGTTAAGTTTTTATATTTCTATTCCTTTTTAATTTATTCTGCTTCATGCAATGCTATGGCAACCTTCCCTCCAGTCTTCTGGAGTTGGGTTCAGAAAAGGCAGTTTTACTTTTGGTTCATTCAAAGCCTGAGGGTAGAGTACTTTGCATGTCCATTGCAATGCTGGGACCACCTCTGAAAAAACTCTCCACCTTGGATGGGTCCTAGGCATTGACTTCTCTTCCTCTTACTCCATGAAATTAAAAATGATAAACATAAATTTCCTGGTATCAGTAAATTACCCTAGGGCAAATTTAATTTTGTTACTGGTATTTCCCCTGTCTTTTCTGGGTTCAGTTTTTCTCCTAGAATTTTCTCTAGTAATTTCCACTCTATTTTGTTGGCTCATCATGGTTTTTAAGGTAATTTTTAATTTTTTTAAAGCAGTTATCTTGGTTGCTTTTTAGAGGGTGATTAGTCCAAATGACTTAGGTCACCATTATGGAAAAATAGAATTCCTAAGCACAGTATATAATTTTGTCACATAAACCTATGAAAGATGAAATGCTGAAAGGTTAAAAAAAGGATATGTCAGTATGATACAATATATGTAAATTTAAAATAATAAGTCAAAGAAAAATATATGTGTAGTTCATGAATACTTTCACATATATAAAAATCTTTAAAACTAGACTCCAAGGGTAAGGACTTATGATGTAAGGAACACAAAGGAGAAATAGAAAGAAATATATGGCTATTGTGACATTTGCTTGTAATTCTAGATTTTTCCTGGTAGGCAAGAACCTGATTTCCTGTGGCCATGATAATTTATTGATTACAGGTATTCTGTATTGTGAATAAAAGAGTCGAGGGTAGGGGCAAGATGGCGGAAGAGTAAGACACGGAGATCACCTTCCTTCCCACAGATACAGTAGAAATACATCTACACGTGGAACTGCTCCTACAGAACACCCACTGAACGCTGGCAGAAGACGTCAGACCTCCCAAAAGGCAAGAAAATCCCCACATACCTGGGTAGGCTAAAAGAAAAAAGAAATAACAGAGACAAAAGAATAGGGATGGGACCTGCACCAGTGGGAGGGAGCCGTGAAGGAGGAAAGGTTTCCAGGCACTAGGAAGCCCCTTCGCGGGCGGAGACTGTGGGTGGCAGAGGGGGGAAGCTTCGGAGCCACGGAGGAGAGCGCAGCCACAGGGGTGTGGAGGGCAAAGCGGAGAGATTCCCACACGGAGGATCGGTGCTGAGTAGCACTCACCAGCCCGAGAGGCTTGTCTGCTCAGGCGCTGGGGCGGGCGGGGGCTGGGAGCTGAGGCTTGGGCTTCGGTGCTAGCTGGGAGGGAGTCTGGGAAAAAGTCTGCAGCTGCCGAAGAGGCAAGAGACTTTTTCTTGCCTCTTTGTTTTGCGGCGCGCAAGGAGAGGGGATTCAGAGCACCGCCTAAACGAGCTCCAGAGACGGGCGTGAGCCGCGGCTACCAGCGCGGATCCCACAGCAACAGGGGCACAGAGGGAAAAACGGAGAGATTCCCGCACAGAGGCTCGGCACCGAGCAGCACTCACCAGCCCGAGAGGCTTGTCTGCTCACCCGCCGGGGCAGGCGGGGGCTGGGAGCCAAGGCTCGGGCTTCAGTCAGATCGCAGGGAGAGGACTGGGGCTGGCGGCGTGAACACAGCCTGAAGGGGTTGGCGCACCGCGGCTAGCCGGGAGGGAGCCCGAGAGGAGGTCTGCAGCCGCCAAAGAGGCAAGAGACTTTTTCTTGCCTCTTTGTTTCGTGGCGCGCAAGGAGAGGGGATTCAGAGCGCCACCTAGACAAACTCCAGAGACGGGAGCGAGCCGCGGCTATCAGCACAGACCCCAGAGGCGGGTGCGAGCCGCGGTTATCAGCACGGACCCCAGAGACGGGCAGGAGATGCTAAGGCTGCTGCTGCCGCCACCAAGAATCCTGTGTGCGAACACAGGTCACTCTCCACACCGCCCCTCCCGGGAGCCAGTGCAGCTCGCCACTGCCAGGCTCCCGTGATCCGGGAACAACTTCCCCGGGAGAACGCACGGCGCGCCTCAGGCTGCTGCAATGTCACGCTGGTCTCTGCCGCAGCAGGCTCGCCCCCCCTCCTCCGTACCGCTCCCTCCCCCCGCTTGAGTGAGCCAGAGCCCCCGAAGCAGCTGCTCCTTTAACCCCGTTCTGTCAGGGCGGGGAACGGACGCCCTCAGGCGACCTACATGCAGAGGCGGGTCCAAATCCAAAGCTGAACTCTGGGAGCTGTACGAACAAAAAGAGAAAGGGAAATCTCTCCCAGCAGCCTCAGAAGCAGCGGATTAAAACTCCACAAACAACTTGATGTGCCTGCATCTGTTGAATACCTGAATAGACAAGGAATCATCCCAAATTCAAGAGGTGGACTTTGGGAGCAGGATATATTAATTTTTCCCCTTTTCCTTTTTTTGTGAGTGTATATGTGTATGCTTCTGGGTGAGATTTTGTGTGTATAGCTTTGCTTTCACCATTAGTCCTAGGGTTAGGTCCGTCCGTTGTTTTTTTTTACTTAAAAAAATTTTTTTCCTAATATTTGTTTTCTTAATAATTTTTTCCTTATTTTCTATTTTTAGAAATTAAAAACAATTTTTAATAAGTTTTTTCATATTTTTTATTTTAAAAAATTAAAAAAAATTTTTCTTAATAAATTTTTTTCTTAATAATTTTTTTCTTATTTTATACTATAAAAATTAATAAATCTATTTTTAAAAATTAAAAAAAAATTTTTCTGAATACATTTACTCTTAATAATTTTTTTTCTTATTTTTTATTACAATAGCTTTATTTTATTTTATTTTATCCTCTTTCTTTCTTTCTATTTTTTTCTCCCTTATATTCTGAGCTGTGTGGATGAAAGGCTCTTGGTGCTCCAGCCAGGCATCAGGGCTGTGCCTCTGAGGTGGGAGAGCCAACTTCAGGACACTGGTCCACAAGAGACCTCCCAGCTCCACGTAATACCAAACGGCAAAAATCTCTCAGAGATCTCCATCTCAACATCAAGACCCAGCTTCACTCAACGACCAGCAAGCTACAGTGCTGGACACCCTATGCCAAACAACTAGCAAGACAGGAACACAGCCCCATCCATTAGCAGAGAGGCTGCCTAAAATCATAATAAGGCCACAGACACCCCAAAACACACCACCAGACGTGGACATGCCCACCAGAAAGACAAGATCCAACCTCATCCACCAGAACACAGGCAATAGTCCCCTCCACCAGGAAGCCTACACAACCCACTGAACCAACCTTAGCCACTGGGGACAGATACCAAAAACAACGGGAGCTACGAACCTGCAGCCTGTGAAAAGGAGACCCCAAACACAGTAAGATAAGCAAAATGAGAAGACAAAAAAACACACAGCAGGTGAAGGAGCAGGGTCAAAACACTCCAGACCTAACAAATGAAGAGGAAATAGGCAGTCTACCTGAAAAAGAATTCAGAATAATGATAGTAAGGATGAACCAAAATCTTGGAAATAGAATAGACAAAATGCAATAAACATTTAACAAGGACGTAGAAGAACTAAAGAGGAACCAAGCAATGATGAAAAACACAATAAATGAAATTAAAAATACTCTAGATGGGATCAATAGCAGAATAACTGAGGCAGAAGAACGGATAAGTGACCTGGAAGATAAAATAGTGGAAATAACTACTGCAGAGCAGAATAAAGAAAAAAGAATGAAAAGAACTGAGGACAGTCTCAGAGACCTCTGGGACAACATTAAACGCAGCAACATTCAAATTATAGGGGTCCCAGAAGAAGAAGAGAAAAAGAAAGGGACTGAGAAAATATTTGAAGAGATTATAGTTGAAAACTTCCCTAATATGGGAAAGGAAATAGTTAATCAAGTCCTGGAAGCACAGAGAGTCCCATACAGGATAAATCCAAGGAGAAACACGCCAAGACACATATTAATCAAACTATCAAAAATTAAATATAAAGAAAACATATTAAAAGCAGCAAGGGAAAAACAACAAATAACACACAAGGGAATCCCCATAAGGTTAACAGCTGATCTTTCAGCAGAAACTCTGCAAGCCAGAAGGGAGTGGCAGGATATACTTAAAGTCATGAAGGAGAAAAACCTACAACCAAGGTTACGCTACCCAGCAAGGATCTCATTCAGATTTGATGGAGAAATTAAAACCTTTACAGACAAGCAAAAGCTGAGAGAGTTCAGCACCACCAAACCAGCTTTACAACAAATGCTAAAGGAACTTCTCTAGGCAAGAAACACAAGAGAAGGAAAACACCTACAATAACAAACTCAAAACATTTAAGAAAATGGAAATAGGAACATACATATCGATAATTACCTTAAATGTAAATGGCTTAAATGCTCCCACCAAAAGACACAGACTGGCTGAATGGATACAAAAACAAGACCCATATATATGCTGTCTACAAGAGACCCACTTCAGACCTAGAGACACATACAGACTGAAAGTGAGGGGATGGAAAAAGATATTCCATGCAAATGGAAATCAAAAGAAAGCTGGAGTAGCAATTCTCATATCAGACAAAATAGACTTTAAAATAAAGACTATTACAAGAGACAAAGAAGGACACTATATAATGATCAAGGGATCGATCCAAGAGGAAGGTATAACAATTGTAAATATTTATGCACCCAACATAGGAGCACCTCAATACATAAGGCAAATACTAACAGCCATAAAAGAGGAAATCGACAGCAACACAATCATAGTAGGGGACTTTAACACCCCACTTTCACCAATGGACAGATCATCCAAAATGAAAATAAATAAGGAAACACAAGCTTCAAATGATACATTAAACAAGATGGACTTAATTGATATTTATAGGACATTCCATCCAAAAACAAAAGAATACACTTTCTTCTCAAGTGCTCATGGAACATTCTCCAGGATAGATCATATCTTGGGTCACAAATCAAGCCTTGGTAAATTTAAGAAAATTGAAATCGTATCAAGTTTCTTTTCCCACCACAACGCTATGAGACTAGATATCAATTACAGGAAAAGATCTGTAAAATATACAAACACATGGAGGCTACACAATACACTACTTAATAACGAAGTGATCACTGAAGAAATCAAAGGGGAAATCAAAACAACCTAGAAACAAATGACAATGGAGACACGACGACCCAAAACCTATGGGATGCAGCAAAAGCATTTCTAAGAGGGAAGTTTATAGCAATACAAGCCTACATCAAGAAACAGGAAACATCTCGAATAAACAATCTAACCTTGCACCTAAAGCAATTAGAGAAAGAAGAGCAAAAAAAACCCAAAGCTAGCAGAAAGAAAGAAGTCATAAAGATCAGATCAGAAATAAATGAAAAAGAAATGAAGGAAACAATAGCAAAAATCAATGAAACTAAAAGCTGGTTCTTTGAGAAGATAAACAAAATTGACAAACCATTAGCCAGACTCATCAAGAGAAAAAGGGAGAAGACTCAAATCAATAGAATTAGAAATGAAAAAAGGAGAAGTAACCACTGACACTGCAGAAATACAAACGATCATGAGAGATTACTACAAGCAACTCTATGCCAATAAAATGGACAACCTGGAAGAAATGGACAGATTCTTAGAAATGCACAACCTACCGAGACTGAACCAGGAAGAAATAGAAAATATGAACAGACCAATCACAAGCACTGAAATTGAAACTGTGATTAAAAATTTTCCAACAAACAAAAGCCCAGGACCAGATGGCTTCACAGGCGAATTCTATCAAACATTTAGAGAAGAGCTAACACCTATCCTTCTCAAACTCTTCCAAAATATTGCAGAGGGAGGAACACTCCCCAACTCATTCTACGAGGCCACCATCACCCTGATACCACAACCAGACCAAGATGTCACAAAGAAAGAAAACTACAGGCCAATATCACTGATGAACATAGATGCAAAAATCCTCAACAAAATACTAGCAAACAGAATCCAACAGCACATTAAAAGGATTATACATCATGATCAAGTGGGGTTTATTCCAGGAATGCAAGGATTCTTCAATATACGCAAATCAATCAACGTGATACACCATATTAACAAATTGAAGGAGAAAAACCATATGATCATCTCAATAGATGCAGAGAAAGCTTTCCACAAAATTCAACACCCGTTTATAATAAAAGCCCTGCAGAAAGTAGGCATAGAGGGAACTTTCCTCAATATAATAAAGGCCATATATGACAAACCCACAGCCAACATTGTCCTCAATGGTGAAAAACTGAAACCATTTCCACTAAGATCAGGAACAAGACAAGGTTGTCCACTCTCACCACTATTATTCAACATAGTTTTGGAAATGTTAGCCCCAGCAATCAGAGAAGAAAAAGAAATAAAAGGAATCCAAATCGGAAAAGAAGAAGTAAAGCTGTCACTGTTTGCAGATGACATGATACTATACATAGAGAAACCTAAAACTGCCACCAGAAAACTACTAGAGCTAATAAATGAATTTGGTAAAGTAGCAGGATACAAAATTAATGCACAGAAATCCCTTGCATTCCTATATACTAATGATGAAAAATCTGAAAGTGAAATTAAGAAAACACTCCCGTTTACCATTGCAACAAAAAGAATAAAATACCTAGGAATAAACCTACCTAAGGAGACAAAAGACCTGTATGCAGAAAATTATAGGACACTGATGAAAGAAATTAAAGATGATACAAATAGATGGAGAGATATACCATGTTCTTGGATTGGAAGAATCAACATTGTGAAAATGACTCTACTACCCAAAGCAATCTACAGATTCAATGCAATCCCCATCAAACTACCACAGGCATTTTTCACAGAACTAGAAGAAAAAATCTCACAATTTGTATGGAAACACAAAAGACCCCGAATAGCCAAAGCAATCTTGAGAACGAAAAATGGAGCTGGGGGAATCAGGTTCCATGACTTCAGACTATATTACAAAGCTACACTAATCAAGACAGTTTGGTACTGGCACAAAAACAGAAACATATATCAATGGAACAGGATAGAAAGCCCAGAGATAAACCCACGCACATATGGTCACCTTATCTTTGATAAAGAAGGCAAGCATATACAGTGGAGAAAAGACAGTCTCTTCAATAAGTGGTGTTGGGAAAATTGGACAGGTACATGTAAAAGTATGAAATTAGAACACTCCCTGACACCATACACAAAAATAAACTCAAAATGGATTAAAGACCTAAGTGTAAGGGCAGACACTATCAAACTCTTAGAGGAAAACATAGGCAGAACACTCTATGACATAAATCGCAGCAAGATCCTTTTTGACCCAGCTCCTAGAGAAATGGAAATAAAAACACAAATAAACAAATGGGACCTAATGAAACTTAAAAGCTTTTGCACAGCAAAGGAAACCATAAACAAGACCAAAAGACAACCCTCAGAATGGGAGAAAATATTTGCAAATGAAGCAACTGACAAAGGATTAATCTCCAAGATTTACAAGCAGCTCATGCAGCTCAATAACAAAAAAACAAACAACCCAATCCAAAAATGGGCCCAAGACCTAAATAGACATTTCTCCAAAGAAGATATACAGATGGCCAACAGACACATGAAAGAATGCTCAACATCCTTAATCATTAGAGAAGTGCAAATCAAAACTACAATGAGGTATCATCTCACACCGGTCAGAATGGCCATCATCAAAAAATCTAGAAACAATAAATGCTGGAGAGGGTGTCGAGAAAAAGGAACACTCTTGCACTGTTGGTGGGAATGTAAATTGGTACAGCCACTATGGAGAACAGTATGGAGGTTCCTTAAAAAACTAAAAATAGAACTACCATACGACCCAGTAATCCCACTACTGGGCATATACCCTGAGAAAACCATAGTTCAAAAAGAGTCATGTACCAAAATGTTCATTGCAGCTCTATTTGCAATAGCCAGGACATGGAAGCAGCCTAAATGTCCATCGACAGATGAATGGATAAAGAAGATGTGGCACATATATACAATGGAATATTTCTCAGCCATAAAAAGAAATGAAATGGAGGTATTTGTAATGAGGTGGATGGAGTTAGAGTCTGTCATACAGAGTGAAGTAATTCAGAAAGAGAAAAACAAATACAGTATGCTAACACATATATATATAGAATCTAAGGAAAAAAAAAAATAAGGTCATGAAGAACCTAGTGGCAAGATGGGAATAAAGACACAGACCTACTAAAGAATGGACTTGAGGATATGGGGAGGGGGAGGGGTGAGATGTGACAGGGTGAGAGAGTGTCTTGGACATATATACACTACCAAATGTAAAATAGATAGCTAGTGGGAAGCAGCCGCATAGCACAGGGAGATCAGCTCGGTGCTTTGTGACCACCTAGAGGGGTGGGATAGGGAGGGCGGGAGGGAGGGAGATGCAAGAGGGAAGAGATATGGGAACATATGTATATGTATAACTGATTCACTTTGTTTTAAAGCAGTAACTAACACACCATTGTAAAGCAATTGTACTTCAATAAAATGTAAAAAAAAAAAAAAGAGTCAATGCTTTGATGTCATTTCTCTAATTTCATTTTTTGTTTTCAAATTCACATATCTCATGAGAGGGAAAAAAGGGATATAAGAATTTATTTTTGCAAGTTAACACTCCTTTTAATAAAATATTAATTTCAGTACACAATTTTATTTTAGTTTTTTAAATTTCAATTGTATGCTAGAAATCCTTATTCATAATGGAGGCATGTGTCTCTCTGAGCTCATTATGTGCAAGATGCGCTTTTTTCATTCCTTCATTCAATGAACCTATTGTTGATTAGTTACTATGTAACCAAATACCGTGAAGAATAGAAAGAAACAGAGTGGGAGAGAGATAAAACCAGGATGATAGAAGAAAGACTTGAGCTTTTGTATCATAGAATGCAACCAGTAGTTTTAATGGTAGTGCAATTTGTTCATGCTAAACACTTTTATAGCTAAGAATACAATTTTATTTCAATCTCAGAATTAGTTCAGCTGCACGTAAAATAAAACAAAAATAACAATGGCTTAACTGTGATGGAAATTCATGTATTTCTTAGATAAACTGACTTCCAGCAAACTGACTTCCAGGTTGAACTCAAACCTGGTACCAAAATCATTAGAGACCGCAGTTTTTTTTGCCTTGTTTCTCTGTCATTCTCAAACTTAATTTCCACTTATGATCCAAGATGGCTGGTGAAAATCCAAAGATTATGTCTGCATTGCAAAGACAAGAAATTAAGAAAGAACAGAAAAGGTACACACCTCTTCCTTTTAAGGTCACATTCTGGAATTAACACATACCTGTTCTCCTTATACGCAATTGACTTCTACTTAGTCACAAGTTTGGTAGATACATTGTCTATTGCAGGTGGCTCTGTACTGATGCAAAAGTAGAAAATTCTACTCAAAAGAAAGAGGAGGTAAATGGTTATCGCATCCGTCCTGTATCCAGTTGTTTTCACGAGTGTTTTGAACTTTAGAATCACGTATTTTCTTGAAAGCTCTATTAGTGCTACGCTATTATTTTACTGTGTTTAGAGTTGCAAAGGGGTAATTTGTTTTGAAATTTGATTATTGGAGGAAAACCCAATCAATTTGCCTGGATGTTTATAGTATGTCTTTTTTACTCAGCAAATTTGAAAATAATGTCACCGTATGTGGTTTATTTTCATTAAGCTTTCCTAAAACACAATGTCCATTACTAATTTTCATAATAAGGAAGTGGAATTAGATATAAAGTTCACAGTGGTGATAAATTTGTTACAGAATGTGGAAGAATAATCTCTGTGCCATGGAGCTCTTTACTGAGTTTGGATGAATATTTCCAAGATCTTTGATTTTCTTCTAATCTTGGCCTGGCAACTCGTCTTCCTTTTCTATACACAGTTCTTCTCCAAAGAGAATAACATTAGTTGATTCTGTTTCCATTCCAAAAATTATACTTAAGTTCAAGATTTGTGAGAACACAAATGTACACCTATGTGACATAGATAAGAGTTTTGTGGATTGCAAAATACTTTAATGATACATTTACAGACATTTTAAAGATTTATACCCATCCATTATATATGGGTATATTTCTACCTTAAATCTGAGTCAAGCTTTATTTTCTCATTTTGAAGGGGGAGTCATCATATACTTGCCATTATGTATGACAATCTGTAGCTATGCTTCATTCTCACCCATCTGATAATACAGAATTTTTAGGGTCTTGTCCTTTTTTTTTTCATTGTTTTAATGGGAATTTGGTAGGGGATTGTGAGGCTTCTGAAGTCTTGATACCACTTTACCTGGTGATCAAATAATTTTTTCTCTTTTAAATAAATTTAAATTTTATTAATAAACTTAGCAGTTACATATGGTAGTAAAAAGTAGTGTTTTTTAAATTAATTAATTAATTTTTATTTATTAATTTATTTGGTTGCACCGGATCTTAGTTGCAGCCCACTGGCTCCTTAGTTGCAGCATGTGGGCTCCTTAATTGTGGCAGGCGGGCTCCTTAGTTGTGGCATGTGAACTCTTAGTTGCGGCATGCATGGGATCTAGTTCCCTGACCAGGGACTGAACTCTGGCCTCTTGCATTGGGAGTGCAGAAGTCCCAAAAGTAGTGTTAATACTTGAAATTATTTATTCTTTAGGAGATATGCATCACTGACATATGCATTCCTCAGATCCTTGTTATAATGTCACCACTGTGACCCTTTCACTGGCGTCTACTGCTTATACATGAAGAACATAAACCAATCATCAAGGTTTATAAAAATTAATAATTTACTAAAGATACATTATCCTCTCCTGTTATCCAAGTGTAAGTTTGTAAAAATGTAATCTTTTACCTTGTGTAACACAATTAGAGAAAACTTGATATTTGTCATTAATGAAACTATACAATATATTTTACATAATTAAATATTTGTGGAAAGAACACTGTCATATAACTGTATGTGATGGACAAAATATCACCCTTGCACAATCACACAATGGCATGATTGCTTTCTTTCTGCTCCAGACTCACTAAAATATAAGCTTTATGGGGGCATTGTACTTTTTTTCATTATATGTCCATTGCATAGATGGAGCCTGACACGTATTATCACTCAACACACATCAGCTTAAAAAATGAACTCTTTGGAAATGCAAATTTGAAATTTTAGGAAAAGATTTCAGTAAAGTATAAATGACTAAAATTGACCCAAGAGGATAGAATGCCTCAAAAATGCCAAAAAATTAATCAGAAACATTGTTAAAGATCTGCAATTTCAAAAGGCACCAGTTTCGGCTTCCCTGGTGGCGCAGTGGTTGAGAGTCTGCCTGCCAGTGCAGGGGTCACGGGTTCGAGCCCTGGTCTGGGAGGATCCCAAATGCCGCAGAGCAGCTGGGCCCGTGAGACACAATTACTGAGCCTGCGCGTCTGGAGCCTGTGCTCCGCAACAAGAGAGGCCACGATAGTGAGAGGCCCGCGCACCGCGATGAGGAGTGGCCCCCACTTGCCGCAACTAGAGAAAGCCCTCGCACAGAAACGAAGACCCAACACAGCCATAAATAAATAAATAAATAAATAAATAAACCCAAAGTTTAAAAAAAAAAAAAGGAAAAAGAGAATTAAAAAAAAATAATAATAATAAATAAAATGCACATCTGTCATTTAAAAAAAAAAAAGGCACCAGTTTCAAGACTGGATCGTTTTTTAAGTGAGTTTTTATAAGATATTCATTCTATTATTCAAAATATTCCAATCATATAAATTTGGAAAGCTTATCATTTCATTTTATAAAGTTAACAAAAGACAACCAACACATCATTAATATTGCATGAAAAAAATCCCTGCAATTGTAATTTTACTTATGAATAAAAATGCAAAATATTATTAAAATAGAATAAACATTATTAATATAAGTACAAAATGGTATAAATACGGATGAAATTAGCATATTTAATTCTACACTGTATTAAAAGAAAGCCCAATCATGATCAAACATGGATTATTCTGGGGCATCAAGGATGGTTCAATAATATGAAATCTCTCAAAACAAACCACTGGAAAATCTGGGGATTTGGAGACCTTCACTGGGCTTTCTCCCTCTTCCTTCCCAACTCCAACCTAGTTGCCTCGCTTGAGCCAATGGCTACTGTAAGCTCCAAACAGTTAATTATTTTCTAAACTTGTGATTGCTTGAGGTTTTAGCTAGAGATATATTATAAACCTTTATTCCCTGTCTTGAGCAAGGTATTGAAGAAGATATTTGGTGCCTTGAGACAAAGGAACGAAAGCCATAAAACCCAAGGAAAAATGTGATGTTCAGTGATCTAATGCAGGGGTCCCCAAGCCCTGGGCCCCTGACCATTACCAGTCCACACAGCAGGAGGTGAGCGGCGGATGGGCTAGTGAAGCTTCATCTGTATTTACAACCACTCCCCATCGTTCATATTACTGCCAGAGCTCTGCCTCCTGTCAGCATTATGGTGAGTTGTATAATTATTTCATTATATATTACAGTGTAATAGTAACAGAAATAAAGTGCACAATAAATGTAATGTGCTTAAATCACCCTGAAACCATCCCCCCCCATCTGTGGAAAAATTGTCTTCCATGAAACCAGTCCCTGGTGCCAAAAAGGTTGGGGACCGCTGATCTAATGAACTTCCTTAGGAAGACTGATATTTACTCCATGTGATTTTTCTAGACTCTTTAGATCCCCAAAAGGTCAAGAAGGCACTAAGGAGGTAGGCTGAATCTTCCCTGACTCTCAATAAATATAGACTCTTTTGGAATGTAAGTTTTAAATACTGACTTTGTGAGACTTTAAGGATTGAGGAAATCTGCAAAAGAACAAAGTAACATTATTCCCAAAAGTCTCATCAGCAGAGAAGGACAGAGAATAAAAGAAGGAAGAAGAAAGAAAAAGAAGTGTTCCAGAGATCTCATCTAGTTTATGTAAGAAGAAATTTGGGCTAATGCAGCTGTATGGAGAAAGATACAAATCATATATTTCTGATCTTGAGAGCATCACGTGAACAATGAAAGGGATGAAAACACACAACTAATCTTTGAAAGAACAAGTGAGATGAATTTATACAAAAAAAAAAAGAAAGAAAAGAAAAGAAAAAGTTAAAAAAGGAAATAATGAAATAAAATAGGTAACAACAAAAATAAGTTACAGGCATTATATAAAATGTGAATGGACTATCTTATCCTTCCATTAAAGCACAAAGACTGATGGTCTGGGCTAGAAAACAAAACTTGTCTACCAGAGACATGGTTAAATCAGTAAAGAAAGGTGGAATATAAAAAGATGGGCAAATATAAAATATCGATATAATAGGAACATTTTATGAAAAAAACACTCATAAATATGTAGATATCAAACTACATAGCAGCTGTCTAAATATATAAACAAAATTATTAGTAATTCACTAAATTTGATAAAATACAATTATAATGAGATTTCAATATACCTCTGCCAGAATCAGATATAATAGACAGAAAGAGACCAAGGGCATAGAAAAAGAACCTTATATCACTCAAAGAGAGAATGTGATGGTTTTCCTTTACTCTAAGACACTTTGATGCTGGTGTTTTCTTGACTTCTTGATCTTAGCAGAATGTGTGAACTGAACGTTTTACACAATTGCATCACCATTGCTATGGGCTGACAGCCATAAGGAGTTGCACCTCAGTTCCAGAGAGGTAAAAATGTGAGAGAAAATATGTTTCAGAATAAAAAAATGTTTTTGTTTTTCATATGTCCATAAAACTTTTGTACATGGACATCATATAGTTGGTCACGAAGTGTGTTAACTTTTTAAAAAGGTTACAATAATAAATATGAAATGATAAGAAGAAAGAAGGTGATCAGCAAAATCTTTACTTGGAAATAAAGAAACACACTCTTAGATCACCCTTATATTAAAGATAAAATTGAAAAATGAACAATTTAAAAAACAGTGAAAAGAAGAACAATTTTCACCAAACCATGTGGAACACAGAGAAAACTGTTTTTGCAGGCCTTCGTTATTAAGAAAAAGGATAGATTAAAGTTAAAGTTGGTGAACGTTTGGTAATGCGGGGAGAGTGGCTCACCTGGAGAGGGCATGGAAGCTCCTTACCCTTTCACCATCCCTTGTCCATGCTTCTCTCCCATCGAGCTGTTCCTGAGTTATATCCTCCTATAATAAACCAGTAATCTACTAAGTAACACTGCTAGAGGTGAAGCAGGATGAAAGTGGAAAGTAAAGTAACAATTACTATATCCCAATACAGGAAACCGTGAAAAAACAAAAAGACTTTAGTAGCCACAATGATCTCCATTATGCTAAAAACTGAGGGAAGAGCATCTCAGGCAGGGGACATAACAAACATTGTGGTAGGCTGTGTGAGACAACAGCCTGCTCCTCCCACCTTATATTTTGACAAATAGCTGGCCTCATTTAAAGATGGACAGGATCTCCCTAGCAGTCCAGTGGTTAAGACTCCATGCTTCCACTGCAGGGGGTGTAGGTTCGATCCCTGGTCAGGGAATTAAGATCCTGCACACCGCGCGGCGCGGCCGAAACTAGGAAAAAAAAAAAAAATGATTAGTAAAGATGGAAAGGAAAAGCAAGCAACCTAAGCCCTCCAACTCCATCAAAGAAAGATCAAGAAAATAGTGGAAAAGTTCAGATAAATATAATTCTTTTGAATCTTAAAGAAATTATAACGTGATCTCTGAAAGAGAGTTCAAAAAAGAGATTTTTAAGCCAAGAGACAACATTTACAGAGAATGATATAAGCAAAATGACAGAGCTTTGGGTAAAAAAGGAGATAAATAGAAATGAAAGCTTCTTTAGTCATAATAAAAAGTGGACTAAACACAATGAAAAATACAGTCATAATTGTAATAGTAGCTAGACTTGAAAAGGCATGTAAAACAACATAAAAAGGTCATAAAAAAGGTACTGTGATTGAAAAACAGTACGTGAGAGATGATAGACATGAAAGACAAAAAGAGATCTAACATATGCATACTTGTTGTTTCAGAAGAAGAAACAGAACAGGAGTAAACTTTTTTCCAAAGGTTTAACAGGAAAAAAAGAAACCCTAAAATAAAAACTAGTCTGAAAATCAAAAGGGCAAACTGTGTCCCAGGAAGAATATTATAAGCCTAATCAATTCCATGAGACATTCTGGTAAAATGATTTCAAGTTAAGATGAACATTTTAGGCAATTAGGAAGAAAAGCAAATTATGTATAAGGAGGAAAATCAGGCTGGCTTCAAACTTCTTCACAGCTACCCTTTACACCAGAAAAGAGTAGCCTAGAAGTTCTAAGAGAAAAAAGTATTGTTATGGGTTGAAATGTGTTCCCTTATAACTTATATATTGAAGTCCTAAACCCCAGTACCTCAGTGTGACCTTATTTAGAGGTAAGGTCATTACGGTGGAACCTAATCCAGTATGACTGGTGTGCTAAATCAAAATGCAAAGTTTAGACACAGCAACAGGAGAGAAGACACAGGGAGAAGCTGGCCATCTACAAGCCAAGAAGAGAGGCCTGGAACAGATTCTTCCCTCACAGTCCGCAGATAAAATCTATCTTGCCAACATCTTGATCCTGGACTTCTAGGCTCCAGAACTATAAGACAATAAATTTCTGTTGTTTAAGCCTAAATAAATAAACAAACAAACAAACTCAGAATTCCTCTGTAAAAATTAAACAAAGGACAGCAAACTAAACCAGAAGTTAACAGGAGAAGGAATTAATAAAGAAAGTATAACATTTTAGTGAAGATAGATATAAAGTAATATTAAATAAAAACTATGGCCTCAATCTAAGAACAATAGGAAACTTTAAGGTAAAGATTAGAATCCTAAGAGTTACACAATGAATACAGACATTTTTGACAATGGGAAAAGTAAAATAGATTTAATGAACAAACTCAATAGAAAAACAATAGGGGATAATTCTTTGTTACATAAATGATGTATAAATGGTTAGTGTCTATAAGCCAGGAAAAGCTTGTAGAAATTGACAAGGAAATGACATGAAACCCAATGGAATGGAAAAGCATACAAATAGGAAATCTTTAGCAAAGCAAATTAAATTGATCAAGAACACATGAAAAGATGCTCAAATTCACTAGTAGTCAAAGTAAAGAAAATTAGAATAACAACACTTCATACCTATGGGATTGGCAAAAATAAGAAGTGACATGATACCTACTTTGTCAAGGGTGTGAGGAATTAGAATAAACACTAGAAATGAAGGCACATTTTAAATTTACAAATTACATGAGAACATACCTAGACAATCCAATTAAACTTTACTAAAGTATATTGGATTAAATAATGGACTTGATATTAGGTAAATATTGACAATAACAAGTTATTAATAGATGTGAAAATGCAAAAATAATGCCACACATAAGAGTGGCAATTATTCTAAAATATCTAAGAATGTGGGTACCCAGAAAGATTCAGGACTATGTGAAGCAACTGTTAACATTTCATTAAAAATTATAAAAAATTGAAAAAATGAAGATAAATCATTCCCTCCACAAAACTATCTAAAAATTAAGAAGTCTTCACAAATTTAAAAGTAAAATAAATGCAATCCCAAATAAATTTTCAATGAAGTTTTTGTTGAACTGGACTGGAAAAGATAATCAAGCTTTGTATGTGTGAAATAAATTATTGTATTATTAATCATCTGAGGAAAATTTATTATTTCAGGAAAAGTATCAAAATCAGCTTTTTAATAATAAGCTTTACCAGGTAAGGTTGTTATTTTTAACTCCAAGAAATTATACTAAATTTTGTTATTTCTCCAAACAAAGTAACTTTTAGAAATGAAGCTAGTAAGTACATTGCTGAGTCATTACATAAATTGATGTAATTTATGAACTAACATTAATTTTCAATTTACATTGGCATATGACATTGTACCCAGATATTGTAATTGGAGTAATACATTAGAGCTACTTAATTTGTAATATGGTCTAAGATTCACAGGACACAATTTAGAAAGATACTGGTTATGTAAATTATTAATTAGTTTAGTTGAGCACTTATGGTAACATCTACGGAAATTCAGATAGTATTATAGATAACTTATCAAAGATCTATAAGCTTTATTTAATTTAGCCTTTTCTTAATTAAAGAAAAAAGCCTTGGCATATACTAAAATCAGGACCAACTATACAATTTGCAGAGCCCTGGGGAAAATGAAAATTCAGAGCTTCTTGTTCAAAAGTTATTAAGAATTCCAGGATGGTTATAGCAGAGCATTAAACCAAGTGTGAGACCCTTCTGAGCACACTTCCCTGTGCAACTGTATAGGTTGCATATCAACGAAGCCAGCACTGAGTAAAATGCCATGTTTGCATGATTTTACACTGTGAAGCATCAGAGAGAAGATATGTAGCTTTTTTTTCTTATTCCAAATTCACAAAATTATTTATTTATCGAAGAGTTTACCTTTAGTGTATTAATGAACTTGGATCATAATTCTTGCTTTAAAACACTTATTTCAGAAGTTTTCAAAGCCTTTAAATACATAAATTTAGGTTAAAATTTAACTTCTTTTCTTTTACAGAAAAAAAGGATATTTTCCCCTTAGACATTTTCATGGTTGAACATTTATTGGCTATTGTCTTTTTGATATCTTTATCTTTTTAATCTTGTTACTATGTACAGACAATGAAGCCATTAAAACAAAATTAGATTTCCCTTTTCCTTATTCAGATACTTTATAAAAAATAGAAGAAGTTTTAATTCTAGAAAACAACTTTTTGATTTGCCATTTAGATATTTTATGCATACTCTGGGTATTTTTCTTTTTTCTTGTCAAAGGTGTGTTATCTACCTTTAGCTAGATACCGTTAACTAAAAGGTTTAACACTCAATTGAATAACAACTTTTGGAAGGTATGATTTCCAAGGAGAAAGCAGCTTCGAGATAAAATTCTCTGATTATTAAATTCATTATCCTATTTCATATATGAAGATTACAGTGACCAGGTGATTGCAGAACCTTGACTATTCCCCAGTATGTGAGTTTTCTTATAGGAATGTAACATAGAAAGACTAAGAAAGTCTTGCCTAATTTCTTTATTTTTTCTTTATTTAAAAAAATTTTTTTATGTAACAGGTTCTTATTAGTCATCCATTTCATACACATCAGTGTATACATGTCAATCCCAATCTCCCAATTCGTCACCCCCCCTACCACTGCTTTCTCCCCTTAGTGTCCATACATTTGTTCTCTACGTCTGTGTCTCTATTTCTGCCCTGCAAACTGGCTCACCTGTACCATTTTTCTAGGTTCCACACATATGCGTTAATATACGATATTTGTTTTTCTCTTTCTGACTTACTTCACTCTGTGTGACAGTCTCTAGATTCATCCATGTCTCTAAAAATGACCCAATTTCCTTCCTTTTTATGGCTGAGTAATATTCCATTGTATATATGTACCACAACTTCTTTATCCATTCGTCTGTCGATGGGCATTTAGGTTGCTTCCATGACCTGGCTATTGTAAATAGCACAGAAATGAACACTGCGGTGCATGTGTCTTTTTGAATTATGGTTTTCTATGGGTATATGCCTAGTAGTGGGACTGCTGGGTCATATGGTAATTCTATTTTTAGTTTTTTAAGGAACCTCTATACTGTTCTCCATACTGGCTGTATCAACTTACATTCCCACCAACAGTGCAAGAGGGTTCCCTTTTCTCTACACCCTCTCCAGCATTTGTTGTTTGTAGATTTTCTGATGAAGCCCATTCTAACTGGTGTGAGGTGATACCTCATTATAGTTTTGATTTGCACTTCCCTAATAATTAGTGATGTTGAGCAGCTTTTCATTTGCTTCTTGACCATCTGTATGTCCTCTTTGGAGAAATGTCTATTTAGGTCTTCTGCCCATTTTTGGATTGGGTTGTTTGTTTTTTTAATACTGAGCTGCATGAGCTGTTTGTATATTTTGGAGATTAATCCTTTGTCTGTTGATTTGTTTGCAAACATTTTTCCAATTCTGAGGGTTGTCTTTTCATCTTGTTTGTAGTTTCCTTTGCTTTGCAAAAGCTTTGAAATTTTAATTGGGTCCCATTTGTTTATTTTTGTTTTTATTTCCATTACTCTAGGAGGTGGATCAAAAAAGATCTTGCTGTGATTTATGTCAAAGAGTGTTCTTCCTATGTTTTCCTCTAAGAGTTTTATAGTGTCTGGTCCCACATTTAGGTCTCTAATCCATTTTGAGTTTATTTTTGTGTATGGTGTTAGGGAGTGTTCTAATTTCATTCTTTTACATGTAGCTGTCCAGTTTTCCCAGCACCACTTATTGAAGAGACTGTCTTTTCTCCATTGTGTATCCTTGCCTCCTTTCTCATAGAGTAGTTGACCATAGGTGCGTGGGTTTATCTCTGGGCTTTCTATCCTGTTGCATTGGTTTATATTTCTGTTTTTGTGCCAGTACCATATTGTCTTGATTACTGTAGCTTTGTAGTATAGTCTGAAGTCAGGGAGTATGATTCCTCCAGCTCCATTTTTTTCCCTCAAGACTGCTTTGGCTCTTCGGGGTCTTTTGCGTCTCCATACAAATTTTAAGATTCTTTGCTCTAGTTCTGTAAAAAATTCCATTGGTCATTTGATAGGGATTGCATTGAATCTGTAGACTGCTTTGGGTAGTATAGTCATTTTCACAGTATTGATTCTTCCAATCCAAGAACGTGGAATATCTCTCCATCTGTTGGTATCATCTTTAATTTCTTTCAACCGTGTCTTATAGTTTTCTGCATACAGGTCTTTTGTCTCCCTGGATAGGTTTATTCCTAGGTATTTTATTCTTTTTGTTGCAATGGTAAATGGGAGTGTTTCCTTAATTTCTCTTTCAGATTTTTCATCATTACTGTATAGGAATGCAAGAGATTTCTGTGCATTAATTTTGTATCCTGAAACTTTACCAAATTCATTGATTAGCTCTAGTAGTTTTCTAGTGGCATCTTTAGGATTCTCTATGTATAGTATTATGTCATCTGCAAACAGTGACAGTTTTACTTCTTCTTTTCCAATTTGTATTCGTTTTATTTCTTTTTCTTCTCTGATTGCCGTGGCTAAGACTTCCAAAACTATGTTGAATACGAGTGGCGAGAGTGGCTATCCTTGTCTCGTTCCTGATCTTAGAGGAAATGCTTTCAGTTTTTCACAATTGAGAATGATGTTTGCTGTGGGTTTGTTTTATATGGCCTTTATTGTGTTGAGGTAGGTTCCTTCTATGCCCACTTTCTGGAGAGTTTTTATCATAAATGGGTGTTGAATTTGGTCAAAAGTTTTTCTTCATCTATGGAGATGATCATATGGTTTTTCTTCTTCAGTTTGTCAATATGGTGTATCACATTGATTGATTTGTGTATATTGTAGAATCCTTGCATTCCTGTGATAAATCCCACTTGATCATGGTGTATGATCTTTTTAATGTGTTGTTGCATTCTGTTTTCTAGTATATTATTGAGGATTTTTGCATCTATGTTCATCAGTGATA
Organism: Balaenoptera physalus; assembly: GCF_965194825.1. Classification (NCBI taxonomy): domain Eukaryota; kingdom Metazoa; phylum Chordata; class Mammalia; order Artiodactyla; family Balaenopteridae; genus Balaenoptera; species Balaenoptera physalus. The sequence goes on from NC_138882.1 coordinate 36,683,324, forward strand.
TTGGCCTGTAATTTTCTTTTTTTGTAGTATCTTTGTCTGGTTTTGGTATCAGGGTGATAGTGGCCTCATAGAATGAGTTTGGGAGTTTTCCTTCCTCTGCAATTTTTTGGAAGAGTTTGAGAAGGATGGGTGTTAGCTCTTCTCTAAATGTTTGATAGAATTCACCTGTGAAGCCATCTGGTCGTGGACTTTTGTTTGTTGGAATATTTTAAATCATAGTTTCAATTTCCGTGCTTGTGATTGGTGTGTTCATATTTTCTATTTCTTCCTGGTTCATTCGGGGAAGGTTATAGCTTTCTAAGAATTTGTCCATTTCTTCCAGGTTGTCCATTTTACTGGCATATAGTTGTTTGTAGTAATCTCTTATAATCCTTTGTATTTCTGCAGTGTCAGTTGTGATTTCTCCTTTTTCATTTCTAATTTTATTGATTTGAGTCCTCTCCCTCTTTTTCTTGATGAGTCTGTCTAATGGTTTATCGGTTTTGTTTATCTCCTCAAAGAATCAGCTTTTAGTTTTATTGATCTTTGCTTTTGTATTCTTTGTTTCTATTTCATTTATTTCTGCTCTGATCTTTATGATTTCTTTCTTTCTGCTGACTTTGGGTTTTGTTTGTTCTTCTTTCTCTATTGCCTTTAGGTATAAGGTTAGATTGTTTATTTGAGATTTTTCTGGTTTCTTGAGGTAGGCTTGTATAGCTATAAACTTCCCTCTTAGAACTGCTTTTGCTGCATCCCATAGGTTTTGGATCATCGTGTTTTCATTGTCATTTGTCTCTAGGTATTTTTTGATTTCTTCAGTGATCTCTTGGTTATTTATTAACGTAGTGTTTAGCCTCCACGTGTTTGTGTTTTTTACCTTTTTCCCCTTGTAATTGATTTCTAATCTCATAGTGTTGTGGTCAGAAAAGATGCTTGATATGATTTCAATTTTCTTAAATTTACTGAGGCTTTATTTGTGACCCAAGATGTGATCTATCCTGGAGAACGTTCTCTGCGCACGTGAGAAGAAAGTGCAATCTGCGGTATTTGGAAGGAATGTCCTATAAATATCAGTTAAATCTATCTGGTCTGTTGTGTCATTTAAAGCTTGTGTTTCCTTATTAATTTTCTGTTTAGATGATCTGTCCATTGGTGTAAGTGAGGTGTTAATGTCCCCCACTATTATTGTGTTACTGTCGATTTCCTGTTATAGCTTTTAGCAGTTGCCTTATGTATTGAGGTGCTCCTATGTTGGGTGCATACATATTTATAATTGTTCTATCTTCTTCTTGGATTGATCCCTTGATCATTATGCTGTGGCTTTTCTTGTCTATTATAACATTCTTTATTTTAAGTCTACTTTATCTGATATGACTATTGCTACTCCAGCTTTCTTTTGATTTCCATTTGCATGGAATATCTTTTTCCATCCCCTCACTTTCAGACTGAATGTGTCCCTCAGTCTGAAGTGGGTCTCTTGTAGACAGCATATATATGGGTCTTGTTTTTGTATCCATTCAGCAAGCCTGTGTCTTTTGGTTGGAGCACTTAAGCCATTCATGTTTAAGGTAATTATCGATATGTATGTTCCTATGACCATTTTCTTAATTGTTTTGGGTTTGTTTTTGTAGGTCCTTTTCTTTTCTTGTGTTTCCCACTTAGAGAAGTTCCTTTAGCATTTGTTGTAGAGCTGGTTTGGTGGTGCTGAATTCTCTTAGCTTTGGCTTGTCTGTAAAGCTTTTGATTTCTCCATCGAATCTGAATGAGATCATTGCTGGGTAGAGTAATCTTGGTTGTAGGTTCTTCCCTTTCATCACTTTAAGTATATCATGCCACTCCCTTCTGGCTTGTAGAGTTTCTGCTGAGAAATCAGCTGTTAACCTTATGGGAGTTCCTTTGTATGTTATTTGTCGTTTTTCCCTTGCTTCTTTCAATAATTTTTCTTTGTCTTTAATTTTTGCCAATTTAATTACTATGTGTCTCAGCGTGTTTCTCTTTGGGTTTATACTGTATGGGACTCTCTGCGCTTCCTGGACTTGGGTAGCTATTTCCTTTCCCATGTTAGGGAAGTTTTTAACTATAATCTCTTCAAATATTTTCTCAGGTCCTTTCTCTCTCTCTTCTCCTTCTGGGACCCCTATAATGCAAATGTTGTTGCGTTTAATGTTGTCCCAGAGGTCTCTTAGGCTGTCTTCATTTCTTTTCATTCTTTTTTCTTTATTCTGTTCCGCAGCTGTGAATTCCACCATTCTGTCTTCCAGGTCACTTATCCATTCTTCTGCCTCAGTTATTCTGCTATTGATTCCTTCTAGTGTTTTTTCATTTCAGTTATTGTGTTGTTCATCTTTGTTTGTTTGTTCTTTAATTCTTCTAGATCTTTGTTAAACATTTCTTGCATCTTCTCGATCTTTGCCTCCATTCTTTTTCTGAGGTCTTGGATCATCTTCACTATCATTATTCTGAATTCTTTTTCTGGAAGGTTGTGTATGTTCACTTCATTTAATTGTTTTTTTGGCATTTTATCTTGTTCCTTCATCTGGTACAGAGCCCTCTGCCTTTTCATCTTGTCTATGTTTCTTTGAATATGGTTTTTGTTCCACAGGCTGCAGGATTGTAGTTCTTCTTGCTGTCTGCCCTCTGGTGGATGAGGCAATCTAAGAGGCTTGTGCAAGTTTCCTGATGGGAGGGACTGGTGGTGGGTAGAGCTGGCTGTTGCTTTGGTGGGCAGAGCTCAGTAAAACTTTAATGCATTTGTCTGCTGATGGGTGGGGTTTGGTTCCCTCCCTGTTTGTTGTTTGGCCTGAGGCGACCCAACACTGGAGCCTACCTGGGGTGTTTGGTGGAGCTAATGGCAGACTCTGGGAGGGCTCATGCCAAGAAGTTCTTCCCAGAACTTCTGCTGCCAGTGTCCTTGTCCTCACGGTGACACACAGCCACCCCATGCCTCTGCAGGAGACCCTCCAATGCTAGCAGGGAGGTCTGGTTCAGTCTCTTATGGGGTCACTGCTCATTCCCCTGGGTCCTGATGAGCACACTACTTTGTGTGTGCCCTCCAGGAGTGGAGTCTCTGTTTCCCTCAGTCCTGTCAAAGTCCTGCAATTGAATCCCGCTAGCCTTAAAAGTCTGATTCTCTAGGAATTCCTCCTCTGGTTGCTGGATCCCTAGATTGGGAAGCCTGACGTGGGGCTCAGAACCTTCACTACAGTGGTATAAGTGTTCTCCAGTTTGTGAGTCACCCACCCAGCAGTTATGGGATTTGATCTTATTGTGATTGCACCCCTCTTACCATCTCATTGTGGCTTCTCTTTTGTCTTTGGATGTGGGGTATCTTTTTTGGTGAGTTCCAGTGTCTTCCTCTCGTTGATTGTTCAGCAGTTAGTTGTGATTATGGTGTTCTTGTAAGAGGGATTGAGAGCACGTCCTTCTACTCTGCCATCTTGAACAAATCTCCCTAATTTCTTAATTTCTTATTTTTTTCAAGTTTTTATAGTCATCTTAGTTTATAACTTAGTTTACAGTTATAAATGTTTATGTAATATATATAATATCTATAAAGTTATATGTAACTTAGTTTATAGTTATCTTTAGATAACTACTTAGTGACTTTTAATACCAAGTAAAATAGAGATTCTGTTGTTTAAGGGAATATTGTGCCTTTAAATTTCAGAATTATTTAAAACACACATACCAGTGTAGATAAAATGAAATCTTCCAATCAAAACCTGTAAACTGGAATTATTTCATTTCTTGAGAAACACAGACAGCCATAGTGCTTCATCATCAAAGGCAGGAATCTCTTTTTTGGTGTTCTGGGAATCTCCCATTCCTCAGGGTGGATTTGGTTTTGCTGGGAATAAAAGATATACAACTGTTGGAAGGAGTGATGCTTTTTAAGAAAAAGGATACAAAACTGTGAATTCAAATGTAGTTACTACCACCTTGGAAAGGGTCATGCAAGGAAAGACCCCTGAGCATTAGCGTAATTGATGAAAATAGTCCATAAACAATCTATAATAAAAATAGAAAAGAGTTTTATTTGAGCCAAACTGAGGACTATAGCCTGGAAGACAGCCTCTCAGATAACTCTGAGGAACTGCTCCAGAGAAGCATGGTTTTTAGCAGTTTTGTATCTTGTCAGAACAAAGAACATTAAACAAGTCAGGGATACATTCCTTCAAGGTTTCAAAAACAACAAACAGAAACAAAAAAACAGAACAGATCAGTATGTACACACAGCAAGTCAATACGGCCTTGGCACCTGGAAAGGGAGTCTTATCATTGAAGGAGTACTTGCCTTGGCGTCCCAGGAAATAGGGCATTTAACCTTTAACATGGACATTATTTCTGGTCAATGTGCCCTTTTCCTAATAATTAAAGCAGATTACAATACATGTTTGATAGGCCACAACCTGGCTGTTTTAGTTGGCATAAAATTCAAGTTAACTCATGTATAATCCAGAATGTCTTCCCCATACCTCAATATGTGAAAATATCTTTTATCAGCTTCAAGCATAAATCTTCCTCTGGCCACTCCCCATCTCCATTCATGTTGGCTTTCACAAAGGGTAGAGAGGAAATGACCCTTAAACAGTGACTACACTTTTTTTCCACAGAAAAGAAAGAACTGTGTATATTCAGAACAAGTTTAGGTAAGCAGATAAAAGGTCATCTTTCTGCTTGCCTGCTTGACACAGGTTCAAGAGTGAAGCACACATTCAGAAGAAAAAATACACACAGCTTTCCTTTTACGCAGCTCCCCTGAGCTTCCACTTCTGCTAACCAGATCTTCACCTGCGTTGCATTCTCACTCTCCAGATGGTGGCAGTTTCTTGTGGTGAGGAACAGCCTCCTACTAAAGATAGGCGTTCACCAGAGCTTCAGCTCTGTACTCCTAGTCTACCTGTAGTGCTAGAAAACTTTGTCTCCTGAAGCTATAGGTCTCACAAAGGAACAAACTTCTTGCCCTGAAGTAGATAATTCTAACCTAATCAGCTCTCAAACACAGAAATATCTATTCCTAAAAGACAGACATTAAACACTCTTTCTCTTATCCTGATGCTAGCAGATCTCTTTCACTTTGTTGGGGAGAAAGAAATTTTTCTCCATCCTTCTACTTTTTTCTGGCTGGTCTAAGAATTAAATTGACATGAGACAGATTAACAGGAGAAAATCACACAAAAGTTTAGTAGCATATATACCTGGGAGAGACCCAGGAAAACTGAGTAACTCACTAAAATGCCTGACCCTCATCTTAAATACCGTCTTCAGCTAAAGGTCAAAGAGGATGTTGGGGTAGGGGTTTGGGGCTTCAAGGGGGGAGTGGGGAGGGAAGGCAATTTAGTGGGGATGGAAAAGCAAATGTTTGCTGGGCCAGGCAAAGATAATGGGACACAGAGAGGAATTTTAACAAACAGACGTTGCTAGGTTCCTCCCTGTCTATCATGCCTAGTACATACCATAGTTATCTATGGTGATAGCTCCCTTCCTGGAACAGGCCCTCTACCTACATTCTTTTAAGCAGTTAAGGGGAAGGTCAAAATTCTTCCTGAGACTTTTGGGCCTCAGAAACAATCAGCCTAGATTAATCCTTATGCCAAAGAGACAATTTGGGGTAGTGAACTTTGCTCCCCTAGGACTTCATTATGTAAAGCAATAAATTAATTAACAATTACATGCTGAATCCATCTATACTGTGGTTCCCTACAAGTAAAATGGGCAGAAGCTACAAAAATACAATCTCTCAGTGCTTCTGCTTTCCCACAGCATGGTATCCATAGATTTTCTCAGCAGATACCTCATTTAAGGTGGTTCAGAAGAGTTTACAGTGAAAAGGTAGAGGAAGGCAGGTTCTTTTAAAAGCATTCCCACTGGGTTTTGTCCTCTGCTTCAAAATACCAATTGTTATTTTTTAATGGAAACAAGACAAAGACTTTTAAAAATCTGTGTTTGAATAAAGAATTTAAAGCTATAGTCTCCCAGGCCTTCCCTAAGTCGCAAAAGCCTGGCTCAAGAATTAACGATTCAAGGGATGTGAACATGTAGTGACAAAAATAACAGTTGGGCCAGGAGAATTAATGCTAAAACCCCCACCAAATGGATGATGTTAACTACTTGATGACCATGAGCAAGTAGTCCTCAGACCTACTAGAGCCTGAAGATTGATAATGTTAATGCCTGTGACACTATTCTGTCACTTCACCATCAGCCAAACACAGAATTGTGCACAAGCTAATCACACACCCTCTGACTCCCTTCCCTCAGCTTGCCTTTAAAAATGTTTTCTTAAAACCCATCGGGAGTTTGAGGTTTTGAGCTGTCCAGACTCCTTGCCTGGCACTTTGCAATAAATGTTTCACTTCCCTTCACCACAACCTGGTGTCGGTATATTAGCTTTACTTCATACAGGCAAGAGGACACCAAGATTGGTTCTGTAACATAAGGGCTTTCCTATGGTTCCACAAAAAAGAAGTAGAAATGGGATACTTTGTAGCAGTGCTACTTATCATCATGCTCTGCTGCTTCTAAAAGTAACTCCCAGTTTCTACCCTCTTTTTTCTCTACAGAAGTTCAAAGTTGTGGCCACTATCAAGATTTTAAATTAATTTTAAAAGAGAAAGAAAACAATAATTATTATCTAAATATTGGCATGGGTAGTCAATATTTTATTTGTTCTAGTCCAATAATATCATCTCATAAATTATGACTAAAATAAATTAGCAAAAACTACAATCCACTTAAGTATCTTTTTAGTTGGTAATAGATCTTGGTAATTTAGCATATTTGTGAATTAGGTACCATCTTAAAAATGACGAAGCTTACAGTCTTTTAAATTATCACACACACATATTTTAAACATTTTCCTGACCAACTTTTAAACATGTATGTATCTTCCAACAGAAGTTTTAAAATTATATATTTTTGTCCACTATACCGTCCACTTGTCCCTGGAAAAATAGATACATAGATCTTAAGAAGCAAACAAGATTAGTGCATTCTGTTTAAGAATATATCATGATTATTTCTTTCACCAATAGCTTTCACTTTTCATAATTTTATATATTTCATTGTATATGTGTATTTCTATTAAATTAATCTTTCATTTTAATAACGTATTTTTCTCATAAGGAGAAAGAAATTCTTAACATTGCTTTTATGCATTTAAGCTAAGTCTCATAAGAATTCATTTCAGATGCTTAACTATTCTCGTTACAAATTTGTATCAAAGTGAATAGAAAAAGCATGAATGACTTCTGAACTGCTTTCGCACCTCTAGCATTATTATAGCCTGCCCACCAATGTATGACTCTTTGAGGTTTCATTATTTATATATTCCATCACTTTATTTTCTTATTTATTCTTTTTAATGTCTATTTGATGTGTAGAAGTGAATACAAGTTTATTGAGAAATGATTTGAAGAGATTCGCTTGATTTAAATCTTGTATTAGATCATTTCAAGATAATTAAATTTGTTGTCTTTTAGTGGCAAATTCAAACATCTGGAAATTTTCTCAAATTTTGGCTAATAAGTTCCAGACATTTTCCCTAGCATTACACTGGTATTATCTGTCCAGATTTTAGTGAATTTTCAAATAGATGTTTCTAATGGAAACCATTTTTATCAAGAAATAAATATAAAATTTTATGTTATAATTCTAATTCTACCAAAATTATTAAATTATAAGGAATTTTACATTTGAAGTAATTAAATAAAATACAAATTATATTTATGTCAAATAAAATTTAGCAATAGACTCGGTTCTATGAGGGATCTTAATATATGATTAAGGTATCATATATTATGGTGTGGAAAATGTGGTTTATTAAATTAATAATGCTGCAACAATGGTCGACTGATCGAAACAGTAATGTTGCTTTGTAATTTTTCCTAAGATTTATATTCTCATTTTAGTAGAATATGTGCTGTGATAAGTGTTCCATAAACCTGGGTAACAATGATAAGATCATATCAATATTTTTTTTGAAACTGTATTAAACATTTTACCTGAAAATGCTTCAGTATTTTTTCTATTTAATCATAGTGTTAAAGTTATGATGGTTTATTTTAACTTTTTTCATTTATTTTATCCACATACTGAAATAAAGTATTTTTTCAGAAATTTTGTTATTTCAAATATTTTAAGGTAGAATTTATTTAATATGTGTTTTTAATTTTTCTTTTTGATGATCACAACTTTTCTCTGAGCATGAGTTTTAACAGAACATTTTAGTCCCGTTTTGATGAAATATATGAGTATTTCATTTTTAAAGACAAAACTTTTGAGTGACATTTTCTCTCAGTTCTTTTCCTCCAAAGAGCCTTCACACAAGATGCTAGTTTTATTCTGTAGATTTCAGTCTTAATGACTGTCCTGTATTGGTTTTATATAATTTCAAATCCACTCATTTATAACTTAAGTGGAGTTGTTTTAATCCACTTGTTTATGACAAATACAAAAAAAAAGTCGTTTTTAGAAGTAAAGTTGTTTTGTTATAAGCATGAGGTCAGGATGTCATCATCCTTTCTGTTGTCGTTGATAAGCACTTGCAGGTCAGATGTTGAGGGGCCCCTCTGGGGGCTTAAGAAGAAAGTGTGGGGAAGCAACTCTGACGAGGGTACATTTAGACGAAGATACAGAGATTTTGTGAGGAGTATCCTAAACTTTGGGTCAGGACAAAGCTACCCTTTGCTGATCTAGCTCTCTGAAGATCTTGAGACATTTGCTTCTGCTGTGACCAGGCTACTTTTGGTGGGCAGTGGTAGTAAACCATGCAACCGTTTCAGGGAGAGAAAGGACATCTGTTCCTGCCCGGCGAGGCACTTAGGCAGTGGCTCAAGCCGTGTGACAGGTCCCAGTGAAAACCCTGGAAGCAACTTAGGCGGCCTGCCAACACTGGCGCGTCGGTTCCCTAGCAACAGTGCTCTAGCAACAAGGGACTTTTATTTTTGCTCTGGCCGCTGGACGTCGGTTCTCGGTTAGAAACCAAAACTCTCGAACTAAATTTGGACTTTATTCCTCTCATCTCCCCTTGCCTGGAACAATAGTGTGATGAATTTATCATTGGTTTGGAGTATGTTATTTCTTGATTATTGTATGCTGCTGGCTTGTGAAATTCCCGCAGTGAACCTGTGTTAAACTATTGGCAAAAAAACGATCTCAGTCTCTGAGCATAATTTGCCTCTCACCCAAACAAAACAGAGACCTTTTATGATCTGCCTGCCTGCCCCTCTGTTCTACCCACACCTTTCACTTCTCTCTGTCTCTTAATTTATGCTGCATCAAAAGCACACTTTCACATCCCCCACGCACTGTTCCATACAACTTATCATTCTTTGTTATTGTAATTGTATGTTTTGCTTAATTTTATGTCTTATCACTCAACTGTAAACTCCATGAAAGCAGGAACCATATTTATACTACTGAGCATTGCATTTCCACCCCTTTCAATGTACTGGTCCATTAAAGGTGCTTAATATATATTTATTTAAGAAAAATAAGCAAATAATGACAAAATGAACATATATATATATTTGTGATGTGATATTTATCCTGCTTTATTGTTGACTGAAAATGATAGTTTTATGGTTGAAATTATTAGTCTATTTAAATTCTTACAATGGTAAGAATAACTATTTTATAAGCTAGTTTTGTGAGTTATAAACTATTTTATAAGCTAGTTTTGTTAGTTATAAACAGTTATAGGTTCTGAATTCTACTGCTGGTTTCCTGATAAATGTTTCTTGCTTTATTTTTAGGGTTATCATGCTTCTTTTACAATTTTTTCCTCAGATTTCCTCTCTTCCTCTGCTAGTATTAAGTGTTAATCTAGAGGGCAGAATCAATCAAACAATTGATGAGGATTCAAATGAAGTGCTCACAGAGCTATTAAAGAAGACATTTTTGTTTCTTCCTAGCTTTTAGAAATAGTCTACTTTAGAAGATGAGATAGTTCTCATTAAAAATATCACTGAGATGCACTTTATAAATTACATTTAAAGGAACACAACATAATAAGAATGTTCAAAGCCCATTTGAAACATCTGTGGAGGTTTTATCTCAAACTCTCTCTCCTTTTATCACATAGTGGCAAGTAATCCTCCAGCTTTACAGCAGATTTCCTATAGATGTCCTAGTATACCCATTACTTTTATATTTAATAAAAAACCAAATAGAATCAATTGCTAATATTTTCTTTTTACACATAATGCTTGTATATTTACAAAATTATCAGACAGTGACAAAGGATTCTGTAAGGCAGTGGTCCCCAACTTTTTTGGCACCAGGGACCTGTTTTGTGGAAGACAATTTTTCCACAGACTGGGGGCGGGGGAGGGATATGGTTCAGGCAGTAATGCGAGCAATGGGGAGTGGCGAGTGGCAGATGAAGCTTCACTCACTCGCCCACCGTTCACCTCCTGCTGTGCAGCCCGGTTTCTAAGGTTTCTAACAGGCCGAGGATCGGTAGACGGGTAGAGGTCCATGGCCTGGGAGTTGGGGACCCCTGCTGTAAGGTACTCAGTAATTCCATAAGTTGGCTGTTATGAAACCCACCGCGTCAGAAATACTGATGCCTTGTTATAGATTCAGATAACTTGTATTAGATTTTCCAGTGGTGGTGAGGAACAGAATCTGAATTTGTAAAAGATCACAGGTGACTCTTACACATAGCCAAGTATGAGAACCACTGTTTTAGACATAAGTATTAATATATGTACAGAATGAGTAGCTAGATGTTTAAGTGTCTTCTGTTAAAGTCTGAAATATTCTGGTATGTACACCAAGGGTCCATCTACCCCAGTCTCTGGGTACAAGATGCTGAATTATAGTACATTAGTATTTATGAAGTTACTATAATTGAATTTGAAACCAAATTTATTTAATTTATATTTTTCTAGATTATTTCCCTTATGAGTTTCCTATTTCTCTAGTTTCTGCAGAATTCTTTCTCGCCAAACTTTTGCAATTTTGTTTTTAACTTGGATACTCCTAGCTAAGTGGCATAGAAGAAAATATCATCTTAAGCAAATTCATTCAATAAACCACAATCAAAATTTGAGTAAAATGTCACTTTAATTGAAATAGGCTATTTTCTAAAATCTTACATTTATTAGTTTGCTTAAAATCTTAATGAAATAATAAATAAAAATAGTATTTCAATCATATAGTTTTTAATATTTAAAAACCCAAGAAGAAATTACATCAGAAATTTACATATAACACCAATGCTTTACAATTATTGGGTTTTATTTTTCCTGACTTCTTCTTATAATAAAAGAAGCTTAATAGGTGATTTTGATTGTTTTAGTTGTGGTTTTGTTAAGACCCATTTTTGGTAGGTTACAGAAATCAACTCAATGAAACTTAAAAACAATTGAGCTCATGTGTGTGAGGGGATATTGTAAGGGTTAGGGGTCACATGGACCCCATTGACAATCATATAGCTGTCTTCAAACAGTGGGATCTGGTACTGGAAAAGCAGCCAGAGCTCTCTCTCCAACTCTCCTGTGTGCCTGCTTTTTTTTTTTTTTTTTTTTGTCTTAGCACAGATCCTCCTGCTACTTTGCCCATATATGGCAGGAGACACAACAACCAACAGTTCCCAGGTTTGGCATTTGTTTCAGGAGACACACCCAGACTGAAGGTGGAATCTCTTCGACCCAACCAAATTTTAGGGAACAGATGAGGCACTGGTCAGTCAAGGGCCAATCAACCCTTAGGTCAGTCTCTTTGGCCAGAGACATGAGGTCATTATGCAACAATATTTCATCACAACATCCAACCTGGTGACTTTGCGGATCAGCTATGTCAGTTTCCAGGGAAGAGGATTGCTGGGCAGAAGATGTAATAGGTGTCATTTCCAAAGCCAACTTAATGCATGTGGATAAAGGGTATTTTTTTTTTTTTTTTAAGTTTCAGGTACTATTTCATTATTTAATGCACACATTGATGCTGAATTAACTTTTAGACATAAAACTTTAACCATGTTACATTTACTTTCAGAATATTCAATGATTTGAAGAAGATTTCTCTCCATCTGTTTACTCCTAGATTCTTCACAATTTTTTATTGCCGAATATGCCTACTATGCTATTCTTGGGTAATTTCATATCTCCTAGTGGCAGAAAAAGATGGCAACATTGTTACTACTCCCAGTGCAATGGCTCTTTAGAACCTGTTTATATTGATATAGATCTTCTTATCCCTGTGTTTCCCTAATATCATTTATTCATTGTTAATTATATCATTATTCATTACATTGGTTATCCATTGTACTATCCATGATGTAGACTTAAAACCTAAAAGTTGAGAGTTATGTTTTATTCAGCAGGAATTTTTAAGACTTCAAGCCTGGGAGGCAGTATCTCAAGTAACCCTGAGAGAACTGCTCCGAGGAGGCCAGTGGGGGGAACTAGGTTATATAGTTTTGCAACAAAGGGCAGGTAATGAGGAACATCAAAAGATTATTGTAAATTAAAGAAAACCAGATATCCCAAGTTAAGGAATTTAGTGTTTTTCTATGTATGGGAAGATGCAAGAGTCTGGGCTCACCAAAATCATTCCTTTGATATGCACCTCAAATATCTGGGGCCAGTATCCTGTATTTTCACATCCTGAGTTTCCTCAGGGCTCAGTGTAGGAAGTGGCTGAAGTCTGATGGCTGCTAGATGGCAGGTATTCTTTCCTTCCTGAGTTTCTGCTCACGTTGGAGGGCTGCAATTGCTGATGACTGTGACATCCTTTATTTACTGATATGGTGGGAAATATTCCATTTCTCAATGAACACTGGCTTTCAATGACTCTCCAAGGTCATCAACCTTATAATATTGGCTTCATTGATGATAACTACAAATGCAAGTGTTATCCAGCCAGGAAAAATGTAAATAATACTTCATTTTCTAGTTGTGCTATATTTAGCATTGGGAATTTATTATATGTCTTAGCCTTGGACTTTTTACGCCATAATCACTGCGTTCTTAGAATGGGATCTTTTTTACTGTGGACTGCATCCCTGCCTTCCATCAGCTGGAGTGGGAGAAGTGAAAAAGCAGCCTATTCCTATAAGAATGCCTATCTCTTCTCCAGAATGGCCTAAGACTGTCCAAGGATAGCACAATATCTCTATATGGGTTGGATGCAAGAGAGAGAATTGAGAAGAAGATCTCATTGGCTTTGTGGAGCAATAATCTAGAAAGTTCTGAGGGAAAGATGGAAGTGGCCACCCCTGAATAATGCCTTACACATGGACCAGTGGAGGAAGTGGGTGACTGTTCTGGATACCATAAAGGGGGGAACAGAGGATAAAGGACATTGGTTACCACTCTCACCATCCTCAGGTGCCATATTCCAGAGGTTGGAACAAATAGGTGAGAGCTGTCACAGGGTCCCATACACATTCATAAGCCGCAGGGTTGGTGGTAGTTGGTAGCCCAGAACTCTAAACTGGAAATATATAAATAATCTCCAATAGATCTAATACAAAAAATAACACAGGCTCAGCTTCTTTAATGCAGTGTTATTGAAAAAAATAGTTACATAAAAACTATACCAAAAATAATTGGATCTTTACTGATTAAGGAGGAGTTGCAGGATTTAGTAGCATCTCAATGGTCATTTCCCTGTGGGAGTGTCAAATTATCACTTGTAAGATGGCTGCTATGGACTGGTTTTGTCCTCACCAAATTCCCAACCCCAAATGAGATGATATTTACAGATAGGGCCTTTGGGAGGTAATGAGGTTGAGATGAGGTCATGAAGGCAGGGCCCTCATGTGCGATTAGTATCCTTACAATATGAAACCCCAGAGAGCATGAACCTCCCTCTCTCTCTCTCTTTCTGCTTCCCTCACTCCCTCTTTACTGTATGAGGACACAGTGAGAAGGTGGCCATCTACAAGCCAGGAAGAGGGCCCTCACCAAAAACTGACCATGCTGGATGGCACTCTGACTTTGGCTTCTACCTTCTAGAAAGGTAAGAAAATTAATTTCTGTTGTTTAAGCAACTCAGTCTATGGCATTTTGTTATGGCAGCTCAAGCTAATACAACGGCTAAGTATAGTATTTACTGTTTATACTGTATTAGTTTATAGATGACTAGATAAATTCACTTTAAGTATATTTTAAAAGGACATTTTATATATTAATTTTTAAACTGAAAAGTACAGTTGACCCTTAAACAACATGAGTTTGAACTGTGTGGGTCCATTTATGTGTGTGTTTTTTTCACAAAATACATACTATCATGCTACACGATCTGCAGTTGTTTGAATCCTTGGGTGCAGAACCTCAGATCCGGAGGGTTGGCTGTAAAGTTATATCAGGATTTTCAAGTGCGTGGAGGATCCCCAAGTTGTTCAAGGGTCAACTGTATGTTGAGATCCTTAGCAGTGTTACTTTGTGCAAGGTATTTAACCTCTCTGTTCCCTCATCTAGAAATCTTATATAGAACCTCACAGGATTTTTATGAGTATTAAATTTGTCAATATTTGTAGACTGCTTAAAATAGTGCCTGGGACATAATAAGCTATAACTATATCAAAATAAATATTATAAAAATAAAGCACATTTCTAAAGTTATTTATATGTATGTTACTTGATTAAATGTTATCTTTTTACTGCAGAAAAGTTTAGGCCTAATGCCTCCAATGTTTTTCTCCTTTGGCCTTTTCATGACTATTAATTACTGGATTGCTGCTAATTAATATGTTGTTTTTCTTTATGTTGTAATTCAGCAATGACACAGAGGCCTTTAACTATAGATTTCCCTCTTCCTCATCTTTCTTAAAGGATAGAAAGCATTTATACTAGGACAGAAAAACATTCTCATTAATAATTTAGGTTTTTCTACACAGCTATGTGTATGTATTTTATTTCTCCTCCCATCAAAGTGTACTATTTCTTTAGCCAGTGATGCTATAACACCATTTAATAAGTCAGTATTTTTACTTGGAAGGCAACATTTTCAAATAGAGAAAATATTTTAAGACTTGCGCGTCTGAGTACTAATTTCTTGATCCTATATAAATAATGGTTGTCTTTGCAAACACAGTGGCTGCAATGCATGTACTTAACATTTTCATCTCTTCTACAGAGGGTTTTGCTGTAGTTTTATTGCTGTAGTTTTAGAGATAGCACGTTTAAAATATTAGGAATGTTATCTTGATTTTTAAATTTTTTTTGAATTTTAGGGACTCCTCCCAGATTTATATATGCATTTAGTCCTCTTTTTTATACTAATACTATGGAAATTCCATCGTATTCAAGAGGCATTATTGCCTTTCTGTTAAAGAAATAGGCACATAAGCTGATCTTGATCAACTTTCCCTGGGTCATATTCAGAATACATCAGGGTTATCTTCAATATACTCATTTCACTTCTCAGGAAATATGCAGATCCTGAAACTAATCTGTTTCTAAAAGACTAGAGCCCCTATTTAGAAATCATGCATTTCACTTGGATACCCCATTCCCCACCTTTTAATTCAGGGAAGAAAAAACAATCATCTTCAGTGATAGAATTCCATCAAATGCTTGTGCAAAGTGGAGGTTATGGTTATCCTTTTGCCCAAAGAAAAAAAGGGAAAGAGATAACTAACTCTGAAACTGGGCAAGTAGAGGCTGGCGTTGCAGAGGACTGTTCTATCCACAGGTTCCTAATCACTGCCAGGAGTGAGCTTTGGGGAACTAGAACATAACACTTGATATTTATCCACCAGGGGGTGGCAGTGTCCTGCTACTAAGCAAAGTATCTGGGGAGGTCAGAGGTTAGTCTACAGAGCTGCAGAGCTCCACTGCTGTCCACTCACACTGCAAAAACAAAACCTCCGTTCTGGGCCCTCACTTTGCCCAAAGAAACCTGTTGCCTGCCTTTAATCAGACTAAGGTTCAAATCAGGTGAACTATCCCACCAGAAATGCAAAACTTAGGAATTTAATAACCCATCCTCAAGTTCGAAGGCTTGTAGACTTCATCATGTCATTAAAAAAAAAAAAAAAAAAAAATCCAACTGGATCCAAACTCAGTAACAAACAGCAACAGGGAGCGATGGAAGCAGACAGCCTTCCCTCTGAGCCCCAGATGGAGGTTGATCTTACCTTTGTCAGCATACACCCCACCTCAGCTTAATCATTCAACCCTCAAACAGTTGGTAATTTAAAAGAGACATAGACTCTTAATTCTCTTCTTGAATAAGGAATTCAACAAAACTCTGGATTTTACTTTGTCTTTTGAATAATAGGAATAAACAATATTTCAAAGCTCTTCCTTAAAAATAAGACTCACGGGCTTCCCTGGTGGCGCAGTGGTTGAGAATCTGCCTGCCAATGAAGGGGACACGGGTTCGAGCCCTGGTCTGGGAAGATCCCACATGCCGTGGAGCAACTAGGCCCGTGAGCCACAATTACTGAGCCTGCGCATCTGGAGCCTGTGCTCCGCAACAAGAGAGGCCGCGACAGTGAGAGGCCGCGATGAAGAGTGGCCCCCACTTGCCGCAACTGGAGAAAGCCCTCGCACAGAAACAAAGACCCAACACAGCCATAAATAAATAAATAAAATTAAAAAAAAAAAAAAAAAGGACTCACAAGTACCTATATCTTTGATAAAACAGATACATGAATTTGAATATTATAACCAGGGCTAACATTATTAAAATAACCAATCAGAAGCCCATGCTTTCAGGGGATATGTTACAAACCATAGGATGACTTTTATATAATATGGTTCTGAGAATCTTTGTAGGAGAGCTGATGGGAAATACATTTTAACCAGGTTGGCTTCCAGTTAAGCAGCCAGTCCAGGCTTTCCCCTACTGAAAGTCCCACTCAGAGAAAAAGGCCTTTCACTAAGTTTAGGTAATTTGTGATAGGACAGTATGCCACACTGCTCCCAAGAAAACAGAATTATTTACTGAAGGGGAGAAAAAAAAAAACCCCAATGTAAATCAAGACAAAAGAACTATTCATTGTAGAAAAATTATTGAGACAAAAAGCACTGTGTTGTCTTTAGGTTTTAGGAAAACTAGGAATCATCTAGACTTATAATTTCTGATAAATTTATAATTTATCTTTTTTGATGCCTCAGAAAGAGGAAGAAGTGAAATTATTTATCTTCATCATCAGAAGTACAGGAATTATACTGAATTTGAGAGTTATTGTAATTTTCACAAGTCATTGTTTTATATCTTTATATAATTATTTAAAACAAGATTTTTCAAATTATCATATTGTATAGCTAATGCATATGTTCTTTTCCATATGCAGTTATTAGAAGGTGATGTCCTTTTTTCCTTCTTTTGAAGAGGAAAGTGAATTTTGTCAGTTATGATTATGTCTCCATCTAGTGGTGGAAATATATTTCAAGTACTTGGACAATAAGGAAACATCTTATCCTTATTTCCTATATTTCCACACTGTGAGACATCTGCAGTGCTGAATAAATAAGAATTACTGTGGTTGTTATTGGGTACATATCATTAGGGTCTCCACAATTTCTCTTGCTGTTATAAGGGAGGAAATACTATTTTCTGCTGAGTGATATCTTTATTTAAATTTTACTTTCTTCCGTTCAAATAGTAGCATCACGTTTTTGAAATATTCACAAGGTGTTTCCCTAAAATATGTAAAATTCTAATCTAAAAACATATAGTAAAGATGCTGGCACTTCTTATTTATGTGATGAAGTCAATTAGGTATATGGCCATTGTATCAGCTCTGCCTTGTCCTAACCTTTAGAGCTAAGGTTTGTTATTAACACTTTTCTTAAAAATAAAAAAGTTCCAGGTATAAAATTTAAATACTTTTGTAATGACTCTCACTCATTTACCAACTGAATCTTTCTGAGCCTTCATTTCTTTACCCATAACAATGTAAATAAACACTTGACAAACCTACAGTACTTCCTGCATTTACACACATGTTCTCAACCCTTCCTACAACTTTGCCAGGGGGGTAGGAAAGGTGTTTATGACTCTGTCTTATGATGAAGAAAATGTGGTGCAAAGAGGTCTTATAACTTATCCAACCTCAATAAACAGGTAATGGCAGAGATGGAAATTTATGGTAGATTTCCAGATTCAAAATTCAGTACTTTTTACAAGACCTCTCCCCACTTGACAATTATAATGATTAAGTGAAATAATATTCATACAAATGATTAAGCCCAATAGGAACATAAGTTATTGTAAAATTACATAATAAAGAGAATGATGAGGTCCCTGAATGTAAGAAGGTTATGGGCAGATAAGATAGAAAAATACTTCATAAAAGTATATATGTCAAGTTGAATTGAACTGACCATTAAAATAAAAAAATCTCCAGAAATTTGAGAAGCTTTTAATACATATAATTTATACAAATATATATTTTTCTACCACCCCACTCTTTTCCTATAACCATCTTCTTAAAATTCTGTTGGGTGGATTACTGGTAGGTTAAGATTTCTGCCATAAATTGGAAGAGTGACTAGGAGAAGATGCTATATAGCTCAGTAGACATTTGTTTATAATAGAAAAAAGAAAGAAAGAAAGAACAAAAGAAAGAACAAAAGAAAGAAAGAAGAAAGAAAGAAAAGAAAGAAAGAAAGAAGAGAAGAGAAAAAGAAAAAGAAAAGGAAACAAGCTAAGTGTTGATTGTATATATAAGGCACTGTATGTAAGAAGTGTGCATGTGGGGACTGGAGGCTGGCTGTAGAAAAGAGTAAGGTCAGGTTCTTTCTCTTGAAAAAGTTCTTGTTTCCTTCCTCCTATACTTCCCTTTCACATTTCACTCTATTCCCATCAAGGGAATTGTGACTTATATACAAGTATGTGACAATAGAAATGGAGGAGAGAGATAAAAGCTGAGTCACATCTTTTTCTGTTCCCATCAAGTTTCATGGGAACAACTAGTCTAAACAGCTAGTCTCCAAATTCACTTGGAGGTCCTTGTACTTAGTGGTACCTTAGGAACCTGCTGTATGTGGTTGTAGAAAAGTAGATTCTGAGTACATACTCCACGTAGAAGGGTAACTGAATTGCAACCTCAATTTCTCTTAACTTCTGCCTCCTGGCCCCCTCCTTCCCACCCCTTGTTCCTTTTAGAGATAATGAGATGCAAAACCCAAAGATCCAATCTCAAGCTCAGTCTTTCTTGTCAGCCATTTCTGAAAACAGAGGGGACTGGAATTACTTGTGGCCCTAATAATCCAACCAGGCATGCTCAAAGCCAATCACAGATTTTTATTTTAGGACTAAAACTGAGTTTGGAAACCTAGACTTTCCTCCTTCCTATCACAGGTAATAAGTACAGGCTAGCTCACATTTTTTCTGCCCTTGGAAAGGTCCCATTATGTCTGGACAAATGACTTCTCAACCAGAAGTTAATATTATCTTGTCTATCACACATAGGCCAACTCGGAGCATGTTCTCCAGCCCAGAGGAGCTGTTGGTTGTATCTGGAAAAGACATTAACTAGGTGTCAGGAAATCTGGTTCCAGCCCCAGCTGTCCCTGACTTGTGCTCACCTACCTTTCCGGACCTTAATGCCTTCTCTTGCAAATTGAATGAGTTAAACTAAAGACTCTCAAAACTTTCTTCTAGCATTAGTAAGCTGATTCTAGTGTTTAATAGAGAGCTGGGAATGAATCCCTGCCTGACATTTGCTTCAAAAGCCCCTGGTACTGGATTGAGTCAATTCTCTTAGCAATCCTTGCAGAGAATCTGCTGTAAAAATAACTGAAGCAAGCTTGGTATGAGTTCTTCCAAAACAGGATCCTTCCTTTCCTTTACGTTTAACATTTTATTTGTCAGCAAAGTTAACCTATTTTTTATAAGTTTATAATCTATTATAAACTTCATAAGTTTATAATCTATTTTTATAAGTGCCAAAAGGATAGACTCAAGTTCAGGGATGTCTTTATTTGACTTTGGAGAATCACTGTCATCATTGCTGCTTTTCCTCTTTCTTAATAAACTCTAAATTAAATTTTAAAATTACATGTAAATCACAGATATTTGATTGCATTTAGCTTTTTTCCAATATCAGCTGAATTTTTTCTTTAAGGGCTCTTCTAGATTCCCTCTCTGAAAGAGGAGTCACCTGTGGAATGAAACATGGCCCTCTGCTCTCAATTTGGCAACAGGCCCATCAAGTCTGTCATGCTTAGTACTGAGGCTGCCTCGCTCCTAAAACCTGCCCTTACTCCTTACTACTTGCCCCTCCAGGGATCCTGGATCCTTCTGGAGAGAGGTTTCCTAAGATCCTGATATAGGAATCAGGCACGCAAATAAATCACCCCCCTGCTGTGCTCCTAAAGTTTCTCAAATTCCTATCATGCCCCCTGCCCCCAATTCTCTCTGTATCCTCTTTAGGTAAATTGTCTAAAAAATTATCCAGAGTCCCAAGTTTTCCAAATGATTCATTTTTTGCAGAAAGCAGCAAAAAGTTCCTTCTTCCTTAAGGGAAGTCTGGAGCAACTCAATTGCATTAGTTACCAGCTAAGTGTCTCTAGGGATTTTCTTTAAGCAAAGAGGAATGGGGTACCTCTAACTACTGAAGTCTCCAGCTAGGAGGTCAACTGGAGGCCCTTTCAGTCCTGCACTGCATAAGCCCTCTGGGAGACCCCACCCCTTGTGGAGCTACAGGCAAGTGTGAGACTTGAAAGCTCCTACAGCTCTCGCCTCCTCCTCACAGAAGAGTCCCCTGCCTCTGCATCCCATTCTGCTCTGGCTCCAGATCCTGAGGCTGTCCCTGAGTGGTCCAATGACAGGTTCCCAAGGGTGCCACCACCCACTCCTTCCTGATGCCCCACCCCCATTTGCAAAGTTTTGTTTCTTATGCTGTTTACTAGATGTTTATTTTATCATTCTCTATGTATCTTTGTATATCTGAATTACTTAATGATAACCAAAAAAATTTCAGAGGATTGGATCTATTTTGTCACCTTCTACCTTAGTGAATTGAAACATTGCTTCTATGAGGAGATACTATTTCTTACTGAGCTTTTTCTACTGCTATATTTTCTTACCAGCTTAATAGAGAAAACTTTAAAAATAGCTACTAGTTTAGGGATCATTTATGTACTTAACTAATTAACAGGAATCTTGAGTCAAATAAAAACAATAAAATTTCATTTTAAAGAAATTGAACTTAATACGTACAAGTTTTTAATAAACTTTTAGAAAGCTCTCTTGTGTTCTTTTCAATAGATA
Organism: Balaenoptera physalus; assembly: GCF_965194825.1. NCBI lineage: Eukaryota > Metazoa > Chordata > Mammalia > Artiodactyla > Balaenopteridae > Balaenoptera > Balaenoptera physalus. The sequence goes on from NC_138882.1 coordinate 36,704,483, forward strand.
CTTATTCCACACTGTATTCGGCGGGTGTTGCATTAGGAGTCTTAGAGTGTACAAATTGAAATAACATGCTCCATGCCATTTAAGTAACTTATAATCAAATAAGGAGATAATAAATTCATGCACTAGCATCTAACATTATTTTTGGAACAAAGCATGGGATAAATATACTTTCATCAAGAGTTAAAAGCTATGATTCTGGAAATTGAGAGGGAGTATGATGCTCTTCTGAATACTCCACATACATCAAGGTGATATGGTAGATGGGACTGACTTTTGCAACTTCTCATCCCATACAAAATAATTAGAAAAACTGGGTACAATAAGTGCAAATTAGCTTTGAAAATACATAGCTGAACTTGGAGTTAAGAACGAGAGATCCCTAGGTAGAAGAAATGAATAGAATATTCAAAATCAATGTAGTGAGCAAGAGCTAAACCCAGTGACCCATAGAGGAGATAGAATGAAGTAAACCCCTATGGGGACCATGGTTTTAACACTTACCAGGATTCTGGACTTGAGCCCAAAATCCCAGACAACATTGGCACCTAGAACTGGGCCCTTTCATACATCTGAGAGCCAGTCTATAAAATGGAAAGTAGAATACCCTGCCCACCAAGTGAGTAAGGCAGCAAAGAAGCAAAAGGGAGGAAAAAAAGAAATAGAAAACATGCCTCTAAACCTTAGAGTGCTGTATGAATTTGCATTTTCTTGTCTATATGGAAAACCCCAACTGATAAATTCTTATAAACACTGAAACCCGTGGGGCCTTGGCAAAGTCAAATATGCTCCTGTCCCACAGGGAAACCACAAAGTAGTACACTGCATTACTGTGGAAACAACTCCCACTGAAGAAGAGCTCCTAGTAAAAATGTATAACTCACTAGAGGAGACAAAGAACTAGGGGTGAGGGTGGTGGGGGGGGGGAGGGAGAGAGGGAAAGCAAGAGAGAGAGAGAGAGAGAAAGAGAGAGAGAGAGAGCGAGAGAGAGCAATGAACTAGAGAAATCCCATGTATTATCTATCCCAGATAATAGAAAAATGTGAGCATGCCCTAAGCTAAGAATATTTATGATGTTCAATGAGAGGTAAGGAGTAGAAATTGTATTGCAAGAACAAGACATAATGAAGAGGATCAGACATGTTTAAAAAAGAGCAAAACAGAAATTCTAAAAATTAAAAATATAATAATTTGTACTTCCATATCTGGCCAGAGAGAATAACTAGTACCAGACTTACCCTGCTACATAAACAACAAGTAAGTTGAATAAAATATAGAGAACAATTGTTTTTAGACATTAAATTACAGCCTGAGAAAACGGAAACAAATTAGCTGACCCCTACAATTGCTCTGGCTTCTATGTGGTGACATATTTTGGATCACAACAGAGAGAGGGAACGCCCAAGCAGAGCACAGTTAGCTCAGAGAATTTAAGAGAAGAAGTCAGGGTTCAGGGAGGTTGAAGTGACAGGATTTTTCTGAGAAGAGTGAAGAGAGCAACACACAGAAAGAGCTCCATAAATTCCCTAAGCATCACCTTGCATCAGACATTGTAGAAGCAGCAACATAGGACTGTGATCCTTGAGAGAAGGGAAAGAGACAAGGTGAGCTTCCCCACAGGAACAGCTTGCTACCTGGAGATGGTTGCCAGGCTACAGTACTGGGAGCCAGCAGTCTCACTGGTTGACAGGCAGAGACTGGAGTTTGGTGTGGGCAAGGCAGCTAGGATTTGCAGGGTCAAGTATCAGACAGAAAAAGAGCTGCAAAGAAATCTACAGAGGGGTACTCTCAAGTATTTGGCTGAGTGCTAGCTACACATGTATAACAAATTACCTGAGACCAGAGAAACAACACCAGAAAGACAAAGGCAGAACATTCTCAAAGCTCAACAGACTGGGGTTAATTTGTGTTCTCACTGGAAAAACCTCAACACATGGGCCATCAGGTAGAAACCTGAAAGTGTATTATTGCCTTACCATTAAGGCCAAATTAACTTGAGTAAAGACTGTTCTGAATCAAGTTAACAAACTTTAGGAACAGGGAAAAAAAGAAAAACCAAAAAACTAATGTTTCTTTTTAGGATTTTTTTTATTGTGGTAAAATATACATGACACAAAATTTACCATTTTAACCACATTTAAGTGTACAATTCAGTGGCATTGTACACACACATTCACCATATTGTGTGGCTGTTACCAAACTCAGGTTCAGCTGCTTGCCACTCAAAAGCCAATAATCAAGGAGCAAGTGTTGGTAGAAAGGAAAGTTGTTTTATTCAGAAAAGCTGGCAACCTAGGGAGTAGGTGGACTCATGTCCCTAGACCAAAGATTCTGCTCAACCATGACAATTTTTAAAGGGAAGGAGGGGGAAGAATCTCAGTGAATCATCAAGGCAGGCAGTCAAGATCTGCATCATCTTCCATTGTGTACAGGCTGGCTGACTCCTCATGATCTTTCTTCAGATGTCTCATCTGAGTGGTCTGCCTGCAGGATTGCTAAGGTGGCTGCTGGGGGTAGAGAGAACTATTTAATTCTTCATTCCTACTTCTTTTAATCTAGGGAAAAAATCAGCAGGTTAGGAAAAGTATTGTGCGCATTTAGTAGAGCATAAGTCAGGAGTTAGGGTAAATGTTACCTATTGATCTCAGGGGTTTTTTTTAAATGCTTTTAAAATTTTTTTTATTGGAGTATAGTTGATTTACAATGTTGTGTTAGTTTCTGCTGTATAGCAAAGTGAATCAGTTATACATATACTTTTAAAAATATTCTTTCCTGTATAGGTCATTACAGAGTATTGAGTAGAGTTCCCTGTGCTATACAGTAGGTCTTTATTAGTTATCATCTGTTTTATATATAGTAGTGTGTATATGCCAATCCCAGTTTTATAATTAAGGTTTAAGGGGAACAGAAATGGAAAATGTCAACATGGGTCTGTAGCATCTCTTTGCTGACAGTTTCAGTTGCCCACTTACATACATGGGCAGAGCAAGCTACAATTATTTTAATGCCCACAAAAATATAGATTATTATGAACAATAAGGTTAATTTCATTCTCTTGAGGTCAGTTCTTGGCATTTTGCTAGCCATAGATGGAGTGGCTTATGTCATGGTTAGAGTCTGGTCATCATGCAGTTAGCTTTTTTCATCTTATGGCAGTTACAGTATCTGTAAAACAACTCAAGAATGTGCAGAGTCTGTGACTCTATTGTCCTAATTATTAACTGCTTGAGCCTGCTGTTTTGTGAGTCTGGGAGGCCTGGGAGACTTCAGCTTTTCTACAAACAAGAGACAGGGGATATAGAGGGATCTTTTTACTTGGGGAAGGAGCTGCACGTTTCTGCTCAGTTCCATAACTATCACCACTATCCATTTTTAGAAAATATTCATCATCCCAAACTGAAACTCTGTACCCATTAAACAATAACTCCCCATTCTCCCTTCCCTCTAGCCCTTGGTAACCTCTATTCTATATTCTGTCTCTATGAAGTTGCCTTTTCTAGGTACATTATATAAGTGGAATCATACAGTATTTGTCTTCTCATGTGTAGCATTTTCACTTAGCATAATGTCTTCAAGGTTCATCCATTGTGGCATGTTTCGGAATTCCATTCTTTCTTAAGGCTGTATAATACTCTGTTGTATGTATACACTGCTTTTTAAAAATATCATTTTCTGTTAACGACCATTTGGATTGTTTCCACATTTTGGCTATGGTGAATAATGCTGCAATAAACATTGGTGTACAAATGTATATTGGAGTTCCTGTTTTCAATTTTTTTGGGGGTGTGTCCCTAGAAGTGGAATTTCTACATCCTATGATAATTCTATGTTTACTTTTTTGAGGAACTGCCAAACTGTTTTCCACAGGGGCTGTACCATTTTTCATCATCATCAGCAATGCATAAGGGTTCCGTTTTCTTCACATTCTTCTTAAAAACTACTTAAGTCAATTTAATTTTTAAATCTTCCCATCACAGCTGGTTGAAAATTCCTCTTCATTTCTTCCTGTACCCTCCACACCCACCCCAGGGCTGTATTGAAGTCCAAGGGAGACAGGGTGTAGGGGTTTGGGCCCTTACATCACTGAAATGTTCTTTGCTGCGACTGATACCTTCAAGGTTGGCAGCTTTCTGTCACTTCCACCACCTTTACAACATGGGGCATTCTTGGCAGGCAGGGAATCCCAGGGTCTATAAGTTCTTCTCCCTATATATAGCATGCAGACATTTCCCTCTGAGGTCGCACAAGACCCCAGCATTATCAGAAAGCCCATCGTGGTGCCTGGTACTCTGAAATGCACAGATCCTCTCTTTCAATCTCTAGACTTCATTTTGCTCTCTGGGAGCAAGTTTCATCCCCTCCTTTTGTTTCTTCCAAATCCCCAGTTTCTCTTAAAAAATTTGCAAACTTTACACCTTCAAATGAAAGACCGGAAATCCTGCATATAACTTCTGCTTTCCTGCCAACCACATACTTTCCCAGAAGCAAGGAAGCCCAGGGTCAGTCCGTTACCTGATCAATTGAATAGGGGAAGGAAATAGGGAGATATGGGGGATGGGGGCATCATTAATACTTCAAAGTATTATCCAGACAAATAAACATTTAGATTTAAAACAAAAATAAACACTTATACATACTCATGGAGAAAATTTGAGAAATTCAGTAAATAGAAAGAAAAAATACAAATTATTTATAATCATAGCACCTAAAGTTAACATTTTGAAAAATAATCTTCCAATCTTTTCTCTAAACATAGAAATGTGCTTTACAATTTTAAGTTCATACAGTATATATGTTACCTTTCAACATATTAGTCACCGTTTCTTAAATAAATAAATAAAATACGTTAAGCTTCTATTTCACATGATTTCCAGAAATCTAGTGCCCTCTCTACTAGTTCTGAGATTTCTGAATGACAGAGAACCTTCTTCTGGTCATTTATTTTTCACCCACTATTTCTGGTTTTATCTAAACACTATGTGTTGTCCAATATGATAACCACTACCCACATGTGGCTACTTACATTTAAATTAGTTAAATTTAAATAAACTGAAATTTCAGTTCCCCAGTCACACTAGCCACATTGCAAATATTCAATAAGCACATGTGGCTAGTGGCTATTGTATTAACACAGACCTAGAGCATTTCATCACTGCAGAAAGTTTTATCGGACAGCACCGCTCAGGATCAACTAACTCATCTGACTTCTCCCCTGCAACTGCTACCATTTCCTCTCATCACCTAGCTCTCACTCCCACATTCCCCAGAACACCAAAAACACATTGCTGCTGGATGTAAAAAAAAAAAAAAAAAAAAAAGTATATTTATAAAAGTTTAGTAATTTCAGAGGACTACTATTGCAAAAGATAAGAAAATAACTTAAAACCAAATAATGGGTGTCACTGTTGCTCAAGTTCACTAACCTGCAGGCCCAGTGTATAAATCCAGGCAACTAGTTAACCAACCAACTAGTTAATCAGTTCTGCAACTGATGGGTAAATCATCATCATCTTTTAATCCAAATGTTAACTGGTTTTGAGTATTTATTATTCTCTTCTAATTAAAAACTGTATGTAAATATAAATATATACGATGTAAAGTTAAAAATTAAGATCGGGACTTCCCTGATGGCGCAGTCGCTAAGAATCCGCCTGCCAATGCAGGGGGCACAGGTTCGAGCCCTATTCTGGGAAGATCCCACATGCCGCAGAGCAACTAAGCCTGTGTGCCACAACTACTGAGCCTACACTCTAGAGCCCGCTAGCCACAGCTCGCCACAACTACTGAAGCCCGCGTGCCTAGAGCCCGTGCTCCACAACAAGAGAAGCCACCATAATGAGAAGCCCGCGCACCACAACGAAGAGTAGCCCCCACTCCCCACAGCTAGAGAAAGCCCGCGTGCAACAGTGAAGACCCATAGCAGCCAAAAATAAATAAATAAAATAAATAAATTTATTAAAAAAAATTGAGATCAAGTATTCCTATGAAATTAGATGTTCATTTTTATTACAAAAGCAACTTTTCCTTAGTCCCTGGCCTGCTGCTATAGTGCTGACCTTCTTTTTCCTTCTCCTCTCTTTCCTGAGTAAGTGCTCCAACTTTCTTTTAGGCTGCCAATGCACAAACTTAAAACTCCTGTTACATAATATGCTGAACAATTTAGCTCCTGATTTCTAAACCTCTACATATATAGACTGGCCCATGGCCTTCTCTTTCAGACCCAGAGAGTCTCCTTTATCAAAATTTCCTAAGCAAAAGAGTAGTTGTTCCCTAAGAATTTTGCCATTCTTCTAAAATGCTGAAGCAGCCACTGGGAAATTTGTTTTTATAACTGACAATTTTTCTTTCTGCTTCATGCTGCTTGTTTCACTTCTCAATATTTCATAAGTATTTTCATAATTATTTTGGTAGATGTCTGTAATATTCCTTGGCTATATCCTTTACTTAGCTATCTGTTGTTGGATACTTAGGTATTTTATTGGCTTGTTTTAATCTTATTACACATGCAGAAATTAGTAAATTTTGCACATGCTTATGATGATTTCTCTGACCTAGGTTTTTAGAAGGAGAATTATTTGATCCAGAATAATTTAGCAAATATTCACTACCCTCCCACTGTAGATGAGTTTACAGCCCTATGCTCCACACCACCCACCCCACCTCCATTGATGTTGGGTTTGGCCAAGCTACTTGCTTTGGCCAATGAAACTTTAGTACATGTGACACAAGCAGAAACCTTAAATGTGTTTCAGCAGTTGGGCTTGCCCTCTTGCACTTCAATAATCTGCCATGAAAAGAGCACACTCTGTGTAGCAACTGACCTTCAGACTTGGCCCTTGAATCCAGCCCATAGCTTAGCGCCAGCCCAGCTGACTCCTTCTAAAGCAGAGCCAGCCAGCTGAGTCGATCCTAGATTAACCAAACTACAGTCTACCTGTAGAAGCATGAGCATGAGAAAAAAATACTGTTTAAAATGGCAATGACTTTTAGGATAGGTAGTTACATATCATTTATTGCAGTGTTAACCAACTAATGTACTTTTCTTATTATGGTTTGCATTCAGTAACAAGGTTTCCAAAATGTTCTAGAGTCAGGAGTTCTAGCTGGAACTTATAGTTCTGATTCTAGAAAACTCAAAGGACAAAACCTTTACCATGACTAAAGAACTTTTTATTATACAACCAAGACCAAAATATAAACTAATCTTACCTAAACGAGACTAACATATTATAACTCAAGACATTAACTTTATAGTTCCAAAATCTTGTGGAATTCAGCTTTTAAACCCCAGGCAAGAGTCACTGTGATGATTTTCAAATGCGTATTCTTAAAGGTTTTACCACTGGGGCACAATAGTAACTGCCCACAAGGTAATACCTGGGTAACTTTGCTGCAGGCTCCAGCTGCTCAGCGTACACTGACCAAAGCTAAACAACTCCAAGCTTAGGAGATCTATAAACAAACATAACATGTGCCTCTTGCAACTGTGAAGGAAATAAATATATTTCTATTTTTTCATTAGCCCATGGATCTAATTTTAATGGAAATGAAGGAACTCTAAGGACTGTATCGTCCATTGATTGATTCTAAATGCACTGAAGAGCATGAAGGAAGAAAATGATAAGTTAAAGGCTTTAAATTCTCAATTCAAGGTTAATATAGGAACATGAAAAATATTTTGAATGCCATGAAAAATGTTATCTTTTATAGCCAAAGAGTCAAAATTTCTGAAAAACAAACCTACAATCAAATTCTAAGGGTAGCCAAGTTACAGTGTAATAAGAAACATTTATTTTGAAGAAGTTCTAATGAAATTTCCAGAGAAATTATACATGCTGATTCTCATCATGACCCACCTCTATCAGCTCTCATTTCTTCTAGACCTATAACCATTTCTAAATTCTATGAGTTCTCAGGGCTTGGGTAAATGTGTGACCTGGGAGGAGGTACCATATGCATGGAAAGAATTTCAAGTTTTTTCTAATTTATATTGACAGACACCTGGGAAATATGAATGGGAGTGTGTCCTAACACTGTTGGTTCAGGGTGGAAAAAATATAATGTAATATTTTGCCAGATTTCACATTGATGCACTAACAAGAAATGCTGAATTTGACGTATTCACTTAGGCAACTGGGAGTGGCTCTAACAGTTTGCTCCATTGGTTGACTTAAACCTAGACTCAAAGGTGGCCTATGCTGGATAAAATTGAAATGCCAGAATTTCCTTGGTCTATTGTAGAGGAAGGTGTCTAAACACTAAGGACATTTCTGCTTCCAACAAAGACAGAAGAATAGGAACCGGATTTACCCTTCCATCTCTGACAATCAAAAATGGATAAAATATATAAAATAATAATTTGGAAGACATTGGATATCACAGAACAAAGAACAGTGATCCCTGTGAGGTGGAGCGCAATGAACTCCATGAGTTGAGGAGATAATATTGAGTTTCAGGAGACCATGGGACCAAGGATGGTAGAGTTCATAGGACAGAGACAAAGAGGAGAGAAATACACAAAAAGAGAACTCTAGATATCTGTAGAGGGTCACCTTGAGTGTTCAGATGAGTAACAATCAATATATGCATGTGAGAAAAGTACCTGTCTCCAAGGAAAAATACACCCCCCAAAATGAGCTGTAACAGGGACTGCTGTTCACAAAAGGACAGGAACAGTGTCTGTTCTCATAGGCTTGAATTTTGAACCTCAAAATTCATGGGGCATTATGTAAAGTACCAGAGTGCTTTTAGCCCTGAATTGAGCACTGCTCTGGTCCCATCTAAAAAAACCTTAAAAATAAGATGCAAAAGCATCAAATGGTTTTTAAGTAAGTAAATTGCACCCAAGAACAAAGCTCAAGAATATAAAGAAGTACAAAAATATCTGCCACCCAACAAGGTAAAATTCATAATTTCTAGCATCTAATAAAAAATTACCAGCTATGCAAAAAGCAAGAAAAACAGTCCATAACAAAGAAACAAATCAACCAATTGAAACATACACAGAATTGACGCAGATGTTAGAATGAGCAGACAAGGACAGTAAAACAGTTATTATAGCCGTATTTCATATTTACTAAAAGTTAAACAAAGGTATGGAAGGTATTTTTTTAAAAAGACCCAAGCTGAACTGCTGGAGGTGAAAACTATATCTGAAATGAAAAATATAGTGGATAAGATAAACAGTAGATTAAACATTGCAGAAGTGATTAGTAAATATGAAGACAGCAATCACAGCTATCCTAATGAAATACAGAAAAAGGAATAAAAGGGGGACAGAGTATGTTTAAGCTGTGGGATAACTTCAAGTGACCTAATATACATGTAATTTGAGTCTTCAAAGAGGAGAGGAAAGGAGGACAGAAAAGAAATATTTGAAGAAATAATAGTCAGAAATTTTACTAATTTTATGAAAAACATAATGCATATATCAGATAAGCTCAATGAATCCCAAGCACAAGAAATATGGGGAAGAAAACCACACCAAGGCACATCATAATCAAATTACTCAAAACCAATTATAAAAAGAAAATCTTAAAAGTAGTCAGAGACAAACACCTTATGTACAGAGAAATCATGGTAAGGCTGACAGCAGATTTACTGTCAGAGACAATGCAAGCAAGAATATGGCACAGCAATGTCTTTGAAATACTGAAAGAAAAATCATCAATCTAGATTTCTATACCCAGTGAAAATATAGTGAAAAATAAAAGCTTTTTCAGACATACAGAAGCTGCAAAAATTCATCACCAGCAGACTTACACTACAAGAAATATGAAAGGAAATTCTTTAGGCAGAAGGAAAATAGCAAATGGAAATATTGACCTATACAAAGGAATGAAAAGCACCAGAATGGTAATACATTTGTAAATATGTCAGTTTTCTCCTATTATTCAAATACTAAGGGATATTGGAATTCTGAAATGGATTATGTACAAGCTATTCATCTGTCACATATTACATCCCATGGGAGAATCCAGAGGAAAATACTTTCCCAAGAGTTTGAGAAATACATTGGTGAGAGGAATTTCAAGATTCTTTAAGTCCTCTGTACTACATTTTCTTCGACGGCCGGAGATGACAGTAGGAAATTCTGCCATTTTTCAATGGCAGCATCCTGAAGTGTCTCTTTGAATTCAGTGGAGGTAATTGAATCCTGAAGTGGTAAGGACCAAGTGGTATCTCTTATTCAACAGAGACAAGGTGGTTATTATAATTAAAATCAATGTCAAAGCTGTAATAAGAATGGTTGACCCACAGATGTCCTTGGCTTTGGCTAATTGATTAAGGTTGTCCCTTTAACTGATATAGGTGAATGATGAGTGGAGTTTTTGACTCGGGTCTATTTCAAAGGGAGCTCATGTGGTCTCTGGACACATTTCATAGATATTTTCCAATTCTTGAATGCATAGTTGCAATACACATACTCAACAACTGGCAGAATCCAAATATTGTTTCTTTAATTGAGGGTTATTCTGAAAAGAAAACCAGAGAAATGACTAGTGGAAACCCCTAGAACTACTACTATTATCAAAAGAGTAAACCAAAGCAATCTCACTTTCCTTGAAGAAATTGCAGAGATTAATGCAACCATCACAGAATTGAAAGAACTGGAGATTATGATTTCTTCATCATCATTCAACTCACCTGTTTGGCCTATGCAGAAGAGAAATGGTCATGAAAAGGATATTGGTTTATTATTAACTTAATAAGGTGATGACTCCAGTTGATGGTGCCAGTCAACACAGTCCATCCTATCTGCTATGTAGTTGTTGATCCAGAAAATATTTTTCTTTTTACCTGTTAGTAAAAACCACCAGAAGTAGTTTGCTTTCACCTGGAAATGCCATCGATACACCTTTTCTGTTCTACTTATTATTACATCAATTCTCAATCCTTCTGTCTTAATCTAGTCCGTAGGGATCTTGATCATCTCTCCATTCCAAAGAATATTACAGCCCTGTGGCATAACTTAGGAACAAAGAGAAAGCTAGGAGGATAGTGGTAGAAGGCAAGGCTCGGAAGATTGGCAAGGGCCAGACAATTCAGCTTCTTTTAGAGGATTTCAAGAATGTTAAGGATTTTGGTCTTTAGATTAAACACAATGGGAAGTCTTTAAAGATTTTAAAGCTTGAGGGATTGATAAAAGCTGGCAACATTCTTTTAAAATTGTTATTCAATAACAATAAGAAACTTATTCTAGCTGAGAAGAACATGAGAATTGCATTTTGAAGAGACCACTCAGTATCTTGTCAAAAATGGATTAGAATGGTGAAGCACAGGAACTGAGGGGAAATTAATTAAATGACTAGTATGTTAATTCAGGTTAGAGATGGTGGTGGCTTAGAATATGTGACAGAAGATATGGAAAATGTGAATTGATAGAAAAGAATAAAGAATAGATGAATCTCAAAGAAGGATTAACTTTTGGAGTGTGAAAAGAGTCCAGTATCATGGATGAATCTGAGATTTTTAAGTTATGCATCTGTCTGCATTGTGTAACTATTCAATGACATTAGAAATATTGCAGAGAAAAATAAACTTTGGAAGGAGTTTGGTGTTTGACATACTGAGACTGAAGCATACATATGGAGATGTGAAATAAGATATATAGTAGGCTTATTAGGTTTAGTAGACTCTTAGGCTTAGAGAGAGATGTGAGCTACATTTAGAATTGTTAAAGTTATGTACATATACTTGGTAATAGATGTATTTGCCTGTAGATATGTAATAGAATGTGAAGAGAGACCAGGCTTGAGTCTTGAGAAAGTCCAACATTTAATTAACAAGTAGAGGAGGATGAATCTGCAGAAATTTTTTTTTTTTTTAATTATAGAAAGTTAGAATGGCCAGAGAGCTAGGTAGAAAACCAGTAAATAATACTACCCATGGAAACCAGCGGGATTGTTCCAAGAAGAAAAGTGAGGTTAATAATGTCAAAATCTGCCAAGAACTGAAAAGTGTCCATTGGGTTTGGTAGTATGGAGGTGATTGCTAACCTCAGAGGCCAAATTAAAGAAGATTGAACATCAGTCAAAGTGTTGAAAAGAACAGGGAATCTATAACTCTTTTAAGAGGTTAAAACATTTGGCTCTGAAAGTGAGGAGAAAGGTGGAAAGTGAGGTGATAGCCAGAATGGGGTCTGAGTATCGAGGTAAAAAATAGACTTTAAAACATATTTATGCATGTTTAAATGTCATTGGGAATGATCCAATGTTAGGAATCACTTTAACATGCAGAAAAGAGAGAGGAATTATTTGATTGTGTAATGTTTATGAAAAATCAGGAAAGAGTAGAATCCAAGACTCAGGTGAAAAGATTGACCTTAAATAGGAGTAGAGACAAGAGAGAAGGAAAAGATGAGTGCAGATGGAGGTTCATAGAACTGGTAGCAGGAAATTGGGAAAATGTATTTCTGATGGCTTCCAAGTGAGAAAGCAGGAAAGAGGCAGTATGTTTGGAAGGGTGAGGGGTATAAAGAAGATACAAAGTAATCACTGAGAAAGTGAATTAAGAAGAAAAAAATAATTGTAAGGTTGCTATGCAAGGTGGAAAACCGATTTGAAATTGGTTACCCTAAATTTATCTGCCATTGCAACCTGCAGTTGAAGGAAAACATTCAGAGAAAGAGGAAAATAGGGCTGATCCAGGTTTGAGGCTTTCTAAGCACTTAAAATAAGAAAGCAAAGAGGCAAAGGAGCATTTGTTATTGGCAGGAGTGCTATTGAATTTGAGCTTTGTAATCTCTAGACTGATTAAGGAACTGGAGAAAGAGTGGGCAAGTGGATTAGGAGAATAGGGAAGGGCAACAGAAAGTCCTGATGAGGTCAAACAAAGGTCAAGAGTGAAATAAGTAAGCTGAATATAGAGGAGATTATGGACAGAGAACAGGATGTTCGAATTAGCAATTTTGTGTGCAATATTGAGGTGCAGTATTATGATGTAACAAGGTCTAGTATATTACCAAGGAAGTAATTTGTTGGGAGAATCTACTTGAAACCACGCAAAATTTTAACCTCACTCTTCAAAGTCAATATAATGACAATTATCATTTTTAACCCTGACATTTGGGGTTTATATTATAAAAATATAATAAATCCACTAGGGATAGCTCTGCATGGTCAGTCTCTGAATCCATTCTCATAGACTTCATTTACATGTCTTCACCTGCTAGCAACTGTAAAATTTTATATTTAGAGGGCATACTTCCTCTCCATGGCATTCAAATTTCTCTTACCCATTTACCAGAGTTTCCTAAGTCTGTGGTTTCACAACCTTGGCTGATCATCAGTATCACCTGTGGAGCTTTTTAAATTCATAAATTCCCAGCCTGCCCAAGGTTAACCAGATTCAGTAGTTCTCAGGTGGGGTGTTGGAATCTGTATATTAAACAAAAGCTACCCAATTAATTCTGACAATTCGCCAGGGATGGCAACCATTGCCCTGTGGGTTGGGGGAAGTATTCTGCCTCTGACTTATCAACTCCTCAATACAAACTTCTGGAGCTAGACATGTCAAGGGAACCAGGTGGAATTCCACAGACTTTAAAATAATGGAGCCAAAATTTACATTTCATGGAGTTAATTTATGTATTTTGAATAATTTAAAATATTAAGACATTCTGTAATTTTGCCTTCTGGTTGTCTTTAAGTAAGGGGAAGGGGATATTTCACAATTTCTCTATTATAAGAGTAATACCCAGATAATAATTTTATTGTAACATTACTGTATAATAACAGTGTGATAGACTTTACTGTAAAATGGTATAATTATTTGTGATATCGATTTCAAAGTTTTCTTTTTTAAAATATTCCCCTCCATATCTGATTTTTGGAGACTGAAAAAGGAGAGAGGACTTGGGAAGCTGTTGTAGAAGACTACATTAGAGATAATGGTGATGGAATCTACAAAAGTAGCAAAATGAATCCAAAGAAGACAAAAAGTTGAAAGTGATTTATGAGCTAGTATAGAGACAATTTGGGATTGGGGATAGTTCATTCAGATTTCTACTGGAGTTCTAAAACTAACTTTGTATGAGTTATATCTTTAAGTGCCACAAAGTAGAAAGCGTCTTTATTTTGGTTTAAAGATTGTACCTTTGTCTTATTTCAAATTACACGATTATTCCTAATATTAGCTTAATTTTTTAACCAAAAACAGAGACTTAAAACCATCTTTCAAAGTTGCCACAAACACTCTTAACTCTTCCAACTTAAGAAGGACCAGAAAAAGAAGAATTGAGAAACAAGTGCAATGTACCTTGGTTCCTATTTCCTATGGGAAGTCTTATGAGAGTTTAAGCTAAAACCCGTGGGGGAAAGGAGGAAGTGAACTTAATTATGCAAGTCAGATCACCAGAGAACAGCTAGAATAAAACAGTAACAAGACTCACCAACTCCAGGTGGAGGAAATTAAACCCTTTTAAAGCCCACATGTAAGGAAATAGAGTTCAACACTACAGGGAAGCATATTCATGATCTATGAGGTTGTGCCTAAGTTAAACTCATTTTATTTTTACCTTAATCCTTACAAAATAATTATTCCTTTCAATTGATAGTTCATTCTAAACAGAAGCATGACTTTGGCTCTCTGGGTGACTTGGAAGAATTACTTATGGCTTGTGTATAAAATGTGTGATTGATATGAAGTAAGAATGAACAGCCAGAGCTAGTTGAAAGGATGAGGATCCAAAATAATATTGACCCAGGAAAAGTTTAGGCCAAATGAAGCATGAAGAATATTGTAAATATAACTATAAATACTGGTACTTAATTTTTAAAGCATCTCCAAATGTTCAAATGTATAAGTTCAGTATGGGAACTAACATGACTTAAGAGCAGCACATATTAACTTCAGGATTGTATCCAACTGCGAGTGAAGACAATGGTACTAGAACTTGAATCCATAATATCATTAATTAAAGAAGCAAAATACTTGCCTTATATAAGAGAAAGACATAGCTGGTGTCAAATATGTGAAGTAGCATTAGATTCATTCTGTGTAGTTCCAAGTGGCAGGACTCAGAAAGGCCAATGGGTGAAAAGAGCAAGTAAGCAAATTTTGTCTGTCTGCCAAAATAAGTAAGAAGAGAATGGCTTAACAAATTTCAAGCCAAGAGGGAACTAGTAAAGCTTTTTGGGGATAATACTAACACAGAAAGTCTTGCATAAGGTATAAGAATAAAATGTTCAGCGGCCTTCAAAAATTGTTCAGATATTGGTGCTAAACTGACTACATGCAAACAATCACCTGGGAGATCATTAAAAACAAAAGTTCTAGATTCTTCACCTGGGGCTTCTAAGTTATTTGGACTTAATTGGATTGTGGCACAGGAATCCAGATCTTTAACATGCTCTTGGGTGATTGTGATGAACAGCCATGTTTGGAAACCACTGAATCATATTTTTTCCAAAAGTCTATTTCAGCTCTTAAATTCTATAATTCCAAATACATAAAAGAGATCATACTATTGGCCAAATGATCTAATGAGATATTCAGTGAGGTTAAGATTTAATTTATATTTATTAATTTGTCATTGGTTAACATATATGAATGTCCTAAATAAACATGACCTGAAAGAGAATTTGGAAGAATTAAGAAGCAAAACCAAATACTAGTTTTTTTTTTTGCTATCTAGTCATTCCACTAGATCGTTTAAGAACATAGATGTTTGTTAGATGTCATGGAAGCCTTGGAGTCAAATATAATACTCCTTTGCAATCCTGCAGAAAGCACCAGTCTTTCTTAGTTTGATGTAGGGGTTTTCCAAAAGGGAGCAAGGGATCTTTTGTCCAAATAGTCAACTGTATTGTCTACTATCACTGCTCATTTAAAAAACATATTAGAAAGAAAGCTGTTATGATTAAAAGTTTCACAAAGCACAAATGTTCTTTAGTCAGCATGAACATAAGCCAGTAACACTTAGAAATTGTTTCTGCAATATCTGTTTTCTACTCCTGGATTCTTGTCCCACTGTGTGTACTCAAACATGTGGCAACCAGGACCTTGGACAGTAATTTGTTTCCTCAGAACAAGGATACCTGAACTGAAAAGGCTGGGATAAAAGCAGAGTTTTATGGGTGAGGCCGTAGACCTATTTTCAATAGGTCAGTCCTGAAAGTGCTAAGAGACTTAAAAATCATAACACACAAGAGTTGAAACAGCCCTTAAACAGTATAGAGTGCAACCCCCTTTAAAAACAAGAAAACAGATCCAGAGAAGGACTGTGACTTGACCTAATTCTTTCCCTTAGATAGTAATAGAACTGGGACTGGAATCTGAATCTCCAGTCTCAGGCCTGTTGAAAAAGAAAATCCAAGATGCCACTCTGAGGAAAAGGAGCCCCATATAAATGGAGAAGTCGTGATGGGAGATGTAATTAACACTTGATATGCTCTGTGCTGACAACCAGAACTGGATAGTGATTTGCTCTGCATGTAGAAGGCAGGCAAATAGGATGACAATAAGGGGCAATCAATAATTGTGGTAATTTAAAAGCCAGCCAAAGAAAAGAACTGCAGGCTAAATTCAGGTTATTGGGATGAAAATTTAATCTGGGATCTCTGGATTAGCATTTATAAAATGTCATTTATGTCATAAATAGAACATGAGAAATAGAAAGAGAACCAGAAACTTAAGAGTACAAAGAATACAATCCTGCAAAGAAAGAGAATTAGATGCATACAACACACTGTGGATTCTTTGGGGCTGGAGTGGGAGAGATAACATCTAGAGAGAAAGCATTGGAGTTCCCTGTACCACCACAGTAGTATCACACCATTCACACTAAAATACAGTTCTAGAGCAATTTTAAAATTAAAAATGAGGTAAATGTTAGAAGGATCTTCAAATAAATTAGTGTCTAGGAGGGAATATTAGGAAAGAATATTCTAGAAGGAAGTTAGGACTTTGATTCACCTATCAAATTGGAAAACAATCAGGTATTATAAAATGAGACTTTGTAGAAATGCTACAAACCTAAAACTTAACCAGCTCGCATTCAATCTTTTTGGATAGGAATATGGAGTCATAGTTAAATTGGATAAATGGTTAAGTAAATTTTGGAATATGTTTGGTGAATATTATGTGACTATTAAAGTGACACATATGAAAATTTTAGAAATAATTCTTTTAAATATAAGGCCTAGGATAAGTGAAACATATATCACAGGTTTATTGTGAGGATTAAAATAAATAATTGATGATAGTAATTTTAAACAGTAAAATGGCATTAAATATAAAATATCATTATTATGACTACAGGAAAAATATTTTGCATTTGGATAAAGATTTTAAAAGACCATAGAATATATATAGCTGTTTTTTTAAGAAGAATGGTCCTAATTTTTCATAAAATTGTTCAAATAATAAGCTTTTGTTTTAAACAGTTAAATTAAATTCTTTACCAAAAGTGAGAACTCACATATAATGTAAACTTCAGGGGCTTCATAGATGGAAATTAATGGATAAAATTTAGTTTTATCAAACCATAAAATCTTTAGGAGGAAACACTCAAAGAAATCATGTACTGCACTTATAATGATCTTATCGAAAGTGAAGGAATTGTAGAATGTTTTAGTGAAACATTTTCACAGTATAGAATTAGAAAGTGGACCAGATAGCTAATGACTGGGACAACAAAGTTGACCCCCAAACTCCAAACTGGTTTGGAAAATCTGCCAAATAAATGACAAGATCCAGAGTTTTGTGTGGGATAAATGGCAACTTCCCAAACAGGTGGTGTCAGAATCACAAGGAAAGAAGTCTGTATGCATTCTTGATTTAGCTAAAAGAAGTCTTCTGTCCTCATCTCACCTGAATCCTACCACAGTTAGCACTCAAACAGAAGTATCTGGATTGTCTTAATTCTACCATAAAAACCCTATGCAGCTTGGAGATGACTAAGGACATTCTCTTTTTAAAAATGCTTCTCTAAGTCACAGACATCTTGATGTTTCAAGTTTTTAAAATTACCTGCTTCTTTCATTAGCCCTCATCTTGATTTGTGTTGCCCCAGAAGCAAATCTGAGTACAAGAAGTCTGAAAGGGAGGCGACTCCAGGAAATACTAATAGGAGTATGAGAAGATGAGACATGGAAGGGAAAGAAACCAAAAGGGAGCATTATCACACTCCAGTCCACTGGGGAACTCCAACAGTGAAGAACCCACCTCAAATTTATCCCAACCGAGGGGCAGAGAAGGTGGGATGCTTCTCCATCAACTCCCAATTTGTCATTAGTTGAGAATTGCTTAGGGGAACATGGCTTTCAAACAGTTCTGACTTGCCCTCTTTGGGCCCAGTATTCCTTCATAGTGAGAAAAAAGTCCATAGACAGAGGATCCCAGTGTTTACAGTAAACAGCCTTAGGTGTGTAGAGGTAAAACAACAAGGGGACCTCTAGCTATAGCATCATCTGCTACAGACCTTTTCATATAGGACAAAAGATATCCCTCAAGAAGAGTCTCTGTGCTTCTGCCCTTCTCTCTATATATGAATTTACTCAGAGACCTAATTGTTACTTATCACTTTACACCTTTTCTGTGTTGCAAAATTTTAATCTGTATTTCACATTCTGTCTTTCCCTCAAACCCTGGTTCCACATCCCTGGCTGTTGATAGCATAAATACATTTGGATATCACCATCAACAAGTATCCACAAATATTTTCTGAGCCCTAGCTATGGTGCCAGGCATTGCCTAGGTAGTGGGGATATGCCAATAAATAAACTAAATTTGTCTTCGCAGATTTTAAAGCCTGAAGATGAAGAGAGGTATATAGTCAAACAAACAGGTGATTTTAGGGTGTGAAAAGCCCTGGGATACGGGACAGTCCAGAGTGCTGTGGGAGATGCTGGAGGGGCATACGTCTGGGTGTGAGGAGTCAGGAATGCTCCTTGGAAGAAGTAAGGCCTGAATTGAGACCAAAGGATGAGTAGAAGTTAATGATCCTTGTCAAGGCTGTTTTCCCAAGACTCAGCTCAGGGCCTAGAGCAAATTCCCAATTAATGTTTGCCAAATGTGTGAATAAGGAAAAAACACTTCAGGCAGAGATAAAAATATATAGGGGACTCAGTGTTTTGAGAGAAGTCACTTTACATTTGGGCAAATGGTAGTAACATTGTATGGATAGAAAAGGGATGAATCTCCATCTGAGATGAATAATACTGATGATAAAAGAAAACTATTCATTCCAATAGATAGAAATGTGATTGCAAACTTTTAAAAGTGCATTTCCTTCCTATGCATTATGCACTTCCTTCTAGCTCCAATAACATTGAGAATAGTTAAGCAGTAAAAGAGAAGGATCCCCAGGGGATGTGAGCTCTAAGTTTGAAACCTGAGAGATGAGTAGTTGTCCAAAAGAGGGAAAGTGGTAATAGTTGTGGAAAAGGAGTTGGAAAAATATCCTAGGCAAAGGAATACCTTGTTCAAGGATGAAAGCTCAGAGATTTGGCAACTTAAGGTGGTAAGGCAAGTGATTCAGTAGTGTGGAAGTGAAGACAAGAGCAAAAAGCCCAAAGGACCCTACTCATAAGTCTTACAGGTCTTGTTAAAATATTTGGACTTTACTTGAGGAAAATGATGAGTCAAAGATTTTATATGGAGCCATGTGATCAGTTAGAAGGAAAGAGTGAGGTGTTGAGAAAATCTGACTGGATGGCCACCCAGACAAGGTTTCTCATGGTTACTATTTGTATCTCCACATTCCAAGGTCTAATCTTTGACTTCAGAGTTTCAGAAATTGGCTTTCATCAGCATAAGGAGAATGGATTGTTCCTTGGTGGATAGTCTCACACTAACAGAACTTCCAAGGAACTTTTTCTATCAATTATATAAATTTTCCAGTGACCAGTATATTCACGTCTCCTACACGGAATATCACCTCCTTTCTCTGTATCTAAGTCTGGACCTCAGAAAGTTACTTCATAATTTAGAATCAGAGAAAAGAGACAAGTCAAATATATTGAGGGATATTTTACCCCAGCCTGCAGCTCTCAACCCTGACTGTACATTAGAATAATTCAGGGAGGTTTTTTTTTAAATTATTGATGTCCCTTTTAGCCCAATTAAATCAGAATCTCCAAGAGTGAGCCCCAATTTACTTTTGTAAACCTCTCACATGATTCTAATGCACAGCCATTGACCTAGGCCCTGGTATAACTTGATGAGACAACTCCTCTACTGAGTAGATGTTCACACCTTTCCAAATTCAGTGTTTGCTCACTGGACAAGACAGGATACATATTGACAACTTGTCTCTGACCCCAGGTTTTCTAGCTTCTGTTGCAAACCACCTCTGTTCCATTGACATATACTTTCTTTTTCACTTTAAAATATTTCAAACATAGACTGGAATAGAAAATAGAATAATGAATAACTGTGAATCCAAAACCAAACTTTGTCAAATCTAACTATTTTGTACATTTGCTTCAGATTTTTTGTAAAATTACAGATATGAATTTTAGTCCCCTATACACCCTTGTCCAATCCAATTTTCCTCCTTCTCTGCTTAGAGGTAACCATGATCGTTAAAGTGGTATTCATTATTTCTAAGCATATCCTTTTACCAAAAATGGATGCATTTTTAAACGGATGCAAAAAAACAGAACTGTTTTGTGTACTTGTAATTTTTATATAAATGGCATCATCCTTCACGTAGCCTGCAATTTTCCATCATTGATCAAGAGTATATTTTGGAGAATTATTTATTTTAATACATTTAACTTCAATTCAACCATTTTCACTGATGTATAAACTATATGAATTTATATAAATGTAGCTTCCATGCTAGAGTTTCTCTTGGGTATACATCTAGAAGTGGAATTACTGGGTCAATATATATATATGCATCTTTAACTTTCCTTGATGTAACTAAATTATTCTCCAAAGAAGTTCTAATTTAGTCACCGACCAGCCGGGTATGAAAGTTCCATTTGCATCACAGCCTTATCAATGCTAGATACTGTTGCCAATACCAACTTTAAAATTTTGCCAATCTAATGAGTGTAAAATAATATGGGTTTTAATTTGTAATTCCTTTATTACTAGTGAGATTGATCATCTTTTCATATATATTGGCTATACAGTTTTCCTTTGTTAGGAAACAAGAGTCAAATATTTTTATCCAGCATAGAAAAACTTAATGATATTCTTTAGGAGAAAATATTTCAAAAATATATTCATCAGTGGAAGTGTAGAATAAAATACCCATTTGGTCATGAATTATTACAAATAACAGAATTATAGGAGAAATATATAAATAGTATATTGTCGTATAAAAGCAGAAAGTGGAACAATATGTAATTAAATGCTTTATGAAAGAAAAGGATAGTTATAATACAATGGAAATTATTTAAAGGAAGAATTCCTCTATCTCATTGGCAAAGAAGATTGACCTTTCATTGGTTTTATGAACCCCACATTTTATCTACCAGAAAATTCAGTCTCATTATGGATCAGGTAAATACAGGGGATGTGCACTATCACTTTCAACAAGATGTAGTGCTTCCTAGAAAGGAGAGGAGGTTTCAGTAATACTGAAATCTTTGGGGAGCTAAAACATGTGTAGGTTCATTTTGTTATTCATAGATATTTAAAGCTATCCTTTGGGATCATTTCTAATAACACAAGAATGAGATTTTTGCCTGTTTTGTCTAGCAATTAGAATAATGCCTGGCCCACACCATTTGTTCAATAAACATTTGTTGGATGGATGAGTGAAAGAATGACAAAGTAAATGAATAAATTGATGCTAACTTGTAAAGATATCATTGTCCTTGCCTGTGATTTCTTTCCAAAAATAAATTCTATCTCCATGTCAGAACCCACAGGAACATGGCTCTTTAATGGCAGCAGAAGGGAACTGTATGTGATAGTGGGGTTGACCAGTTCTCTTGGAGACTCGGCATTTAAAACTCTTAAACCTCTAAGGACTTATAGCCCCTTCAACTATCAGAAAAGCAAAGATAAGTACAAGATAAACTGAATTACACTTAACATGAATATAGCGTTTGTACGTAGATTTTTCACAAAACGGAAGTCTCTTTAGGAAGTCTTACTATAGAGAAGCAATGGCCACTATGTTTTCAAAGAAACTGCAGCCTAGATACTAGCAGCCTTATTCTCCACCACTGTCCACACCCCTGGAAAGGTAAATGCTACGGACACCATTGTTATCCTTTCATTTTATCAATTCTACAGCAAAACATTAAGTTCCTTGATAACTACTCAAAATTCTTCAAGACTTTCTCTTCTGTAATATGTTAATACTGGTAGAAATAGTTCATAAACAGTAAATACAAACAGTAAATACAATAAATACAGACCCAGGAGAAAAGAACTGAAAGCATGTTAGCCATGAGAAAAGATGTTATGGAAGGAAGAAACCATGTGAGGTATTATTACATGTTGAAACTAGGGAACCAACTTCTGACTCAGTGGAAGAAGTGTCTTTATTTTTCCAAACAGACTTCAATGAAGTGGGAGAATCATGACAAAATTTACTCACAATCAAATGAATTTTTAAGAGTTGAAGAAATTAATGTTATAGGTTAAAGGTTAATGTTAAAGGTCCAAGGATAGAGTGATGCAATGCAGGAGCAATTCTGAATGAATGCAATAGAAGGGAGAGATAAACAAGCAAACAAGCAACCACCACCACAACAAAACCATTTACTGAGGCTTAAAACAGTTCCAGCATGTGATTGTGCAGTTTGCTCCACTCAAAGCTAAAGTAGAGGCTGAAGTCTGGTCCAAGCCATGTTCCCCAGCACAGGGCTCTTTTTGCCTAGAGTGGTACAAAATATGTTAACACATTTTCATGACTGCTGTTAAACTTTCAAAATCACCAACCAAAGAAGTAGCAAATGATCCCAAGAGGAAAAACTGCATGTCTAATCACTTTGCACAAGCTCATATTTTATCACTTATTCTACTTCTCAAAGTGTTTTGGAAAGTAAAATTTTAGATGTATGATTTACAGTAGACCAGGGAATTATTATCTATAACTTACGGTGGCTGAAAATATCCAAGATGCTAAAAGATAAATGGTTACTAAGAGGAGGAGGGAATATGCCTAGATGCAGTTTTGTTCATTAATATTTTCATGCAGTATTTAATATTGTTGCATGAACTGTCCTCTAAAACTTCTGAAGGAAGAAAGATTTTATTTTCTTTTATTTGCTCTATATACAGTGGAACTTGAAATGACTACTAATTACCAGTTAAAATTATAGGTTAACTGGCAAGAATTTATAGACTTTCTGGGAGATTTACAGTTTGGGGAATGACAGATTGTCTAAGTTTCCTATTTGCTGTCACTGCTGATTTTATGGAGCTTTGTTCAATAAAAACCAGAATCAAAAGTGAGATTGTATACATTGTGTGCTTTAGTATATTGACTCTATTGTCTTGTGATTACAAGTTGTAGACCCTTTATGAACTTTGACTTTTTCATCTACTTGCTATATGTGCAGGTGTTAGCTATCTATTTCTACCAAATATGTATAAAAATGCCATAATCCCAAATTGTTTTGTATTACCCAATGATCTAAGAAGTTTAAAAAGGAATTTTTCATAATCTCTAGGTCCATGCCAATGGCATTATTTCATTCTTTTTTATGGCTAATATTCCATTGATATACGTACCACATCTTCATTATCCATTCCTCTGTTGATGGATATTTATGCTGCTTCCATGTCTTGGTTATTATAAATAGTGCTTCAATGAACATTGGGATGCATGTATCTTTTTGAAATATTTTTTTTTCTGGATATATGCCCAGTAGTAGGATTTCTGGATCATATGGCAGTTCTATTTTTAGTTTTTTAAGGAACCTCCATACTGTTCTCCATAGTGGCTGTATCAAATTACATTCACCAACAGTGCAAGAAGGTTCCCTTTTCTCCACACCCTCTTCAGCATTTATTGTTTGTAGACTTTTTGATGATGACCATTCTGACTGGTGTGTGGTAATACCTCATTGTAGTTTTGATTTGCATTTCTCTAATAATTAACAATGTGGAGCATATTTTCATGTGCTTTTTGGCCATCTGTATGTCTTCCTTGGAAAAATGTCTGTTTAGGTCTTCTGCCAATTTTTTAATTGGATTGTTTGTTTTTTGATACTGAGCTGTATGAGCTGTTTGTATATTTTGGAGATTAATCTCTTGTCAGTTGCTTCATTTGCAAATATTTTCTCCCATTCTGTGAGTTATCTTTCCATTTTGTTTATGACTTCTTTTTCTATACAAAAGCTTTTAAGTTTAATTTGGTCCCATTTCTTTATTTTTGTTTTTATTTTCATTACTCTAGATAGTGGATCCAAAAAGATATTTCTGCAATTTATGTCAAAGAGTATTCTGCCTATGTTTTCCTCTAAGAGTTTTATAGTATCCGGTCTTACATTTAGGTCTTTAGTCTATTTTGAGTTTATTTTTGTGTGTGGTCTTAGAGGATGTTTTAGTTTCATCCTTTTACATGTAGCTGTCTACTTTTCCCAGCACCACTTATTGAAGGGACTGTCTTTTCTCCATTGTATATTCTTGCCTCCTTTGTTGTAGATTAATTGACCATAGGTGCATAGGTTTATTTTGGGGCTTTCTATTCTGTTCCATTGATCTATATTTCTGTTTTTGTACCAGTACCATACTGTTTTGATTACTGTAGCTTTGCCATTTGCAGCAACATGGATGGACCTAGAGATTATCATACTAAGTGAAATAAGTCAGACAGAGAAAGACAAATATCACATGATATCACTTATACGTGAAACCTAAAGAAATGATGCAAATAAATTTGTTTACAAAACAGAAACAGACTCACAGACTTCAAAAGCAAACTTATGGTTACCAAAGGGGAAAGGTGGGGGGAGGGATAAATTAGGAGTTTTGGATTAACACATACACAGTATTACATATAAAATAGATAATCAACAAGGACCTACTGTATAACACAGGGAACTCTACTCAATAATCTGTCATAACCTATATAGTAAATGAATCTGAAAAAGAATGGATATATGTATATGTATAACTGAATCACTTTGCTGTATACCTGAAACTAACACAACATTGTAAATCAAATTTACTCCAATATAAAATAAAATTAAATTAAAAAGGAGATCTTTCAAATTGTTTATAAAATTAAGGTTTTATCATGTTTATTGTTGCTGTTGCTTTTTATTGTTTTTGAGTTTAGAGGCATTGCTTTTATTTTAATTTTCAGATCCTATGAACTCAAGTGAACATACTGATTTAGAGCTTTTACAGAGGTGTTAAAATTGCTGTAATAAGGTTAGCAACTTTTTATGTATATCAGTATTCTTGTCATGAACAAATTAAAATTTTCACTGGGTTAGTTATACTATTTGTCATATTAATTACTAATTTTACAGATTATAGATTTTGATGGAAATTCAAAACTACTTCACTTGATTACTCTTTGTCTTATTTCCAAAGTTGAGAATAATTCCTTCTACTTCCTCTTAATACACAAACTGAACTCCAACTTATAAAAATTTGCTTAGAATACCAAATACTCTTGGGCTTATAAAGATGCCTTTTTAAACTCATACTTTGTTCTTTGTTCTTTGTAAGCTTGTATATATATTTCAGCTAACTACTGATAAACTGTATAATTTGGCACTGTCTTTCCTCAATCTTCAAATCTTCAACACAAAGTTTAAAAAATATACTTGATTGCTGAGTGAATTAGGGAAAGTGATTTTTTGAAAAATAAAATTATGTCTTAAGTGTTTGGAATTTAAATTAGTGTTATCAGTAAATTAGTCTGTTAAAGTTCTTTTTAAAGTGAACTCTCTGCAAGGAACATCAACTGAGGATTTCTTCACATGTCAGGCAGAAATGGGAGACAATGAGTGGTGAGAGTCCTGTGTCTTCTTGAAACCAAAGATCTTTGTTTAAATGAAAATTTGGATAAACCCCAAGTAAGAGAAACAAAGGAACCATTAAGAAGGTTGGAGAAGTCTGGAAGGAGTGTGAAAGGACACCTTCCTCCACTACTTACTGTCCCCTCGCTGCTCTTCTTAATCAGGCCTCCTCAGGAGGCAAGATAGGATGCCAAAAAGGACAGCAGTCAGTCTCCTTTCATAGGGCCTTCACGAGGAACATTCAGGGGTTCTGCACTTCTGAAAACTGTAATTGGTCAAGCCTTTGCTTCAGTAACCTATAAACACAGGATCACAGGATATAAGTTAAATATAGAAAAATATGATATGCAAATTCATGAGTTTTGCAGGTAGGTAGATCCAAATGGTAGCAAAATCTCTTCTGCCTTGACTTTAAAGGAATGAAAACAGAAATGGTGATGAAATGAATGTCTATAAAGAGTTAGGTAGCCTGCAAAGCCCCTGTAAATGTCCCTGTCCCCTAGCCTCCTGACCTCCCCACACCATTATCACCACTAGCACCACCACCTGGCCTCAAGGTTCTGAATTAGAAATTGATGTTTGACCACTTTCGTGGTCAGTTCATTCATTGATTAACATTATGTGATAGAAGTATTCTGAAGCAACTTAGTATAGGAGGCGCTTGTTTTAAACTGACCACTCACTGAAATAATCAAGCAGTTTGGGAGGGGGAAGGAATTGTCCTAGCCAGAATCTAGGCACTGATTCTACTCAGTCTGAAACTACATTCATTCTGCTTTCCAAAAAGGAAAGAACATTCTTCCTTATGTGACTCCTGAATGAACTTATTTAACTATTGAGGTCCAGCATTCCACACACCCAAGCCAGTGTGGAAACTCCCCAAAGGAGCAGTTCCTCTTCTGCTTTTTAAATGAATTGACCATATCTTTTTTCCCCAAGAAATCCCTAGGAATTCTTTCTTTCTTTCACACATTACTTTTTGTTGTATTCAAGAGACCACATTCCAAGCAATGTTAATGTTAATGTTAATGAATTAGATGGTAAAAACATTGCAGTTCTTT
Organism: Balaenoptera physalus; assembly: GCF_965194825.1. Classification (NCBI taxonomy): domain Eukaryota; kingdom Metazoa; phylum Chordata; class Mammalia; order Artiodactyla; family Balaenopteridae; genus Balaenoptera; species Balaenoptera physalus. The sequence goes on from NC_138882.1 coordinate 36,731,430, forward strand.
TAAAACTCCATATTAATGTCATGATAGGATTAGTGTCATGATAGATTTTTTTTAACACTATTTATTTTAAGTTGGGAAAAATTAAATTTCATGGAGAATGATTTTCCTCTCTTTTAGCTATCTGGGTGCTCTCTACCATGCCTATACACCCAGTATACATATGTGTTCTTGGCAATACCCCAGGAGGTTTGCACCCCAGATCCTGTCACCACTGAACATCACAATATGCAGATGTGGTAACCCCACTCTTATAATGGCAATTGCTCCATGCTGGAACCAGGTGCCCATCCACAACCTATGGTAACCTAAGCGTAAATATAATTTTGTCATAGGAAAGGGGGACTGGAGATTGTTTATGATGACTTGAAATCAATCTCCTTTATAATTCATCAGAAGTTTGAAAGTTCCAAAACTGATCATAGTCATAGATAGATATCTTTAGGTAAATCACAGACTGGGAGGCATTTTGCGAGGGAGTTCTGGGTTGATTCATTCAACAAACTTAGCATGACTTCTTGATCCATCTGCAGTAATGACCCTATAGATTTCTCTATTGTGGATTTTCGTATGAATGGATCATATAATGTGTGAAATTTTGTGACTGGTTTCTTTTGCTTAGCATGTTTTCAAGGTTCATCCAACTTGTAACATGTATCAGTACTTCATTCTTTTTATGGCAGAATAATATTCCATTGTATGGGTTGCTTATCCATTCATCAGTTGATTGACATTTGGATTATTCCCACCTTTTGGCTATTAAGAACAATGCTACTATAAACATTCGTTTACAAGTTTTATTATGAACACATGTTTTCATTCTCTAGGGTATTTACCAAGGAGTGGAATTGCTGGGCTTAATCATTTGAGAAATTCCCAAACTGTATTCCAAATAACTGCACAATTTTATATTCCCACCAGTGGTGTAAGAGAGTTCTGATTTCTCCATATTTTTAAAACACTTTTGTTATCTGATTTTGTTATTTTAGTCATCCTTGTGAGCCTTGATTTCTGTTCTCCGTGGCTCAAGAAACTTTCAGAATCAAAGCTCAAATTCTCCCACACCTAACTGGCTTCCCTCTTTCTCTTTTATTTTGCCCTGATAATTTCACTTACATATTCTGATTACATATACTTATATGGTTTTTCTAAATAGATAAATAGATCCATATCCATACATACACACACACACACTCTAGCACTTAGAATTGTTTTCAGTAGAATGATTTGTCTAATTTACCTAGGACATAATATAACTGAAAGGAGAACTTTGTTCTTTTGTCCATTTTTTATTGGGACTTTTTTATGATTGATATGTAGGAGTTCTTTACATATTCTGCATAATAATCTTAATTTTAGTTATATGTGTTGTAAATGTCTTATGTAGTTTATCTTAATTTACTCTTAATACTGTCTTTATTTTTTAATTAATTAATTTATTTATGGCTGTGTTGGGTCTTGGTTTCTGTGCAAGGGCTTTCTCTAGTTGCAGCAAGTGGGGGCCACTCTTCATCGCGGTGCACGGGCCTCTCATTATCGCGGCCTCTCTTGTTGTGGAGCACAGGCTCCAGACGCGCAGGCTCAGTAATTGTGGCTCACGGGCCTAGTTGCTCCGCGGCATGTGGGATCTTCCCAGACCAGGGCTCGAACCCGTGTCCCCTGCATTGGCAGGCAGATTCTCAACCACTGCGCCGCCAGGGAAGCCCAATACTGTCTTTTAATGAACAAAATTCTTAATTTTAATATAGTTGAATTCATCAATCTTTTCCTTTAGGGTTTTCATTTGTATGTCTATTATAAGAAATACTTCTTTACCCCAAGGTCATAAAAATACTGCCATATATTTTCTTTTAAATGTTTTAATGTCTTTCACATTTAAGCCTTTATCCATTTGGAATAGATTTAGTCTGTGAGGTTGGGATTCAATTTCATTATTTCATTATGTGTAACTGACTGTCCTAACAGTATTTATTGAACAGTCCCATCTTTCACCAGTGATCTACAGTGCCACCTGTGTCATATAGCTCTCTTCTATATATGACGTCTTTTTCTTTTTTTCTCATTAATTTGTCTGTGTATTTATAAATACCACACTGTCCTAAATATTAAGAATTTATGTCTTGATACCTAATAGAACAAGTTTCACCAAGTGCCACATTAACTGTTTCTGTCATTTTGCTTTTCTTATATATTTTAGAATTACATTACCAAATTCCTTGAAAATTGTTGTTAAATTTTGACTATAATTGCATTTAATCTATAGATCAGTTTGTAGAGAGCTGATACATTTTCTTTATCAAGTTTTCCTACCCATGGATGGGCTTACTTATCCACTTATTTAGGGCATATTCAACTTCTCTGAATAACATTCTATAATTTTCTTCAAAAAGATTCTTCACATATTTTGCTAAACGTAGTAAGCGTCTTGTCTTCTTTGGATTTAAAATGGGATACTTCTAATAGTTCACCATAAAAGATGGTATTAACTGTAGGTTTTTTGCAAATACCTTTATCAGGCTAAGGGAGTTCCTCTCAATTCTGATTTATTTAAGAGGGTTTTAAAAATATATATATAACTTAAATTTTATTAAATAATTTGATTGTGAGTTTATATTTGGTTGATCTTAATCTCTGAAAAATCTGATAGCCTCCATCAAGTATGCTTCCTCTGAAGGAATGTGTTTCCTTCAGTCAGAAGCTGGAGGATCACAATAACCCCCTTTTAGGTTACTCAGCTTAATTCAAGAATTTTAGATGGGGCCTTCCCTGGTGGTCCAGTGGTTAAGAATCGGCCTTCCAGTGCAGGGGACATGGGTTAGATCCCTGGTTGGGGAATTAAGATCCCACATACCGTGGGGCAACTAAGCTCATGTGCTGCAACTACTGAGCCCACGCTCTCTTGTGCTACAAGTAGAGAGGAAAGCACGCCACAACAAAAGATCCAGCATGCCACAGTGAAAATCCCACATGTCGCGACTAAGACCCATTGCAGCCAAATAAATAAATAAATAAATAAATAAACATTTTTTAAAAAAGAATATTAGATCAAATTACCTACCTTGTGCAAATCCCTACACTCAAACCTTAGTCTCTTGATTTCAGTAAAACTTGACATTTGCTCTCAGGCAACCTGCCTTTTGTGAATGCCTATAATTCACTGTTACAGTTTCAGTTCCATTTAGAGTTTTTAAATTGGCCCCACAGGCAAAAACATATGTATTCTGGATTTTGTTTATTAATAATAATTAGAAAATCCTCCCAATGCATACCTAGTGTCTTAACTGTAGTACAGGAGGAAAACCCTGTGCAGCATCCTCATTCCTCCATTGGATTCATATATTTTTTAAATTCAACAAATTTCTATTGAGTGTCCACTATGTACCAGACAATATTCTTGGAACTAGGGGGTTTGGTCATGGAAAAACAGAGAGACAAAAGAAATCCTGCCTTCATGGGTCTTACATTATAAACACAGATAAACAAGATCATTGTAAAATATATAAAGCATTCAATAGGGTTAAGTACTAAGGAGAAAAAATAAATAAATCAAAGGGAATATGAATGGAAAAGTAGGTAAAAAAGTGAGATAGGCTATCCAGGGAAGACCAGACTGAGAAGGTGTCTTAGAGTAAGATTAGAAAGAAATGAGGCAGCTGGCCATTGGGATATTCAGGAGAAGAGTCTTCTGGGCAGAGAACACAAGACACTCTGTCGTCACAGGACCTTAGTTAGAGCATGAAGCGTCTATTCTAGAACAGCAGAAGTCTTTGCAATCAGAGGGGAGAAAGAAAGGGAAGTTAGCAGAAGATGTACTCAAAGAGGTTAAAGGGAACCAGATCATATAGGGCCATATCGTTTTTACTTTGAATGAGACAGGAAATTATTGGAGGGTTTGGAGCAGGAAGAAGTAATTTTTTTTCTGCCAAAGGTTTAAATAGAATCACTGCAAAGCACTAGACACTCGGCACACTTACCAGCTGAGAACTTGGGTTTTGGTGTTGGTGAGAGGTGTTTATTTGCAAAAGAATATACTTTGGAAATCCAGGAATGAGCACAAGAGTCAACACCAAATTTATCATGGATTTACCTGTAAAATCAAGAAAATGATACAAGTGCAAGAACACATAGATGAATTACTTTATAACCTGGGTGTATTGTACATAAAGCTTTCTCACTATGGCTCATAATCCAGATACAATAAAAGAAAAGATTGATCAACTTGACTACATAAAAGTAAAAGAAAATGTTTACAAGGCAAAACCAACATAAACACACATCACTTGCACACCCCTCAGAAGGGCAAAAATTAGGAAGCTGGATAATGTCTAAGACTGGCAGGGATATGGAGGCAGAAGAAGCCTGATTCAGCTGTTGGTAGGACTGCAGACCAATGCAGGGGGGCCAATGGTAGCAGTGTGTATGGTCAAATAATACAGGCACACTGTAACCCAGTACTCTGCTCCGAGGTAAATTTCCCAATGAAATTCTTTTATAATTCCATATGGTACATATATAAGGATGTTCCTAATGGCATCGTAATAGCAGAGAGTTAAAGGCAGTCTAGGTGCCCAACATCACAGGGAGTAGGTAAGTGAAATGTGGTACATGCAGCAGTCAGAAGTAACAGATTAGATGCACATTTAGCAAAATAGGTGGATATTAAAAACATAGTGTTGATTGAAGAAAATAAATAGAACAAGGCCTATAGGATGATAGCATCTATGTAAATTAAAAGCAGATACCCATAAAACTATATATTTTGCAAGAACATATGCAAATAAAGGGATACACATCAAACACATTAGAATGGTTATTTATGGAGAGGAAGAAGAAGCATGAGAGTGAAGAAGGGAAATAAAAGCAAATGTCACGGAGTCTTCTGAGGCTCAACTATAGGTAATTCTCCTTTCCTCCTAAATGTATGGGAGGATAGCACTTCCCTGCCCCCCTCCACCCTTTACTTGGGCAATGTCATGGGGTTAGTTCTATCTTAAGAGTTGTAGGTGGAATTCATGTGTGCCAGTTCTAGACCAGAGCATTTAATTTCCGGAGGGAGATCATCAAGTGCTCTAGTCCCCTACTGCAAATAATCATGAAAGCACACATTGAGAAGAAACTTCCATCAGCCTGGATCTCTGAGTGAATACAAGGAGCTGAGCACTCCTCCAGCTCCTAACCCACTAACATGCATTGGACAGGTAGTTTTAGTGAAAGATATACTTTTGCTGTTTTAAAATTCTGGGATTTGGGGGTGTTTGTTACTACAGCATAGTCCTAGCCTATTCTGATTAATACAGGGAATAATCAATTAAATAAAATCAGAGAAGGGTCTTTCAGGGACCAATGATGCTGAAGAGCATGACTAACTCAAATGTATACACCTGAGCTTTCCCCTACCCCACCCCAAGTGAGATGGAGAAAGAAGACAAAGTAATTGCCTAAGATCACACTGCCTTGAATTAGGGCATGATAAAAACCCTCAAAAGAATGAACAAGAATAAATGCTTCACCAGCCTAGAATTCAATGAAGTTTTCACAGAGTTCCCTGTGCCATTTCCAGAGACAGGATGGAGACTTGTAGGCTGAGGAGTATCGCTACTGGTTTTCTCAAGGATGAAAATCCATCTTATCCTACAAGGGCTGAAGAGTGAATCCAAGTTAGCCTGAAGTTTCACCCCATTCAACCTTAAAAAAATAAATAAACAAAATCAAAATATTACTGACTGGGAGAAAATATCTGCAAAAACTGATAGAAAAGTGGACAAAAGCATGAACAGAGAATTCACAAAAGAACAAAAAATTAAAATTGCTATTAAACCTATCAAGATATGTTCATACTCATAATAAGAGAAATGCAAATTCAGAGTACACTGAGATACAATTTCTCACCTATTAGTTCGGCTAAAATTAAAAACTATGATGTCAACATATTTGTTTAATGAGACTGTGGGGAAATAGAGTGGTCTTATGCAACCCAGGTAGAAATGTAAATTGATACAACTCTTATTGATAGAATTTGGCAATATCTAACAAAACAAAATATTTGTTTTCTTTTTAAACCAAGAATCCCACTTCGAGGAATTTGCACTGAAGATGAACTCCCAATAGTAGAAAAATTAATATATACAAAGTTATTTTTTATAGCATTATACAGAATTGCAAAACATTAAATACAACCTAAATGCCTATATATAGGAAAATGCTTGAATAAACTATGGTTATCTACATGAGGTCCTGTAAGCTATGAAAGAATGAGGAATATCTCTGAACTTATGAATTCCAGCATATCTCTTAAGTGGGGGGAAAAGTGCCTAAACTATGCTTTTTTTATGTAATAAAGAGAGATAAGAAGACATACGTGGTCTGCCCATTTGGGCAAAATTTAAAAGATAGATAAGCCAGAAACTGCTGAAATTGGGTACCCATAAAAAGTGGGTGGAAAGGAAGAGGACAGAGTAGAAGTGGTGGGCAAAAGGAACATGTCGCTTATCATATCTTTTTATATAGTTCTGACATTTAAAACTATATTAATGTTTACTGATACAAAAAATAAAAAAATAAAAAAGGATGTGGAAAAAACTAAAATGGAATACAAAGAAAAACAAATACATCTATCTGTATAACATACCCACACTGCAGGGAGGAGGTAATTAATCTATGCAATTTTTGGACAAAGCAATGTTATTTTTATGCTCTCAGGCTAAAGGCAAAACAAAAAAATTTTAAACTATAGGTTTGATTTCCACCATGGTATAGGATTAGCAATTCCAAAACTTCTTTCTGTGTATTCTAAGACTGAATAAATAAGTTAATAGATTGTGGATAATGTGAACTAGGTATCTCACTGTTGGAAAGGGAGTTAGTTACAAATAAGGAAAGAGGGAAGGTTAAAATAACATCCATGGTATTGGCCTTGAGTTTGAAGAACTGATAAGAATTCATGACTTAGACATAAATATGAATAGAAATAGATTTAAATAGGTATAGGGATATATATACAAACATATATTTCCCAGCTCTGCTTTCTGAGAGAGTCTAGAAGCAATGTTACTCCAATGGCAATGAACACACTTAGTATCCAGATCATGGTTTTCAAATACCTTTCTCTACTAAAGGAACCAGAATCTGGTTCCTTTAGAATCTGGGACATCTTGTTTTGCCAGAAAAGAAATGTTCAAAGAATGAGGACTACCAGTCAAAGTGACACAGGAGCTACTTTGAGGGCTCCCACCAGCCATATCAAGGGCAATCAAAATAAATAATGATAGTAATAGATTATGACCCATTAAATAAATGAAGTCTATATTGATATAGATATTGAGTCTGTGTTGATACAAATAAATGGGAGAGAAGGGAAATCTTTTCTTTATAGTACAATGTCAACAATAAATATAGAAGTAATGACTGAATGAGAAAAAAATACAGTTTGGCAACCATCATGGTAATAATCGATTCAGGCAAGAATCATAAAAATACTAAAACTAAAATTAGTGGGTGAAAATTTGATGAAAAATGAGATATCTACATAGTTTTAAAGAATCTCTTCATAAAATGCTTATTCATTACAAAAGGAAAATATTAACTTTACACTAGAACAACTGATCAGACACCACTTTAACTAAGTGATCAAAATTAACACCATCAGTAACAAGACAAATAGATAATATATACCTCCTGATATAATGTACTGAAAAGGACATAATATCCCTTCTGTGATGTTCCTGAAAAAAATGCATAATCAGAATCTAATCTGATGAAGAAACATCAGACAAAACCAAATTGAGGCAAGTGCTCGCCAGCCTCCAGGATGGCTCTGAGTGATCCCTGCTTCCTGTTATTCTCATCCATGTATAATGCCTTCTCACACTGAAAAGGGCTGATCTGTGTGTCTGTATTAGTCAAGGTTCTCCACAGAGAAAGAGATATAGAGACAGAGACACAGAGACTCATACACACAGAGAGAGAGAGACAGAGACAGAAAAAGTGACAAAGAAAGAGAGTCAGAGGCAGAAACAGAGATTTATAATAAATAACCGGCTCACACAATTATGGAGGCTCATAATCCCCAAGATCTGCAAGGTGAGTTGGCAAGCTAGTGACCCACGAGAGCCAACAGTGTAGCTCTAGTCCAAAGGCCAGCAGGCTTGAACCTCTGGAAGAGCTGATTTTCAGTTCGAGTCTGAAGGCAACCAAAAAGCCAATGTCCCAGTCTGAGGGTAGTCACACAGGAGGAATTCTCTCTTACTCAAGGAATGGTCAGCCTTTTCTTCTATTCAGACCTTTAACTGATTGGATAAGGCACATTAGGCAGGACAATGTGCTTTACTTAGTCTACTGATATTACATGTTAATTTCAAGGATTCCAGTCCAAGATCATGACCTGGGAAGCTCCTGAACTTACCTCCTCCCACGGACATGCCAAAACACTCATCTCCCTGTCTTTCTCTGAAAGAGGCCTATTTCTATATCTTAAAAGATATAGCCTGAAGGTCAAGCTTCTATTTTAACACATATCTCGAGGTGGATTGCAATCCTCTCCAGAGACCGGGGACACTTGCAGGCACTATCTTCATGTTCTCCCCGTGGGCAGCACCAGGTTGCCGGTGTCACCCTGGAAAGAGCTTATGTACACATCTGGCATCCTGGCTTCTGCTACGGCCATCCAGGGGATGTACCCCTTGGATAGCCTGGTTCTGGTGGCCAGCGCTGCTTGAGGTCCAGTTCAACAGGACTGTATGAACAAAGAAACACTTCTTAATCAGCTATCCCTACCCCAACCCTCCAGGCTTAGTCCACAAGGAGCAGACAGAAATGGCCATCTCCTAGTCTTTCCCTAAAAGAGGTCTATTTGCCTGCTTTAAAATGTGCTGCCCAAGTGTCAGGCTTCTAATTTAGCAGACATCTATTAGACTGTGATCCTCCCTGGAGACCAGGGACGTTAGCAAGTGTCATCTCCATGTTCTCCCTCTGGCTTGCTCCAGGTCACCAGTGTCTACCTGGAATGAGTTTAAACACATGTCTGTCACCCTGGATTTTGTGGCTGCCACCCAGGGGCCTTTTATCACCTGCTTCTGGTGGAAAGCAGGGCTTGTGTTCATGTTACCACAGACTGTAGCAAACAATGAAACAGTTCTTAACCAGCTATCTCCCCAGGGCTCAGTGCAGGGGGAGCAGACAGAAATGCCCAGCTCCCAGTCTTCCCTTGAAAGAGGTCTACATACACACTTTAACAGCTGATTCCTGAGGTTCCAGTTTCCAATCAGCATGCTTCTAGGTGCTGACTGAGATCCTTCCCTTTGGGACACTGACAGATCTTGACACACCCACATCTACTGGGAGCCTCTGAGAACAAAGAGGTGGCTTGGGCAAAAAGTTTGAGAAACAACCAAGAGCTAGGGCTGGCATGAACAATATGATTCATTTTCTACATAAAACCACTCTGTCAAGACTGGAAGAGGTACCTGTTTTCTCTAATGCACAGAAATCAACAGAGAGAATAAAGAAGACGAAGGAACAGGAATATTTTATAAACAAAAGAATAAGATAAAACTCCAGAAACAGACCTTAATGAAAGGGATATAAGTGATTTACCTGGAAAAGAGTTAAAAATAACGATCATAAAGATGCTCGCTGAGATCAGGAGAACAATGCATGAACAAAGTGAGAATCTCAACAAAGAAATAGAAAATATATGAAAGAACAAAACAAAAATCACAGAGTTGAAGAATACAATAACTGATATGAAAAATTCAACAGAGTGGTTCAACATCAGGCTAGATCAAGCAGAAGAAAGGATCAGTAAACTAAAAGCAATTCATGCAATGAGTAAAGAGAAAAAAGAATGGGAAAGAACAAAGAAAAATTAAGGGATCTGTGGAACACCATCAAGTGGATCAATATTCACATTATAGGGGTCCCAGAAAGGAAAAAGTGGGAGAAAGGGACAGAAAGCTTATTCAAAGAAATGATAGCTGAAAACTTCCCTAACCTGGGGAAGAAAACAGACATCCAGATCCAGGGATCCCAGAGAGTTCCAGTTAGATTAATCCAAAGAGACTTATACCAAAATACATCATAACTGAATGGTCAAAAGTTAAAGACAAGGAGAAACACTTAAAAGCAGAAAGAGAAAAGCAATGTATTATGTATAAGGGAACCCTCGTAAGACTAGCAGCAGATTTTTCAGCAGAAACTTTGCAGGCCAGAAAAGAGTGGCATAATATATTCAATGGCTGATCAAGAATATTGTGTCCAACAAAGTTGTCCTTGAGAATTTAAGGAGAAATGAAAAGTTTTCCAGATAAGTAAAAGTGGAAGAAATTCATCACCACAAGAACAGCCTTATAAGAAATGTTAGAGGGACTTTCTCAACCTGAAATAAAAGGGTGCAAATTAGTAACAGAAAAACATATAAAGGTATCAATCTCACTGGAAAAGATAAATATGTAATTAAATTCAGAATACTCTAATGTTGTAATGGTGGTGGATAAATCACTTATAAATCTAGTATGAAGGTTAAAAGATAAAAGTAGTATAAATAACTATAACTACAATAATTTGTTAATGGATATAAAAAAGGTGTGAATTGTGATATCAAAAACAAAACATATGGGTGGGAGAGTGTGAAAATATAGAGCCTTAGTACATGCTCAATCTTAAACTGTTATGAGTCTCAAATAGGCTATTATAAATACAAGATGTTTTATACAAGCCTTGTGGTAACCACAGCACAAATACCTATAACAGATGTACAAAAGGTAAAGAGAAAGAAATCTAAGCATAACACTACAGAAAGCCATCAAATCACAAAGGAAGAGATACAGAGAAGAAAGGCACAAAGGAATTACAAAACAGTCAGAAAATAATTAAAATGACAATAGTAAGTCCATACTTAACAATAATTACTTTAAATGTAAATTGACTAAATTCTTCAATCAAAAGACATAGAGTGTCTGAATGGGGAAAAAAAAAGAGCCAACTCTATGCTGCCTACAAGAGACTCATATCAGCTTTAAGGGCACATACACAGTGAAGGAAATGAATGAAAAAATATATTCCATGCAAATGGAAACTAAAAGAAAGCAGGGGTAGCTATACTTATATTAGACAAAATATATTTTTAGTCAGAGACTGTAAAAAGAGACAGATGGTCAATATATAATGATAAAGAGGTCAATCCAACAAGAGAACATAATATTTGTAAATATTTATGTCCCTAACATAGGAGCACCAGAATATATAAAGCAAAGATTAACAAAGCTGAAGGGAGAAACAAACAATACAGTAATGGTAGGGGATTTCAAAACTGCACTTTCAGCAGTGTATAAATCATCCAGACAGAAAATCAGCAAAGAAACATTATACTTAAATGACGTTAGACCTGATGGACTCAACGGAAATTTATATTACATTCCATGTAACAGCAGCAGAATACACTTTCTTCTCAAGATGGAACATCTCCCAGGATAGATCATATGTAGGCCAAGAACAAGTTAATAAATTTAAGAAGATTGAATTGATATCAAACATCTTTTCTGACAACAAAGACATGAAACCAGATATCAATTACAAGAAGAAAAACTGAAAATTCCATAGGTATGTGGAAATTAAACATGCTACTGAACAACCAGTGGGTCAAAGAAAAAATCAAAATGGAAATTAAAAAATATCTTGAGGCAAATGAAAATGGAAATAAAAATACCAAAACTTATAGGATGCAGTAAGTGCAGTTCTGAGAGGGAAGTTCATAGTGATAAATGCCTGTATCAAGAAGAAAGATCTCAAATAAACAATCTAACCTACACATCAACGAATTAGAAAAAGAACAAACACAGCTCAAAGTCAGCAGAAGGAAGGCAATAATAAATATCAGAAAGGAAATAAATAAAAGAGAGACAAAACAAAAAACTAGAAAAGATCATTGAAACCAATAACTGTTTTTTGAAAAGATTAAAAAAATTGATAAGCCTTTAGCCAGGCTCATAAAGAAAATAGAGAGGACCCAAATAAATAAAATAAGAAATGAAAGTGGAGAAATAACAACGAATACCACAGAGATACAAATATCATAAGAGAATACTACAAAGAGTTATATGCCAACAAATTGGACAACTTAGAAGTTGACACGTTTTTAGAAACATACAACCTTCCAAAATTGAATCAGGAAGAAACAGAAAATCTGAACATGCCAATCACTAGTGGTGAAATTGAATTTGTAATTTAAAATAACTTCCAGCAGATGGCTTCACAGGGGAATGCTACCAAATATATAAATACCTACCCTCCTCAAAATATTCCAAAAAATTGCAGAGGACAGGGCACTCCCAAGTTCATTCTATGAGGTCACCATGACCCTGATACCAAAACCAGACAAAGACACCACAAAAAAGAAAATTACAGGCAATATCTTTGATGAATATAGATGCAAAAATCTCAGCAAAATATTAGCAAACCGAACTCAACAATATATAAAAAGGATCATACACCATTATCAAGTGAGATTTATTTCAGGGATGCAAGGATGCTTCAATATTCATAAATCAGTCAATGTGATACACCACATTAACACAAGGAAGAATAATCACATTATCACCACAATAGATGCAGAAAAAGCATCTGACAAAATTCAACTTCCATTCATGACAAAAACTCTCATCAAAGTTGGTATAGAGGTATATATCTCATATATGTTGGTATATATTTCAACATAATAAAGGCCATTTATGGCAAACCCACAGCTAACTTCATACTCAATTGTGAAATTGAAAGTTTTTCCTCTAAAATCGGGAACAAGACAAGGATGCCCACTCTTGCCAATCCTATTTAAACATATTATTTGTTTAGCAACAGCTACAGCAATCAGACAAGAAAAAGAAATAAAAGGCATCCAAATTGGAAGGGAAAAAGTAAAACTGTCACTATTTGCAGATGACATGATACTTTATATAGAAAACTCTAACATCTCCACCAAAAACTATTAGCGCTAATAAATGAATTTGGTAGAGTTTCAGAATACAAGATTTATATACAGAAATTTGTTGCTTTTCTATATACTAATAATGAACTATCAGAAAAAATAAGGAAACAATCCCATTTACAATTGCAAGAAAAAGAATAAAGTAGCCAGGAATAATCTTAACCAAGGAGGAGGAAGACCCATACTCTAAGAACTATAAAACATTCATGAAGAAATTTGAAAATGACACAAGGAAATGGAAAGATGTCCCATGTTCTTGGATTAAAAGAATTAATATTGTTAAAATGTCCATGCTACCCAGAGTAATCTACAGATTGAATGTAATCCCTATCAAAATACCCATGACATTTTTCACAGAACTAGAAAAAAAAATCTTAAAAAAAAATTATATGCCAAATCTTGAGAAAAAAGAACAAAGCTGGAGGTCTCATGCTCCCTGACTTCAGACTATACTAAAAAGCTACAGTAATCAAAACTGCATGGTACTGGCACTAAAACAGACACATAGGTCAGTGGAACAGAATACAGAGTCCAGAAATAAACCCACACACATATGGTCAATTAATCTACAACAAAGGAAGCAAGAATATACAATGGGGAAAAGACAGTCTTTTCAATAAGTGTGTTGGGAAAATTATACAGCTACCTATAAAACAATGAGAATAGAACATTTCCTGACCCCATATATGAAATATACTCAAAGTGGATTAAAGACCTAAATGTAAGACCTAAAACCATAAAACTAGAAGAAAACAGGCAGAACACTCTTTGACATAAATTGGAGTGATATGTTTTTTGGATCTGTCTCCTAAGACAAAAGAAATAAAAGCAAAAATAAACAAATGAGACCTAATTAAACCTTTTGCACAGCAAAAAAAAAAAAAAAAAATCGACAAAATGGAAGGACAGCCTACTGAATGGGATAAAATATTTGCAAATAATATGACCAATAAGAAGTTAATATCCAAAATATATAAACAACTTATACAACACGATATTAAAAAAAAAAAAACCCAATCACAAAATGGGCAGAAGACCTGAATAGACATTTTGCCAAAGAAGATGTACAGATGGCCAACAGGCACATGATAAGATGCTCAACATCACTAATCATCAGAGAAATGCACATCAAAACCACAATGAGATATCACCTCACACCTGTCAAAAAATCTACAAGTAACAAAGGTTGGCAATTATGTGGAGAAAAGGGAACCCTAGTAAACTGTTGAGATTGTAAATTGGTGCAGCCACTGTGGAAAACAGTATGGAGATTCCTCAAAAAACTAAAAATAGAATTGCCATATGATCTAGCAATTCCACTGTTGGGTATCAATGTGAAGAAAATGAACACACTAATTAAAAAAGATACATGCACCCCAATGTTCATAGCAGCATTATTTACAATAGCCAAGATATGGAAGTGCCTATCAACAGATTAATGGATATCATTTCAAACATTTAATGCCATAAATTTCTCTATACATGCTGCTCTAGTTCCATCCTACAAAATTTTGTATATTATGCTTTTATTATCATTCAGTTTGAAAATTTTAAATTTCTCTTGAGATTTTTGTCTTTGACACATGGGTTATTTATAAGTATTTTTTATAGGTATCTAAACATTTGGAGATTTTCTGGGTATCTAATATTTATTGATTTCCAGTTTAATTTCATTGTGATCAGAGAATATATTTTATAAGGTATCAATTATTTGACTTTTTTGAGACCTACTTTATGGATCAACATGTGGTTTATCTTGGCAAGTGGTACATGTGTGCTGAAAAAAAAGAATTGATTCATTGCAGTTGGGTTATTTAGCAGTTGTTTGGTGTTGTGTTCTTTGTTTTCACTTTTGTGCTTTTCATTAAATGCATGCACATTTAGAATGTTTGTTTTCCTGATGATTGTTTCTTTTAATATTATGTATTGTCCCTCTTATGCTCTTGTAAAATTCTTTGCCTTGAAATCTGCTTTGTCTGATATTAATGTAGACATGCCAGTTTTCTTGTGGTTACTGTTTGCATGTTATAACTTTTCAATTATTTTACCTATCTTTGTCTTTATAATGCATTTCTTGCAGAAAACATATGGATTTGCAATAAACTGATTTTCTAAGAAAAAATAACAGATGAATGGATAAAGAAGCTGAGTAATATGCAATGGAATATTACTCAACCATAAAGAAGAATGAAATTCAGTCATTTGCAGCAATGTGGATGGACCTAAAGGGTATTATGCTTAGTGAAATAAGTCACACAGAGAAAGACAATTACTCATGTTATCACTTATATGTGGAATCTAAAAAATGAAACTAATGTATATAACAAAACAGAAACAGACTCATACATATACAGAACAAACTAGTGGTTACCAGTGGGGAGAGGATGGGGGGGGAGGGGTGAGATGGGGTATGGGATTAAGAGACACAAACTATCACGTACAAAATAAATAACCTACGAGGATACATTGTATAGCACAGGAAAATGTAGCCATTATTTTGTAATAACTTTAAACGGAATATAATCTATAAAAATATTGAATCACTATGCCATACACCTGAAACTAATATAATATTGTAAATCAACTATACTTCAATAAAAATAAAATAGAATAAAGTAAAATGAAAAATAACTATACAAGACACACAAAAATGCAAAGATATTCTGTGCTCATGAATTAGAAGACTTAATATTGCTACAATATCCATACTACCAAAAGTGATCCACAGATTCAATGCAATCCTAATTAAAATTCCAATGGTAGTTTCAACATAAATAGCAAAAATAATCCTAACATTCGTATGAAGCCACAAAATACCCCTAATAGCCAAAGCAATCTTGAGAAAGAAAAACAAAGCTGGAGGCATCACACTGCCTAATTTCAAACTATAAAGAGAAAAATTCAGCTTTTTTCTTTCCTGTGTAGGGAAAAACCCAGTTCTTCCCAACTATGTTTTTCTTTCCTGTGTGTCTCCTTTACTTTTAATAGAACACTCCTTCTGACACTTCTGGTGACCAAATGTGTGCAGGATTTTCCTCACATCAAGCAATTCTCTGCAACACCTGCTGAGGTCCTACACTACAATTCTGACACTACCTACACAGAGATTGCATTAGATCTCACAGGTTAGGGGCTCAGTACCACAAAACTGCCCCCTCACCTCAATTCAGATGCCAGTCAGAAGCCCAGTTTATTTCCTGTGGCCGTGACCAACCGACTATAGATTGGAGGTTACAAAGGCTCCCTCCTTGAGTTTGATCAATTTGCTAGAACAGCTCACAAAACTAAGGGAAACACTTCCTTACATTTACCAGTTTATTAAAGGATATAATAGAAGATACAGATAAACAGCCAGATGAAGAGATACATAGGGCAAGGTCTGGGAAGGTCCCAAGTGCAGGAGCTTCTGTCCACATGGAGTTGGAGTGTGTCACCCTCCTGGTGTGGATGTGTTCACCAGCCTGGAAGCTCTCTAAGGCCATGCTATTGGGATTTTATGAAGGCTTCCTCATGTAGCTATGGTTAATTATTAACTCCATGTCCATCCTCTCTGGAGGATGCGAGGGGAGGCAAAACTTCCAAGCTTCTAATCATGGCTTGGTCTTTCTGGTGACCAGCCTCAATCCGGAGCCCACCCAGAGTCATCTCAAGGGAACAAAAGATGTTCCTCGTGCTCTTATCATGGGAATTTACTAGGGTTTTATGAGCCCTGTGTCAGGGATGGGGTCAAAGACAAATATCAGAACAAGAGATCTTCCTAGTACTCTTAACAGTTAGACAATTTCAAGGGTTTTAGGACGTCTGTGCCAGGAACAGGGGGCAGAGACCAACATATATATTTTATAGTATCTCCTATGAACTATATTACAAAGCTATAAAAATCAAAACAGTACAGTATTTGCATAAAAACAAACACACAGAGTAATGGAATAGAATAGAGCACTCAGAAATATACCCACACATATATGCTTAATTAATTTACAAAAAGGAGCCAAGAATGTACAATGGGGAGAGGACAGTCTCTTCAATAAAGGTTGTTGGTAAAACTGAACAGCCACATGCAAAAGAATGAAACTGAACCCCTATCTTACACCATACACAAAAATCAACTCAAAATGGATTAAAGATGTGAACATAAGACCTGAAACAATTAAATTCCTAGAAGAAAGCATAGGGGCTCAGCTCCTTGACATTGGTCTTGGCAATTTTTTTTTTTTTATTTGACACCAAAAGCAAAGGCAACATAAGCAAAAATAAACAACTATGACCACATCAAACTAAAAAGCTTCTGCATAGCAAACATGAAAAAATGCTCAATATCATTAACTGTCAAAGAAATGCAAACCAAAACCAAAATGAGGTATCACCTCACACCTGTTAGAATGATAATTATCAAAAAAGATAAGGGAAAGCAAATATTGGAGAGGATGTGGATAAAAAGGAACTCATATAAATTATAAACTGGTGCACCTACTATGGAAAAAGAGTAGTTCCTCAAAAAATGAAAAATAGAACTGCTATATAATCCAGCAATTTCACTTCTGGGTATATATCAGAAGGAAAAGAATCACTATCTTGAAGAGATGGATGAATGAATAAGGAAAATGTGCCATATATATATATATATATATACACACATATAAGTATATATATATATATATATTCAGCCATAAAAAAGAATGAATCTTGCCATTTTTGATACCATGGATGAACTTTGAAGGCATTATACTAAGTGAAACAAGTCAAGCAGGGAGAGACAAATACTGTATGATCTCATTTATATGTGGAATCTAAAAAAACTGAACTCATAAAAACAGAACAGACTGGTGGTTGCCAGAGGTGGGGGGTGGGAATCGGAGGAAATGGGTGAAAGTGATTAAAAGGCACTAAGATAACTAAGTTCTGGGTATACAATGTACAGCAGAATGACTATAGTTAACAATACTGTATTGTATATTTGAAAGTTGCTGAGAGAGTAGATCTTAAAAGTTATTATAAGAAAAAAATTGTTAACTATGTGAGGAGATGGATGTTAACTAAACTTACTGCGCTAGTCATTTGCAATATGTACATATATCAAATCATTATGTTGTATACCTTAAACTAATACAATGTTGTATATCAACTATATCTCAATAAAACTGGAAAGAATTAAAATAAATATATCAGTTACCCAAAAAAATTAATCTCATCCATAAACACCCTTACAGAAACTCTCAGAATAATTTTTGACCATATATCTGGGCACTCATAGCCCAGTCAAGCTGACATAAAATTAACCATCACAGTATCCAACAGGATATTATGGAAGTAATACAGTGTGAGTTCTGAGAATAGGTTTTAAATGACACTGTGGCTTCTGCCTTTCTCTCTTGTTCTACAGGAAGCCAGCTGCCATGTCACAAGACACTCAAATAGTCTTAGGGCAAGGTCCTCCTGGTGAGGATATCCGGCCTTCAGTCCACAACCATGACAGTGAGTCATCTTAGACTTGGATCCTCCAGTCCCAGTCAAACTTTCAGATGACTGCAATTCTGGCCAATGTCTGCACTGCAACCTCCTGAAAGATCCCAAGCCAGAACCACCTTGCTTAGCTGCTTTTAAATTCCTGACACCCAGAAATTGTGTGAGATAATACATGTTTATTCTTGCTTTAAATTAATAAGTTTAGGGTAATTTGTTCCTATGTAATAGATAACTGATTTAAAAGTCATTCTACATTTTTGTATAATTGCTGTGTACTCTTCAAAAATGTCAAGGTCAGGAAAACAGAAAAGACTTAAGATCTTTACCAGATTAAATGAGAAAAAGGACAATCAAGTGCAATGCATGATCCTAGAATGATCCTGGGCCAGACAAAAAAGGGGGGGGGGTGTGTGTTCGTGTGTGTGCACGTGCGGGCACCCGCCCACCCGCACGTGTTTGCTATAATAAGAAATATTAGCTGATTGGAGAAATCTGTACAATCTGTCCCTTATGTAATATGTTAATTTCCTCTTTTTGATCATTGTACTGAAATTGTGTAAGACTATGCTTTTGTTTTTAGGAAATACATACTAAAGTATTTAGAGGGGTATCATGCTTGTAACTCATCTCAAAGAGTTCCAAAGTAAAAAATTATATAATTATACTTATATACACATATAAAGTATATGTGTATATATCTAGATCTCTCTCTCTATAGCTATATTATAGCTATTTATCTAGAAATAGAGATGGAGAATGATAAAGAAAATACAGTAAAATGTTAACATTTGGAGAATCTGAGTGATGGGTGTAAAGAGATTCTTTGTATTATTTTTGCAACTTTTCTGTAGTAATTACTTCAAAATAAAAGAACAGCAGAGCTGGTTACTGTTCCTAAGTTTCCTTTGTAAATAAACGGTTTTCAAATGGAGGGTTAATAACTTTTGAAATGAATTTAGCGAATCCAAACCAGAATTTTCAAGAGAGAGAGTGGAGGGGAGTGAAGGGGAAGGGAGGGAATGGGAGGAAAGGGGAGGAGAGGAAAGGAGAAGAGATGATAATAGAATAGAACAGAATAGAATAGAACGGGAGCGAGCGTTGTAGATTAGTAAAGGCAGTACTATTTTGTTTCAGTTCTCCAGAGAGACAAAAGTGGATGCACTGGGTGGCGTGGTCAAAAACGTTGGAAAGCCACTGCACTGACGAGTAGAATCTGAGCCAAAGACTGAATCAGAGTTCTTCCGCCCACCCGCCCCCGGCCAACCCCTCGCCCCCTCTGCAGCCCTCACCGCGTGGTCCCGCCCCCAGCAGCCAGCAGGTGTGCGCTCAAGCTAGCACGTGGTGCCAGACACTACTTAAGGGCCCACCTTCCCCTGCTTGCAGCTGCCCCCTTCTCCAGCCCTGTCATTCCGGAGCTGCCGGAGGCTCGCGGGTCTCAGACGCATCCAGCCGCTGGGGCTGCAGCCTTGGCATGGGCGCCGCGGGTCCGCTCTGGGTTTTCTTGGCTCTCGCCGTGCCAGGGGTCCTCGGTGAGCTGGGAATGGGAGCACGGAGGTAGGGACGCGTCTGGGGCCGGGACGGCCACTGTGCCGCGATGCAAAGGAGACAGTCAAAAGTTAGAAGGCGGGGCAGTCTTGCATGCCTCGCTCGCTTTGGGGGACCCCGAGATCTCTTGGTCCTGAATATCCTTGCTCGCTCCTCCTGGGCTGGGGGACCACCAGAATTGCAGGCTGCATCAGAGACGCACTATGTGATCTGCCCAGTGTGGCTTGTGGCGTGGCGTGCCCGCTCTGTGCTCTCCGGGCTCCCCGCCCCCGGGACTCAGCATGTGCTCAGCGCTCTGGGTCTGGAGGTCTGCGAGCTCTAACGCCCGGACACATATCCGAAACCTACTCGTGCTGAGTGCATGCGACTCGGTTGCATGCTCCGCTAGGCGCGGGAGTTTCTGCGCACACTGAACTCCCTCCTGCCTGGTAAAAGCAGCACAGCCTCCTGCTGCCTTCCCAGAATAAGAATAATGTCTGATCCCCAGGCGTGGTTCTAAACGATAAACATCTTGAGTTATTTAGAAAAGTTGATACGTGAATAAAAATTGCAGTTCTTTGTGTTATTTACCTTCTGTAATGGCAAGGGCTCCAGAAGGTGTCATTAAACGTTTATTATAATTTTCTTCCTCCAGATTGGCTTAATTTTAAAGAAGAATTGTAATTTTTTAAGATTGGAGTCTCTAGGTGATAAGATAGGTATAACTTTTTAATAATTTTCAGAGTACATTGGATTCCCAGTTTATTAAGAAGTTTACTGTATACAGACCTCAATACCTGCGTGACTTTTGGCAAGTCATTTCGCTCCCTAGCCTCAGTTTCTTCATCGGTAAAATGAAACTAGAGATAGGCAGCCCTACACTTACTCGGCTGCCCTGAATATCAGATGAAATTAGGCAAATGAAAGTTAGATGTTGGATGTTACTACTAGATGCCAGTAATAAGACAACTGTCTGGACCTGTTTTGATGGAGTCGGCATTTAAGCTTGACCACTCCCAGCTTGTTAAGGGATAGTGCATACGTTTGTTCTATCACATTTCACTTTGTCTGCTTCCTGACATTCAACTTTATCCTGACCCTTAACTGAACATTTCCCCAAACCATTATCTTCATCTCTCTCTCTCCTACATATTAAATCTTTGAACAAACGCACTTTCACAGCATTCTCTAACACCTCCCGTGTGTTACAGTTCCCGACCTGACTTCTTGCCAGCATTCCATTCCTTTTTCTAAATTTCAGAGAGGATATTATCAATTGAAAATCAACTTCTTTTCCAGCCCTGTCAATTCATTGTACCCTACAAGGATGCCAGAGCATCCCCTTCCAGTACCAGAGCAGGACCATCCTTTCGGTCATTTAACTCCAGACGCACGAAAGGCCAGGTCTACCTTTCTGTCGACTGTCACAGCTAACGTGCTTCTGTTGTTTGTCTTATTCTTACACCAATATTTTAATCATATTCATTATGATTATCTTTGTAACAACCTCCTCTCTTACAGGTTATTCTGATACTAGTCTTTAACTTTTCCAATGGTGAAAACTAAAATTTAAAAACTTTTTTTTTTCATTATTCCACTCCCTTGCTCAAAAATCTAAAAGGGCTTCCTACTGCCTGTGGAATTAAAAAAAAAAATCTGTCTTCAGCCTTTCAAGCCTTTGGTAATTGGATCTCACCTAAGCATGCCCCTCCTGATTCCCCACTGCTTCCTATCACAAATGCACCACTCATCTTCTTGCCTGACCGACACCCCAAGGTCCTTTGCTCATGCTATACCCACGCCCCCTCCTGACTTTTGCAGGATGGTTTGATTTGCATATATTGTGGAATGATTACCATAGTAAGTTTAGTTAACATCCATCACCTCATATAGATACAATACAAAGAAAAGAAAAATTTTCTCCTTGTGATGAGAAATCTTAGGATCTACTCTATTAACAAATTTCCTACGTATCGTAAAACCATGTTAACTATAGTCATCATGTTGCACATTGCATCACTAGTACTTATTTTTCTTATAACTGGAAGTTTGAATCTTTTGACCACCTTCCTCCAATTCTCTCTCCTCCCACTCCCTGCCTCCCATAACCACAAATCTGATCTCTTTTTTTCTGAATTTTGTCTTTTTGTTTTTAGATTCCACATAAAAGTGAGATCATACATTACTTGTATGTCTCTGTGTGACTTATTTCACTTAGTATAATGCCTTCAAGGTCCATCCATGTTGTTGCAAGTGGTAGGATTCCCTTGTTTTTTTAATGGCTGAATAATATTCCATCGTATATATTCATCCACAACTTCTTTATCCGTTCATCTATTGATGGACACCTAGGCTGTTTCCATGAGTTGGCTGTTTCCATTTGTAAATAATGTCACTATGAACATGGGGGTGTAGTTATCTTTTCAAGTTAGTATTTTCATTTCCTTTGTATATATCCCCAGAAGTGGAATTGCTGGATCATATGGTAGTTCTATTGTTAATTTTTTGAGGAGTCGTGGTGCCTTTTTAGAATACAGGTTTCTGGGTTCCATCTCACCTTCCAGAGATTCATATGTTTGCGGGGGGTGGGGGGTGGCCCAGGAAGCTGAGATTTAACAAGCACTCTGGAAAATTCTGAAGCAAGTATCTTAAAGAGCAAATTTCCTTCTCAGAGTGTTTTCATTTTTCTCCTTTTATCTATTTGCATAAACCAATTCAAATTTCCTGCGCTGTTAAATTTCACTCTTGCCTTGACTGACTGCCTCACCTTAACCAACACTAAGAAAATAAAATCATTAAGTAGGAATTCCCTTATTTTCCAATCATCTACCTCCATCTGAGATCAGATTTTTTCTCTCCTCTGGTTAAAACATGCCAAGGGCTACCCATCACATTAGGACAAAATCCATGCTCCTTAACCTCAACTCCAGGCCTCTGCTTCTCTGAAGTTCTCTGTACTCCTCCCTCACTGACTCTTCTCCAGCCACACTGGCCTTCTTTCTATTCCTTAAACGGAGTCATGTTTGTTTAACTATGCACTAGGTGTTCCTCTCTTAAAATGCTCTTCTATGGGTCATCCCTTACCTGACTCCTCAACATTCAGGTCTCAGCTCCACTGACACTTTTCTGTGATGCTCTGACTCTTACCTGAAGTAGTCTATACCCCAGGTCACTCTCTATCACATAACCATGTTTTATTTTCCACAGAGCACCTATCATCATATAAAACCTTCTTATTTATTTACTTGTTTGTTCCCTCACTGGTATACAAGTGCCATGAGATCAAGGCCTTTATCTGTCTTTATTGCCTGATGAATCTCAGTACATGGTATTACCATCAACCAAGAGCTCAAGTCAAAAGCCTAGAAGCCATTACTGAATCCTCCCATTCCCTTAGCCCCACATTTAAGTACAACAGAGTCACCCACTTCTCACTGTCTCCTTGTGCTCAAGCTTCATTTTTTTGGTCTAAGCTACTATAATACCTTCCAGACTACACTCCCTACTTCTGAAAGTAAAAGTCCAGTCCATTCGCCATCCAATTGCTAGACTATTTTTTTAAAAAGTTAAATCAGGCCATGTGACTCTCTTGCTTGAACTCTCCAGTGACTCCTACCCAGAAAAACACGGGGACATACTCCTGTGGACTAAGAAGCCCTGTGTAATCCTTCCTTCAGGGCTTTTTAACTCGATTCCATTTCACTCTGATCACTAAGTTCCAGCCACACTTGCATTTCGTTTATCCCTAAAGCATAGTAAATCCATCCCTGCTGTTAGGCTTCTGCCTAACATGCTTTTACCCAGCACTTTACCTGTCTGGCTGGCACCTTCTTATCCTTCAGTCATAACTCAAATGTCTCCTCTTCATAAGCCTTCTTTAACCATCATAACTGAAGTCATATGCCATCCTGTCCCCTCCTTTTTCCAGTGCATTACATTTTGATACATCACTCTGTTTATTTCCTTTACCTACGATCTATTTATTTATTGGTATTTATTTATGGTCTCTCTCCCTCTATTGGAATATAAATTCCATGAATGTGAGAGCCTTGTGTCTAATGTTCACCGATGCATATTCTGTGCTTAAGACAGTATCTTGGTTGATATGCACACCCATCATTCAAAAATGATCAGATAGCCAGGAAACCCAGAGTTATGTTATGTGATCATAATAATTCTCATTATCAATAATAATTTTTCCTTCTACCTGCTGTCTGACCTAAATTTCAGGGTTATTTTGATCATCTTGTATATTTGTTCTTCATTCATTTCAAATGGATTTCTAAGCCAGTCCAGGTAAATCCCCTTAGACACAGATAAAGAGTTAAATGTATTTCTGTTCTCTAGAAAGGCCTTTGCCTAGTTAGTTTTAATATGGTTCAAGGGATGTGTATGTCAATGTTTTGTCACTATATTCTATTTTATATCCAGTCATGATCTACACTGATGTTTACTCCTGATTTTAAAAAGATGTGAAGAGAAAAAAAAAATGTGAAGAGGGTCCAATGACCCTTAAGAGAATTAATGTTACTTAATGGTTCATAGGCTAACTTTCCCTTTTCTGATATGAAAGAGAACATGATTGCTGGAAATTCTGTCCTGTGACCTGGGATTTTGGCAAAATCATTACTAATAAGAGCTGGTGTCCCCCAAGAGACAGGTGTCCCTAAGTCTCATTGAAGATAAAAATTTCCCATTGTTTCTCATCCAGAAAGTATGATTCTTATCTCCTTTCACCTTCTACTTTTTTTGCTTCAAGATCTTGGTTACTTCTCAGTCCATGTCATCACTAATGATTAAATCTTGTAAACTCAAATTGGTTTTCAGATTGTGGAAAATTATTTAGGATTGCCCTTATTCACATTGGATAATTACAGGTTAAATCATTTGATTAGGGTGAATTGGTACAAATAACAGCAGGGTCGTGAAGTTGGTCTTCATTGAGGTCAAACCCTGACTTTCCCTATAGAGTCTTGCTGTTTTGCGAAAGTATGCATTTGGAAACATTTGTAGGTGTTAATGGAGGAAACCAAAGGAGTTGAGGAAAGAAATAGGAGACCTACAGTGGGATCTGGGTCCCAAGAGTAATGGCTATTCTTAGATCCTGTCCATATGACTTCTCCAACAGAAGTGTTGGGCTACAAAAAGGTTGGGTCTGGCCACAGCTTTGGGAGTTCTGTGTTTGCCTTTGTGTCAGTTAGTCCATGTTTGTTCTTTGACTTGCACCTGTATCAGTTTCAGATTTGTTTGAAAAAGGAGATTTATAAATTTGATATTCAAATATACCACCATTCTGGAGTTGAAACTTGAACTCTCTTTCATACTTAGAAAAATTCTTTTCCAGGTACATCCTCAAGTATCTGGGTGTTACAGTTTCTTACCCATCTCCTAGAATAAGGTTTGTTTCATCTTCATCATCATAATCATCATCATAATTATTTTAAGTCACAGAGAAGTGTCTTGAAAAAACTGGCTCCTTTTATCTGGTACCCATCAGGAAGTATTTACTAAACTCTTTTGGGGGTATATTACTCTACTAAGTTAATGGAATAAAATAATGAAGAATAAAAACAACCCTATTTTCTTCTTGCTAGGACCTAAGGGTTTAATGACTAAGATAGTAATGTTAATTCATTAAAGTAATTTTAGAGGATCATACATGTGATGAGCTTTCCAGGTCTGATATACTTGATATACTTGTTTCCTGTGCTATCCCAGAAAAGTTTTTACTTATAAGGTTTTAGTTTTTATTTATGAGGTTGTAAGAAGATAGAACAACTCCAGGGTCTTTATGGAATTTTATTAAAAAATGATTTTCTCCAGCTCTTCTTCTGAAGTCTATCCTAAAAAGCCTTTGAACTCCCGAGCTTATTTCTCTGTATATGCATTCATACTGCAAGATATATCTTCTTTGACCCAGGAAATATTGACATCTTGGGTTTACTGTCTAAAGATCAAAGTTATTGTAACTGGTGACAAAACAAGCTGAACAGAGATTTTAGCCTCTCTTAGTTTTGATATTCCTGTGGTCTTTGTCTTTAGGTCAGTGTAAGTTCCTGCCAAGGTATCCTTTTGCTAAGCCTAAAATTCAGAGTGATCAGTCTGAGTTTGCTGTTGGGACAACTTGGGAATATGAATGCCTTCCTGGGTATGTCAAGAGGTCATTCTTTATCACCTGCCTAGAGACCTCCAAGTGGTCAGATGCTCAGCCAATCTGTAAACGTGAGTAATCAGTAATAGAAGAATCTTTGGGTCTATAGCATGTCTCTATGCACTAACCTATTATTTTCAAGATAAAAGATGAGAAAGTAAGTAATCTCAAATGAAGGGGGCTGCTAGGTTCTCCATGTTTTCTTTTACTCCTAAGGGTATTAAGTATCATGTGTTGGGGTTAAGTCACACAGCTGGCCAACCCTGTTTATCCTATAATCTTCATGACCTTGTTCTATGGTCTCTGTACTGTGTTACAGTGATCTTAGAAGTTAGTATACAAGGAATATTAGTTTCACCTCATATTAGTTTTCACCCAACTCAATTCAAGAAATATTTTTGAGTAACCACTGGGTATGAAGCATTAGGCTAGATGGTGGGGCTTGGAAGAGACATAAAAATTAACCTGCTAGTCTCTGTCATTGAGGAAGTCCTATAGTATTTGTAAAGACTGGTTTTTGAACAAATACTGTACTATGGTGTAATTGCTTTTATTTATAGAGATAAAATTTTATGATATCATAGAGAAGTAAATAATAAGTGCTATCTAGGAGAATAGAGAAATCTAGGCACTACAGACAGAGGAAACAGCATATGCCAACACATAAAGGTATGGAAGAACATGACGTCTCTGGAAAATAGGAAAATTCAGAGTGGTTAGAATGTAAGGTGCATGGTGAGGAATAGTAGTTGATTAAGTGGATTGGAGTTTAAGTGTGGTAAGCCATGCATTCTTTTCCAATAAACAATGGTAAGTCAGTGTAAGTTTTTGAATGTGGGGAGTGACATGACCACCTTTATACTTCTGAAAGATAATGTGTGCAGCAGCGTAGAAGATGTGCTGGACCAATGGCGACCAGCATTAGAAAGGTAAATTTTATTACTCGATGATCCAATGAGAGATTCTAGTGGTGGCAAAATAGTTGGTTTGGAGAGAGATTTCTGGAATTCAGTCATGAAAACTTGGTGATCTATTGAATTAAGGGCAGGGGGTAGAGAAAATGAGTTACAGATAGGAAATGATGACTGTGAGGTTTTGTTTGTTTGTTTATTTGTTTGTTTGTTTTAAGCCATAGAACTTGGTAGATGTTGCCATCAACTGACAGAGTATAAAAAGGGGAAATAGAGATTATAAATTATGGTTGACTACAAATAATGTTTGCATCCATGCTCAGAAATATAGACTACATGCATTAAACAAATAGTGTTATGGAGTTGACTGATCCTTTGGAAGATAGAAGTTCTGTAAATGCCCCAAATTTCTTTGAATAAACATAAGTAAACTACTCAGCAAGTCCAGTCAGGTTGGAATTTAATGTAAAACACAAAACATCCCCCAAATCCCAGTCCCAAATCCTGTTTTGTCTTGTTTTCCCTTATAGGTAAATCATGTGTAAGTCCTAGAGAACTCCTCCATGGCTTTGTCCTTGCACCCAGGGGTATCGTGTTTGGGTCAACAATTACATATTCTTGTGATAAAGGGTGAGTCACCAGGAGACATCTCCAGAGTACATGGATATTAGAACACTAGTTTCAACCAGAAATCACCCATCTTCCAAAAGAGAGCTGAATAATTGCCACCCACCCTTAACCATAGATAAGTAAAAAGAGAATCACTTCTCTGATCTGCTCCAGAGGCAACTCTTCAGGATTACCCACTAGAGAGGATCCCTAGAAGAGAAAAAAGTTTGGGCTATTCTTCTTCCAATTTTAAATCTTCAGTGTTACTGACCAGGAGGTCAAATTTCATTTGTCTTTAGATTGTTGAATCTTTTGTATGAGTCCTTAATCTGTCACCATTATTTGTCATATATGATATTCTATTCTTTGCCATTCTTTCAGTGGAAAAAGAACTAAGCTTTCCTAAAATGTCCAGCTGGGAGATGATCACTCATCTCTTTGTCTTTAGATATCGACTCATTGGTGACTCCTCTGCCACATGTATTATCTCAGACAATATTGTAACCTGGGATAAGGACATGCCTTTTTGTGAATGTGAGTAGAATTTTCCCTTTATTGCACCTAGGTAATTCCTCTTGTCACCCTCCAAAGGGAAAGTGGGCATCTACACATCAAAATAAGTACCCAGTTGGGTTACACTTGGCTTGAGTAGTTCTGGACACAGATCTGTGGTTTATCTTCTTCTATGCCCCCAATCCTATTACACTTTCCTTTGCTTACTGTCCTTTGATGGTACATTATCTCATAGTGAATAAGTGCTCAAATCTAAAATATGCCACAAGATTACACACTGCCAACTTTAGTCCATGCAAAATGTACATTTTATCTTTTGTAACAGTTTATCTGTACTCTGGTGGTCAGGACTGGTGACCAGATCATATTTTTGTGGGTTTTTATCAGGCCAGTTCCATGTATCTTCCTACCTTGCTACTTCCCATTTAGAACCATCTTTGAGATGAGGATACAGAATTTCAATAATAGGGGTTAATTGTAGGCTAAGTGGAAGTTTGGTTTGCAAGAGTTAAGACAAAATTCCCAGAAGGTATAACATTTAAATGCCTTCTCTCTTTTCCTATCTACCCCATCCCCCCCAAGCTATTCCTTGTGAGTCACCCCCCGCCATCTCCAATGGAGACTTTTACAGCAGCAGTAGCGAGGACTTTTACTATGGAATGGTGGTTACTTATAAGTGCCATGTTGGACCGAATGGGAAAAAGCTGTTTGACCTCGTGGGTGAGAAGTCAATATATTGCACCAGCAAAGACAATCGAGTTGGCATCTGGAGCAGCCCTCCCCCTCGGTGTATTCATGTAGTCAAATGCCCAATTCCAGAAGTTGAAAATGGAATTATGGAATCTGGATTTAAACGCTCATTTTCCTTAAATGATTCTGTGATGTTTAAGTGTAAGCCTGGCTTTACCATGAAAGGCAGCAACACAGTATGGTGCCAACCAAACAGCAAATGGAACCCTCCACTGCCAAGGTGCTTCAAGGGTGAGTTGGGCTGAAACTTTGGGGATCTAGAAATAAATTGAGACTTTGGGAGGAATAGATATATGGTACCTATGAGAAGAGGAAGATAAAGACAGTGAGTGTATGTAGTTGGGTGTCCTGGTTAAAGAATTTAAAAGTAAACTTTGAAAGTAGTATCTAAATGTAGAAGAGTTGGGAAATTTACTATATTCTGGGACAGTGCTAGATATGCATTAATGTAGGGGAAATTAGAAGACACTTAAAAAAAAAAAAGCAGGTAGTACCAGAGCTAATGACCAGAGATTTTTATATGATTAAAATCATATGTGATTGCCAACAAACACATGAGATTGCCAACAAACACATGAAAGAATGCTCAATATCATTAATCTTTAGAGAAATGCAAATCAAAACTACAATGAGATATCATCTCACACCAGTCAGAATGGCCATCATCAAAAAATCTACAAACAATAAATGCTGGAGAGGGTGTGGAGAGAAGGGAACCCTCTTGCACTGTTGGTGGGAATGTAAATTGATACAGCCACTCTGGAGAACAGTATGGAGGTTCCTTAAAAAACTAAAAATAGAACTACCATGCGACCCAGCAATCCCACTACTGAGCATACACCCTGAGAAAACCATAATTCAAAAAGAGTCATGTACCAAAATGTTCATTGCAGCTCTATTTACAATAGCCAGGACATGGAAGCAACCTAAGTGTCCATCAACAGATGAATGGATAAAGAAGATGTGGCACATATATACAATGGAATATTACTCAGCCATAAAAAGAAACGAAATTGAGTTATTTGTAGTGAGGTGGATGGACCTAGAGTCTATCATAGAGAGTGAAGTAGGTCAGAAAGAGAAAAACAAATACCGTATGCTAACACATATATATGGAATCTAAAAAAAAAATGGTCATGAAGAACCTAGAGGCAAGACAGGAATAAAGACACAGACCTACTAGAGAATGGACTTGAGGATACAGGGAGGGGGAAGGATAAGCTGGGACAAAGTGAGAGAGTGGCATGGACATATATACACTACCAAAAGTAAAATAGATAGCTAGTGGGAGGCAGATGCATAGCACAGGGAGATCAGCTCTGTGCTTTGTGACCACCTAGAGGGGTGGGATAGGGAGGGTGGGAGGGAGGGAGATGCAAGAGGGAAGAGATATGGGGACATATGTATATGTATAACTGATTCACTTTGTTATAAAGCAGAAACTAACACACCATTGAAAAGCAATTATACTCCAATAAAGATGTTAAAAAAATCATATGTGATTAGATTTTATTTAAATGAGGATGAAATAAACTCTCAATCCTATTGGCCAGGCCAATGGGAGAAATGGGCTGATCAGAATTTGATTCAAATTACTATAGGTATTATACATTCTCCTATTGAAAAACGTAGGCTTTATGGAATAAGGCTAGAGTTAAGATCAAGTCACTTCCCGCATTCCCCCTTTTTCCCCTACTCTTATTGAGAAGTGCCTGACTTATTAAAAACCTGGCAACATTGGGAGCCCCCCCAACAAGGCTCAGAAACTTCATCAGTGGTTTGGGAAGCAGGAAGAAAGAGGAGATTTTTGGTGGTAAAAATGCATTATAATAGTTTGATTCCTTTGGCTACAACATTAGTGAGAGAGTATATCCATTTAAATGAAATGGGAAAATGATGAATGGGAATAATGTTTCTTGGCATAGATCAAGGTACAGAGGAAGATAGATGAAAGGTTGATCGTGTCTAGAATATGAAACACATGTTAGCCCCACTGCAGCTCACCCAAAAGAGTGTCTGCCTTATACTTTGGAGAATTGACATGACCACCTTCATCCGACTCCTGCCAACCTCAAGTTGGCTTAGGTTGTAGAGAAGAAAGTTCTTATTTCAGAAATAAAAGGACTCTGGTCCTGTTCTTTTCTCAGGGTGTCTACCACCTCCACATATCTACCATGGTAATCATAACAAATTGGATGAGGAATTCTTTGCAGTTGGACAGGAAGTGTCCTACAGCTGTGAGCCTGGCTATACTCTCATTGGAACTAACCCTATGCAGTGTACATCCTTGGGAACCTGGAGCCATCCAGCCCCCAAATGTGAAGGTGCCTAAAGGTCTATTCCATCTCAAGGAAACTTAGCTGTTTCCTGACTCTTCATGTGCCAGCCTTGTCTCTTTTTTCCTAGCAAAATCATGTGATGCCATTCCAAACCAACTTCTCAACGGTCATGTGGTAGCTCCTCCTAATCTCCAGCTTGGGGCAGAGGTTGCATTTGTTTGTGATAAGGGGTGAGTGCAAGGTGATGGGGCCTGACTTGAGGCCTATGATCCATAGCTAAGCATTGCAAAGTGTGATCTTTAAAGGTAGTTAAAATTTTTTTCTCTCCTTTTCTTTACCCTTTATGATTAAGAATTCTGTTATTAAGCAAATTCCATTGATTTCCCCCAAATGTGTAAATTGTGCATGGCCAGCCAAAGCTGAGAATTATCCTTTCATCATTTGCAAAAGCAAAGTTTGGGCTCTGAAGTTAAGGCTTCTATTATGGAGTCTGAATAGATGTTGGGGGTTCAGTAAGAGGGACTCTTTAAAGTGAGCTTAGGGAACAAAGTCTCTGATGTTTTCTTTACTAGGAACTTAGGTTATTTCCTTCTAATTGTCAAGAAAATCTTGACATTTGGTTGCCAAAGAGGAAAGAGAGAATTCAAGAAAAGAACAGATCATTAGGACTGTTTTCTCTGTGTTTTCAGCTGGTCTGAAGGCCTCACATAGCTTAGCTGATTCACAATCTTAGACATTTTCCTTAAGCCAGAAATGCTTACAAAAATAGAGGCTATTAATACCATATACTTGAGAGAAGTGATGAATTCCATGCAACCGAGAATTAGTTTGTTCTGGTGATGATTTGCTACCCCTTATTGTTTAAGGTACCGGTTAAATGGCCAATCTTCTAGTCAGTGTGTCTCAGAAGGAATGAGAGTACTCTGGAATAATAAGTTTCCTGTCTGTGAACGTGAGTAGAAAGCAAAAATAATAAAGTGTGGATCGTGCCTCTTGATTTTTGGTGTATTCTCATGCATTTATCAATTATAAAATCTTATCAATATGAACATATATATGCCACTCTTCTATATGTTCTAGAATGCAGACAAAAACTAAATTTATTTAGTTGACTACATATGGTATTGAGTATTCTATGTGTATAAGGATAAAGGCTCTCAAAAATTATCCCTACTGAAAATGAATAGTACTGATGTGCTGAAATGGTTTGGCTGTGTCTTCTTATGCCATTTCCTCATCTGATGAGCAATTCTTGGAGCTAAATGGAAATCAACCAGAAGTTTTGGAGGTTGGCAATTTTTCCTTTATTCTAAGACTCACTCAGGAAAGGTGTGCATATACCAACGCAGCTATAAACAATTAATATTTTCATGTCTATTAGGACAAATAAATAAAAGATATGAGGTCACTATTCCAAACCTCTGATCACTTCCTGTGGGTCTTTCAAATGGGACCAGCATCAAAGGATGACAAATGACTTGCAGTGAGGCTGCAGTATCTTTTGTAACGGGACAGAATGTGGTCTCACTACTTATAGCCCCAGCTGTGTTTTTGAAACAGGCACTGCATAATTAGTATGTTCCAGGTATTGTACTTGCCCCTTTCAGGTACTTTTATGTCACTGGATTCTCATTACAACCTTGAATTATACTAGACTAGGAAACCGAGGCTTAAAGAGGGTGAGACTTGCCTAAGGTCACACAGCTATTGAATGACTGTGGGGATTTGAAACCAGGTCTAATGAGCCCAGATTTCATTAGTCCATGGTGCCTCTCCACGTGTGATTAGTATGTCATTAATATATTATTTTCATGTACTGTTTGCCTTTTGTTTCATTATTAAAGTTGATTAGACACAGAACTATTCAATAAATTCTGTTTCATTGTTATTGTTTGGTCAAGATGGCTTATAGTTCTATATTGCTTTGTTTGCTGAGGATCAAGAGAAAGGTAAGAATTTAGGAACTTGGGGACAGGCAGGGACTATGAGTAAGAAATAAATTATACAAATTTCTAAGTCTATTTCTGAAAAAGTGCCATGACCTATATTTGGACTTTTATCTAAATTTGAATCTTATTGTCATGATCAGTATGACCACATATTTTCTTTTCTACTTTGCAGGGATTTTTTGTGACCCTCCTCCTCCTATCAAAAATGGGCGGAATAGTTATCATTCTGGTTCCATAGCTGTTAACGCTGTGGTGAGGTACAGCTGTTTGGGTGCCTTCCGCCTCATTGGAGAAAGTATTCTTTTTTGTATAACTAAAGACAAAGTGAATGGAATCTGGGATAAAGCTGCTCCTATATGTGAATATTACAATAAAAATTCTATTTGCTCTGAGCCCATAGTACCAGGTGGATACAGAAATAAAATGTCTAGACCACCATACAGACATGGTGATTCTGTGACATTTACCTGTAATACCAACTTCACCATGAAAGGAAACAAAACTGTTTGGTGCCAAGCAAATAAAACATGGGGGCCAACACCACTACCAACCTGTGAAAGTGGTGAGTAGAATGAAAATAAAACTGATTCAGGAACTTGGAGCCTCGCATTTCTGTGCAGATTAAGTTTGGTATCATTCTGAAGGAAGAACAGTGTGGATGTGTGAGTGGTAAGGGTGGAGGGAGGAAGCAACGGAAATGGTGAAAATTATGATTTCCTGGCTTTTTCTTGGTTGTAGAGGGATATAAATATTCATTCAACAAACATCAGTAGAGCAAAGAATTTTAAAGTATAATGGGAAAATCTAACTAAACACACCTAATAATTGAATGGAATAAGTCCCACAAGGATGGGGGCCAGAATTTGTTTGGACTGCGGGAATTGGGTTTTACAGTTTTCAACTGCATATCTGAGTTATTGTTAAAATGAGAAGAAATGTGGGCTCTAATAGCAAAAACACAATGAGTGGATTTAAAATTGATCTACAAAAGCTGTTAGTATAGTCTGGCAGAAATGATGTGCTGATCTCTTTGGCCTCTATAAATACTTTCTGAGTGATCCACTATTTTTCAAACTCATGTCCTAAGCCATAACATTTCAAATCAAGTAACTTTGAAAATAAGAAGTACTGTAAGCTCTTCCTTTCCTTATTATTTGGTGTGGTTTATGTTGCTGCTGAACTCTAAATCTGAATTTCAGTGATGTAATTATGGGAACTGGCAATACTTGACAAAAATTATACCATCAAAATAAGGTATTTATTTTCTTAATAAAGAACAATATTGATAAATTCTAAATTGATTAAAGAGTTGAAAAAATTACTATTAGAAAAATATGATTCTATCTATCTGTAAACAGATATATAATCTTGGAGGAAGGGAAGATCTGAAGATAGTCTCAAATGGGGTGACCATGAAAAACAATTAAAGATTATAGATAGGATTAAAGATTATAAAGATTTAGATAGGCCTATATGTATTGACATGGAAAGATATAGATTATTAAGCAAATAAAGCAGGGCCTAGAATAATATGTATTGAGTATACATACACACCCAAAATATGTGTATAGATATATCATGTATAGGATCCAAAAACACTATATTACTAGTATCTGGCAGGATAACCCCATAAATAACAACATGCTACTTTTGGAGCAGAAAATAGGCTTAAGGGTAGAATGAGAGTATGAGTGAAAATGGACTTTTTTTTGGTAATTGAAGTTTTTCACGCTGCAAATGTGATTCATAAAGTGTAACTAAAAATAAAAAATAATGTACTATTTGCGGTATAAAATGGATATAATTAAACCATACCTGTTTGATCTTTAAAAGACTGAGTCGAAAATTAATGACGACTGCTGAGCATAGACCATGTATCATTTATTTGGATGTATGTACTAAGTCAAAATACAGACTGTGAAGGAGCTATCTGATGACCTTTTTCCTAATGTGTGTGTGTAAAGATATCCCCCTGGAGTGTCCATCACTTCCCACAATCGCCAATGGGCATCACACAGGGGAGAGTGTTGATTCCTTTGCCCCAGGATTGTCCGTGACCTACAGCTGTGAACCTGGTTACTTGCTTCTTGGAGAAAAGACCATTCGCTGTTTGTCTTCGGGAGACTGGAGTGCTGTCACTCCCACATGTAAAGGTACCCTAAATTTACAATCAATGTTAAGAATTTGGGCTATTATGTTACTTGCCACACTTTGCTCATCTTTGGCTTGTTTTCTTAGAGGCACAGTGTGAACCTCCAGGACCATTTCTCAATGGGCAGTTAAAGAGGCCCACAAGTCTTCGGGTTGGTGCAACTGTGAACTTTTCCTGTAGTGAAGGGTGAGTGTCTAGAGGGCCTATGAGATTTAACTCATTTGACTTATGTGTGCATGGTGTGAACTGTGAAACCTGCAGAAGGCTTCTCTGTGACGGTCGATGGACAGCTTAAGGTTGTGAGAGATAATGCCAATAAAAGGAGTTGGTGCCCACAAATTAAGTGAATTTGGATTTTAAATAGAGGGTTTTGTTCTGCCTAATAGTTCTGAATGACCTCCCTTTGTCTCCAGGTATCGATTACAAGGCCAACCTTCTAGCCAGTGTGTAATTGTTGGACAGCGTACTTTTTGGACCAAGATGCCAGTATGTGAAGGTATGTTAAGTGACTGTGGTTTGCAACTCGTTCCTTGGCCAGAGGTTCAACAGGACACCACATTCTCAGCTTAACTGAAAGTGTTTCCTCCAGTTGTTACTATACAGGATCTTATAGAACAAGGATCTCCCCCAGAGATCTTTAGATCTTTAAGGGATATGTTCTTCACTGAAACATCCTTGAATTATCTCTTTGTCCTTTGCTTACTCAAGTAAAACAGGGTTTCTAAGCTTTTCTTTCTCTGAAAGCTATGTACATTTGCCAGCCAGGTCATGCACATAAAGGAGATTATACACTTGGTAAAAGAAATCAAAGGATCAGCAAAGTAGATATATTAAGGAATAAAGCTTTAAATCATACTTTCTGAATTATATTGCTATAGTCGCTTTGACAGATTCATTACAGATTCCAATATTACTGTCCCTGAACCCAGGATGTGAGAGTGGCATGTAGCAACACCCGAGACATTCTTTGTTTGTAGTACAGTTGGAATCTTGTCATCTCTCTCTGTAATTTCCTAGAAATTCTTTGCCCACCACCTCCTTCTATTCTCAATGGAAGACATACGGGCAGCTCTTCAGTGAATGTTCGGTATGGAAGCACAGTCACTTATACCTGTGACCGGGGCCCAGAGCAAGGAGTGAACTTCATCCTCACTGGGGAGAGAACTATCCATTGTACCACTGATAGTCAGAAGACTGGGACCTGGAGCGGCCCTGCCCCACGCTGTGAACTTTCTGTTTCTGAGGTTCGGTGTCCACCTCCCCAGATCCTAAGAGGCCAAATATCATCCGGGCAGAAAGATCAATATTCCTATAATGACACTGTGGTATTTGCTTGCGTATTTGGCTTCACCATGAAGGGCAGCAAGGGAATCCGATGTAATGCCCAAGGCACATGGGAACCATCGGTACCAGTCTGTGAAAAGGGTGGGTATTCCAATGCTTGGAACAGGTGCCACTGATTCATCCTTCTGAAGCATTAGAGAAGGGGTTATGGAGTTCAGCAGGGCCTTGTCCAACTTCCAGTCCCCTCAATTTTACAAAATATAGTGAAGATAAATTATATAGAAGGCTTTTTAAACACTGTCTCCCATTCATTTTGTAGGATTATCCTTGGGGGGAAAAATCATTAGGGACCACTAAGTTGCCTATTTCTTTAAAGGGAAAACAACTGGGAAAAAATGTTTGTCTTAACAGTGATTTCTTAAAAGAAAAGTGATTTTGACTTCAGCAAAATAACCCTACAGATAGGTCAGAATCTCCCATTCGAAATGTACAAGATGATTCCTTGTACAACAGAGGAATTGGAGCACCCAGTGGGAATGGAAAAAAAAAAATCTGCAGCTGCCTAAATGCAGAAAAAAAATTGACAACCACTGGTCTAAAATTACCCAAAATTGGGCTGCAAGATTACTTCTGTACTGTACAACTGCCACCAGAGTGGAATTGTAGCATAAATGTCACTTTCTTTGGCTCAGTTTCTTCCTATCATTGTTTACATAAGAAAAATTCTGTGTCTTTCCTTTAGATTGTCAAGCTCCTCCTAAAATCCTCCATGGGCAAAAGGAAGATAGACACATGATTCGCTTTGACCCTGGAACATCCATAAAATATAGCTGCGACCCTGGCTATGTGCTGGTGGGAGAAGAATCCATACATTGTACCTCTGAGGGAGTGTGGATACCCACTGCCCCCACATGCAAAGGTTCCAGGCTTTGAATGTCGATGTTTTTTTGGTTTTGAGATTGCCTTGAGTTGACTTCTCATCCTCCTCTCTTTTTTTAGTGGCAGAATGTGAACCTATAGGAAAGCAAGTCTTTAAAAAACCCAAGAACCAACTTATCAGACCAGATGTCAACTCTTCTTGTGATGAAGGGTGAGTGAGGACTGTCTCAGTCTGAACTAGGTCTGGCTTATCAGTTACATTGCAAGCTCTGTGTAGGAGTTAATCTCAAAGACCCCCTCTGTCACGTGTTCATGGAAGTGTGATCACTCTATTTTTCCATTAATGGAAACTATGCTGTGCAATGGGTGGGTTGTGCTGATGCTGGCTACGTTTTTGTTCCTATTGATTCCTGTACTGAAAGTAATGTGTCTGCTATTGAGTCAATAGCTCTTGCTTAGGTTAGTGGTCACCAGATGGCAAAATGTCATGACTCTTTGTCCCTAGGTACCGGCTAAGCGAGAGTGTTTATCAGCAGTGTCAAGGCACAATTCCTTGGTTTATGGAGATTCGTCTCTGTAAAGGTGAGTAGAAAAATAACAAAGAATCTTGAATAATGTGAGATCTATAAATATGAATAACAGAGGGTCTAGAATCCTGTGAGATTTCTGTTTTAGGCATGTTATGGGAATAAAAATATTAGATTCTGTTCTATTCACTTTGTCAACAGTTATAGTTGCACAGTTTTGCTTTCTTTTACTTCAAAGCCTAGCAATCACTTAATTTAAATGCATTTAGTTACTGATTCTCTTTTGTGATATGGGAGAATAAGAGTAATGAGGTCAGTGAGTATATGAGCCACCATCCTTAATTTTGGGTACACTGTAGTTTAGTGGAGAGAAAGGGAACTGGTGTGGGATCTGAACTCGGATTCTATTTCTACTGCTTATTGACCAGGGGCAACTTATGTAACTTCTCTGAACTCTAGCCTCTTATCTGCAACATTAGCATCAGACTGCAGACCTCAAAGTTATTATAATTAAATGGTACTACCCCATCCCTCCTTTGCAGATGAGACAATTGCCTGTCAAAAAGTAGATGTTCAATCAACAATAAATATTCTTGGCTAGCCTATCATATCACCACAGCAAAACAATGTACCATCTCAAAAAAGTTTAATTCTATTCCCCTGTGCCTTTTATTGACCTATTGGTTATTAAAAAAAGAATTCTTCTCTTAATTAATAATTTGCTATCAGACTTTACTGCCTCACAATATGATATTGATCTACATCTTCATTTTTAACACATTACAAAAATCTTTCCTATGAAATCTTTTAAACTGAATTTTGCGTAATAATGAGCTTTGATAGAATGCATATCATCACATCTCACCCATATGCTTCAAGAAACCTGATAACAAAAGATTCATAACCAGCCTCATTTCTCTTCTTTGGTGTTTAATACTGGAACAGAACTGTACAGTAACTTTTCATCTCTCCAGATATCACCTGCCCACCACCCCCTGTTATCTACAATGGAGTACACACAGGGAGTTCCTCAGATGTCCTATATGGTACCACAGTCACTTACACATGTAACCCCGGGCCAGAGAGAGGAGTGAAGTTCAACCTCATTGGGGAGAGCACCATCCGTTGTACAAGCAACGATCAAGAGATGGGCATCTGGAGTGGACCCGCTCCTCTCTGTAAACTTTCCCTCCCTGCTGTTCAGTGCTCACATGTCCACGTTGCAAATGGATACAAGATATCTAGCAAGGAAGCCCCATATTTCTACAATGACAGTGTGATATTCAAGTGTAATAATGGATTTACTTTGAAGGGCAGCAGTCAGGTTCGTTGCAAAGCCAATAACACCTGGGATCCTGAAATACCAGTTTGTGAAAAAGGTAAAAACTCAGTGGAGAGAAAAATGAGGTATTTACTTGTTTATTCTTGTTTATTATCTTCCACCCAAAGCTAGAGTTATGGAAAAAAGCAAGGGGGCATAGATTACTGTCCCATTTCTTCCATTCTGTAACAAAACAGTCTATGTGTGTTGTTGTATATATTCTTTCTGCAAATGCTCCCTTGGATCTGGGATACAGTCAGGGTAAATAATTGAGAGGATCTTTTTTAAGGTTCCAGGTTCCTTCAAAAGAGCAGAAAGCACTCAGTAATGAATAAGAGCTTGATGATCTTTGGCTTAAAAGTTTCAGACTGTCTATTGTCAAATGTTGTATACTTAGTGTTCTTGAGTTTTTGTTGGTATTTATGTGGGAAGTTTTTTCTTTAGGCTGTCAGCCACCTTCTGGGCTCCACCATGGTCGGCATACAGGTGGAAATAGGGTCCTCTTTGTCTCTGGGATGACTGTAGACTACACCTGTGATCCTGGCTACTTGCTTGTGGGAAACAGATCCATTCACTGTATGCCTTCAGGAAATTGGAGTCCTTCTGCCCCTCGGTGTGAAGGTACTTTCAGTTCCTGAGTTGTCTTTCTCTTTTATATCAGTCATGTATAAGTAATTCCAACTTTGCTCCTCTAGAAGCACCATGCCAACCCTTGAAGGAAGGTCTTCAAGAGCTTCCACTTGGTTCACCTGTGGTACCAGTTAATATGTCCTGCCAAGATGGGTAAGTATGATTCATTCTCAGAAAGGGTCTCCACCTTGCTTTGTGCATTAATTCTAGCCTCAGTTTGTCTTGGTGACTCCCTCTAGAGGTTCCTCGTTGTCACACTAACAGAGATTGTGAGGTTCCAAAGGTCTAAGTAGCATCTCTAACTTTTCAGTCCTTTCTTGACATGGAAATGGCTTTGTTGGGAGTAACTCTAAGTCTAAAGTAGTTTGCTTACTTGAAGGGCCAGGAGTTTTGACTCCTTTCTGCCAAATTTCTTATTTAGAAGTGCCTCTGTATTAGTGGTTTGAGGAGGCTAGGTTTCAGAGACGTGATTTTTAGGAAGAGAAAACGTATTATAATCTCTCTCTAGGTACCAGTTGACTGGACATGCTTATCGGAAATGTCAAGGTGATAAGAATAGGGTTTGGTTCCAAAAGATTCCACTTTGTAAAGGTAAGTTAAAAAAAAAAAGTTGTCAGTGGGTTGTAGGGGATTAAAGAGACCAGGTCACTACAGAACTAATCTATACCTTAACAGTCGATGTGTTCTAGCTCAGTGTACATAAGAAACATGTTTTAGTGTTTGGATGGTACTAGCATTGGGAAACAAAATTGTCAAGTAGGAAATGAATACAGTTGGCCCTCTGTAGCTGAAGGTTTCAAATCCATGGAGTCAATCGACTGCAGATCAAAAATATTTTTTTAAAAATCCTGAAAGCTTCCAAAAGCTAAACTTGAATTTGCTATGTGCTGGCTA
This sequence comes from Balaenoptera physalus, assembly GCF_965194825.1. Lineage (NCBI taxonomy): Eukaryota > Metazoa > Chordata > Mammalia > Artiodactyla > Balaenopteridae > Balaenoptera > Balaenoptera physalus. The sequence continues at coordinate 36,772,242 of NC_138882.1, forward strand.
CTATTTACCTAGCATTTACATTTTACTTACAACTATTTACACAGCGTTTACATTGTATTAGGTATTATAAGTCATCTAGAGATGATTTAAAGTATATAGGAGGTTGGGCGTAGGTTATATGCAAACACTATGCTATTTTATATAAGGGGCTTGAGCATCCTCAGAATTTGGTATTGATGGGGGATTCTGGAACCAATCCCCTGTGGATACTGAGGAATGACTGTATTTGCCATATACCTGCTAATTGCTCAAAATTTAAAAAATAACAAAAAGAGACTATTTCTCTATTTCATGAGAACATAGCTGTATTTACTCCTTTCTTAATACTTTACTGCATTTTCTGAATCTTTTTTGGAATGAGTGTGTATTATTCATGTAGTCAAAAATTTAATAAAGCTTTTTAAAAGAAAGCATAATCCAGCATCTAAAATTTAAATAACTTAATAGCTATGTGCACTACATGCAGTTGCATAGTTTTATTATTTAGTTTTATAGTATCTGATTGAAAACTGTCCACCATGGTGTACTAGCTGAAGTAGACTTTCCTAATCTCTTCTGCAGTTATCCACTGTCAACCTCCACCAGTGATTAACAATGGGAGGCACAGGGGTGTGATGGCAGAACACTTTCTGTATGGAAATGAAATCTCTTATGAATGTGACCAAGGATTCTATCTTCTGGGAGAGAAAAGTATACGGTGCATAAGTGATTCTAAAGGACGTGGATCTTGGAGTGGACCTCCCCCACAGTGCATAAAATCTCCTCCTGTGACTCACTGCCCTAATCCAGAGGTCACACATGGATACAAGCTAAATAAAACTCGTTCTTCATATTCCCACAATGACATAGTACATGTTGCCTGTGATCCCGGCTTCATCATGAATGGGAGTCACTTGATTAGGTGTCATACTGACAACAAATGGGTGCCAGCTGTACCAACTTGTATCAAAAAGGGTAAGATATTTTCAGCACTAAAATATGAGATGTTGCACAGAATAAAGAAAAAGGGTTTTGAATCTGCACTTGCCATTCCGCCTAAAGAAAAGCAAGTAAAAGCTAAGGCAGTCATATTATTTTACAAAATACCTGCCTTGCCTTATCTTCTCAGCTCATTCTTTTTTTCCCTTTTCTTTCTAAGCTTGTTGAAAAAAGGTACATGAAAGGATAATGGTTAACTTCGAAACTGATGGAGTCTCCCAAGTTTATTATTTTTATTACTTTAGAATGGGGAAAATGCACATACCATTTTGGGCAAATGTTTGGCAGTAATATTGCTTGATAATTTGATATGTAAGGCTGTGATACAAGCCAGAAAGGGATCTTTGAGTATTCTAGAGAGTGGAGCTGGCCTTAAAACTCACTGAATTGTCTTGTAATTTTAGTTATCATCGGTAGTTTTATCCCTATCAGTGGCTATCTACAACAGAGGCTGCCAACTGGTGACCAAGAACTGAGTTCAAAACTGTTTTCTTTGGCTAGCACAGTAGTCTTATTTTAAGTGAAACCCATCTCCACCACCCAAGGCAAACAGTGAACCTGTGATACAGTGAGGGCCCCCTCTGCTTTCCTGCAAGGTACCAGTATCTCGAATTGGGCAGTGGCTGCCATTTTTAGAAGGACAGGTGCTCTGTGACTTACCATATCTGGTGGCTTCACTTCCTGGCTCCTGTAGATATTTGAGGGTGTGACCCTTGACTACAGCCTTTTTACCATTTAAAGAGAAAAGAAAAGATTACTATTCTCTGATAGATTACAATTGTGGGCTGTAACCACTGATGTTTCATTGTCTTCCATTTGACATTTGTCTTCAGATCATATATGATATAGGTAGGAAATGCAAATCTCTGTTCTGTACTGTTTGGTTTGGGCTAAATGAATATTTTTGGATACTGACTAGTTGGCTTGTTGCCTGTCTTCTTTCTGTATTGCTATCACCCATTTGCTGGCTATGTGTTCCTCTGTACTAAATTAAAGATCTTTTTAAATTGGTGTCTAAGCTTTCTTAGGATGTCAACATCCATTTAAGATCCCCCACGGAAATCATACTGGTGGAGACATAGCTCGATTTTCTCCCGGAATGTCAATCCTGTATAGCTGCAACCAAGGCTACCTGCTTGTAGGAGAGGCACTCCTTCTTTGCACACATGAGGGAACCTGGAACGGACCTGTCCCTTATTGCAAAGGTGTGTTGTTTATTTGTTTTCTTATTTTTTAAATAAAATTTGTCCGAAATAGATATATTCAGTTAGGTACTTTCAACTTAAAATAGCCAAATAAATGCATTAATTGGATCATTTAATTAAATGCATTTAATTGGATTAATAGATGAAGTCATCTAAATACTGCAAAATAAGAAAAGTGGCTGAGGCTCTATCTGAGCTATCACTTATGTAGTCATTTAAATATGGAAAGTTGAAGTCTTTATGTAAATCAAACAACTAAAGTACAGATTGAATTTACACTGTGGTTACAGTTATTATAAGTGTGCATTTGACAAAATACTCATAAAAAGTAAAGTTATCTTTTGAGTATGTTTCCTCTAAGTGGTGGTAGGATTATAGGTATATTTTTATAAAAGTTTCAGAATGTCATTTTCATTATCATAAGCAGTGCATATGAAATATGAGTAATGAATTAATACTGAATATTAGTTAAGCACTTCTTACCATATGCCAGATACTGTGCACAGCACTTTGCATGCATTATCTCATTTAATCCTTGTGAGAACCATATCAGTGATTGGTGCCATTATCCCTGTATTATAGATGAGGTCCCAGTAGAATGGAGAGATTTGTAACTTACACAAAGTCCCACAGCTAGAAAATCCTAGAGTCAGGTTCAAATCCAAAATCTCACACTATTGGCCCCTACACTGAAAAGATGAAAGAAGAAATGAGGAAGCATTTACATGTAAGAAGAATTGGAGAATAAGAGTCAAAGTTGATGAAACAAAAATTCAGAAGTCTTAATGTTACTCATTCAGCCCTCATCATTTCTCTAAGAAGCCACAAAAATTATTCAACATTATTGGTTTAGAAACTAAAGCACAAAATAGGAAAGTAATCTGGTATGATTACCTGGACGTTCCTGAGGTAGATGGCTGACACTAAAAGGCTATGCCTAGGACATCATTTTGTGTTATTTCAGTGAAGTTTTACTAACTGAGAATAAACGAAATTGGTTTCATAAACCTTTCCATTAAGGGCAGTATCTACGTTCTTGGTAAAATGTCAAAATATGACTCAGCTTCAATTAGATTCCTTTAATTTCAGAGGTGAACTGTAGCTTCCCAGAGCATATAAATGGAATCCAGAGTGGGCTGGAGCCTGGAAAAATGTATCAGTATGGAGCTGTCATCACTTTAGAATGTGAAGATGGGTATACCCTAGAAGGCAGTCCCCAGAGCCAGTGTCAGGAAGATCACGGATGGAACCCTCCCCTGGCTGTTTGCAAATCCCCAAGTAAGTACAAAGGGCTTCACTGCAGCTCCTACTTGTTTCACTGGAAAGAAGAGAGTGAGTGGTATCCCTCAATGTTAGGGACTCCTGGGTTTTAAACTGACATAGGTCTGTGACCAGTGGTATAGTAACAGATGAATTTGAAGTTGGTGGTCTACTGTAGTAAAAGTGAGACTTTCAGAGAATGGGGAAAGTAAAGAAAGGAAATAAAGAGAGGAGAGCACTAATTTAAAAGGTGCAAAACTAACAACCTTATAGAGTTGTCCTTTGGTATCCTCAGGGGGATTGGTTCCAGGACCCCCTTGAATATCAAAATCTGCAGATACTTAAGTCCCTTATAAAAAATGGCATAGTACTTGCATATAACCTGTGCATATCCTCCTGTATACTTTAAATCATTTCTAGATTACTTATAATACCTAATATAATGTAAATGTTATGTAAATCGTTGCTGGGCTCGCAGTGTGAGTTTTGCTTTTTGGAACTTTCTGAAATGTTTTGCTTTTTCGAATATTTTTGATCTGTGGTTGGTTGAATCCACAGATACAGAGGACAGACTGTATTTTGAAAGGACTTGCTGCTGAGACTTCTGTTATTGCTGAATCTTGATTTATTTATAAGTGCTTAGCAATATGACAGGGGCCTCCAAAAATATGTTAACCAACCTGTTGTAAAAGTTAATGTTTGCATTCTGACCTGAGAAATCCCTGATTATAAAGTTGAGTTTATTGGTTTTTTTCATGAATGAACTACCCCAACTTAATTAATGTGGAAAAAAAATTTAAAGGCCAATGAAGTTGTTACATAAGAAATGAAGAAAGAGTGGGTAGGGACTTCCCTGGTGGTGCAGTGGTTAAGAATCCACCTGCCAATGCAGGAGACACAGGTTCGAGTCCTCGTCTGGGAAGATCCCACACACCACGGAGCAACTAAGCCCGTGCTCCACAACTACTGAGCCTGTGTTATGGAGCCCGCGAGCCACAACTACTGAAGCCCGTGCGCCTAGAGTCCATGCTCTGCAACAAGAGAAGCCACTGCAATGAGAAGCCTGCGCACCACCACGAAGAGTAGCCCCCGCTCGCCTCAACTAGAGAAAACCTGCATGCAGCAACGAAGACCCAATGCAGCCATAAATAAATAAATAAATACATATATTTATTTAAAAAAAAAAAAGAGAAAGAAAGAGTGGGTATAATTCAGGGTTCCAATACCTCTTTTTAAGTAGACTTAGAGAGGAGGGAGCTGAGATTAATTTCTGGGACATTACCATGGGACTTAGAACTATGTGGAACCATGCAACTAGACTAATATTTTCATGATTTTGTATTCTCCTTAGGCTCACTTGTTCCTCTTATTTGCGGTAAGTTTTCTTAAATACTCGAAGAAAACTTCTAATGGTGATTTATAAAAATGTATGTAACATTTGAGGCCCTATATCCTGACTTTTTTTTTTTTTTCACTTTAACTCATAAGAAGTTATCTTCTTTTTAGTGTTTTAAGGATCTTTTAATGTATACTTCACATCACAAACTGTCACTTTTGGATAGAATGGAATAAATGACTTGAACAGCTATTCCCAGTTTTTAAATTGAAAGTTAAGTTTACCAAAAATTTAGTTTAACTCTTGGTCTTTTGCATGATTTGGTTACTATCAAAATAGACTGGCTTATTCTACAGTAACAAAATATATTTCACAACTGAGAGTTAAATGTTGCTATGCAAAGTCATGGGATCCTGGTGTCCTGAGCTCCTAATTTCACCCCAGTGACAAGAATATTACTGATAAAACTGAAAAGAACAGAAAAGCTCAACAGAAACTTGACTGGAACCCTGTGGTCAAATGCTTGGTCCTTTAGATTAAATATGGACTGGATTGAATCCAAAACGTTAGGCCCACATATGATGATTTAGGAATTCAGTATTTATATGGTTTAAGAAGAACAAGTAGAAAAGTCACATAACATTTTCCCCACCACTAGGAATAGGCCCCACAGTCACTTCAAATCAAGGTAGGTCACATTTTTCTAGCATTTGATACTCTGTTTTGTTTTCTAGGTTTTTCTGCAGGGGTAGTAGCTCTTTTCTGCTTGGGTGCTATCACCTTACGCATGATATTAAAACACAGAGAATGGTAAGTTCAACGCATGCTTGACCAAAACGCACAAAAGGTTTTGACTTCTTGCCTGAAACTAAACACAGAAGGACAAGTTAAATGAAATAAATACTGCAATGGGATAACTGGAATAAGGTATCTTGTGTTAAATAGAAGGCCCTTTCTGTAAGAACTTAAAAGATAACAAACTAATTTTATTTGAATGGTGTTTATTCAGATCAGATTATGTTTATTTATATGTAATAAAAAATCTAGAAAATAGAAAAAAATCCCAGTCATAACAACTGCAGATATTTGGTACGTTCCTATACAGGTATGATCATTTTCCTTATATTATTTTTCTTTTTCCTTTTAAAACTGAAATTTTGGCCTTATAGTCTCCTGCCTTAATTATTTTTTTCATTTAGCCTCAGGTACAGATTTTTTTTTTATTAAATCATGTTTTCTTTTTACCTACTTAATTGCATATTTTTCTATTATATGTATCTATATTGTTGAAATTTTAGGTTGCTTCCACACTTATTTTGATAATAAATAAAGATATGAGAAACACCTTTAAAGAAACTTTTTCCACATCTCCTTATTTCCTTAGCCTAGATTCCTAGAATTGCTAGGGATAAGTGTATGAACATTTAGATGCTTAGTAAATATAGCCAAATGACTTTCTAGAAGGTTAGTTCTAACTTGATCATATGTTAAATAATTAATCTATCTGGATGTATTGTGTTTCTGGATTCTTTTGTTGTTGTTGTTGTATTGATCTGTCTATTCTATCACAAACCACTTTGTGTTTAAATAGTATAGCTTTCTACTATTATAATATCTGATAAAGCAAGAATCCCCTCACTATAATTTTTTCAGCTTTTCCTCTCTCTTCTGTTTGTTCTTACAGGAGTTTTAGATGATTTGTCATTTTCTAAAAACAGATATGTTGTGATTGCATTTAAGTTTATAGATTAACTGTTGAGAACTGGCACATTTTCTGTAATGCTTTCCCTTTCAGAAATTTACTAGGCCTTTCTATTTGTTCAAGTAATGTTTTCTCTCGCTTGGTTGTTTTCATGACTCCTTAAATATACGACTAGGTTTCTATATTTTGTTATGTTTTGTTATCCAGAAATTAGACATACTTTTACATTTTATTTTTAATTCATGCTTTTTAAAAAACATTTGTATCCATAAAGTAATGTTGCCATAGTGGGTCATGTGATATTTGGTGAGGACACAATCAAATGAGCAGTGCTTGGGAATTTTGATTAGAAAAGTTTCCATAGTGGAGAAGATATTTCAGGTGCATCTCAAGAGAGTGTAAACAAGGGGAGAAAGGTATTCCAGGTAGAAGGAGCAGTTTGAGCAAAGACCCAGAGGCTTGTAATTCCATTATATATTATGAGAACTACATAAGCAGTTGACATGACTGGGAAAATAGTATGTGTGATGGTGATTGAAGGTGAAGGTGGCATAGGTTTATGTGGAGGAGTGACATAAAAGACCCCTCTGACCACATACATCTTGTGGAAATTACAGAATATTCTGATAGGTGCAAAGGATACATTTTTAGCAAATGATATCATCAGGCATCAGCCTGGAAATGTTCCGTGTGCTCAGGTTCTTAAGTCTCCATACATGCTAGTGTTAGGGAGGATAATCATGTGAAGTCTTACCAAATCTCAGGTAACTTCCAGTGGGGGATGATCAAGTCATGTCACCCTAAACATGTCACCCACAAACTCCAGCAAAATTACTTTAACATGCCAAGTCACTTGGATCTATCTAAATGATCTGATTACACTGTTCACAGTTCTATAATGCCTAGTGCAGGCATCAGACATGAAGGGGTTACATTGAAACTATGTAATAGTGGCATCTTTGAACCTGAATAGTTTGCTCTAAGCCTGGGAGGGCCTGAGCACAGTTGGTCTTGCAAGGGTTTACATTTGAGATGTACTTTAGGCAGTAGTGTTTATCAGAGTATGTATCACATAACCCTGGTTTTGTGAATGATTTCAGGAGAAACAGTGTTCTCTGACCAAAAAAGATTGGGAAATACTTCATACTACATTTTTCTCATGGAGATTCACAATGACCATGAGAATATTTAAAGTTCTACAATAAAGATGCCTGTTTAATTTTTTAAAAACTAATCTCTCAAACTAGTTGGACTGCAGAACTTTTTTTTTTCTCATATAAGGCTTTTAACATCCCATTGAACTAATGTTTAATTTAACAGTCTTGGGGAAATCTGGAAAGATGGTCAAGAGCTAGATCATCAAAAGCCTTGCATGTGATGACAAGGAATTGGTGTTTATCCTGTAGAATCTTAAGCGAAGAAGCAATACGTTCAGATTTGCATTTTCAAAAGAAGGGGCGGTACTGGGCTGTCAACAAAAGCAGCAGTGGTGGGGCTCAAGAGGATGGAATAGATGTAAGAAATGCCTTCACTATGAAGAAGATAGGCTTTCCAGGATTTAGTGAACTGATGAATGTGGGGAGAAGGGGACACAAAGAATGAGTCAAGCAGATGTCACTGGGTGGGCCCAACGGTTCATCAAAAGAAGAGAGGGACATGTTTGTGGGGAAAGATGATGAGTTCAGTTCTGACCTGCTACTTCCAGGCACCCATGACGTAGGACTCAAGAGAGAGGACTGGACTCAGGTAGATGACATTTAAATCACAATTGAAGCCTTGGTACTAAACAGAACATAGAAGATTAAAATAGGGATGAGAACAGATCTCAAAAGGACAGTAATGCTTAAGAGGCAGGAGGGGAAGGAACAGTCAGAAGTAAGATGAAAGGGGAAAATAGTTTCACAGAATTCAAGACAGAAAAAGGTCTCAAGAAAACAAAACTAGGGATGTCATTTGCATGGCTTTCCTCACAGGAAGTTAGAAGATAATTTTAGCCAAGTGTAATTTAAATAGAAGTTTAAGTAAAATAGAAATGTGGTCTCTATCTCCTTCCTTCCTGCTACTAAGTTTGTTATCAGAGCATTACATGTGTAGGAAAATTTGCAAACTTTGGGAATGCTTACAAGCTCAAATAATTCATAATGTTCCGGTCTGATTATTAAGGTTATTAACATGTTTTTATCAAATACTATATGTAAGTGCCTCAGTTGATATGAACCAAACGTATATGTTAAACTAAATTCTTAATCATCACTCACTTGTTTTATTTCCATTTTCTAACTGACTTCAGTTTAGTTTCTGATACTTAATGTAGACATTTGAGTTGCCTTGAATACTTTTTGTAAGTAAGATGAGTAATGAATCATTCGAAAATTGATGTCTAGTAACAAAATTAAATATTTTTAAAAGTCATCCAAACATCTGAAGAAGAGAGTATGTTATTTTTTTTTCTTGTCTTCTAAGATATTTTAATAAAACCTAAATCTCACATTAACCTAAAAGTTACCATTTTATAATAATTTTAATGTATCTTCCCCTTAAATATGTAAGTTGACCTCTTAAATGTGATAGTGAGTGGCAGGCTGTAAGTACTCTCAACAGTAATCTTTTTTCCCCAATAATTTTGTATTACTTTATCTCAGAGTTCTACATGATAGTTCAATCACATTTTATTGTCCTTTGCTAATTTTGGCAAAGAGTTTTAGAAGCACAGCAAAGTACATGTGTTTTCAGAGAATAAAAGTAAAAATGTCTTCAAAATCATTTAAAACTTTTAGCGCTGCATGACTATGTAAGGATTTTGAATTAAACATCAAATCTAAAAAATTTATTTTTAAGTTAGATTGGAAGATTGGTTCTCCAAAGGTAAATTTATGATCATATTATAAAATGAAAGCTTATGACTTTTTTTCAATCTGGGAGTCATAGTTATTAGTCATTAAGAGTCCTGCCTAATATCAACTTCTGTCTTGGATACTTAGCAGCTTAGCAAGTTATTTTTATGGGTCTTTCCAAAAAATGGGGGTTACTTCATAGGATATTTAAGACAATAAAATGAAATCATCCATGAAAAGTACTTACTTGGTGTTGGGAATTATGGAAAGGAAACAACTTTTACACCTTTATAATAATCATGGCCAATGAGTAAAGAATTTCTTTTTTCTTTTTTCTTCCATTTAGCAATTACTATACAAATACAAGCCGTAAAGAAGACATTCATTTAGAAACACTGGAAGTATATTCTGTTGATCCATACAACCTAGCAAACTAATCAGAAGAAAAACTGGTATCTAATGAAATTTTAAATATTCTTATTAATTTATATGTCAAAATTTCCTTCAATTTAAATTTATCAATAAGCATAGTACTAAATATATATGGTTCTGTTGCACATCTTTACTAATCATGCACAAAAATTGTTAGCTTACCTATTTCACATTGCCAACTATGTCCCTGTTTTTGTTAAAATTTATTCATCTATTCAACAAATATTTAAATAAATAGCAAAATAATTAAGAATAAGATAAATAAGAACATGATTAAGTATTGTGGAGAAAAAGAAAGCAAGAAAGCGGATAGAAAAAAAAAAAAAAAAGAAAGCGGATAGATAGGCCAGGGTAGTTGGAAGAGAAGTCCTCATTAAGAAAATGACATTTGAGCAAAGACTAATGTGAAGTAAGGAGCTAGCCTTGTAAAGGAAAGAGCATTCCAGGAAGAACAGTAAGTGCAAAGATCATAATAAGGTGGAGTGTTCCTGCTGCAGTGTGGCCTTGCATGGACTGACCAAGGGAGAGAGCAGCAGAGACAAAACCAGAGAGGTACAGGAGGAGGGTGAGGATGGTCGACCCTACAGAGTATGCTAGGTCATCATAATGAGCTTAGTGTTTATTCTGAGATGGGAACAACTGGAGGGTTTTAAGCAGAGAAGCAAATGATCACTTTAACTGCTGTGTTAAGAAGAGAGTGTATGTAGCCACGGGTGGAAGATGGGGAATCCCTGTGGACCCTATCACAGAACTCCAATAAATTGTGAGGGGCCACCAACAAGCTGGTGAGAAGAATTCAGATTCTGCATGCATTTTTGAGATAGCGACAGTAGAGTTTGCTGACAGTTTGTATCAGGATATGAGAGAAAGGGAGGAGTCGATGATGATGCCTGGGTTTTTTGGCCTGAGTAACTGGAAGGACAGAATTGCCATTAATTAAGACAACTGAGAATGGAAAGCAAGACTGGGAAGAAAAATGAGTTCCACCTTGGAGAAGTTAAGTGTTAGATATCTAATAGATATCCACGTACAAGTGCCGAAGAGGTAGCTGGATGTACAGGTCAGTGCTTCGGGAATAGGACCAGGCTTGGCATACAAATTTGGGCCTTGTCAGTGTATGGATGTACAGAATAATGAAACCGAGTAAGATCAGCAAGGGGGTGAAAGAGGCTAGCGAAGAGGAAAGGTCCAAGTGCTGAACCCTGGATCCTCCAACATTAGGAGTCATGGAGTGGGGAGGAGCCAACACAGGGGTGAAGAAGCAGCTCTGATTCAGGAGAGAACCCCAGAGTGTGGTGTTCTAGAGTCATGCAAAGAGAGAACTTTAATGAGGATGGAGTGACAGACCCTGTCAAATGCTGCTGAGAGATCGAGAAATATTAGCCGTGAAAACTGACCATTGTGTTTAGCAGCACAAGATTTGCTGGTGAACTTGACAAGTGCAGTTTTGGTGTAGAGGAAAGAGGCAAATTAGAGCTGATTGAAGTGGCCTTAAGAGAGAATGAAAGGAGAGAAATTGGAGATATTAACTCTTTCAAGGAGTTTTTCTATAAAGAGGAGCAGATAAGTAGAGTAATGGCAAGAATAAGAAGTAAAGGGAAGTATTTTTAAGAATGGAGGAATAGCTGTTATTCCTGTAAGCTGAAGAGAATATTTAGTAGGAAGGGGGAAAATGATGGCAGGAAAGAAAAGGAAGAATTGCTGGAGCAACATCTGGGTAAGCTAGAAGGAGTGGGATCCAGGACTTAAGCAGAGGAGTAGACCTTAGATAGGAGCATGGCCTTAATAACAGGAGGGAAGGTAGAATATATGGGTGCAGATGAAGGTAGGTGGGGAGATGTGATGGTGAAAGCACATGTGGAAGTTCTCTTCTGATGCTTCTGTTTTCTCAGTGAATAAAAAGAAAAATGATCAGCTGAGAGGGAGATTAGGAAAGGAGATGTTAGAGATTTAAGGAGAAACGAGAAGGTATTAAATAGTCACCATGAGAGTTGAAACCTGAATGATAGGGAGTATAGAAAGTTTGACAGGCAACATGAAGAGTCCCCCTGAGGTTCCCAGGAGAAAAAGGGGGTGAACATTTGACAGTTTGCTAAGCCCAGGCTGTACGCTGAGGCTCTTTCATGCCTTATCTCATTTAGCCCTCACTATAACTTTAAAAGGTGTGTATTATTCCAAGATAATACCTAGGTGAGCATATAATATCCCAGCTGAGAAAACCAAGGCGAAAAGGCTCTCTTGGCCAAAGACTTGGGGGTCAGTATTTAGCAAAGGTAGAATTCAAGCTCCAATCTGACTTCAAGCTGCTTTCTCCTACATAATCTATAAGATATAAAATAAAGATACCACCTCTGCCCTCTTGGAACTTATTTTAGTAACAAAAATAAGACATATACATATCATAGTGTAAGATTAAGTGCTATAAACAAGATACAGAAAAACTGCTGTGGCAGTTGAGGAAGAAAAGCTTCCTTGTTGCTAGTGAGTCATAGCCAAAGGGAAGAAGAGAACAGGAAAGACTACCAGAGTGATATCTAAATCCAAAGCCATGGGGGCCCAAAGTAAAGTTATTACCTAAATGTTTGTTGAATGAGTATTTGAATGAGTGAGAATGAAACCATTGCTTCAATTTCTCCCTCATTTATTTTTATTCATATTTATCAGTATAAAATTTAATTATTATTTGCTTTACTTCATGTTATATGAAGAAGGACCACCTAATTGAATGATACCTTCTCATAGGCTTGATGCTCCATTATTTACAGCACTTGTAATTGGTATATATAGAGAGAATGTTAACACTCATATTTAAACTTTGAGTTATACCACTGCCTTTCATGCTGTCTCCTAAATAGAAATTCATCTATTTCAGTATGCCTTGCTGCTTGGAACCCAACTGAACATCGGTTGGAGAGAAACCTAATATCAGCAAGTCTATTGGTATGGTCTCAACATCAGTGAGATTATTTCATATGTTTTAACTCCTACATGCACTTAGCCTCAAGCAAAACAAAGAAAGTTTGCTTGATGATAAAGATGGGAGCCCAGTTTTACTGCTACGTGCTCTTCAAAGACTTTTTGAAGCCTCACCTGTGACGTACTTGGAGCCAGGCTATGGATATAAACAGTTACATAGCTCTGAAAATTGTCACATTTTTTAGGAAGGCACTAAAAAGAGCTGTCCTCATGTCTAGACTCTTCTTTTTATAATCAGCGTACTTACTGTTACCATATACTTTTGGTTATAGTGTGGTTTTAATTATTTAAGCAAAGTATGAAGCGTATCCTGTGGTTATGATGGGCATACATTTTTTTGGGAAGTCTGATTTTATTTTAATAGGAGTATCTTTCTCTGATATAGTTAAACGTTTCACTTTTATTTCTGCTTGGTTTAAGTTTTTCTCATCGTATATACTTTACCTTTGCATAATCACTCAGTAATTCCAATTTGCACAATTTTTTTTAAATCATGGGAGTCAAGTTTTAATTCTGAAGTTTAATCCTGAAGTAACTGTAGTTGCCTGTAAAATATCATTTGATAATGTGTACATTCATCATTCAAATAAATGTTGTCTTTAAAGAAAAACACTTGCCTTATGTGATTTTTTTTTTTTCTGGAGTCAATGAACTCTTGAATAACAGACATAGTCTTAGGGTTTTTAGAGTTCCTAATTTAACGTTTATGCATTCTGGATCCCACCACTTCATCATGTTAGCCAAACTCTCAACCCCCAAACTCACTTCCCTCATCCTCAAGACTTATCCAGCCAATACTTTCCCCCAGGGCACTCATTCTCTCCTTCCACACTCTAAATCCAGCTGTCAGTTTTCTCTGTTCCAGCATTTCAATTATTGAGAAAATAAAATCTTGCTCATTGGCTACCACAGACTTACTCTCCCCATTTTCTCTTAGACTGTGTATGCTGTTTGACATCTTTTTTTTTTAATTGTGGTTTAAAAAAACATGTAACATAAAATTTACGATCTTAACCATTTTTAGTGTACAGATCAGAAGTATAGAAGTAAGTATATTCACATTGCTATGCAACAGATCTCCAGAACTCTTTCATCTTACAAAACTGAAGCTCTTTATCCATTAAACAGTAACTCCACATTCCCTTCATCCTTCAGCCCCTGCCAACCACCATTCTACTTTCCATTTCTATGAATTTGACTACTTTAGATACCTCATATAAGTGGAACCATACAGTATTTGTCTTTTTGTGACAGGTTTATTTCACTTAGTATAGTGTCTTCAAGGTCCATCTATGTTGTAGCATGTGTCAGAATTTTTCTTCAGACTGAAAAATATTTCACTGTATGTATATACAATATTTTTTTAATCCATTCATCCATCAGTGGACATTTAGGTTGTAATGCTGCTATGAACATGGGTGTGTGGATATCTCTTCAAGACATTGCTTTCAGTTCTTTTGGATATGTACCCAGAAGTAGTATGCTGTTTGGTATCTTATTCATTCACAGTCAGTACCGGTTTCATTTCTACAACTCATCTGTTCATGCACCTCAAGCCATCTGCTCTATTATACCTTCATCTCTACTCTATTCTCCTTCCTTATCATAGCAGAGGATGAAAACATCACAGGATAACTCTATTTCCTCTCCCTTCACCTCCAAGCTTATCTATACCCACTCATCCTTATTCTCATTTCCACCTACCACTTTTTACAGACTATACAGTTCTCTTCTCATCCCTTTCGGTTTCTTCCAGGATATTGCTCCCTCAGTAATACCATCTCTCATCACTGGCTTCTTCTTTCCACCTACAAATATGTTCAAGCCAGTACCCATTCAGCTGTAAGTGACAGAAATCCATCTCACACTGGCTTAAACCAAAAAGGAATTTTATTATGTCACATGAGAGAAAAGGTCAAGCGTGCAGCTGGCTTCAGTCAAAATGGGAATTAACTATTCAAATCATATCCTCAGGACTCTGTTCCATTCCCTGGTTCTGTTTTTTCTTGCTGGACTCATTCTCTGATAGACATTCCCTAAAAACTGGCAAAATGTTTGTTGACGATGCCAAGCGCACATCTCGTCAGCTTAGCATTCCAGCACAGCGAACTTCTCTTGTCCAATAGCTCCTGCAAAAGTGCATTAATTACCTCTGATTTGTCCAACTAGGGTCACATGTCCCCATTTCAACCACTTACTAGGATGAGAGCAGTGAAATAAGCAGATGACAAGGCCTAGGCTGCTTGTCCAGGCTTAGAGCTACGGATAGGATTGATCTACTTCAGTTGTTCTCAAGTGGGGTACTCACACCTCTTCCCCACAGAGGACATTTGGCAATGTCTATAGACATTTGTGATTGTTACAGCTGGAGGAGGGGAGTGCTACTGGCATCTAGTGGGTAGAAGTCAGAGATGCTGCTAAACATCTTACAGTGCACAGGACAGCCTCCAAAACAAAGAACTGTCTGTTCAACGTGTCAGTAGTGTTGTATTTGAGAAACCGTGGTCCACCTGAACCACATGGAACTGTGGAAAAGAGGAAAAATCAGGGGCCCAATTCCAGAAGAAGGGGCCCAGTTAAAGCAACAAATATCCACTGCCAAACCTGAAAACAAATGCTCCCCAAACCATCCATGCTTTCTATCTTAAACTATCTCCCTTCTCTTTACCACTAAATTTTCTGAAAAAGGGGTTGACCTTAGCTGATTTACTCATTTCATTTATTCACTTAACAAACAATTGTAGAAATCATTCTTGTGTGCTAAGCAATGTTTTAGGTTGTGGGATATAGCAGTGATAAATGGACATGTTCTCTCATGTAGCTTTTATTCTAGTGAAGAAAGGCAGACAACAAGCAGATTGTCAGATGGAAATAAAATGAAAAAATAAGTAAAATTTTAAAAATTATATGAAGCAGAGAAAGAGGAAAGGAAGTTCTGAATGGACATGCAATTGTAAATAGTGGTCAGAGAAGGCTTCACTGAGAAGATCACATTTAAGCAAAAAAACTCAAGGAGATGACGGAGGTAGCCATGCAGATAGATATCTGGTCAGAAAGTGTTCCAAGCAAAAGAAACATTAGGTGAAAACAAAAAAACAGCAGAACAAACAAAAACAAAAAACAAACAAACCAACCAAAAAAAATCAAAGAGGGACTATGTCTGCTGCATTTGGAGAAATTTGTTTGCATGCTTATGGTAAAATCCAGTAGAAAGGGGGGAAATAATGATTCTGGAGAAAGAGGGGAATTCCTGGAGTGATGTCTTTGAGCAAGTAAGAACAAATTGAATCTAGTGCACTAGTGGAGAAGTTAGCCTTCGATAAGGGTGTGAACAATATAACCATACTAAGAGGACATAAGGAAACTATATAAACCAGATAGAGGTATTGGGATTAAGTAATGAGAGAAGTTTATGGAAGTTTTCTTTGATTTTTTTCTATTTTTTCTGGAAAAAAAAAAGAAGTGAAGCTATAAACAGAGACTAAGAATGATGGAGGAGAAGTCAGAGTTCAATGTCAAAATAAAAAATTTGAAATAGTCACTTGGAAGAATGAGAGAGTAAATGGACTAGGTAACTATAGTAAGAACACCAGGCAGCGTTACAAAGGTCCATTTGAAATGAGTTGTCATTAAACAGACTAGTTCTCATGGATATGTGTTTTTCTCCAACCACGTTCAGTTTCATGGGTACAGGGGCAAAATTATGGAGAAATGAATCTAACCAAGACTGTTCATTTAATAAATATGATAAAGTGGGAGAAGGGTAAGGAAGCTGAGGTTGTATGCAAGATAGTGATTATAATGATCGACCATGGAATTTAACCTGGTAAGGATGAAAGTGAGGACACTAAGGGGGTTTGAGATTGAAAGATGGTGGTAAGATCAGTGGACTGTAGGTACTGAGAGATACAAAGATTGTTGGGATCAGGGTACTAGAGGTGAAATAGAAGGATAGGATTGGTGGTTAGACAGTGGGATGGCCAAAATTATGAAGGGATTATAGTAATTGATGGTGACAGGGTCTAAGGTATGGCCATGGGCATAAGTGGCAGAGTAGAAGGAAGAACAAGATCGTTGGCAGAGAAGAGGTCAAGGTGCCGAAAGGCCAGGTATTTGGAAAATACCATCACTGTGAATATCAAATCACTGAGGACTATGACAGGAGTAACAGTAGAGGAGTTTGCCATGAGCTAGGAGCTAAAACCTTCAAGATATGAGGGAAAAAAGCAGATGTTAGGAGATTAGTGTAAAAAGATGTGGTAATGAGTGGCATATTCTGATAGCATGTGAGGTAAGCCTGGGGAATTGAATCTTCTATTCCCTTTTCCATGGCCTACCATGATCTGGCTTCTTTTTCCATTGCTCTGTTGAGAATATCTTGAAAGGATAATATCAAATCCTTGATAGAGTGGTATTAAAGTATTAAAAAGGAGGTGTGGTAAGTGATGTGATCAAAGTAGATGTTTCTTGCAGTAGAGTCTTGGGAGAGAGTCTAATGGAAACGAATGGAAAATTAAGAACATATCTGGCCTTTGGGACACTGCCCTTTCTCAACTAGTGAGGGTAGGAAGTGAGACTTGAATAAAAGGGACAAATGAAGTAAGACAGTATTCTGGATTGTTTGTGTGAGCTAAGGCTGTACATGTTGAGTGATATAGGTTTGCTGGACTGTGTGTACATGGGTTTCCAACAGTGAAAGTACACTGAGTAGAGATAGTTTTCAACCTTGAGTGTCTTTACTCCACCATGAATCATATCTATGCATGGAGGAGAAAAGAGCTAGCATATTTACTGAAATATCTGCTACAATATCTTTTCAACCCTCATCCACCTCTCCTCTCTACAGCATTTGATATTTGGAATTACTCCACTCTCCATACGACTTGTTCCGACTCTTGCTTTAGAAATGAGTGGCTCTTGTTTCTACTAATTTTTAAATCTGGAGTTCTTGTCTTAGGAACCACAGACCTCCAAAAATTCGTGGCTAGAACTGTATTTCAGTATAACCAGTTTTCTTTGTAATCCTATGTACTTTATTTTTTACATCTAAAAAATAATTCTGAGAAGAACAAAAATGTTAAAAACCTCTGGTTGATAAGTCAGACAGAAAAAGACAAATGCTGTATGTTATCATTTGTATGTGGAATCTAAAAAATAAAACAAAAGAATTAATATAGGGCTTCCCTGGTGGTGCAGTGGTTAAGAACCCGCCTGCCAATGCAGGGGACACGTGTTTGCGCCCTGGTCCCAGAAGATCCCACATGTCGCAGAGCAACTAAGCCCATGCGCCACAATTACTGAGCCTGCGCTCTAGAGCCCTCGAGCCACAACTACTGAGCCCACATGCCACAACTACTGAAGCCTGCATGCCTAGAGCTCATGCTCTGCAACAAGAGAAACCACGGCAGTGAGAAGCCCACGTACCGCAACGGAGAGTAGCCCCCACTTACTGCAACTAGAGAAAGCCCGTGTGCAGCAATGAAGACCCAACACAGCCAAAAATAAAAACAAATAAATTAATTAATTTTTAAGAAATGAATGAATATAACAGAACAGAAACAGACTCACAGATATAAGGAACAAACTAGTGGTTACCAGTAGGGAGAGGGAGGGGGTGAGGGACAAGATAGGGGTAGGGTACTAAGAGGTACAAACTACTATGTATTAATAAATAAGGTACAAGGGTATATCATACAGCACAGGGAATATAGCCAATATTTTATAATAACTTTAAATGGAATATAATCAATAAAAATTTTGAATCACTATGTTGTACAACTGAAACTAATATTGTACATCAACTATACTTCAACAAAAAATTTTTAAAACCTCTAGATGAATCCTTATCTTTCTATTGTTTATTGTACATGTTCTCCCTTAGCAGACCCAACAATTCCTGAGATTTTTAACCCTCTTCCATCCATTTCCTTTTCAGAAGTCCTCTTTATGGGCCTTACTAGAAGTCGAGCTTCATAATCAACAAACTACCTATATTCCCAAACTTTTCCTAGAACATTCCCACACCTCCTGGCTGTCACGAAACTCCATTTGTCCCATGACCATAACTTTCTCAGTTAAAAATCCAAATAGCCTTTGACATCCTCCCTTGATCAGGCTACCCTCCCTCCTCCATATTAATTTCCTGTTACTGCTATAACAAATTACCTTGAATCTTAAAACAACACAGATTTTTGTTTTAACAATTCTGGAGGTCAGAAGTCTAAAATGAGTATTACAGGGCTGGACCAAGGTGTTGGTGGGACTGACTCCTTCTGAAAGCTCCAGAAAAGAATCTGTTCCTTGCCTCTCCCAGCTTCTAGAGGTAGCTGGCATTCCTTGGCTTATGGCAGCATCCCTCCAATCTCTGCTTCAGACATTGCCTTTTCCCACTTGTTCTGTTGCCTTCCTCTTATAAGAACCCCTTTGATTATGTTGCCCACCCAGATAATACAGGATAATCTCCCCACCTCAAACTCCTTAATTTAATCACACCTGCAAAATCCCTCTTGCCACATAAGGTGACATATCACACGTCGTGGGGAATAGGATGGGGACATCTTGGGGGCCATTATTCTGCCTATCACACACCCCCATTTCTCTCATCTTTGAATTCTTACCTTTCCCTCCCCCATACTTCTTATTTCAATAAATAGCACTACCATTCATTTTGAATCCTCGGGCTAACTATTGATTCCCTTCTTTTTCTCACCACTAACTTTAAGAAAGAAATTAACCAAAATCCAATGCTTGAGCTAATTTTGTTCATCTCCAATATCTTTCTTAATTGTCTACTTTATCCCCAGTCACAGTCGCCACCAAATCCCACCCAGATGATGGCAAAAGCCTCCTTGCTGGTCTCCGCTATTGCCTTATTCCTATCCAGTCTCTATACTATAGACAGAATCATACTTTTTAAAATGCAAATTTGATTTAGTCACTCTCTTTTAAAAAATCTTTCAGTGGCTTAGTGTATCTCAATTCAACATAAAGAAATTGGTTCTTCATATTCCCTGTACACTGTGCATGCTGCCTGCAACTGTTGCTTCAACAGAGAGAGCAGGCATTTCTTTAGGTGACCTACCCACGTGGATTCTTGAGAAGGGGAAAAGTCGTGCAGGGGTGTATAAAAGCGAACTTGTGAGAATCCACCGCCTTTGTCTGGAACTGCCCATCCTCCCACGCGGAATACATCAAGGAGCTGAAAGCGCTGCCAGATTTTCCTGCTGTATCTGGATCTCTAAGCTGGTCTTTGGGAGTGATACTTGTTAGAAGCAATGCAAACTGGGAGTAAACAAGACCTTGCTCACCAAGGGGAAGTTGTGGTCAAAAGGTTTTTGTCCCGGAACCTCCGCCACGCTTCCCAGACCCTGGGAGCGGAACCGGCTGTGTGGTACGTCTCTCGGCTGCACTTCCCCCTGACTTCGATTTTCTCCGAGATCGCATCTGGTTACTAGAGGCCCTTGGGGAGGATGCGAGCCACTTCTCCGAGGAGCCAGGAGCCTCTCCTGCCGCCAGCGCTGCCTACCTCCTGTCCCGGAGGAGCCCTCCTGGCGGTTCTGGTGCTGCTCGCGCTGCCGGCGGCCTGGGGTGAGATGCGGGCGGGCGTGGGAGCGGGCGCGGCGGGCACTACCTCGTTGGCCCTCGCGTCCGAAGTGTCTCAACATGCGTTAAGCGCGCGAGAAGGCAAGTCGGCTCCGGGATTCCCTCTGTGTCCCGGGACCCTGGTGGCACTGGTCAAATTCCTCTCTTCGGGGGGCTTATGTTGTGCTCAGCGCAGACGATGAACAGGTGCTGCACGGAATTGCTTGCCTTTGTGTTAATACAGAGACTGGCTTATAGCAGTGTGGCGCTGATCACAGGGAAAGAAAGGGGGGTTGGAAATTCGACAAACTTGGGTTCTAATCCTAGAAACATATTAATTGTGAGGAAAGTTACTACACGTGTTTCGTCGTCTGTCAATGCGAATACTGATCTCTGTACCTCATGGGGTTGGTACCTAAATGGCATAAAGCGTGTCAAAGGTCTAACACAGGGCCTGCCACTTGATTTCTATCGTCATTACTTCAGCTCTTTGTTCACGAAGGTGTTTGGACAAGCAGTCCAGGGGTTGCAGTTATCACCTGAAAAGTGCCCTGCATCTGGCTATATTCACCCCACCCACACCCCAAACAACCACTGCCATCATTACAGATCCCAGGTGCTTGGGGTTAGAAGAGCTAGCTAAGCCGCAGAACCCTCAGTGTAACGGTTACCAGTAGAAGGAAAGTGTGGAGATGTTTACATATTGTCCCATTTTAGTCAATTGTTTAGAACAAAACTATCATGAAAATTTTGACGTGGCATCCTCCCTTCCTTCCGTTAGCTTCAAACAGGTAAACAGAGATTAGAGCCCTTCTCTTCTTATTTTTTACTTTCCTAGAAGTCTTCTTAGTTGCTTAGACTTGTGTCAACATCTTGGTTGAAGTGACAGTCTTTTTTTGTCCAGCCTCTTGACAACGCAGTTTGTTCTTCGCTGTCACTAGATGTTTTGCATTCATTATTTGATTGTGCCTTCTCTTCTAAGAGGAAAAGGGAAACCAAGTTTCCAAAGAAATTGTTATTAATATCTTATCTCCTTAGATGTCATAAAAGAACCTGTTCGGTGAAGAAATGGGATAAAACCTAAAGCTTTATTTTCAGAGGTGAAGCATGCCAAGTAAATTAAGCAATCTGTGCTTATAATTTTTGTGGACTTTGTGGGTATCTGGCCCCCTTCTTTCTGGAATGTTGTTGTAGCCTGTCCGTGTTTATTAAATTACTATTATAGTACAATCCCAGACACTATTTTTTTTTCAATGTCAATTTATCTCTTTATTTTTAATGTAACATTTGTTCAATTTATGGAACTAATTTTTTTAACACCTTTATTAGAGTATAATTGCTTTACAATGTTGTGTTAGTTTCTGCTGCATAACAAAGTGAATCAGCTATATGTATACATATACCCTCATATCCCCTTCCTCTTGCGTCTCCCTCCCACCCTCCCTATCTCATCCCTCTAGGTGGTCACAAAGCTCCGAGCTGATCTCCCTGTGCGAGGCAGCTTCTTCCCACTAGCTATCTATTTTACATTTGGTAGTGTATATATGTCAGTGCTACTTTCTCACTTCGTCCCAGCTTACCCTTCCCCCTCCCCGCCAGACACTATTAATTACAAAAAAAATTTCCTAAGGTCATCATAATAACTTCAAAATGTGAAACAGCCTAAACTAAACTATCTAGTAATTTACTTGCCAAAGTAATTTAGCTAAAGAAAATGCTGATGGAATGCTGACAGTGTGCACAGCACTTTGGAGTTTGAAAGAAATGTAAGAGAGAGCTATGCCTCCAAGGTGTATGCATACAGGGTGGTATGGTGGTGGGTTTTTATGAAATCTCCTTAATTAGGAGGCCAGGGTTCTGGTTTGTCCAGCCTCTGCTACTTACTAGCTGGGAGCCTTGAACCCAGCAAGTCAATTAACATTCCTGATCTTGAGGGTCCACACATATAAAATAAACATAATTGACATTCTGCTATCTTAGAGGGTTATTGTAAAAATCAGATGAGATAGTGTACGTGACAGGGTTTTATAACCTGAAAATCCCCATGGGGATCTACAAAACCATGACTAGGAAGTCACACAAGAGCCTGAAGGCCATGGGGTGATTGAAAAGGGAGACAGCTCCAGTGATCTTCACCTGAGTGGAAGCAGCATGGCTTTAACAGCACTAGAGGAGTGAATCCCCCCAAAAAAAAAGATTGTAAAGCATGTTTCACAGGTATATTTATTTTACATAAAAGTTAGCACACTAGTTAAGCATTACTAGGACCACTTTGAACATAGAGCAGACTCTGGCACCCTCACTGGGTCCTCGGGTCAGATCTCACTGTTACCCTGGTGTGGAAAGATGCAAGGTAGAAAGGAGGGGCATTCCAGTTGGCTTTCTGTAATTTGTGACCTATTTCAGTTTACATATGCTCAGATGAGTAGATTTATGTTACCTAGCTTTATCTAATATAACCTTCACAATGGGACAAGTAACTTCAAAATTTTCCTGCATAGAAACAATAATTCTAATAGGACCAACTCAAGCAAACAATTGAACGGCATAGCTGACAATCTCCTCCACACACACAGCCATTAAGAGGAAGAAACCCTGTCGGTTTAATCATAACTGACCAAAAGTTGACAAAAACAAAAAAATATCTAGAAAGTATCAAGAAGACAAGTTGAAATGTAGCTTTATATTCACTACTGGTAACAGAGAAACTTACTGTGATTCTATTTGTTCCAATATGATCATATTAAGTCATCATGATTAACAAAGCATTTAAAATGTTTTTCATCTGTTTCATATTCTTTAAAGTTCAATTTATATATAATATATATTGGTATATACCTAAAATTATTAAATATACATGTTTAAATATATTTAACATTTAAATATACATAATAAAACATGTTACATATAAATTAACAATATAATTATGTTATATTCTGTAATATAACATACTGTTTTATATACATAAATTGTTATATTTATATTATAAAACATATGCTATATTTATGCTCTTATATAATATAGCATGTATGATTACATTGTATATTGCAAACATATAATTATATATAATAGCTTTATTAAGTTATGTAATATATATTATAATGTAATATCTAATATTAACTTCTTATAGTTTGTATAGATTATATATAATATATATTAACCTATATAATACATAATGTGCATATTAAATATTATATATTATTTAATACCAAACTATACCAAAGTATATATTATATTATGCCATATAGAAAATCTAATGTATATTATACATTATAACAAAGTATGTAGTACATAATATTATATAATATATAATACACCAAATATATAACATTTAATATATATCACAAAATATATAAATATATTTAAATATTTAAATATAAAATATATAAAAAATTTAAAAGTGCATGCTCTTTTTTTCTTTAACTTACAGAGTCACTTAAGCAAAACATTCTCAGGTCCCTTCAATAAAGAGCAGAATATGCAGTATGGGGAGCAGAGCATACTCCAGGTTGTCAGCTGATGTTTGAACAGACATGGAAGAAATAATGGATAGTTTGTACTTATAGTATAGAATAAATCAACCTGCCTTGAGTAGAAGTTTTGAGTCAGGTGTATTTCAAAGTGGACTGTGTCATCCAAGACAAAAATCACAATGAGATGACACTATACATCCACCAGAATGGCTAAAATTTTAAAAACTGACCATGCCAAATATTGGTTATAAGGCGAAGTAACTAGAATTATCATGCATTGCTCATTGGTAAAATGATACAACCACTTTGGAAACAGAGTTTTGGCAGTTTCTTAAAAGGTTAAACACACATGTATCTAAGCATTTCACTCCTAGGTATTTACTCAAGAGAAATGAAAGCTTATGTCCTCATAAAGACTTGTTCATGAATTTTTATAGCGGCTTTATTTGTAACAGCCAACAACTGGAAACAATTCAAAAGTCCTTCAACAGCTGAAAGGGTAAACTGAATTAAGGTGTATTTTTGCAACTGAATGTTATTCAGCAAACAAAACAAAACAAAACCATGCAAATTTTTATATGCAACACCTGGATTATTCTCAAAATAATTATTCTATGTGAAAGCTAGACAAAAATAAAAAGTACAAACTGAGTGATTCAGTTTATATGAAATTCTAGAAGTCAGATCAATCTGTGTAAGAGGAAGCAGGTTGGAGGTTGACTAGAGAAGGAGATAGAGAGATGGATGGATTACAAAGAAACATTAGGAAACTGTAGGGAGTGTGATGGAAATGTTTGTTGTCTTGATTATGGTGGTCATTTCATGGTGCATACATATGTCAAGAGTCATCAAGTTGTACACTTACTGTATTTAATATATCTTAATAAAGCTATACAAAAAGGTTTTTTGTAAACTCTTGTAGATCTTGAGTTTACAGAGTTCATATTAATATAGTTATCATAGGAACCAGCCATAATTTGAGGGATTGGCAATGAAGGAGGAAAAAGAGACTAGATCAAGCTTTCTCAGGTGAAGTTTCATATAGTCCTTTTTATTTGGGATATTATCCAAATTTGAATTTTTAATTATTCTATATACTATACCCAGAACTCAGGTAAGAATTTTAGGTAATTAAAGGAAAGTAATGCCCTTCCAAGAACTATCCATTCCATTTGCTTTTTTGTTTTAGATCTCTGTCTTCTCCTTGTGAGCTTTGCTGTGACATTCAGCCTCTCCTAGTAAAACTTTTGGCACCAGAAGGTCCATTTGGAATCTCTTCCCTTGTCCAGCATCAATGGATGAGACGAATATCAAAATTACACTCATCCCACATATCAACTAAAGAAAAGGTGAAGACATAACATTTGAAATCGCAGGAGTTGTTTTTTATTTGGTAGCTTTTTCCTGTTTGTCACGGTGGTTCTCAAAGTGCTGTTGTCTATCAAAATCACCTGTGAAGCTTTTTAAAAAGATAGTTTCGCAAGCTGTAACCCACAACCACGAAATTAGAGCTTTTAGGGATATAGCCCAGACTCTTGATTTTTTAAAGTTTTGTAGGTAATTCATCATTCATCTATTCATTGCAACAAATATGCACAGACTACTTATAATTGAGTGCTAGGCACCTGGACTAGGTATTAGTTTAGAGGAGCAAAAATCATGGGGTTTCTTTGCCTTCATATTATGCATGTCTAATATGCATGTCTAATACTTATTGAGAGAAATAGATATTTTTAAAAGCACATAAATATAAAAAGCACAACTTATAGTAAGTGATATAAAAGGAAAAGTAAAGGGTCCAATTAGAAATTATATGGGGGTGGGCAGAGGGAAGTAGTCCAGATGCAAAATCCCTGGGAGGGTCAGGGAAGGCTTCAAAAAGGAAGCAGCATTTTAGCAGAGACCTGGAAGAAGAGTGAAAGTCAGAATGAAGATAAAAGTAATCACATGGAGGGAATATCACAGAAAGAAGAAAGAACATATATCTTAAAGAAGGGGGAGAATGGGTTGTGGCGAGGAAGGACTACAGCTCAGTCAGAGGAGACAGTGGTACAAGATGAGGAAAGAAACACAGGCAAGGGCACTCATGCTTAACAACTGCTGGTTTAATAAAGAGAATGTGTAGTGATAGATATAAGACTGTCTAATATTAGGAAAAAATAAGTAAGAAATATGAGCTTTCTTGGGTCACCATCCTTTGCTTAAGTAGGGTACACAGATTAAGTCCCCTAATTCTGATTAAGGCCATTAAACAGGAAGAAGCAACTTAGCAACTCTGCAGGCCTAATGGATAGTTGGATCCAGTTTCTTCAGGAATTCTCATGTCTGTCAGTGGTCCGGTGGGAACCATGATAGAACTCATGGGTTGCAGAGATTAAATCCCAGTCTGAATCTGGGACACACTCATTCAGGAGACCTTCTGAGATCACTGGTCACTGAGGTCCTTCAGGGCTTTTCCAACTAGATAAGTTTATTCTAAACTAGCTCTGTACACCTAGGTAGAAAATAAGCTCTTGGAAGCAAAGTGAGCATGCCCACTTTTGCAGAATATTCGAATCTACCTGTTAGCATCTACCTTTCTCTATGGATGATAACTATAACGACAATTTATTAAGTGCTTTCTATGTATAAGATGCTACTAAATGCTATGCATCTTTGACCCTCTCAGCGAAAGTACTAGGTAAATATTATTATCACCTTTATGAAAGTGAAACTGAGGCTCAGAGAAATTTAAGCAGCTCATCTAAGACCCCACAGCTAGTAAGTAGAAGACATTGGATTCAAGGCCAGGTCTCTACAAATTCAAACGTTTTAACACCATGTGCCATTATCTTTTGTGTTAGTTTCTTATTGCTGTTATAACAAATTACCACAAACTCAGTGGCTTAAAACAACAGAAATTTATTCTCTTAAAGTTCTGGAGGTCAAAATCTACAATGGGTCCATAGGGTTGTGTTCTTTCTGGATGCTCAAGTGGAGTGTAGGTTTCCTTGCTCTTTCTACCTTCCAGAGGCAGCGTACATCCTTTGGCTCATGGTCCCCTTTCTCTACTTTCAAAGTCAGCAGTGCATCATTTTCAAATCTTCTTCGGTCTCCTTTTATCCTTTGCTTCTTTCCTATAAGGACCTTTGTGATTAAATTTAGGGTCCATCCAAATAATGCAGGATGATCTTCCCATTTCAAGGTTTTTAACCGAATCACATCTGCAAAGCGCTGTTGCCATCTTATGTAACATTCACAGTTTCCAAGGATTAGGGCATGGATGTTTTGGGAGCTCATTATCTAGCCTATCACATATTTCCAAAATTTTAGCTGAACCTGATGAGGGAATCCATCGCCATTAAGATCCAGGTTAGCAGCAAATGGTTACAGCCCAGCAAACAGCCTGCAGTGTGTACGTTGATTATGACTAGTGTTAGTTTAAAATGTATGTAGAATTTAAGTACATGATAATGATAGAACAAAAGAGAGGAGGGAAGTAAATGGAGTTAGCATTTTCTATGATTCTTGCATTGTTGGGGAAGATATAATTGTTAATTACCTGCTACTATGTTAAGGATGCACATTATCTTTAAAGGAACAATAAAAGTAGATTATTATTATGTTCATAATAATCTAATAAAAATAAATAAGTAAAATAATAAGTATAATTGATAATCAATAAGAAGGCAAAATAGAAGAGAATAAAGCACATAGAAAACATAGGATAAATAAAAAACAAATAGTAAGATGATTGATTGAATCCCAAAGACATCAACAATTATATTAAATATAAACAGACAATTCCACTTTAAATACAAAGATTGTCATACTACTGCATTTCCCAAACTGTGGGTTGAGGTGCCCTGGGGGCCTTCATAAATTCACAGAAGACCTAAGGAATATTTTAAATTTTCAGTGGAAACACAGCAATATTTGATAGCTCTCACGTATTTTGCAAACTGCTAGCTCAGAGTAGCTCCCAGTTGCATTAGGTTGCAGAAAGTTCCGCTTGGTGACATCAAATCTTTGCAAAGCTGGGTTTTCAGCAGTGACTGTGATAAAGAAAAAGTACCAAATGAAAATTAATGGTATAGGAAATTAAGTGGCAGTTTACAATCTGATTCCAAGGTTTGGGATGTTGAGCAGTGTCTAACATTCTATTATTAAGAATTATGGTGGGCACAAGACTTATTAAGCTGTTTGGGTCCAGTTATTTAATAAATAAAACTGTTAAGTATTTCTTTTTTGGCTAGGAATGACGTGAAAAAATTACTAAGACCTCAAGAGCACTGTGAACTTAGTTTGGGAACCTCTATCATAATTAATTAAAAATAAAAACTACAGGGAATTCCCTGGTTGCCAAGTGGTTAGCACTCCATGCTTTCACTGCCAGGGCCCAGGTTCAATCCCTGGTCAGGGAACTAAGATCCTGCAAGCTGTGCTGTGCAGCCTAAATAAATAAATATATAAATAAAAGAATAAATAAAAGTAAAAATAAAAACTATGTGTTCCATACAAAACAAATAATATACATGTTCAGAGACAGAATGAATGAATATAAAAAGATGGAAAACACATTATGCAAAAATGAACCAAAAGAAAGCTGATTTGACAAATGTGGCATTATGACAATCTTTGTCTTTAAATTATCATTGTGTGTTTATATTTAAAATAGTTATAGATATATTGAGGACTAAATCTACAAACTTGTTATTTGTTTCTTAATTGCCTTATAAATAAAGCAGACAAAATAGAATTTGAGGCAAGATTCATTACTAGAGATAAAGAGAGATATGTTCTAATTATAAAAGAGTCTATCTACTAGAAAATATAATTTTAAAATATATAAAGATACATTACTGTACCTAAATAAAAATGTTAAAAATATGTATATATTAATATATAAAAGTAAAAGAATGGACAGAGTTAGAAAAAGAAATAAGACAAATGTACAATAGATGGAACATTATCTGGTAGAATAAGCAGACCCCCAACAAATCAGTAAGTGTGTAGAAGATTTAAACAAATATTAACAGATTGTGCCTCACTGATATACCCAGGGCACTGCACCCTCTACGACAGACACATATTTTTTACAAATACATACACATACAGTTATCTCAGTTGATCATACGCTGAGCCATAAAACAAACTCAATCAATCTCAAAACTTGATAATAAATATACAGCTAGAAACATTCCTCAAATGGTTGTAAATTCTGAAAAACATTTCTAAGTAAACCATGGGTCATTGAAGAAACTACAATGGTCATTATCAAATATTTTAAACTGAAAAAAAAGAAAATACGACACATTAAAACTTGTGGAATACAGCTAAATCTATGCTTAGAATAAAAATAATAGTCTGAAGCTTTTTTTAGACTATGATAAGCTGAAAATAAAAAAATTCTAAGTAATTATATCAAGAAATTCATTTTTTAAAAAAGAACACCAAATAAACTCAAGAAACTTTTAGTAAAAATAAAATGAAGATAAACATAAATCAACAAAGCCAAAAGCTGGTTCTTTGAAGACTAAAAAAATTGACCAGTTAATTGATTGGTTTCAATCTATCCTCCATTATTTGAATTAATTAGTAGGGAGTGTGGGGAGGAACAACAGATTTTAAAAAAAAAACAGAAAAAAGAGATTTTTAAAACTAAAGTAAAATGGTATATTTCCAGCAGATATTTCTTCTTGATTACATATTGATTAACTCTAAACGGTATTTTTATTACTTTAACTTAAACCTATGAGGTCTTAAGGGGTAGTAGCTGAGTTTAATATTTAAAATATGCATTTAAAAATATGCTTTCATAGTTGTTGAGCTTTGTCTACAAATCATGTGCTGAAATTTCTTTTTGCTGACTTGGCAACAGACTTCCAACAGTGGTTACTGCTACAACTATGAAACATATTGGAGAAAAAAAGAGAAAGTAGCATAGAAATTTCTCCACTAGCTTTTTTTTTAAACTCAAACACAAATTGTTTACTTTATTTCTTTAACAATAAAACAGTAATAATGACACAATCATTTAGTTGTAACAAAGCCCTCAACAGAGCAAAATAAAAACAAAGGTAATTAAGGAGGCAGAGCTTCAGCTCAAGTTACTTGTCTCCTTTAAACAGGAAAAACTATCATTAGTCTAGTGGTTCTTGAACAGGTCTGCTCATTTGAGGAATGGGAGGAAGGAGAACTGGTGCTTAAAAGAAATAGCTACACCCAAAGCCCACCTCAGAACAATTACATGAGAATCTCTCAGGAGTGGGGCCCATTCAAAACTTTTTGAAGTGTTGTCAGCGTTTACAACTACAAGTCTAAAGTAATAAGCATTAAACACCATACCCTCAAAACAATCCAAAACCAAGGAATTAAAAAAAAAAGAAAAAGAAAAAGAAATATGAAAAATTTCTTTCCTCTTATCCTGGGAAAAGGGGGAAGGAAGCACCTATTCATTTCTCTTTCTTTTTTATCCAATTTTGATTGCCCAAAGTCAAGTTTAACAAATGTTAAATATTGGAACTTATGCAACTATCCTACCCAATAAAAATTTTCACTACTTTACATCTAGAAAGCTCTTTTAAAACAATACAATGGGGAAGGAGCTTCAAGATGGCAGAAGAGTAAGACGTGGAGAGACCTTCCTCCCCACAAATACATCAGAAATACATCTACATGTGGAACAACTCCTACAGAACACCTACTGAACGCTGGCAGAAGAACTCAGACCTCCCAAAAAGGGTCTCTGTGCTCCGACCGAGTGTCAGGGCTGTGCCTCTGAAGTGGGAGAGTCAAGTTCAGGACATTGGTCCACCAGAGACCTCCCAGATCCACATAATATCAAACGGTGAAAAACTCCCAGAGATCTCCATCTCAACACCAAGACGCAACTCCACTAAACGACCAGCAAGCTAAAGTGCTGGACACCCTATGCCAAACAACTAGCAAGACAGGAATACAACCCCACCCATTGGCAGAGAGGCTGCCTAAATTCATACTAAGTTCACAGACACCCCAAAACGCACACCAGATGTGGACCTGCCCACCAGAAAGACAAGATCCAAACTCATCCACCAGAACACAGGCACTAGTCCCCTCCACCAGGAAGCCTAAACAACCCACTGAACCAACATTAGCCACTGGGGACAGACACCCAAAACAACAAGAACTATGAACCTGCAGCCTGCAAAAAGGAGACCCCAAACACAGTAAGTTAAGCAAAATAAGAAGACAGAGAAACACACAGCAGATGAAGGAGCAAGGTAAACACCCACCAGACCTAACAAATGAAGAGGAAATAGGCAGTCTACCTGAAAAACAATTCAGAATAATGATAGTAAAGATGATCCAAAATCTTGGAAATAGAATGGAGAAAATACAAGAAACGTTTAACAAGGACGTAGAAGAACTAAGGAGCAAACAAACAATAATGAACAACACAATAAATGAAATTTAAAATTCCCTAGAAAGAATCAGTAGCAGAATAACTGAGGCAGAAGAATGGATAAGTGACCTGGAAGATAAACGAGTGGAAATAACTACTGTACAGCAGAATAAAGAAAAAATAATGAAAAGAATTGAGGACAGTCTCAGAGACCTCTGGGATAATATTAAACACACCAACATTTGAATTATAGGGGTCCCAGAAGAACAAGAGAAAAAGAAAGGGACTGAGAAAATATTTGAAGAGATTATAGTTGAAAACTTCCTTAATATGGGAAAGGAAATTGTTAATCAAGTCCTGGAAGCACAGAGAGTCCCATACAGGATAAATCAAGGAGAAACATGCCAAGACACATATTAATCAAACTATCAAATATTAAATACAAAGAAAAAATATTAAAAGCAGCAAGGGCAAAACAACAAATAACATACAAGAGAATCCCCATAAGGTTAACAGCTGATCTTTCAGCAGAAACTCTGCAAGCCAGAAGGGAGTGGCAGGACATATTTAAAGTGATGAAAGGGAAAAACCTACAACCAAGATTACTCTACCTAGCAAGGATCTCATTCAAATTAAATGAGAAGAGAAATTAAAATATTTACAGACAAGCAAAAGCTAACAGAATTCAGCACCACCAAACCAGCTTTACAACAAATGCTAAAAGAACTTCTCTAGGCAAGAAACACAAGAGAAGGAAAAGACCTACAACAACAAACCCAAAACAATTAAGAAAATGGTAATAGGAACATAAATATCAATAATTACCTTAAATGTAAATGGATTAAATGCTCCAACCAAAAGACATAGACTGGCTGAACGGATACAAAAACAAGACCCGTATATATGCTGTCTACAAGAGACCTACTTCAGACCTAGGGACACTTACAGACTGAAAGTGAGGGGATGGAAAAAGATATTCCATGCAAACGGAAATCAAAAGAAAGCTGGAGTAGCAATTCTTATTTCAGACAAAATAGACTTTAAAACAAAGACTATTACAAGAGGCAAAGAAGGACACTATATAATGATCAAGGGATCAATCCAAGAAGATGATATAACAATTGTAAATATTTAGGCACCCAACATAGGAGCACCTCAATACATAAGGCAAATGCTAACAGCCATAAAAGGGGAAATCGACAGTAACACAATCATAGTAGGGGACTTTAACACCTCACTTTCACCAATGGACAGATCATCCAAAATGAAAATAAATAAGGAAACACAAGCTTTAAAGGATACATTAAACAAGATGGACTTAATTGATATTTATAGGACATTCCATCCAAAAACAACAGAATACACTTTCTTCTCAAGTGCTCATGGAACATTCTCCAGGATAGATCAAATCATGGGTCGCAGATCAAACCTTGGTAAATTTAAGAAAATTGAAATCGTATCAAATATATTTCCCGACAACAACGCTATGATACTAGATATCAACTACAGGAAAATATCTGTAAAAAACACTAACACATGGAGGCTAAACAATACACTACTTAATAACCAAGAGATCACTGAAGAAATCAAAGAAGAAATAAAAAAATACCTAGAAACAAATGAAAATGAAAACACGACGACCCAAAACCTATGGGATTCAGCAAAAGCAGTTCTAAGAGGGAAGTTTATAGCAATACAATCCTACCTTAAGAAACAAGAAACTTCTCAAATAAACAACTTAACCTTACACCTAAAGCAATTAGAGAAAGAAGAACAAGAAAACCCCAAAATTAGCAGAAGGAAAGAAATCATAAAGATCAGATCAGAAGTACATGAAAAAGAAATGAAGGAAACAATAGCAAAGATCAATAAAACTAAAAGCTGGTTCTTTGAGAAGATAAACAAAATTGATAAACCATTAGCCAGACTCATCAAGAAAAAAGGGAGAAGACTCACATCAATAGAATTAGAAATGAAAAAGGAGAAGTAACAACTGACACTGCAGAAATACAAAGGATCATGAGAGATTAATACAAACAACTCTATGCCAATAAAATGGTCAACCTGGAAGAAATGGACAAATTCTTAGAAAAACACAACCTTCCGAGACTGAACCAGGAAGAAATAGAAAATACAAACAGACCAATCACAAGCAGTGCAATTGAAACTGTGATTAAAAATCTCCCAACAAACAAAAGCCTAGGCCCAGATGGCTTCAGAGGCGAATTCTTTCAAACACTTAGAGAAGAGCTAACACCTATCCTTCTCAAACTCTTCCAAAATATAGCAGAGGGAGGAACAATCCCAAACTCATTCTATGAAGCCACCATCACCCTGATACCAAAATCAGACAAAGATGTCACAAAGAAAGAAAACTACAGGCCAATATCACTGATGAACATAGATGCAAAAATCCTGAACAAAATACTAGCAAACAGAATCCAACAGCACATTAAAAGGATCATACACCATGATCAACTCGGGATTATCCCAGGAATGCAAGTATATTTCAATATACGCAATCAATCAATGTGATACACCATATTAACAAAATGAAAAATATAAGCCATATGGTCATCTCAATAGATGCAGAAAAAGCTTTCGAGAAAATTCAACACTGATTGATGATAAAAACCCTCCAGAAAGTAGGCACAGAGGGAACTTACCTCAACATAATGAGGGCCATATAGGAAAAACCCACAGCCAACATTGTTCTCAATGGTGAAAAACTGTAACCATTTCCACTAAGATCAGGAAAAAGACAAGGTTGTCCACTCTCACCACTATTATTCAACATAGTTTTGGAAGTTTTAGCCACAGCAATCAGAGAAGAAAAAGAAATAAAATAATCCAAATTGGAAAAGAAGTAAAGATGTCACTGTTTGCAGATGACATGATACTATACATAGAGAATCCTAAACATGCTACCAGAAAACTACTAGAGCTAATCAATGAATTTGGTAAAGTAGCAGGGTACAAAATTAATGCACAGAAATCTCTTGCATTCCTATACACTAATGATGAAAAATCTGAAAGTGAAATTAAGAAAACACTTCCATTTACCATTTCAACAAAAAGAATAAAATACCTAGGAATAAAGCTACCTAAGGAGACAAAAGACCTGTATGCAGAAAACTATAAGACACTGATGAAAGAAATTAAAGATGATAGAAATAGATGGAGAGATATACCATGTTCTTGGACTGGAAGAATCAACATTGTG
Organism: Balaenoptera physalus; assembly: GCF_965194825.1. NCBI lineage: Eukaryota > Metazoa > Chordata > Mammalia > Artiodactyla > Balaenopteridae > Balaenoptera > Balaenoptera physalus. The sequence continues at coordinate 36,806,608 of NC_138882.1, forward strand.
AAAATGACTATATTGCTCAAAGCAATCTACAGATTCAATGCAATCCCTATCAAACTACTACAGGCATTTTTCACAGAACTAGAACAAGAAATTTCACAATTTGTATGGAAACACAAAAGACCCCGAATAGCCAAAGCAATCTTGAGAAAGAAAAGCGGAGCTGGAGGAATCAGGCTCCCTGACTTCAACTATACTACAAAGCTACAGTAATCAAGACAGTATGGTACTGGCACAAAAACAGAAATATAGATCAATGGAACAGGATAGAAAGCCCAAAGATAAGGCCACGCACGTATGGTCACCTTATCTTTGATAAAGGAGGCAAGAATATTCAATGGAGAAAAGGCAGCCTCTTCAATAAGTGGTGCTGGGAAAACTGGACAGCTATATGTAAAAGAAAGAAAATAGAACACTCCCTAACACCATGCACAAAAATAAACTCAAAATGTATTAAAGACCTAAATGTAAGGCCAGACACTATAAAACTCTTAGAGGAAAACCTAGGCAGAACACTCTATGACATAAATCACAGCAAGATCCTTTTTGATCCACCTCCTAGAGAAATGGAAAGAAAAAGAAAAATAAACAAATGGGACCTAATGAAACTTAAAAGCTTTTGCACAGCAAAGGAAACCTTAAACAAGACGAAAAGACAACCCTCAGAATGGGAGAAAATATTTGCAAATGAAGCAACTGACAAAGGATTAATCTCCAAGATTTACAAGCAGTTCATGCAGCTCAATATCAAAAAAACAAACAACCCAATCCAAAAATGGGCAGAAGACTTAATAGACATTTTTCCAAAGAAGATATACAGATTACCAGCAAAAACATGAAAGAATGCTCAACGTCATTAATCATTAGAGAAATGCAAATCAAAACTACAATGAGGTATCACCTCACACCGGTCAGAATGGCCATCATCAAGAAATCTACAAACAATAAATGCTGGAGAGGGTGTGGAGAAAAGGGAACCCTCTTGCACTGTTGGTGGGAATGTAAATTGATACAGCCACTATGGAGAACAGTATGGAGGTTCCTGAAAAAACTAAAAACAGAACTACCTTACCACCCAGCAATCCCACTGCTGGGCATATACCCTGAGAACACCATAATTCAAAAAGAGTCATGTACCACAATGCTCATTGCAGCTCTATTTACAATAGCCAGAACATGGAAGCAACCAAAGTGTCCATCATCGGATGAATGGATAAAGAAGATGTGGCACATGTATACAATGGAATATTACTCAGCCATAAAAAGAAACGAAATGGAGTTATTTGTAGTGAAGTGGATGGAGCTAGAGTCTATCATACAGAGTGAAGTAAGTCAGAAAGAGAAAAACATATACTGTATGCTAACACATATATATGGAATCAAAAAAAAAAATGGTCATGAAGAACCTAGGGGCAAGACAGGAATAAAGACGCAGAACTACTAGAGAATGGACTTGAGGACACAGGGAAGGGGGAAGGCTAAGCTGGGACAAAGTGAGAGAGTGGCATGGATATATATACACTACCAAATGTAAAATAGATAGCTAGTAGGAAGCAGCCGCATAGCACAGGGAGATTAGCTCGGTGCTTTGTGACCACCTAGAGGGGTGGGATAGGGAGGGTGGGAGTCAGGCAGACATAAGAGGGAAGAGATACTGGGATATATGTATATGTATAGCTGATTTACTTTCTTATAAAGCAGAAACTAACACACCATTGTAAAGCAATTATACTCCAATAAAGATGTTAAAAAATTTAAAAAATTAAAAAATTAAGTTAAATTACATTAAATTTAAAAAAATAAAATAAAATTGATCATGGATAAGGACCTACTGTATAGCACAGGGAGCTCTACTTAATACTCTGTAATGACCTATATGGGCAAAGAATCTAGAAAAGAGTGGATATGTATAACTGTTTCACTTTGCTGTACAGCAGAAACTAAAACAACACTATAAATCAACTATACCAATAACAATTTAAAAAATAAAAAAAATAATAATAAACTAAGGGAAGGAAAAAAAAAAAAAACAATACTAGGGGGAATTCCCTGATGCTGCAGTGGTTAAGAATCCCCCTGCCAATGCAGGGGACACGGGTTTGAGCCCTGGTCTGGGAAGATCCCACATGCCGCAGAGCAACTGAGCCCGTGCACCACAACTACTGAGCCTGCGCTCTAGAGCCTGTGAGCCACAACTACTGAGCCGCGTGTCACAACTACTGAAGCCCTTGAGCCTAGAGCCCGTGCTCTGCAACAAGAGGAGCCACCACAATGAGAAGCCGTGTACCGCAAAGAAGAGTAGCCACCGCTCATCGCAAGTAGAGAAAACCTGCGTGCAGCCAAAATAAATAAATAAAACAAAACAAAACAAAAACAATACCAGGTTTCAGAAAGAATCCCCCACATTTTAAGTTTGCATAGATGTTTAAGTCAGCTATTTGTTCAACGAAGAAGAGTCGATGAAATGTATTAGAAAGCATTTTATTAATAAGTTATTATAAAACAATATTCATTTCATGTAGCACAAATTAACTTTTTGGTGCAACAAGAGGAATATCTGAATGTTTCCCATCTATTTCTAAAACTGTCAGAATTCCTTTGTATAAGATTGATATCTTCAAATTTAGAACCTAAACATAAATTTTTCTTAAGAATGCATACATAAAATACTTCTCCTGTAACTGCACTATATCCTTGACAAATCCCTATTGGGAGGTACAGTAGTGGCTGCAGGCATTTATCTTTAAAACAATTTTTCCTCATTTTTCAGGTTTGGGAATGATATCACATCAATTATGGAAAATAACTTTTTTCCTTAAGAAGACATAAATTCACTTAGAGATGTCTCCTCAAATTCAGAAAAACCCATTTCTTCAGCTCCTTCTGTCAGGACTCCATATTAATCTCAACCACTGCATTCTTGCCCGGAAGTGTTGTTTTTGTCGGGTTGTCTTCACTTACATCTTCAATGTCTGCCAGATCAATAGGTGGTAAAGGATTCCTCCAGCACTGGAAGCTGTTTTACTGCCAAAATTCTTCATTGAGCTGGCGCAGCGCGGCCCCCCAGTCTCCCCGCAGGGACTCTGAACGACCCGCCCCGTCGTCGCCACCGCCCCTCCCCTGGCCCGCGGGGCCGCACGGGCGGCTGCGGCAGCGGCGGATCGCCACTCTCCAGGCCGCGACCCTCAAGCTCCGCGCCGTCCGGGGCGACAGTGTCCCCGCTGTCGCGGTGCTTGCTGGGCGAAACCGAAGCCTCAGTCATACCACCCGTGTCGATTTTACGCTTTCGGGGCAGCTCCGGGATGCTGAGGGGCTGCCCGGAATGCGAGACCCCCGGCGGCGGGATCCAAAGCCGTGGCCGCGCTGGCTCCTCAGGAAAGTCGCGGAGCAGGAACCGCTTCCAGGTCACGTGGAACGTCAGGGGCTCTGCAGCACGCTGCTTGCCCATGGGCCCCGAAGGCTTGGGCGGAGCCCGCCCGGCGCGGGTGGCCGAGCTCCCGTAGCTGTGGGAGCGGGGGGCCTCTCCACTAACTTTGATGTCCCTGTGGTCTTGCTCTCCAGGTCAGTGCCAATCCCCGGTGCGCCTTACATTCGCCATGCCTACAGAACCGATTGACAAAGATGAGTTTCCTGTTGGGACATCTGTGAAGTATAAATGCCGCCTTGGTTACTACGGAAGAGTGTTCTCTATCACCTGCCTGCAAAACTCTGTCTGGTCAAGCCCTGAAAACAACTGTAGGCGTAAGTAACTCTAGACTGAGGACTCCTCTGTGTCAATAATCCTTAAGATCTGATCAGTCGTTCAAATTTTGAAACAAAGACACGTGTCTTGGTAACTTTGCCTAAGGTATAAAAAGATGTGAGAGTTATTCTTGTAGGTCATATCTTCCTACTGCTTTGAGTTCCTAGCACCTTCATTACAAGTTCATTTCATGAGAAATGACCATCACAAGGCATGATTGAGGGAAAATCTCCATTCACTAGGGGTGTCCCATTTTTACAACTGAAACTAAGTAATGAATGACTCAGGAAAGGAAAGAAAAGTGTAGGTGGGGAGAGAATCCCAAACTTCAAGACTTTTGATGTACACTGGTTGAATTACAGAGTAAGCATTTTAGTAATAAAGCAAAGTTTACATCTTTCTAAGAGGCAAAAAATATGGGGATGAGATCTGGAAGGGAGGTCTTTTTGAAAGTGGTGCTTAGTAGGTGGCTGATCCTGAGGCAGTCTTGTGAGTTTCCTGAAGGTGGCAAATCTATGGAACTACAAGAGCTATGGCCAGTTTGGAACCTTATGTATTAACAGACGTTCAGAGTATTCTACACCCAGTCCCCACATTCTGCTTCTTTCCCATAGGTAAATCATGTGGATCTCTTCCAGAGCTCATAAATGGCAAAATGGACATCAACAAAGACACCCAGTTTGGATCAACTGTTAATTATTTTTGTAATGAAGGGTGAGTTGGCAGTAGCTTTGTTTGGGATGACAGTTCTAGAATTGTAACACTAGTCTCTAAACAGTAGTCTCAGAAAGGAAAGTCAAACTACCTGTCCATTTAAAACATAGCAATAAGATTTCTAAGTAGAAGTTGTGCCTTGAATCCAGGCATTTAACTACCCTTGCAATGACTAAACAAATATTTGAAAAAATAGGAAAAAACCTGTATCCATGCTAGAAATTGGAGGGGTGAGGGTAGTGTTTTCACACCAAATTAATGCACCTAAAGCCAAGTGAAGCATTTACTAGATGAGAAGGACCAGCATTCTAAAGAAGTAAGTGGAACAAACACACATATATTCTTAACTCAAAGCAATAAGAGCTAGAAATGTTGGACTCAGGAAAAAGTAGGAAAGAGTTGTTTATTTGGGATGATGGAGTAGATGTGGTGGATGGGCAAATCTTAATTGTTATAGCACCTCTCCAGAAGTGTACACAATACAGGAATCTTGCTGTGAGCATACTCTTGGCTTATCCTTAGGGGAGACAACCAATTTAGGAAAGAAATAGGTACACCTTATATCTTAACTTTTGTTCTGTTTTTATTACTTATTATTACTTACAATACATGCAAAATAACATAAGTGAAACATAAAAATAGTAATAAGAATAAAATTAATTTCAGTGCATATGCCACCCACCTTAAAAACCATCACTAGTACCTTTGATGCTGACTATGTGCTTTTCCCAATTTCCATTCCTTCACCTCCAAAACTTCTCCAGAAGTAACCACCATCCTGAATTTTGTCGATCCCTTGCATTTCTTTTCCATTTTCTCCCATACATAGTCCTAATCATTATATTTTTAGTTATACATATTTTGAACTTTATATAAATGACATGATTTTATATGAACATCTTTGCAAATTGCTTTTGATTTAATAGTTTGTTTCTGACATTCATTCATGTTGTTGTTGTTAATTCATTTTCATTTAGGATAGTGTTCTCTTGTCTGGATACAGAAGAATTTATTTCTTTTTTTTGTTGTCGTTAGATATTTGGATTATTTCTAGTTTGTTTTGCTTTGTTTTGTTTTCGCTATTATAAGCATCCCTGTTATAAAGATACTCATACATGTCTCCTAGTACACATGGGCAAAAGTTTCTCTAGGACAGTGGTTTTCAAACTTATTTTACCATGTCAACAACTAAGAAATATATTTCTACAGCACATACACACACACATAAACAGACACACATGTATACCACATCACATACACATTTATATAAATTAAAATTGTCACACAAATATTTACCATTATACTGGAAATTCTAGCCAGGAAATTAGTCAAGAAAAAGAAATAAAAGGCATCCAGATTGGAAAGGAGAATTAAAACAGTCTCTGTTTGGAATTAAAACAGTCTCTGTTTGGAGGCCAGATCAAGAGCGTGGAGTAGAAAAATCCTAGCCTTCTCCCACAGACATACGAAAACTACAGCTACATATAGAATAACTATCTCTGAAAGTGACCTGAAGACTAGAAGAACAGATTTTCTACAACTAAGGATATAAAGAAAAGGCCACGTTGAGATGAAGAGGAGGGGAAGAGATGTGGTCTAGTCAGAACACCTCCCCCCCCAATGCAGTGACCCACAAGCCAGAAGAAAATCACAACCATGGGGGTCCCCCCTGAGGAGTGAGGGGTCCAAGACCAACAATGGGCTCCCCAGCCTGGGGCACCTGCACCGGGAAGACAAACCACCATAGTGTCTGGCTTTGAAAACCAGCAGGCTTATCTTTCAGGGGAGCCAGAGGGCAGTGGGAGACTGCTCTTGAAGGGCTCACTTGCTCTGAGTCCCAGCACAGACAGAGCAGCAACTTAAAAAATGCCTTGGCTTTATGAGGAGGAGATTTATTGATTAATTCTGGGGCAGGTACCAGGGGATGGAAGTGCTGGTAGGTGCCATTTTTTTCTCTCCTTACACCTAGCTGGCCCAGTGCTGGTAGGTGCCTTTCTGTCACTCTTCATCAACATAGGTAACACTGTGTGCCCCACCCCAATGTTCCCCTAAGTACCTGCCCAACCCAACCCACCTGCCTCAACCAGTCCCTCTAAAGAAGCTCCCACCCCATCCTACCTGGTACATGGTTCTGCCCAGGACCAGTGATCCTCCAAAGTGGCTCACATTCTGGGGGACCTAGCCCTTCCCACCAGCGAGTCCACAGAAGTTGCAACCAGGCCTCACAGACAGCTGGGCTGGGGATCAGCCCTGCCTACCAGAGTGTCTTGTAGAAGTCATGGCCTAAACACAACAGGAGGATGCAGGCAGTCCATGCAGGGGATAGCCTTGAGCACCTGGCTTGGGTGACCAGGGGGGATTATGCCACTGGGCTCTACATAAAACTATCTACATAAGGCCACTCTTTTAAAGTTGGGAGATGTAGCTGATGTACCTAATGTATAAAAACAAACACTGAGAGTTAGGCAAAATAGGAGACAAAGGAATACCTTCCCAGTGAAAGAACAAGATAAAACCCCAGAAAAAGAAATATACAAGATGGAGATAAGCAATTTATAAGATAAAACGTTCAAAGTAATAGTCATAAAGATGCTCATCAAACTCAGGAGAAGAATGGATGAACACAGTAAGAATGTCAACAAAGAGATAGAGAATACAAAGAAGAACCAATCAGAACTGAAGAATACAGTAACTGAAATGAAAAATACATTAGAGGGAATCAATTACAGAATAGAGGATGCAGAAGAACAGATCAGTGATCTGGAAGACAGAGTAGTGGAAATCATCCAATTGGAACAGCAAAAAGAAAAAAAAAGGAATTAAAAAATGAAGATAGCCTTAGGAACCTCTGAGACTACATCAAGCATACTAACATTTTCATTAGAGGGGGCCCAGAAGGAGAAAAGAGAAAGAAAGGGACAGAAAGCCTATTTGAAAAGATAATGGCTGGAAACTTCCCTAACCTGGCAAAGGAAACAGACATTAAAATCCAGGAAGCACAGAGAGTCCCAAACAAGATGAAGCCAAAGAGACCCACACGAAGACACATTACAATTAAAATGTCAAAAGTTAAAGAGAGAATCTTAAAAGGAACAAGAAAGAAAAAAGTTGTGTGCAAGGAAACCTCCATAAGACTATCAACTGATTTTTAGGCAGAAACTTTACAGGCCAGAAGGGACTGGCACAATATTTTCAAAGTGCTGAAAGGAAAAAACTTATAAGAATACCCAGCAAGGTTATCATTCAGAATTGAAAGAGAGCTGGAGCCTCCCAGACAAACAAAAGCTAAAAGTTCATCACCACTAAACCAGCTTTACAGGAAATGTTAAAGGAACTTCTTCGACTGGAAAAGAAAAGGCCATAACTAGAAACAAAAAAAACTATGAAAGGAAAAATATCTCACTAGTAAAGGCAAACACAGAGTTAACGTAGTGGATCTACCACTTATAAAGCTAGTATGAAGTTTAAAAGACAAAGGTAGTAAAATCCATCTAAATCTAAAATAATTAGTTAAGCAATACACAGAATGAAAGGATGTAAAATATGATGTCAAAAACATAAAATGGGGGAAGGAGTAAAAATGCAGTGCTTTTAGAATGTGCTCCAACTTAAGCAACCATCAAATTAAAATAGGCTGCTATATACATAGGTTGCTATATGTAAATCTCATGGTAACTACAAACCAAAAACCTATAGCACAAAATATAAAGAGAAAAGAATACAGACATAAAGCTAGAGAGAGTCATCCAATCACACAGGAAGAGAACAAGAGAAGAAGAAAGGAACAGAGCAGAACTACAAAAACAACCATAAAACAATTAACAATATGGCAAAAAGTACTTACCTATCAGTAATTACTTTAAATGTAAATGAATGAAATACTCTAATCAAAAGATACAATGTTCTTGGATTGGAAGAATCAATATTGTGAAAATGACTATAATACCCAAAGCAATCTACAGATTCAATGCAATCCCTATCAAATTACAAATGGCATTTTTCACAGAACTAGAACAAAAAATTTAACAATTTGTATGGAAACACAAAAGACCCCAAATAGCCAAAGCAATCTTGAGAAAGAAAAACAGAGCTGGAGGAATCAGGCTTCCTGATTTCAGACTATAATACAAAGCTATAGTAATCAAGACAATATGGTACTGGCACAAAAACAGAAATTAGATCAATGGTACAGGATAGAAAGCCCAGAGATAAAGCCATACAGCTATGTTCACCTAATCTATGACAAAGGAGGCAAGAATATACAATGGAGAAAAGACAGTCTCTTCATTAAGTGGTGCTGGGAAAAGAATGAAATTAGAACAGTCCCTAACACCACATGCAAAAATAAACTCAAAATGGGTTAAAGACCTAAATGTAAGGCCAGAAACTATAAAACTCTTAGAGGAAAACAGGCAGAACACTCTTTGACATAAATCACAGCAATATCTTTTTTGACCCACATCCTAGAGAAATGAAAATGAAAATAAAAACAAAAATAAACAAATGGGACCTAATGAAACTTAAAAGCTTTTGCACAGCAAAGTAAACCATAAACAAGATGAAAAGACAACCCTCAGAATAGGAGAAAATATTTTCATATGAAGCAACTGACAAAGGATTAATCTCCAAAATATACAAGCAGCTGATGCAGCTCAACACCAAAAAAAACAAACAACCCAATCCAAAAATGGGCAGAAGACCTAAACAGACATTTCTCCAAAGAAGACACACAGATGGCCAAGACACACATGAAAAGCTGCTCGACATCACTAATTATTAGAGAAATGCAAATCAAAACTACAATGAGGTATCACCTCACACCAGTCAGAATGGTCATCATCAAAAAATCTATAAACAATAAATGCTGGAGAGGGTGTGGAGAAAAGGGAACCCTCTTGCACTGTTGGTGGGAATGTAAATTGATACAGCCACTATGGAGAACAGTATGGAGGTTCCTTAAAAAAACTAAAAATAGAACTACCATATGATCCAGCAATTGCACTAAGGGGTATATACCCTGAGAAAACCATAATTCAAAAAGACACATGCACCCCAATATTCATTGCAACACTATCTACAATACCAGGACATGGAAACACCATAAATGTCCATCGACAGATGAATGGATAAAGAAGATGTGGTACATATATACAATGGAATATTACTCAGCCATAAAAAGGAATGAAATTGGGTCATTTATAGAGATGTGCATAGACCTAGAGTCTCTCATACGAAGTGAAGTAAGTCAGAAAGAGAAAAACAAATATTGTATATTAACTCATACATGTGGACTCTAGAAAAATGGTACAGGTACATATTTACAGAGCAGGAATAGAGACGTAGACATAGAGAACAGACGTGTTGACATGGGGGGAAGGGGAGGTGGGATGAATTGGGAGGTTGGGACTGACATATATACACTACCATGTGTAAAATAGATAGCTAGTTGGAAACTGCGGTATGGCACAGGGAGCTCAGCTCGGTGCTCTGTGGTGACCTAGATGGGTGGGATGGAGGGCGGTGGGAGGGAGGTCTGAGAGGGAGTGGATATGTGTATACATATAGATGATTCACTTTGTTGTACAGCAGAAACCAATGTAACATTGTAAAGCAACTATACCCCAATTAAAAAAAAAGATACAGGATGGCTGAATGGATTAAGACAACAAGACCCATATATATGCTGTCTACAAAGAGACTCACTTCAAATCTAAAGACACACACAGACTGAAAGTGAAAGCATAGAAAAAGATATTCCACACAAATGTAAACAAAAAGAAAACTGGAACAGCAAGACTTATATTAGGCAAAATACACTTTAAAACAAAGACTGTAACAAAAGACAAAGAAGGACATAACATAATGATAAAGGGATAAATCCAAGAAGAGGACATAACATAAATATATCTATGTACAATAGTCAAGATATGGAAGCAACCTAAGTGTCATTGACAGGTAAATGGATAAAGAAGATGGAGTATATATACAAAACAATATCACTCAGCCATAAAAAAGAATGAAATCTTGTCATTTGTGACAACATGAATGGACCTAGAGGGCATTATGTTAAGTGAAATAAGTTAGACAAAGAAAGACAAATATGATTTCACTTATATGTGGAATCTAAAAAACAAAACAAATGAACAAACAAAACAAAGCAAAGCAGAAATGGACTCACAAATACAGAGAACAAACTGGTGGTCATCAAAGGGAAGGGGAATAGGGGGTTGGGTGAAACAGGTGAAGGAGATCAAGAGGTATAAACTTCCAGTTATAAAGTAAATAAATCACAGTATGTAATGTACAGCATAGAGAATATAGGCAGTAATATTGTAATAACTTTGCATTATGACAGATGGTTACTAGGCTTATTGTGGTGATCAATTCAATATATACATATATATACATATATATGTATATATATAATATGTCAAATCACCATATTGTACATCTGAAATTAATACAATATTGTATGCCAACTATAGTTCAATCAAAACAAGAAAAAGAAAACAACCTCTCTGTTTGCAAATTACATATCTGGTATAGAAAATACTAAGGAATGTACACACAGACACACACACACACACACACACACACACAAACATATTATAGCTAATAAATAGTTCATCAAGATTTCAGGATACAAGTTATCAGATGATTTATTTTTAACATGGGTGTTTCATTGATGTAAAGGAAGATTATTTTTAGAGAAGGATTTAAGAACATAATTATATCTAAAATCACAGAGTATAAAAAGAAATCTTGAAATTAAGAAAATTTTAAAGTGCTAGACTTATAGTCAGTGTCTCATTCTTGACCTCAAAAAATGGAGAAAACAAATTCATATGTATTTTTAATGGATGTTACCCTGGTCGGGTAAAAAATAATTTCCAACTGAACAAAAGTAGACAAATTAATCCATGTAGCAAAATAGAGGGAAGAAAATGTTATGCTTTCTTCATATAAGTTGGGGTCACAATTGGGGTATTTTTGTTTTTTCCTTTGAGAAATTTATTTTATAAAAATGAGATCATGTTCATTGTAATCAGGATGTAAAAGAAATTTATTGATTTTCTACATGAAGATTTTCTACCTAGTATATCTATTACTTTGCTTGAATAACCTATAGAATTTAAAAGTACATTCTCTCACCGTAGAGAACAAAGTTGAAAACCAATCTATTAAAAGGGCTTCGGTTTATATTATTCAAATCTTCAACATCTTTACTTCAAAGCATATTATTAAGTTAAAGTAATTTTAAGTATATTATAATGGTATATTATAAAATACAGAGCTCAAAAGAGTAGAATAGGAAGTCCAGAAATAGACCCAAATTTGTAAAAGAGGGTATTATATGAAGGTATCACACAGCATTTCAAAGCAGTAAGCAAACTAGTATTTTTTATTTATGTTAAATAATTAGCACATTTTATGCACCACAATAAATTTCATATTGATCAAAGAATTACATGTTATATGTGACACCTAAATAAAATAAAATAAAAAATAATAAATATGTATCAGATTTAGGAACATTCCAAGTCAACGGGTTCATTTCAAGCAAAGGCAGAATCCACAGAGAGGTTAATAGAATTGACACATATACAAATACTAAAAACAAATAAAGTACAAATGAAAAACCACAAAAATATATAAATAGGCCTTACAAACAAAATATGAACACCTAAATAGAGAAATGATCAAAAGATACAAAGTGGCAATTAACAAAAGAAAAAGGTACAAATTGTAAATACATGTGGAAGAGTCTGGCCTTGCTATTAATAAAATTAATACAAATGAAAATAACAATAATATGCTACTTTGACCACTTATTCAATCCAAAAGTATTTATTCAGAGCCCACAAATACTAAGAATAGGTACTATTCTGGAAGCTGGAGATATAGCAAGAAACAAAACACACAAAAATCCCTCTGTATAGCTGATAGTTTTGAAGTTCAGGGTAATGGGCATTGACATAATCTCCTAGTAGCAGTATAAATTGATACAAATTTATACCATTTAACACAATTTAGGCAATGCACTTTTGCCAAGAAGTCAAGCTTAACAGTCTTCCTTTTTGAAGTCTTTTAGACTCTAAAGGCTTGGAAAGGTTGGAATGGAAAACATCTTAATGTTCAACAACAGGGGATTATTTGAGTAAATTAGGGTCCATTCATGTGATGGAATATTATTCTGCCAATAAAAATATTGGGGATTGATTATAATATATTTGCTGGAGTTTGAGGGATTCCAATAAACAATACATGTATCTTCACCACCAAATTTCTGGACCAGCTGAGGAATCAGACAGATGAAGATCAAATTATATCTTTATTGCTGAAAGAGATTAGTAGAGAATATAACTTTAGGTCAGGGCTAAATGACCTAATTTTTAAAATCCCATTATTAAATGTAATTACCTGTTCTCAGACACAGCTGGACAACTGTAAGCTTCCTGCATCCATCCCATCCCCACGCCCACTCACCACAGGGGTAGGAGAGGCCCCTTAGCACATAGCAAAGAATAAACTAGAATTCATCCTCTCTGCAGGCATGAAGAGTGGGAATGCAGAAGTTTGAGATGAATTGCCCTATTCCTTCTCCCAAACTCACCAGTCTGAGAACTCATGATGGGTAGGTAGGGGTAAACAGAGAACCCAGGACTGTCGATCTCAATAAGCCCCCAAAAGGAAATCTGAAAAGCAAATGTAGGTGTCCTACCCAACAATATTGTATATAATGAAAACAGTTTTAGGATAGATGTTATATTTAAAGAAGGTGAGACCCCAAAGGGCCTGTTCTGTGCAAGGCAAGGAGAGGAAGTTGCTTGTTTTTCCAGAGAAGAAGGAGAAAGACAAGTGAGGGATGGAATAAAATGCCTAATGGCATTCACTTCCCAGTGTAACACTCCCTAAAACTTCCCCCAAATGCAACAACAAATGCTTTGAGCAAGTGGATTTGGGGGAGAAACCCACAAAAATCCTGGGCATTGCTGCTAGATAAAATGTTGTGCAGAACCCAAAGCCAGCAGGGAGGGACACAGGAAAGTGAAAGCAGAGAGAAGTATGGGGAAATTAGCCCTAAGACACACAGTAATCATGTGTGTGGAAGAGGACTCTCACACAGCTGTGAAATATAGGTCCTGGCCAGTTTAACCACACCTACTTGACAGCTGACATCCATGTTACATGTATATCTCTTCATGTAAGAAACTGAAAGAATTTTCTGTAAGTTCTTGACCCAGAGTATGCTGCACAGACCAGCAAGGTCAGCATCTCCTGGGAGCTTGTTAGAAATGCAGAATTTTCATACCCACTGAATCAGAATCATATTTTCACAAGATGCCCTGGTGATTTCTATGCAAATAAAACTTTGGAGAAGCACTTCTCTAAACCATTAACTATGTTGTAAGATACTGTTTAGGTAATTTTTTTCCATTACTGGAATTTTCTGTATCTTTCACTTTTTTTCTACAATGACTGAGTATTAACTTTTATAATCGGCTTTTAAACAGCTGTTACTGAACTTCCAGTTCCAGATTCACTTTTCCCTGCTTCTCTCTCTACATATAACTAAATACCCTAGAAATTGTTCAACATACAACCATCAAAGGACCACAAAAGGTAGAAAGAAAGTGGACTGGCTAGGGACCCCAGAACTTAAAGAATGACCCTGCAGTGAGTTCCCTGGGTTTTCTTTTTATCTCTCAGGATGGGTGCTATAGAAGACTGTAAGCCAGAACAGTCAACAAGCAGAGAGAGAGAGAAGCCTACTCTCCTGTTAAAGGACTGGGGAAGGGAAAGCTCAGCAAGGATGTAGTAGGGAGACCCACACTTAGTGATAGTGGTGGCCCAATCTGCCTAAATTAGCAGCATAGGGAGAAATTGGGGATGAGGGAAGTCTATCCTTCCCATGTCACACACCCATGGGAAGCAGCAGGTCCCAGTCCACCAGCAGCTGTATCAATAGCGGAACCTGGGTGCGCTGACATATCTCATGCCCCAGCATATGAGCCTTATTCTGCCTGCAATGGCAGCATCAGCAGAGCCTGGTTGGTGAGACCGAGACTTCAAGATAGCAGCAGGAGGGCTCCTCCACTCACACCAGACATGGGATTGGTAACTTATTTGTCTGGCTTCTTGGAGGCACCTCTGTGCATTTGTCCTCAAGTGGTCTTATGGATGTCTTTCAGAAAATGGTTCTTTTATATGATTTGTCATGGAATTTGTTCTAATAAATCATTCTTCTATCATGTGGCAACATGCAAAAAAATAAAACAAAACAAAACGTTTCAGAAGAATTGCCGACTCAAGTTAGAACTTGCTTCACCATTTTTATCCCAATCCTCATGATTAAAACATCAAAAAGAGCACTTTAAGAAATAATCTTTATGAAGTCAAAAACCAGAGGAGTCTCCATGATTCTCCACTCCTATGGCAAACAGGAAGGAAGAGGTGCACACATAGTGGAAAGATTGAAGCTTTACTTTACTCCATTTGTTGTCTATTTGTGTGTATGTGTGTTTGCAGTGCAATTTAGAATATTTTCATTTTTGATGGTGTACTGGAAGGCATTAAAAACCTGAAAACAATACTGAAGGCATTAATAAATACAACATAACCACTGCTTCAATGTAACAGTGCTTCAGGTTTCTTCAAGAACATCCACAGCTCTTTTCATTTGATCTCCATTTGACCCATTTTGATGTTTGAATAAAGTTTGTGCTGCCATAGTTTCTTATATATTCATAAGGCAGTGTTCTCAGCTATACCAAATAACACTTGACGGTTATTTGACACTATTCGTCTTAACCTGTAGTAGTATCAAGTTCGGCCTTACTCTCCACCAATTTTCATGAATGGTTCAGCCCAACATTCCATGACTATAGAAAATTTCAGCTGAAGTAAAAATAAATGTCATCAGTTTTTCCAAATTGTATAGCAAACTTTGAACAGCTTTTGGCGTACTAATTGAGAATTTCTGCCTTTAACATTTATAATATGAAATAAGTGTTCAACTGTGTTTGTCTTGCTTGGATTTCCTTTGGTTATAGTTTGATGAATCTTATTTATCTTAGATGTATATAAAAAATGTGCCTTAACCTAATAAAGAAGAGAGATCTCATCTAATTTAGAAGGCATGAAGAAGATAATTTTAAAGTCCAAATAAAGACACAAAAGTTGGGAAAGCAATAGTACTTTGACAAATGGAAATTGTCCTTCTGAATTCTCCCAGATTGTAATCTCTTGTAAGCAGCAATTTAAGCAGGATTAAGTGTTTATTTAGAATATAACATTCATTATTCTTTGCCTCTAGATACCGACTCATCGGTCAATCCTCTGCTGCATGCATCATCTTTGGCAACTCTGTCATCTGGGATAATGACCCACCTATTTGTGAGAGTGAGTTGGAATATTCTTTTCTATCACCTTTACCAATAAGTTCTCACTTTCCCCCTGGAGTTATAAAAATCTTGATTGATGTTTTTCATTCTGTCATTCAGATGGCTGAAGACAGCTATAATGGTCTCAAAAATACATGTGGGGTCCTGGCAACTGTTTTCTTAAGTTCTTCTTTATCCTGGGTTGTGCCTTTTCTGAACCTGGGGACTTAAATGCATAAAAGTCTTCAAACTTTATTTTTACCTCAGTTAATTTGGAATTATGTTGGTTCTGCCATCCCCAGTATAATAACCATCCTGCTTAGAAAATTAGTAAAGATTTTTAAAGTTATACTCTTTGAGGTTTGATGAAGCTGTGGAGGAATTCACACTTTCATGTGCCAATGGTTCAACACACTCTCTTGAAAGTCATTATGTAATATAAGCCTCAAAATTGGGCTTATATTTTGACCCGCTTCTTAGAATTTATACTTAGGAAATAAACAGATTGTAAACTTTTTATTGCAGCATACTTTATAATGGCAAACATGTTAAACTAACCTAAATGCACTGCATGGTTCCTAATATGGTTTGCAAATAACCTATTGGAAGCAAAAAGACATGTTAAAAGTGACTACTGAGAATTCCCTAAGAAGCATAAAATAGCCATGCAGAATTAGAAGAAATACATCCATACATTGGAAATTCATTCAGCCATAAAAAGATATTATGGAAAAACACTTAATATTTATAAAGATGATTATTATATATATTTCTGTGAAGAAAATCAGATGACAAAATAGTATGTTTTTATACACAATTTATACAAGACTATACAAGATCTCATTATATTAAAAATAATACACCTTGACATATTTCCATATTTTTGTCTCTATCTATAATTCTGTAACCTTTTCTATATCCAACCCTGGCAAATGGTTTTAAGCCTCCTTGGTAAAGGGTAGGGAGGAAACTTACAGTATACATTTTGGCTGTGCAGCAGTTGCTTCCTCTTCCTCAAGAAGAGCCAGTCTCCCGTTTTATTGAAGCTGCTCTGGGTCTCTAAACTGGTTCTCAAGTCTTAGAATTGGTTGATAAATAACCACAACTCTCTTCTGTAGTGATTCAAGTCAGACTTCTGTTCACTAGACCTAGATCTTCTCTGCTAATACAAATCAACTAAAACTTTAGACCACTATCCATCTGCTTCAGTTTTAGCGATTCCATGATCAATGAGCCAATGACAAAGATCTTTGCAGGAAAATCATTCTGATTTCTGCTTCAGTTGTCTCTGACAGTTAAGTGCTACCACTTGGCCTCTGTGACCCTGAGGTCCTTTCATCCCCATTGGATTCAGGTAACCCCATTTAATAGCTACCATTCCCACTGTCATTCCTGGCCTATGGAGAATAACCATCACAGAGTTCTTCAAGGATGCTGAAACTTCTGCATAAATGTATTTCTCAAAGCCTTGGGTAAAAGGTCTCACTTTCAACCTATGTGCACCATGGAGATAATTAGGGAGTAGATGAACAGGTCTTACATAATAAATCCACTCTAGCATTCCTAAGTCCCTAGGCCACAGGATGTTTTCCTCTGCAGTACACTAATAATGTTCTGCTTTTGAACTTCATTCTGTTAGGCCACACTCAAACTAACACATTGAATTCAGAATCTCAATTCTTTTGCTGTATTTTATACTTTCTCACAGGTCATAAGTTTTATTTCTGCAGATCTCCCTGGTCCTGTCAGGGCTTGAATCTGGTTAGAGGACTAGAAACAATGCAAGGTGGTAGGGATAGGTCCTGAGGAAAATCAGCAGTCCCTGCAATTTGGGTTGCCAGACTTAGTAAATAAAAATGCAAGATGCCCAATTAAATTTGAATTCAGAGAAGCAACAAATATTTCTGTAGAATAAATGTGTGCCATGCAATATTTGGGATATACTTAGAAATTTTCTTTTTTTTCTGAAATTCAAATTTAACTGAGCATTCTGTATTTTCCACAGCAGTCCTATCAGGACAGCTACCTCACGAGAGTCTGTTAGTTTCTTCAGGCAAGAGGATGCTTTTCTCCTCAGACCAGGGAGGAAGGCTCTCCTTCTGGCAAAGTAGGCTTGGCAGAATTTCTTTTTTTCTTCTTTGCCATCTGTGTATCTTCTTCTTTTTTTTTTTTTTTTGTATTTAGAATTATTTACTTTTCTTTGTGGTTACAATTTTTTTTAACATCTTTATTGGAGTATAATTGCTTTACAATGTTGTGTTAGTTTCTGCTGTATAAAAAAGCAAATCAACTGTCTGCATACATATATCCCCATATCCCCTCCCTCTTGCATCTCAATCCCACCCTCCCTATGCCACCCCTCTAGGTGGTCACAAAGCACTGAGCTGATCTCCCTGTGCTATGCATCTGTTTCCCACTAGCTATCTATTTTATATTTGGTAGTGTATATATGTCAATGCTACTCTCTCACTTCATCCCAGCTTACCCTTCCCACTTACCGTGTACTCAAGTGCATTCTCTACGTCTCTGTCTTTATTCCTGTCCTGCCTCTAGGTTCTTCAGAACCTTTTTTTTTTTTTTTTTTAGATTCCATATATATGTGTTAGGATACAGTATTTGTTTTTCTCTTTCTCACTTACACCACTCTGTATGACAGACTCTAGGTCCATCCACCTCACTACAAATAACTCCATTTCATTTCTTTTCATGGCTGAGTAATATTCCATTGTATATATGTGTCACATCTTCTTTATTCATTCATCTGTTGGTGGACACTTAGGTTGTTTCCATGTCCCAGCTATTGTAAATAGAGCTGCAGTGAACATTGTGGTACATGACTCTTTTTGAATTATGGTGTTCTCAGGGTATATGCCAAGCAGTGGGATTGCTGGGTGGTAAGGTAGTTCTGTTTTTAGTTTTTTAAGAAATCTCCATACTGTTCTCCAGAGTGGCTGTATCAATTTACATCCCACCAACAGTGCAAGAGGGTTCCCTTTTCTCCACACCCTCTCCAGCATTTATTGCTTGTAGATTTCTTGATGATGGCCATTCTGACCGGTGTGAGGTGATACCTCATTGTAGTTTTGATTTGCATTTCTCTAATGATTAGTGATGTTGAGCATCCTTTCATGTGTTTGTTGGCAATCTGTATATCTTCTTTGGAAAAATGTCTATTTAGGTCTTCTGCCCATTTTTGGATTGGGTTGTTTGTTTTTCTGATATTGACCTGCATGAGCTGTTTATATATTTTGGAGATTAATCCTTTGTCAGTTGCTTCATTTGCAAATATTTTCTCCCATTCTGAGGGTTGTATTTTCATCTTGTTTAAGGTTTCTTTTGCTGTGCAAAAGCTTTTAAGTTTCATTAGGTCCCATTTGTTTATTTTTCTTTTTATTTCCATTTTTCTAGCAGGTGGGTCAAAAAGGATATTGCTGTGATTTATGTCATAGACTGTTCTCCCTATGTTTTCAATTAGGAGTTTTATAGTGTCTGGCCTTACATTTAGGTCTTTAATCCATTTTGAGTTTACTTTTGTGTATGGTGTTAGGGACTGTTCTAATTTCATTCTTTTACATGTAGCTGTCCAGTTTTCCCAGCACCATTTATTGAAGAGGCTGTCTTTTCCCCATTGTATATTCTTGCCTCCTTTATCAAAAATGAGGTGACCATATGTGTGTGGGTTTATGTCTGGGCTTTCCGTCCTGTTCTATTGATCTATATTTCTGTTTTTGTGCCGGTACCATACTATCTTGATTACTGGAGCTTTGTAGAATAGTCTGAAATCAGGGAGCCTGATTCTTCCACCTCCGTTTTTTTTTTTTTTTTTTTTCTCAAGATTGCTTTGGCTATTCGGAGTCCTTTGTGTTTCCATACAAATTGTGTAATTTTTTGTTCTACTTCTGTGAAAAATGCCATTGGTAGTTTGATAGGGATTGCATTGAATCTGTAGATTGCTTTGGGTAGTAGAGTCATTTTCACAATGTTGATTCCTCCAGTCCAAGAACATGGTATATCTCTCCATCTGTTTGTATCATCTTTAATTTCTTTCATCAGTGTCTTATAGTTTTCTGCATACAGGTCTTTTGTTTCCTTAGGTAGGTTTATTACTAGGTATTTTATTCTTTTTGTTGCAGTGATAAATGGGAGTGTTTCCTTAATTTCTCTTTCAGATTTTTCATCATTAGTGTATAGGAATGCCAGAGATTTCTGTGCATTAATTTTGTACCCTGCTACTTTACCAAATTCATTGATTAGCTCTAGTAGTTTTCTGGTAGCATCTTTAGGATTCTCTATGTATAGTATCATGTCATCTGCAAACAGTGACCATTTTACTTCTTCTTTTCTGATTTGGATTCCTTTTGTTTCTTTTTCTTCTCTGATTGCTGTGGCTAAAACTTCCAAAACTATGTTGAATAATAGTGGTGAGAGTGGGCAACATTGTCTTGTTCCTGATCTTAGAGGAAATGGTTTCAGTTTTTCACCATTGAGGACAATGTTGGCTGTGGGTTTGTCATATATGGCCTTTATTATGTTGAGGTAAGTTCCCTGTATGCCTACTTTCTGGAGGGTTTTTATCATAAATGGGTGTTGAATTTTGTTGAAAGCTTTTTCTGCATCTATTGAGATGATCATATGGTTTTTATCCTTAAGTTTGTTAATATGGTGTGTCACGTTGATTGATTTGCGTATATTGAAGAATCCTTGCATTCCTGGGATAAACCCCACTTGATCATGGTGTATGATCCTTTTAATGTGCTGTTGGATTCTGTTTGCTGGTATGTTGTTGAGGATTTTTGCATCTATGCTCATCAGTGATATTGGCCTGTAGATTTCTTTCTTTGTGACATCTTTGTCTGGTTTTGTATCAGGGTGATGGTGGCCTCGTAGAATGAGTTTGGGATTGTTCCTCCCTCTGCTATATTTTGGAAGAGTTTGAGAAGGATAGGTGTTAACTCTTCTCTAAATGTTTGATGAATTCGTCTGTGAATCCACCTGGTCCTGGGCTTTTGTTTGTTGGAAGATTTTTAATCACGTCTCAATTTCAGTACTTGTGATTGGTCTGCTTATATCTTCTCTTTCTTCCTGGTTCAGTCTCGGAAGGTTGTGCTTTTCTAAGAATTTGTCCATTTCTTCCAGGTTGTCCATTTTATTGGCATAGAGTTGCTTGAAGTAATCTCTAATGATCCTTTGTATTTCTGAAGTGTCAGTTGCTACTTTTCCTTTTTCATTTCTAATTCTATTGATTTGAGTCTTCTCCCTTTTGTTTTTGATGAGTCTGGCTAATGGTTTATTTTGTGTACCTTCTCAAAGAACCAGCTTTTAGTTTAATTGATCTTTGCTATTGTTTCCTTCATTTCTTTTTCATTTATTTCTGATCTGATCTTTATGATTTCTTTCCTTCTGCTAACTGTGGGGGTTTTTTTTGTTTTTCTTTCTCTAATTGCTTTAGGTGTAAGGTTAGGTTGTTTATTTAAGACGTTCCTTGTTTCTTGAGGTAGGATTGTGTTGCTATAAACTTCCCTCTTAGAACTGCTTTTGCTGTATCACATAGGTTTTGGGTCGTCGTGTTTTCATTGTCATTTGTTTCTAGATATTTTGATTTCCTCTTTGATTTCTTCAGTGATCTCTTGGTTATTTAGTAGTGTATTGTTTACCCTCCATGTGTTTGTATTTTTTACAGATTTTTTTCCTGTAATTGATATCTAGTCTCATAGCATTGTGCTTGGAAAAGATACTTGATGAGATTTCAATATTCTTAAATTTACCAAGGCTTGATTTGTGCCCCAAGATATGATCTATCCTGGAGAATGATCCATGAGCACTCGAGAAGAAAGTGTATTCTATTGTTTTTGAATGGAATGTCCTATAAATATCAATTAAGTCCATTTTGTTTAATGTATCATTTAAAGCTTGTGTTTCCTTATTTATTTTCATTTTGGATGATCTGTCCATTGGTGAAAGTGAGATGTTAAAGTCCCCTACTATGATTGTGTTACTGTCAATTTCCCCTTTTATGGCTGTTAGTATTTGCCTTATGTATTGAGGTGCTTCTATGTTGGGTGCCTAAATATTTACAATTGTTATATCTTCCTCTTGGATCAATCCCTTGATCATTATATAGTGTCCTTCTTTGCCTCTTGTAATAGTCTTTGTTTTAAAGTCTATTTTGTCTGATATAAGAATTGCTACTCCAGCTTTCTTTTGATTTCTGTTTGCATGGAATATCGTTTTCCATCCCCTCACTTTCAGTCTGTATGTGTCCCTAGGTCTGAAGTGGGTCTCTTGTAGACAGCATATATACGGGTCTTGTTTTTGTATCTATTCAGCCAGTCTATGTCTTTTGGTTGGAGCATTTAATCCATTTACATTTAAGGTAATTATTGATATGTATGTTCCTATTACCATTTTCTTAATTGTTTTGGGTTTGTTGTTGTAGGTCTTTTCCTTCTCTTGTGTTTCCTGCCTGGAGAAGTTCTTTTAGCATTTGTTGTAAAGCTGGTTTGGTGGTGCTGAATTCTGTTAGCTTTTGCTTGTCTGTAAATATTTTAATTTCTCTTCTCATTTAATTTGAATGAGATCCTTGCTAGGTAGAGTAATCTTGGTTGTAGGTTTTTCCCTTTCATCACTTTAAATATGTCCTGCCACTCCCTTCTGGCTTGCAGAGTTTCTGCTGAAAGATCAGCTGTTTACCTTATGGGGGTTCCCTTCTATGTTATTTGTTGCTTTTCCTTTGCTGCTTTTAATATTTTTTCTTTGTATTTAATTTTTGATAGTTTGATTAATATGTGTGTTGGCGTGTTTCACCTTGGATTTATCCTGCATGGGGCTTTCTGTGCTTCCTAGACTTGATTGAGTATTTCCTTTCACATGTTAGGGAAGTTTTCAACTATAATATCTTCAAATATATTCTCCGTCCGTTTCTTTTTCTCTTCTTCTTCTGGGACCCCTAATTCGAATGTTGGTGTGTTTAATGTTGTCCCAGAGGTCTCTGAGACTGTCCTCTATTCTTTTCATTTTGTTTTCTTTAATCTTCTCTGTGGTAGTTATTTTCACTATTTTATCTTCCAGGTCACTTATCCATTTTTCTGCCTCAGTTATTCTGCTACTGATTCCTTCTTAAGAATTTTTAATTTCATTTATTGTGTTGTTCATCATGGTTTGTTTGCTTTTTAGTTCTTCTAGGTCCTTGTTAGATGTTTCTTGTATTTTCTCCATTCTATTTCCAAGGTTTTGGATCATCTTTACTATTGTTACTCTGAATTCTTTTTCAGGTAGACTGCCTATTTCCTCTTCATTTATTTAGTCTGGTGAGTTTTTACCTTGCGCCTTCATCTGCTGCATATTTCTCTGTCTTCTCATTTTGTTTAAGTTACTGTGTTTGGAGTCTCCTTTTTGCAGACTTCAGGTTCGTAGTTCCCATTGTTTTTGGTGTCTGCCCCCAGTGGGTGAGGTTGGTTCAGTGGCTTGTGTAGGCTTTTTGGTGGAGGGGACTGGTGCCTGTGTTCTGGTGGGGAGGCTGGATCTTGCCTTTCTCGTGGGCAGGGCCACGTCCTGTGGTGCGTTTTGGGGTGTCTGTGAACTTAATATGAACTTAGGCAGCCTGTCTGCTAATGGGTGGGGTTGTATTCCTGTCTTGCTAGTTGATTGGCATGGGGCATCTAGCACTGGAGTTTGCTGGCCGTTCGGTGGTGTTGCGTCTTAGTGTTGAGATGGAGATCTGTGTGAGGGCTCTCGCCAATTGATATTATGTAGGGTGGGAGGTCTCTGGTTGTCCAATGTCCTGAACTTGGCTCTTCAACCTCAGAGGCTCAGGCCTGATGCCAGGCTGGAGCACCAAGGCCCTGTCAGCCACACGGCTCAGAAGAAAAGGGAGAAAAAAAGAAAGAAAAAACAATTTAAGAAAAAAAAATTATTAAAATTTTAAAAATAATAATAATAATTAAAAAAAGAAGAGAGCAACGAAACCAATAAACAAATGCACCAATGATAACAAGTGCTAAAAACCATACTAAGATAAACATAAAAATCAGAAACAAATCAGTCAAAGACAGCAAACCCCAAGTCTACAGTTGCTCCTAAAGTCCACCACCTAATTTTGGGATGATTCATTGTCCATTCAGGTATTCCACAGATGCAGGGTACCTCAAGTTGATTGTGGGGATTTAATCCGCTGCTGCTGAGGCTGCACAGAGCAATTTCCCTTTCTCTTCTTTGTTCACACAGCTCCTGGAGTTCAGCTTTGGTTTTGCCCCTACCTCTACGTGTAGATTGCCCTCAGGCATCTGTTCCTGCCCAGACGGGACAGGGTTTAAGCAGAAGCCGATTAGGGGGCACTGGCTCACTGAGGCTGGAGGGGGGAGGGAGGGGTACGGTAGTTATAATTGGAATGCCTGGCAAGCCTGTGGCGGCAGAGGCCAGCGTGGTGTTGCAACAGCCTGAGGCGCACTGTGTGTTCTCCTGGGGAAGTTGTCTCTCGATCACAGGACCCTGGCAGTGGCGTGTTGCACAGGCTCCCAGTGGGGTGTGGATAGCGACCTGTGCTTGCATACAGGATTCTTGGTGACTGCAGCAGCAGTGTTAGCATTTCATGCCCGTCTCTGGGGTCTGAGCTGATAGCCCTGGCTCATGCCTGTCTCTGGAGCTCATTTAGGTGGTGCTCTGCCTTCTGTGGGCAGAGAGGGAAGGAATCCCCTCTCCTTGTGTACCCTGAAACAATGGTGTCTTGCCCCTTAGGCAGGTCTAGACTTTTCTCCACACTCCCTCCTGGTTAGCTGTGGCACACTGGCCCACATCAGGCTGTGTTCACGCAGCCAACCCCAGTCCTCTCCCTGGGATCTGACCTCCGAAGCTCGAGCCTCAGCTCCCAGCCCCAACCCACCCTGGCGGGTGAGCAGACAAGCCTCTCAGGCTGGTGAGTGCTAGTCAACACTGATCCTCTGTGCGGGAATCTCTCCACTTTGCCCTCTACACCCCTGTTGCTGCACTCTCTTCCGTGGCTCTGAAGCTTCCCCCATGCCCCACTCCCATCTCCACCAGTGAAGGGGCTTTCTAGTGTGTGGAAACTTTTCCTTCTTCACAGCTCCCTCCCAGAAGTACAGGTCCCATCCCTATTGTTTTGTCTCTGTTTTTTCTTTTTTCTTTTGCCCAACCCAGGTGCATGGGGATTTTCTTGCCTTTTGGGAAGTCTGAGGTCTTCTGCCAGATCTTCAGTAGGTGTTCTGTAGGAGTGGTTCCACATGTAGATGTATTTTTGATGTATTTGTACAGAGGAAGGTGTTTTCCACGTCTTACTTCTCTGCCATCTTGAAGATCCTCTCTCGGAAGAATTTCCTGGTTCAAGATATTCTGTTTCATTAGAAATTTTTCCATATATCTCCATCTCAATTTTCAGAGTCTTTCTTTTTCTAATCAATGCCCAAACTTTAGCATAAGAGACTCTGAAATTGTGAATTCAATTTGCGTTGTAGTTCAGCCACAGGATTAGGTGGTGTGTTTGTTTTTCAGGAATCTTGGCCCTGTGGCCACAGGATACAAGTGTTTCTTTTAGGACAGATGTAGAAGCTTCCAGATCCAGACCTTGAGCAGGAATTTAAAGCTTTGTACTCACAATTTTCTTTCTCTTAAGTTCTCTGGTGCACTTAGAAGTATGCAACCAACTCCATTATTTGCCTTCCTTAAAATGTTCTAGGACAGCAACCACTTGGTCACCCAAAACCTTGCTTCTATTGATTGTAGTTGTCTATGGGTGTTAACTGAGGTTATCTTCTTTCTCTACACGCCATAAACTACTTGTGTGCCCTTTTTCATGGGCAACGTTAATTCCTTTAAATCCAATCGTATCAAAGAACCAATCCCAGACTCTTCTGTTACTCTGGGATAAATTTTGGTCCAAATATGGAAGCAGAACTACTATTGGCATTATGAAATAAGAGATTTATTATGCAATTAAACTTTATCCAATTGCATGTGGAGCTGCTCTACAAAGATCAGAAAAATCACTAACCAGCTGTCTTGGAGTTGGGGCTTTCAGGAAACTAAGCACATCTGACTGCTGGGGTAGAACTGGGAAGAGGGCTGGTGTTAGAAATCTATAAAAGTGTTTTGCTCTTCATGACTACTGCTTCTGTAAGCTCACAGTGAAGCATCTGAGAGTGGGTTGGAATCACTGTAGGTAAGCATGGCCAGCAGTTAAGGACAGCTGGATGCAGAAATAAGGAGAGCAAGAACAAATGGGAACCTGTCCGTTTGTTTAGTGCATTTGTCCCCTTGCCACCTCTAACCAGGGATGGCCTTCAGAGTGGAACGGCTGTTGCTTCATTTCTACCTTGCATTTCATGCCAATTTCTCAAATTCTAACCCCAACCTAGAACCATACAGGCAAAGTAAGTC
This sequence comes from Balaenoptera physalus, assembly GCF_965194825.1. Classification (NCBI taxonomy): domain Eukaryota; kingdom Metazoa; phylum Chordata; class Mammalia; order Artiodactyla; family Balaenopteridae; genus Balaenoptera; species Balaenoptera physalus. The sequence goes on from NC_138882.1 coordinate 36,832,834, forward strand.
TGGGAAAACTAGTTCCAATTTAGCCTGGATGACATTGTACAAAAACAGTAGATAACTACAAACTTTCTGTCTCCCTCCCTCTTCCTCCTCTTACTCCTGCTTCTTTCTTTTCTTTCTCTATCCCTTCCTTCCTCCTTCTATCTTTCTTTCTGGGTTTTTTTGTTTTTTTGTTTTTTGTTTTTTCCACGCCACATGATTTCCAGGATCTTAGTTCCCCAACCAGGGATTGAACCTGGGCCCATGGCAGTGAAAGCACTGAGTCCTAACCACTGGACCACCAGGGAACTCTCTCTTCATTCCTTCCTCCCTCCTTCCCTCCCTCCCTCCCTTCTTTCCTTCCTTCCTTCCTCTCTTTCTTTCACTAGGTAGACCACCAGTGTAACATTTCACCTTGGGGGCTAGAAGGCATCCTTGTTTTGTTCCCCATCTCAAAGGGAAAGATTCAATCAAATATTTCACTATTAATCTGGTATTCATTGTAGGTATTTTTGTAGATACCCATTTTTAGATTAAGGAAGTTCCCTTTTGCTCTTCATTGCTAAGAAATTTTGAAAGACAAACTGATTCAAATTCCAATTTTACATTCTTGAAATAAATCAGCTTGGCCATAATATTTTATAATTTTTATTTGTTGTTTAATATGCTTTTGTTTGAGATATAATTCACATACCATAAAATTACCCTTTTAAAGTATACAGTTCAATGATTTTTGGTATATTCATACTTGTGTAACCAGCACCACTAATTTTAGAACACTTTTATTACTCCATTCTTAATACTTTTTAGAGAGATTAGACTGTAATTTTCTTTCTTGTAATGTTTTTATCAGATTTTAGTATCAAATTTATGATAGTCTCATAAAGCCAGCTGGTAGTGTTCCATATATCTGTTTCCCTGTAAGGGTTTAGGTGAGATTGGCATTAATTCTTTTTTAGATATTTGAAAGAATTCATCAATAAAGCCTTGTGGCCTGGAATTTACTTTGTTAGATGGTCTTTTTTGCCCAACAATTTATTCACACTGTGCAGACTTTTTATTGAAGTTTAACATATATAGTAAAGTGCACAATCTTAATCATTCAGTTCATGGAATTTTTACAAAGTGAACGCACCCATGTAAATAGCACTCAGATAAGGTATAGAACATTATCACCACCTCAGACTCCCCATCTTGCCCTTTCTCAGTTATTATCTTCCCAAAGTAACTATTATTCTGTCTTCTATCACCAAAGATTATCTCTGCCTCTTCCTAAATTTTATATTAAAGGAACAAAACAATGTGTATTCCTGTGTCCAGCTTCTGCTCAGTGTTATACTTAGGAGACTCATCCATGTTGTTGTATGTAGGATTAATTGGACCTTTTCTATTGCTATACTGTATTTAATTAATTTGTAAGTTCAGCTGTTTAAATATCAGCAGTATTTCTTACAGGTACATATGCAAGTCTATAGAAATTTGGGAATCTTTATGCAAATCTCTACATATTTATGTACATGCAAATCTATATAAATTGTTTATATTTCTATAAGTGGAATTGCTGGCTATAAATGTATTCAGTTTTAATAGATACTGCCAAAAGATTTTATAAAATGGTTGTACAAATTTACACTTCCACCAGAAGCATATGAAAGGTCCAGCTGCTCCACATCCTTGGAAACTTGTTATTTATCAATTGTTTAAATATTAGCTATTCTGGTGGCTCACTGTGGTTTTTAATTTGCATTTTCCTAATGACTGATGCTGAGCACCTTTTCATACGCTTATGAATGCCTGTTTAAAACTTTTCCCCAATGTTTACCTGTTTGTGTGTCTCTTTATTGCTCTGTAGAAGTTCTTTACATATTCTCAGATTTTCCAATAAATGTAACACAAAAATTTTCTTCCAGGCTAAAACTTGTCTTTTTGCTTTCTTAATGATGTCCTTGGTAATAGAAATACATTTTAATAATGTCTAATTCATGAGTCTTTTCCTTTCTAGTTACTGCTTTCTCTGTTCTACTTAAAAAATATCTTTGCCTATCATTTTATTTTTCATGTTTAAGTCTGTGATTCATCTCAAATTTATTTTTTGTATGGTGTGGAGTATGGTCAAAGTATTCTATTTTGGGGTTTTTTTCCCTGTTGGATAGATAATTAATCTAATAACATTTATTTAAAAAGACCATTCCTTGTATACCACAATGCCCATAAGTCAGGTGATGTGATATGTGAATCTCATTCCAGAGAGGTTCTGTTCCTTTGGTTTATTTACTACACTGTTTTCATTTCATTTCATAGCATTATATTAAGACTGATATCTGGTGGCTCGTATCCTCTAACCATTTACTTTCAAATTTACATGGTAACTCTTGACCCTTTGCATTTCCATATAAAATTTAGAATCAGCTTGTCAGTTTACACACACACACAAAAAGAAATCCTGCTTGAATGTGTATTGAGCCTCTATTGACTCAGTAGATCAATTTGTGGACCATAAACATATTTACATTTTTGAGTTTTAAATTCATGAACATCCCTCCATTTTTGAAGTCTTCTTTAATTTCTCTGAATATTTTCCAGTTTACATTATAGAAGTCTCAAATATCATTTATTAGATTTATTCCTAGATATCTTTTTCAAAATTTTATTTTCTAATTGTTTATTTCTTAGACATACAATCATTTGACCTTGAATCCAGCAATTTTGCTAAATTTTCTTTTAAATTCAATAGTTTATCTGCCTATTCTTTTTGATGTGCTGCATAAACAATCATGTTATTTGTGAATAATTATCATATTTTTAAATCTTTCCTTTCCTGTATCTTTTATTTATTTATTTTATTTTATTGCATTGGCTAGAAACTCCAGTACAATGTCGAATGGAAGAGATAATATTGGTTTTACATAGTCATTATAAAGCATGATATTTCCTGTAAATTTTTGGCAGATATCCTTATCAGATTAAGGAAATTCCTTTTGCTATCTAATTTGCTGAAAGACTCATCATGAATATGTGTTCTAATTTATCACTCTGCATCTATTGAGATAATCATATCTGTTTCTCCTTTACTTTGTTGATGTTTTGTATTACATTGATTGATCTTTGGAAAGCTAACCAGCTTTGAATTACTAGAATAAATCCATCTTGGTCATGATGTGTTATACATGATTATCTTGTGTGTGGTGTATGTGTTTGTGTGTGTGTGATTGCTAATACATTTTATTCAAGTATTGTAAGATTGGTTTAATATTTAAAAATTAGTCAAAGTCATATTTTGACCATTATACCATCCTCTGTAAGTAATGCTCTGTTCAGTTTCTTAATATTTTGTTTAGAAAATTTGCATTTATGTTCTCAAGAGATGTTGAACTCTAATTTATTTTTTTCTTTTAATGCCCTTGTCAGGTTTGGGCATCAAGATTATGCTAGTCTTATAAAATGTTTTGGAAAGTATTCATTCTTTTCTATTCTCTGGAATTATTTATGTAACATTAATATTATTTTTCTTTATATCTTTGCAATAATTCAGCAGTAAAGCAATCTGGATGTGAGTTTTTGTTGTTAGGTTTTTAATTACTGATTTAATTTCTTCAATAGCTATAAATTTTTTTTAAGATTTTTTAATATCTTATTTAATAAGTTTTAGTATGTTGTGCTTTTTAAGGAATGTATTTCATTTACATTTGCTAAGTTATTGGTATAATGTTGTTCATTATATCCTCTTATTATATTTTAACGTGTATGGGGTCTGTAGTGATATCTCTATTTTAATTCTTGATAATGGTAACATTTTAAAATTTCTTCCTCTTGATTACTTTTACTAGGCGTTTATAAATTTTACTAAGATTTTTTGAAAAACAACTTTTAACTTAATTTTCTGTAGTGTATAACTAGTTTCTATTTTATTGATTTCTGATTTATTATTTCCTTTCTGATACTTTCTTTGAGCTTAATTTGGTGTTCTCTGTTCATTAATTCTTAATATGGAAGCTTAGATAATTTTGTTTCAGCTTTTATTTTTTCTAACAGATATATTTAAACCTGTAAATTTTTCTCCAAAAGTGCTGTATTTGCTTCCCACAATCTTTATATTTTCATTATCACTATACAGAAAAATTGTCTAATTTTCCTTTTGATATCTTCTTCTAGCCATAGTTTATTTTAAAGTGTGTTACTTAATTTTCAAACACTTGGAGATTTTTTAGTTATCATTCTTTTGTTTTAATCCTTTGAAACTTATTGAAACATGTTTTATAGCCCAGAATATGGAGTTTTGGTAAAATGTTACATATGCCCTTGAAAAGAAGGTGTAGTTGTTTTATGTCATTTTCTACAAATGTCTCTTAGGAAAATATGATTTACTGTGTTTTTTTTCCTGCACTTGTTCCCTCAGTTATTGATGGGAATGTGTAAAATACCTGTGTTACTTTCCTAGGGCTGCCATAACAAATTACCACAAATGTAGTAGCTTTAAACAATAGAAATTTATTCTCTCATAGTTCAGAGGCCAGCAGTCCAAAATTAAGGTGTCAGCAAGGCTGGTTCCTTTTCCTGGGAGAAAGAATCTGTCCTATGCCTCTCTCCTACCCCTGGTGGCTGCTGCAATCCTTGGCATTCCTTGGCTTATAGATGCATCACTCCAATATCTGCCTCCATTGCACATTGCCTTCTCCTCTGTGCGTGTCCCCTTCCCTTCTGTCTCTCACAAACACTCTGGTCTTTAGATTGAAGATCTACTCTGTTAATCCAAGATGATCTCATCTCAGGATCCTTAACTTAATTATATCTTCAAAGACTCTTTTCCAAATAAGTTCACATTCACAGGTACCATGCGTTAGGACATGGAATACCTTTTTAGGGAATCACCATTTAAACCACTACAATCACCAAATATGACTGGATTTGTCTATCTCTCCTATCAGCTCTAGCAATTTTTCTTTATGTAATTTAAAAGCTATGTTATTGCAAGCATGAAATTTTTGAGTTATTATATTTTCCTGCTTAATTGACTCTTTTATCATAATGAAATGTCCCTCTTTACCTTTCATAATATTTCTTGCCTTAAAATCTATTTTGTATGATATCAATATAGATACACCAGCCTTCTTTTTTTGTTTTCTGTTTTTGTATTACATATGTTTCAAATCTTTTACTTTCATCCATTCTTTGTCCTATATTTAAGATTTACCTGGAAATTCCCTGGCAGTCCAGTGGTTAAGACTCTGTGCTTTCACTGCCGAGAGACTGGGTTCAATCCCTGGTCAGGGAACTAAAATTCCACAAGCCGCCCAGCACATCCAAAAAATAAATAAAAATAAAATAAAATAAAATAAAATTTATCTCTTGTAAACATCATATACTCAGATTTTGTTGTTTCATTCAGTGTGAAAACCTTTGCTTTTAATTAGAATGTTTAGGACATTTCAGATTAATATAGTTACTGATATAATTAGGTTTAAACTAACTATAGTTATAGGTTAGTTAGTTATAGGTTTCTCACATTTTAAAATTAATCAAGTATTTTTATTATTCTATTTTTTTCTCCTCAAGAACATTTTAGTTGTACTTTATTTTCTTATTAATGCTATCCTAGAGACTCCAATATAGATCCTTGATTTATTATAATCTAATTTATTATAATTATAACCTATTATAATTGTATAATCTAATTTATTATAAATAATGCTTTTTACCACTTCCCAAACAATGCAAGAACCATAGCAGTTTAACTCCATTTATGCTCTCCTGCCATTTTCTACTGTTTTTTTTAACATATATTATATATCTCACAAGACAGTATAGTTGCTGCTTTTATAAAAATGGTATTTATTTATATTTATCTACACATTAACTCTTCCTGTTACACTTCCTCCATATTGCAGTTCTATCAGTTCTATGTGACACTATTTTCCTTCAGCCTAAACAATTATTTCTAAGCATTTTTGTATTGTAGGTCTTCTGGCAATAAATGCTTTAAACAGTTTTCTAAGTATGGTTCCTCTGTTACTCTTTTGTCTATTTATGATCTTTTTGTCTCTCTGTGTTCTGTCCTGGATATTTTTTTCTGTCCTAGTTTCCAATTCATTGATTTTTCTTCAACTGTGTCTAAACTGCAACTAATCTTATCCAAATTCTTAATTTCAGTATCAAATGCCCCCTCCTGGTTCAACTAACCTTCCTAGGGGGGAAAGTAGCCCAAATGCTTGGCTCTCACCTGGATTTTAACCTTCTATGAAACCAGGTTGTTAGCACCCTGATGCATTCTGATATGTTTTATATTTTACCCAGCATTTCTAGTTTTTCTCTGGGGGTGAGATGGGTGGAGTGATGTTTGATTTGAATTATTGAGATTACCATTACCAGAAGCAGAAGCTTCCTAAAGAATTTTCATTTTTAATTTTGTCTTTTGGAATTTTGGTTGATGTTATTTAGTTCCAGTTATATAGTGTTAGAACAATACAGTTTTTTCTAACTATATCCTACTATGTACTAGTCTTACTTCTACATTTTAAAATGTATTTTGCTTTTTTTTTGGTGGAGTACTATATGATCACTTTTACATGGGTATAATATTATGATATCAAACTTAGGCTTGATAAAATGGGTTGCTAAGTTCTCTCCTTTACCTCTTGTGAAACACCTGAAATTACGGTTAGAAGTATATATTACTTGAAATTGTGATAGAACTTATAGGTGAAATTTTTTCTTCTATTTTTACAAGTTTCTTGGTCTATTCTAGCTTTCTATATCTACTTTAATGAATATTAGTAATTTATATTTCCATTTATATCGTTTAGATTTTCAAAATGTTTAACATCCGGTAGTCTACAGTTTCATAAATATTCTCATGTTTACCCAGATATACTCAAATTCTACTTAGGTATGCCCACCTAAATTACAACTTCATAAAAACTTACACATTAGCAAAGATTAAAAGCAAATAATGAAGGTAAAAACAGTTACAGTTTAGTGACTCATTTGATTTCTCTCACTAGTTATTTTAATTCACTGCTTTCCCTTTTCACAGGCATTCCTTGTGGGCCACCCCCAGCCATCGCCAATGGAGATTTCATTAGCACCAACAGAGAATACTTTCCATACGGAACAGTGGTGACCTATCGCTGCAATCTTGGAGAGAGAAGAAAGAAGCTGTTTGACCTCGTGGGTGAGCCGTCAATATATTGCACCAGTGAAGACAATCAAGTTGGCATCTGGAGTGGCCCTCCCCCTCAGTGCATTACACCTAATAAATGCACACCTCCAGTCATTGAAAATGGAATAAGGATGTCTGAGAACAAAAGCTTATTTTCTTTACGTGAAAGCGTGAGGTTTAGGTGTCAGCCCGGCTTTGCCATGAAAGGACCCTCCACTGTTGAATGCCAGGCCCAAAACAAGTGGGGGCCGGAGTTGCCCAGCTGCTCTAGGGGTGAGTCTGACTGAGGCTTTGAAGGGGCCTACAAATGATGTGAGTTGTAGGAGGATCAGGAGTTTAGTTTTGGTTCTGGGGGGAGGATGTGTGGTGAGCAATGTGGATGGGAAAGTTTTCTTGGGAGGAAGCATTAAATAAAGCAGGTGTGTGTATATGTGTGTGTGCATGTGTATGTGTTCAAACTCAGAAGCAAAGATAAATCTGGGCAAAGAATGTAAAATTTCCTTGGGATGTCACTACTGACATCATCATCTTTCAGTTCTTTCTTTTTTTCAGTTAAAATAATCTTTTTTAAAAAAAATTTAAGAGTTACTCTTGAGTATTGTAACTGCTAATACATAATGACTGATTCTTCTTGTTAAGCACCGCTATATAGTCTATGGATTCACTTAAATTTTTTTTTTATTAAATTTATTTATTTATTTTTTGGCTGCATTGGGTCTTCGTTGCTGCACGCAGGCTTTCTCTAGTTGTGGTGAGAAGAGGCTACTCTTCGTTGTGGTGCGCGGACTTCTCATTGCGGTGGCTTCTCTTGTTGTGGAACATGGGCTCTAGGCACGCGGGCTTCACTAGTTGTGGTGCGCAGGTTCAGTAGTAGTGGCTCACAGGCTGTAGATTGCAGGCTCCGTAGTTGTGGCGCATGGGCTTACTTGCTCCGTGGCATGTGGGATCTTTCTGGACCAGGGCTCGAACCTGTGTCCCCTGCATTGGCAGGCAGATTCTTAACCACTGTGCCACCAGGGAAGCCCCACTTAATTCTTAAAACAAAGACATGAGGTAGTTACTATTCTTTCCGTGTTACAGAGAAAATGAGTCTTAGGTTAGATAACTGTCCAAGATTAAATAGATACTAACTCTGTGAAGACAAGAACCCAAGCCTACCTGACTCCAGAGCCAGGGAAATAAAAAGCTACTCTAGATATTTCAAGGAGTGAGGGATTTAGTGCAGGTAAGAGAATATGAAGATGTTAAAAGGGCAGGAAGAGCAAAAGGAGGAAGGCAGTGTTACCAGAGCTCAGGGGGCTGCCATTCCTCCTGGGCTAGAGCACAGGGACCTGCACTTACTGAGCAGGTATTTCCTCCAGCTGCTCATGCTGCAGAAGCTGCTGCTGCTGCCAGAACGTAGCTGAGGTTGCTGGAGCCTGCAGTCATTGACATTGATAGAGTTAATGTTGCTGCTACTAAGGAAGAGCCATCAATTGCCACTTCCTGAGCCTCCTTTACAAGAAGAATGACTTCTATCATCTTCCTACCTTTTAATTTAGTATATATGCCTCCAATTGTCAGAGCTTAACCAGGACCCAGCTGGCAAGGAAGATAAGCAGTTATACTTTCAGGCTTCTAGCCCCAGCAGTCAAAGGAGAATGCAGAAGTGTAAGGCTGGGAGTCAACAGAGATTTAACCAGCACAGCACTTAAATTATCACATCACAGTGCACTTATTAATCAAGGAAAACAGGGGGGTGATGAGCCCTGAAATTGGGTGTTACAGCATCAGAGTATTTACAAAATCCTTAAGGGGGTCATTTATTCTAGTCCAATGCCCCATTTTATACTTGAGAAAGCTAAAGTCCAGAGAGAGAGAAACTGACCTGATCTAAGCCAAAATGAAATGATTTTTCATGTTACTACAGTTTTATATAATTTAGGAGATTCAAGTGCATTCTGATTCTGAGTTCAAACCAACTGTATAAAGAGACAGAGGCTCAGTTACAACATATGGTATGGAATATGCACTCTCATTGTGAGGGCTGTAGGTTTCTTAGAAGATTTCATTCAATGGTTTCCCATCTTCTCATTGGAATGAAGTGAATGGTTAAGCAGGACCTGGCCCTGGAGAGTGCAGAAAGGAGACTTATCTTCTCCACCAACCCATGTCAGGTGGCGTGACCACTGGAGAGAAGCTGGAAAGAGATGAGAAGAGATGTATGAATCTTGTTTGTCACAGCAGAGTGTGATAGGTGATTGGGAAATCTGTTGGATGAGATTTGGGCTCAAGCATTCCTTATTGCCAAAAAGGTGGATATAAACTGGTGATGCCAATAAAAATAAAAATATAAAAATAAAAATCCATCAATCTAACAACTGCATGCTAAGTGAACAGTAACAGGAAGAATTGTGGAGGGGAACTGTTTGTTGTGTCATCTTGGGTGTGTACTTTAGATGGAAAACCATGAACCAAAGATGTCTCAGTTCTAGTCACTGTCCTGCAGTGTATCAGTTCTATGACTTTTCGCAAGACTCCCTCTCTCTCTGTCGGTCTCTGTCTTTGTTTCTCTCTCTCTCTGTTCAATTTTGCCATCAATAAAACGAGAGGGTGTTAGTCTACCAGATTTTTAAAAACAAATAGATTTATGATTATGATTCTCTTAGCCAGTTTACCACTGAGGAAAAGTTATTTTCACACAGTTAACAGCACTTTGGTTCTCTTTCCCTAGTATGTCAGCCACCTCCAAAAGTCCTGCATGGTAAACACACCCCAAGCCACAAGAACAACTTTTCTCCTGGGCAGGAAGTGTTCTACAGCTGTGAGCCCGGCTATGATCTCAGAGGGGCTGCTTCTCTGCATTGTACGCCCCAGGGAGACTGGAGCCCGTCAGCCCCCAAATGTGCAGGTGCCTATACTGTCATCTGGTTTGTGGATCAGTCTCTTTGTCCCTCACAGGAACATCTCACTCCTGTGTGTGTGTGTTTTTTTTCCCTAGTGAAATCATGTGCTGACTTCCTGGACCAGTTACCTAATGGACATATACTCTTTCCACTTAATTTTCAGCTTGGAGCAAAAGTATCCTTCGCTTGTGATGAAGGGTGAGTGTGAGTTTACCTGGCCTGCTGAACACTGAAATTGAGATTAATTCAAAAAGGGAAGGTTTAGTGTGATTTTTAAAATAGGAAATACTCAGGGATGTTAAATTTGGAGAGTGTATATGGGAAGTTAAGAGTAAGGAACAGGTGGAACTAATAACAAGATATGAAGGAAAAACTGAAACGTATATTAAATGGCATGCTTAAACACAAATACAACTAATGTTTAAGAGTATACATAGGTGACACATTAAGTGAAAAAATCATATTTTCCAAGCATAAAAGAAAACGAGTAATTTGGAGAGTTCCAGAAAAAGTTTGATATGTGACAAAAATCTTATTAAAAATAAGATCATTTAGGAATTATTTCAGAAAATTTTTTAACCATCAAAAGTGAATTTTGTAATAAGAGAGAAAGTATAAGAATAAGCATTTTTAATCCAATCATATATCACTTGGTTGATAACAGGCCAAGGGCTCTGAAATGGTATTATGGTGGCTGATATTAAAGTTTTAAGTAAGGTCATTCACTTGACCTTACACAGCATGCACATCTCTACATGGGAAGTTTCAAGCATCGGCAACAAAGCACCTGATCTCGAAATGTTCCAAAGAATCCTTGACAGGCACCAAATAAAATTTAGGAGCCATCAGGGTCCAACATACATTGAGAAATTTGGAGCATTTTGTACAAGAGTCATTTCCAATCTCCTTTTGTTCCCCCCCCCCCCAGAATATTCACGCTTACTCTTCCGTAGCCCAGCGTGCTGTTGTGAGCCTTCTGCATAACCATCACAAATATAGAGAAAAAAGAACAATCTTTGTTCTCTTTCCAGTTATTCTCTGCTTGTCCAACCCAAACTGGGAGCTGTTTTACTAGCTGTTCCAGTGTCATCACTTGGAGGATGTTTTATTCCAATAATGACTATGAGTAGATTTATCAGCTTTACCATGGGATGCTCAGTGAGAGACTGATTTCTCTGAGCCTAGGTCCAGGATCATGGAGATGGCAGCTATGCTACAACTGCCTTCTTCAACTTAGGCTGGGACTATATTATGTGACCAAGTGACAGTGCTTTGCCGTTCTCCCTCACTGGAAGCTGTGACTTTTCCAGATTGATGTGGCCTCTGAACCTCTGCCACCTGCTGGTTTCAGATCCTCAAAATGCTGAGATTTTTGCAAATGGAATGGCATTTTGGCTGAAGCAGCTCACATATTCACTACCATTTTCTTCCTTAGATTCCAATTAAAAGGCAGTTCTGCTAGTTACTGTGTCTTGGTTGGAATGGAAAGCCTTTGGAACAGCAGCGTTCCTGTGTGTGAACGTGAGTAGAAGGGATAACACTTCAGACCAATCTCTCCCTTTAATCTGTTTGGTAATTTGACCCATGGCCTCCCCAGCCGTGGTTCTTCTATTTTCTAATCTGAATTATTGATAAATAGTTGCTTATTTTATAATATTTTATTGTGGATCAATTTGTTATGATGCACTTTCTTGTGATCAGAACCATCTGATCAGTCTCTTTGTTTTACATGATAAATCCTGCTGTAGTTTGCCTCTGAATCAGGAGAGATTAGCTAATGTGAAGCTTTGACAAATTTCTTTCTTTCTTTCTTTTTTCCTTCCTTCCTTCTTTCTTTTTCTTTTTTATGCCATCAAGGTGCAGTCACTCTACAATATTCCTATTTGCTAATATACAAATATGAAACATTCATTCATTCATTCATCCAATTATTTATTGAGCACATACTATGTGCTTGATGTTCTTCCAGGCACTGGTGTTATAGCAGTGAACAAGATGAACAAATTCCCTGTCCCATGTTATTTATACTCAAGTGGGGAGATGTACAAGAAAGAAAATAAACAAATTAAATCTTATGGAGATGATAGGTCAGAGCAATGCAGAAATGAGGGGAAAGTGGGGAACAGCATTACACAGGGTGAGCAGTTTAAGACTCCTTAAACTCTCAAAACTTGTATCTAAATAGATTCAGAAATAATAAGCTGATTAAAAAATGAGTCTCCTATATGCAATGCCACCACTAATTTCTCCTAGTCTACCCATTTGTATTTTCCCCAATAGAAGATAGGACTTTGCCTCATCACTTGATCCTAAAGATTGGAAAATATATAACTTTTAAAATAATCCAAATTTTACTAAAATGTTTATGTTGCAAGAAATCTGCTTAGTTATCCTATGATGCATTTTATAGTAAAGCTTTATAAAAAAAAACATAACTTCTGTATAGATCCTGTCATCCAAGAAACCCAACTTTCATTGAAGTAACATGACAAATGGCTGTCCACTGGCATGGGTTAGAGCTCAGTTATTGATTGTACTATTTCTCTTATTTTTCACGACTCTTTCTAATTTAAGCAGCTTCTTCCAAATCCCAAGCCTAATAAGAAACACTAAATAGAAGTAAGGAAAGGACTGTTTAAACAGACAAACAGATACCAGAAAGAAGTAACAATTTGAAGCCTGACGGAAAGTAAAGAAATAAAAATAATAATAAGCAATCCCATGCATCAAAAACAACAACAACAACAAAACAGTCTGGATCATTTAGAGTTTTTACAATGAACCATATATGTTTCAATTCATTGTGACAGCACTACTGTCATAATTGATTGATGGTCACTATGGGTAAGTTATTAAGGAAAGGTTTCATATGATTAGGTGATTAGTACATATGGAATACATTGTAGAAATATTTCCTGAGAATGTAAGTTCCCTGGAGGACAGAGACTTTATCTGTGCTCTTCACCATTTTATCCAGCCAGCCCTGACAAGTGGCTGACACAGAATAAGTGCCCAATTAATATGTGTTGATTAAATGAATGAGTTACTCTCCAATAGATTCTTTTTCTTCTTTAAAAGTTTTGGTGCGTAATTTAAGGTGTAAAGTTTCTATCATCCAGAAAACTTAAAAGTCTGGAAGATTCAGGATAGGCAAATTCTTTTGTACTTTTTCAATTTAAAAAATGGGATTGAAATCTCACTTCATTTAGTCCATTTGCTGTTTTTAGGTCGTACCAACCATAACACCCAATGACTATAGATTACCTCTGGTGAAAACTCATCAGTGAAACTTAGAGCTTTTGCCTTCTTTCCAGAAATCTTGTGTCCAAATCCTCCTGATATCCTTAATGGGAGACACACAGGAAAACCTCTGGAAGTCTTTCCTTTTGGAAAAGAAGTAACTTACACGTGTGACCCGCACCCAGAGAGAGGGATGATCTTCAGCCTCACTGGGGAGAGCACCATCCGCTGTACCAGTGACAGTCAAGGGAACGGAATTTGGAGCAGCCCCGCCCCTCGCTGTGGACTTCTGGGTTAGTGCGTGCTACCCCACATTCCAAATGGATTCAGAATATCTAAACCAGACTCTCCAAATTCCGTAATTACAATGTGGTGTTTATTTGTGCACTCGATACAATTAAATGCCAAATCAATAATAAATGGTTTTAAGATACATCAACATGTAAGATTCTGATGATCTTTGCTTCTAGAGGGCTGGTGAAAAGAGATGGAGGAAGTGGGTGGCGGTTCTAGTTCTAATTAGAATTAGAAGGAAAATGTTTTCAAAGCATAGGAATTGAAAGCAAATGCCTATGAACCTTAACTAGCATAAGTTGTACCATCTTCACAGGTTTTGGAGAAAAGCACAGATCAGCAGAGAACAAAGCCTGGCAAAATCGCTTTTAATTACCTATTTGGCCAGAGACCACTGTGTGTTCTCTCTGAAAACTGGGCTGCATTGTAGACAAAACACAAAGATTCTTTTAGCCAGTATGGGCTGAGTTCTAAGTTAAGATAAGGCTTACTTGCTCCTTAGCCCCGCACTAATTTCAGCTATTGAAGTTTTCCCTCTTTGGTGGAAAGAAAAAGCAAAGCAATGTGAACTCAAGGGAAAAATGCAAAATAGAGTGTGTATTTCTAAGGTCTGGAGAAGGTATCCTAAGGTAACCAATACCATTATGACACCCACACTCAGGAAGTGAAGACGGAAGGGGAAAGTAAATTGTCGAAGTGACCCTAGTCCCAGCATAACATACTGACTGCTGAGGAACTCGGAAACAAAAGAGCAGTTCTAAAAGGAAAGGGACCAAGAACGGACATTCAGAAGTCATTTTTGCCCTCACTCTCCTTCTGTAACACCATGGCTTCAGCTTGGGGTGTCCCTATGAGCCTGTTTACAAATACAGAGACCTAGTTCAGATTCACTGAATCGGCAGTGAAAGGCAATCTTCCCCTAAGTTCTATGACTTTTTTCACCAGTACCCTATCCTGAGATGGCAGTCCTAGTTTTATCAGCTAGATTTTTTAGACTGGAGACCTGCCAGACTATCTTCATGTGTGATTTGGCCTTAGGTAGTAGATTTTAGTCATAAGGGGGACTCCTTGAACAAGAAGCTAGTATAGCTAATATTCAAGCTATAAAATAAATAAAGAAACAGGCAATATAGATGGATGTATTTCCTGTGAAGCCTGAAAATAAGCCAAATTTTCATATTGAGAAAAATCATTTAATTATATGTTAAAGAAATGAGAAATTGGTTTGCAAGTCTTCATACAGAGAATTATCTGGGTGCAGAATTGGCTCTAGCATAGCTTTTACTATTTGAAAAAATAATTGAAAAGGAGGTGGAGGACAGCTGGAATAGAAACTAAAAGAGAAGTTATTGTCAAAACCAAGTGGAAACGATTTCTATTTTTCCAAACATATACACTTTTTTGATTTCATACTACTTGAATCCAAAGTGAGTTTTTACTTCTCAAACCTAGAGCTTTAGGTGTAGGGGCTTAGAGCTAAAGCTAGAATTTGATTCAACATACACTTCAAACAATGTTTCTGTTTTTGTTTTGTTGTTGTTTTTATTTTGAGGAGATGCTGTTTATTTCCTTGTTGTGTTGAAATGGCCAGCTTAGGAATCAGACCTAGAAAGTTGGTGGCTGCTTCCTAGTTTCAAGAAACATCTTGAGTTCTCCATTCTTGCTTGTAAGCATGGGTTCTGATGCACTGAAGTATAAAGAAACCAGACCAGGTGTAACCTAGGCAGAAACACTCCTCTGTCTCCCTAAAAATGTGAAAAATTGAATTGGAACTGTCTTTTACAGTAAATGATATGAGTAAAATGCCCAGATAGCAAAATAGCCTTCTGGATAGTATATTTTCTAATGGGCACATGCTAATGGAACTTTCCCTTCAAAGATTACAAGGAAATTATCTTTCCACAACTAAAAGTTTCTTTTGTTCTGATATTAAATCTAACAAGAAAGAGAAAAGGAAGGATGGCATTGGGTATCTTTTTGTTAACTCTGATGTTCTTGATTTTTTGGTCTCTAGGTCACTGTAACACCCCAGATCATTTTCAATTTGCCAAGTTGAAAATCCAGACCAATGAATCTGAGTTTCCCATTGGGACATCTTTAAAGTATGAATGCCGCCCTGAGTACCACAGGAAGTCATTCTCTATCACGTGTCTACAAAACCTCACGTGGTCAAGTGCCAAAGATGTCTGCAAACGTGAGTAAGCCCTGCATTGGAGCGTTCCTATGTTTGTCAAAGTATCTATAGGATCTTATTTAATTTCTCCAAATTTTAGAGATAAGAAAACTTTGGGAAACATGTCCACATAGGTGGAGGTAAGAGTTGGTCTTGTAGGTCATCCCTAATTATTGGTTGAAATGCTTATCTCCTGAGAATGTTTCAAGGAATATTTGCAGGAGAACTCCATTTTTTTATGGGGAAGTGAATAATGAATTACTCCAGATCAGGAAAAACTTTTGTAAGGAGACATAAACTGTTTGAATAACCAGGTAATAAAAAATATTATACTGGTGGGATATAAGGCCACAAATGACCTTTATATTTTGATAAGAGATTTGGGACAAAGATAGGAGAGATTTAGAGGGGAGGTCTCTTTGAAAGTGGTGCTTAGTGGGTGGCTGATCCTGAGGCAGTCTGGTGAGGTTCCTCAAGGTGGCAAACTCTGTAGAACCATCAGAATTGCATATGCTCTTCAGAAAGCTACAGTCAGGTGGGGACTAACTTGTTATACACTAACAAAAGTTCAAATTACTCTTCCTGGCTCCAAAATTCTCTTTCTTTCCGAAGGTAAATCATGTAAAACTCCTCCAGATCCTGTGAATGGTGTGGTGCACATAGATACAGACACCCAGTTCGGATCCAGAATCAATTTTTCTTGTAATAGAGGGTGAGTAGGCAGGAACATCTCTTGGTTCAAGAGTTCCAGGACAGCGATACTACCTTCTGGTCATATCTTGGAAAAGAGGACTAGGCTATTACCATCTGTTCTCAAGAAGCTTGAACATAGGTGTTTAACTCCTAATTGAAATGGACAAAGGTATGATAAGATTTAAGGGGAAATCTGTCTCCTTGCTGGAAACCAGGGCAGTACATACAAGAAAAGTGAGGTATTCACCGGGTAGAAAGGAAGAAGATTGGGGGAGGGCATAGTCAAACCATACAAACAGCCCTTGCCCAGAGCAGACATTGCTGAAAGAAAGGGAAGGCCGCGGAGCCACTGTGTAGAAAGCAGATCTTATAAGGTAACTGCACTATTCGTTTGCTAGGGCTGCCATAACAAAGTAGGACAAACTGAGTATCTCAGAACAGCAACAAAAATTTATTCTCTCAAGGTTCTGGAGGTTAGAGGTCCAAAATCAAGGTGTCAGCAGGACATGTTCCCTCCAAAGCCTCTGAGGGAGGAGCCCTCCTTGCCTCTCCCAGATTATGGTAACCTCAGGGCCTCCTTGGCATGTGGCGCATCACTCCCGTTTTTGCCTCTGTCTTCCCATAGCCATCTTCACTCTGTGTCTGTGTCTTCACATGGCACTCTCCTCTCTGTGTGGGTCTATGTCCAAAGTTCTCTCTTTTTATAAAGACTCCAGTCATATTGGATTAGGGCCCACCCTAATGACCTCATCTTAACATGATTATATCTGCAAAGCCCTATTTCCAAATAAGGTCACATTCATGGGGATTGGGGGCTAGGGCTTTGGCATACTTTTTGGGGAACACTGTTCAACCCATAACAGAGTCCCCTGTGAAAATGTCAGATATAAAGTGTTTACTGGGCAGCAGTCACACTTTTGGTGCTTAACCTTGCTCAGTCTCAACCTCACTCCCAGTGGGAGCAGCTGAACCAGTTAGAGAATATGGGCTAAATTTGCACTGCCATGATAAACACTGAAAAGGAACTTGTGGCCTTCAGCATATTTGCTAACCAAGGCCTTACAGATCATAGTACTTACAATCTGACAAAGTGAAATTAGAGTAAATCTAAACACTTCTGTCTTTCTCCGAGCATTTTTAAGTACAATCTATAAATTCTCTGTCTGTACCCTCTTTATATTGTATTATGGAATAAGAGTGAACCTCTCAATGGCATAAAGTAGAAAACCATTGAGCTTATGATATGTTACAGGAAATTTATGTAAAAAAGAGCAATCTGAAAAATCAGAAGACGTGTCCTCTTACAATATAGAGTTACTTCCAAGAAATAAGAGAAACTTTTAGAAAAATCTCCTGTTTACGTTTTTAACAAGATTCAGTTGCACGCTGTTTCTGTGAAACTAGTTAGGAAATAGAGAATGTTTGCGTATGAATGAAAAGCACAATTGTCAAACTAAAGAAAAATTCTGTGATAAACACACTGAATATTGTAGAAAATTAAAGCAGAGGGTAAGAAGACGAATTAATCAAATTCTCCCAGAATTAAGTGGAAAAGGATGAAGAAGAAGAGAAAAGAGAAGATATGTATAAAAGAGTATGGGATTCAAATTACATGTAACAAAAATTCCAGAAGGGAAAACAATAAGCCCATATTTAGCCATCACTAGGGAATCATCTGTATTTCAGGGATTATGAAAAAAACCTCAAGAATGCAGAAAGGAAATTAATAAACTATAATAGCTGTGAAAGAAATTAATTTGTATTGATATCACATTGATCCTTCACATCACTAAATTGCAGAAGATGGAGTTTCTAATGAGCTAAGCTAGTATTCACATCTAGAGGCTACAGATGTACAGTAAAGGATAAGCAAGGACCTAAAAATCACACCTGTGTACTTTGCAGGAAGCATACTTCCTGGGAGAAGGAAAAAGATAAACTCAGGCAATCCATAAGTATTTTCTTAAAGGATAATGATAAATTCTGGTGAGGTAGAAAATTGCCAAAAATCAAACAAAAGAAAAACAAATTTTAAAAAAAGTTCAAATATTTTCAACAAAGTTATAAAACTTAATACAATGACAGAACTAATTGTTAAAAAGTGAAACTTGACAATGTAATCATACTCTAATAACAATTTCAGAAGTCATAAAATATATCCATAAAACTAGAAAATGGAAGAAAGCAAAAAAAAAACCCATAATCTAGACTTCTATTACATAGGAGATGGGTAGACTGTATATATTTTGACACCAAAATTGAGAAAATAGGTTTGAATACCTGTGTTGTGTATGTATTGGGTTGGCCAAAAAGTTCGCTTAGGTTTTTCCATAGGATGTAGCGGAAAACCCCGAACGAACTTTTTGGCCAACCCAATATATAACACATGAAATGAAATTTTGAAGGAACAAAAATCAGTTATTTAGCTTCCAAATTATTAGAGCAACTAAAAGAGGTTCACCTATCTGGTTCATGTAGCAAATGAGAGGGAAGAAAAAGGAATAGCATGGACTGTATCCATCTCATTCACCAGAAATAAGCCCCCTTATATTTGGGGCAGATCTGTTGTATTCACTGCTAGGTGCTTACCATTGAACATTATGAAGGAACATTATGAAGTGATGACAAAAGCAAGATCAACCATACCATTTAGTTCAGTAAATTTGTATGGTTTAATATCCCTGTTGAAAAAGAGAAGTTTCCAAATAGGATGAAAAGCATCACAAATCTTGTTGTATTTACAAGAAACATGCCTAAACTAAAATGACATAGCAGTGTTAATATACAATATGTATATTTATGTATATCAGGAAAATGCAAAAAGAAAATTAAGTAACAATAATAATATAAGAAAAAACAGATTTTAAGAAGAAAATTTTCAGGCAGGTCTACAAAAGTATTGTTTTATTTAGGTACTGGGTATAATCCAAAATGAAACCAAGAAATTAAGAAGCAGAGTGAGCCATGAGGAATTAGAGAGGAAATATTCCTTTCAACAGTGAGAGGATAGAAAAATAGAAATAAGAAAAGCCAGATAAAATAGGTGGAGTTTGGGCTAGTCCTTGAACTTCTTTCAGATTGTAGCCTTTCAGATTTGCCATGCATGTATGCATGCTGAGGAAGTTGATGGGATGTGTACAGCAGGCTTATTTTTCATTTTTGGTTTCAGGTATCAACTCATTGGTCACTCAGCTGCTGAATGTATTATCTCAGGCAATACTGTCTTTTGGGATTCAGAGCCACCAATTTGTGAACGTGAGTTGAAATCTCTAGCCCCATTTATTCCATGCTCAATCCTAGAGTTGGCCCCTAGAATTACAAAGAATAAATTTCATCCCTTTTGGCAATAGTATCCTTCTGATATTTGAAGAAAACACTCCTACCCTTAAAGGTGCTCACAATGTTCCAAGCTTCTAGTTCCTCCTGATTTTTCCTTATCCTAGGGTATAATTTATTTTAAACAATAGTTTTGAACTCATTTAGAAGAGCACCCGAATTCTTCTTTTGTTGGTTGAACACCTTCCAGTTTGAAGACTGTTCTCTTTAGTGAAGTAAATGAATACAAGGTTAGTGAAAGTGCCTTCCTTCCTCTCTGTCAACTCTTAATACCAGGTCATCTGTTCAAGCCGTGGGCCCTCCCTGCTCTCTTATTCTTTGTCTGAACAGTGACATGCCATCTTTCCCATGAGTTGTTTGGAATATGAACGTTCTACACTTCAGGGCACAGAGAAAGGAGCAGTTGCAAATTAAAAAAGAACATAAAGATATAACCCTGGGTTTGGTGATAATGTAAAAAAATCAGCTCGGTACTTTGTGACCACCTAGAGGGGTGGGATAGGGAGGGTGGGAGGGAGATGCAAGAGGGAGGGGATATGGGGATATATGTATACGTATAGCTGATTCACTTTGTTATACAGCAGCAACTAACACAACAATGTAAAGCAATTATACTCCAATAAAGATGTTAAAAAAAAAAAAAAGAAAAAAACACTCTCTAACTCAACTGGTAGTAGGATAAGTGGTAACGAATTTTCTAACAGGCCAGTACACAGTATGTATCAAAAACCTTAACTGTACGCAAGCCTTTAATCCAGAAATTCTACAGTTCATGACTTTAAAAAGTCACCATGAGTTTTTGCGAGGATTGGTGTACAGATGTTACCTATATTATTATTTTATGATAGTGAAAAAGTCAAAAGAATCTAAATATTGTGCATATTTCCAAACAGTGTTCTGGAAATAATATACTAAATAATCTAGTAAATAATAATCTAATAAAGGTACACGGAATGTGTTCTAAAAAAAATGTTTAAAATATGCCAGAATACATTAGACAAGAGAGGGAACACTTTCAAAAGGAATCAGTTAGTATGTTTGTACTCTGAAATATTACTTAGGCAAAAAAGATATTTTAGAAAAAAAATGTGTGTGTGTGTGTGTGTGTGTGTGTGTGTATTAAAGATTGCACATTAAATAGTTAATAGTGATTCCTTCTAGATAATGGGCTTAAAGGTGATTTTTATTTATATTTTATATATTTTCTACAATAAATAGGCATCTTCTTAAATATTTTCTTAAGCAAAAATAAATAAATAAATAAATAAGTGTCTACTTTGATATTCATGCCAAAAATGATATAAATATTTTATATGCTCAGGAATGATTTAAACTGCCTAGGAATTATCTGTTACTTGCATATTAGATTAAATTTGTCGATAAAATTATCTGTGCTTCATACCTTTTTAGCAGTATTGTTTTTGATATATTTTTTTCCACTTCTTCTATATGCTACCTTTTCTTGAGTCAGTATTGGCAAAGTATATTTTTATTTCGAACATCCTCATTTTCAAGATTATTAGCATAGAGTAGACACATATTCAGCTATTTTTATTACTTCTGAATCTGCGATTGTTATGTTTGTTGTGTGTAATATTGTGTATTTGTTTATTTTTTATTAGTTGTACCAGAGCTTTTGGTTTTTATTTATTTGATAGACTATATTGTATGCTATACCATATTAATAACCAATAGAATAAATCCAAATGCCCTCTACAGAGAAAGAATTGAATTAAAAATAGTTAAATAACATATAAATTCTCACTTAAAATGAGAAGTATGTGGACTATAATAATATATGGATACATTTACTGAAATAGCATTAATTGAGAAGAGCAGAGGTCATAATATTGTGGCTATCTAATCTGCGATCATGTAAAAACATGTCTGTACATTAGCAAACATTAGACAAGAGCAGAAGTGTTCTGAATAGTGACATTTTGATCATTTTTTAAACTTGTTACCAAAATTCATAATTGAATATAACTTTAAGAAACTGAGGTTTTAACTTGCTGTCCCTTTTCCCAGGCATTCGTTGTGGGCCACCCCCAGCCATCGCCAATGGAGATTTCATTAGCACCAACAGAGAATACTTTCAATACGGAACAGTGGTGACCTATCGCTGCAATCTTGGAGAGAGAAGAAAGAAGCTGTTTGACCTCGTGGGTGAGCCGTCAATATATTGCACCAGTGAAGACAATCAAGTTGGCATCTGGAGTGGCCCTCCCCCTCAGTGCATTACACCTAATAAATGCACACCTCCAGTCATTGAAAATGGAATAAGGATGTCTGAGAACAAAAGCTTATTTTCTTTACGTGAAAGCGTGAGGTTTAGGTGTCAGCCCGGCTTTGCCATGAAAGGACCCTCCACTGTTGAATGCCAGGCCCAAAACAAGTGGGGGCCGGAGTTGCCCAGCTGCTCTAGGGGTGAGTCTGACTGAGACTTTGAAGGGGCCTACAAATGATGTGAGTTGTAGGAGGATCAGGAGTTTAGTTTTGGTTCTGGGGGGAGGATGTGTGGTGAGCAGTGTGAGTAAATTTGGGGCGAGGAAGCACAAAATTAAGAAAATGTGTCTTTGCTCTTGTGTGTAAGTGCCTTCATTTTGAGAAGCAAGAGTTTAATTATTCAAGGAAGGAGACATTTGGGACTCTCATATTGAGGAATTCTCAAGGCAAACTACCAGCTCCAATATCTCTCAGATGTATTCAAGAATGATGTGGACTTTCTGGTCAGCTGTATAATAATCTTGTCTACTCTTTACAACACTCCTTTGAAATAGTGCTATCCTTATATCCATATGACAGTGAAGTTAGCTTGGTCTTTCAGAGGTTAAATAAGGTGTCTAAATTATGTGCTACTAAGTGGCATACCCAGGAATAGAATGCAGTGTGTCAGCCCCTAAAGTTGAATGCTCTGGTTCTTGACATACTTTTATCAGCATCTATCACAGAAAGAAACTGGCTTATGAAGAAAGATATCGTAGCCTCAGTATAGTGACAAAGACTTTAGAGTTTGTTTTGGTCCACCTCCTACATTTTATCATTAGAAATCTGAAATTGAAAGTGCGAGTAACTTGCTCAAAGCCAAACAGATTTTTCGTTCATCTTTAGTTAGATACAGGTTAAGTTGAAGTTCAAATGAGTTCTGATGCCCCTAGCACACACCAAAAGGACTGTGAATGGAGGCAGCCACACCTTGAGTTGAATATTCTCTAAGAAATATGTCCTCTCATTACAGGGACTGGCTTATTTAGGGGATTTTGTTCTCAATGGCTGGTCTTGTCTTCTTATGCCACAATAGCTGGCATAAGAAGGACTGTAGAAGTGGATTGGTAAATATTGTGGTTGATACTAGGGACAGAGAGGGAGCTTACAGTTTTTCCACCAACCCATATCAGCCTTGTACAACCAATGAGAGGGCAGCTGGGAGGACAAACAGATACAGTATGGATTATTACTACACTTTGATCATAGAAGTGTGAAAAAAACAGATAAGGGGAAACCTGTTACAGGTTTAGGCTCAGGCAACCTTCTCATTACCTGAAAGATGAGGCTGTAAATTTTATTGCCTTTCTAGCAAATATGTGAGCGGGGTAGCCCACCAGTACTAGTGACTCTATACTAGAGAGCCAGCAGTGGAAGAAGAGACACCGTGCCTGGTGGACTAATGAATGTATTTTAGAACTTGTGCTGGGAAGGACTGGGTTCTAATTCTCTACCTCTTACTAGCTGTGAGGTTTTTGGCTACATGTCTTCCCTATCCTTAACTTCCACATTAGTAAAACAAGGGGATTGGAGTATCATTTGACTTCCTTTGTTATACCTGTACCCCCTTAATTATGATTCTCTAACTCCTTGGAAGGGTTAGAATTTAGCAAAAGGTATTTCCCTATAACTGACAGGTACTTTACTGTTCTTTACCCAGTATGTCAGCCACCTCCAGAAGTCCTACATGGTAAACACACTCCAAGCCACAAGAACAACTTTTCCTCCGGGCAGGAAGTGTTCTACAGCTGTGAGCCCGGCTATGATCTCAGAGGGGCTGCTTCTCTGCACTGTACGCCCCAGGGAGACTGGAGCCCGGAAGCTCCCAGATGTGCAGGTGCCTATACTCTCTTCTGGTTTGCAGATCAATCTCTTTGTCCCTTACATGGCAGTCTTACTCTTGGTTTTTTTTTTTCCTAGTGAAATCATGTGCTGACTTCCTGGACCAACTTCCTAATGGACATGTGCTCTTTCCACTTAATTTCCACCTTGGGGCAAAAGTGTCCTTCATTTGTGATGAGGGGTGAGTGTGAACTGCAAAAGAGACCAGGGCCATATTGCCGGATGCTGATATGCTGATGCCCTGGGTTTTATCCAAAAAGGGGGCTGACTAATGGAGAAAAAGTACTAAAAGAGACTAATATCTCAAACAGTGATTGGGAAGTATGGTAAGAACCAGATGGACCATGAACAGATGCTTAAAAAGGAAAAGTGGTAAATATACTGAACAGCAGAAACATAACAACAGAACATGAATATTTAGGTGGAACATTAAGTGTTTGGATAAAATGGATAAACAGTAATTTGTAGGCATGAAGAGATAAATATTCCAGAGGTTAAGAAGTTCGATATATATATATATGTACATATATATGAAAGAAAGTTATTTATAAGACAGATGACATGCAAGGATTGTGTCAGGAAATTTTTAAACCAATCATTAGTGGCATTTGGAATAGGAATGAAAGAGTAAGCAGAAGTATTTTTAATCTATAATAATTACATATCATCTAATTAGTATTAGGCTCTGTTGAAAGAGCATGAAGACTGCTGTTCATATTTCAAGTAACATCATTAACTCTTTGTGTGAACCTAAATGATCTTGATATTATGTTCCAACACCATTGGCAGGTAAAAAGCATGGACAATAGAGCAGCTGTTCTCAGTATATTCCAAGGACTCTTGACAAGCATCAATTACCAGTCACCCAATAAAGACCCAGAGGCAATTCAGGAGCCACTGGTCTGACAATAAACCAGATGTTTTAGGATGATTGTTCTCCAAGGAATCCTCTCTCCTCACCGTTTCTTCTTTTTCCTAGATAATTTGGCTTTACTCTTCAGTAATCCAGATATGTCAGAAGTCTCATTCAGGAACATTCCAAATGTATTGGCAAAAGGAACAGTCTCTGATATCTTTCCTCATGTTCTCTGATTTGCTTAAATCGGGAGTTGTTTTCCTCCTGGTCTACTAAAAGAGGAAAATGCCACACTTTGCATTAGAGGACAAAATTTCTCCTAATGACAAAAGGGGGCTTGTCAGAGAGCAGTCAGGGTAAGATGGTCTCCTGAAGGTCCAGGACCAGACTAAGGAAATGCCTGTCTATGTTTTTTGTACATTCTTTAGTTCAGGCAAGTCTGATTACTGAGCTTTGACAGGTGTTATTGCTTTGTCCTCACTGGAAGCAACAATCTTTTTAAATGTTTTGGTTTCTGAGCCTCTATCAGCTGAGAAACAAAATGGGCTGAGCTTTTTCTTTCACCTGGGATTTAACTTAGGAATTAAATTGTGTTTTAGCAGAAGGGAAGTAGCTGAGATCTGTCAGTGGATGGAAGAGGGAAATGGTGTGCTCATCCAGTCACTACTGCTTTGTTCCTTAGGTTCCAGTTAAAGGGAAGTTCAGCCAGTTACTGTATCTTGGTTGGAACGAAAAGCCTTTGGAATAACAGTGTTCCTGTGTGTGAACGTAAGTAGAAAGAATATCTGTTCAGGTCTGCATCTTTCTCCTTGTTTTTTTCATTTTCTTATTGCATTTTACCACATGAAATTATCTAATGTCTTCCCCTCTGTTTATTTTGTTTTTGATAGAAATATTTATTGTTGAAATAGTTACGAAGAATGTTTTTTAAGGAAATAAACCTGAACATCATGGGCTTTGGGTGTCATTCTATAAATATTTATAAACATACTATGTGCTATAAATGGGAAGAAATGCTTCACAGATGGGGAGAAATTTATGGCCTGAAGCTTTGTCAAATTTTCCCTTTTCCTTCTTAAAAATGATCGTCACACTTCAGCATTTTTTATCATTTCTTCAATCATCCATCCATCATATACACATTATTTCAATAGATTTTTTTTGAGTAACTACTATGTGCCAACCAGTCTTCTAGATACTAGGAATATGCCTGTAAACAAGACAGACTAGGTCCCTGCTCCAATGTTGTTTATATTCTTGTGCAGGGAGAAAGGCAAAAAAATAAATATATGACAAGTAAACAAGCAAACACATAAATAGACAATTTCAAATAATACTAAGTGTTATTAAGAAAAAAACAGGGTAATGCATAAAATAGTTGTGTAAAGGGGAAAAAGGAATTCCAGAAAAAAATTGTTTCCATTTAAAATAAAATGATTAAGGAAGAAAAAGAGAAAATAACATTTGAGCATTGATGGAAATTGATTGATTACCAATGTGCAAAGATAGAGGAAGAACTTTCCATGCAGATGGAGCAGAAACTACAAAGGTCCAAGGCAGAAGTGTTCCTGGCATTTTCTTTGAAAAGCCTGCTCCTGACATTTCTCAGAAGCCAATATGGCTGATGTTCAGTGAGCAAATACAGAAGTATACAGAAACAATAAAAGAGAGTAACTCTATACTCTGTAAGAATTTAGGTTTTCACTCTAAGCAAGATGAAAAGCCATTGGCGTATTATGAGTAGAAAAGTAACATGATATAACTTATTTTTAATGATTTCACTCTGACTACTCTAGAGAGAGCTGAGTTGAAAGGGTATCTCTTAGATTGAGATTCCCCAAAAAACAGTGCCAGAGACAAAGCTTGAGTTATAATGCTCTACTGGAGGGTATAGTCCCAGGGCAGCAAGAGTGAAGGAAAACAAAAAGGGAGGTGGAGAGGAAAGAAAAGCAGATAAATAAAAGAGACTGTGTTATTGAAGTGGCCATAAGCTTCACAAGAAAGACGGCTCGTTGTTTGGCCGTATAGGACATCTCCAGAGAGATTCTGTGGAATCAGAACTGACCATTAGAAGAGAAAGAACAAACGACTTATCTGCTCGGTCTTTCCTGTCTCTCATCTTCTGTTTATTCCAAGGCTATTAAGTCCTTGGATTTCATGTTGTATTATTTCTCTCCCTGATCAGACTCTGGGGACACTAGAGCCCATGACCTGTTGCCTGGTACTCCACCTAAGCCAGGAAGTGATAGAAAGAGCCAGAGTGGACATGGATCCAGTCACGTTGGCTTCGATTTAAAACTAATGTGACCTCCACTGCAGTGGTACAGCAGAGGCTGTGCAGAAGCCCATCTCACCCTTGGGGGAGCTGAGACAGCCAGTGTTGTCAGGAAATGAGGTAGCAGTGGTATCAGCATTCTCAATTGAGAAAGCAACTGAAGGCCCAAAAGATACCTGTAGCCAAGAAAAGCTGAGGGTAGAGCTGAGGATACAAGCTGGGAGGCTATTGCAAAAATCTAACCAGAGATGTTGGCCCAGGTTAACACTGAGAGAGGTGATAAACAGTATTCAAATTCTGGATATATTCTGAAGGTAGAAATGACAGGATTTGCTGATGGTTTAGATATAGAGTTTAAAATAGAGATTAAATGAGATCACCCAGAGAGTGAATGGGACCAGAGAATAGATGCGTGGTCTGAGCCTTGTAAATTCAACATTAAGATGTTGGAAAGATTAGAAGGAATCAGAAAAGGAGATTAAGAAGAAGCAGCCAGTGCGTTGAGAGAAAAATCAGGAGGATGAGTTATCTTGGAAGACAAGTGGAGAACTTTAAGGAGATGAGACTCAGAAACTGCATTATATTCTTCAGAGAGGTCAAATAAGATGAGGACAGAAAATTATCATTGGGTTTAGCGACTTGGAGGTAATGAATGACCTCGATAAAAGCAGTTCAGTAGAGTTGTGGGGGCAAATGCCCGATTGGAATGAGTTCAAGGGAGAATGAAGGGGAGGAAGGGCAGACCATAGACAACATCTTAGAGGACTTCTAATGTAAAGGGGGTAGAGAAAAGGGACTACAGCTGCAAAGGAAAGTGGGATTAGGGAGCTTTTTCTTTTTTAACGACAGAAATGTAACCTGTTAAATAGAGAAACACTACTAATATATCCAATCTGTACATTTATTTCTTCACTAAATCACCAGGATGTTGCTTCATCTTCTGATTGTAATGACTGAAAGATATATATTTATTTTTTCAAATGAATACTTTGCTTTAATGTTACTTGAACATATCGTACTGATTTATATAATGAAACCATAGTTACATCTTTCATGTTTGAAAGTCGGCTCTTAGAAAATCTTAATGTAATTAAGAAACATGAAAGAAAGAAAGAAAATTATTCCCATGAACTCAAGGATATACCTAAAATCACTTAATAGAGTGTAAACATTCGTTAAGCTATTCCACACTTTGAATAGTTAGTTTATCCATACTTCTTTCAAGCTGCAGTATCCTCTTCCTAAATACAGATCAGATCAGAAGGGGAAAGGAGCATCTCTCAAAAGATAACGCTCAAAAGAAGAAATGTGTGTCTCTTCAATGAGAAAAACAAACTGTAAAACCTATAAGTATCTCAAAAGTCAAAACATTTCTGAGCCTTTGGAGCATGCACTGGAGTATGGAGAATGTTTCATTTCACTGTGGCAGCTTTTCTGTAACCATTCATTTTGCTTTTGAGAATAACAGCCTCAGGGTATCAAGAAAAGATTAAATCATGGATAGACAAATAGTAAATGTATATATTTGGAATATATTTGGAAAAAATTCTCTAGGATAAAGATCCTTGATGTTAAAAGATCTCATCTATTTTGTGCTTAAAATAGTACTTTCTGTATAATAGGTGCTCAAAAAAAAAAAAAAAAAAAACCTTCTTGGTGAATTAATGGATGATTTCCTTGTTAAATGGATGTGGTTAAGAAGATTTTTGTTTATTTAAGCCTCAATTATCCAGAAGGCTTAACTTACTGAAGAGTTCAGGATGCTTAAGTTCCTTTTAGACTTTTATAATAAAAATTGATTTTGATGTAACTTTATTTAGCTGTATCTTGGCAGTGTCCTAATATATTTATTTTGTAGTTTGTACTCTCCCTAAGAGTTTAATTGTTGTTGAACTGGCAACACAGTCACAGAATCCCACAATTGTGTAATCGACCCAGATTAAAATTTAAGCATTTTAATGTAATTTTTAGCTCTTTTAGAAATCTTTTGTCCAAATCCGCTGGCTCTCCTTAATGGGAACCACACAGGAACTTCTCTGGGAGGCATTTCCTGTGGAAAAGAAATATCTTGCACATGTGACCCCCACCCAGACAGAGGGATGACTTTCAATCTCTTTAGGGAGAGCACCATCCACTGCACAAGTGACAGTCAAGGGAATGAGGTTTGGAGCACCCCTGACCCTCACTGTGAACTTTCTGGTTCTGTTGGTCAGTGCCCACTCCTATATACCCTAAATGGGTTCAGAACACCTGGACCACATCCTTTATATTTCTATAATGAGATGTGGTGTTTTCTTGTGAGTTTAACTTTGTCATAAGTGGAAGTGTCGAAATTACATGCCATAGCTAAAACAGATATTTCCAGCAGTGCCAAGATGTTTGACTAGGTAAGATGCTAATCATTCTACTTGCTGGTGGAGTGGTGAGGAGAGTGGGGCAAGAGAAGAATGGAAGCTGGGATAGAGTGAGGGTGTGGCACCAACCTTGGAATACTGCATCATTGGCAGGGGAGCCCTGAGATAGAAGAGCAATCCAGTGAGAAAAGGCTACACATGATGAGAGGCATTTAACCTTTCCTTGATCTTCCTCACCCTCCAACTGGGTGGTATATATCAGAATCCAGTGAGATTTCTTTAAATGCAGATGCCTAGGTCCCCAGCCAGGCTTATTGAATGGGCAAATAGAAGCAGTCTCCACCAAAGAGGAGATAGTTGAGTTCAGACTCTATTTCAAATTATGCAGCACACAGTATACCCTCTCATAAAGAAGACCTAGCTTCTTAGAGGAAGCTACTGAATGACTTAGTCTGTTTTGTCCTTGTCCTTGAATGTCTGCATCAGAATGAGAAGAGTGGTCTATTAGTATCCTAGGACTGCCATAAACCATGAACTAGGTAGCTTAAAACAACAGAAATTAGTTCTCTCACAGGTCTAGGGGTTGGAAGTCTGAAATCAAGGTGTTGGCAGGGCTGCACTCTCTCCTATGGCTCTAAAAGGAGGGTCCTTCTTGCAGCTTCTGGTGGCTCCTAGCATTACTTGGCTTGTGGACACATCACTTAAATCCCTGCCTCTGTCTTCACATGGCCTTCTCCCCAATATCTCTGTGTCTCAAATCTCCACTTCCTCTCTCTTAAAAGCACAGGGAGCTCAGCTTGGTGCTCTGTGATGAGGTGGAATGAGGTGCTCTGTGATGCTCTAGATGGGTGGGATGGGGGGGTGGGAGGGAGGTGCAAGAGGAAGGGGATATATGTATACATATAGCTGATTCATTTTGTTGTACATCAGAAACTAACACAACATTGTAAAGCAATTATCCTCCAATAAAAAAATAAAGGCAAAAAAAAAAAAAAGGACATCAGCAGTCACTGGAGTTAGGGTTCACTCTGGTAATCCAGGATAATTCATCTCAAGATCATTACCTTAATTGTATCTGAAATGACCCTTATTCCAAATGAGTTCCCATTCTAATGTTTTAGATGGTTGTATCTTTTGGGGGACATCATTCACCCCACTACAAGTGGTGACTGCTATTTAGTACCAGAGAGGCAGCTTATGGTAGGCATCCTGAGACTGAGGTAGGGAGGAATAAGTGAAAAGAGACAGTAAATATGTCTTAATATACATGAGTATGTTAACACCAGTAAATGAGGATGTAATGGTTAACTTAACTCTAGATAAAGGCACCCTGATAGGAGGCCTGGCACGTGAAACTATTGGCTAAAACTCTTGCTTTGAACAGAAAGGCCAAAAAGGTGAATAGTCTTCCAAACAGTAAAAATTTCCTGATGAGTAGATGTTATTGTAGAGCACCATCCTAAGGTAACTTCAGGGTTTACCTTAGGGGAAGAAACTCTTTTGCCATTATTATGTCTCTGTTTCTGTGATCCCATCTATCAGCTCAGTTGTAGAGAAAGAGGAGATAGGGTGAAAGTCTCTCTGCTCACTTTGATATTTCTGTGGTTTTGGTCTTCAAGTATTGTAAAGCCCCTAAACAGTTTCCATTTACAAAGCCTACAACCCTGACTGATGAGTATGAGTTTCCAGTTGGGACATCTTTGAATTATGAATGCTTCCTTGGGTATTTTGAAAATATGTTCTCTATCACCTGCTTAGAAAACTTAGTCTTGTCAAGTGTCAAGATATTTAGAGATATGAGTAACCCCTTCCTGGGAGCCAATTCATGTATATCAAAGAATCTGTGAGATCTGATTTAATTTGTTCAAATTTTGAAGGTGAGACATCTAAGTTTGCCTAAGGTATTTAAATGGAGGGTGGACTTGTAAGTCATCCCTTCTTATTGCCTTGCATTTCTACACCTTGACTAGATATTCATTTCATAGGAATGGCTCTCACAAGAGGAATTGGAGGAAAATTTTCCATTCACTGGGGGTACCCTTGGTGGCTAAAACCATGAAATGAATAAAACAGGGGCACAAGAAAATTATGTGGGTCACAGTGAATTGCGCTTGGCTAACTAAGATAGGAGGAAAATCCCAAATTTAAGGTCTTTGATTTAGGCTGATGGGATGGAAAAACCACAAATGACCTTTATTGGGTGATTTGATGGGATTATTTAACCACAAATGACCTTTATTGGGTGATGCTCTTTGGTCTTTTTAAAAGCAGGTGCCCTATAGCTACCTGTATGGTGAGTTTTCTCAAAGTGGTCAATTCTGTAGAACAATCAGAAGTATACAGGCTGTTCAGTATGCTACACTCCAGTCTGAATTTAAAAACAAATGTAAATTGAACTGTACACCTCATCCCGAATTCTGCTTCTTTTCTGTAGGAAAATCATGTGGAAAACCTCCAGAACCCTTCAATGGCATGGTGCATATAAACACAGATACCCGGTTTGGATCAACAGTTAATTATTCATGTAATAAAGGGTGAGTTGGGAGCACTATCTTTGGAATGTGAGTTGCAGAACAGCAATGCCAACCTTCCACCCAGTCAAAGATATGCAAACCAGACTACTGACGTACGTACTTCAAAAAGTAAGCAATAGGACTTCTAGGTAGAGATGGTAGCTTGAACAACATAGGCATGTGACCAAGGAATCTAAAAAAAGAAGGCGCAATGTGTACCTGTATTAAAACTAGGGGAGGGCACCATGCTTCTGCTGAAGGTAGTACATGAGAAAGATATTCACTGGATAAAAAGGACCAGCTTGTCAAATAAATAAAAGGAAAAATGCTGGTTGAACCATGCAAACATCCTTAACAGGTTAGTGGGTGCATAGCTGATTAGAGGACCCTGGGGCAGGGTTTGGGAGGATAAATATTAAAGGTAACGGCAGCTCTGGGAAATGTAAGTGTTAAAGTGCACACAGAGTGGGGACCTTAAGGGAGTTCTTGCGCTTGACTTTTCCCTGGAATGGGGAAACATCCTAGAAGCCATTGCCTCAACTTGGAGCAATTAAAGAATGTTTACTAATTTTCATTTGGCACAATAACTTAGAGGGAAAAAAGATATCTATATTAAATCTTCCTGCAAAAACTGTCCCTAGTCATCAGCCCCATGCTATTCTGCCCAGGCTATTATACCTATGATCCAGAAAGTTTAAACTAGGGTAAATCAATATTCACCCCTTCTCACTTTGTCTGAGCTTGGGAGACTTAAAAACTTCCATACAATCTCATCACCAGTCCCTTCTCAACTCCCCTTAGGAATAAGCCTAAAGCTCTCTCTGTAGTGAGCAAGCCAAAACATCATTAAATATAAGGTAAGATACAGCAATTGAAAATAAAAAGACCAATTTGAGAAATCAGAGAAAATATTCCTCTATAAATCAGAGTATTCCAATAAACATGGGAATAAGCTACAAAATAGGATATTAGAAATCTCTCATGTGTGTTTATAACATAGAATCTATGAAAGGCATTTATAAGATTTAATGATCTGATATTAGGAAAATTTACCTATGGATAAAGCACACAGGAATCTAAAAAGCAACAATAATCAGGAGATTGAATCCAGGAAAAAAACAAAGAGATCATTAGAAAATAAGATTAAATTCTCCAGAATTAATCCAGGACAAAACTGGAAATTATACACATATTCACTCACACACAATCTAGATATGAGAAAAACAAAAGAAAGCAGAAAAAAGTGAAGCATTAATTAGCACATAATGGAAGATAGTTTCTCAGACCAGAATAAAAAAGACTAGATTGTTTGAATCTTTAAGGCTTACTAAACAAATGCAAGGTTAATGGTAAGAGGCACTGGCCCTACATGAAGGAAATTTATGAAATTCAGATACTGAATAAAAATACTGCAACTATCGAGAGATAAAATAAACAGAAAAAGAAGAACTTCATATTGGCATCAAAAGTCTCTTCCACACACTAAATTACAGAAATTAGTGTTTGAGAGAAAATATTATGCCATAAAATATCTGTGCTCAGCCAAGCTATCATTTATCTCCAAGGCACAGATATATAGTCTTACATGAGTAAGAACCCAAAACATATGCCAATTAGATATGCTTCCTGAAAAAAGAATAATTCTCACAAAAATATGAGTAAATTTTTAAAAGAAGAAATCAAAGAAATAGTAGTGAGTCACAAAACTATTTAAACAGACTTAAAATTGTTATTTTTAATATGGTTGTGAAACTAAATATAATGGCAGAACTAATTCTTACAAGATAACTCATGTATGAAAGGAAGTATAGTAAACTTGATATAAAATAATAGATTTTTATCACAACAACTAGGAAGTTGGTGATGCAGTAAAATAAATATATATATATATATATATGCTTAACTTATAATACATACGGATAAGTACATATTCTTGACATGATAAATAAAGAAGATATTAATCCATACTAGTATAAAATCAAAATATATAAATTCAAAATCGCAATGGCAATCAAAAAAGCACAACCACGTGGTCCATATGACAAAAGAGGGGTAAGAAAAGGAAGAACTAGAAAGCTTTCTATCTCTCTTGCTGGAAACAGCATCAGCAGAGCAAGAATGGAGCTGGTTTTATACAGTACTGAGTTCCAACCCTGGGAATTGTTAAATAAATAAAAGGAAAGAACACTATAAGCAAGATAAAATGTGTAAGTTATTACAGTACCTGTGAATGGCTTAAATTCCCCTTTTGAAGAACAATGCCTTCTAAATATAGTCAATAAAAACTTCAAACTACATGATAATTAAAAGACACATTTCTAAAATAAAATAATAGAAAAATTCCATTTATAATTGTATCAAACAATAAAATCCTTAGACATAAATTTAACCAAGGAGACATAAGACTTATACACTGAATACTATAAAACATTGCCGAAAGAAATTAAAGAAGACTTAATAAATGGAAATACATTCATATTCTTGGATTGGAAGACTTAGTATTGGTAAGATGAAAATACTGCCCAAAGTGATATACAGATTCAATGCAATAGCTACAAAAATCCCAACAGTATTTTTTGCAGAAATGGAAAACCATCCTAAATTTTGTATGGAATTTCAAGGGACCCAGAAAACCCAAACAGTCTTGAAAAGAACAAAGTTGGTTGACTCACACTTTTTATTTCAACACTTACTACAAAGCTATAGTCATTAAAATAGTATGTTACTGACATAAAGTTAGACACACAGACCAATGGAGTAAGTGATAGCCCAGAAATAAAGCTGCATATTTATGGTCAATTGATTTTCAGCAAGAGTGCAAGGACCACTCACTGCGGAAAGAACTCTCTCTTCAACAATGGTCCTGGGAAAATTGGATATTCACATGCAAAACAATGAAGCCACCTTACACCATATACAAAACTAAATCAAAATGGATCAAAGACTTGAAGTTAAAAGTTAAAATTATAAAATTCTTAGAGGAAAATATAGGGACAAATCTTCATGACCGTGAATTTGGCAATAGTTTCTTAAATATGACACCAAAAGTACAGGCAACAAAAGCAGACATAGACAAATTGGGTTTCATTAAAATTAAGAACATTTTTGCATCAAGACACTATCAAGTTCATTCAGTTTACTATAACAAAATATCACAGGCTAGGTAGTTTATAAACAACGGAACTTTATTTCTCACCATTCCAGGAACTGGAAGTCTGAGGTCAGGGTGTTGGCAGGGTCAACAAAGGTCCTCTTCTAGGTGTATACGTCTCGTATGTCCTCACATGGTGGAGGGGTTAGGAAGCTCTGTGGGGTCTCTTTTATAAGAGCATTACTCCCACCCATGAGGACTTCACCTTTATGACATACCTCCTAAAGGCCCTACTTATTAATGCCATCACTTTTGGAGGTTAGGATTTCAACATATGAATTTTGGGGAGACATAAACATTCAGACCATAGCATACACTATCAAGAGAGTGAAAAGACAACTCATAGAATGAGAAAAAATATTTGCAAATCATATATCTGACAAAATTAAATATACAGAATATATAAAGAACGCTACAACTCCACAAGAAAAAGACTACCCAATTTAAAATGGGCCAAGGACTTGAGTAAGACATTTCTCCAAAGGAGGTATACAAATGGCCAATAAACACATAAAAAATGCTAAACATTATTAATCATTATATAAATGCAAATTAAACCCATTCATACCTCTTAATATGACTTTAATAGTAATTATTAA
Organism: Balaenoptera physalus; assembly: GCF_965194825.1. NCBI lineage: Eukaryota > Metazoa > Chordata > Mammalia > Artiodactyla > Balaenopteridae > Balaenoptera > Balaenoptera physalus. Next base: position 36,868,442 of record NC_138882.1, read on the forward strand.
TAAACAGAAAATAAAAAGTGTTGGTGAGAATGTGTAGAAATTGGAATCCTTGTACATTGCTGGTGAGAATGTAAAATGATTCAGCCACTATAGAAATTGTTAGGTATCTACACATGAACTATTTTGCAGCAATCAAAAAGACTTAATTAGATCTTATATTCAGTGATCTGGATGGATGATCATGATGTGATATGGACTGAGAAAACAATTTGTAGAGTTTGTTTTCAACTTGGAAAAATAATGACAAATTTTGAAGAGATACTCTATATGCATATATATGTTTGAATGTGCTTGGAGAAAGTAGGGTTATCTGAAATACATGGTATTCTAAGCAAAATCATATGTTGTAATTTTCTGTTGTTAAGTTACTGAAAAGAAATAAATTAAACTTAAATAAACAAATAGCCAAGGAGCAGATGTTAACCTGGACGAATAAAATGTAGATTGCTTTGACAAAGGGATGGCAAACTTTTTCTGTCAAGACCCAGATAGTAAATACTTTCAGCTTTGTGGGCCATATAATCTCTGTTATAACTACTCACCTCTGCAGTTGCAGTGGGATAGTAGCCCTAGACAGTGAATGAATGAATGTGTGATACAGCATACATGGGGCCTGCAGAACTCAGTTTGCCAACCTATGGTTAGATGAAAGAGCATTATTTTTCCTCAATTTCTTTTATTATTCCAAGCCAAGGAGGTTCTAAAAAGAAGTAAAAAGATAAATTGATAAAATAATAATAATAGTTGAAAACATCAGATTGGGTAAGCAAAGGTACAAAAAATAAGACATTGATGGATGAGGCTGCTTTGGTACATGTGTGTTGAATTTTGTACCTTACAGAGAATGTAAGCTCTTTCTAGGAACCATTTATAAGAGTTGATAGCATATCACTTCACAGGGTGTACCTCAATAGATTTGAACATAGGAGAAACTAAAACAGCTACATACTCTTATTATAATAAAAATAACACTAGGAATTAATGACAAAAGAATAAATAAAAGTTCAAGTTTTGGATCTTAGTCAAAGAGAAAATTAAAACAGACATTACAGATTACATATCAAATAACAATAAGGAATGATTATTGAGTGCATGAGCCCTGAGAACTCTTCTAGTGCTTTACATGAATTAACTTAATCTTGAAAATGACTCTGAAGTGAATATTACACATAGCCCCATTTTACAGAAGAGAGAAACTAAGACAGAGGGATGAACCAATTTACCAAAACTCACAGGACAGAGGTTGAGGTTAGAATTTGAATATTGCCAGTCTGCCTCAACAGCCCGTATTGGTAAACCTTACATTATTCAGCCTGTTCATTATGAATGCTGCTGCAAATATTACTCATGAAAATTTCTGGGATGCTGATGCCAAAACTGTCCTTAGAGAAATAGTCAATACTTTTGTTATCTGACAAAAAGTTTTCAAATAAATGAACAAAACATTTTACCTAAGAATTTTTAAATGACTAGAACATGAACATATAAAAGAAGCTGGACTAAGAAATTAATAAAGAAAGGAAATTTAAAAAAAGGAAAAAGGGAAACGATAAGTAAAAATCTCAGAGTAGTTTCTTAAAGTGGCCAATTAAACAAACGGAATTTGGCCAATTGTAATTTCACAAAATAACAAATCTGCAAATACACGTGAATGAGAAAGGAGATATCGTAGATATTGAAGGGATTCAATCAATACTAAATAAAAATAGTATATCCTCTCTATCCTAATGAAATTGAAAACATCCATGAAATGTGCCATTTTGTAGGAAAAATACAATTTCCAGGATGTACTTAAAAATACATAAATCAGCTGATAAACCTGTATCTACTTGAGTCTCTGTTGTCAGTCTTTTTGGATATATAGCTAGGATTGGAATTGCTAGACCATATGTTAATTATATATTAACTTTTTGAGGAATAGCCAAACTGTTTTCTACAGTGGCTGCACCATTTTACATTCCCACCAACAATTACAAGCATTCCATTTTATCCACATCTTCACCAATGCTTTCATTTTCCATTTTTAAAAAGTTATTATTAAAAAAAGCTCAGAAAAGTTATTATAGCCATCCTGGAAGGTCTGAAGTGGGTTTGACTTGGATTTCCCTAATGACTAATAATGGTTAGTATCTTTTCATGTGTATATCTTTTGTACATTTGTATATCTTCTTTAGAAAAATGTCCATTCAAGTTCTTTGCCCATTTTTCAATTGGGTTGTTTGTCTTTTTGTTGTTGTGTTACAGGAGTTCTTTATATATTCTGTATATTAAACACTTCTCAGATAAATGATTTCCAAATATTTTCTTTTATCCTGTGGATTATCTTTTCACTCTCTTGATAGTGTCTTTGATGTTGACTGGGGCTGCAGTCATCTGAAGGACTGATGGGGCTGAGAAATCTGAGAATGTTTGGAGGGGTTTGGAGGGGTTTGGAGGGCAGATGGGAATCTGTACTTTACAAATGTAGAATTGGTGCTTGTGTCCAATTTAACCAGCTCTTCCTTCTAAAGGTAGCTAAGCCCAGTTGACATCTGGGTTACACATATATTTTTAGATAAAAAGGGTAGAAGGATTCATAGCAAAATATTAGCTACTACGAGTGGTGCTATCTTGGATGGTGATATTTTTGATCTTTGGGTTATTCACAACTTCCAAATATGTCTACAATGAATGTATGTTAACTTTTATAAGCCAACAAAATTCAATTTTAAATTTCTTTTTTTAAAAAAAAAAAAAGAGGACTGCTGAAAATCATATCTGTGAGCTACTTTTAGTAATTTGCAACCTACTGAATGTCTCCATAGATTCCCTCCACTGCTAAATAGTTCAAAGTACACGAACAAATAGGAAAAGATAAAGATGACACCATCCTAGCCCTTGATTCTCTCATCCCTGACCTTCCTTAATGGGCTCTCCAATGCCTCAGCATGCTTCTCCACAGTATGTATGATGCTTATAGGGAAAGGAATCTCATGGCTCTTGAACAACAATTTAGAGTTGTTCTATACAGAAAACTATACAGATTTCTAATGCTCAGGGGAACTGAGTGGGCTCCAGTAAAAGAAATTCACAGAGATGGGAAATCCATCCAGGAAAAAAATTACAACATAATCACTACTGCAGCATACTAGTGTCTTACAATATGTTCAAAAATATTCACTGCTTTTTACAGTCATACAGAGGCTGGAACCTGCTTCACATTTTTACTCCAAAGCTCTAGTTTAGTCATAGTGAGTACACTAAGAGCAGCCTTTATAAGGTCAAAAGTCAGAGGATACCCGTGACCCTCTGCTCCTAAGGCAACATTTAAATGTATGATAGGAGACAGGTGGAAGGAAACACACACGTAGTACAGGGATGATTATCCTCTTTCCTTACTAAAGTGGTTCTCAAAATGTTTGTTTGCAGACATTTTGAAGATTAAATATTTGTTGGCACACTTAAAAGATTTTAGAACACAGCTCATAAAAAACAAGGTAACAACAAGTAAAATTTAATCACTACCTAAATATAAAAGTGACTTACCGTGTCTACCAAAATATTCACTGTCATTGCTCTACCAACGTAGTTCCCACCATCTTTTTGTTACTGTTTTGGGAAGAGCTGGTATACCAGTTAAGATTAGATTAAGTTATAAAAGACAGAAAAAACACAAAATAACAGGAGCTTGAACAAGATAGCAGTTTACTTATCTCTCATGTTAAGAACCATGGCGGCCCAGGGCTCATACAGTGGCTCCAAGATCCACAGAAACCTGGGATCCTTCCATTAGAGAGTCCATCTCAATTCATGGTCCAAACTTCATTTAGCAAAGAGCAAGAATGGAGGAAGGGAACACTTATCCTTGTGAAGACACTTTCCAGACACTCCATTTACATCCCTCTAGCCAGAACATAGTCACACGGCTGTAAGGGAAGCTGAGAAATGAAGCCGTTATTGAAAGTGGCCAATGGTCCAGTTAAAAATACAGGGTCATGTTACTAATGAAGAAAAGAAAAGTGGATACTGGAGATTCCAGTAGTCTCTGCTACAAATGGGTACTGCCCTGATCACATGTCCTAGGTAATCAAAAGACAGATTTCTTAACTGTTGCAGTAACTACCTCACTGTTATGTGACTTTGCATTACACCCATCACCTTTTACTTTATTAAGTTTAGCCCTGCTGTACATTGGAACATATGAATAGCTTGGCTGAGTATCTTTTGTGACATTTCTCACAGTAACAACATAGAGATGTAATAAATAAAAAATAAATGATGAAGTTTCAAATTTTGTGACCTACTTTGAATGATTTTATGACACAGTGGGTGAGTACCCCTGCTTTCTACATTTCAAAGGTCAAATGGTTAGCTGTTTCCTCTGACTCTCATTTACTAAGTCTTCAGGGTAAAGCCTTCATTCTTTCCTTCACTCAATAGATATTTTTGAGCACCACATGCTTGAAAGTCTCTAGGCTAGATGCTGAAGAGTGTATATATTTCAGTAAGACATCTTCCCTCCTAATCAAGCACTTATAATTTCTTATCTGAAAGTACAAATGGATAAAATAATTCTGAGGTACCTTTAAGCCAAGTACAGAAGTATCCCATGAATAATAACGGGAATATTGCAATGAGTTGTGAGGGGACTAGGAATGGAGATGGATTAAAAAGGTAAGAATTTTAGCTTGCCCTGAAGAATAAAGACTAATTTGTAGGTGGAGATGCGGTTTCTTTCTTGAGGTCTCTCATGTTTTAATCTGTCCTGTAATTTGTAACATCCTCCTGCTATTGTTTTCTCATGGTGATTTAAGTGGGAAATCTGTGTAGAGTCTAATAATTTTTCATCCTTTGCTTCTAGGTATCGACTCATTGGTTCCCCTTCTGCTACTTGTCTCCTTTCAGGCATTGATGTCACTTGGGATAAGAAGGCACCTATTTGTGAGAGTGAGTTGAATTATTTTTTCCCATAATTCCCTCCATTTTATCCTTATTTATCCCTGGAATTATGAAGAAGGAATTGAATCCTTCTTGCACAGAGTTGTCTCTCAGTTGTGTGAAACTTGGAGTCATGTGCTGCATGGTCCTCCTGGTTTTTCTTTACTTTATGAGGTAATTTATCTGAAACTGTGGACTTAAACTCAGGTAAAATTGCCCCACTTTCCTACTTTGATAATAAACTCTCAGTATAATGATCATTCTCCTTAGTGACTAAACTTAAAAGATACTAAAGAAAATTAATTTTGTCTCTACAACCTCTTAATATCACATTATAAGCCCAGGAAGTAGATTACTCCCTTCCTTATCATTCTTACTCTGAAGCATAAAAGATCTTACAATCCTTAGCAATTTTCCCAAGCCTCGGGTTATTCTGCTTTTTATTCTTCCCTCAAATTCTTCCAAGCTCATGCCCTAGTTGTATTTGTTCTTGATTAGTTGGCCATTCATCTTTTCAATGGAATATTGTAAAGTGAATCTCCAAAATTTTGAGGAAGATAGAAGAATGATTGCAAATTGGTAAAGTATTAAGGCTGTGAAGAAATCAGTATCACATGCAGAATTGATGGCAGTAAAAGTGGGCACAAACTTCTGGAAGGCTAATGAACAATATATACTAAAGCCTTAAATGCAAATACCCTTTGACCTAGCGATTCCATTTCCAAGAATTTATCCCAAGATAATAATCATCATGGACTTTTCCCGTGATTTTCATCCAAAGACACTCAATGCAACAATATTTATGGTAGTGGAAAATGTTAGAAATCATGGTTTGTAAATAGCTGATGGAAGACATAAGACCTATTAAAAATGGTTATGATAAGTTTTTAAGAAAGGTAAAAAGTATACCATGAAGAATTAGAGATTGAGATGCCACAGCCAAGTGACAATAGATAGTATATTTATATATCTACATCCTAGAATATTATTCAGCCACCAAATATACCATAGAAAATATAACCATAGACACATGCACGTGCACACACATATCTGAAACAATATACATTAAATTATTAAGAATATTTATTTTTGGACCTTATCATTTTTTGTTTGTCCACATTTTATAAATTTCCTACAATGAATATGTTCATTATATTCACAGGTATTCCTCCAAAAAATACTGTCCTTTTCCCATTGGGTTATTTTCCCTCCGGAAAATAACATTGGCTTTTAGATATCCAAAGACATAAATGAGAAACTATAAAAGGTACCTTCTTTACTTGCCAAAAAATATTAAATTCTCTGAAAAAAATTCAAATTAGCAAGGTATTATCATTTACTATATACAATTTTCAAGGTCTGGCACCTTTTGTAGGAGGTTATCTTTAATGAAAAATGTTTCCACTTCTACTATATTTATAGGTCAATAAACATTTAACTGAGTCAATATTGGTCGTGTGTGTACATGTGAACGTATGACTAGTCAATTATACCAGTATGTTTTAAATTACTATGTTGTGATAGAACATAGTAGTCATTTAGCATTTTATTACCCCAAATCTGTGATTATTTCCTCATGTCTTATCTTTTATATTTTCTTTTCAACCTTTTTTTGAAATATATTAGACATATAGCTTTATGTAAATTTAAGATGTACATTCGTATATTGTAATATGATTGTCATCATAGGAATAATTATCACCTCCATCACATTACATAATTATTCTTTATTTTTAGTAGTTGGAATAATTAGTTTCTAGTCTCTCAGCAAGTTTTATGATTATAGTATAATGTCGTTGTGTATATTCATTGATCTGTGCATCTCTAGGGCATACTTTCTACTTGTTGTAAGTTTATACTCTTAGACAGCATCCATCCTGTCCTCCCATCCCCTGGTAATCACCATTTTATTCTGTTTTTAAAACTTGGCTTTTTTACATTCCACATATAAGTGGTATCATACAGTTCTTGTCTTCCTCTGTCTGACTTATCTCATTTAGCATAACGTGCTAAAATTCCATCCATGTTGTCACAAATCTCACTTAGCATAATGCGCTAAAAGTCCATCCATGTTGTCACAAATGGTAGGATGTCCATCTTTCAATATTTCATTGTATATGTACCACATTTTCTTTATCCATTCATCTATTGATGGATACTTAGGTTGTTTCCATATCTTTGCTATTGTAACTAATGCCATCATGAACATGGGAGTGCATACACCTTCTTGAGTTAGTGTTTTTATTTTCTTTGGGTAAATACTCAGAGGTGGAATTCCTGGATCTATTTTAAGATTTTTTAGGAACCTCCATATGTTTTCCATAGTGGCCACACCAATTTACATTCCTACCACATTTGCACAAGTGTTCCCTTTTCTCCATATCCTCATCACCACTAGTCATCTCTTGTCTTCTTGATTACAGCCATTCTAACAGATGTGAGGTGATATCCCATTGTGGTTTTAATCTGCATTTCCCTGATGATTAGTGATGTTGACCATCTTTTTATGTACCTGTTGACCATTTGTATGTTTTCTTTTGAAAATTGTTTAGTTGTGCCCATTTTTCAATCAGATGTTTTGTTTTTTGTTATTAAGTTGTATGAGTTCTTTATATATTAAACCCCTTATCCAATACATGGTTTGCAAAAATTTCCCCCCATTCTGTAGGTTTCCTTTTAATTTTGCTAATTGTTTCTTTTGCTGCACAAAAGCTTTTAAGTTTTAAGTTTGATGATTTTTCCTTTTGTTGTTTGTGCTTTTATTGGTATCGTATTGAAAAAGTCATCGCCATGACTAATGTTAAGAGCCTCTTCCCTACACTTTCTTCTAAGAGTCTTATAATATCAGGTCTTATATTTAAATCTTTGATCCACTTCAAGATACTTTTTGTGAGTGATATAATATAGGGATCCAATTTCATTGCTCTGCATGTGTTCATCCAGTTTTCCCAGCACCAATTATTGAAGAGACTATCCTTTTCCCATTGGGTGCTCTTGCCTCCCTTATCAAATATTCATTGACTGTATAAGCAGGGGATTAATTCCGGGCTCTCTATTCTGTTCCATTGGTCTATGTGTTTATTTTTGTACTAGTACTGTACTGTTTTTTATTATTGTAGTTTTGTAGTGTAGTTTGAAATCAGGAATTGTAATACCTCCAGTTTTGTTCTTTTTCATCAGTACTGCTTTGGCTCTTCAAAGTCTTCTGTGGTTCCATACACATTTTAAGATTTTTTTTCTATTTCTGTGAAGAGTGCCATTGGTATTTTGATGTGGATTGCATTAAATTTATATATGGGTTTGAATAATATAGACATTTTAACAATATTAATTCTTTTGACCCATGAACATGGGGTATCTTTCCATTAGTTTGCGTCTTGTTCTATTTGTTTCAGCAAAGTCTTGTGAGTTTTGTTGTGCAGATCTTTCAGTTCCTTGGTTAAATTTATTCCTAAGTATTTTATTCTTTTTCATGCTATTGTGAATGGAAAAGTTTTCTTTATTCTTATTCAAATGTTTCATCCTTTGTGTATAAAAATGCAACTGATTTATCTATATTGATTTTGTATCTTGCAACTTTACTGAAATAATTGATTAGTTCCAACAGTGTTTGGGTTGAGCATTTCAGATTTTCTATATACAGAATCATATCATCTGAAAGTAGCAACAGTTTTACTTCTTCCTTCTTGATTTGGATGCCTTTTATTTCCCTATCTTGCATATTCACTCTAGCTAGGACTTCCAGTATTATACTGAATAAGAGTTGTAAGAGTGGGCATCCTTGTATTGTTCCTGATCTTAGAGGAAAAGCTTCCAAGTTTTTCTCCATTTTGTATAATGTTAGCTGTGGATTTGTTATGGCTGGCCTTTCTTATATTAAGATATATTCCTCTATACCCAATCTGCCAAGACTTTTTATCATGGAAGAATGTCATTTTGTCAAATGCTTTTTCTGCATGTATTGACATGATCATATAAGTTTTTATCTTTAATTTTATTAATGTGATGTATTACATTTATTGATTTGGGTATGTTGAACCATCCTTGCATCTCCCAGGGGTAAATCCCGCTTGGTTGTGGTGTATAATCCTTTTTATGTGTTCTTGAATTTGTTTTGCTAATTTTTTGTTGAGAATTTTTGGACTTACATTTATCAGAGATATTGGTCTATAGTTTTCTTTTCTTGTGTTGTCCCTGTCTGGCTTTGTTACCAAAGTAATCTAATGCTGGTCTCATAGAATGAATTTGGAAGTATTCCCACCTCTGTAATTTTTTGGAATAATTTGAGGAAAATTGGTATTAATTATTCTTTAAATTTTGGTAGAATTCACCAGTGAATCCATCTGGCCCTACGGTTTTCATTGTTGGGAGGTTTTCGATTACTGATCCAAACTTTGCTCATTATTGGTCTGTGCAGATTTTCTGTTTCTTCCTGATTCAGTCTTGGTAGGTTTTGTGTTTCTAGAAATTTATCCATTTTTTCTAGGTTATCTAATTTTTTGGCATATAATTTTCCATAAAAGTCTCTTACAGTCCTATGTATTTCTGTAGTATCAGTTGTAATATCTTCTTTTTAATTTTTAATTTTATCTATTTGAGTTTTCTTTTTTCATAGTTAGCCTGGCTAAAGGTTTGCCAATTTTGTTTATCTTTTTGTAGAGCCAGGCTTTAGTTTCAATGATCCTTTCTATTGTTTATCTGGTGTCTATTTCATTTACTTCTTCAGAGATCTTTATTATGTCCTTCTTTCTGCTAACTCTGGGCTTAATTTGTTCTTCTTTTTTTTAATTCTTCAAGGTGTAAAGTTAAGTTGACTGTTTGAGATCTTTCTAATTTCTTAGGATATGCGTTTATCACTGTAAACGTTCCTCTCAGAATTGCTTTGCTGCATTCCATAAATTTTGATTTGTCTTATTTCCATTTTCATTTGTTTTGAGATAATTTTCTAATTCCCTTTTGATTTCTTCTTTAACCCATTGGTTGTTCAGAAGTGTATTTTTTAGTTTCCACATATTTGTAGATTTTCCAGCTTTCCTCTTGTTGTTGATTTCTAGTTTTATACAATTGTGGTCAGAAAAGATAATTGGTGTCATTTCAATCTCCTTAAATTTGCTAAGATTTGTTTTGTGCTTTCTCATATGATCTATCCTGGAAAATGTCCCATGTGCACTCGAGAACAATGTTTATTCTGCTGCTGTTGGATGGAATGTTTTATAAATGTATGTTAAGTCCATTTGTTCTAGAGTACGGTTCAATTCCAATGTTTCCTTGTTGATTTTCTGGATGATCTATCCATTGCTGAGAGTAGGTATTGAAGTCTCCTACTATGATTGTATTGTTGTCTATTTCTCCCTTTAGATCTCTTAGCATTTGCCTAATATATTTTAGTGCTCTGATGTTGGGTACATATGTATTCATGATTGTTATATATTCTTGATGTTCTGACATTTTTATCATTATATAATAACCTTCTTTGTCTCTTGTTATCATTTTTGACTTGAAGTCTATTTTGTCTGACATAAGTGTGAATATGCCCTCTTTCTTTTGTTTTACACTTGCATGGAATATCCTCTTCCATCCCTTCACTTTAAGCTTATGTGTTCTTTAGAGCTGAAATGAGTTTCTTGTAATCAGCATACACTTGGGCTTTGTTGTTGTATTTTTAAATCTATTCAGCCACTCTGTGACTTTTGATTGATGAATTCAATCAATTTATATTTAGAGTGATTATTGATATGTAAGAACTTACTACTGCTGTCTTATCATTTTTTTTGTTTCTCCTTTGTTTCTTTTTCCCTCTGTTTCTGTCTACCTTTGTAAAGTGGTGGTTTTCCATGGTGATTTTCTCAGTCTCCCCTTGTTTTGTTTCATGACTTCTAGAATTTTGATTTGTAATTACTGTATGGCTTACATAAAACATCACATAGATAAAATTGTCCTTTTTATGATGATAGGAATTTATCTTAATTCACCTATAAAATTTCCACCATTTTAGTCCTCCCTTTTTGTATTTTTGATGTCACAATTTATCTTTTTTTAAGCTATAAATTTGTTGAGAAATTATAGTAGCTATAGTTTTTTTTAGTTGAAAGCTATAGTTTTTTTAATACTCTTTTCCTTAAACCTTTATACTATAATTAAGTGATTGACCCACTGTTCTAATATTGAAGTACTGTTTTCTAATTCTGACTGTTTATTTTTCACCTTTGCTAGAGTACTGTGTACTTTCATTTGCTTTTATGTCACAAAGTAGCATCTTTTCATTTCAGCTTGAAGAACTTTCAGCATTTCTTGCAAAGCAAGTCTCATGATGGTAAACATTCTCAGTTTTTGTTTGCCCAGTAAACCTTTACTTCTGCTTCATAGCTGAAGAATAACTTTGCTGGATAAAGTATTCTTGACTGGCAAATTTTATCTTTCAGCACATTGAATGTGTCATTCCACTCCATCTGTCCTGTAGAGTTTCTGCTGAGAAATCTGCTAGTAGCCTCACGGCTACTTTGTAAGTTACTTTCTTTTTTCCCAGGCTGCATTTAAAATTCTTTCTTTGTCATTGAGTTTTGACAGTTTCATTATAATATATCTTGGAGAAGGTCTTTTTGCATTGATATAATAGGGTGTTTTATTAGCTTCTTGGACTTCCAGTAACTTCTCCAAGTTTGAGAAGTTCCCAGCTATTATTTCTCTAAATACGCTCTCTGCTCCCTTCTCCCTCTCTTCTTTTTCTTGTAGATCAATTATTCTCACATTTGTTTTTCTCATTATATCTGATAGCTTTCATAGGACTTCTTTTATTTTTTTAACATCTTTATTGGAATGTAATTGCTTTACAATGTTCTGTTAGTTTCTGCTGTATAACAAAGTAAATCAGCTATACGTATACATATATCCCCATATCCCCTCCCTCTTGTGTCTCCCTCCCACCCTCCCTATCCCACCCCTCTAGGTGGTCACAAAGCATGGAGCTGATCTCCCTGTGCTAAGCGGCTGCTTCCCACTAGCTATCTATTTTACATTTGGTAGTGTATATATGTCCATGCCACTCTCTCACTTTGTCCCAGCTTACCCTTCCCCCTCCCCATGTCCTCAAGTCCATTCTCTACATCTGCATCTTTATTCCTGTCCTGCCCCTAGGTTCTTCAGAACCATTTTTTTTTAGATTCCATATATATGTGTTAGCATACGATATTTGTTTTTCTCTTTCTGACTTACTTCACTCTGTATGACAGACTATAGGTCCATCCACCTCACTACAAATAACTCAATTTTATTTCTTTTTATGACTGAGTAATACTCCATTGTATATGTGTGCCACATCATCTTTATCCATTCATCTGTCGATGGACACTTAGGTTGCTTCCATGTCCTGGCTATTGTAAATAGTGCTGCAGTGAACATTGTGGTACATGATTCTTTTTGAATTATGGTTTTCTCAGGGTATATGCACATTAGTGGGATTGCTGGGTCATATGGTAGTTCTTTTTTTAGTTTTTTAAGGAACCTCCATACTGTTCTCCATATTGGCTGTATCAATTTACATTCCCACCAATAATGCAAGAGGGTTCCCTTTTCTCCATACCCTCTCCAGCATTTATTGTTTGCAGAATTTTTGATGATGGCCATTATGATTGGTGTGAGGGGATACCTCATTGTACTTTTTTTTTTTCTTTTTCTTTGTGTTATTTATTTAAAATTAAAATGAGGTTTTAGGTCTCAGCTTTCTGAAATCAACAGACTGTGTTGATTTACTAAAGATATCTCTTCAAAAAGCATTCTTTCTTCCAATTTTCCCTCCCCCCCTTACTCCCTGGTAACTATAAGTTTGTTTTCTACACCTATAACTCTATTTCTGTTTTTGTAGATAAGTTTGTTTGTACACTTTTTTTTTACATTCCATGTATAAGCAATATCATGTGATATTTGCCTTTTTCTGTCTGACTTACTTCACTCAGTATGACAATCTCTAAGTCTATCCATGTTGCTGCAAATGGCATTATTTTGTTCTTTTATATGGCTGAGTAATATTCCATTTTATATACGTACCACATCTTCTTTATCCATTCCTCTGTTGATGGACATTTAGATTGCTTCCATGTGGAGTGCACGTATCTTTTTGAATTATGGTTTTCTCCAAATATATGCCAGGAGTGGGATTGCAGGATCATATGGTAGCTCTATTTTTGGTTTTTTAAGGAACCTCCATACTGTTCTCCACAGTGGCTGCACTAATTTACATTCCCACCAGCTGTGTAGAAGGGTTCCCTTTTCTCTACATCCTCTCCAGCGTTTATTGTTTGTAGATTTTTTGATAGTGGCCTTTCTGCCCAGTGTGAGGAGATAACTAATAAGGATCTACTGTTAAAATAGAATTATCATATGACCCAGCAATCCCACTACTGGGCATATACCCTGAGAAAACCATAATTCAAAAAGAGTTATGTACCAAAATGTTCATTGCAGCTCTACTTACAATAGCCAGGATATGGAAGCAACCTAAGTGTCCATCGACAGATGAATGGATAAAGAAGGTGTGGCACATATATACAATGGAATATTACTCAGCCATTAAAAGAAACGAAATTGAGTTATTTGTAGTGAGGTGGATGGACCCATAGTCTGTCATACAGAGTGAAGTAAATCAGAAAGAGAAAAACAAATACCATATGCTAACACATATATATGGAATCTAAAAAAAAAAAAAAAAAAGGTCATGAAGAACCTAGGGGCAAGATGGGAATAAAGACACAGACCTACCAGAGAATGGACCTCATTGTAATTTTGATTTGCATTTCTCTAATGATTAGTGATGTTGAGTATCCTTTCATGTGTTTGTTGGCAATCTGTATAACTTCTTTGGAGAAATGTCTGTTTAGGCTTTCTGCCCATTTTTGGATTCGGTTTTTTGTTTTTTTGATATTGAGCTGAATACGCTGCTTGTATATTTTGGAGATTAATCCTTTGTCAGTTGCTTCATTTGCAAATACTTTCTCCCATTCTGAGGGTTGTCTTTTCATCTTATTTATGGTTTCCTGTGCTGTGCAAAAGCTTTTAAGTTTCGTTAGGTCCCATTTGTTTATTTTAGTTTTTATTTCCATTTCTCTAGGAGGTGGGTCAAAAAGGATCTTGCTGTGATTTATGTCATAGAGTATTCTGCCTATCTTTTCCTCTAAGAGTTTTATAGTGTCTGGCCTTACATTTAGGTCTTTAATCCATTTTGAGTTTATTTTCGTGTATGGTGTTAGGGAGTGTTCTAATTTCATTCTTTTACATGTAGCTGTCCAGTTTTCCCAGCATCATTTATTGAAGAGGCCATCTTTTCTCCATTGCATATTCTTGCCTCCTTTATCAAAGATAAGGTGACCATATGTGCGTGGGCTTATCTCTGGGCTTCCTATCCTGATCCATTGATCTATATTTCTGTTTTTGTGCCAGTACCATACTGTCTTGATTATTGTAGCTTTGCAGTATAGTCTGAAGTCAGGGAGCCTGATTCCTCCAGCTCTGTTTTTCTTTCTCAAGATTGCTTTGGCTATTCAGGGTCGTTTGTATTTCCATACAAATTGTGAAATTTTTTGTTCTAGTTCTGTGAAAAATGCCAGTGGTAGTTTGATAGAGATTGCATTGAATCTGTGGATGGCTTTTGGTAGTATAGTCATTTTCACAATATTGATTCTTCCAATCCAAGAACATGGTATATCTCTCCGTCTGTTTGTGTCATCTTTCATTTCTTTCATCAGTGTCTTATAGTTTTCTGCATACAGGTCTTTTGTCTCCTTAGGTAGGTTTATTCCTAGGTATTTTATTCTTTTTGTTGCAGTGGTAAATGGGAGTGTTTCCTTAATTTCTCTTTCAGATTTTTCATCATTAATGTATAGGAATGCAAGAGATTTTTGTGCATTAATTTTGTATCCTGCTACTTTGCTAAATTCACTGATTAGCTCTAGTAGTTTTCTGGCATCCTAAAGTAGCATCTTTAGGATTCTCAGGTCATCTGCAGATCATGTCATTGCAGATCATGTCATCTGCAAACAGTGACAGTTTTACTTCTTTTCCAATTTGGATTCCTCTTATTTCTTTTTCTTCTCTAATTGCTGTGGCTAAAACTTCCAAAACCATGTTGAATAATAGTGGTGAGAGTGGGCAAGCTTGTCTTATTCCTGATCTTAGTGGAAATGGTTTCAGTTTTTCACCATTGAGAACAATGTTGGCTGTGGGTTTGTCATATCTGGCCTTCATTATTTGAGATAAGTTCCCTCTGTGCCTACTTTCTGGAGGGTTTTTATCATAAATCAGTGTTGAATTTTGTTGAAAGCTTTTTCTGCATCTATTGAGATTATCATATGGTTTTTATTCTTCAATTTGTTAATATGGTGTATCACATTGATTGATTTGCGTATATTGAAGAATCCTTGCATTCCTGGGATAAACCCCAATTGATCATGGTGTATGATCCTTTTAATGCGCTGTTGGTTTCTGTTTGCTAGTATTTTGTTGAGGATTTTTGCATCTATATTCATCAGTGATATTGGCCTATAGTTTTCTTTCTTTGTGACATTGAGTGGTTTTGGTATCAGGGTGCTGGTGACCTCATAGAATGATTTTGGGAGTGTTCCTCCCTCACTATATTTTGGAAGAGTTTGAGAAAGATAAGTGTTAGCTGTTCTCTAAATGTTTGATAGAATTTACCTGTGAAGGCGTCTGGTACTGGGCTTTTGTTTGTTGGGAGATTTTTAATCACAGTTTCAATTTCAGTGCTTGTGATTGGCCTGTTTATATTTTCTGTTTATTCCTGCTTCCATCTCGGAAGTTTCTGCTTTTCTAAGAATTTGTTCATTTCTTCCAGGTTGTCCATTTTATTGGCATAGAGTTGCTTGTAGTAATCTCTCATGATCCTTTGCATTTCTGCAGTGTCAGTGGGTCCTTCTCCATTTTCATTTCTAATTCTGTTGATTTGAGTCTTCTCCCTTTTTTTCTTGATGAATCTGGCTAATGGTTTATCAATTTTGTTTATCTTCTCAAAGAACCACCTTTTAGTTTTATTGATTTTTGCTATCATTTCCTTCATTTCTTTTTCATGTATTTCTGATCTGATCTTTATGATTTCTTTCCTTCTGCTAACTTTGGGGGGTTTTTGTTCTTTCTCTAATTGCTTTAGGTGTAAGGTTAGGTTGTTTATTTGAGTTGGTTCTTGTTTCTTGAGGTAGGATTGTATTGCTATAAACTTCCCTCTTAGAACTGCTTTTGCTGCATCCCATAGGTTTTGGTTCAGCGTGTTTTCACTGTCATTTGTTTCTAGGTGTTTTTTGATTCCCTCTTCGATTTCTTCAGTTATCTCTTGGTTATTTAGTAGTTTATTGTTTAGCCTCCATGTGTTTATATTTTTTACAGTTTTTTTCCTGTAATTGATTCATAGGTCTTCTTTACCTGTGTATGTATTATTTACAGTTTTTTTTTTCCTGTAATTGATTCATAGGTCTTCTTTACCTTTTACAAATCTTAGTTCTCTCCCCTCTTCTGAGTCATTTCTAAATTCCTATCCTCCAGGCTGCTAATTCTTTCTTTGACCTAATTTGCCCTATTTCCTAAGCTCGCTAATGCATTCTTCATCTGATTCGTTAAATCATTCATCTCCAGAATTTGTCTGGTTCTTTTTAAAAATTTCAGTCTCTTTGGTAAATAACTTCTTCTTGTTTATTAATTTTATTCCTGAGTTCACTGAATTGCCTTTCTGAGTCTTCTTGTAGCTCATTGAATCTCTTTATAACAGCTATTTTGAATTCTTTTTTAGTCAGATTGCAATATTCTGTGCCTTTGGATTTGGTTGCTAGAGAATTATTGGGGTTTTTGTGGTACCATATTACTGTGACTTTTCATAATGTTTGATAAAATGTGCATTTGAAGTACAGCATACTTTTCTTAGTTGTTTACCTTGATTATTGCAATTCAACAGGTGGCACTATAGCTCAAGCTTTGGTTTCTTTTTACCTGAGTTGGCTCTGGGGATGCACTTCGGAGGAAGGGTACAACAAACAAACAAACAAACAAACAAAAAACATGACATAGGAAAAGCTAGTGGCAGAGTGAGGAGAGGTGTGGGCTTAGCAACTGTGGCTTATGTAAGCACCACTGAGCAGTAAGAGGATCCTCCAGTAGAGCTAAAATCTCAAAGCAGACAGCAGGCAAAGAATTCCTTCAATGCTCTTTGTTATTCATGTCCACCTCTTTCCCTTTCCTCTCCCTCCCCCAAGTCAAGGAAGTCCCTTCTCAGAAATTCATGCTTCTGGAGAGCAATGGCTCCCTCCAGTTGCAACTAGGTAGCCGGGCAGTAAATCATTCAACACTTTTGCTTTTCACCTCCTCTGTGAGGGAGCTTGCTATTGTCACCAGAGGGGAAAGCCCAGCCCCTGCCAGGGTCACCTGGGGCAGGGGAACTCAATCCCTTTCCTCTGCCTCCAAACTCATCTCTATCCTCCTCTTATACTGTGCCTGATTCTCCCATCAGGCTGGTTAGACTTCCACAAATTCTCTGTCTCCTTGTATGTCCACCCTGTTTTGTACTCTTCAGTTTTGCTTCTTCTCCAATTACAGCAAGTGAGAGTGGATCTGTCCCCCCCCCATCCAAGGTCCTACCAACCCACTTCCTGAAGCATGCATGGATAAAAATTTCCTGGGTGTTCTGGTGTAATGTGCAGAGGCACTTTTGTTCAGATATGAATGACCAATTCATTGTTAATAAAAGGGGAGAGAAAAAAGCATCAATACATACTGACATGACTCTTTTCTTTTTGGTCTTTACTTGATGAGTAGTGGCAGAGGTAATATATTTAACCTGCAAAGATGTTATTAAATAAACAATAGAAAAATAGCCCAGCAGTAAGTAAATAACTTAAGAATCTATGATAAAATCACATAGATTATCCATTTAAAATCATAAGTATGTAAACCTTAATAATACATGGATATTTTACATGAAATTATTATGGACAGAACCCAATCATACACAACTAAATTTCAACTATGTAAATAACATGATATTAGCAAATATTAGAACAAAAGAACAGTACTGTAATTACTTACAGTTTAGGAAGTGACTTGATTCTTTGTATTTGTTATTTAAATTCATAGTAAAATAATTCATAGTAAAAAAAATAATTCTGGAAAAGGCAAAATAACAGAGACAGGAATAGCATCAGTGGTTGCCAGGGGATGGGTTGGGGTGGGATTAATGGGCAGAGCACTGAGGAATTTTAGGGAAATGAAAATACTTTGCATGATACCATAATGATAGAAACATGTCATTACATATTTGTTAAAACCCACAAATTTTGCAAACCAAGAGTGAACCCTCATGTAAACTGTAATGTTGAGTGATTATTATGTGTCAATGTATGTTCATCAATTGTAACAAACGTACCACTCTGCTGGGGGATGTTGATAATGGGGGAGACTATGCATTTGTAGGGGCAGAAGGTGTTTGAGAAATCTCTGTACTTTCCTTTCAATTTTGTTCTGCAACTAAAACTTCTCTTTAAAAGTTGTATTAAAAAATAAAAAGTTAAGCTGTTTACCACACTCTCCCTTATCCCAGGTATACATTGTGAACCACCCCCAGCCATATCCAATGGAGACTTCTACAGCAGCAATAGAAACGTTTATCGATATGCAACAGTGGTAACTTATCAGTGTCACACTGGGCCAGATGGAGAAAAGCTGTTTGACCTCGTGGGAGTACAGTCAATATACTGTACCAGCAAAGACAATCAACTTGGTGTTTGGAGCAGCCTTCCTCCTCAGTGTATTTCTGCTAATAAATGCACAACTCCAGAAGTTGAAAATGGAATTAGAGTGTCGGGAAATAAGAGTTCACTTTCCTTAAATGAGATTGTGAGATTTAGCTGTCAGCCTGGCTTTGTCATGAGAGGGTCCAACACTGTGCAATGCCGGGCCAACAACACATGGGTACCTGAGCTGCCAAGCTGCTCCAGGGGTGAGTTTCATCCACTGAGACTCTGCTGGGGGTGTAGGGAGTATAACTTGTAGGAGTTGTTGAAACTAAGGAAAGGGTATGCATGTGTGTGTATAGGCATGCAAGCCTATGAAATTGGGATAAACCCTCTAAACATAATACTAGCTGTACTATCTGTTACCTCTGATAATAATAATTGTCAAGTAATGCTTACTGTGTCCCATCTGTAATGCACCCATTTTATATACATTGTTTAATTTAATACTTAAGCAAGCATATAAGGTAGGAACTATACTTATTCCTATTTGCATTGAGAAAACTGAGTCTTAGGGATGTTAGGGAACTATACCCAGGTCACAGAACTAGTAAATAACAGAGTAAGGCCTAGAATTCAAGAGCCTTTCTGATTGCAGAGCTCAATGATAATGTGTAGTGAAGTGTACTATGAACAATAATGTATGATAACAATGACATTGATCTATCATTGGAGAAGGTCAGAAGGCAAATGAGCCATGGGTTCCGAAATGATAGCATCAGATTAAAAAGCCTTAGACATCAGTCATTCTGTTCCAGCTCCCCTATGTTATTACTGAAAACCTTGAGGCTCAGGAAGTGGAAAGGACTTGCTCAAATCCAAGCAAATGTTTTCATTTTTATTCCACTGTATACAGTTCAGATTGAGGCTCAAGTGTGTTCTGATTCCCTGAGAACACACCAATTGGTCTGTGGATGGAGGCAGCCAAACTTTTGAGTCAAAATATGCTCTAAACAATATGTTCTCTCTTTTAAAAGTCTATAGCTTTTTTCTTTTAAGGGGATTTTGTTCTTGATGGCTTCTCTTGTCTTTTTATGCTGAAATGCCTGGCTTAGAAGTGGAATGGGAAGATTCCAGACTGGCACATAGGGACCAAGCAGAAGCTTACAGTTCTCAAGGAGGATCTTGGAAAAAAGATGAAGGGGGATGGGTGACTAACTGTACCGTAAGCTAGGTGTGGGGTCTGTTGGATGACATTTGGGCAAAGGTATTCCTTGTTGAAGCCAGAAAGGATAGCTTTCTAGGAAGTGTAAGAGTGGAACAGTCCACCAGCTCTCACAGCTCTGTACTGGATGGACAATCCTAGAAAGCAAAAGGAACATTCTGCTTGTAGTCTTAGGAATGTTTTAGTAGAAAAAACAGAGAAGGTGTTGGAGAAAGATTCATTCTACTCATAGCTCTGCCCTGTGGCCTTAGTTTGCTCATCAGTAAACTGTGGGTACTGAATTAGCAAATCTTTGCTTTTAAAATCCACACTGTATAAATAAGATTTTTAAACTCCCTGGTAGGCACAGGATATAGTAAAAGATATTTCTCCATAATTGACATGTATCTTGCTGTTCTTTCCTCAGTATGTCAACCACCTCCAGAAATCCTGCATGGTAAGCACATCCCAAGCCACAAGGATGACTTTTCCTCTGACCAGGAAGTGTTCTACAGCTGTGAGCCTGGCTATGATCTCAAAGGGGCTGCTTCTCTGCACTGTACATCCCAGGGAGACTGGAGCCCAGAAACTCCCAGATGTGCAGGTGCCTATACTTTCATCTGGTTTGCGGATCAATCTCTTTGTCCCTCACGTGGACATCTCACTCCTGTGTTTTCATTCCTAGTGAAATCATGTGCTGACTTCCTGGACCAACTTCCTAATGGACGTGTGCTCTTTCCACTTAATTTCCAGCTTGGAGCAAAAGTATCCTTCATCTGTAATGAGGGGTAAGTGTGACCTGGAATAGAGAACAGGAACACAGTGCTGGGTAGTGACTCTCTTGGGTTCAGGAGTTAATCCAAAAAGTAAGGCTGACCTGTGGAATAGAAGTACCTGGGGAGACTGACTTCTGAGCAGTTTTGAAATGTGTCAGGACCCAGGGGCACCACTCTCAGGAGATAAAGAAATTGGCACATGCAATTCAATGTTGAATACAAACATAAATATAGACACTAATCTTGAATTCATGGTTGGAGCTTCAAGTAAATGGGGAAATAGTTGTTTGGAGGCAGAAAATTATAGTTCTGTGGGAAATTTACTAACAAAAAGTTTAATGTATAAGACAAGAATTGTTTGCAATGTGATAATCAGGCAAAGGTTGTTTTAGGAAACTAAAAACTAATCAATAGTGGACTTTGTAATAGTATATGGGCAAGTATTTTTAATCCAATCACATCTGTTCGCATCAGTAAAGTCTTTGACATTGGAATCATAATGGCCAATGTTATTGTTTCAGGTAATGTTATTAGTTATTCATGTGGATCTAGGACTCTCAGTAGAATGCACTGTCTGTGGGAGGTAACAAGGCTGGGCAATATAGTAGTTATTTTTAATAATTTCCAGGAATCTTTGACTTTTGCAAAGTCTGCCACCCAATAATGATGAGCAGATTTCATAAGGACCCTAGGATCTAATAATAATCTGGGCATTTCAGTGGCAGAGACCTCTGTTAGCCTCCTTCTGGCCATTACAGCTGTAGTGGCAAGAAGTGTCAGTTCTCTTTTCAGATGTTCCCTGCTTTGCTTCCCCAGATCAGGAGCTGTTCTTTCTCATGACCCACTAATGAGGATAAGAGGAATGTCAGAGGACTGTCAGTGAGAGATGGGTGTGGGTCTAGAGCACAGGGGAGAGTCCACCTCTTTGTTCAGGGACTTTTGAGGTGACACTGGGCTATGTTGTTTGTTTGACTATTAAGTGTACAAGTTCTGCTTGCTTTGTCTGTCACAGGACCCCGTAATACTTTACAATACTTTGGCTTCTGAATTTCTGGCAACTACTGAATTCAGGTTCCTAAAGAACTGAGACTTAATGGTATTTAGGCTGAAGTGAGAAAGCTGACCATCTATCAATGAAGAGATGGAGAAATAGGAATTTCTCCCCTACTTGCTACCTTTTTTTTTTTCCTTAGGTTCCGATTAAAAGGCAGCTCTGCTTCTCATTGTGTCTTGGTTGGAATGAAGAGCCTTTGGAACAGCAGTATTCCTGTTTGTGAACGTGAGTAGAAAGAATAACTCTGCAGTCTGGATAGCTCCCCTTATGTTTTTCTAGTATGTTTCACCTCATGGAATCACCTGTTGTCTGGATCTTTATTTAACAAATTACTGGTAAAATACTTCTTTGTTGGAAGAATTTCAAAAAATGTCTGGCAGGTATTATACATCATGTGTTCATATTACTAATCTGTAAGTCACTAGTTTAATGTCAGTGTTGAATTTTGTGGGGAATATGTGGGGAGAAAGTAGATGACATAACAGTACACCAAAATTTCTTTATTCATTTACTTTTTCAGTTTTATCACCAAGGAGTAATTTCTCTTAAATTTTTATGTCCTTTTATCTTCTCACATATCTGAACTATTTATTCAGCCTCTCATTTTGTTCATGGTATTTATTGAGGAAGGCTTCCCATGTGCCAGGACTTTGAATCTAGAGAGAGTGCTGAATAGTGTTATCCCTGCTCTCACGAGGTTCATTTTCTGTTCAAGGAGGCAGACAATGAAAATAAACCAGTAAACAAATTTAAAAATAGAATATGTAAAATAGTATGTCAAAAAGTGGTAAGTGTTACAGAGAAAAGAAAACATTTTTAGGATAAATTAGTGTGGTGCAGGAAGGTGAGTCAGTATTTGAAATGATTAGGTGAGGTGCCCTAAATTTCAATAAAACTCAAATAAAGATTCAGAAATTGATAAATATATAAAAGTGTTCTATGTACAAAAACAATACTGATTTGTCCTACTCTGTTTACTAAGACTTTTTAAAATGCCTTTGCCTGATGACTAGATTGTTCATTTTATTTTGGATTTTGTTAAAACGCTTTGCTAGAAGTCTGTTTGAACATCTTATGGGATTATGGTGGAGCTTTACAAGAACATTCAATATGTATTAAACGCAGATATCAAGCAAGCTCAACCTTCCTGTGACACATAAAGCTGAAAATAAATATATAAGTAAACTGGAAAAACAAGCACCTAGTTAAAATCCAGATATGAGAAGTCAATCTTTAGTGTACCCTCACTTTATACACGTTTCTGACAAGATCTGATATCTCTTCCTAAATTGGTACCAGATTAAGAGCATCAAATTAGTTTCAGGGCGGGAACTGCTAGAAACAGATACACTGTTTGACAGAAAGAAATGTCAGCTGATAGCTTCAAAGAAAGAAAAAACAAAAAAGGAAGAAGAAAAACAGGCTCCCTGAGGCCCTTTAATCTGGCTATAAAGAGCCCTATGGGAATCAATGTATTCTGATGACACTATTGTATATTTGGTATTGGTACTGATGATAATTGTCTTGAGTCATCAAGAAAAATTTTCATCTGCTGAAAATGATAGTCCATGTTTAATAAACTTAACCCAGATTTCCCTAGAATTTCAAATCTTTGAGGGAAAAATCTTGTCTGTGTTGTACCCCATTGTCAACCCAGGATTCTTATGATGCCTGACATAAATTAGTCAATAAAATGGTTGCTGGAAAAAAAAATTAATTAACTCCAAATGGATTAAATATTTAGCTACCTGAAGAGCATTTTGTACTTTCATAACAAACTGTAATTTGTCTCACCTGAGTTAGATCCTTCTCAGAGGAAGCCTTACATATTTCAGTTCCATCCAATTTAAGTACGTTGTCATAGAAAAAATGTATTAATACAACAATCACAGGGCATAATTATTTTATAATCCTTTTGATTGAAACTAATGGAACCTAAAACTTTTGTGTTCTTTCTAGAAATCTTTTGTCCAAATCCTCCAGCTATCCTTAATGGGAAACACACAGGAACTTCTCTGGGAGACATTCCTTATGGAGAAGAAATTGGTTACACATGTGACTCCCACCCAGACAGAAGGATGACCTTCAGCCTCACTGGGGAGAGCACCATCCGCTGCACCAGTGACAGTCAGGGAAATGGGGTTTGGAGTGGCCCTGCCCCTCGCTGTGAACTTTCTGTTCCTAATGGTCAGTGCACATTTCCCCATGCCCTAGAAGGATCAGTATGTCTAAGCCAAACCTCCATATTTCTGTAGTGACAGTCCTTTTTGCTTGTGAATATAGCTTTGTTATAAATATGGGACAGAATTACCTGCCAGGTGAATAACAGATGGCTTTAGATGTGCCACACTCTGTCCCAGTTGGGGGTGTTCTGATGACCCTTCCCTCTGGAGTGATGATTGTGGGATGGTGAAGAGAGGAGAGAGTGGAGAGAATCAGTGAAGCCTAGATTTTATAGGGAATATTTTCAAAGCACTGAAAACAACTGCCAAAGAAAACATTGTTATGCCATCTCTACTGAGTTGTCTTTATACTAGATGGATGGGTGTGCAGAGCAAAAAGCACATGTTGATGTTAGTAATATATTTCAGAATTGATGATGTTGTAGAAATAATTAAGGAAACTCTGATATAGGAATTTATCCTACTTTTGTTATTTCTGAGTTCTGCTCCAGCATGTGACTCACCTTTCATCTCACCTTTAGCCAAGGGAACTCAGGATGCCCTGGAGAAGTGGAATGTAAGGTTGTGCTCTTGACCTCTGTAGCTCATTCCTTTTACATGTTAGTCTGGCTTTAAATGACAGTACCAGACAATCAGGTGCACTTGTGGCTGTGATTATCCACACGAGCTCCGTCCTCCAGTGAGGACAGAATGCACTGAATTGGTAGTTTGTGGATCCCAGTGGTATTCCCAGCTGATGCAGTTTACAGGTAGAGATTACAGATGGTCCTGTTTAAAGGCTGAGAAGTCTGGCTTTAGAGACTTGGTTTTCCCACTGATCAGCAAACATTTAGTGCATTGGGACCTGCCTGCCTTGGGTTTTCTTGTGATTCTAATAGACAGAGATATTATTAGTTGTGTTGGAGTGTTCATACTTCTAAGTTTAACTGAATGTCTTTTCTTGTGTTTTGGAGGGAATTTGTTCTTAGCTTGTCCACATCCACCCAAGATCAGCAATGGCCACCACATTGCAGGACATGCCTCTCCATATCTTCCTGGGATGACAGTCAACTACACCTGTGACCCAGGCTACAAGTTGGTGGGAAAGGCCTTCATTTTCTGTACACACCAGGGAACCTGGAGCCTGTTTGATCTTTATTGCAAAGGTATTTGGTATTCTTGCCTGATTTTTATGAAATACTGATGCATGAGGCTAATAAGGCTGAGAGATCACTTCTGAGGGGATCATAAAATGAGTATCAATAGAGTTGGAGAAAAGCAGAAGAAAAGGTAGGAAGCAAGGCTGTCCAAGCACCCTCAACTCTCCCAAATAAGTAGGAAGAACTTTTGGAATTTCCAGTAGTACAATAGACATCAAACACCAATTTTAAATGCTTTATGGGCTTCTAACTAATAAAATATTTCAGCTCTAAAGGACCTGAGAGAATCACAGGTGGTCCTCACAAAAACCCTTAGGAGATTAATAGGAGACTTAGAAGCACACTTTGTTGTGCGGAATATTGAACCTGAAGCATGGTTAAAAGCAATTAATTCCTAGAATTACTGGGTACAAAGCCTCATTACAATCTCCAGGGCTAAAGGTGAGATGTTTATTTCCTCTCTTCCCTGGAGCAAGTCTGTTTATAAAAATGACATCTGACTTTAAAATCTTTGTTGGCAATATTCTAAAAAGCTACAAAGTGTGGAAATAAAAATAATATTCTGTGACTAGGCATGATGCTGAGGTCTTTACGAAAGTTATTGGTGTTAGTCTCCGAAACAATATGATGAGGTGGGATTATTATTTCTGTGATCTTACAGAGGAGGAAATTGAGGTTAAGAGAGATCCAGTAACTAGTCCGTGATCCGCAGCTCAGCAGTGGTGGTGCTAGGATTGGACCCCTGCTCAGCCCCTGCATTTGAACACTGCACTGAACACTGTCTCCTTTTTTTAATGGATTCACACTTTACTATATCTCATAATTACAAAAAGAACCTTAAACACGCATTTTTAAGTTTTAAATTCAAGCATTTACAATACACAAAATTAACACCAATTAGGATTTGAGGCAAGTTACCACAGGAAACATACAGCAGAAATTGTTTGCACCACTTACTAATTCATCTTCAAACTTAAATAAATAAAACCCGAGATTTGCTAGGACCTATCCAAATCTGTAACAGAAAGATGCAAATTACAAAGTACAGCTTGGTTAGACAAGCCATAACAACTCTAGCTATAAAATGTATTCTCTCAATGTGTTTCATAATGCATTACAGTGGTGAATTTTTAATTAGTTAAAAACTTTTTTCAAATGATGACTTTCTAAAACACTTTGGGTAATAAAATTATATAGTTTTCAGCAATAAAGATTGTGGTAAATTACAGACACTGAAGAAAGTTGTAAGGCAAGTATCGAAATTCTGGTGTATGTTCTGCTTTCAGAACACTGTCTCCTTTCAAATGTAGTTCTTTTGATTTTGCAAAACTATAAGTTAAGTGATTTTGCTTTGTTTGTTTCTTTTCTATTCTTGCTTTTTAGAAATACTAGACTAAGGTCAGGGATGAGGCAAGAGAGATTTCAGACATGCATGTGTTTCTAATGTTGAGGAGCAGTTAGTCCTATGGCTGCTGTGGTTATAGGATCTTAGGGCTCTCCCCAACCTAAATCCTTCTTGTCCTCCTAGCCCTCTGATTTAAGAGATAGAGAAAATTAGGCCCACCACAGAGATGCTCCTGTGTTTATTTGCAAGAGTGGACTGCACAAAATCAGAGTCCCCATGGCTCTGCAGAAACTGGAAAGCTCGTCCCGCCTTGCTTTAGTTACATAAAGAAATATGAAGATTCAGGGAATAGTTCAAAGATGAATTATAAAAATTAAGACTCTGTGATAGTTCTTCTCCTGAAAATAAGAGGGTAATATTCCATTCTCTTGACAGCTGCTTTCTTCTCATGTAAATAAAATTCATTTTGTCTTAATAACTGTCTTCTTTAAACATGCTTTTTAGCAGTCATTCTCTGTCTTTATCATTAGCAAAGTCAGCCAGGGAACTTTCTAAAAATATGGAGTCTTTTTTTGAAAATTGAAATATAATTGATGTGCCATATTATGTTACTTTCACATGTACTACATTGACATTTGCATACTTTATTCAATGACCATCAAAATAAATCTAGTAATCATCTGTCCCCATACAAATTTATTACAATATTATTGACCATATTCCTTATGCTGTGTATTATATCCCTGTGGCTTATTTATTTCATAACTGGAAATTTGCATCTCTTAATTCCCTTTACCTTTCCCACCCACCCCTCTAGAAACCACCCATTTGTTCTCTGTATCTATGAGTCTGTTATTTTGTTTTGTTTGTTTGTTCTATTTTTTTAGATACCCCATATAAGTGATATCATATGATATTTGTCTTTCTCTGTATGGCTTATTTCACTTACCATAATACCCTCTAGATCCATCTGTGTTGTCACAAACGGCAAGATTTCTTTTTTTTATGGCTGAGGAATATTCCATTGTGTGTGTGTGTATATATATGTATACCTCATCTTCTTTGGATGAAGAATTCATACATTGATGGACACTCAGGTTGCTTCCATATCTCGGCTATTGTAAATAATGCTGCAATGAACATGGGTATGCATATATCTTTTCAAATTAGTGTTTTTGGTTTCTTAGGGTAAATACCCAGAAATAAAATTTCTAGATCACATGACAGTTCTATTTTTAATTTTTTGAGGAACCTCCATACTGTTTTCCATAGTGATTTCACCAACTTACATTCCCACCAACTGTGTACAAGTTCCCTTTTCCCCACATCCTCGCCAACACTTGTTACTTGTTGTCTTTTTGACGATGGCCATTCTGACAAGTATGCATTGGTATCTCAATATGGTTTTGATTTACAGCTCCCTGATGATTAGTGATGTTGAGCATCTTTTCATCTGTCTTTTGGCCATCTGTATGTCAGGTCCTCAGACCATTTTTTAATTGGGTTATTTGGGGATTTTTATGTTGATTTGTGTGAGTTCTTTGTATATTTTAGACATTGACCCCCTTATCAGATATATCATTTGCAAATATCTTCTCCAATTCAGTAGGCTGCCTTTTCATTTTGTTGATAGTTTCCTTTGCTGTGCAAAAGCTTTTCAGTTTGTTGTAGTCCCATTTGTTTAGTTTTGCTTTTGTTTCCCTTGCCTGAGAAGACATATCCAAAAAAATGTTGCTAAGACTGATGTCAAAAAGTGTACTGCCTATATATTCTTATAGGAGATTTATGGTTTCAGGCCTTACACTTAATTCTTTAATCCATTTTGAGTCTATTTTGTATATGGTAAGAAAGTAGTCCAGTTTGATTTTTTTATATGCTGCTGTCCAGTTTTTCCAACACCATTTACTGAAAAGACTGACTTTTCCCAGTTGTACATTATTGCCTACTTTGTCATAAATTAATTGGTTATATAAGTGTGGGTTATTTCTTGGCTTTATATTATGTTCCATTGATATATATGTCTGCTTTTTGTGCCAGTACCATACTGTTTTTATTACTGTAGCTTTTTAGTATTTTTTGAAATCAGGGCGCATGATACCTCCAGCTTTGTCTTCTTTCTCAAAATTGCTTGGCTCTTCAAGGTCTTTTGTGTTTCCATATAAATTTTAGAATTATTTGTTCTAGTTCTGTGGAGAATGCCATTGATATTTTGATAGGGATTGCATTGAATCTGTAGATTGCCTTGTGTAATATGGTCATTTGAACAATATTAATTCTTCCAATCCATGAGAATGGTATATCTTTCCATTTGTTTGTTTTGTCTTCAGTTTCTTTGATCAATGTCTTATAGTTTTCAGAGTACAAGTTTTTAACTCTTTGGTTAGATTTATTCCTTTTTATTTTATTCTTTTTGACACAATTGAAAATGGGATTGCTTTTGCAATTTCTCCTTCTGATAGTTCATATTAGTGTATAAAATTGCAAGAGATTTCTGTGTATTAATTTTGTATCCTGCAACTTTACTGAATTCTTTCATTAGTCCTAATAGTTTTCTGGTGACATCTTTAAATTTTTCTACATATAGCATCATGTCATGTGCAAACAGTGACAGTTTTACTACTTCCTTTCTGATTTGGATTCCTTTTATTTATTTTTCTTGTCTGATTACTGAGGCTAGGACTTTCAAACCTATGTTGAATAAAAGTGATGAGAGTGAGCACCCTTGTCTTCTTCCTGATCTTGGAGGAAATGCTTTCAACTTTTCACCATTGAGTATGATGTGAGCTGTGAGCTTGTCATATATGGTCTTTGTTATGTTGCAGTATATTCCCTCTATACCCACTTCGTTCAGCGTTTTTTTGATAAATGGATGCCAGATATTGTCAAAAGCCTCTTCTTCATCTATTGGATGATCATATGATATTTACTCTTTAATTTGTTAACATGGTGTGCCACTTTGATTGATTTTCAGATTGAACCATCCTTGCATCCCTGAGATAAATCCCATTTGATAATGGTAAATTATCCTTTTATTGCATTGTTGAATGCAGTCTGCTAATATTTTGTTGTGGATTTTTGCATCTATGTGTGTTGGACATATTGTCTTTTAATTTCCTTGTGGTATCTTTGCATGGCTTTGGTATCAGGGTGATGCTGACCTTGTAAAATGAATTTAAAAGTATTCCTTCCTCTTCTATTTTTTGGAATAGTTTGAGAAGGATAGGTGTTAAGTCTTTAAATGTTTTGTAGCACTCTCCTGTGAAGCAGTCTGATCCTGGACTTTTGTTTGTTGGGAATATTTTGACTACTGATTCAATTTCATTACTAGTAATTATTCTGTGCCTAGTTTCTATTTCTTCCTGATTCAATCTTGGGAGATTGTACATTTCTAGAACTTTATTTCTTCTAGGTTGTCCGTTTTATTGGTGTCTATTTGTTGCTGTGATCTCTTATGATTCTTTGTATTTCTATGTTGTTGGTTTTAACTACTCCTCTTTCATTTCTGATTATAGTTATTTGGGCCCTTTTTTTTTTTCTGGATGGGTCTGGCAAAAGGCTTATCAATTTTGTCTATCTTTTCAAAGAACCAACTCTTAGTTTCACTAAACCTTTATATATTTTTAAATGTCTATTTCATCTATTTCTGCTTTGACCTTTATTATGTCTTTTTTTCTACTGACTTCGGGTTTTGTTTCTTTTTTCTTTTTCTAGTTCCTTTAGGTATAAGGTTAGCTTGTTTATTGGAGATTTTTCTGGTTTCCTGAGGTAGGCATGTATTGCTTTAAATTTCCATCTTAGAACTGCTTCTGCAGTTCTTTAGATAGTTCTAGATATATATCATAGATTTTGGATCATTGTGTTTCCATTTTCATTTGTCTCCAGGTATTTTTTGGTTTCCTCAGTGACCCATTCATTGTTTGGTAGCATATTGTTTAGCTTCCACGTGTCTGTGGTTTTTGCAGTTTTTTTCATATGGTTGATATCTCATCTCATAGTGTTGTGGTCTGAAAACATGCTTGATATGACTTCAGTCTTCTTAAATTTATTGAGACTTTTTGTGACCTACAATGTGTGATGTATCCTGGAGAATGTTCCACGTGTACCTGAAAAGAATGTGTATTCTGCCACTTTTGGATTAAATGCTCTGTATATATCTATTAATTGCATCTGACCTAATGTGTAATTTAAGGCCAGTGTTTCATTATTGACTTTTTGTCTGAATAATCTGTCCATTGATATAAGTAGGATGCTAAAGTCCCCCCCCACTATTGTATTATTGTCAATTTCTCTTTTTATATTTGTTAATATTTGCTTTATATATTTAGGTGCTCCTCTTTGTGGTATGTGTGTGTATATATATATACACAATTGTTATATCTTCTTGTTGGATTGATGCCTTTACCATTGTGTAATGTCCTTATTTGTCTCTAGTTACAGTCTTTGTTTTAAAGTCTATATTTTCTGATATAAGTATTGCCACCCAGCTTTCTTTTCATTTCCATAAGCATGGAGTATCTTTTTCCATCCCCTCGCTTTTGATCTGTGTGTGTCCTTACATCTGAAGTTAGTCTCCTATAGGCAGCATCTATCTATATATCTATATCTATCTATCTATCTATCTATCTATCATCTATCTATCTATCTAATCTATCTATCTACAGCCACTCTGTGTCTTTTTTTCTTTCCATGTATTTTGCAACTGGAAGTTTGTACCTCTTAATCTCCCTCACCTATTTCTTTCCTCACCCCATTTCCCTCCCCTCTGGCAACCACCTGTTTGTTCTCGGTATCTATAACTCTGTTTCTGTTTTCTTATGTTTGTTCATTTGTTTTTTGTTTTTAGATTCCACAATAAGTGAAATCATGTAGTACTTGCCTTTCTCTGTCTGACATGTCATTTAGCATAGTACCTTGAGGTCCATCCATGTTGTTGTAAATGGTAAGATATCATTCGTTTTATGCCTCACTAATATTCCATTGTGTATGTATACCACATCTTCTTTTTCCATTCATTTATTGATGGGTATTTAGGTTGCTTCCATATCTTGGCTTTTGTGAATAATGCTGCAATGAACATAGGAGTGCATATATCTTTTCTAATTAGTGTTTTCATTTTCTTCAGATGAATGCACAGGAGTGGAATTGCTGTCATGCAGTAGTTCTAGTTTTAATTTTTTTTAATTAATTAATTTATTTATTTTTGGTTTCATTGGGTCTTCGTTGCTGCGTGCAGGCTTTCTCTAGTTGTAGAGACCACGGGCTACTCTTTGTTGTGGTGCGCGTGTTTCTCATTGCAGTGGCTTCTCTTGCTGTGGAGCACGGGCTCTAGGCATGCAGGCTTCAGCAATTGTGGCACGCAGGCTCAGTAGTTGTGACTCGTGGGCTCTAGAGTGCAGGCTCAGTTGTTGTGGCACACGGGCTTAGTTGCTCTGCAGCATGTGGGATCTTCCCACACCAGGGCTCAAACCCACGTACCCTGCATTGGCAAGCAGATTCTTAATCACTGCACCACCAGGGAAGTCCCTAGTTTTTAGTTTTTTGAGAAATCTTCATACTGTTTTCCACAGTGGATACAATTTACATTCCCAACAACAGTGCATGAGAGTTCCCTTTTCTCCACATCCTTGCTAACACTTGTTATTTGTTTCTTTTGCTATTAGCCATGCTGACAGGTGCTAGGAGATATCTCACTATGGCTTTGATTTGCATTTCTCTGATGATTAATGATGCTGAGCATCTTCTCACATGCCTGCTGGCCATCTGTATGTATGCTCTGGAAAAATGTCTATTCAGATCCTCTGCCCATTTTTTAATCTGATTGTTTGTTTTTTTGATGTTGAGTTGTATGAGTTCTTTGTATTTTTCACCCTTTCTTTGTCTTTTGATTGGAGCATTTAGTCCATTTACATTTAAAGTAATTATTCATAGACATGGACTTATTGCCATTTTGTTAATTTTGGGGGATTGTTTTGTTGTGTAGTTCTTCTTTTCCTCTCCTCTTTTGCAATTTGATGACTTTCTTTAGCATTATGTTTCAATTCCTTTCTCTCTTTTTTTGTTTGTATCTATTATAGGTTTCGGTTTGTGGCCACCATGAGGTTCATCTACAATAGCTATCTATCTATCTATCTATCATCTATCTATCTATCTATCATCTATGATTACATATAGATGTATATATGATTAATTGATGATCTCTTAAGTTCGAATGTATTCTAAAACCCTGCATTTTTACTCCCCCCCCAACAATGTTGAATATTTTTGGTGTCATATTTTACATCTTTTTGTTTTGTGTGTCCCTTAGCTACTTATTTTGTATATAGATGATTTCCCTACTTTTGTCTTTTAACCTTCCTGCTAGCTTTATAAATAGTTTATCTACTATTTTGCCTTTACCAGTGAGATATTTTCTTTCATAATTTTCACATTTCTAATTGTGGCCTTTTCTTTTCCACTTAAAGAAGTTCCTTTAACGTTTCTTGTAAAACCAGTTTAGTGGTGCTGACTCTTTCAGTTTTTATTTGTCTGTAAAACTCTCCTTCAAATATGAGTGATAACTTTGCCAGGTAGAGTATTCTTGTTTGTAGATTTTCCCCTTTTATCATTTGATTATATTGTGCCATTCCCTTCTGGCCCGCAAAGTTTCTGTTAAAGAGTCAGCTGATATTCTTATGGAGGTTCCCTTGTACATAACTAGTTGCTTTTCTCTTGCTGTTTTTAATATTCCCTCTTAATCTTTCACTTTTTGCCATTTTAATAGTATGTGTTTTGGTGCAAATCTCTTTGGGTTCATCTTGTTTGTGATTCTCTGTACTTCCTTACTTGGGTGTCTGTTTCCTTCCCCAGGTTAAGGAAGTTTTCCACTATTATTTCTTCAAATAAGTTCTCTGCCCCTTGGTCTCTGTCTTCTCCTTCTGGGACCCCCACCATGTGAATGTTAGTATGCTTGATATTATTCCAGAGGTTTCTTAAACTATCCCCATTTAAAAAAACTTTTTTCTCTTTTCTGTTCAGCTTAAGAGATTTCCATAACTTTTTCTTTCAGATCACTGATCTATTCCTCTGCATCATCTAATCTACTGTTGATTCCTTCTAGTGTATTTTTTATTTCAGTTATTGTATTCTTCAGCTTTGTTTGGTTCTTCTTTATATTTTCTATTCCTTTGTTAAACTTCTCACTGTGCTCATCCATTCTTCCCCTGAGTTCTGTGAGTATCTTTATGACCATTACCTTGAACTCTTTATCATGTAGATTTCTTATCTCCAATTCAGTTATTTCTTTTTCGGAAATTTTGTCTTGTTCAATCATTTGGAACATACACCTCTGTTTCTTCATTTTGCCCAATATTCAGTGTTTATATCTGTGTGTTAAGTTGGTCCATTTTGTTTCCTGATCTTGAAGAAGTGCCATCGTAGGAAACATCCTGTGGTTCCATCAGCATGCTCCCCTCTGGTCATGAAAGCTATATGTTCTATGGGTGCCCCCTATGTGTGATGCTTGTGCTCTTCTTTTGTGGTGGTACCAACTACTGTGGGCATACTGGTATGTGAGGCTGACAGCTAGCCAAGTTGGCTGCTAGGCCACGCTTTGTACAGTAGCTGTGGGCCCACTGGAGGGCTGGGTAAGCTTCCTTCCTGGTTGGCTGCACAACCAGGGGGATGTGGGGCTGATGCTGGCCCACTGAAGGGTAGGACTGTGTCCCTGTGTGGCTGTCTGCATTGTCTGGTGGTGGTGGTGGGCTCAGCATTGGTGCTGGCCCACTGGTATGAGTGGCTGGGTCCCCATGGGGCTGTCTACATGACCCTGGGGGCTCAGGGCTCATGCAAGCCCACCGGAGGTCAGGACCAGGTCCCTATGTGGCTGTCTGCATGGCCCAGAGGGACTCAGGGCAGGTGCTGACCTGCTGGTGGGTGGGGCCAGGTCCCCACATGGCTGTGTACATGTCTGGGTTGGGTTGGGCTGGTACAGGCCCACTGGTGGTGGTAAGCCTCCAGCACTAATAGGCTAGAGGGAGGATTTCCAAATGGCATTTGCTAGCACTGGTGTTATCTCGGTAGAATGAGCTCCCCAGAATGGCTGCTAACAGTGTCTAAGGGGAATCCCAGTTGCCTGCTGCCTCTCTGGGAGGCTCTTCATGATCAGCAAGTAGGTCGGACTGAAGCTCTTTTCAAACTACTGCCTCTGTGCTGGGACTCGGAGCATATGAGACTTTGCACGTGCCCTATAAGAGTGACATTTTTGTTTCCTATAACCCTCTGGCACTCTCGAACATAAGCCCCACTGGGTTTCAAAGCTAGGTGTTGTGGGGGCTCATCTCCCTGGAGCAGGACCCCTGGCTGGGGAGCCCAGTGAAGGGCTCAGACTCCTCACTCCTCGGGGAGGACCTTTATGATTGTGATATTCTTCCCATTTGTGGGTCACCAACTAAGGCTGTGGGTCTTCACTATACCATATCTCTGCCTCTCCTACTCATCTCATTATGGTTCCTTCTTTATCTCTTTAGTTGTGGAAATTTGTTTTTCTGCTAGTATTCAGGTCATTTTCGTAGTTAGTTGCTCTGTAAGTAGTTGTAATTTTGGTGTGTCCATAGGAGAAGGTGAGTTCAGGGTCTTCCTATGCTACCATCTTGGACACCTTTCCCTAAAAAGACAGATTCTTAAATTCCATTTCCAAGGGCTTCCCTGGTGGCACAGTGGTTGAGAATCTGCCTGCCAATGCAGGGGACACGGGTTCGAGCCCTGGTCTGGGAAGATCCCACATGCTGCGGAGCAACTAAGCCTGTGAGCCACAACTACTGACCCTGCACGTCTGGAGCCTGTGCCCCGCAAAAAGAGAGGCCGCGATAGTGAAAGGCCCGTGCACCGCGATGAAGAGTGGCCCCCGCTTGCCGCAACTAGAGAAAGCCCTCGCACAGAAACGAAGACCCAACACAGACAAAAATTAAAAAAAAAAAAAAAAAAATTCCATTCCCAAGAACTATCTTTCTGACATGTTGAGGCAGAGTCCAGAGGTCTATTTTTAACAAACCCATCAGAATATTTTGATGTAGCAGGACCACAGACCATATTTTGAGAAATGCCACTTTACCCTGTTGGTTCTTATTTTAAAAAGAGAACTTAGGCTAATTTTGAGACCATTACAACTGAAAAGCAGGCTTTGCTTGGAAGGTATCAGTGGCAAGGCAGAGAAGGAAAGCAAAACAAAGGATGGGCTTGTTGGCCTAAAACAAATAGACTGCCAGTTATTTCTCCAGCAGAAATGGTCTTGCTTGGGATCAGCAGAGAATTGCGGTTTGAGGTCTGCAGCCATGGTGAGCCACATGCAAGTCCCAGCATAGCAAAGGAAGGAGAACTCTTTTAACAGAAGGGAAAAGGAAGTTGTAAGGGCTCTAGCAAACAAAGAGTCCATGACTTTTCCTTGCTGATTTGCTGCCAGGAAAGAAGAGGAGTCTTTCTTCTTGCTGATGAGCTCTGCTGTCATCACAGGGTGTGAAAGCTCCCCCTTCTGGTCTCCAGACTCTATTTAATTATTTAATTTAAGGTTTCTAGTTATTAATTTTTATAAGGTAAATGAGATAAAATTAAGTAGAAAATTAATACCTTAAATTCAGAATCATAATTTATTAATTGCTTTGTTCTATGTATAGAAATGAGCCAGAAATATGCATTTATTCAAGAGACAAAATACCCGTATTATTTGTATACCTAAAGAGAGTTAAAATGATATTCCTGTTTTCTTATGGTGTGGCCCAAGTGGTTCCAAGGCTGGAACATGGTTATCCTAATTCCTAACCTTTCCACAACTTTCCTGTTGAAGAGTTAACAATAATTTAAAGTATGATAATTTAAAATAATTATAAGCAATACATTTATATTCCCTTGCTTTACATAAAAAGGGAAGTCAGAGAATTTTAAATAATAAGATGTTGTAGGAGAGGTATCAATAATTTTTGATGGAAGACATGACTCATCTTTGCTAAAAGCAAAGTTTCAACTAACAATTAACAATAAAGTATCAATTTCTTTTTTTATTTTTCTAATTTCAGAAGTAAATTGTAGCCTCCCACAGATTATGAATGGAATCCAGAAGGAATTGAAAGTGAGAAAAGTATATCACTCTGGAGATAATGTAACTTTGGAGTGTGAAGATGGGTATACTCTGGAAGGCAGTCCCTGGAGTCAGTGCCAGGAAGATGACCTGTGGGACCCTCCTCTGGCCATATGTACCTCTCGTAAGTGCAAGTGCAAGGAATGTAGGTCCTTCCCAGCCATGGTTACTGTTCATTCATTCATCTATACTGACACTGAATGTGGTGGTGTGCCATATGGTGTGCATTAGCTAAGAGCTAAGGAGTGCAGTAAGAGCTCCTAATTCTTCCACCAAAGCCCTTAGCAATGAGAATAAGGCAAGCCTTGCTCCTCACACTTCTTAACCCATCCATCTCTCCTCAGGCCCCCCTCTGAACCTTTTTGCCCATTATCACTCTATTGCTCTATACATTGCACAGTAATAATTTGATTACATCCTATGGGTCTTAAAATTCAGTAGCAGATTAGTGGTAGAGCAGGCCTTCAAGAATGTTTTCAGCATGAGTTGAGGATCACCTTCCAACTTGCAGAGACTAGCTGGTCGGTCTCCCGCACTGGTGTAGACTACAGGATTTTAACCTGGTACATTGGATACAGTGATTTAGGAATCATGTGTCATTGAGATCTGTAGAAGGGTAGCCTTCTGCTGGCAACTAGAGGGTGATGTAAAATAGAAAATCCTAAACCTTAAACTTGTACACATCAAGTAACATATGGGCAAAATGAATAATGAATAACCTTCCTTAATCTAAATTAGTCTTAGCCTTCTCTTCTCCCCCATTCTTATCACTCTTACTTAAAATATGTGGTTTAACACCAAAATTGTTCAAGATACAATTTTTCTACAGTTAATGCCTTAAATGCAATAACAAAGCTCACTCACAAATAATATTTCTGAATTATAAACTTGACACTCCCTTAATATCAAATTATATTCATTTCTTTGGCAAAAAGATCACTGCCTATCTGAATGCCTTTTGAGTATTCTAACCATGTGGCTGTGAGAGACAGAAAATTCACATAATTTGGGGGGACTGACCTGCCAGATATTAAAATAGAAAGTCACAATACATAAATCATTTTATATCACCGAAAATAGACTTATCTTTATTAAAAATGGAATAAAGTAGATATTAATAAAATAGAGCTCAGTATAAATAGAAATTAAAGTATCTTACAGAAAACAATCTAATAACGGAGACATCATCAATCCAAGGGGAAGAAAAAGATGATCAAATAGTATACGTAGCACTGAAAAAATTTGGAACCTTTCTTTTTATCTTACAATAAATACCAGATGTAATAAATAGTTAAAAGTTTTAAAAGTCAACATAGGAAAGCTAAAGTAGAAAAGGAAAAAAAAGAAGATAAAACAGCTAGAAAAAGAAAAACAACTTTTGGAACTTTTTGATATGATAGAGAAAATTATAAAAGGTCAACAAATTTGACTTAGAACTTATGAACTTTGAAAAGTAAATAAGAAAGCAGTAGACAGATGAGAAATATGTTTAAAATATAATGAAGGGTTAATAGTGTTATACACGTAGCAGTAGTGGTGGTTGTGGTAATAATAAAGATTGTAAAAGTTAACATATGTTGAGCACTTAATTCAACTGTTCAAAGATTAAATAGATATTCTATAACTATGTAAAAACTTAGATGCATGAGAAAATGTACTAGAAGGGAATGTACTAAACTATTTCAGGATAGTAGGATTATGGATGATATTTTTCTTTTATTCTGTTTTATAAATTTTCTGCTCTAATTATACTACTTTTATGACAAAACAGTAATTTTTAAAGAAAAAAACAGACTTTGCTGAGTACACAAAATAATATGAGATTGTGTGAGTAAAGTCAATGGCTTTTTATATTAGAAAAAATTAAGAATCTGTACAGAAAAAATCAGGATGAATTATAACTGGCTGAGAGCTCCTGTTTGATCATGTTGTGTGCCAGACTGATGTCTTTTGTGGCTTTTGCTTCCTTTTAGGCACGAGTGATTATCTCATAGTTGGTAAGTTTTATGAAGGGTTTGCTGAGGAAACATCCTTAACAGTAGGTATCCACTGATAATAAATGAAATGTAAAAAGAGAGATCAAAATATCCTAGACTGCAATTTTAATTAGAAAGAAAAGAATAATGAATTCAGGCCATAGTGTAGCAAAACTGGTATCCTTATATGCATATAAAGTGAGTGTCCTTTATCAAAGTTTCTGTGCTATCTTTGAACCATTATAAAAAAAGAACCATTCTTCCTATTTTAATGTGTCTGGAGAAGGCAACTTGCTCTTTAGTTTATAACCTGGGAATAGTCTTCAGGATGGTAGTCGTGCCCATTTGCATAAATTGAAAGCCACAAAGACCAATTTTCTAAGCCCATTTCTGTGATCTGCCTATGTGAGAGGAATAGTTTTGTGGTAGAATTTCTAAGAGAGTCAGTAGAGTCTGCTGCATAGAGTAACTCGCGCCTTGTGCCTCACACAAGAGATGTGTGCAGGGTCATGGCAAGCTGAGCAGAGGCGCTCCAGTGCTTGTTCTCACCCACTTGTTGAAATGCTGCTGTTGGACAAAGGTCACAAACTGCTTTCTCACTGATCATTTATAACCCTGTGGTAATAAGACTAATATGCTAGATTAAACCAGGAACAGAGGGGAAATCTTAAAGATAAGCCTGTGGGGGGTGTTTTTTAAAAACAGAATTTATACTTACTTTTTAAAAACTCATTAAGACACAGTTTGAAACCTACAGGTTATATTTTCCATGCATTTAATTACCATGTTTTACTGCCTAGGTATGTTCCTTGGTATGATCCTCTTGATTTTACCCATCATTGCTTCCTGTTTGATAATTATAAAGTGCAAAAAAGGGTAAGTACAGCCATATTCTCCTAGAATATGTTTATAACTCTATTTGCTGCTTCTTGGAAGCCAAAGAGATGTAAAAGATGTTGACCTAAAACAAATAGACTGCCAGTTATTTCTCCAGCAAAAATGGGTTTATTTGGGATCAGCAGAGAATAGCAATTTGAGGTCTGCAACAACGGAGAGTCATATGCAAGTCCCTGCACGGCAAGGGAAGGAGAGTGCTTTTCTTGGGAGGAAAAGGAAGTTGGGAGGGATGTAGTAAACAGAGTCCATGGCTTTTCATTGGCTGAGCCCATGCCAGGAAAGAAGAGGAGTCTTTCTTTTTCCTGCTGGTCTCTGTTGTCTTCCCAGTGCAGGAGAACTCCCCCTTCTGGTCCCCCAACTCTATTTATTTGAGGTTTTGGGGGATTAATCTTTTACAAAGGAAACCTCAAAAAAGAAGTACTACATAAACAGAGGTGATAATTCTTATAAAGAAGGCTGATGACACATATTAGGCATAAAGAAGTATTCACACTATTATAAACAACAAAATTCAGCTGGGTAAATTTGAAGATCTAATTGGCTTTATTAAAAGATTCATGGATTGGGCAGCATCCCATTTAGTAACTAGAAGGATGCACAGAGGAGTAGTACAAATGGAAGGTTTTCATAGGAAGAAGGGTGGGGCAAAGGAGCTATTAGGGGAAAAAAGGATTATTTTAAAATCAGGACATCTTCCTTGGGGGCAGGGCAGAGGTGTTAGACAGCAAGGATTTATGAAATTGATTGCCTCTTCTTCCTGTGGGAAGTGGAGAGGACCTACATAACAGATTACCTCACTGATGTTGAACAGAAAATTTCAGACTGGTTGATTAAGATTAATTTCTGCAGAAGATCAAAACTGCAATTAAGTCTTGGGATCAAATGATTCCATTTTGGGTCTGTTACTTTCTTTAAAGAAATATATATGATACTAAGAACACTTTCTTTAAAAGCTTAGAATTTATGAAGGACTCAAATTTTGCAAAAGAGAAAATAGAAGAAATTTTTAAAGTGTGTTGATGAGAATATTGGTATCCTTGTTTTGCTAAAACATTTCAGACTCCGACCTCTATACACTGACCCTATCAGGGCACTAGAAGTTAGAAAGTGTGTCCCACTGGCACACATACCCAGGCTGCCAGTGTGGAAGAATTAAGGTTTTGCATGGGTATTTTTAAAAAATAATAATCTTGGAGATTGGTTCAAGATGGCGGAGTAGAACAACATGCTCCCACTCCCTCTTGCAAGAACACCGGAATCACAACTAACTGCTGAACAATCATCAACAGGAGAACACTGGAACTCACCAAAAAAGATACCCCACATGCAAAGACAAAGGAGAAGCCACAATGAGATGGTAGAACGGGCGCAATCACAATAAAATCAAATCCCATAGCCACTGGGTGGGTGACTCACAAACTGGAGAACACTTATACCACAGAAGTCCACCCACTGGAGTGAAGGTTCTGAGCCCCACGTCAGGCTTCCAAACCTGGGGGTCCGGCAATGGTAGGAGGAATTCCTAGAGAATCAGACTTTGAAGGCTAGTGGGATTTGATTGCAGGATTTTGACAGGACTGGGGGAAACAGAGACTCCACTCTTGGACGGCACACACAAAGTAGTGTGTGCATTGGGACCCAGGGGAAGGAGCAGTGATGCCATAGGAAACTGAACCAGACCTACCTGATAGTGTTGGAGGGTCTCCTGCAGAGGTGGGGGGTGGCTGTGCCTCACCATGAGGACAATGACACTGGCAGCAGAAGTTCTGGGAAGTACTCCTTGGAGTGAGCCCTCCCAGAGTCCACCATTAGCTCCACCAAAGAGCCCAGGTAGGCTCCAGTGTTGGGTCGCCTCAGGACAAAAAACCAACAGGGAAGGAACCCAGCCTCATGCATCAGCAGGCAAGAAGATTAAAATTTTACTGAGCTCTGCCTGCCAGAGCAACAGTCAGCTCTACCCCCCACCAGTCCCTCCCATCAGGAAACTTCCACAAGCCTCTTAGATATCCTCATCCACCAGCGAGCAGACAGCAGAAGCAAGAAGAACTACAATCCTGCAGCCTGTGGAACAAAAACCACATTCACAGAAATATAGACAAGATGAAAAGGCAGAGAGCTGTGTACCGGATGAAGGAACAAGATAAAACCTCAGAAAAACAACTAAATGAAATGGAGATAGGCAATCCTCCAGAAAGAGAATTCAGAGTAATGTTAGTGAAGATGATCCAGGACCTCGGAAAAAGAATGGAGGCAAAGATCAAGAAGACGCAAGAAATGATTAATAAAGATCTAGAAGAATTAAAGAACAAGCAAACAGAGATGAACAATACAATCACTGAAATGAAAACTACACTAGAAGGAATCAATAGCAGAATAACTGAGGCAGAAGAATGGATAAGTGACCTGGAAGACAGAAGGGTGGAATTCACTGCTGCAGAAGAGAATAAAGAAAAAAGAATGAAAAGAAATGAAGACAGCTGAAGAGACCTCTGGGACAACATTAAATGCAAGAACATTCGCGTTATAGGGGTCTCAGAAGGAGAAGAGAGAGAGAAAGGACCAGAGAAAATATTTGAAGAGATTAGAGTGGAAAATTTCCCTAACATGGGAAGGGAAATAGCCACCCAAGTCCGTGAAGTG
The DNA here is from genome assembly GCF_965194825.1 of Balaenoptera physalus. Classification (NCBI taxonomy): domain Eukaryota; kingdom Metazoa; phylum Chordata; class Mammalia; order Artiodactyla; family Balaenopteridae; genus Balaenoptera; species Balaenoptera physalus. The sequence continues at coordinate 36,910,402 of NC_138882.1, forward strand.
CAGAGAGTCCCATACAGGATAAACACAAGGAGAAACACACTGAGACACATAGTAATCAAATTGGCAAGAATTAAACACAAAGAAAAATTATTGAAAGCAGCAAGGGAAAAATGACAAATTACATACAAGGGAACTCCCATAAGGTTAACAGCTGATTTCTCAGCAGACACTCTACAAGCCAGAAGGGAGTGGCATGATATACTTAAAGTGATGGAAGGGAAGAAACTACAAGCAAGATACTCTACCCAGCAAGGATCTCATTCAGATTCGATGGTGAAATCAAAAGCTTTACAGACAAGCAAAAGCTAAGAGAATTCAGCACCACCAAACCAGCTCTACAACAAACGCTAAAGGAAATTCTCTAAGTGGGAAACACAAGAGAAGAAAAGGACCTACAAAAACAAACCGAACACAATAAAGAAAATGGAAATAGGAACATACATATCAATAATTACCTTAAACGTGAATGGATTAAATGCTCCAACCAAAAGACACAGGCTTGCTAAATGGATTCAGAAACAAGACCCATATATAGGCTGTCTACAAGAGACCCACTTCAGACCTAGGGACACATACAAACTGAAAGTGAGGGGATGGAAAAAGATATTCCATGCAAATGGGAATCAAAAGAAAGCTGGAGTAGCAATACGCATATCAGATAAAATAGACTTTAAAATAAAGAATATTACAAGAGACAAGGAAGGACACTACATAATGATCAAGGAATCAATCCAAGAAGGAGATATAACAATTATAAATATATATGCACCCAACATAGGAGCAATTCAATACATAAGGCAACTGCTAACAGCTCTAAAAGAGGAAATCGACAGTAATACAATAATAGTGGGGGACTTTAACACCTCACTTACACCAATGGACATATCATCCAAACAGAAAATTAATAAGGAAACACAAGCTTTAAATGACACAATAGACCAGATAGATTTAATTGATATTTATAGGACATTCTATCCCAAAACAGCAGATTACACTTTCTTCTCAAGTGCACACGGAACATTCTCCAAGAAAGATCATATCTTGGGTCACAAATCAAGCCTCAGCAAATTTAAGAAAATTGAAATCATATCAAGCATCTTTTCTGACCACAACGCTATGAGATTAGAAATCAATTACAGGGAAAAAACCGTAAAAACACAAACACATGGAGGCTAAACAATATGTTACTAAATAACCAAGAGATCACTGAAGAAATCAAAGAGGAAATCAAAAAATACCTACAGACAAGTGACAATGAAAACACGACAATCCAAAACCTATGGGATGCAGCAAAAGAAGTTCTAAGAGGGAAGTTTATAGCTTTACAAGTCTACCTCAAGAAACAAGAAAAATCTCAAATAAACAATCTAACCTTACACCTAAAGGAACTAGAGAAAGAAGAACAAACAGAACACAAAGTTTGCAGAAGGACAGAAATCATCAAGATCAGAGCAGAAATAAATGAAATAGAAACAAAGAAAACAATAGCAAAGGTCAATAACACTAAAAGCTGGTTCTTTGAGAAGATAAACAAAATTGATAAACCATTCACCAGATTCATCAAGAAAAAAAGGATAGGACTCAAATCAATAAAATTAGAAATGAAAAAGAAGTTACAACAGACACTGCAGAAATACAGAGCATCCTAGGAGACTACTACAAGCAACTCTATGCCAATAAAATGGACAACCTGGAAGAAATGGACAGTTTCTCAGAAAGGTATAACCTTCCAAGACTGAACCAGGAAGAAACAGAAAACATGAACAGACCAATCACAGTAATGAAATTGAAACTGTGATTTAAAATCTTTCAACAAACAAAAGTCCAGGACCAGATGGCTTCAAAGGTGAATTCTATCAAACATTTAGAGAAGGGCTAACACCCATCCTTCTCAAACTGTTCCAAAAAATTGCAGAGGAAGGAACACTCCCAAACTCATTCTACGAGGCCACCATCACCCTGATACCAAAACCAGACAAAGATACTACAAGAAAAGAAAATTACAGACCAATATGACTGATGAATATAGATGCAAAAATACTCAACAAAATACTAGTAAACAGAATCCAACAATACATTAAAAGGATCATACACCATGATCAAGTGGGAGTTATCCCAGGGATGCAAGGATTCTTCAATACACGCAAATCAATCAATGTGATACACCATATTAACAAATTGAAGAATAAAAACCATATGATCATCTCAATAGATGCAGAAAAAGGTTTTGACAAAATTCAACACCCATTTATGATAAAAACTCTTTGGAAAGTGGGCATAGAAGGAACCTACCTCAACATAATAAAGGCCATATATGACAAACCCACAGAAAACATCATTCTCAATGGTGAAAAACTGAAAGCATTTCCTCTAAGATCAGAACAAGACAAGGATGTCCACTCTCACCACTATTATTCAACATAGTTTTGGAAGTCCTAGCCATGGTAATCAGAGAAGAAAAAGAAATAAAAGGAATACAAATTGGAAAAGAAGAAGTAAAACTGTCACAGTTTGCAGATTACATGATACTATACGTACAGAATGCTAAAGATGCCACCAGAAAACTACTAGAGCTAATCAATGAATTTGTTAAAGTTGCAGGATACAAAATTAATGCACAGAAATCTCTTGCATTCCTATACTCTAATGATGAAAAATCTGAAACAGAAATTAAGGAAACACTCTCATTTACCATTGCAACAAAAAGAATAAAATACCTAGGAATAAACCTACCTAAGGAGACAAAAGACCTGTATGCAGAAAACTATAAGACACTGACGAAATAAATTAAAGATGATACCAACAGATGGAGAGATATACCATGTTCTTGGATTGGAAGAATCAATATTGTGAAAATGACTATACTACCCAAAGCAATCTACAGATTCAATGCAATCCCTATCAAATTACCAGTGGCATTTTTTACAGAACTAGAACGAAAAATCTTAAAATTTGTATGGAGACACAAAGACCCCAAATAGCCAAAGCAGTCTTGAGTGTAAAAACAGAGCTGGAGGAATCAGACTCCTTGACTTCAGACTATACTTCAAAGCTACAGTAATCAAGACAATATGGTACTGGCACAAAAACAGAAATATAGATCAATGGAACAGGATAGAAAACCCAGAGATAAACCCATGCACCTATGGTCAACTAATCTATGACAAAGGAGGCAAGGATATACAATGGAGAAAAGACAGCCTCTTTAATAAGTGGTGCTGGGAAAACTGGACAGCTACATGTAAAAGAATGAAATTAGAACACTCCTTAACACCATACACAAAAATAAACTCAAAATGGATTAGAGACCTAAATGTAAGACCAGGCACTATAAAACTCTTAGAGGAAATCATAGGCTGAACACTCTTTGACATAAATCACAGCAAGATATTTTTTGATCCATCTCCTAGAGTAATGGAAATAAAAACAAAAATAAACAAATGGGACCTAATGAAACTTCAAAGCTTTTGCACAGCAAAGGAAACCATAAACAAGACGAAAAGACAACCCTCAGAATGGGAGAAAATATTTGCAAACGAATCAACAGATAAAGGATTAATCTCCAAATTATATAAACAGCTCATGCAGGTCAATATTAAAAAAACAACGAACCCAATCCAAAAATGGGCAGAAGACCTAAATAGACATTTCTCCAAAGAAGACATACAGGTGGCCAAGAGGCACATGAAAAGCTGCTCAATATCACTAATTGTTAGAGAAATGCAAATCAAAAGTACAATGAGTTATCACCTCACACCAGTTAGAATGGGTATCATCAGAAAATCTACAAACAACAAATGCTGGAGAGGGTGTGGAGAAAAGGGCACCGTCTTGCACTGTTGGTGGGAATGTAAATTGATACAGCCACTATGGAGAACAGTATGGAAGTTCCTTAAAAAACTAAAAATTGAATTACCATATGATCCATCATTCCCACTACTGGGCATATACCCAAACAAAACCATAATTCAAAAAGACACATGCACCCCAATGTTCATTGCAGCACTATTTACAATAGCCAGGTCATGGAAGCAACCTAAATGCCCATTGACAGACGAGTGGATAAAGAAGTTGTGGTACATATATACAATGGAATATTACTCAGCCATAAAAAGGAACGAAATTGGGACATTTGTAGAGACATGGATGCATCTAGAGACTGTCATACAGAGTGAAGTAAGTCAGAAAGAGAAAAACAAATAACGTATATTAACGCATATATGTGGAACCTAGAAAATGGTACAGATGAACCGGTTTGCAGAGCAGAAATTGAGACTCAGAAGTAGAGAAAAAGCTTATGGACACGAAGAGGGAAAAGCGGCGGGGGTGGTCAGGGGGGTGGTGTGCTGAATTGGGCGATTGGGATTGACATGTATACACTGATGTGTATAAAATTGATGACTAATAAGAACCTGTTGTATAAATAAATAAATTAAATAAAATAAAACTAATAATAATCTTTTATAAACACCATTTATTTTTTAAACTTGCCAAAACCTTGCAAGGATTCAGATCTAAATAAAGAAATGTTTTTGACTGGGAAGAGAACATACACAGCTTGTGTACTAGTTGATTTAATTATAACAAAATCAGTGAGGTCAAAGTCAATGAGATATGAGCAAACTATATCCACGAGAAACAGTTTGAACTTTAAATGAAGAGTTTTCTATAGCAAACGTTCTCAGCAAATACAGTGTCCTAAAGAAGCTTTACAGAAATTGAAGTTTTGATATGCACAGAGGATGCCAATATAGACTTTAAAAAAAACAAAGTATCACAGCAGAACTTGTTGCAAACAATCTAGCCATTTCCTGCCTCTCCCTGCATTGTCCTTTCTCACACTCCTTAAATTCTCTCTTGTCTTCTTGGTCTTCACTACACTCCTCACTATGTCCTTCCCCAGACGATGAGCTACTTGTGAACAGGGACCACCTACAAGGGACTCAAAATAATTTTATTTAATGACTTTTGATCTCCACTTTTACAGTAGTCAAGACTAGTAGTAAGAATAGCAATAGCTAACACGTTGTTTACAACATGCTTTACCATTTGTGGTCTTCTTTGGCCCTCAAAGCAACTCTGTGAAGTAGGTAGACCCTATAATATTATTAACCCAAAGCAGAGAAGCCTCTGAGATGCAGAGAAATTCAGTGACTTGCTTAAAATCATATCAGTGGGAAGTTGTTAAGAGTTAAGGCTCTAGTCCGAGTTATCTGAAGCAAAATCATGAACCCTTTCCCACATTCTGTTGATAATTTTCTTTGCCCATTTCTGAATCTGCTTTTGTATCACTGAATTTCAGTATCTAGAACTCTGTATAGTACAGGGTTGAAATATTTCCTCTTTCTTTCAATAATCCTTTTTTTCTCCATTTTATTGGATTTGTCTTAGCTACTCTGGTATAATGAGTCAGTATCTTTCTAAAGAATGGTAGGCAAACTCTCATTTTTCACTCTATTTTGAGTTATTAGCCTACAAGAGAATTATAATATTTCTGTAAGGGCCTCTGTCTTATTAAGGTTTAGTGACAATTTTCCTATTTGTTCATGCAAAGTTTTTTTCTGTGATATAACCTCACTGGCTTGACATTTCACTAGTTTTGTTTTAAAAAAGGTCTTATCTGCACACTTGGTATTTTACTATGTATTTACTACCTCAATAATTTGTGACAAATGTTAAGCAAGATAAGTTATGCACTAATCACTGAGAAATAATAGATTCCTCCATTCAGAGCCCAATAATCCTTACCTGTTGTTTTTGCCTCTAATTCGCTCCAATTTCTATACAAAACAGCCCCTTGTCCACATTCAGATAAAGCCTTAAGTCTTCATTAGTATTATGCATAGAGTTCAAAATTATTAAGGCCGCTCTCTGGAAAGGCTCGCTGCATTACCCTATATTCACATTAGCCACCATCAACCACTTGCACAGCCATTCTTTGAACACATACTCACTAAGGTTGTATCCTATCGTACCCCATGTACCACTCAGCATCCAATACCACTTTCAGGCCATTACTCACCTAACCACCTAGTCACTGCTCCTTGGACGCCCATCCAGCATGGCTGTCCAGCCCTCTACGCTTCCTCATGCATGAATCTCAAGTTGCCCTTCCTCATCCTGTGGACACTTTGCTCCTGACTCACAGTCTCCTCTTTGTCTCAAGTGGTGCCACCATCTAACCTCCATGAGAGTGTAAAGAGGAATAATGAGGAAGTACTGGGAAGTGGTGGAGTGACTGAACTCTTTGTGCTTCCTTTCTTAAATCCCTAATACCAACCTAGACTTGAAGTCTAAAAGTACTGGTATTGTATGATTCATCATTTCATTTATGTAAAATGAAGTGCTGATTAAATGACCCACCAAAAGGCAGAGGAGCATACCCGGTAAGACCCTGGATAATATAACAGGATAACAGGATAATACATATCCTGTCTAAACTCTACTTTCCATCCCTACAAAATAGGGAAAATAATAGATTCTACCTCATTTAACACAGGGCCTCACATATGGTGAATGTCAGAAAAGTTAACTATTTATTTTTATTTACACATGATTGTTATTATTGACATTTAAAAGTAATTAAGTACTTCTGCATACTGTCAGTTCTCATATAAACTCATGAAAACTACTGCTGCTCTCCTAACTGTGGGTATTAACAGTACAGAAAACAAAATTTACATCTTCACTACACAGAAAGAAAGAAGCCTTGTGTAAAATTGCAGTGCAAAGCCATTCACATTGTGAAGCCTAAATGTCACAGTATTGTGGTGAACAATATTTACTCATCAAAATTACGTTGGAAATAGTGAAATGTGTTATTTTAAGTATGGACACTTGTGTATAAGCAATTTAGAATCTTCTGACACAATTTAGAATCTTCTGACACAATGTATAGGATGGTTTTATTATTATTTCCTAATGCAAGTTTTTACTTAGACTTGAAATGTGGGATTTGGTTTTTCTTTTTAGATAGCTTCAAAGATTTGAGAAACTTGAAGCAAAGTATGGCCTAAATTTCAAAATGAAAGCTACTAATTTCTTTCAACACTGAAAGTTATATATTTAAAATATTTTTTCCTATTTTTCTCCATTGTAAATTAGCAACAATACAGATGAAAAATTGAAAGAAGCAGTTATCCATTTGCACCCCAAAGAAGGCAGTGGTGTCCATCCTCATACTCTGCAAACAAATCAGGAAAATATCAGGTACCTAATACATAAACTGAATTCAAAGCATTTTCAACAACTCAAATGTTGAAAATGAAAGTAGGATTTGAATATGCTATGGCACTAGTTGGATCACTGATACCAAAGGAGATGGAATGGACTTCAGGAGCTGGAAACGCCTTTGTGGTTTTCTTCTTGGATTGTTGTTTCCAGTGTTTTTGGGGTGAGGACTGTCAGTGCTCTGCACAGGCAGTTTCTTTTCAAAGCTTTCCTACACTTTTGTGCATTTATGCTATGAACCTTTGAGAATAGTAAGCTTTTCTGTTTATTTTGGAACCCAAGCATTTGCTCAAGGTGCATCTCAATCTGTGCACATTGACTGTTGACCGCCTTTTTAAAAACAGGTAGGAATTCCTTAATGAAATTGTCTCAAATTTCCCTTTTAAAATTGGAATTTTGGCCATAGTATTTCACAGGAGTAAGGTTAATCATTTGTGGCAACACATGGTTGACAAGGAGTGAGTTAGAGTCTGTAGAAAGCTTAAGACCTGTGCACCCAGACCAGGTGCAGGGGCAGAGAGGGCAATATAGCCATCTCCAGTGTCACAGCCCCATGTTAAAGGACATGAGAATATTCAATAATGCAGGTAACACATGATGTTGGGAAGTCTTGTGAGGTGGAAGGAGAACAATGATGAGGGATCCAGTGGCAGTAATAACTGTGAGTGACAGGTGAGCTGATGAGCCTCATCTGGGGTGTCCATCAGTACAAGAACAGTGTTCCTGGCCTTGAGAAACAGGAGCGGCTTCAGCATGGCCAAGGGAGCATTTGGATACCTTGAACTCTACAGTAACTTCTTTCAATCTTACTGCGAGTAGGGGAGGAGGACATGCTATCTGAAGCTGACCCTCCTCCAAACCTCGAGCTCCTGTTTATTTCTTCTAACAAAACCATCAATCAGAAAAGAGACGCAAGGAATCATTTTTTGTGTTATGAGGGACCTGTGTGTGTTCCAAAATGAGGCTCTTTTTATTTAGTTGCTCAATTCTTTTTTAAAAATTTTTTTAGTTTTGGCTGCGTTGGGTCTTCGTTGCTGCACGTGGGCTTTCTCTAGTTGCAGCGAGCAGGGCCTACTCTTTGCTGCGGTGCACAGGCTTCTCATTGCGGTGGCTTCTCTTGTTGCAGAGTACGGGCTCTAGGCACATGGGTTTCAGTAGTTGTGGCACATGGGCTCAGTAGTTGTGGCTCGCGGGCTCTAGAGTGCAGGCTCAGTAGTTGTGGCGCAAGGCCTAGTTGCTCCACAGCATGTGGGATCTTCCCAGACCAGGGCTTGAACTCGTGTCCCCTGCATTGGAAGGCGGATTCTTAACCACTGCACCACCAGGGAAGCCCAGTTGCTTAATTCTGAGAACTCTTCCTTTGACAAAAGAAGCAATAAGGAAAGGTCAAGTTATTGTTAATCTCTTATCGATTTATGCTGTCGACTGAAAAAAAACGCACAATGTGAGAGTTGTGAGTTAAGTTTTATTTGGGGCAAAATGAGGACTATAACCCGGGAGACAGCATTCAGACATCTCTGAGAAATCGCTACGAAGAGCAGGGGGGAAGGTCAGTATATATGTGATTTTGGTGGTGGGGGTGTATATGCAGTCAAGCCCACATTTTTGCAGAAGGTTGCTGCTAGTCTTGTGAAGGTTGCTGCTAGTTACAAGGAGCAGACATCACCATGAAAACTTTTAGTACTTACCTAGATAGGAGGAGATGCAAGAATAAAAATAAAATCTCATATAATCTTCTCCTGAAAATATCTAACTATCTGAAGGCCTGTTCTGCAAGCTTTTTCCAAAGCACAGTGCCTCATTGCCAATCTCCAACCTGAACTCCTTTCAGGGGATGTTGAAAGTCAGCAGCTGCAGCAGCTCATGATTTAATCCTTCTAGAGGTAGATGGCAAGTGCCAATTGGTAGTTGGCAATACTATACTTTTTTGTGCCCAACATAGCAGCCACAACAGAGGACGGTAAACACTTCTTTTATTTATTTATTTATTTATTTTTGTTATGGCTGTGTTGTGTCTTCATTGCTGCATGTGGGCTTTTCTCTAGTTGTGGTGAGCGGGGGCTACTCTTTGTTGTGGTGCACAGGCTTCTCATTGCGGTAGCTTCTCTTGTTGTGGAGCATAAGCTCTAGGTGTGTAGGCTCAGTAGTTGTGGTTCACGGGCTCTAGAGCACAGGCTCAGTAGTTGTGGTGCGTGACTTTAGTTGCTCCACGGCATGTGGGATCTTCCCAGACCAGGGCTCGAACCTGTGTCCCTTGCATTGGCAGGTCGATTCTTAACCACTGTGCCACCAGGGAAGTCCAAGTAAACACTTCTTTTAAAACTTGTAATTTATGCGCAATGCTAGCATCATGATTATCAGCATATAAATTCTGGGTAGTTCAGTTGTCGACCACGTTGTCATCTAAATAAAAATATCTTGTTATTTCAGTGTCCTTCCTTGACAAAGTACTATAAAGCTGGAGAACACCTCCAATTAAAATGTTGATTGGGAAGGAGCCAATTCATTTCAACAGAATAAAATCTGAGACTCATAAAATCTTTGAAGTGACTTCACAGAGATGCAAACATGTGCACTTGAAGATGCTGAAGCTCTACCAGTACCTAGTGAAGCACCCTCTTCTTAGCTTGGATTACAGTCACCCCTTCACCCTCTTCTCTTCTGTGGAAAGCACACATTATCTAGTCAGGGGAAAGCTACACTTAGGATTTTATAAATAGTCTCAACTATTTAAAGGAAAAAAAGTGTTGCCTAGGATTTCTGTTAATAAGTTGGTCAGTTTTTTTTTTTTCAAATGTTTATAATAAGAATGGGCTCATTAGGGCAAATATGGAAAATGCAGGGAGAAGATATGAAAAAAAGTCACATTAATTATACTACCCAGTGGTAACCATTGTTAATATTTTAATTCATGTTCTGCTAATCTTTATATATGTTTCTTTATACACACATATGTTTTTCTTTCTTAAATACTTCCTTTTTTATTGAATAGAATCCACTCATTTTAGACAGTTTGGAGAAAAATATATGGTATATCAGTTTTCACTTTCTCAAAGAAAAATAAATTAATTTCTGTTTATTAAAAAGGCATTGGGACTTCCCTGGTGGTCCAGCGGTTAAGACTCCATGCTCCCAATGCAGGGGGCCCAGGCTGGATCCCTGGTCAGGGAACTAGATCCCGCATGCCACAACAAAGAGCCTGCATGCCACAACCAAAGATCCTGCATGCCGCAACGAAGAGGCAATGAAGATCCTGCATGCTGCAACTAAAGACCCAGCACAGCCAAATAAATAAATAAATTTTTAAATAAAGGTATTAAATGATTATAGGGGAGATGGGTCAAGACTATTCAAGAGAAATAGCTGGGAAAAAAATTAAGCTTTGGATATTTCCTAAGCTCTATTTCAAAAGTGCTTTGACCTATGTTATTAATTTTAAAATACTAAAATTTAAATAAAAATAATTTTTATCATAAAAGTAACTAGCTTACTTTTGTATTAATTCAGAGTACACTAAATTAACTAAGAAAGCATGACTTTTAATAATTTATCAAGCTAATAATGTCAGGGAGGAAAAATTTCCCTCTGGAAATTCTTATAGCTGGTCTAAGAATTAAATTGACATCAGACAGATTAACAGGAGAAAACCAAACCAATTTTAATAACATGTTTATGTGGGAGAAACCCAGGAAAACTGAGTAACTCCCAAAATGGTCAGAGCACTCCCCTTAAATACCATTTTCAGCTAAAGATGAAGGAGGATGTTGGGGGTAGTGGTTTGGGACTTTAAAGGGGAGGAAGGTAATTTACATGGAGGTGGAAAAACAAATGTTTGAAAAATGCTTGCTGGGCCAGGCAGAGACAATGAGACTCAGAGTAGACTCTGATCTCTAGGCCCTGCCAAGTTCCCCCCCACACACCACTCCCACCACTTTAGCCCATATTCTTTGCACATATCTCTGGTTATAGTCCTATTCCAGGAACAATCACTTTATCTAATTTTTTTTAATCAGCTAAGAGGGTGGTAACAAGAAAAAACTTCCTGAGCTTTCTGTTTCTTAAAAATAATCAGCCTAGGGCTTCCCTGGTGGTTCAGTGGTTAAGAATCCGCCTGACAACGCAGGGGACACGGATTCGAGCCCTGGTCCGGGAAGATCCCACATGCCATGGAGCAACTAAGCCTGTGCACCACAACTGCTGAGCCTGTGCTCTAGAGCCTGCGAGCCACAGCTACTGAGCCTGCAAGCCACAGCTACTGAAGCCGATGCACCTACAGCCCGTGCTCTGCAAGAAGAGAAGCCACCACAATGAGAAGCCCGCGCACCACAACGAAGAGTAGCCCCCACTCGCCGTAACTAGAGAAAGCCCGCGCGCAGCAACGAAGATCCAATGCAGCCAAAAATAAATAGATAACTTTATTTAAAAAATAATAATAATCAGCCTAATAATCCTCATGCCAATGAGACACATTTCCAGGTGGCACATTTTACTCCCCTACAATAAACATGTACTGACACCTTCTAAATAAGTAGCCCTGGAATCTTTAATGCATCCACATCCTTATAGATCAAAACTTTATTTGGTATAATAGTATCGGCCACTCTAATGATCTCTAAAAAATATCAAATCTTTCTGGATATTTAACAATAGATTTGTATAAGACTACTGCTAATTTCTGTGTAATTCTGGGTTTTAAAGTATATTCTTCCACATTTACCTTGATAAATATAAAGAGTGAACTGGACATCAACTTGACTTTCAATTTAAAATCATACAAGATAGAAAAATAAAACAGTATAAGCAAAGAAAAATGAAAGAAAAAATTGCAACTTATATCACAGGCAAAGGGTAAATGGCTTGAGACTTAAAAATTCAAAGACAACTGCTGCTCACCTCACAAAATACAGGCAAAGGACATACACCTATGTCAACAAAACAAAAAAGAAAGACAAGTAGCCCCTGAAAATATGAAAAGTTGCTCAATGTTTTGCTTAGCTAAAATTTTAGCAATCTCTATTATTTCTTGGGTTTCTGAGGAAGTAAATTTTAAAGGAGAACAGAAATCAATTGCTTGGGAATCAACCATTCTTAGAATTAAAATTTCCCATCACAAGAAAAAAATTCTCATCTCTTTTTTTCCCCCCCCAGAATGGAGTATGTCAGTGAACAATGTGATTAAAAAATATTTGATGTGTGTGACTTTCTAACTGCAAGAAATCTGTGCATTTCTCTAAACATCAGTTATCTATGGGAAATATATGTTTAAATTATGTATATATTAACTATATATATACTATGTAATAATGTATATACTGTCCACTGAAAGAAAAACTCACAAGGTAAAAGTTGTGAGTTAAGTTTTATTCTGGGACCTTTCTGAGGACTACAGTCCAGGAAACAGTCTCTCAGCTCTGAGGAATGGCTCTGAGGAGGTAAGGCAGCAGTCAGGATATACATGAATTTTTTGCTGGAAAAAAAAAGCAGACATGTAGTTGAACATCAAAAGATTACTGCTAATCCCAAAGAACAGACATCTCAAGTTAATGATTTTATTGCTTTTCTAAGTATGAAAGATATTTTTCCTTAGATATGCATCTTAACTATCTAGGGACCTATATATCCAAAGCACAGCATACTTCCTGTTTTTCTCCATCTTGAATTCCCCTTGGGGTGCACTGTCCATGAGCAACTGCAGTAGCTAATGGCTTAATCCTTGCAGAACTGGAATAGCAGGCAACATTTTTTCCTTCACATTACTAACTATGGGTAAAATACTATATTGCCTAACTTGTATTACTGAGCACTTCTGTTCACTTCTGACCTTATATATTTCATCTGAAAAGCAGGGGCTGGACCAATTGATCTCCAAAGCTATTCCTAGTGCTAACATTCTAATATTGTTTTGTTTCACTTGCCTTTTTGTACAGTTAAATGTGAGATGTAAAAGTACATGATGTTTAAATGTAATTTGTCTCAGCGTTATAATAAGAAAGGAATAAGAGATTTTATCTTCTCAAATCAACTTGTAGAATATGGTTTGTAATATATTTACTATGTAAAGATTTCAAAAGCCAAGAGGCAACAAAATGAGTATGTGATCCTTATGAGAAATGCCTTCCTTTCTGTACTTGACTGGGTTCAGAATCCCTGTGTTGGAAGTGGCACCACAGTAATGCTCTTGAGGTAACAGCCAAGTAAGGTCAATTTGCTGGCAGGTGCCTACCAGGTGCAAGTAGAGGTGGCAGAGCTCCCAGGACCAGCCTCAAAAAGGTGGCTTAACTATCCTCTGTTTAGCCATTCTCTTTCAGGTTTTCACAAACACCTAACCTGTAAAGCACCATGACAGGTGAAAGCCTCTTCTAAGAACATTCACAGGCCCCTTCATGCTGCTACCCTCACCTCTGAACAGCAAAATGTAAATATACCAATTTAGGAGGCAAAGGATCATCTAACATTGTTTTATTCAATGAAGTCCCCCTAGGTTTAATGACATCCACAGACACCTCCATCCACCTTACCGCCATTCCTAAAGCTTACAGGAGAGCTACTACATAGCTCAAAACCTGGTCTACAAACAATCATATTCTCCATTCTCTCCTCATTTTATCACTGGCAGCTTGACAAAATCTTTAGGGAGAGTTGGAAGAACCACTAGTGTTTAAGCCCCTACTTCACTCAGCCTCAACTCTTGAGTTCTATTCCTCTCAGCACCTTAGGAAGTTCACAGTCAATACTCTTCCTTTGAACTCAGTCACTAAAATGATCTCAAGGTTAAGGGTTAGACAGTAGATCCACTTCATAGGTCAGCTTGCCATGTCTGATTTAGGAAAGTTTTCTCTGCAGACAGTTGTAGACAAATCCTTTCGGAGACATTCCTTTCAGAGACAAATCCTGCTTTGTTCCTAGTGGTTAAAATTACTAAAATCAAAATCTCTCAGGACCTTCCCAGCAATTGGTAAATCTGCACTGGGGGAGGATTGGCAGAAACATGTTAAATGCACTTGACAGCAACGCCCATTTATTTCATTCAGTATTTAATGCATATTTATTATGCACCTAGTGTAGGTCTAGAACTGTCTCAGCACTGGAGATACAGCAAGAAAACTATCCCTGCCTCATGCAACTTGTCCAGAAAAATAGAGAACAAGACTTAGAACCTTTCAAATGGAGCCTCAGTTGGGTCAAATCAAAATAAGTTAAAGAAATCTATGTGAAACTCTTCAATTATATTTGGGATGATTTGATGAGCCCCAGGTACAGAAATTTCACTGAAACAAAGTTCCAGTAGAACCCCAATCCTTGAATCTAATCTAGCAAAAACTAGCCTACTTGTTTCCCTACCTTTTAAATTTTCTCATGAGAAAAAAAAAAAAAAAAAAAGAAAAACCTTACTTTCAAGCCCAAAAATAAATGGGAAAGTTTTTTTTCAGCTTATTATGTTATAGTTGACATACAATATTATGTACAGATAGTTGCAGAAGAAATAAATTCTGTTTTCATAAGTAAACGCCAACAGTGAGCCACAGAATATTTCTGTTATATCAGTCCTTCATAACTGAAAGAATTAAAAGAAATGATAATTCCTCCTCATTGCATTTCCTTTCACTGTCCCCTTAATTATAAAATTATGGATTTTATAACCCCCAGTACTAAGGTGTGTATTTTATACATCACATCCACACTTTGTGTTTTATATGCTCTGCCAAGAATTCAAAAAATTGTATTGGTCTGGGAGGAAGAGGAAATTCCATGGTTTGTTCATCCCAGAATAGCTTTAGTACGTCTCACATATAAAATTGTTTAAAAATATATAAAGTTTTGTTGGAAGCAGCCTAAATGTCTATTGACAGAGGAACGGATAAAGAAGATGTGGTACAATGGAATATTACTCAGCCATAAAAAAAGAATGAAATAATGCCATTTGCAGCAACATGGATGAACCTAGAGATTGTCATACTGAGTGAAGTAAGTCAGACAGAGAAAGACAAATATCATATGATATTGCTTATATCTGGAATCTAAAAAAATGGTACAAATGAACTTATTTACAAAACAGAAATAGAGTCACAGATGTAAGAAACAAACATGGTTACCAGGGGGAAAGGGGGAAAGGGATAAATTGGCAGGTTGGGATTGACATATACATACTACTATACATAAAATAGTTAACTAATAAGGACCTACTGTATAGTACAGGGAACTCTACCCAATACTCTGTAATGACCTATATGGGAAAAGAATCTAAAAAAGAGTGGATATATGTATATGTATAACTGATTCACTTTGCTGTACAGCAGAAACTAACACAAAATTATAAATCAACTATAGTCCAATAAAAAATTTAAAAATTTAAAAATATATATATAAAGTTTTGTAATTCCAGATGATGCATTTGAAGTTTATACGGAGAATTTCCATTTCCTCACCATCCTCTCATATCTTAACTCTGTGTGATACAGGTTCTATCCCCACCATTCTATGAATGAAATAGCAATTGAAATATAGGTTGGATGTAAATAAATTTTTTTCTTTACCTGATTCCAAAGGTAACATAGTGTCAGTATAGAAAGCTGAAAAGCACAAAGAAAATTAAATATGCATAATCCTATCAACTATTGGTTAATTTTGGTATATTTCCAACTAATCTCTTTTTTGTGTGTATCAATATACTACTTTTGTTTTAATAAAAGGAATGAAAAAAAGTACACACTGATTTGGAGTCTGCTTTTTCCACTCAGGAACTTATCATAGTTTCTCACATTGATTTTTTTTTAAACAATAAACTACCTACCATAAAATCCTTAATATTTTTTCTAGACACATGGATTTAAATTTTTTTTGCAAAACTATACAGCTTTGCTCACAGCTCTGATGATTTCTTTGGGATAAACTGTAAATGGAACTGGTGGTTTAAAAGTCATGTCCATTTTAAAACTTTTGACATACAGAAAAGTTATGTTAAATACTAAAATTTGAGGGTACTGGTTCCCCAAATATGTTTACTTACATTGGTTGACCTTCTTATTCTTTGCCAACTAATAAGAAGAAACTGTCAACTTCCTTTGTTTGCTCTTTAATACCAGTCAGGTTACTTTTATATTTCTTTTACTAGTCATACAGGTTTACTTACAATTCTACAAATAAATCTTGCTCATTGTTAATTTTCCAGCATTGTTTGCAAGATCGTTTCAACAGAAAAGCTCTCCCCCTTATCCACTTCAGCTGACCAATTCCTACCCCTCCCAACTCTGACATTTACTGCTTCCAAGAAATTTGGCACTTAATGCACCCCCGTCCTTGCCTTTTTCATGCATGTATATTTCATCTTCAATAAAACATTTAGTGGCTCAAGGACAAAGGCCCTGTAGCGTTGGAACCCATTATGCTAATGGCCCGGTGTTAACAATTTACCTTCCCAGGGGTCCTTTCCTGGGAACACAGAGAAGGCTAATTGACTTTAGCAGTTGGGAGAGCGATGACCAAACCTTTCGTGATTTTGAAATCAGGCCATGAGAGGCTTCAGAAGCAGAGGCTCAACCACGGAAACCTCAACTATTGTCCCGAATTATGCCTGACTAATGCTAAAGTTTGAGCAAGGGTCCAGGTGTCGGACCATCTGGAGTGCCCCAGGTCCAAAGTGGAGTCCTGAGGGGTGTCTGCCCCACAGTGACCCACTGGCTGGGCTCTAGGTTTCTATTTTCGGGTCGATGTGCTTGATTCTTTAGTCCAGCTTTCCGGAAAAGGGACAGTGATGACCGCACCAGCCCTTGACTCCTTTCCACCCTTCCCGCGTAGGGTGGTAACAGTCTGTTTACGTAGAGGCGGTGAGCCAGCCATTTCCCGCAAGCCGCCGCGGCTCGCCTTCAGGTCTGCAGACTGAGGAGTCAGAGACAGTACGGGTCCAAGCAGGAGGCGCAAAGCTCCCCGCCCACCGGGAGGGTTAGCCCCGCGCAAGGGCCTCGCCCCGCCTCTCCAGGCCAGAGGGCCGCCCCGGGCGCCGAGGCCCCACCTTGCAGCCCGCCCATTGGCCCCGCAAGGCCCTCTCCTTCGCTCTGCAGCGTTCTAGGCCACGCCCACCTGCGTGACCGCACTTGACACTGTGAATCCGGGGATTATTGCGTCCTGTAACTGAACTCTATCTAAAAGTTCTCTCCTGGTTTGGTCTCGGGCTTCCCGCTGATTTTCCCGAAAATGACGGCTTCCTGCGCGCCTCGCCGGGCGCCTCCCGGCCTCCCAGAGAGTCCCCCTTTTCCTTGGTGCTGCGGCGGGATTCTTTTGCTGTCCTTAGTGCTCCCGTTGCCCATATTCTCCGGTAGGAGCCTGGAGACAGTGTGCGCCCTGGCGGCGAACTGGAGTGGGTCGGGGAGCAGGCAGGCCAGAACCGAGGGCCGGGGGAGCTTTGCTTGTTGGCTCGGGGCGGAGGCGCGAAGCTGGATCCACCCGGGGTCGTGCGGAGTTAGGGTTGAAGGCGTGGCCGGAATGTCCTGGGTCTTGCTGTGCGGGGACCCACCGGGGTGGAGAACACGTAGTGGCCGAGGAGAAGGCTTGCTTGGTGGTGGGCACTGAGCGGTGAGGGGTGGTGGGCTTGGCCGGGGTTTACCCTGGGCCAAGCTGTGTCCGTAGCAAAAGTCTGTAGGGTGTTTCCAGGACTGAGCCAAGTTGGAACAGGAGCGGGACCCGGTGCTGGTGGGGACGGCTTGCCCTTGAGTGCCCCCTGTGTCTGGGGATGCTGCTAGTCTGGTGCTGTGCCCTGGGGGAGGGGTTGCCTTCTGTTCTCTAGGCCGGTGATGCCTTGTGTGGGGGGTGTTTGTGCCCCGCTGGGGGAGCCTGGGCGAATGTACCCTGGTATACGCTTTGTGGAAGTCGCCAGCCCAGTGGTGCCCAGTGTGGGACAAGGAAGCTGCTTTGTATGGGGCTTACCAAAGCAACCTAAAAAACTTTGGTAGCCAAACATAGTGAAAAATGAGCATCCTGAAAATGAACTATAAATGGTGTTCATCTGGTTTTCCCATACAGCTCATAAACTAGAGCTGAGGCCCATTCACTTCTTTTTATTTTCTTTTCCGTGTTTCATTGAATCGAATAAATACTTTAAATATATGCCCAAAAAAAGGCATGCTTATTGTATAAAACATACACAATCAAAGGACAACCATATTTAATACTTTGGTATATTTCCTTCTGTCTTTATATACACGTGTGTTTCCATGTCCAAGTTATTTTTAGGATCTATTACATATACAGTTTGTATGCTGCATTTTTTCTTAGCAGCATTCATTCAATACATACTTGCCTTCTATATGCCAGGTCCTGTGCTGGTCTTGGGTGCCCAGTGCCAGGCACATGTTAGGAAATCAAATATTTGCTACAATTTATTGGGAGTGGTAGACAGTAGCCAAAACATAATATTAATGAATACGTTATAACCCAAGAGAAGTACCCAGGAGGAAAGGAGCATGATTCTCTGACAGCGTTTAACAAATGACTGGTGGAAGGGAAGACTTTTCTGCTCATCAAACAGGCCAAACTCTGCCACTTTGCCTTCTGTACTTGCTGTTCCCTTGGCCTTGGGACATTCTCCTTCTGCCTCTTGCGTAATTGGCTCCTTCTTATTCTTTAAAGTCAGTTGTGATGTTATCCCCTCAGAGGGACCTTCTCTGACCCACTGTTTCCGGTAGCCACACACACTTCAGCTCAATTCCCCCCAACTGGTAGTCACCCTCCCAAACTATGTGTTCTGTTCTCTCCTCACTAGAATGCAGAGATCTTGGCTGTCTTGTCACACTTGTGGTTTCAAATGCCCATTTTTTTGCCTCAGTGTCAACATTATTGTATAACTATCAAGTACCAGAAAATTAAAAGTAACATTCGGCTGAGGCTTAGAGCCCAGGAACAACTTCTCTTGCTTCCAGGAGGAAGGTTCTCTAAAAAGCCATGCTTAAGATGGACTTTCTGTGGTGCCTAAAAAGCTAAGGCAGGGACAGCTGGGGGTCAGAAAGGATCTATCTTCTCCTGACTGTAGACTCCTCAGGGTTCTCAATACTCCAGTCTTGCTTGTTACGGATCATTTTGAAAGTTTATTTCTCTGAAAGAGAGTTGTGGGTGATGGAATAGCAGTGCTAACAAAAAATTAAAAGGAATTTTTTAAAGAATAATAATGTTTAGAATAGGCTTAAAGCTAGAAGTTGAAGGAGATGATGAAAACTATTCAAAATAGAGGAAAATAGATAAGTAAAATGAATAGGATGTATCAGGGAAGATAACAGCTAGAAATGAAGAGGAGGAAAAACAAGGTTAGGTTTAAGATTGAAAGGTAAAATCAGGATAGGTAAGAAACTTAGATAAGGTACAAATGAGAACTCACTATGTTGGGCAGGGAAAGTATGTGGATATAATAAACATGTGCTGAAGCGGCTCATGAGGAGAAGATTTTGTAAGTGGGCAGTGTTGTGCCTTGGGAGTCCTGCCATCTCAGAGGTAGTTGCCAAATGGTAGAAGATCACAGAAGGGACCAGTCTCATTCATCCAGAATGAGTCTGCTTTGTGGGACAAAGCCTACAATTTCCTTTTATGGGTGGTCTCTTCTGCCTATTTTAGGTCTTTTCTTTTGAAAGAAGCCAAGATGAATAAGTGCTTACACAGTAGTTTCTTAGTTTCTTACTCTGCATATTACAGTGCAAGAAGAATAGTCCTTATTGGTCCATTGCTAGGTTACCATAATACTGGGAGATAGAGAACAAAAGAAATTAGGTGGTCAAATCTTTCTCCAGTGCATAAAGTTTTAAGATGATTATTTTCAATGTTAGATTAATTATACTGTATTCTTTACTATTGGTTTCTGTTTGACAGCAGTGTAACTTTGAGAACCAAAGTGTTTTGAATAGTGGCTATGAGGCATGTACTGTGTGAGGTGTTGTGGCCACATGGCTGAATGGAGTCCACAATATCATGTGTTAAACACGAAAACATGTGATGGTGAGCTGAGAGATCCATGCAGAGGAGAGTCCGAGTGCTACCGAACTCAGGTCTGGCTGCTCGCTGCTCAAAAAGTCAATACTTGAGAGACAAGTGCTGGTAGGAATGGAAAGGTTTAATCAGAAGGCTGGCATCTGGGGAGAAGGCAGACTCCTGTCCCAGAACTAACTCTGAAGATTCTGCTTGGCCATGAAAGTTTTTTAAGGGAAAAAGGGGAAGTAATCCTAGTTAATCATTGAGATAGGGAGTCATATTTATTGACATCTCTCATTGCCTGCAGACTTGTCGACTCCTTGTGATATTTCTTTAGATGTTATCTCTTTCACACAGTTTGCTCTGGAGGTTACTGAAGGGAAAGCTGGGGGAAAGATCTGATCATCTGTTAATTATTCTTCCTTTCTATTTCTTTGATCTAAGAAGAGAACCAACAGGTTAGGCAAAGTATTGTGTGATCTAAGGATGTGAAAGGTGTGCTTGGGCCAGAGGTTAATTAAAGTATAGTTTTGCTAAAGTGACAAGGCAAAAGGAACCTCCTGCAAATAGCTCTTTCCTACAAAAAGCTGCTTACACAAGAGAAGGGGACTGGTCAGTGCCTCCCCAGGGAAGCAGAGACTACTTCCTAGAAGAGATGTTGAGTGAATTAAGTCAAGGAAGACAAGAGTTGAAGGAGTTCTCCTGAGCAGGAAGAAAGGTGTTCAGAGCAGAGAAAACAGTGTGAGCAAAGGCTCAGAGATGTGACATGGCTCAGGGCAGTCATGGACTGCCTAGCTACCCAGTGTGGCAGCAGTAGGGCAAAGGAGGCAAGAGGAAGGCAGCGGTGTAGATCACAGAGTGAATTATTATGGAAGAGCAGGATAGTTAGGAATGAAAAATTACTATCATAAAAATCAGACTATGATGTTATTACCTGTTCTTTTTGGGCACCTTGAGGCCTTTTGTTTGCCCTAGCACAATGCAAATCTAAACTAACGTTGCTTTAATCTCCCCAGGCTCAGTAGAATACCATTGCTTAAGGACTAAATTGCAGACAAACGTTGTTGTCATAACCATACAAGGGTTCTGGATGACAGACAGTGATGGAAAGCAATGTGGGTAGTGGAACAGGGTTTCCTGGCTTGACCCTGGGTCTGCTACCTACAGGGAATGTATTCATGGGCAAGTTACTTCACCTTACCATGGTTCAGATTGCTCATCTTAAAGAATGGGAAATAGTACACAACTCATAGGAAGATTGTCAAGAATAAGTTAGTTAAAAAACACTAAAATAATGATAGGCACAGGTTTAATTTGGTATTTCTAAAATGATTAATATCACCACTGTTTTAAGAAACAAGTTCTAGAATTGTTCATTGCTAATCTTTAGGAAAAAAATATAACCCACAGTCTTTGGAGTTCACTTTTAATAATGTTAAAATACTATTTCTAGTCATAGAAGTAATATAAAATGGATTTATAATAAAATACTAAAATATTTTGACAAGAAAGAAATTAAAAATTCTGATAAAGTGAAATGTTTGTAAATAAATGAATGAAAGAAATGGAAAATAGGAACAGAAACAGCAGTGAAAAAAGTGATGATTTGAAGATATTTCTGGAGCAGTTTGGCTGAACAGTAAAGAATTTGAATTTTGACCCAAGAATGTATAAAACTGATAACAGTACTCCTTCAGCTTTGGCACTAGGAACTAGAAATGCAGTGATGAATGAGACATGGTCCTCAAGAAGGCTACAGTCTCCTAGGGAAGTAAGCAATGAATAATTACAGTATGAAAAGTGCTGTGAAAGAAGTAAATTGGGGCACCATGAGGACACTTAACCCAGTGTTTTGAGTGAGAGATGTCAAGAGCCTCAAGGAAGAAGTGGCATCTAAGATGAAACTGAAGGATGAGTGGGTGAGAGGAATGTCAGGGTCTCTGGTCAAAGCTGAAGTAATATGATGCATGGAGGTCTAGAGCGCTACAGTAAGTTGAGTAATTTAATGGGCACTACTAGTGGGATTGAATATGGCTTAGAAGACTGTGCAAGAGTGAGCAGACATTAAAGCTCTGTTAGCCATGTGAGGAAGCCTTAGACATTATCATGAGGGCAACAGGGAGCCGTTGAAACGTACCTGACTTGGAAGGACCTTGGTGCTAGTATCATAACAGTATTACTCTGCTGGCAATGTGAAAATGAACTGAATGAAAGGTGGTGAGACCAGTAAGGAGACCTATTCAGAAACTCTTATAGCAATCCAGATAAGAAATGATAGTGGCTTGAATTAGAAGTAAAGGTGGAAACAGAGAGAGGGAACAGGCATTTCAGTTGTGGAAACCATGTATCTTGTTTGCTGGCTTCATTATGTTATTTGAGATAGGGTGACACATTCCAAGTGGAGCTGTGGGGAGGAAGTTGAACATACAGACTTGGCACCCCAGCTAGAGATCTAGGATGGAGAGAGGGATTTGGGAGGCAGCTCTCATCAGTTGTAATGATGTCATGAGAGTACATTCTGACCCAGGGGGATTTGCAGAATGAAAATAAGGAGAGCTCGTAGAATAACCCATGAGGAACATCACATTATGCAATCAGACAGAGAAGGAAGAGCAGCCAGAGGACAGGCTGAAAACCAGGCTGGTTTGCTACCTGGAAACCAAGGAAAAGAGCTTTTTAGGCACAAGAGAGCAAAGAGAGAATGAACAATAGCTCCAGATGTTATAGACAGGGTAATTAAAATTACTGAGGGAGAGCGTGTTAGGGTGAATTTACCAAGAGGGAGGCTACTTAATGACTTGAAAATAACTTAAGTGGCTTATAAATGAGTGGGAACTGAGAAATAAAATTGATAGGTTAGATGTTAGAGCCTGTGTTTTGAAGAAGCAAAGAAAGTTTAAAAATAGGTTGTGTGGACAGTGAGAGAAGGGGAGGGGTGGTCAGATTTCGGGAAGTTCCAGTTTGGGTCAGAGACCATGATTTTCTGAAGGGAACCACATGGGAAGTGGTGTGGCGTGTGCTTGTGTCAGGGAGTTATTTTTAATTTTGCAAGCAAGTAGAGAGTGCTTGCACAATTTTTGCAAGTGTATAGAAAGTGAACCGTTTTCTTGATTCACAGCAGAGCATTATTTCACTTTCCTGACACTCACCTGGAACACTGGGGAATTTTCTGAATGCAACCTATCTTATTATGTAATAGCATCCATTGTTAAAGTATAGCATTACACCCTAATAATAATTATGTTGTAAACTATTTAGAAAAAACTAAGTTAAGATGTTATTTTTTTGGAGCTAGGGACATTTACTTTGAAAATCCTCATAGGAAAAAAATTCAATGTTCTGAGCAAAAGAAGAAATTTGATTATAAAAATGTGTGATATTGGACTCAATTATTACAGTGTATAAAGCTTGTGATCAACTGGTTGACAAAGCAAACATTCTAAACTGCACATTGTTAAAAGCACTCATTTCATGATGTATATTGGTAGGAAGAAATCCTTCATTAGTTGAATGGATTAAACTGTCCAATTGACATGTCTTTTTCCATTCAGAGCACTATGTGTGAGAGTTACTTTAGGAATTTTCTCTTCTTTTTTATACTTTCGAGATAGTTACTGAAGTTGAGTGCATAAACAAAGAACACTTGTGTAATTTAATTATGGGCATGCTGTTAACTTGATTTCTTTCTTGGTGGTTCCAGGAAATTCTAGAATGATGTAATACATTTGTATCCAGTACGAAATTATATAGCATTTCTATCCTGTGTTTTTTGTTTGTTTGTTTTTTTCCTATGTTAAAATGAGAACGTCTGGCTCAGGGTATTGAGTAAATTTAATATTATTAATAAAATTCAACTCAACTAATTTTCTTTTTAAGCAATGCTTTTAATACTAAAGGGTTTTGTTTTGTTTTGTTTTTTGGGGTTTTTGGTTTTGGTTTTGGTTTTCTTTTTTTTTTTTTTTTTTTTTGCTTTTTGCTTTTGTTTTGTTTTGGGCAGTTAATTGAGGAGCATTCATGTAACAAGATCAGCATAGTAGAAATGTTGAAAACATTTGCTAAGTGTTGAAACAGTTTCAGCACATGATGTAAATGAAATGTTGGATGGTGTATCAAGAGAGGAGTTTAGAGTTTAGAATATGATAGGAAAGGAGTGTAATATTTCACCTCTTTAGAGTTCTCTCTTGACCAGTCTCTCAATCTGCAGTAAGACCAAGATCCAGGGAGTAATAAAGAAAAGGTTCCTCAGGGACCAAAATAGGGCTATTTCTTTCTCCTTAGATCCTTAACCTTATAGGTGTGGCCTCTGCATTCCTTTAGCACTTTAGGACTTGATGTGTCTCCATAATATTATTTTACATAATTTTTCTAACAGATTTGTTAGGTTATCGAGCTCACAGATAATTAAAAGGAAGAGAAATTTTGAAGTAGGAATTACACTCTTCTAGGGAGGGACTCCCCACCGCCAAAAAAAAAAAAGAATAAAAACTTATAAAAGTATAGCAATAAAGTAGCTTTACTGTTGGGGTATATTAGATAAATAGCCCAAACAGCTACCTCAGGGAGCTTCTAAGGATATGCATGCTCTATTGATCAGAGAAGAAAAATTAAATTACATTTAAGGTAATATCAAGAAAACAAATTTTTTTCAATGTAAGTCTATTCAAAATGGTAAATTTTGATATTTAAATGTTATCTATTCATTCATAAAATTCTTTAGTTCACAAATATGAAATATATGAAATGAAGTCATACTTTGAAATACTTAGTCCACATCTATTTTGATCTTTGAAATCCACAATGTTTATTTAATAGTCACCTCTTACCATAGCATGTCTTGAGCACCCAGTGTGTACAGAGTGTAGTAGAAAAAGAAGGCATATGATCCCTGCCCTCTAAGACCTTGCCTTCTGAGAGGAAACTGAGTGACAAGTGATCATATGCTTGTGTTTCAAACTATGGAAGAGTAATCTGAGCAGAGTGCTATATACAATGGAAGACTTTTTAGAGGAGAGGTGAGTTTTGAAATGAATTTAGAAAAAAGTATGTAAGGATATGTACCTATATATATATATTTAGTCAATACCAAAAAGATTTTGTCTCCTTTAATTTACTGTTGAATGAAAATTTAGCTTATTCCTCAACAAATTAAAAGCTAATAAGATGTTATTTAAAGTAAGCAAGACACATCCTCCGCTACTACCATTACTTGGGTAAAAGCATGTGACAATCTCTTAAAATCTTGCTAAGAACCTTTCCATTTATTCTGTACTGCCTACTTGCTGCTAGGCCACAAGTGGCTGGCGAAAGAGATTAAATCCTTAATTTTCTGTTTCTATTTTTATTCCTAGGTCCCTGTATTGATCCACCAGTATTGGAGAGTATGAAGCTCAAGGGTGTCATTAAACGCCATTATTATCCTGGGGACAGAATAGACTATGAGTGTCACAGAGGATACTTTTATGTGTGGCCTTATCTCCTCGCATCTACTTGTGAGCCTAATGGCTCATGGAGCCCTATTGAAGAAGCATGTTTAAGTAAGGAAACAAAACCATTTTTGTTGTTTTTTGCTTTCTGTAGAGATTTTTACACATTTTAGGGTCAATTTTCCACTGCAACAATAATGATTTTCTCATGCAAAACTAGGTTTTAGATAGCAATGCATTTTTTCAGGCTTTGAGAAATCTCCAGGGAATCTTTATTGGTGATTGGTTCCTCAGTAAATGTGAATGTTAAGTTTGCCCTTATAATAATTAAAGAAAGAAAATAATATTTAATCAATAGAAAAGAGCAGTGTAGAATTTTGATCTTGATTTAAATGTTTTGAAATTGGTATGAAAAAACGAATTTGAAAATTTTCTTTTAGGAAAATCATGTCCAAATCCAGAAATAAAACATGGTGAAGTATATGCCCCAAATAAAACCTTTGAGTTTGAATCAGAAGCTCACATTTCTTGTAATGAGGGGTAAGTAAGTTACTCCTTAGAGGAAATAAGTTAAATGTTATGAATTCCATTTTTCTTTGCTTCTCAGCTTAATCATTCCCTTAAAGTTGATTTCATTTTTCTTTCTAGGTCATAAGTTGCACTTGTAGCCAAACAACTCTTGGGCTTTTTATGGAGAATGAAATGATGTGTAATTAATAGAAAGGAATTTAAATTGAGGAAAAGCAAAATCAAATACTTATTATATGTGCTAATAAGCCTATTGGAAGCATTGAAAATGTAGTAATCATGGTGACTTTATCCTTAACAACACAGTACACCCTAGTAAAAATGGCCAACTCTCAGAGTTGAAGGAGGGCTCACAGAAATGACACCAACAGTGTAAGAGGGCTCCTTTTTCTCCACACCCTCTCCAGCATTTATTATTTGTAGACTTTTTAATGATGGCCATTCTGACTGGTGTGAGGTGATATCTCATTGTAGTTTTGATTTGCATTTCTCTAATAATTAGTTATGTTGAGCATCTTTTCATGTGCCTGTTGGCCATTTGTATGTCTTCTTTGGAGAAATGTCTACCTAGGTCTTTTGCCCATTTTTTGATTATGTTGTTGTTGTTGTTGATATTAAGCTGGATGAGCTGTATGTATTGGAAATTAATCCCTTCTTGGTAGCATCATTTACAAATATTTTCTCCCAGTCTGTAGGTTTTCTTTTCATTCTGTTTATGGTTTCCTTTGCTGTGCAAAAGCTTTTAAGTTTAATTAGGTCCCAGTTTTTATTTTTGTTTTTATCTCCATTACTCTAGGAGACGTATCCAAATAAAATATTGCTGCAATTTATGTCAAAGAGTGTTCTGCCTATGTTTTCCTCTGTATTATAATATACTGTCTTATATTTAGGTCTTTAATCCATTTTGAGTTTATTTTTGTATACGTTTGTATATGGTGTTAAAGAATGTTCTAATTTCATTCTTTTTACTTTTATAGCTGTCCAGTTTTCCCAGCACCGCTTATTGACTGTCTTTTCTCCATTGTCTATTCTTGCCTCCTTTGTCATAGATTAATTGACCTTCAGTGTATGGGTTTATTTATGGGCTTTCTATCCTGCTCCATTGATTTATATGTCTGGCTTTTCTGCCAGTACCATACTGTTTTGATGACTGTTGCTTTATTGTATAGTCTGAAATCAGGGAGCATGATTCCTCCTGCTCCGTTCTTCTTTCTCAAGAGTGTTTTGGCTAATAGGAGTCTTTTGTGTTTCCATACAAATTTAAAGTTTTTTTGTTCTAGTTCTGTGAAAAATGCCATTGTATTGAATCTGTAGATTGCCTTGGGTAGTATAGTCATTTTGACAATGCTGATTCTTCCAATCCAAGAACATGGGATATCTCTCCATCTGTTTGTGTCATCTTCAGTTTCTTTCATCAGTGTCTTACAGTTTTCAGAGTACAGGTCTTTTGCTCCTTAAGTAGGTTTATTTCTAGATATTTTATTCTTTTTGATGCAGTGGTAAATGGGATTGTTTCCTTAATTTCTGTTTCTCATCTTTCGTTGTTAGTGTATAGAAGTGCAACAGATTTCTGTATATTAATTTTGTATTCAGCAACTTTACCAGATTCATTGATGAGCTCTAGTAGTTTTCTGGTAGTGTCCTTAGGATTCTCTATGTATAACATCATGTCATCTGCAAACAGTGACAGTTTTACTTCTTTTCCGATTTGGATTCCTTTATTTCTTTTTCTTTTCTGCTTCCTGTGGCTAGGACTTCCAAAACTATGCTGAATAAAAGTGGTGAGAGTGGGCATCCTTGTACTGTTCCTGATCTTAGAGGAAATGCTTTCAGCTTTTCACCATTGAGTATGATGTTAGCTGTAGGTTTGTCATATATGGCCTTTATTATGTTGAGCTATGTTTCCTCTATGCCTACTTTCTGAAGAGTTTTTTATCATAAATGGATGTTGAATTTTATAAAAAGTTTTTCTGCATCTGTTGAGAGGATCACATGGTTTATGTCCTTCAATTTGTTAATATGCTGTATCACATTGACTGATTTGTGAATATTGAAAAATCCTTGCCTCCCTGGGATAAATCCCACTGGATCATGATGTATGATCCTTTTTAACGTATTTTTGGAGTTGGTTTGCTAGTATTTTGTTGAGGATTTTTGCATCTATTTTCATCAGTGATATTGACCTATAAATTTCTTTTTGTGTGTGATATTTTTGTCTGGTTTTGGTATCAGGGTGATGGTGGCCTCAGAGAACAAGTTTGGAAGAGTTCTTTCCTCTGCAGTTTTTTGGAATAGTTTCAGAAGGATGGGTGTTACCTGTGTTTCCTTATTGATTTTCTGTCTGAATGATCTGTCCATTGATGTGAGTTGAGTGTTAAGGTCCCCTACTATCATTGTGTTACTGTCAATTTTTCCTTTATGGCTGTTAGCCCTTGCCTTATATATTGAGGTGCTCCTATGTTGGGTGCATATATATTTACACTTTTTATAATCTTCTTCTTTGACTGATCCTTTGCTCATTATGTAGTGTCTTTGTCTCTTGTAACAGTCTTTATTAAAGTCTATTTTTGTCTGATATAAGTATTGCAACTCTGACTTTCTTTTGATTTCCATTTGCATGGAATACTTTTTCCATTTCCTCATTTTCAGTCTGTATGTGTCTCCAGATCTGAAGTGAGTCTCTTGTAGGCAGTGTATATATTGGTCTTGTTTTTGTAACCATTCAGCCAGTCTGTCTTTTGGTTGGAGCATTTAGTCTATTTACATTTAAGGTAATTATTGATAAGTATGTTCCTATTGCCATTTTGTTAATTGAATTTTGTTTTTGTAGGTCTTTTTGTTTCCCCTTTCTTCTTTCATTCTCTACTCTTGTGATGACTATCTTTAATGTTATGTTTGGATTCCTTTTTCTTTTTGTATGTATATCTATTATATATTTTTGTTTTACAGTTACCATGAGGTTTTTGTATTAGAGTCTATATTTATACATGCTTGTTTTAAGTTGCTGATCTCTTAATTTCAAATGCATTTTAGGTACCCTGCATTTGTACTCTCCTCCCCTCACAATTACTGTTTTTGATTTTATATTTTGCATCTAATTGTTTTGTGTATCCCTTAACTGCTTATTGTGGATACAAATGATTTTTACTATTTTCATCTTTTAACCTCCCTACTAGTGGATGATTTCCTACCTTTCTTGTAAGTTTGCCTTTACCAGTGAGCTTTTCCATTTTATAATTTTCTTGTTTCTATTTGTGGCCTTTTCTTTTCCACCTAGAGAAGTTCTTTATCATTTGTTGTAAAGTTGGTTTGGTAATACTGAATTATTTTAGCTTTTGCTAGTCTGTAAAGCTGTTGATTTCTCCATGAAATCTGAATGGGAGCCTTGCTGGGTAGGGGATTCTTAGTTGTAGGTTTTTGTCTTTCATCACTTTAAGTATATCATGCCACTCCTTTCTGACCTGCAGAGTTTCTGCTGAAAAATCAGTTGATAGCCTTATGGGAGTTCTCTTGTATGTTACTTGTTGCTTTCCCCTTGTTGCTTTTAATATTCTCTCTTTATCTTTAATTTTCATCATTTTGATTACACTGTGTCATGGTGTATTCCTCTGTGGGTTAATCCTGTATGGAACTCTCTGCACTTCCTGGACTTGGGTGACTGTTTCCTTCCCCAGGTTAGGGAAATTTTCAGCAATTATCTTTTCAAATGTTTTCTCAGGTCCTTTCTCTCTCTCTCTTCTCCTTCTGGGACCCTGATAATGCAAATATTAGCATGCTTGATGTTATCCCAGAAGTCTCTTGAACTGTCCTCATTCCTTTTCATTCTTTTTTTTTTTTTTTTTCTCTTCAGTGGCAGTGATTTCCACTACTTTGTCTTCCACCTCACTAATCAGTTCTTCCATCTCATTTACTCTACTATTGATACCTTCTAGTGTATTTTTCATTTCAGTTATTGTATTCTTTAATTCTGTTTGGTTATTCTTTATATTTTCTAATTCTTTGTTAAAAACTTCTAATTTTTCATTCCGTGCATCCATTCTCCACCTGAGTTCTTTGATCATCTTTACTATCATTACTCTGAACTCTTTCTTGGGTAGATTGCCTATCTCCATGTCACTTAGTTTTCTGGGGTTTTATCTTGTTCCTTCATCTGAAACATATTCCTCTGTTGCTTCATTTTCTCTAAATTGCTATTTGTATTTTTATGTATGTGATAGGTTGGTTACTTTTTTTTGACCTTGGAGAAGTGACCCTCTGTAAGAGACATCCTATGCATCCCAGCAGTGCACTCCCCTCTCATTACCCAAGGGCCAGGGGCCAGCTGGTCCCAGGGTAGTATCTGGCCTGCGTTTGCAGACTTGGCTTGCAGGCTGCAGGACTGTAATTTTCTTGCTTCTGGTGTCTGCCCCATAACCATTGGAGCTGGGTTTTGGTCCTCTGGTGGGCAGGGCCATGTCTAGGGATGTGTTTAGAGGTGGCTGTGGACTCAGGAAGTCTTTAAGCAGCCTGTCTGCTCATGGGTGGGGGTGTATCCCCTCCCAGTTTGTTGTTTGGCCTGAGATGTCCCAGCACTGGAGCCTACAGGCTGTTGGGTGGGGCCAGGTCTTGGTGCCAAAATATCAGCCTCTGGGAGAACTCACACAAATGAATCCTCCCTGATATATCTGCCGCAATGTCTATATCCCCAGAGTGAGCCACAGCTACGCCCACTTCCCTAGGAGGCCCTCCAAGATGAGTAGGTAGCTCTGGCCCAGGCTCCTATGAAGTTACTGCTTTTAACTTTGGTCCTTTGGTGTGTGTGAGGGTTTTTTGTGCACCCTTTAAGAGTGAAATCTCTGTTATCCCCAATCCTGTGGAGCTCCTGCAATCAAGCCCCACTTGCCTTCAATGCCAAATGCTCCGGGAGCTCCTCTTCCCAGTGCTAGACCCTTGGGCTGTGGGGCCTCATGTGGGGCTCAGAACTCACTCCTGTGGGAGAATCTCTGTAATATAATTATTCTCCAGTTTGTGGGGTGCCCACTGGGGGGTATGGGATTTGATTATATTGCAAGGCTGCCCCTCCTACCAGTCTCCTTGTGGTTCCATCTTTATGTCTTTAGTGGTAGGGGATCTTTTCTAGTAGGTTTCAGTCTTTTTCAATGATGATTGCTCTATAGATTGTTGTGATTTTGGTGTTCTTGTGAGAGGAGGTGAGCTTAGGGTCCTTCTACTCGGCCATCTTAGCCACTCTGTCTTTGTCTTTTGAAAGTTTGGTTATTATGTGACTTAGTGTGGGTGTCTTTAAGTTCATTTTACCTGGGGGTTGTTGAGCTTCTTGGATGTTTATATTTGTGTCTTTCATCAAATTTGCAAAGTTGCTCACCATTATTTTTTTTAAATATTCTCTCTGCCCCTTTCTATCTCTCTTCTCCCTCTGAGATTCCCACACTGTGTAGGTTGATCCACTTGATGATATCACACAGGTCCTTTAGGCTCTGCTCACTTTTCTTCACTCTTTTTCCTTTCTGTTCCTCAGACTCAGTAACTTCCACCATTCTATATTCATGTGCACTGATCCTTCCTTCTGCTGCTCAAATTTGCCTTTAATCCCTCTATTGAATTTTTAATACCAGGTATTGTACTTTTAAGCTCCATAATTTCTCTTTGGTTCCTTTTTAGGTTTTCTAGCTCCTTATGATACTTCCATTTTGTTCACACATCATTTTCTTGACTTTCTCCAAGTCTTCCTTTAGTTCTTTGAGCATCTTTAAGATATTTTGATGTCTTTATCTAATATATCTATCATCAGATTTTTTCAGGAACAGTTTCTGTTCATTTGTTTTTTTATTCTGAATGGACCATACTTTCCTGTTTCTTTGTATGCCTGGTGATTTTTTGTGGAATATTGGATATTGGAATCTAATAATGTGTAACTCTGCAAATCAGATTCTCCCCTTTCCCTAGACATTGCAGTTTTTGTTATTGTTTTTGTTTATTGATTTTTTGTATCATGTTTCTGTGGCAGGGATCACCTGAGATGTAAACTGAAGGTCTTCTCAGGCTGTTTCTGTGTTTTTTCCCTGAACATGCACACTCACTTTCTAAATTTCCCCACATATGCAGTTGTTTTTGAATGTCCTAGTCTTTAGTGCCTGGCTTCTGAGAGTGGAAACATGAAAAATGAAAGTGGAAGCAAATGTTGCTGGATCTTTAAATCCTGTGTAAGTCACTTCAGCCAACAAGGATAGGGCTTGCAAGAGTCGGCAAGGTGTGACAACAATGGCTGCCACCACTTTCTGTGATCAGAACTAGCAGTCAGCAATCAGAGTACAGATCCTTGGTACTTGGAAGACAGTCTTTTTGGCTATTGTACCTCCTGCAACCTGTGTGTAAGCTGCTTCAGGAGCACACGCACAGTTGCCTGCCACACTGCTGAGGGTAGGGGTAAGTTGCTGCTGTTTTCCTAAGAGCTGAAATTGACTGAAATTAATGCAATTTACCTGCCTGAGTTTTCCTCTAGAACTTGCAAGCCTTCAACAGACTCCAGAGTTCCAAAACAGTGACATCAGACAGATTCTGCCATTGCAGTTTTTGTCTAGTTATGGTGACAGATTCCTAGAACTTCCAACTCTACCACCTTCCCAAAATCCTCTCCTAAAACACTAATATACAGAAAATGAGTACAGCTTAATGGAAAAGTCAACTGGAACCTTGTACAAGCAGTTTCACTGATTATATTTAAACTGATCAAGTAAAAATATTAGAACATCCTGTCATAGATATAGAGAGCCTATTAGGCACTTTGAAAGGTACCAAAAACTTAAAGCATAGACTCTTCTCAAAAAAAAGCTGTAGCCTGGTTAGAAACACAATATATACTAACATAATATATTAAATCAAAATAGTAAATAAGAAGTGCCAAATACATACCATTATTTATGATCATTACAATGAGAATCCAGAAGGAGAAGAGAGTACTGTGAGTTTAAATCATCAGAGAAAATTTCATTAAGTAGTATTCCCAAGCTATTCCTGGAAAGATATTCTGATCTAAAGAATATTAAAAAGAACTAAAACTTACCTAGCACTCACTATGAGTCAGATGCTAACTTATTCTCAAAACAACCCCATGAAGTATGTACTATTATCTCTTTTACATAGATGAGGAAATTGAGCAAGAGAAACAGTAAGAGACTTTCCCAAGCTTAAATAACAAGTCATTCATGGAGCTGGGACTTGAATCCAGGCAGGCAAGCTCTAGGGCCTGATGTCTCTGCTCAGTCCTTGCTGAGCAGAATGGTGTGAGCAAAAGCATAGAAGTGAATGTGTGATGCATTTGCCAGAGATGGTGAAGAGGCCACACTGACAGGCATGATAGTAATTTAGACATTTTGCTGTGGGACAGTGTGTGTCCACATGCAGAAACTCTTTATTTGATTAAAACTGCAGATTTGGTTAGCACTTTCATTATATCATGTCATTTAAGAAACTTCTCCCTCAAATTACTGTAGTGCAGAAAAACAACCATATAAAAATATTCAGTGTTATGTGCTATTAAAGAAACAGTAACCTTTTCTTTTTTCATTTAGTTATTACTTAAGAGGAAAAAAAATTCTAACTTGTAACCTTATTGGAGATAATGTGCATTGGAGTGATTTGATACCACATTGTGAAAGTAAGTTAATTCTCACTTTATAATTTGGATTAGGAATTTTCAAACTTTTTGGCTTCAGGACCTGTTTATGCTGTTAAATCAACAATGATTCCAAAGAGCTTGTCTTTGTGTGGGTTATGTCTATTGGTATTCATTATATTGGAATTAAAACCAAAGTTTTTAAAATAGTTAATTATTAAATCATTTTTAGGAACAGTAAAGTCAATACATGTTAATATATACAACATATTTTTATGAAAAAATTAAAAATTTCCAAAACCAACAGTGGGAATAGTGGCATTGTTTTACATTTTTGCAAATCTCTTCAATATCTGGCTTAAAGGAAGACATCTGGATTCAGTCTGTGGCAAAATCACACAATTTGTAGATTCTGGAAAATTTCACCATAAACTTACAAGGATGACAGTGAAATAAGACCATATCTTGGTATTATTGTGAACCATGGATGTAGTGAATGGATATGTTTATAAATTATAAATATGCATTTCTTAGCTAGCAGTGAATTTTATTTTTAATCACAAGCATATTTTCTCATTAAATTTCCATCTCTTATGATGATTAGAACAAAACTTAGCATGTCCTTATAGATAAATATAGGTATTTCATATAGGTACTTTATATAGGTATTTAAGAAAATGAGTTTGGTTCTTAAAAGTTTATTTCTACATGATTTGAATTTGGGATAATACATTTTCTCATGGAAACTCTCCTCTAAATGGATAAAGGATTCACAACTAACTTCTAGAAATCATATGTTAAAGAACTTATTGAAGGTAGTTCATAGGACTTTACTGATGCTGTCTTACTCTTTCACCTTCCCTTTACCTTTATTTTCTCTTTTTACCCCTTTTTAAGAGATTTTTTGTGGACGACCTCCAAAAATAAAACATGGAAAACACACCAATAGCTACAGGAATATATTTGAATATAATGAATTAGTAACTTATAGTTGTAATCCTTCAAATGGATCAGATGAATACTCACTTGTTGGAGAGAGCAAGCTTATTTGTTCTGGACCTGGCAAATGGAGTAGTGCCGCTCCTCTGTGTAAAGGTAATAATGTTTCCATTTGTTTCCTTCTTCATTTGTAAATACTGTGGAACACTTTGTAAATAGTTTTACCTATAAGTAAAACAGTCATACATGTTTCTTCCTCCGGTTAAATTGACTTCTAGTTTAATTTAGGCCAAATCGAACAGAAAATAGTTCTAGTTGTGGGGTTTTCCACCCCTCACCCCAGATGTTCTTGACATTACAGTTTACACATTGTGAACTAATTGTGTGTGTGTGTGTGTGTGTGTGTGTGTGTGTATTAGGATTTTTTGCTTGAAAGAACTAAAAAACTCAACATACCCTGCCTCAAAAATAAAGTTTTTTCTTATATTGCAAGTTGTCTGAGAGTTCTGGCTACAAATAATGGTAGAGAAAATTTTAAAAAGCTAAGCTTCTCATTGATAAGAATGATAAACTCTGAACAAAATATATTTTTAAAACAATATTTAAGGCACTAGAGAGTTACATAAAGCAAGGAGATGCTAGAGGTTATTTGATTCTTGGAAGAAAACCACTTAATAACAGGATAATATTTACTATTTTCAAGTGCACATGGGACATTCTCTAAGGTAGCTCATATTCTAGGCAATAAGATTATTTTTAGCACATTCCAAAGAATTGAAATCATTAAGTGCATTATCTGATCACAATGGAATAAACATAGAAATTAAAACAGGGCTAATCTAGAAAATTTGCAAATACTTGAAAATTATGAAAGGCACTCCTTACTAACCCATGAGTCAAAGATGAAGTAACAAGGGAAGTTAGAAAGTGTTTTGAATTGAGTAAAAATGAAAAACACAATACATCAAAATATCAAAATTTGTGTAATACAACAAAAACATTGCTTAAAGGGAAATTTATAGCATGAAATACTTGTGTTAGAAAAAAATAAAAGTCTCAAATCAACAATCTAAGCTTCCACCTTAAAAAACTAAAAAAAGAAGAGCAAACTCAAAATAAGGAGACATAAGATGATCATAAAGATAGAGAGAAATCAATGAAATTGTGAAGAGAAAATAATAGAGAAAACCAATGAAACAAACCCCTGGTTCTTGGAGACGATCAATAAAATAGATAAAGCTATAACTAGGCTGACAAGAAAGAAAAAGATATTTAATAAGTCAGACAGAGAAAGACAAATACTGTATGATATCATTTATATGTGGAATCTAAAAAATACAACAAACTAGTAAATATAACAAAAAAGAAGCCGACTCACAGATATAGAGAACAAACTAGTGGTCACCAGTGAGGAGGGGCAATATAGGGGTGTGGGCATGGAAGGTACAAACTATTGGGTATAAGATAGGCTACAAGGATGTATTGCACAACATGAGGAATATAGCCAATATTTTGTAATAACTGTAAATGGAATGTAACCTTTAAAAGTTGTATTAAAAAATAATTTTTTAAAAAAAGAATGAAAAAGAGGACAACACTATTCTGCAGACATTTAAATGGATAGTTAAAAAATATTACAATGATGATAGTTGTAATATTACATCTTTATGCCTATAAATTTGACAACTGAAATGAAATTGACAAATTCCTTGAAAGACAAAAAAATACCGAAATATCTTCACACGAATATATAGGTAACCTGAATAGTCTTATACCTATTAAGGAAATATAATTTGTAGTTAAAAACCTTCCCACAGTGAGAACTGAGGCCCAGATGGCCTCCTTGGGGAATTAATTCTACTGCACATTGCAGGAATAAATAATAGCACCTCTACACAAACTGTTCAAGAAATATAAGAGGAGGAAATGCTTCTCAACTCACTTCATGGGGACATTACCTGATACTAAAACCAGACAAAAACATTGAAAGAAAATTGTAAACAATATCCGTATTGAATATAGAACTTTTTCAACAAAATATCAACAAATCAAATCCTGCTATACATCTACGTCTCTATTCCTGCCCTACAAATAGGTTCATCTGTACCATTTTTCTAGATTCCACATATATATGTTAATATACGATATTTGTTTTTCTCTTTCTGGCTCACTTCACTCTGTATGACAGACTCTAGGTCCATCCACATCTCTACAAATGACCCAATTTCGTTCCTTTGCATTGTACTGCAGAAACTAACACAACATTGTAAAGCAGTTTTACTCCAATTAAAAAAACAAAGAAGAAAAATTAATCCTGCTATATATAAAAATAAGAATACATCATAGCCAAGTAAGATTTATTCCATAAATGCAAGATTGGTTCAGATTTTAAAATTAATCAGGGTTATTTACCATATCAAAAGACTGTAATGAAAAAATATATGATCATCTTAATAGATGCAAAAAAAAGCAATTGACAGAATTCATCATCTTTTTATGATAAAACTTAGCAAACTAGGAACAGAATGGAACTAACTATATCAACCTGATAAAAGGCACATACAAAAATCGCACAACTAACATTATGCTTAATAGTAAAAGCCTAATTTCTTTCTCCCCAAGGTAGGAAGAAAGGAAGTATGAATAGCTCATCACTCTATTCAGCATTGTACTCACTCTATTCTCATCACTCTATTCAGCATTGTACTGGAGGTCCCACTCACTGCAATAAGGCAAGAGAAAGAAATAAGCATACATACATTGGAGTGAAAGAAATAAAATAGTCTGTATTCATTTATAACATGATTGTCTATGTAGAAAATTCCAAAGACTGATGTTTTAGCAAGGTTGCAAAATATAAGATCAACATACAGAAATCAATTATATGTCTACATACTAGCAATAAATCATTACTGAAAGTTTTATTTACAACAACTATTTGCAAATCCAAAACACAAAATACTTGCATATAAATCTAACTAACATATATGAAAGATTTAAATGGTATAAACCACTAAACACTAATAAAGGAAATTAAAGACCTTAATAAATAAAGGGATATACATTGGCCATGAAATGGAAGACTCAAAATAATAAAGGTGTAAATTCATTGTAATTGATCTATAAATTCAACATAATCCCAATAGAAACCCCAGTACAACTTTTTGTATAAATTGACAAGCTGATTCTGAAATTTATATGGAAAGACAAAAGAGCTAGAATAGTTAAACAGTTTTTGAAAATGAACTGGAGGATGTACTCTACCTGATGTCAAGACTTAGTATAAAGCATACTATAAGGCATATAAGCAAGACAGTTTGGTAGTGGTGAAAGGATAGATATATAGAGCAATAAACAAAATAGTGAGTCCAGGATTAGACCCTTGGAAATATGTCCAGTTGATTTTCACAGGTATACAGACAATTCAGTGGGGAACAATTTTTTCAACAAATGGTACCAGCACAATTGAACACCCATATGCTGAAAAAAAAAAAAAAAAAGAACCTCAGCCCATGTTAGCACCATATGCAAACATTTATTCAAAATGAAGCATAGATATACATGTGAAACCTATAGCTACAACACTTTTACAAGAAAACACAGAAAATATTTGTGACCTAGCCAAAGATTTCTCTGATACAACCCATAAAGCATGATGCTTTAAAGAAAAAAATAATAAATTGGATACTCCAAACTCAAAATTTCTGGACTACAAAATATATTATTAAGAGAACAACAACAAAAAGCAATAGATTGGGAGAAAATATTTGCAAAGTACGTATCTAATAATTAACTTGTATCTATGATATAGGAAGAACTCTCAAAACACAATAATAAGAAAACAATTTTTTTAAATGAGCAAAAATTAGTAATAGACATGTTTCACCAAACACGATATGTAGATGGCAAAAAGTACATGAAAAGTTGCTCAATATCATTAGTAATTACAGGAATGTAATTTAAAATCACAATGAGATACCACCAACCAACTATTAGAATGGCTGAAATTAAAAACAAAAATGTGGCAATGCAAACAGTCAAATATACATGTAATTGAAGTTTCAGAAAGAGAGGAGAGAGAGGAATACAGAAAATTATTTGAATAAATACGGGCCAAAATATTTCAAATTTGATACAAAACAATAATCCTACAGGTACAAGAAATTCAGTGACCCTAGCAGGATAAGTAAAAATTTTAATTTTACCAAGAAACCCCCACCAAACTAAATACATCATGGTAAAACTACTGAAAACAAAAAAATAAAAGAAAAGAGAGCCAGGGAAAAAAGATATTATATTGAGGACACACCCACCCACCCCCATCCCCCCCCCGTTACCCACGTTAAGAATGACAGCTGATGTCTCTTAAGGAACTGTGGAGATGAGAAGACAATAATGTCTGCTAATGTGCTGAAAGAAAAATAAAACACTTAACCTAGAATTCACTGTCAAGGAGAAATCTTCCAAAACTGAAGGTGAAATAAATAAAAAACAGTTTCAGATAAACAAAAGTTTGGGGAATTTGTCATCAGCCAACCTGAACACAAGAATTGATAAAGAAGTTCTCCTGGCTGAACAGAAATGATGTGATACTTGATGGAAATTCAGATCCACAGGAAAGGAGGAAGAACACTATTCTGGTTTAAAAAGCTGTATATTATCTGGCCCTTATCTATTGCTCAGATTTAATCTCATAAGATATCCTCTTGAAGTCTCTGCTCAGCCCAGTGTTTTTCAGTTTTTTTTTTTTTTCCGAATTCTGCAAAACACATTCATAGATATTGAAGTCAATCTAGAGGGTCATGACCTGTATTTTACTTTGAAGAAGTAGAGTAGAATGGGAAACACCAGAGTACACTGGTGTGAGGGCCAAGCATTTTGCCTGGCTAGCTTCTTTTCAACTTTTAAAATCGAGCTCAAATATTACCTTCTCAAAAAGTCTTTGCTACCTTTCTAAAAGAGCAGGGTATTGTAATTAGTGTCAGCATGACCTTAAAAAAAGTCCTAGAGCTAAAGAGTATCAAAAGTATCAAAAGTTTTGAACTTGCCCTGAATTTGTACCTGGTAGTCACACTTTCTCAAAACTTGTCATTAATGGGAAAAAATGTAGGAAAGCCAATAAAGTATAATGACAGTCTGTTCTAGGTGGAAAAACGTTATTAAGTTTCTCTAAATCTATTTGCCTGAAATTCAAATGCACAAATAAAGTCTTTTTTTTTTTTCAATTAACATCTTGCCTTTCATTCCTCAGCTGTTTCTTCCCACTGGAAATTACTACTTTGCACTAGTTTTTCTGGTCCTGTGTGAAAGCAGCTTTTTATTAATTCTGGAATTTCTCCAATTTTCAGTGGTCAAATGTGAACGTCCAGTACTCGAACATGGAATAATGGTATCAGAAAGTAGAGAAAAATTTTCCTACCAAGCAGTGGTGATATTTGAATGCCTCCAGGGTTTTTACCTTAATGGCAGCAACCTAGTGTTCTGTGGTGGTAATAATACTTGGGAGCCTGAGATGCCAAAGTGTATTAAAGGTACAAATGTTGTCTTTTTCCTTTTTTTAAATTTTGTCTTTTAGTTTTTATTTCTTTGCCATTGACAAGAATAATTGAAATAATAACTCTTTGTATTTAACTCTGTCTTGTATCCATTTCCATGAGAGATGTATGACAGAACTTACATAGAATTCTGCTGTTGTGATTTTGTATGTTTTTATAGAGTCTTAACACATTCTTTTAGCAAAGAACACAGGTATATTAATGTCTCTTGTTTGGTATTTTTATGTATAAAAATAGATGGGAATGATTTTTCAGAGTAAATTGAAGCATGGGAATTTTTACTTATATAAGTCAAGAATGAGAGGCATAATTCATATAAATGATATGAAAGTAGTAATCCCATGTGGTTTGTTCTTCAGTGCTCATTCCTCTCAATACAAAACTCCCAATTTTGGGCCATTCAGATTTAGTAACTGCCTGCTTATATTTTACAAAAAAATCCTTTAAATTCATGTGATTTACACTCATTCATCATTTTTAGTAATGAAAAGAGGAAGACTATATTTAAAGCCATTTTAGTTGTTATGCTTAGTGATTCTAAAAGTATTTGCCATAGTCCACAGATATCAACAGGTGTGTGAACTTGGACAAGTTACGTAAACTTTAAATATATTTACTTACATGTAAAATGATTTAATGACTTCCTCACTGGGTGATAGCAAAGTCAAAATGGGATCCATTTAAAGCACTTAGCACAGTGCCTGGCATCTAGAAAGCTCTTAGGTAGCTTGTATGACTTACAGCATCACCTTTACATGGTATCTTCCAGGTCCAGGACTATGTTTCATTTTCCAGACTGCAACCAGTTTGGTTCTTTTTATACTGGGAAATTTCTGTTGTCACCAGAATAAGACCAGTATTTCTACCACTCCCCACCTCATACAGATATCATTTGTCTCTTTACTGGGCATTTTTATTTGGCAACAGAAAGTAAATTTCATAACAACCGAAAGGCAGGAGAAGTCCTTACTTATTGAAATGAAATGGAGGATTTCTGGCAGGGACTACTAATTAGCTGCTCTGCTTAAGACTTGAGAGACTATTTTGATATGGTAGAAGGAATTATCTTCCTGATTTCAGGGCTGCTTTCTCTGGCTTCTTCCTTTTAGTTGCAGCAGAAGCAAGAGACAAGAGGAAGAGAGGGAAGAGCATTAACCTGGGCAGACTGCATTCAGGGTCCCAGTGTGGCTCTGCTCGCTCAAGTAACATCACTTCTGTGGGTTCTAGTTTCCTGTTGTCTAATGACTCAAACTAATGTCAATTACTGGCACCTAATTTGTTTGTTTCCTATTGCCCTGATATTTTGAAGGATTGAGGGGGATTATTCATGTTAACATGGTAATTAGAACACCTTTTATAATTACTGTAAACCTGGTACCCAGTAACCTCCTTCAGTACCTTGGTGAGTGCTGTGAAGTTTTGTGGGGAAAGAGATGTTTTTTTGGTGGATGATATATAAAGATTGCATATGAAATTTATATTCATTGACCCATCCATGTCCTAGTGGGCCTATACAGTGTGGTATACTATATTTGTTGATATGCTCTTTTGAAAGTTGACCATAAACATTTCATAAGGACTTATAAAACACTGATACAGTTTAGTGTTTGAAGATGTGAATTGTTTGTGAGAAAAAGCCTATGAAGAGAAGAAGCTACAGCGATCTTTTTTTTAAAATAAAAAGTCAACTCTCCTTATGGGATTGTCAATCATTTTTTATCATCAGTTAGAGAAAGACTATACCAAAAGGATCAGTAGCAACATATAATGGTGTTAAGTCAGATCTAAATGTGCTAATATGAAAAAATGTCCAAGAAATCCTTAGTGAAATAGAAAAAAATTATGGAATATACTACTACTTGGATCTTTTAAAAGAATACATAAATTTTATGATTTATAATTAGTTAACTACTAGAATTTTCATTATAAAATACAAAGTTGTAGTGAACATTTTATATACACATCCTTGTGCACTTGTACAAATATATATTTAGGTTAAACTCAGGAGTAGAATTGCAAAGTTCTGAGTGTATGTGTATTATTTATTTTGAGAAATAATCTTAAAAAAAATAAAAAAACAAAATTAAATTCATAATTTTGTATTGACAAGGATGGTGAATTGTGTCAAATTTATTTTTCCAGGTTACAAGCCTACTCATCCAACCAAGACTCCACTTTTAAAATATCCAGGTTCAGTAACTCTTTATCCTACTTATAGTTAAGAAATTTATAAAGTGATGGGTGTAAAATCATGTCTTATTTTAATTTGCATTTCTTTAATTATCAGTGAGGCTTAACTTTTTCTGTCTACATTTATTTATTCATGTTCTTTGTTCATTTTTCTATTAGGTTTCTAAAACTGTTTTTTTTTGTCGATTTGAACTTACTATAAATTAAAGCCCTTTTAATGTGAAGTGAACTTTTTTCCTAGGATTGTTTTTTTTTTTCTTTTCTTTTTTTTTTTTTGCTTTATTTTCACTAGTCAGTTTTCTTTTAGGATTTTATACTGTACTATTAGATATGAGTTGCTTTTTATAACTTTTTGTTACCTGAGTATATTTTTATACATGAATATATTTTTGTAAATTTTCAAACATTACAGAAGTATACAGAGTAAAAGATTTGTTCTCCCTCCTAGCCTATTACCTTAGTTAATCACTGTTAGTGTGTCTTTACTCTATTTCTGTACATCAAAATCCTTATATATGTAGCTATACATTTAATTCGGTGTTTATTTTCTTAAACAAAAATGGCATCATACTGTTCATATTTTTTTGAAACTAGCATTTTTCCACTTAATGTCTTATATTGAGATTGTATTTTTATTTATTCTCATCCTTTTAAATGATGACTTTAATATATGCCGTCATATTTTATTTACCTGTTCTCCTATTGGTGGTCATTTATATGTGTAAAACTTTTACATTAATAGGTAGCTGGATATATTGATCTTTTCCCTAATGGCTATGAGCATTGTGTCTTTCTTATAAAAGCTTTAGGACTTCCTTAAGCTGAAATTATATAAACATTTAAACCATGCATCTTAATTGCATTCTTTGGATTTAAATCTTTGGTACATCTGAAATTCATTATGGTATGTGGAATGAGATTGGGTCCCTCTTCACTCCACTCACCCCCATCCAATGGCAAAGTAGCACCATTTGTTGAATAACTTGTCTTCTCTCCAAGTGTTTTGAGGTGCCACTTTTTATCATCCATTAAATCCATAGGTGTTTTAGTCTTCTATCTGTTCCCTTGAACTCTGTCCATATCTGTGCCAACACCAAGTTGTTGTTTTTCATTCTAGTACTATAATATGTTTTAATGTCTGGCAGAATGCTTACTGTAATTTTTCCAGATCAACATTTATTTAATTTTTCTTACCATTTCATCCAATTCAGTAGCATTATATACATTCACATTGTTGTGCAACCATCACTACTATCTATCTCTAAAACTTTTTCATCATCTCAAACTAAAACTTTATACCCATTAAGCAGTCGTGCTCCTTTCTCAATCCTCCTCCCACATTCAATAACTTCTTTCTACTTTCTGTCTCTGAATTTAACTTACCTAGATACCTCATTTAAGTGGTACTTTACATGTGTCTCTTTGTGTCTGGGTTATTTCACTTAGCATAATGTCTTCAAAGTTCATCCACCTTGTATCAGAACTTTATTCCTTTTTATGGCTGAAAATATTCCAGTGTTTGTATGTACCACATTTTATTTATTCATTCATCTGTTGATAGATACTGGGTTGTTTTCACCTTTTGACATTCTAAACAATGCTTTTCAGAATATTGGCATTCAAGTATCTGCTTGAGTACCTCTTTTGAATTTTTTTGTGGGGTATATACCTTGGAGTGGAATTGTTGTGTTATATATTAATTCTTGTTTAATTTTTGGAGGAACATCCATACTGTCTTCCATTTTTAAAAAGTTTTTAAGTGGCTGCACCATTTTCATTCCCACAAGTGATGTACAAAGTTTCTAATTTCCCAAACTCTTTGCCAACACATGTTAATTTCTGTTTTTTATAT
This sequence comes from Balaenoptera physalus, assembly GCF_965194825.1. NCBI lineage: Eukaryota > Metazoa > Chordata > Mammalia > Artiodactyla > Balaenopteridae > Balaenoptera > Balaenoptera physalus. Next base: position 36,954,679 of record NC_138882.1, read on the forward strand.
AATAACCATCATAATCTGTTAGTTAATAGGTGTGAAGTAGTATCTCATTGTGGCTTTTATTTCCCTAACGATTAGTGATATGGTGAGCAGCTTTTCATGTGCTTCTTGACCATTTGTATATCTTCTTTGGAGAAATGTCTATTCAAGTCCCTTGCCCATTTGTAAAATGGCTTTTTGTTGTTGTTATTGAGTTTTAGGAATTCGTAATATATTTCGGATATCAATCCCTTATCAGACGTATGATTTACAGATGTTTCTGCCCATTCTGTGAGTTGGTTTTTGCTATGTTGATAGTGTCCTTTGATACACAAAAGTTTTTAATTTTGATGTAGTCCAATATATCTATTTTTTCTTTTGTTGCCTATGCTTTTGGTGTCACATCTAAGAAGTCATTGCCAGTTCAACATCATGAAATTTGTCCTCTATGTTTCCTTCTAAGAGTTTTATAGTTTTAAGTCTTTTGTTTTTGATACATTTTGAATTAATTTTTGTATATGGTGTAAGATAAGTGTCAAATTTCATTCTTTGCATGTGGATATCCAGTTTTCTAAAAATCATTTGTTGAAAAGACTGCCCTTTCCCCATTGAATGCTCTTAGAACCCTTGTGAACAATCATTTGACCATATAAGCAAGGGTTTACTTCTGGGCCCTATATTCTATACCATTGGTCTGTATGTCTGTCTCTATGCCAGTACCATTCTGTTTTATTATTGTAGCTTTTTAGTAAGTTTTGAAATCAGGAAGTATGAGCCCTTTCAGCATTGCTCTTCTTTTTCAGGATTGTCTTGGCTGTTGCTAGTCCCTTGATATTCCATATAAATTATAGGTTGTATTTTTCTTTTTCTGCAAAATGCATTTTCAAGATGGTGATAGAGAGTGCATTTAATCTGTAAATTGTTTTGTGTAGTATTAACATCTTAACAATATTAAGTCTTCCTGTCCATGACCACAGGATGTCTTTCCATTTATTTATGTCTTCTTCACTTTCTTTCAGAAATTTTTATAGTCTTCAATGTACAAGCCTTTCATCTCCTTGGTTAAGTTTGAGTATTTTATTCTTTTTAATGCTATTGTAAATGGAATTGTTTGCTTAATTTCATTTTTGGATTGTTCATTGTTAGTGTATAGAGACACAACTGATTTTTGTGTGTTCATTTTCTATCCTTCAACTTTGCTGAATTTATGTATTAGTTATAACAGTTGTGTATGTGTTTGTGTGTACGTGTGTGATCTTTATAGAGCTTTCTATGTAGAAAATCATGTCATCTATAAAGAGAGATCATTTTATTTCTTCTTTCCCATCTGGATATTTTTAACTTCTTTTTTACGTAATGATTCTGACCCAAACTTCCAATGTTACATTGAATTGAAGTGGCAAATGCAGGAATTCTGTGTTGTTCCTGATCTTAAGGGAAAAAAATTTTAGTATTTCAACATTGAGTATGATGTTAGCCACGAGTATTTTATAAATGGCCTGTATAATGTTGAAGAGTCTTTCTACTCCAGAGCAACTTCTAAATCATTTTTAAGCCTTCCTCTATCTTTTGAGTAGAATCGTATTGAATTCAAGCTTAGTTTTTTGGAATACACTAATGATAAATTTGCTTGCTGTACCACAGAATTAGTCGCAAGGAATATCAGTGGACAGGAAGAAGAATGTTGATGGCGTTGAATATAAATTTATAATATTTTATAATGCAACTTTTAATGAGAAACATTAATATAATTTATAAGGAAAATTAAATTATAATTATGAATTATAAAAAGGCACAAAACCAAAACCAATGAATTTATAGATCTTTAAGATTTAATTAGTCTTTCTTTTTACCTATTTCCATTTTTTCCCTAGGATATCCCAATCCCAGTGACGAAATACTATCACTTGATGACTTTGAGGATTTAGGTATCATTTTGTTATTAATAACCCTGTACTATGAGACCTTAGAGTTCTACATGGAAATATGTTCCAATCATTTGTAGGTAGGGAAGAAACAATGTGTCACAAATAATTAGTAATAATTGACATTTATAGTTATTTTATTAGTGCAGGTACCATGACAAATGTAAGTGGTATTATATATAGACACATGTAGATAATTTTCTCTAATCTAGTTAATTCTAACAGTACTAGTAACCTATACAAAATAACCTGGTGTGGTAGCTAAAGCACAAAACAATGAAAAATGAGGCTCCTGTTAAGAGTTTCACAAGGTGGATCCTGTAGCTGGAATCTGTTTAAAAGTGTTCTGTGATCAAAATGACTTGGATGCAGTAGCAGTCATGCTAAAACTAGATTGATAAACATTTTTACTGTAGTTTTTAGACGATCTGATCAAAATTAAAATACAGCTGCTATCTAGGACCCATAGATGCTTAATATCTTCAAAACTGTTTTCATATTTTCTCAGATGCAGGAATCATTGCTCTGATTATTCTTACTGCAAGTAAGTATCTCAAACTTCGATACCACTTAAGTGAAAATGTAATATGAAGATGAGATGCACATTATTTTTTCAATGACTTTTCAGTTGCTGTAGTTTTTATAGGTTGAAATTGAGTAGAACAGTCTTAAAAAACCTGACCTTTTCTGTGATATACTACCTTGTGTTGGTGATTGTATATTCTTTTATATTCTACATGTCCACATAGTAACAAACCCTAAATAATACATATTTTTTCAAAATTATTAGTCATATGAGTCTATTTCCCAAATATGCTTTGGGTAATTTTCTAAATTAAGCAAAGGCTCTGACTTATTGTGGACTGTTTAAGTGATTCCAGGGGATTGGATTTAGATACTGAAGGGTCGAGATGGAATATAAATGTATATGGGCTCAAATAAAATAACATTTTCTAACCGCAGAAATGTAACCAATGTTTATTTCTTCTGCTTGGTTTGGAATCTTGGTGATTAGTTTTCAAAGTCACATATCATTTGTTTCCTGTTTTCTTGTAGTTGTTGCTGTTGTAGTAGTTTGTACCTGCTTCTACAGATGTCTTCACAGTGAGAAGAAAGAGGAGAAGGATATGAAAGAGAAGGAAGCAAAGGATATGAAAGAGAAGGAGAAGAAAGAGAAGGAGGAAAAGGAGAAAAAGGAAAACGAGAAGAAGGAAAACGAGAAGAAGGAAAAGGAGAAGGAGAAGAAAGAGAAGGAAATGAAAGGGTAAATCAAAGCATGTTTCCTCTAACTTATTCTAAACTTTGTACTTTTGACATACTTTTGTGCATTTCTTTGTCCTCTATATTGCATGCTGTGTTTTTCTAAAATGTGCCTGCGTGAGTGTGCTGTCTGAATTGCATTTCATTACTAAAAATGTTTTTAGCTGCTTTTAATATCACTGCAACAGGAGAAATTTGTGCAGAATTTCATCAGCTATTATGACTGTAGGAAAAATTTCTGTGGGATTTGAGGTTTAAGTTCTGCAGCAAATCATGGACTGTTAGAGAGTTTTCCCTACCCTAGGTGTACCCTACTTCCTAGATTGGACTGGTGGCCAAGATGAAATTTTAAATGGTTCACTGGAGACTTTGACATTTATATGCACTGGAATTTTTATGATGAAAATCTCCATTTATCTGTCCAACTTAGGTCACTGTAAGAAGCTATGTAGTTAAAATTTGATTTCTTTTCACTTAGAGTTGTTATTTATATAACTGGGGAATTAAAAGCAGCATTATTTGATTTCCCATTTATGTTCTCTTAATTTACTAAGTGGCAGTAAAACTGATGGAGTTAAACTTCAAGTTACTAAAAGGGGTAGGATTTATAAGGCATCTCATTAGTTTTGTCTTTCTCTTTATCTGTAAAAATAAAAAAATCAGTGGGGGTGCTTAGAATAAAAAAAGTGTACAGAGGATATTCAAGATGGCGAAGGATTAAGACATGGAGATCACCTTCCTCCCCACAAATAAATCAAAAATACATCTACATGTGAAACAACTCCTACAGAACACCTACTGAACACTGGCAGAAGACCTCAGACTCCCCAAAAGGCAAGAAACTCCCCACATACCTGGGTAGGGCAAAAGAAAAAAGAAAAAACAGAGACAAAAGAATAGGGATGGGACCTGTACTTCTGGGAGGAGCTGTGAAGGAGGAAAAGTTTCCACGAAGTAGGAAGCCCTTTCACTGGCAGAGATGGGGGGTAGGTGGGGGAAGCTTCAGAGCCATGAAGGAGAGTGCAGCAACAGGGGTACATAGGGCAAAGCGGAGAGATTCCTGCACAGAGGATCAGTGCCGACCAGCACTCACCAGCCTGAGAGGCTTGTCTGCTCATCTGCTGGGGCGGGTGGGGGCTGGGAGTGGAGGCTTAGGCTTTGGAGTTCAGAATCCAGGAAGAGGACTGGGGTTGGCTGCGTGAACACAGCCTGAAGGAGGCTAGTACACCACAGCTAAACAGGAGGGAGTCCGGGAAAAAGTCTGGAACTGCCTAAGAGTCAAGAGACCATTGTTTCAGGGTGCACGAGGAGAGGAAATTCAGAAAACCGCCTAAACAAGCTTCAGAGACAGGTGCGAACCGTGGCTATCACTGCAGACACCAGAGATGGGCATGAAATGCTAAGGCTGCTGCTGCAGCCACCAAGAAGCCTGTGCACAAGCACAGGTCACTATCCACACCTCCCCTCCCAGGAGCCTGTGCAGCCCGCCACTGCCAGGGTCCCGTGATCCAGGGACAGTTTCCCCAGAAGAACACACAGCATGTCTCAGGCTGTTGCAACGTCACACTGGCCTCTGCCGCCACTGGCTTGCCCGCATTCTGTACCCATCACTCCCCCCGGCCTGAGTGAGTCAGAGCCCCCAATCAGCCGCTCCTTTAACCTCCTCCTGTCTGGGCAAAGAACAGATGCCAGAGGGCGACCTACATGCAGAGATGGGGCCAAATCCAAAGGTGAACCCCAGGAGCTGTGCGAACAAAGAAGAGAAAGGGAAATTTCTCCGTGCAGATTAAATCTCCCCAATCAACTTGATGTACCCTCCATCTGTGGAATACCTGAACAGACAACAAATCATCCCAAAATTGAGGCAGTGGATTTTGGGAGCAAGTGTGGACTTGGGGTTTGCTGTATGCGACTGACTACTTTCTGATTTTTATGTTTATCTTAGTATAGTATTCAGCGCTTGTTATCATTGGTGGATTTGTTTATTGCTTTGATTGCTCTCTTCTTTTTTCTTTCATTACTTTTAAATTTTTTAATTTTAATTATTTTTTAATTTTAATAACTTTATTTTCTTTCATTTTATTACTGTTTTTTTCTTTCATTCTATTTTTTCTCCCTTTTCTTCTGAGCTGTGTGGCTGACAGGGTCTTGGTGCTCCGGCCGGGTGTCAGGCCTGAGCTTCTGAGGTGGGAGAGCCAAGTTCAGGACATCAGACCACCAGCGACCTCCCAGCCCCAAGTAATATCAATCGGCGAGGACTCTCCCTGAGATCTCTGTCTCAAGACTAAGACCCTGCTCCACTCAACGACCAGCAAGTTCCAGTGCTGGATACCCCATGCCAAACAATTAGCAAGACGGGAACACAACCCCACCCATTAGTAGAGAGGCTGCCTAAAATCATAATAAATTCACAGGCACCCCAAAACACAGCACCGGACATGGTTCTGCCCACCAGAAAGAAAAGATCATGGCTCATCCACCAAAACACAGGCACCAGTCCACTCCACGAGGAAGCCTACACAACCCACTGAACCAAGCTTACCCACTGGGGGCAGACACCAAAAACAATGGGAACTACAAACCTGCAGCCTGAGAAAAGGAGACCCCAAACACAGAAACTTAAGCAAATGAGGAGACAGAGAAATATGCAGAAGGTGAAGGAGCAAAGTAAAAACACACCAGACCAAACAAATGAAGAAGAAATAGGCAGTCTACCTGAAAAAGAATTCAGAGTAATGATAGTAAAGATGATCCAAAATCTTGGAAATAAAATGGGGAAAATACAAGAAACATTTAACAAGGACTTAAAAATACTAAAGAGCAAACAAACAGTGATGAACAACACAAGAAATGAACTTTAAAATTCTCTAGAAGGAAACAATAGCAGAATAACTGAGGCAGAAGAACGGATAAGTGACCTGGAAGATAAAAGAGTGGAAATAACTACTGCAGAGCAGAATAAAGAAAAAAGAATGAGAAGAATTGAGGACAGTGTCAGAGACCTCTGGGACAACATTAAATGCACCAACGTTCAAATTATGGGGGTCCCAGAAGAAGAAGAGAAAAAGAAAGGGACTGAGAAAATATTTGAAGAGATTATAGTTGAAAATTTCCCTCTTGTGGGAAAGGTAACAGTCAATCAAGCCCAGGAAGCCCAGAGAGTGCCATACAGGATACTCAAAGGAGAAACATGACAAGACACATATTAATCAAACTATCAAAAAGTAAATACAAAGAAAAAATATTAAAAGCAGCAAAGGAAAAGTAACAAATAACATACAAAGGAATCCCCATAAGGTTAACAGCTGATCTTTCAGCAGAAACTCTGCAAGCCAGAAGGGAGTGGCAGGATATATTTAAAGTAATTAAAGGGAAAAACCTACAACCAAGATTACTCTACCCAGCAAGGATCTCATTCAGATTTGACAGAGAAATTAAACCTTTACAGACAAGCAAAAGCTAAGAGAATTCAGCACCACCAAACCAGCTTTACAAGAAATGCTAAAGGAAATTCTCTGGGCAGGAAATACAAGAGAAGGAAAAGACCTACAAAAACAAGCCCAAAGCAATTAAGGAAATGGTAATAGGAACATATATATTGATAATTACCTTAAATATAAATGGGTTAAATGCTCCAACTAAAAGACACAGGCTCGCTGAATGGTTACAAAAACAAAACCCATATATATGCTGTCTACAAGAGACCCACTTCAGACCTAGGGACACATACAGACTGAAAGTGAGGGGATGGAAAAAGATTTTCAGTGCAAATGGAAATCAAAGAAAGCTGGAGTAGCAATTCTCATATCAGACAAAATAGACTTTAAAATAAAGACTATTACAAGGGACAAAGAAGGACACTACATAATGATCAAGGGATCAATCCAAGAAGAAGAAATAACAATTGTAAATATTTATGCCCCCGACATAGGAGCACCTCAATACATAAGGCAAATACTAACAGCCATAAAAGGGGAAATCGACAGCAACACAATCATAGTAGGGGACTGTAACACCCCACTTTCACCATTGGACAGATCATCCAATATGAAAATAAATAAGGAAACACAAGCTTTAAAGGACATATTAAACAAGATGCACTTAATTGATATTTATAGGACATTCATTCCCAAAACAACAGAATACACTTTCTTCTCAAGTGCTCATGGAACATTCTCTAGGATAGATCATATCTTGGGTCACAAATCAAGCCTTGGTAAGTATAAGAAAATTGAAATCGTATCAAGTATCTTTTCTGACCACAATGCTATGAGACTAGATATCAATTTCAGGAAAATGTAAAAAATACAAACATATGGAGGCTAAACAATACACTACTAAATAACCAAGAGATAACTGAAGAAATCAAAGAGGAAATCAAAAAATACCTAGAATCAAATGACAATGCAAACATGATGACCCCAAACCTATAGGATGCAGCAAAAGCAATTCTAAGAGGGAAGCTTATAACAACACAATCCTACCTCAAGAAACAAGAAACATCTCAAATAAACAACCTAACCTTACATCTAAAGCAATTATAGAGAAAGAACAAAAAACCACAAAGTTAGCAGAAGGAAAGAAATCATAAAGATCCGATCAGAAATAAATGAAAAAGAAATGAAAGAAATGATAGCAAAGATCAATAAAACTGAAATCTGGTTCTTTGGGAAGATAAGCAAAATGGATAAACCATTAGCCAGGTTCATCAAGAAAAAAAGGGAGAAGACTCAAATCAACAGAATTAGAAATGAAAAAGGAGAAGTACCCACTGACACTGCAGAAATACAAAGGATCATGAGAGATTACTACAAGCAACTATATGCCAATAAAATGGACAACCTGGAAGAAATGAACAAATTCTTAGAAAAGCACAACCTTCCGAGACTGAAACAGGAAGAAATAGAAAATATAAACACACCAATCACAAGCACTGATACTGAAACTGTGATTAAAATCTTCCAACAAACAAAAGACCAGGACCAGATGGCTTCACAGGTGAATTCTATCAAACATTTAGAGACGAGCCAAACTCTATCCTTCTCAAACTCCTCCAAAATATAGTAGAGGGAGGAACACTCCCAAACTCATTCTACAAGGCCACCATCACCCTGACACCAAAACCAGACAAAGATGTCACAAAGAAAGAAAACTACAGGCCAATATCACTGATGAACATAGATGCAAAAATCCTCAACAAAATACTAGCAAACAGAATACAACAGTACATTAAAAGGGTCATACACCATGATCAAGTGGGGTGTATCGCAGGAATGCAAGGATTCTTCAAAATATGCAAATCAATCAATGTGATACATCATATTAACAAATTGATGGATAAAAACCATATGATCATCTCAATAGATGCAGAAAAAGCTTCCGACAAAATTCAACACCCAGGGGCTTCCCTGGTGGCACAGTGGTTGAGAATCTGCCTGCTAATGCAGGGGACACGGGTTCGAGCCCTGGTCTGGGAAGATCCCACATGCCATGGAGCAACTGGGCCCATGAGCCACAAACTACTGAGCCTGCGCATCTGGAGCTTGTGCTCCGCAACAAGAGAGGCCACGACGGTGAGAGGCCCACGCACCGCGATGAAGAGTGGCCCCCGCTCGCCGCAACTAGAGAAAGCCCTCGCACAGAAACGAAGACCCAACACAGTCAAAAATAAATAAATTAATTAATTAATAAAAATTAAAAAAAAAATTCAACACCCATTTGTGATAAAATCCCTCCAGAAAGCAGACCTAGAGGGAACTTACCGCAACATATAAAAGGCCATATATGACAAGCCCACATCCAACATTGTTCTCAATGGTGAAAAACTGAAACCATTTCCACTAAGATCAGGAATAAGGCAAGGTTGCCTATTCTCACCACTATTATTCAACATACTTTTGGAATTTTTAGCCACAGCAATCAGAGAAGAAAAAGAAATAACAGGAATCCAAATCAGAAAAGAAGAAGTAAAACTGTAACTGCAGATGAGATGATACTATACATAGAGAATTCTAGATGCCACCAGGAAACTACCAGAGCTAATCAATGAATTTGGTAAAGTAGCACGATACAAAATTCATGCCAAGAAATCTCTTGCATTCCTATACACTAATGATGAAAAGTCTGAAAGAGAATTTAAGGAAACACTCCCATTTACCACTGCAACAAAAAGAATAAAATACCTAGGAATAAACCTACCTAGGGAGACAAAACACCTGTATGCAGAAATTTATAAGACACTGATGAAAGAAATTAAAGGTGATACAAACAGATGGAGAGATATACCATATTCTTGGATTGGAAGAATCAACATTGTGAAGGTGACTCTACTACCCAAAGCAATCTACAGATTCAATGCAATCCCTATCAAACTACCAATGGCATTTTTCACAGGGCTAGAACAGAAAATTTCACAATTTGTATGGAAACACAAAAGACCCCGAATAGCCAAAGCAATCTTGAAAATGAAAACGGAGCTGGAGGAATCAGGCTCTCTGACTTCAGACTATACTACAAAGCTACAGTAATCCAGACAGTATGGTACTGGCACAAAAACAGAAATATAGATCAATGGAACAGGATAGATAGCGCTGAGATAAACCCATGCACATATGGTCACCTTATCTTTGATAAAGGAGGCAAGAGTATATGATGGAGAAAAGACAGCCTCTTCAATAAGTGGTGCTGGGATAATTGGACCCCTACATGTAAAAGAATGAAATTAGAACACCATACACAAAAATAAACCCAAAACGGATTAAACACCTAAATATAAGGCCAGACACTCTAAAACTCTTATAGGAAAACATAGGCAGAACACTCTATGACATAAATCACAACAAGATCCCTTTTGACCTACCTCCTAGAGAAATGGAAATAAGAACTAAAATAAACAAATGGGACCTAATTAAACTTAAAAGCTTTTTCACAGCAAAGGAAACCATAAACAAGACAAAAAGACAACCTCGGAATGGGAGAAAATATTTGCAAATTAAGCAACTGACAAAGGATTAATCTCCAGAATATACAAGCAGCTCATGCAGCTCAATATCAAAAAAACAAGCAACCCAATCCAAAAAGGGGCAGAAAACCTAAATAGACATTTCTCCAAAGAAGATATACAGATTGCCTACAAACACATGAAAGAATGCTCAACATCACTAATCATTAGAGAAATGCAAATCAAAACTACAATGAGGTATTTCCTCACACCAGTCAGAATGGCCATCATCAAAAAATCTACAAACAATACATGCTGGAGAGGGTGTGGAGAAAAGGAAACCCTCTTGTACACTTGGTGGGAATGTAAATTGATACAGCCACTATGGAGAACAATATGGAGGTTCCTTAAAAACCTAAAAATAGAACTACCATATGACCCAGCAATCCCACTACTGGCCATATACCCTGAGAAAATCATAACTCAAAAAGAGTCATGTACCACAATGTTCATTGCAGCTCTATTTACAATAGCCAGAACATGGAAGCAACCTAAGTGCCCATGTACAGATGAATGGATAAAGAAGATGTGGCACATATATACAATGGAATATTACTCAGCCATAAAAAGAAAAAAAATTGAGTTATTTGTAGTGAGGTGGATGGAGCTGGAGTCTCTCATACAGAGTGAATTAAGTCAGAAAGAGAAAAGCAAATACCGTATGGTAACACATTTATATGGAATCTAAAAAAAAAAGTTCTGAAGGACCTACGGGCAGGACAGGAATAAAGACGCAGATGTAGATAATGGACTTGAGGACACGGTGAGGGGGAAGGGTAAGCTGCGACTAAGTGAGAGAGTGACATTGACATATATACACTACCAAATGTAAAATAGATAGCTAGTGGGAAGCAGCCACATAGCACAGGGAGATCAGCTCGGTGCTTTCTGACCATCTAGAGGGGTGGGATAGGGTGCGTGGGAGGGAGATGCAAGAAGGAGGGGATATGTGGATATATGTATACATATAGCTGATTCACTGTTATACAGCAGAAACTAACAATACATTGTAAAGCAATTATACTCCAATAAAGATTTTTTTTAAAAAGTGTATAAATTCACATTGTCTTCAGAAAATAGAGGTTTTAAACATAAAAATTTAAATTTTAAGGGTATAATTTACAATTTTATGAAGGATTTAGAATAAATCATGGCCAATAAACCTGATTAACATAGACACAAATAATCCTCAACAAAACACTAACAAACTGCATTCAGCAATACATTAAATGGACCATACATCATGATCAACTGGAATTTATCCCAGTTATGCAAGGATGGTTCAACATCTGCAAAATAATCAATGTGATATACCACATTAACAAAATGTAGGATAAAAGTTGTATGATCATCTCAATAGATGTGGTAAAAGCATTTGACCAAATTCAGCATCCATTTATAATAAAAACTCTGAGTAATGTGGGTAGTGAAGGAACATACCTCAATATAATAAAGGCCATATATATATCAGCTGAAAGCTTTTCCTGTAAGATCAGTAACAATACAAGGTGCCCACTCCTGCCTCTTTTATTCAACATAGAATTGGAATACCTAACCACAGAAATCAGAGAAGAAAAAGAAATAAAATCAGCCAAATTCAAAAGGAAAAAGTAGGGCTTCCCTGGTGGCGCAGTGGTTGAGAGTCTGGCTGCCGGTGCAGGGGACACGGGTTCGAGCCCTGGTCTGGGAGGATCCCACGTGCCGCGGAGCAACTGGGCCCGTGAGCCACAATTGCTGAGCCTGCGCGTCTGGAGCCTGTGCTCCGCAACGGGAGAGGCCGCGATGGTGAGAGGCCCGCGCACCGCGATGAAGGGTGGCCTCCGCTTGCCGCAGCTAGAGAAAGCCCTCGCACAGAAACGAGGACCCAACACAGCCATAAGTAAATAGATAAATAAAATAAATAAACCCAAAGTTTAAAAAAAAAAAAAAAAAGTAAGCTGAAATATTAAAAAAAAAAAAAAAAGAAGGAAAAAGTAAAACTGTCACTATTTGCTGGTGACATGATATTATATGTAGAAAACCTTAAAGATTTTACCAGAGATCTTATAGAGCTAATAAACAAATTCAGTAATGTTACAGGATACAAAATCAATATACAAATATCTGTTGCATCTCTTAACTAACAACAAACTATCAGAAAGTGAAATTAAGAAAACAGTCTCATTTACAGTAACATCAAAAAGAAAAGTACCTGTGTTTAACTAAGGAGTTGGAAGACCTGTACACTGAAAATTATCTCATTAATGACATAAATTGAAGAAGATGAATAAATGGAAAGATATTTCATGTTCATGGATTGGAAGGATTAACATTGTTAACATATTCTCAAAGCAATCTACAGATTCAGTGCAATCCCCATCAAAATTCCAATGGCATTTTTCACAGAAGTAGAACAAACAATCCTAAAAATTTCATATGAAGCCACAAAAGCAATCTTAAAAAGAACAAAGCTGGCGACACCATGCTCCGTGGTTTCAAACTATATTATAATGCTCTAGAAATCTTTTTTGGTTTTTAGCTCATTTTATTCAATTTAATCACTTCTGAATTGTGTAGAAGCGTTTTACATCTTTAGTCACATTTCTAAGAAACAAAGTGATGGAAGAGATGTTTTAAAAGCTACAGGTGCTGGAGAGCAAGGGCTAAGTATAGGCTTGACAAGTAGACAAAGCCTCCCGGGTTTACTCAGAAGTTCAGAGAGGAAAGTGTTCTCTGCACACACCTATGCAGTGTTGGCATAAAAACATAGATCAATGGAACAGAATAGAGAGCCCAGAAATAAACCCACATATATAAAGTCAATTAATTTACAACAAAGGAGGCAAGAATATACAATGGGGAAAGGAGTCTCTTCAATAAACTGTGTTGGGAAAACTGAACAGCTACATTCAAAAGAATGAAACTGGATTGCTATCTTACACCATACACAAAAATTAACTCCAAGTAGCTTCAAGACTTGAACATAAGACCTGAAATCATAAAACTCCTAGAAGAAAACATAAGCAGAAACTCGTTGATATACATCTTCACAATTATATTTTTTGGATTTCACACCAAAAGCAAAAGCAACAAAATAAAAAATAAACAAGTGAACTACATCAAACTAAAAATGCTTCTGTACAGCAAAGGAAACCATCAACAAAATGAAAGGGCAACCTACTGAACTGCAGAAAATAATTGCAAATAATATATTTGATAAGTAGTTAATATCCAAAATATGTGAAGAACTGATACAACTCAGTAGTAAAAAATCAAACAATTTTATTAAAAATGGGCATAGGATCTAGATGGACATTTTCCAAAGAAGGCATATAGATCACCAACAGGTGCATGAAAAGATACTCAACATTACTAATCATCAGGGAAATACAAATCAAAATCCCATTGTTATATCATCTCATACTATTGAGGTTCCTCAAAATATCAAAAATAGAACTACCATACAATTCAGCAATTCCACTTCTGGGTATTTATCCAAAGGAAATAAAAACACTAACTTGAAAAGATATCTGCCCCCCTATATTCATTGCAACATTATTCACTAGCCTAGATATGGAAACAATCTAAGTGTCCATTGATGGATGAATGTATAAAGAAAATGTGATAGATAGATGATAGATAGATAGATAGATGATAGATAGATAGATAGATAGATGATAGATAGATGATAGATAATAGAATTGTTCAGCCATAAAAAAGAATGAAATCTTGCCATTTGCAACAACATGGATGGACATGGACCTTGAGGGCATTTTGCTTAGTGAAATAAGTCAGATAGAGAAAGACAAATACCGTATGATATCACTTATGTGGAATCTTAAAAAACAAAAGACAAGCTCATACATGCATAAAACAGATTGGTGAGGCCAGAGGAAGGGGCTGGGGGTTTGGCATATCACGTGAAAGGAGTCAAAAGTTATAAACTTCCAGTTATAAAATAAGTCATGGGGATGTAATGTACAGCATGGTGACTATAGTTAACATTAATAATACTGTATTGCATATTTGAAAGTTGCTAAGAGAGTATAAAAAGTTCTTATCACAAGAAAAATATTTATACATATATATGGTGCCGGATATTTACAAGACTTATTGTGGTGATCATCGTGCAGTATTTACATATATCAAGTCATTCTGAGTACACCTAAAGCTAAGGCAACACTATATCTCAATTTTAAGAAAAAGCCCATATTTTACAACATAGCATCTAAATTATCTTTGTAAAGAAAACCAAAAATTGCCATATTAAATTTTTTTAATATTCTGTAAACATATTATAACCTTTAACCAATGAAACATAATTAATCCTATATGCAGTAGCATAATTTGAGAAAAAAAATGTTTTCAAAAAATAGTGTGGGAGGGGTAATTAAGAATTGCCTTTGAGGTAAAATATAAAGTACGGTTGACCCTTCACAACACAGTGATTAGAGGCTCAGTCGAAAATCCACATATAATTTTATAATTTTACATTTGCTCCCCCGCCTCCACTGCCAATCCATGGTTCTGCCTTTTCAGATTCAACTAACCATGGATCCAGCAGTACTGTAGTACTTATCTATCTACTGAAAAAAGTCCATGTGTTAGTGGACCGCATAGTTCAAGCTCATGTTGTGCAAAGATCAACTGTATATGGAAATCTTTTTGATTATATGTTATCCTTTTCATGATAGGAACATGGGCAGTTAGAAATTCAGTGTTACAGAATGGCTTAATTTTATGTTCTTTGTGTGGATTGTTTCACTTCCAGGCTTTGAAGTCGTCTCTGACCCTTTAAATTCTGTATTATTTTAATAGCTGAAGTTACTCTAATGCATGGGAGGTATGCCTCTCTTTTTTAAAGTTTAGAACAGCGCTTCTCTAATATGTACATTAATCACATGGCATCTTGTTAAAATGCAGATTCTGGTTCATTAGGTCTGGTGCAGAGCCTGATATCTTGCATCTCTAATGATATCCCAAGTAATGATGCTGCTGGGCCTGGACTATGCAGATTCTGATTCATTAGGTCTGGCGCAGAGCCTGATATCGTGCATCTCTAATGGTCTCCCAAGTAATGATGCTGCTGGGCCTGGGCTGTGCTCTACCAAGGAGTAGACTATTACTGATGTGCCCATATTCTTGAAATTTGAAGAAACACCATCAATCTTATTGACAAATTTTTATCCTCTTTAAGATAATTGGATTTTTAAAAGACTTCTCATCTATATGTATGCTTAAAAAAAAAAAGGATGTGGGGTAATACAAAGCTTTAAAAAAAGTAAAGATTTTTATTATATTCTTTACACTGTTTAATGTTCATAATCTTTCCCCATATCCCAAATTGGCTATCGTTGCCTTAGAAACTCCTTTATAAGACTGTAAAATGTACACAATTACTTCTCTATTTCTAGGGGTAACTGTGGAAGCAGGATACTGAGCAAAGATAATCCAAAATTGCTGTTAAAAATGGATAGAAAATGGATTTGATGTAATTTTGTATTTAGGATGATTTGGGAACACAGTTACCCTACTGCAGCCTCCATCCCAAAGTACAGAAGTACTGTAGTAGTCACTTTTTAAGATCACTAAACATCATTTAAAATACTTGATTAAAAAAGGCCAACAAGGTTAATGTAGTCTGCTACAGTTTTCTGTTTCTTAGCTCTCAACTAAGAATAGAATAGGATCCCAATTGGTCTGATGGGCTCCATCTACATCTTCCTTCCTTTTCTTTCTTTCTTTCTTTCTTCCTTCCTTCCTTCCTTCCTTCCTTCCTTCCTTCCTTCCTTCCTTCCTTCCTTCCTTCCTTCCTTCCTTCCTTTCTTTCTTTCTTTCTTTCTTTCTTTTTCTTTCTTCTGCGTTGGGTCTTCGTTGCTGTGCGCGGGCTTTCTCTAGTTGCGGCAAGCCAAATCTCCTTTCTGAACGAATTCTTCTACCATACTTTCCAGACTTGGAATCCACAGCCTTTGCCCTCTCCTTTGCTACTGCTCAAACCTGTTTTGCATGTCTGGACTGTGTGGTTTCAAAAAAACAAGTGTTTTCACTTATTTGTAGTAATTTTCTTTTCATAAATGCATGATTTTCTTTACTCCAGTTAAATTATTGCTGGATAAGTGAGAGTTTGCTAAGTTTGCTAGAATAATTTCCATAATTTATATACTTATTACCCGTGACAAAATATAGATTTTTATTTTCTTCCATAAAGGATATTTACTACTATTTGGTATAACTTAAGCCTATTTTTAATGTTATATTAATAATGATTGATCCAGAAACTTTGTAATTTTTAAGCTGTCTGTTTAAATGAATGTTACAGAAGCTTTTTGGATTTACTGTAGATAGTTACCAGTTAGGTGCTGAAGAGTGTAATGATGGGGGGAAAAATGAAACATCACATTAATTTGAACTTTTTTCTACCTGGCTTTCAAATTCTTGAGCATTCAAAGAATTATTCAGAAACATTTTACATAGTAACTAATAAATCAGAAAGATTATTTGATTCATTGAGAGAGCACATTTACAAAATTTAGATCCATCCCAGAAAAATAGGAGGTCACCTAATAAGTTTTACAGAGATCTTCCCTCAGGTGAAAACAGCTGTGCTATGGAAAGAAACTGTCCTCAATGCAAAAGTTAAGATATATCCAAAAATGTATGACTTGTTATAAAATCGATTTCTTAGACAATATTACATGGAATCAATACATGTTCTGCATATTGCCTCAAATTCTAGGGTGCTAGAGGCCAGGACCACTTTTTCTCATACAATCTCATTTTGTGAAAAAGAGTTTACATTATTCACTTGAGGCTAAGTCCTTTCAGGGTTAAACAGATTGCACATAAATATAGAATCTGCTTATCTGCTGGATGATCTATAAGACCTCAAAGGTAAAGTAGTTTCTTGCACCAAATTCTTGTTTCAAGTTCCTAATGAGAATCAGGAGAGCCATAATTTATGAACCTAATTGTCAGCTTACTTCCCTTATCCTCTATCATTGATTTTATCCCATTTTTATGCCACTCTTGCTTCCTTTTGGTTTGACGTCACTATTTTATTCAGCCCTTTTCCCTTCCTCTGTTCAGCAAATACCTAACTGGTGAGAGCCACAGACAAGTAAATTTTATTTCTTTCTTAGAAGAGATGAGAGAAAGGTTTGCTTTTATCGTTAAAATGTATCTGCTTTCTGTTACGTTTCTTTTCAGAGATGTCCTTTCTTCTGAAAAATATTCAATGAATATTTAGATATCAATAACCTGAACTAAGATAAGTGGGCAGTAGACATCCAAGAGGACACTAGGATTCTTGTTCTCTGTGTTAGATTATTGAGGTTTTCTCATACCTTCCCTGTTTTAATGTAAAATAATGTGCATTGACAGGCTCTTGCTTTGACATAGGTGCCAACAATGTAATGTCCCCCTTATCCTTTTATCAGACTATCTAGCTTCTCTACCTTATAACAGCTGTGAATCCGAAGCTGGGGGAATTTTTTAGCCCAGTGGGAAATAATCACAGAATCTGTTCATTTTAAGTGCAGAGAGGAAAATTATTCTTTGACAGAAGACAAAATACATTTTACTTAATTTTTTAAAGAAATTCAATTTCAACTTGTAAATATTAATTCTGTAAAGGCATTTATCTCTTCCCTTGACCAGGATATTTTTGGCATATGAAAGAGAAACCAACAAAAAATATACTCAGATTTTGAAAAATTATGAAATTTATTGTCTTAAGCCATTTAACCTGCTCAACCTTCTGTCTTTGAATGAAATGAATTGGAAGTTCCTCTTTTTGACTGAAGTATTCTTTTTTTTCTTGACTCATTTTTTCTTATACAGCAGGTTCTTATTATTTGTCTATTTTATACATATTACTGTACAAAGGTCAATCCCAATCTACCGATTCATCCCACCAGCACCACAGCCCCCCACACTTTCACCCCTTGGTGTCCATACTTTTGTTCTCTACATCTGTGTCTCTATTTCTGTCTTGCAAACTGGTTCATCAGTACCATTTTCCTAGATTCCACATATATGCGTTAATACACGATATTTGTTTTCCTCTTTCTGACTTACTTCACTCTGTAAGACATTCTGTAGGTCCATCCATGTTTCTACAAATGACCCAATTTCATTCTTTTTTATGGCTGAGTAATATTCCATTGTATATATGTACCACAACTTCTTTATCCACTCGTCTGTCAATGGGCATTTAGGTTGCTTCCATGACGTGGCTATTGTAAATAGCATTGCAGAGACAATTGGGGTGCGTGTGTCTTTCTGAATTATGGTTTTATCTGGGTATATGCCCAGTAGTGGGATTGCTGGGTCATATGGTAATTCTATTTTTAGGTTTTTTAAGGAACCTCCATACTGTTCTCCAGAGTGACTGTATCAATTTACATTCCCAACAACTGTGCAAGAGGGTTCCCTTTTCTCCACACCCTCTCCAGCAGTTGTTGTTTGTGGATTTTCTGATGATGCCCATTCTAACAGGTGTGAGGTGATACCTCATTGTAGTTTTGATTTGCATTTCCCTAATAATTAGTGATGTTGAGCAGCTTTTCATGTGCTTCTTGGCCTTCTGTGTGTCTTCTTTGGAGAAATGTCTATTTAGGTCTTCTGCCCATTTTTGGACTGAGTTGTTTGTTTTTTTAATATTGAGCTGCATGAGCTGTTTATATATTTTGGAGATTAATCCTTTGTTCGTTGATTCGTTTGCAAATATTTTCTCCCATTCTGAGGGTTGTCTTTTCGTCTTGTGTATGGTTTCCTTTGCTGTGCAAAAGCTTTTAAGTTTCATTAGGTCCCATTTGTTTGTTTTTATTTCCATTACTGTAGGAGGTGGGACAAAAAAGATGTGGCTGTGATTTATGTTAAAGAGTGTTCTTCCTATCTTTTCCTCTAAGACTTTTATAGTGTCTGGTCTTACATTTAGGTCTCTAATCCATTTTGAGTTTATTTTTGTGTATGGTGTTAGGGAGTGTTCTAATTTCATTCTTTTACATGTAGCTATCCAGTTTTCCCAGCACCACTTATTGAAGAGACTGTCTTTTCTCCATTGTATATCCTTGCCTCCTTTGTCATAGATTAGTTGACCATAGGTGTGTGGGTTTATCTCTGGGCTTTCTATCTTGTTCCATTGATCTATATTTCTGTTTTTGTACCAGTACCATATTGTCTTGATTACTGTAGCTTTGTAGTATAGTCTGAAGTCAGGGAGTCTGATTCCTCCAGCTCCGCTTTTTTCCCTCAAGACCGCTTTGGCTATTTGGGGTCTTTTGTGTCTCCATACAAATTTTAATATTTTTTGTTCTAGTTCTGTAAAAAATGCTATTGGTAATTTGATAGGGTTTGCATTGAATCTGTGGATTGCTTTGGGTAGTATAGTCATTTTCACAATGTTGATTCTTCCAATCCAAGAACATGGTATATCTCTCCATCTGTTGGTATCATCTTTAATTTCTTTCATCAGTGTCTTATAGTTTTCTGCATACAGGTCTTTTGTCTCCCGAGGTAGGTTTATTCCTAGGTATTTTATTCTTTTTGTTCCAATGGTAAATGAGAGTGTTTCCTTAATTTCTGTTTCAGATTTTTCATCATTAGTATATAGGAATGCAAGAGATTTCTGTGCATTAATTTTGTATCCTGCAACTTTACCAAATTCATTGATTAACTCTAGTAGTTTTCTGGTGGCATCTTTAGGATTCTCTATGTATAGTATCATGTCATCTGCAAAGAGTGACAGTTTTACTTCTTCTTTTCCAATTTGTATTCCTTTTATTTCTTTTTCTTCTCTGATTGCCATGTCTAGGACTTCCAAAACTATGTTGAATAATAGTGCAGAGAGTGGGCATCCTTGTCTTGTTGCTGGTCTTAGGGGAAATGCTTTCAGTTTTTCACCATTGAGAATGATGTTTGCTGTGGGTTTCTCATACATGGCCTTTATTATGTTGAAGTAGGTTCCCTCTATGCCCACTTCCTGGAGAGTTTTTATCATAAATTGGTGTTGAATTTTGTCAAAACCTTTTTCTGCATCTATTGAGATGATCATATGGTTTTTATTCTTCAATTTCTTAATGTGGTGTATCACATTGATTGATTTGAGTATATTGAAGAATCCTTGCATCCCTGGGATAAATCCCACTTGATCATGGTGTATGATCCTTTAATGTGTTGTTGGATTCTGTTTGCTAGTATTTTGTTGGGGATTTTTGCATCTATATTCATCAGTGATATTGGTCTGTAATTTTCTTTTTTTGTAGGGTCTTTATCTGGTTTTGGTATCATGTGATGGTGGCCTCATAGAATGAGTTTGGGAGTGTTCCTTCCTCTGCAATTTTCTGGAAGAGTTTGAGAAGGATGGGTGTTAGCTCATCTCTAAATGTTTGATAGAATTCCCCTGTGAAGCCGTCTAGTCCTGGACTTTTTTTTTGTTGGAAGGTTTTTAATCACATTTTCAATTTCATTACTTGTGATTGGTCTGTTCATATTTTCTATTTCTTCCTGGTTCAGGCTTGGGAGGTTATACCTTTCTACAAATTTGTGCATTTCTTCCAGGTTGTCCATTTTATTGGCATAGAGTTGTTTGTAGTAGTCTCTTAGGATGCTTTGTATTTCTGGGGTGTCTGTTGTAATTTCACTTTTTTCATTTCTAATTTTATTGATTTGAGTCCTCTCCCTCTTTTTCTTGATGTGTCTGGCGAATGGTTTATCAATTTTGTTTATCTTCTCAAAGAACCAGCTTTTCGTTTTCTTGATCTTTGCTATTGTTTTCTTTGTTTCTGTTTCATTTATTTCTGCTCTGATCTTTATGATTTCTTTTCTTCTGCTAACTTTGGCTTTTGTTTGTTCTTCTTTCTCTAGTTCCTTTAGGTGTAAGGTTAGATTGTTTATTTGAGATTTTTCTTGTTTCTTGAGGTAGGTTTGTATAGCTGTTAACTTCCCTCTTTGAACTGCTTTTGCTGCAGCCCATAGGTTTTGGATCATCGTGTTTTCATTATCATTTGTCTCTAGGTATTTTTTATTTCCTCTTTGATTTCTTCAGTGATCTCTTGCATATTTAGTAACGTATTGTTTAGCCTCCATGTGTTGGAATTTTTTACCTTTTTTTCCCTGTAATTGATTTCTAATCTCATAGCTTTGTGGTCCGAAAAGGTGCTTGATATGATTTCAATTTTCTTAAATTTACTGAGGCCTGATATGTTACCCAAGACGTGATCTATCCTGGAGAATGTTCCCTGTGCACTTGAGAAGAAAGTGTAATCTGCTGTTTAGGATGGAATGTCCTAAAAATATCAATTTAATCTATCTGGTCTATTGTGTCATTTAAAGCTTCTATTTCCTTATTAATTTTCTGTTTGTATGAACTGTCCTTTGATATAAGTGAGCTGTTAAAGTCCCCCACTATTATTGTGTTACTGTCGATTTCCTCTTTTATAGCTATTAGCCGTTGCCTTATGTATTGAGGTGCTCCTATGTTGGGTGTATATATATTTATAATTGTAATATCTTCTTCTTGGATTGATCCCTTGATCATTACGTAGTGTCCTTCCTTGTCTCTTGTAACATTCTTTGTTTTAAACTCTATTTTATCTGATATGAGTATTCCTTCTCCAGCTTTCTTTTGATTTCCATTTGCACAGAATATCTTTTTCAATGCCCTCACTTTCAGTCTGTATGTGTCCCTAGGTCTGAAGTCGGTCTCTTGTAGACAACATATATATGGGTCTTGTTTTTGTATCCATTCAGCAAGCTTGTATCTTTTTTTGGAGCATTTAACCATTCACATTTAAGGTAATTATCAATATGTATGTTCATGTTACCATTTTCTTAATTGTTTGGGGTTTGTTTTTGTAGGTGCTTTTCTTGTCTTGTGTTTCCCACTTTGAGAAGTTCCTTTAGCATTTGTTGTAGAGCTGGTTTGGTGGTGCTGAATTCTCTTAGCTTTTGCTTATCTGTAAAGCTTTTGGTTTCTCTATCAAATGTGAATGAGGTCCTTGGTGGTGAGAGTAATCTTGGTTGTAGGTTCCTCCCTTTCATCACCTTAAATATATCATGCCACTCCCTTCTGGTTTGTAGAGTTTCTGCTGAGAAATCAGCTGTTAACCTTATGGGAGTTGCCTTGTATGTTGTCATTTTTCCCTTGCTGCTTTCAATAATCTTTCTTTGTCTTTAATTTTTGCCAGTTTGATTACTATGTGTCTCGGCGTGTTTCTCCTTGGGTTTATCCTGTATGGGACTCTCTGTGCTTCCTGGACTTGGGTGGCTATTTCCTTTCCCATGTTAGGGAAGTTTTCAACTATAATCTCTTCAAATATTTTCTCTGGTCCTTTCTGTCTCTCTTCTCCTTCTGGGACCCCTATTATGCGAATGTTGTTTCGTTTAATGTTGTCCCAGAGGTCTCTTAGGCTGTCTTCATTTCTTTTCATTCTTTTTTCTCTATTCTGTTTTGCAGCAGTGAATTCCACCATTCTGTCTTCCAGGTCACTTATCCATTCTTCTGCCTCAGTTATTCTGCTATTGATTCCTTCTAGTGTAGTTTTCATTTCAGTTATTGTATTGTTCATTTCTGTTTGTTTGTTCTTTAATTCTTCTAGGTCTCTGTTAAACATTTCTTGCATCTTCTCGATTTTTGCCTCCCTTATTTTTCCGAGGTCCTGGATCATCTTCACTATCATTATTCTGAATTCTTTTTCTGGAAGGTTTCCTATCTCCACTTCATTTAATTGTTTCTCTGGGAGTTTATCTTGTTCCTTAATCTGGTATATAGTCCTCTGCCTTTTCATTTTGTCTATCTTTCTGTGAATCTGGTTTTTGTTCCACAGACTGCAGGATTGTAGTTCTTCTTGCTTCTGCTGTCTGCCTCTGGTGGATGAGGCTATCTAAGAGGCTTGTGCAGTCTTTCTGATTGGAGGGACTGTTGGTGGGTAGAGCTGGGTGTTGCTCTGGTGGGCAGAGCTCAGTAAAACTTTAATCTGCTTTTCTGCTGATGGGTGAGGCTGAGTTTCCTCCCCGTTGGTTGTTTGACCTAGCACTGGAGGCTACAGGGTCTTTGGTGGGGCTAATGGTGGACTCCTGGAGGGCTCATGCCAAGTAGAACTTCCCAGAACTTCTGCTGCCAGTGTCCTTGTCCCTGCAGTGATCCACAGCCAACTCCCCTCTGCAGGAGACCCTCCAACACTAACATGTAGGTCTGTTTCAATCTCCTGTGGGGTCACTGCTCCTTCCCTCTGTGTCCTGATGCACACACTACTTTGTGTGTGCCCTTCTAGAGTGGAGTCTCTGTTTCCCCCAGTCCTGTCAAAGTCCTGCAATCAAATCCCACTAGCCTTCAAAGTTTGATTCTCTGGGAATTCCTCCTCCCATCGCCAGACCCCCAGGTTGAGAAGCCTGACGTGGGGCTCAGGACCTTCACTCCAGTGGGTGTACTTCTGTGGTATAATTGTTCTCCAGTTTGTGAGTCACCCTCCCAGCGGTTATGGGATTTGATTTTTTTGTGATTGTGCCCCTCCTACCATCTCATTGTGGGTCTCCTTTTTCTTTGGGTGTGGGATGTCTTTTTTGATGAGTTCCAGTGTCTTCCTGTTGATGATTGTTCAGCAGTTAGTTGTGATTCCAGTGCTCTCGCAAGAGGGAGTGCTGATTGAAGTATCCTTGATTTACAATGTTGTGTTAATTTCTGCTGTACAGTAAAGTGATTCAGTTATACAATTATGTATTATTTTTCATATTCTTTTCCATTATATGTTATTACAAGATATTGAATATAGTTCCCTGTACCAAAGATTTGGACATTGTTGTTTTTCTATTTTATGTATAGTTGTTTATATGTACTAATCTCAAACTCCTAATTTATCCCTCCCCCCATTTCCTCTTTGGTAACCATAAGTTTGTTTCCTGTCTGTGTGTCTGTTTCTGTACTGTACGTAAGTTCATTTGTACCATATTTTAGATACCACACTTAAGTGATATCATATGATATTTGTCTTTCTCTGTCTTACTTCACTTAGTGTGATTATCTCTAGGTCCATCCATGTTGTGGCAAATGGCATTATTTCATTCTTTTTTATGGCTGAGTAGTATTTCATTGTGTATATATATACCACATCTTCTTTATCCATTCATCTGTTGATGGACATTTAGGTTGCTTCCATGTCTTTGCTATTGTAAATAGTGCTGCTGTGAACATTGGGGTGCATATATCTTTTTGAATTAGAGTTTTTTCTGGTTATATGCCCAGGAGTGGCATTGCTGGGTCATATGGAAACTCTATTTTTAGTTTTTTAAGGAACCTCCATGCTGTTCTCCATAGTGGTTGCACCAATTTACATCCCCACCAACAGTGTAGGAGGGTTCCTTTTTCTTCACAACTCTCCAGCATTTATTATGTATAGATTTTTTGATGATGACCATTCTGACCAGTGTGAGGTGATACCTTATTGGAGTTTTGATTTGCATTTCTCTGATAATTAGCGATGTTGAGCATCTTTTCATGTGCCTATTGGCCATCTATATGTCTTCTTTGGGAAATGTCTATTTAGGTCTTCTGCCCATTTTTTGATTGCACTGTTTGTTTGTTATTGAGTTGTATGAGATGTTTGTATATATTGGAATTTAATCCCTTGTGAGTCACATCATTTGCAAATATCTTCTCCCATTCCATAGGTTGTCTTTTCATTTTGTTTATGGTTTCCTTTTCTTTTTTTTTTTTTAATGATTTTGCTTTTTTTTTTTTGTAAAGCTATTTAATTAATTAATTAATTAATTAATTTTATGGCTCTGTTGGGTCTTCGCCTCTGTGCGAGGGCTCCCTCCAGCCGCGGCAAGTGGGGGCCACTCTTCATCACGGTGCGCAGGCCTCTCACTCTCACGGCCTCTCCCGTTGTGGAGCACAGGCTCCAGACGCGCAGGCTCAGCAGCCGTGGCCCACGGGCCCAGTTACTCCGCAACATGTGGGATCCTCCCAGACCAGGGCCCGAACCCGTGTCCCCTGCATTGGCAGGCAGACTCTCAACCACTGCGCCACCAGGGAAGCCCTGGTTTCCTTTTCTGTGCAAAAGCTTATAACTTTGATTAGGTCCCATTTGTTTATTTTTGCTTTTATTCATATTGCCTTGGGAGACTGACCTAAGAAAACATTGGCACAATTTATGTCAGAGAACTTTTTCCCTATGTTCTCTGCTAGGAGTTTTATGGTGTAATGTTTTATATTTAAGCCTTTAAGCCATTTTGAGTTTATTTTTGTGTATGGTGTAAAGGAGTGTTCTAGCTTCATTGATTTACATGCGACTGTCCAGCTTTCCAAACACCCACCACTTGCCAAAGAGATTGTCTTTTCTTCATTGAATATTATTGCCTTCTTTGTCAAAGATTGACCATAGTGTGTGGTTTATTTCTGGGCTCTCTATTCTGTTCTGTTGATCCATATATCTGTTTTTGTGCCAATACATGCTGTTTGATTACTATAGCTTTGTAGTATTGTCTGAATTCTGGGAGGGTTATGCTTCCAGGTTTGTTCTTTTTCCTCAGGATTGCTTTGGAAATTCTGGGTATTTTATGGTTCCATATAAATTTTAGGATTATTTGTTCTAGTTCTGTGAAAAATATCATGGGTAATTTGATAAGTATCACATTAAATCTGTAGGTTGCTTTGGGTAGTATGGCCATTTTAACAATAGTGATTCTTCCATTTCAAGAGCATGGAGTATCTTTTCATTTCTTTAAATCATCATCAATTTCCCTTATCAATGTTTTATAGCTCTCAGCATATAAGTCTTTTACCTACTAGGTCAGATATATTTCTAATTATTTTATTCCTTTTGATGCAATTTTAAGAGGGATTTTTTTTTTACTTTCCCTTTCTGATATTTCATTGTTAGTGTAAAGAAATGCAACAGATTTTTGTATGTTAATCTTGTATCCTGTGACCTTGCTAAATTAGTTTATCAGTTCTAGTACTTTTTGTGTGGACTCTTTAGGGTTTTCTATATATATAGTCCCTGTTATCTACATATAATGACAGTTTTACCACTTCCTTTCCAATTAGGATACATTTTATTTTCCTGTATGATTGCTGTGGCTAGGACTTCCAATACTATATTGAATAGAAATAGTGAGAGTGGGCATCCTTGTAATGTTCCAGATTTTAGTGAGAAGGCTTTCAACTTTTCACCACTGAGTATTATGTTGGCTGTAGGTTTGTCATAAATAGCTTTTATTAAGTTGAGATATGTTCCCTCTATACCCACTTTGGTAAGAGTTTTTATCATGAATGGATGTTGAATTTTATCAAATGCTTTTTCTGCATCTAGTGAGATGATCATGTGGTTCTTTTCCACTTCTTTTGTTGATGTGGTGTGTTGCATTGAATGATTTGCGTATGTTGAACCATCCTTGTGTCCCTGGGGAGAATCCAACTTGGTCGTGGTGTATGATTTTTTATGTGTTGAATTTGGTTGCTAATACTGTGTTGAGAATTTTTGTATCTATATTCAAAAAGATATTGGCCTGTAATGTTCTTTTTTGGTAGTGTCTTTGTCTGGTTTTGGTATCAGGGTGATGGTGGCTTCATAGAAAGACTTTGGGAGTGTTCTGGATCTGTATAAGTTCTTTGTATGTTTGGTAGAATTCCCAAGTGAAACCATACAGTCCTGGACTTTTGTTTGCAGGGAGTTTTTAAATTACCAATTCTATTTCACTTCTAGCTATATGTCTGTTCAAATTATCTATTTCTTCTTCATTCAGTTTTGGTGGGCTATATGTTTCTAGAAACTTGTTCATTTCTTCTGGGTTGTCCAATTTGTCACATATAATTATTCTAGTATTCTCTTATGATTTTTTTTGTGTGTGTTTGGAAGTTCCTCTTTTGTGCCAGAAGGTGTGTCTGCAAACCTGGGAAGAGGAGATATGTTTCCCACCACTTATAATGTGAGGCACTACCCTAGGTTACAGTCACGAGTTTGGGAACAGATTCTACAAAGGCCAATAAGAAGGGCAGTTTCTTTGTAAAAGCAAAGTGGTGTCTTTGATCACAGGGCAAAGGGGAAGACAAACATAACAACTAGAATGGCAGTGTGGGCCTACCCAGCCCTAGGTATCTGCTTGGTTCTCTAAGAATTCCTTTGAGGATAAAGCCAACCAGAAAAGTAGTTTTCAGAAGGCCATGAGCTTCAAGTTTTCTGTAAATACTTGAAGTTAACTTAATGAATGCTGAAGGTAATATAACTATAATTAGTAATTCACTTCCACATTTTAATCATCTTCAAAGAGCTTCATTGTTATATCAAATGAATGTTTCTTTAAGTTTATATTAATGCTTATTTATCTTTCTCATATATTGGATTTCAATTTTTAATTCTATTTTTTAAAAAAAAAGATTCCATTACTACTAGAAAAAAAAAAAGTATTGCTTCAAGATAGAAAAATATAGTAGTCTTAGAAGATTCAGTGATAGGCCTAAATATTGAATCACTCTCCACAATATCCTTAAGGAAACTGCTATATAACAAGTATTGTGCTGTGACAGTGCTGGTTCATAGTGATGCCTCCCTCACCAAGAGAAATATGAAAGTCTGCAAAATTAACACAGTTAGCTCTTACATGGGGTAGGCACCCTGAAGTGTTTGCTGGGGCAGGCATACTGTAAATAACTGACTGGTCCCCATTTGGTTGTAGTCTGTCTATTGTAGTCAGTTTCCTAAGTAGGAACTGGAACTGCATTCTCTGGCTGTAGAGTCAGTAGCCCTGATTGGCTGCTGAGGAAGTCAAAAGTGGCTCATCCTATGTAAAATGAGCTTGAGTGCAAATTACACACCAGATTCAAAGACTTAGTGCAAAGGAATGTACAATCCATGAATATTGGGTTAAGTAAAAAATATTTAAAACTAATTTTCCTACTTCTTTTCCTTTTTTTAATGTAGCTTCTACAAAATTCAAAATTACCTGTGTGACTCGCATTATATTTCTATGGACAATGCTGGACTTGAGTAATAGATTTTAGAAAGCTGTCTGTTGTTACAAAAAAAAAGTGTGATGTGAGTTTCAGTTACTTAGGAGACTCTCTAACCAGAACACATGATTTTCTTGACAGTGAGGGGTAAATGAGGCATTACTGAACTTGAACGCCACTGGAATTGTTACCTTCTTAAAGGTTTAATCTCAG
This sequence comes from Balaenoptera physalus, assembly GCF_965194825.1. Taxonomy (NCBI): domain Eukaryota; kingdom Metazoa; phylum Chordata; class Mammalia; order Artiodactyla; family Balaenopteridae; genus Balaenoptera; species Balaenoptera physalus. Next base: position 36,982,982 of record NC_138882.1, read on the forward strand.
AGCCAGAATTAAAATTGTATTTTAGGGAAAACATGTACTTCTCTCTAGTCTTTCTCAATGGCCCTAAACTAAAATAAGGGAATATTTACTAAGTATATGAGACTACTCTATTTCTTGTTTTGGAGGGAATCAGAAATATAATACAGGGATAGAAAAAGGGTTCCTGGAGTGAGACTAATTGAACATTTGAAATTACTTTAAAAGAATCATTTATTTCCTAGTTCAGTGACTCTTACTGCTATAAATACATTTTTTTCACTGTCCATTTTGTAAATGTGCTTGTGGAGTTTAATTTCTGTACTTAATTATGTTCACCTCTGATACTATCTTTTTGTCTTTCCTTGTAGGAAAAAGGAAGTTGGTGCTGGACCCACCACTCACCAGAAAAGACCAACCAGTCCATCAGTGCAGAAGCACTAATTATTTTCCACAAACCCATGTGTTAGTTTATCTTTTGATTCTATTAATATGTTAAGATCTACAGTAAATATGGAAAACAGTATGCAGGTTCCTCAAAAAATTAAAAATAGTGCCACCATATGATTCAGCAATTCCACAATAGGTATATATCCAAAGGAAACAAAATTACCCTATGAAGAGATAACTGCACCTCCCTGTGTATTGCAGCATTATTTACAATAACCACGACATGGAAGGAACCTAAGTGTTCAGTGATGGATGAACGGATAAAGAAAATGTGAGATATATATAGGTATATATATATCCTGCCATTTGCAACAACACTTATGGAACTTGAGGACATTATGCTAAGTGAATAAGCCATACAGAAAGAGACAAATACTGAATGACCTCACTTATATATGGAATCCAAAAGTCCACACTCACAGAAAAAGAAATCAGGTTTCTGGTTGCCAGAGGCAGGGGGTGTGCATGATGGGGGAATTGGGTGAAGGGTGTCAAAAGGTACAAAATTCCAGATATAAGGTAAATGAATACTGGGATATAATGTACAGCATAGTGACAATAATTAGTAATGCTTTATTGTATACAGCTGACACTCTATCTGATGGTTCTGCATCAGCATCTATGGATACAGAGGGCCGCTTGTGCTATGCCATATAATATAAAGGACTTGAGCATTCAGATTTTTATTTTCAGGGGAAGGGGGTGGGAATCTGGAACCAATCCTCCTCGGATATCAAGGAAGACTGCATTGGCAAATTGCTAAGAGAGTAGGTCTTCAATTTTCTAATCATGAAGAAGAAGAGGAAAACTTTTGGTAACTATGAGAGGTGATGGATGTTAAGAAATTTATTGTGGTAATCATTTCACAATGTATACATTATCAAATCATGCTGTACACCTTAAACTTATACAGTGTTATACAGGCATACCTCAGTTTTCTTGTTCTTCACTTTGTTGCACTTTGCAGATATTGCATTTTTTACAGATTGAAGGTTTGTGGCAACCCTGCATCAGCAAGTTTATTGACACCATTTTCCCAGCAGCGTTTGTTCATTTCAGTCTCCTTGTCACATTTTGGTAATTCTTGCAATAATTCAAACTTTTAAAATTATTATTCTATGTGTACACTACTTCAGCCCTTAGTAAAAAGAAAAACACTGCGCATTTGGGATTTGAACAAGTTTGACTTCCCTAACAAGAATATTACCAGAAAATGTTCTCAGAGTAATAGGATAAAATTCTATTTTTAAAACTTATTTGTAACTTCCTGGTGATTTAGAGACACTATAAAGTTTGTCTGGCATTTGTTCTTCACCCCTTTTAATAACAATAAACCAGTCTAAGAAATCCAGAAGAATTCAGCATCAGTTGCATGCTTCTGTACAAAGTTAGAGGGCTCTAACACCCATAGCAGGAATGCCAGCTCAGGACAAAGTGAACACTGTGGGCTTGTAGTTTTCTTAAAAAGAATTCCATTCTTTAAGAGAATTAGAGTCCACCCTAAATTCTGGCTATAGGTGGTTTTCTCTCCCCACTTGAATAAAGAGATGTCTTACTTTAAACATGTCATCTGAATATAGGCAGCTTGTAGGGAATAAATTCATCAGATAACCTCAAGTTGCAACAGAATCTGAGTCTTTGTGGGCTCCTCACCTCATCTGCAAAGGGCAGAGTAAAAATGAAGCCCCGTATTTCAGAAAAGTAAACTTAACTCTCTGGATTTGCTGTAGGTCATGCAAAGGGACAGGAAGAAGAAAGAACTCAGTAGTTCTTGACGCTCAGGTGGGACAGATCCCAACCCTCTTCTCTGTCCTCACACCAGGCAGGGCCTCCTTCAAATGAGCCAGCAGCCAGAGAGGACGGACTGCCTCTCTAACTCAAATTAAATTTTTACAGGTTTGTTTCACACTTTTACAGTTAGTAGCACAAATTGGGCCAAAGAAATGTTGCCTTGAGAAGGATGTGAATGAGGAATTAAGTGTGGACCAGAGTAAATATTGTTTTACTCCCTAAGGACATGTTTATAAGTCCCTGTAAATGGTCCTTCCTTTTGTAATCCCTGTTGAGGAACTTTAGGTAGATAACTTTGAGCAGAAATAAACAGGAATTCTGAATTAAATATAGAGTTTAATTTTCACTATACCCATTTTCACATCCTTTTCAAGAATGTAGCACTTGCTTAGAAGCAAGGGATGACTATACTATTTATCTTTTAACCCTGATTGAGGAATTTTTCAAACAAAAGTTTTATGCTTACCAAAACAAATTGACTTTTATAGTTGTTTCTGCTTCAAATTAAGTGTTTCCAATTTAATATATGTATATGTGAGATTTATAGATCTGTGTAAGTATAAACTATGTTCTATTCATCAAATAATTTGTCAATCACCTACATATATGAGAAAACTGTTTCTCTAGGAAAATTTGTTTAAATGAGAGGGAAAAAGTATATTTGAATTTAAAGGTTTCTTAAAACTGCAAGAATGTATCCCCAGTGGAATAAGAGGTCTCATGTCTGATTTGTTCATTTTTTGAGAAATGGATCTTCAAATCTATTTTTAAAAAAATGTCCTTTTGGAGAAGTTATATTTGTGATGATGCATTTATTTCCAGTGTGTTTTAGCTCAAATCAAAGTATGCTTCAAATTGGGACCCACCTTCTGTAAGCATTCCCCTCCCACAATCACCACTCCTGCCCCTCACGTCTCAGAGCCTGAAGTATGTCCAGGCTCCTCCCCTCCCAGCCTGTCATGTGCCTCCCCTGCTCAAATGTGTTCAGTCCCAACACATTACCTACAGCATGAAGTTCAAATTTCTTTCATGGTACTTGAAGGCTTTGTACCATTAAATCCCAACTTTTCTTCCTAAGCCTTCTCTTTCTGCTACATTTCAGATAACTTGCTCTCAGTCAAACTAAACCAACTGACCCCTGCTCTCTGCTGCATTCCTAGTTCACTGTTACATGAAGCACCTCCAGTCCTGTCTGATTCTGGGCATCTTTCAAGGCCCAGCTCACAGAGCCCATTCCATGCAGCACTTCCTGATTTCTGCCCAACTCTCATAGCCCTTGTAATTACCTGGCTTTGAAGGAACCACATTTAAGTATCTATGTACATGTGTTTGGTAGAAGACATATCTTCCACATCACTTTAATGCATGGGTGTGACTGAGTAATTAAAAACCTAAGTGCCAACCATGAAAGCATAGCATGTTGTTTTTGTGTGTAACTAATAATAGAGTTTGTTTTTAATTCATGCAAAAAAATTATTGCTCTCTTTGAACTAAATCACATTGCTAAACCATGAGATCAGACCTCAGTGTTTCTGAACCATAGCTGTGTACTGGAATACCTTGGGGAGTTTTACTGATGCCTGGGTCCCACCACCCAGAGATTTGTCGTGTCCTTGACCTGGGGTGTGGCCTGGACATCATTATTCTTTAAAGCGTCCCAAATGATTCTAATATGTAGTTAAGTGTGAGAACACCTACATTAGTGGTTCTCAAGCCCCAGAATCCACTTCTACATATGAACTTATAAAGACATAAGGTAAATGCTTAGACTTACAGAATAAAATTGTGGTTTTATAATTCAGCTTATTAAAGAAATCAGAAAATATCTAAAACTTGAATTAAGGTCTTGTTGCCTGCCTAACCAAAGGAAGCTATCTGTGGTTTTAAAAACAAAACAAAACAAAACAAAAAAACAGAAGTAATCTTTCTAATATCCACAGTGGATGAAAATTAGTTTGACTATAATTAAAGAATGTATTTTATCAAATTTTGTCTTTAACTTGAGACTATAGTATATTTTTTAAATTGACATTAAATACACGAGGAGAGCTTTTAAGGTGAATAACAGAAGTCCTCTACAAGAATTCTGGAGATGGCTGGGGTAGGCAGTAATTTAAATTTAAATTGTTAAAAGAATATTCTAGTTTTAAGGGAAATAGTCAACTCTGGTATTCTAAAACTTAGTAATTCTTGACAATTAATATTGTAACCTAGAGTGAATAATTTTGCATACTAAAAATCTATATATTTGTACTCAAGAACAGGATTTAACATAGCCTATTGACTTTCAGAAACAATGCAAAATTGAGGAGGTGTACACAGATTTTTTTTTTTCCTAAGCTGCATTGCTTTCATCATTTCTGGGCTCATCCAGAAAAGGTTACCCTAGAATGAAGTGGTCAGCCTTTATAATCATAGCACTCCTGCCCTCCTGTGGACTGTTAGGGCATTTGACGAGTCCTTTCCTTAGTTGTCCAAACTTTGTCATTATTCAGATTTCAGTCATTGCTGATTCCCAGAAGCCATTTTTTTATTTTATTTTAATTAACTAGGTATTTTCTGCTTGCCTTCTAGGAAATTAACTTTTGAAAAAGGGCTAACCTCAGTGTGGTCAATAAACTATTTTTCCTTCCCTCTGGCTTGTAAACCTGCAGAAAGTGACCAAATTTCCTTAAGTATGGATCACATTGAGAAAGTTACCCACGCTGATTCATGACTTGCTAGCCCAAAAAAACCTGTTTGGGGTAGTAAAACTCATATTAGCTGGGCAGCCACTTAGGTTTAAAACATGCACCACCCTTGCACAACTTTTTAAAAATTGAAATATTGCATGTCACAGTGGCAAGTCTTATGTGGAACTATCAGAAAAAAACAGGACATCTGGCATGCATCCTTGTGCTTAGGGTTTGTGGCTTCATTGAGAATTCTGCAGACTACTAACATTTAGATGAGCACAATTCATGGTGTTCAGGAAAATGATCAGTCTCTGATCATCCACTGCCACCTAAAAAGGGTCCAAAGGAAAATACTTTGCATCTGTATTTGATGAGAATTCAATTATTGGAGAATCCTTGGGTAGTATTCCATAGAACCATGCTTCTCAAATATTTGTGTGCAGGTGAATCACATGATGATCTCGTTAAAGTGCAGATTCTAAATCAATAGGTCTCAGGTGGGGTCCAAGGATCTGCATTTGTACTGCTGTTTGTGGAGGATGTATAACGGCCTCCAGAGATATCTGAGTCCTAATACCTGCAAACCGTGAATGTTGTCTTATAAGTAAAAGATGTTTGAAGATGAGATCTTGGATGGGGAGTTTATCACCCCCCCCCACCAGGTGGGGCCCTGAATGTAAGCACATTTAATCCTCACAAGAAGAAGGCAGAGGAAGACTTGACCACAGCAGAAGGAAGGCAATATGACCACTGATGCAACATGCTATGGTGTTGGTTTTGAGGATGTAGGAAGGGGCTGCAGGCCAAAGAAGGCAGCTCTGGAAGCTGGAAAAAACAAAGAAACTGATTCTCTGCCAGTACATCTGGAGGTAGCGTGGCCCTGCCTGTAATTTGATTTCAGAATCTGACCTCCAAAACTAAAAGAATACAGGTGTGTTGTTTTAGACAGTTATTGTGTGAAGGTTTCTGTCCCACCAAAATTCCTATTAAAATACTACCCCAGAGGTTATAGTATTAGCAGGTGGGGCCACTGGGAAGTGATTAGGTCCTGAGGGTGGAGGCTTCATGAATGGGATTAGTGTCCTTATTAAAAGAGACCCAATAAAATTTCCTCAACCCCCTGCCACAGGAAGTTACAACTAGAGGGCACTGTCTGCAAAACAGAAAGCTAGCTCTTCCCGACACCGAATCTGCCAGTGCCTTGATCTTGGTCTTCCCAGCCTCCAAACTGTAAGAAATAAATCTGCCCTGTTGTAGTATTTGTTATAACAGCCCAAAGCCACTAAGACAAACACCAAGTTTGCTGTAATTTGTGAAAGCAGCCACAGAAAAACTAATACAGAGGAGCTCTCAACCCTGACTGCACAGTAGAATCACCTGGGAAATATTCAAACAAAATAAACACACATCTAGACCCCATTCCTACAACAGTATAACCAGAACCTGTAGGTATGGGTCCTGAAAATCACTGTTCTAATGGCACCTTGGGTGAATGTAATCAGAAGGTAGGTGGAGCAGTAGTATCACATTAGAATAAACACAAAACATAGCTTTCCTTGTGTTCAAGGAAAACTCTTAAAACTGCCCCCATATGTGGACACACTAGTCTGCTAGGTACTCCCATGAAACTCTACACAAGATTCTCAAAATGCAGGGCTGAGTCAATGTCTTACATGAAAACTTACCAGGTTTGAGATTAACACATTGTTTACCCTAAGCTAGTAAAAGACTTGACTTGTCTCATAGTTATTAAAATTCACCAGCACTTAGTTCCACAGATGGGAATTCTTTGCTGGTACAGCTTGCATGGGGCTAGAGGTGCCTTCAGTCCAACTCGCTCTCCACTAACACGCTTAGAGTAAATGTGTGGCAAAACTCAGGGAAGCAGGACCCATGTCTGACAAAGCATTTTCTATCTGTGCTGAAAGTATGACCACAAAAACCTGACTCAGGATGTCTCCAAAAGAAACATTCTGCTTAGCTCGGATTAAAGTTTTACTGAGCTCTGCCCAGCAGAGCAACAACCAGCACTACTCACCACCAGTCCCTCCCATCAGGAAACTAGCACAAGCCTCTTAGACAGCCTCATCCACCAGAGGGCAGACAGCAGAAGCAAGAAGAACTACAACCCTGCAGCCTGTGGAACAAAAACCACATTCACAGAAAGATAGACAAGATGAAAAGGCAGAGAGCTATGTACCAGATGAAAGAACAAGATAAAACCCTAGAAACACAACTAAATGAAGTAGAGCTAGGCAACGTTCCAGAAAAATAATTCAGAATACTAATAGTGAACATGATCCAGGACCTTGGAAAAAGGATGGAGGCAAAGATCTAGAAGATGCAAGAAGTGTTTAACAGAGATCTAGAAGAACTGAAGAACAAACAGAGGTGAACAATACAAAAATTGAAATGAAAAATATACTAGAAAGAATCAATAGGAGAATAACTGAGGCAGAAGAACAAATAAGTGACCTGGAAGACAGAATGGTGGAATTCACTGCTGCGGAACAGAATAAAGAAAAAAGAATGAAAAAAAATGAAGACAGCATAAGAGACCTCTGGGACAACATTAAATGCAACAACATTCACATTATAGGGGTCCCAGAAGGAGAAGAGAGAGAGAAAGGACCAGAGAAAATATTTGAAAAGATTATAGTCGAAAACTTCCCTAACATGGGAAAGGAAATAGCCACCCAAGTCCAGGAAGCACAGAGAGCCCAATACAGGATAAACCCAAGGAGAAACACACTGAGACACAGTATAATCAAATTGGCAAAAATTAAAGACAAAGAAAAATTATTTAAAGCAGCAAGGGAAAAATGACAAATAACATACAAGGGAACTCCCATAAGGATAACAACTGATTTCTCAGCAGAAACTCTACAAGCCAGAAGGGAGTGGCATAACATATTTGATGTGATGAAAGGGAAGAACCTACAACCAAGATTATTCTACCCGGCAAGGATCTCATTCAGATTAGAGGGAGAAATCAAAAGTTTTACAGACAAGCAAAAGCTAAGAGAATTCAGCACCACCAAACCAACTCTACAACAAATGCTAAAGGAACTTCTCTAAGTGGAAACACAAGAGAAGAAAAGGACCTACAAAAATAAACCCAAAACAATTGAGAAAATGGTAATAGGAACTTACATATCGATAATAACCTTAAACGTGAATGGATTAAATGCTCCAACCAAAAGACACAGGCTCACTGAATAGATACAAAAGCAAGACCCATATATAGGCTGTCTACAAGAGACCCACTTCAGACCTAGGGACACATACAAACTGAAAGTGAGGGGATGGAAAAAGATATTCCATGCAAATGGGAATCAAAAGAAAGCTGGAGTAGCAATGCTCATATCAGATAAAATAGACTTTAAAATAAAGAATGTTACAAGAGACAAGGAAGGACACTACATGATGATCAACAGATCAATCCAAGAAGAAGAAATAACAATTATAAATATATATACACCCAACATAGGAGCACCTCAATACATAAGGCAACTGCTAACAGCTCTAAAAGAGGAAATCAACAGTAACACAATAATAGTGGGGGAATTTAACACCTCATTTACACCAATGGACAGATCATCCAAACAGAAAATAAATAAGGAAACACAAGCTTTAAATGACACAATAGACCAGATAGATTTATTTGATATTTATAGGACAATCCATCCAAAAACAGCAGATTACACTTTCTTCTCAAGTGTGCATGGAATATTCTCCTGGAAAGATCATATCTTGGGTCACAAATCAAGCCTCAGTAAATTTAAGAAAATTGAAATCATATTAAGCATCTTTTCTGACCACAATGCTATCAGATTAGAAATCAATTACAGGGAAAAAAACGTAAAAAACACAAACACATGGAGGCTAAACAATATGTTACTAAATAACCAAGAGATCACTGCAGAAGTCAAAGAGGGAATCAAATGTCAATATTATGACATAGTATGAGTGTGTTTCAGGTTTGGTAATTGCAATCATTGTTGCTTTTGTTGTGGTCATCCATATACAATGCTTGGTGTCAGTCTATTTATCTCTTGTAAAAATAAAATACAGTGTGTGTGTGTGAAAAAAAACAAAGAAACAAAAAAAAAAACAAAAAAAAAGACACATGCACCCCAGTGTTCATTGCAGCACTATTTACAATAGCCAGGTCATGGAATCAACCTAAATGCCCATTGACAGATGAATTGATAAAGAAGTTGTGGTACATATATACAATGGAATATTACTCAGCCATAAAAAAGAACGAAATTGGGTCTTTTGTAAAGACGTGGCTGGATCTAGAGACTGTCATACAGAGTGAAGTAAGTCAGAAAGAGAAAAACAAATATCGTATATTAAGGCATATATGAGGAACCTAGAAAAATGGTACAGATGAACTGGTTTGCAGGGCAGAAATTGAGACACAGATGCAGAGAACAAACGTATGGACACCAAGGGGGGAAAGTGGTGGGGGAGTTGATGGTGGTGGTGTGATGAATTGGGAGATTGAGATTGACATATATACACTAATATATATAAAATGGATAACTAATGAGAACCTGCTGTATAAAAAAACAAATAAAATAAAATTCAAAAGAAAAATACAGAAAATTCTGCTTAGCATTTTTTAGGAAGAACACTTTGGATGCCAATTTTAAGTAAAGATCTGTCAGCCTCCTGATGAATAAAGCAAAATAATCCTAAATGAGGGGCACGTTAGTTACTTGGGGCATGCAGTTTGCTTTTCATGACCCAGCCATGAGCACTATTTAAATATTCATGGGAGCACCAGAAACTACTTTTATGGAAAAGGTATCCCAAGTCATTGTTTTTGTGCTTTCATGTTAAACTCGATCATCTAGCACTTTCTCAATTGGGGATGGAATCACAGCAACCTGCTGGCAGAATCCATGAGTTATTTGCTTTAATGGTGATTGATACCTAGACTGGAGCTAGGGACACAGTAGATGAATCAAAAGCTGTCCAATTTGTAACAACTGACCCAAAGCTGTTATGCCCATAGGTCTATTGTAGCTACCTCAGTAAAGAAGTGAATAAAACAATTCAGGGTCTTAACTGTTCCCACCACCGCATCCTGGGGATTAGAACATGAATTCTCCAGTCAACAGCCTGAAATAGCACTGCAGCTGCAGTGAGGGGTTCATCCCATTCACGGAGAAGTTTTCCCAACAGGTGCTTCACCTGTCCCACCTCCACCCAATTGGGCAGGGCAGCCAGCTGGGGGAAGACTGGCAGGAGGTGGACTTAGAAAGGCTTCCCAGGTGGTTGAGATGCCACGACTTATGGAGAACCACTGGTGTGAAATAAAAGTCCTGCAGGCAGGTCAGAGTTGGCCTTGCATCTCCTGTGCAAAAAGGTCAATCAACGGAACAGAGACTTCCTACCTAAAGAGTCCCCAAGTTTAATCCCCTGTGAGGTCCCCTGAATATCATTACAGAATTGGTTCTCTCTGTCTTCAAGTATTGATAGAAACGAAGAACCAAAATTAGCAATACTCCTGAATCTCTTATAACGCAGCTGAATTCATCAGTGCTCCTCACTCTAAGGGCCATGTGAGTACAAGTTCAGTTATGCCAATATTTCTGAGGGAACACTCACTGCAGAGGCTCCAGGACTGCAGCCCACTGGGAACTGAGATCAGTTTCCCGTTCAATAAGTAACATCCTTCAGCCCAGGTCTGCAACATATTTCTCTTCTGTACTCTTTTTTCTCATTTTATTTCTTGGCTCATAGAATTTCATTCTTCTCTTCATGGGCTACATTTTTCATATCTGTCTGCTGTAACAGACTTCAAATTCTTTATGAAGTAGGTAAGTTCTCCACAACAAGTTAATTTTTCATGACCCCACTTCCCATCATCATAGAGTTATGAATGGAAAAAAAAAAGATAGCGAGGACATGATAAATTGAATATAGTAAAACATTTATTAAGGTCAGGATGCATGACAGAAAGATAATTTAAGAACAACCAATTTATACAGTTTACAGCACTACCACATTTCAGCGAACTGAGGACATCAGGTAAATTTTAGTGATTTGTTTCTAAAAATCCATTAAATGATCTATTATCTATGCATAAAGTATTGTAGATGTAGTTAAAGAAGTTAGTCAGAAAAAATGTAACTTTCCTCCCCTTCTCTCTGCCCATCCATCTTCCAGGAAGCCACAGGCTGTTGCTGACCAGACTTGGCATGAGGCCTCGAGGCTGCTGCTTTTCCCCCTACATCATAACCGATTTCAAATGGTGCTAGACAAAAACAGACTCTGAACACCAGGAGAAATCGGTCAGCCTGTGTAAGAGATGGGTCCAGTGGTGCTCAGTGGGGTCCTGCACCTTGACAGTGCAAGTGGGCAAGTCTGATTTCAGTTGCATGGCAACTGCAGCTGAATGTCCCACAGCATCTATGTGCAGGTGGACAGTGCTGAAGTGATGAGATAGTCCTCCTGGGACACACCCCTCCCCTTGCCTATTGCAATCAAGTACCCAACCCAGCATTGCCCAAGCATGTGCTCAAAGGCCCTACCAACAGGCTACTTCTAGGGGCTGCCGCTCCCCGTCAACAGAAAGACTATCACAACCTCTGGTTCTGCTCAAGCCTCTGAGTTTCTATTGAACACAACCCCATCCCTGCCCTGTCCCCCTCCACAACCCAACACACTCAAGAGTGTACTTTGCTTCTCAAGTTCTTCCTTTCTTGAACCGGCTCAGGTGTCAGGAGGAGGGAAGCTAGCCCCAAGAGCAGCAGTTCCTGTACCGTCGGCTGTTTGCTGTGCTGCAATTCTTACTCCTAAAACACTGATTTCAAATGGTGCTAGATACAAAGATGGAAAAAGCTAAGCCACCATGTGAAACCAGCTTCCAGAAGAAGAGGATCTCACTGAAGAAAGAAGGGAGATGCGATCGGAAGACCCAGCCTCTGCCCCGAGCAGAGGTGTCTTCTTGCAGTTCCACTTGTGATGGTATGCTATTTCACTAGTTGGATCACTGATACCAAAAAATTTGGAATGTACTTCAGGACCTGGAAATGCCTTCGTTGTTATTTTTTCTTGGATTATTTTGCTTTTTTTTCCCCAGTGATTTGGGGTGATGACTCTGTCAGGGCTGTGCACAGGCACTGTCTTTTTTCAAAACATCCCTATACTTTTGTGCATTTATGCTATGACCTTGGAGTAAGCTTTTCTTTCTCTTGTGGAACCTAAGCATTGGCTCTTTGGGGGTGCCTCCAAGTCCTCCAAATCTCTTAAATGTGCAGAATCTCTTCAGGATCTTGTGGAGACTTTGGCTTTACCTCCTCCCCTGCTCTCTGACTTCCATTGAATCCTCGACCTCTCCTGGCCTCCTTATGACTGCTCTCTCCTTTCTGTCCTACTCTGTTTGGGCTTGTACTACAACTTATCCCTCATCCCACCTATTTAAAGTAGCCTTACCACAGCTATTTTGTAATAAATGTGTAGCTGTTTACTTAAGGTTTGGGGTGAAAAGGGAAATTATACTACAACCCAAATTGGCACACAACCTAGATTGATTATTAGAAATCACTGAACCAAAAAGTAACCATTTTGTAAATAAAGTTTTACTAGAACACAGCCACACTCATTAGTTTATCTATTGTCTATGACTCTTTCACACAAATACAGAGTTTCACATGCCACAGAGACCCAGAGACTGCATGACACACAGAGCCAAAATATTTCCATTTTTCTTAATCATATAGAGAAATTCATCTAGCCCTTGCTTATTCTGGTCATACCCAAAAGTCCAAAATTTTCCTATCCATAATATCCTCAGGACATGTTTAGAAACAACAACACCAAAAGCCCTGAAGAGAATTAGTCCACTCCTATAGAAAACAGAATAAAAATTACCACAATTTTTTTTAGTATATTTCCTATATTTCTGACCTACCTCTTCAGATATCAATGTGCACTAACTTAAACTGGCATTTCATAGCTACACACGTCAGAAATCTTATTTTCAACAGAGGGTAGTAGAAATGGATACAGGAGAAGGTAAAGAGGTGGGAGAGGCATTTAGGGTTAACCAAGATACAGGCAATTTAATTTTTTCTGAATAGCAAAAAATAATACAGGTTATATCCTATTTTATCCTAAATAGAAATAAATTTGCAAAGCTCTGTCTGTATTATCTGGCTTTTACTCAACTTGCTTCTGTGTAACTGTGCCCCTGGAATAACGTGTTTTTCACTAATATTTATGAAAACAAATAAAAATGTGCATTGCTTTTTAAGAATTCAGAATTAGTAATTCACATTTTGAAGCATTAAAGATCATCTAGCCTGATCCTTCTCAAACAGGCGTTTGCAAATGTTCTGAGGATGCTTGGCTAGTATACCGATAGGATATAAAGGCATGAGATTAAAATGGCAAGGCTTCCTATGAGAATATTTTTTCTAGTGTTATTCCAACAGTTTGAAGGGAAAATAGAGTTATTTCTATATTAGCACAAATACATATAAAAGGGAGAAGAAGGCAAATAAGGCAGGATACTTTACAGTGAATACAACAGAGAATATTGTGCTTTCAGGGTTGCTTTAAATTATGTCTCCAAGTCTCTTGGGTGATGCATTCCTTTTCCTTTACTCTTGGAGTAGTAGGATGTAAAAATTGTACAAAAATGCTTCACAGCCTTCTGTGCTGCAGCCAAATATAAACAGACATAATAACAGCAGACTATGAAGACACTGGTTGTCTTTACAAGAGTTCATTTAAAAAATATTCCACAAGAGTGCTTAAAATATCATTTGACCTGGCCTCATTCCTGCCAGGTTACCTGCCTAAAACATGTTTCACTTTTCTTCCTATCTAAGTTGCATTAACCCAGCTCAGAATTCACTTACCCAAGAACCTCTCCCAAACAACTCCAGTCCACAGTGATGTCTTTCTTTGGAACTCACAGCACTTCCTTTCTATACAATTTTTTAAATAAACTGTTTTCCATGAGTAATATGTGCTCATTACTGAACATGTAGAAAACATAAAAAATATAAAGAATATAAAAATTATCTGTAGTGGTCTCCTTCCAGTGATTAGTATTCTTAAGCTTCTTTGCATATTATTTTACATGTTCAGGTTTGTATCTGACATTATATTGACTGTATAATACTGAAACTTTTTTTTTTTAATGAAATGACAACCATTTCCTCCATTACTCAAAACTGTATATGAACACATCCTATAGTAGTTGACAATCAGGACTTTTAACTTAATTGCATTCATTCACTTCCTTATTCATTCATTCTTCAAACATTGAGTAGTCATTTTAATTTACCATAGATTGTGCTTATGTGTTTTCTTTCCCATGCTAAATTAACTTTTGAGTAAGGATCACTTTTTTAATTTCCATAATTTCTGAGTATAGATAATTAAATGAGCAGTGTACAGTATTTGAGAATGAATATCAAAATTACATTTAACCCCTAATTTTTGGAAACTATTTTATAGCATCTCAAATTGTGCACATTGACTGTTGACCACCTTTTAATAAAATGGTAGAAGTCCTTAATGAATTTGTCTCAAATTTTTCTTTTAAAATTGTTTTTTGGCCACAGTACTCCAAATGAGCAAGATTAATCATTTGTGGCAACATATGATGGATAAGGAGTGAGTCAAAGTCTTTACAAAGCTCAACACCTGTGCACCCCGGTCAGGTATAGGGGCAGAGAGGGCAATACAGGTAAAGAAGCAGACTTCAAAGACACAGCCTCATATTGGAGGCCATGAGACTGTTCAAAGATGATGCAGGTAACACATGATGATGGGAAGTCTTGTAGGGGAACAATGATGAGGGCTCGGGTGGCAATAATATCCAGAGGTGTCAGATGAGCTGATGGGTTTCATCAAGGTCCTGGTCATTTGTACAAGGACAGTGTTCCTGGCCTTAAGGAAGTAGACAGGTTCAAGCACGACCCAGGAAACATTTGAATATCTTGTACTATACACATCTTCTTTCAATCGTGACTGTGATTGGGGGAGGAGGACATGCTATCTGTAGTTGATCCTCCTCTAAACTACCAGCTCCTGTTTACTTTCCTCTCACAAAACCATTGTTTAGAAAAGAGACTCAGGGAATTGTTTTGTGTGATATAAGTGACCTGTATGTGTTCTGGAATGAGGCTCTTTTTATTTAGTTGCTCAACTCTGGGAACTCATTTCCTTTGACAAAAGAGGTGATGAGGAAAGGTTAAATTACTCATACACTCTCTCTTTTCTACTCAGTGTCTCAATTAATGCCATACTTTCCTGTGCTCAACATAGCAACCACCACAGAGGGCAATAAACACTTCTTTTGAACTTGTAATTTATGTGTAATGCTTGCATCGTGATTATCAGCATATAAATTCTGGGTAGTTTCAGTTGTTGACCATGCTGCCTTCTAAATAAAAATCTGTTATTTCAGTTTCCTTCTTGAAAAGTACTATAAAGCTGGAAAACACCTCAAATTAAAATGTTGATTGGAAAGGATTCAATTCATTTCAACAGAATAAGATCTGAGACTCATAAAATCTTTGAAGTTGTTTCACAGAGATGCAAACATGTACACTTGAAGATGCTGAAGCTCTCCCAGTACCTAGTAAAGCTCCCTCCTCTTAGTTTGGATTATGGTCACCTCTTGACCCTCTTCTCTTGTGCTGAAAGCACACATTATCTAGTCAGGGGAAAACTACACTTAAGATATATAAGTAACTAACACACCATTGTAAAGCAATTATATTCCAATAAAAATGATTAAAAAAGATATATAAATAGTCTCAATTATTTAAAGAAAGAAGATGTCACCCAGGATTTCTATTTACATGATTGTCATTTTTCTTTCTTATTTTCAAATGTTTATAATATAGAAGGGGATCATTGAGGAGTATTTGGAAAATGAAGGAGAAAGATGTGCAAAAATAATCAGTCACATAAAAATATACTACCTAGTGATAACCACTGCTAATATTTTAATTCACTTTCTGATAATCTTTCTTCATATGTTTCTTTACATACATATGTCTTTCTTAGATAGTTATTATTCTTAAACAGTTATTATTTAGGGGGGAATGGACTAGTTTATTTGTATAGACTTTTATTTTTTTCTTTTATTTTTTTTAACATCTTTATTGGAGTAAAATTGCTTTACAATGGTGTGTTAGTTTCTGCTTTATAACAAAGTGAACCAGCTATACATATACATATATCCCCATAACTCCTCCCTCTTCCATCTCCCTCCCACCCTCCTTATCCCACCCCTCTAGGTGGTCACAAAGCACCGAGCTGATCTTAGTGGAAATAGTTTCAGTTTTTCACCACTGAGAACAATGTTGGTTGTGGGTTTGTCATATATGGCCTTTATTATGTTGAGGTAAGTTCCCTTTATGCCTACTTTCTGGAGGGTTTTTATCACAAATGGGTACTGAATTTTCTTGAAAGCTTTTTCTGCACCTATTGAGATGATCATATGGTTTTTATTCTTCAATTTGTTAATATGGTGTATCACACTGATTGGTTTGCATATACTGAAGAATCCTTGCATTCCTGGGATAAACCCCAATTGATCATGTTGTATGATCCTTTTAATGTGCTGTTGGATTCTGTTTTCTAGTATTTTGTTAAGGAATTTTGCATCTATATTCATCAGTGATATTGGCCTGTAGTTTTCTTTTTTTGTGACATCTTTGTCTGTTTTTGGTATCAGGGTGATGGTGGCCTCATAGAATGAGTTTGGGAGTGTTCCTTCCTCCGCAATTTTTTGGAAGAGTTTGAGAATGATAAGTGTTAGCTCTTCTCTAAATGTTTGATAGAATTCGCCTGTAAAGCCATCTTGTCCTGGGCTTTTGTTTGTTGGAAGATTTTAATCACAGTTTCAATTTCAGTGCTTGTGAGTGGTCTGTTTATATTTTCTATTTCTTCCTCGTTCAGTCTCGGAAGGTTATGCTTTTCTAAGAATTTGTCCATTTCTTCCAGGTTGTCCATTTTATTGGCATAGAGTTGCTTGTAGTAAGCTCTCATAATGCTTTGTATTTCTGTGGTGTCAGTTGTTACTTCTCCTTTTTCATTTCTAATTCTGTTGATATGAGTCTTCTCCCTTTTTTACTTGATGAGTCTGACTACTGATTTATCAATTTTGCTTCTCAAAGAATCAGCTTTTAGTTTTATTGATCTTTGCTACTTTTTCCTTCATTTCTTTTTCATTTATTTCTGATCTGATTTTTATGATTTCTTTCTTTCTGCTAACTTTGGGGTTTTTTTGTTCTTCTTTCTCTAATTGCTTTAGGTGTAAGGTTAGGTTGTTTATTTGAGATGTTTTTTGTTTCTTGAGGTAAGATTGTATAGCTATAAACTTCCCTCTTAGAACTGCTTTTGCTGTATCCCATAGGTTTTGGGTCATTGTGTTTTCATTGTCATTTGTTTCCAGGTAGTTTTTTATTTCCTCTTTCATTTCTTCAGTGATCTCTTGGTTATTTAGTAGTGTATTGTTTAGCCTCCATGCGTTTGTATTTTCTACAAATTTTTTCCTGTAATTGATATCTAGTCTCATAGCATTGTGGTCAGAAAAGATACTTGATACGATTTCAATTTTCTTAAATTTACCAAGGCTTGATTTGTGACCCAAGATATGATCTATCCTGGAGAATGTTCCATGAGTGCTTGAGAAAAAGTGTATTCTGTTGTTTTTGGATGGAATGTCCTATAAATATCAATTAAGTCTATCTTGTTTAATGTATCCTTTAAAGCTTGTGTTTCCTTATTTATTTTCATTTTGGATGACCTGTCCATTGGTGAAAGTGGGGTGTTAAAGTCCCCTACTATGATTGTGTTACTGTCGATTTCCTCTTTTATGGCTGTTAACATTTGCCTTATGTATTGAGGTGCCCCTATGATGGGTGCCTAAATATTTACTATTGTTATTTCTTCTTCTTGGATTGATCCCTTGATCATTATGTAGTGTCCTTCTTTGTCTCTTGTAATGGTCTTTATTTTAAAGTATATTTTGTCTGATATGAGTATTGTTACTCCAGCTTTCTTTTGATTTCCATTTGCATGGAGTATCTTCTTTCATCCCTTCACTTTCAGTCTGTATGTGTCCCTAGGTCTGAAGTGAGTCTCTTGTAGACAGCATATATACAGGTCTCGTTTTTGTATCCATTCAGCCAGTCTATGTCCTTGGTTTGGAGCCTTTAATCCATTTACATTTAAGGTAGCTATCAATATGTATGTTCCTATCACCATTTTCTTAATTGTTTTTGGTTTGTTATTGTACGTCTTTTCCTTCTCTTGTGTTTCCTGCCTACAGAAGTTTCTTTAGCATTTGTTGTAAAGCTGATTTTGTGGTGCTGAATTCTCTTAGCTTTTGCTTGTCAGTAAAGGTTTTAATTTCTCCGTCAAATCTGAATGAGATCCTTGCTGGGTAGAGTAATCTTGGTTGTAGGTTTCTCCCTTTCATCACTTTAATTATGTCCTGCCACTCCCTTCTAGCTTGCAGAGTTTCTGCTGAAACCTCAGCTGTTAACCTTATGGGGATTCCCTTGTATGTTATTTGTTGTTTTACCCTTGCTGCTTTTAATATTTTTTCTTTGTATTTAATTTTTGATAGTTTGATTAATATGTGTCTTGGCATGTTGGATTTATCTTGTATGGGACTCTTTGCACTTCCTTGATTTGATTGACTATTTCCTTTCCCATATTAGGGAAGTTTTCAATTATAATCTCTCAAATATTTTCTCAGTCCCTTTCTTTTCCTCTTCTTCTTCTGGGACCCCTATAATTCGAATGTTGGTGTATTTAATGTTGTCCCAGAGGTCTCTGAGACTGTCCTCATGTTTTTTCACTCTTTTTTCTTTATTCTGCTCTGCAGTGGTTATTTCCACTCTTTTACCTTCCAGGTCGCTTATCCGTTCTTCTGCCTCAGTTATTCTGCTATTGATTCCTTCTAGAGAATTTTTAATTTCATTTATTGCATTGTTCATTATTGTTTGTTTGCTCTTTTGTTCTTCTAGGTCCTTATTAAACGTTTCTTGTATTTTCTCCATTCTATTTCCAATATTTTGGATCATCTTTACTATCATTATTCTGAATTCTTTTCCAAGTAGACTGCCTATTTCCTATTCATTTGTTTGGTCTGGTGGCTTTTTACCTTGTTCCTTCATCTGCTGTGTATTTCTCTGTCTTCTTATTTTGCTTAACTTACTGTGTTTGGGGTCTCCTTTTCACAGGCTGCAGGTTCGTAGTTCCCATTGTTTTTGGTGTCTGCCCCCAGTGGGTGAGGTTGGTTCAGTGGGTTGTGTAGGCTTCCTGGTGGAGGGAACTGGTGCCTGTGTTCTGGTCGATGAGGCTATATATGTTAACTATGGGTAAAATACTATATTGTGTAACTTTCCTTGTATTATTGAGCAATTCTATTTACCTCTGGCCTTACATTTTTCATCTGAACAGCAGGCACTGGAACATTTGGTCTTGAAGCTATTCCTAATGCTAGCATTCTAGTTTTTTTTTCATTTGCCTCTTTGTATAGTTAAGTGTGAGATGTAAGTTAGTTTAAGTACATGATGTTTAAATGTACTTTTCTGTCTCCACCATTAAAAAGAGAAATAAATAAAAGATTTTATCTTTGCCAATCTACCTATGGAATATGGTTTGTAATACAATTACTTTTTAAAGCCTTCAAAAGCCAAGAGGAAACAAAATGAATATGTGATCCTTCTGAGAAATGACCTCCTTTCTGTACTTGACTGTGTTCAGAATCCTTGTGTTGGGTGTGGCACCACAGTAATGCTCTTGAGGTAACAGCCAAGTAAGAAGGTTAACTGGCAGGTGCCTGCAGAGGTAGCAGAGCTCCCAGGACCAACATAAAAAAGGTGGTTTAACTATCCTCTGTTTAGCCATTCTCTTTCAGGTTTTCACAAACAACTAACCTATACACTATCATGACAGGGGAAAGTCTTTTTTGAGCACAGTCACAGGCCCCTTCATGCTGTTACCCCCACCTCTGAAAAGCAAAATGTAAATATACCAATTTAGAAGTCAAAGGATCTTCTAACATTGTTTTATTTAATGAAGTCCCCTCGGGTTAATGACATCCACAGACACCTCCTTCCACCTCACCACCATTCCTAAAGCTTGCAGAAGAGCTACTACAAAGCTCAAAACCTGGTCTACAAACAGTCATATTCTCCATTCTCTCCTTATTTCTTAATGGCTGTTTGACAAAATTTTTAGGGGCAGTTATAGGAACCACTAGTGTTTAAGCCCCTACTTCACTTAAAGCCTCAACTGTTGAGTTCTATTCCTCTCAGGACCTTAGGAAGTTCACAGTCCATACTCTCTCTTTGAACGCAGTCACTAAAATGATCTCAAGGCTAAGGGTTAGACAGTAGATCCACTTCATAGGTCAGCTTGCCATGCCTGATTTAGGAAAGTTTTCTCTGTAGACAGTTGTAGCTCATTCTTTTCAGAGACAAATCCTGCTTGTTCCCAGTACCTAAAATTATTAAAATCAAAATATCTCAGAACCTTCCCAGAATTGGTAAATCCACAGTGGGAGAGGATTGGCAGAGACATATTAAATACACTTGACAGCAACGCCAATTTATTTCACTCAGTATTTAATGGGTATTTACTATGCACCTAGTATAGGTCTAGAACTGTCTCAGCACTGGAGATACAGCAAGAAAACTATCACTGCTTCCTGGAACTTGTCCAGAAAAATAGGGAACAAGGCTCAAAGCCTTTCAAATGGAGCCTCAGTTGGGTCAAATCAAAAGAAGTTAAAGAAATCTATGTGAAAGTCTTCAATTATACTTAGAATAATTTGCTGAACCTCAGCTGTAGAAATTTCACTGACTGTAATAAAGTTTCAATAAAACCCAACCCTTGAATTTAGCACCTGTAACTAGGAAACCAAAAATTACTGCTTCTTTCATACCTTTTAAATACTCTCATGAGAAAAAAAAAAAAAAGAAAAACTTACTTTCAAGACTAAAAATAGGTGGGAAACTTTTTTTCAGCTTTATTGAGATACAATTTACATAGAATATTGTGTACAGATGGTTGCAGAGAACAATAAATGAATTCTCTCTTTCACAAATAATTACCAACACTGAGTCCACAGAACATTTCTATCACTCTTTCACAACTGTAAGATTTAAATGACAATTCCCTCTCATTGTGTTTCCTTTCATTGTCTCCTTAATTATACCTCCTATAATTGTGTTATCGTGGAATGTCTGGATTTTATAACCCAAGATACTAAGGTATTTATTTTATACATCGCACCCACACTTTGAGTTTTATATGCTCTGCCAAGAATTCAAAAAACTGTGTTGGTCTGGGAGGAAGAAGAAATTCCATGGTTTGTTCATCCTAGAATATCTTTAGCACTTCTCAGATAGAAAATTGTTTAAATGTATATAAAGCTTTGTAATTCCAGCTGATGCATTTGAGGTTTACAGGGAGGATCTCCATTTCCTTATCATCCTCTCATACCTTAACTCTGTGTGATACAGGTTCTGTCCCAGCCATTCTAGGAACAAAGCATTTAAAGCACAGGTTGGTTGTAAATAATTTGTTTATTTACCTGATTTGAAATGTAACATAGGGTCAAATATAGAAAGCTGAAAAGCACAAAGAAAATGAAATATCCAGAATCCTGTCAGCTATTAGTAAATTTTTGGAATATTTGCAGCTAATCTCTATTTATGTGTATCAATTACTACTTTTGTGTTCTTCTACTAGTTATACAGGTTTACTTATAGCTTTACAAATAAATCGTGTTCAGTCTTAATTTTCCAGCATTGTTTCCAAGATTGTTTCAACAGAAAAGTTCTCCCCCTTATGCACTTCACCTAACCAATTCTTACTCATCCCAACTCTAATGACATACATCACTTCCATGAATTTGGCAATTAATGCACCCTTGTCCTTTCTTTTTACATGCATGTGTATTTCATCTTCAATAAGACACTTAGTTGCTCAAGGGCAAGGGCTCCATAGAGCTGAGGCCCAATAAGCTAATGGCCCGGTGTTGTTTAATAATTTACCTTCCCAGGGGTGCTCTCCTGGGAACACGGAAGAGACTAATTGACTTTAGCAGTTGGGAGAGCAACAGCCAAACCTTTCCTAATTCTGAAATCTATCAGGCCATGAGAAACTTCAGTAGCATACACTCAACCACGGAAACCTCAACTATTATCCCGAGTTATGACTGACTAAAGCCAAAGACTGAGAAAGGGCCCAGAAGTCCGGACAGTTTGGAGTGCCCCAGGTCCAAACTGGAGTCATGAAGGGTGTGGGCCCCACGGTGACCCACTGCCTGGGCTCTAGGTTTCTATTTTCAGGTCGATGCGCTTGATTCTTTAATCCAGCTTTCCGGAAAAGGGACAATGATGACTGCGCCAGCCCTGATTCCTTTCCACCCTTCCTGCGTAGGGTGGTAACAGTTTGTTCACGAGGAGGCGGTGAACCAGCCATTTCCCGCAAGCCGCCAGAGCTCTCCTTTAGGTCTGCAGACGGAGGAGCCAGAGACAGTCAGGGTCCGAGCTGGAGTCGCAAAGCTGCGCGCGCACACACTGGTTAGACCCAAGCCAGGGCCACGCCCGGCCTGTCCGGGGGCCCCGCCTTGCATCCCGCCCATTGGCCTCGCCAGGCCCACACTTCCGTCCCTGCTGCGGCTCAGGCCACGCCCACCTGCGTGACTGCACTTGACGCTTTGTGAGTCTGGGGATTGTTGCGTCTGGTAACTGAACTCAGATCTCTGCTGGGCTGGTCTCACGTTTCCCGCTGATCTCCCCGAAAATGATAGCGGCTTACGTATCGCACAAGGCACCTCCCGGCCGTCCCGAGAGTCCCCTTTTTACCTGGTGCTTCGCTGGGATGATTTTCGTGGCCCTAGTTCTCCTGCTACCCATATTCTCTGGTAGGAACCTGGAGAGAGTGTGCGTCCTGGCTGCGAACTAGAGCGGGTTGGGAAGCAGGCCGACTGGAACCGAGTGTGGGGGGAGCTTTGCTTTTTGTCTAGGGTCGGAGTCGCGGGGCTGGGTCCACCCGGGGTCATAAGGGGTTGGGATAGAAGGCGTGGCCACAGTGTCCCCGGGTCATGCTGTTCGGGGATCTAGGGGAGCGGGGACCACATAGTGCCCGAGGAGAAGGCTTGCTTGGTGGTGCGCACTGAGAAGTGAGGGGTGGTGGGCGCAGCTGGTGCTTACCAAGGGCCAAGCTGGGTCACTAGCAAAAGCTTGCAGGGTGTTTCTGGGACTGACTGAGCCATTTGGGGACGGGAGTGCCGACCTGGTGCTGCTGGTGTCGGCTTGCTGTTGAGTGCCCAGGTGCCTGGGGATGTTGCTAGGCTGGTGCTGTGCCTGTGGGGACGATTTCCCCTATGTTCTCTGGGCGGGGAGATACTTTGCGAGCGGGGTGTTTGTGCCCGGCTGGACTGGGCTGGGGGAGCCTGCGCAGGGTGTTCCCTGGTGTGTGCTTTGTAGAACTGGCCACCCAGTGGTGCCAAGTGTGGGGCAAGTAAGCTACTGCTTGCTTTGTGTGGGGCTGGGAAGCTCATGTTTTGCATGTAGCAGTCAGGTGAGAGCAGGCGCCGGGTTGGACCCCAGCTACAACCCCACCTTTAGTCCCCCTTTAGTGACGGAGGCTGTGACTTAGGATCCTGGATGCAGCAGAACTCACCACCCCTGAGCCGCATGTGGTGATGCCAGTGATACTGGCAGCAGCAAGGCACCAACAACCACAGAGGCATAAGAAGTGATAAGGTGGCCACTGGGCAACACCTCCGAAAGAGGCAGTGGAGGGTGAAAAGTGCCCACTTGCACCTCTTGCCAGAGGCAGCACGGGTAAGAGAAACCAAAGGCTTGTGCTATAGTGCCACCTGCTGGAAAACAAAAGAAAGACCTCTAATTTCTAACTGAATTATTAGAATCAAATAGGTAGGTGTTCACTACTTCAGAGGCACCGGCAGAGGAACCATGAAGCATCATTAAGCACCATCAAGCACCAGGAAGAACCACACTATCACTGTACCACAAAAAGAAAATGACAACTCCTAGAAACCAAACTTAAAGTCCCAGAATATTGTGATCTAACTCATAGAGGATTTAAAATAGCTGTCATGAAGAAACTCAATGAGCCATAAGAAAACTCAGAAAGGCAGTTCAATGAACTCAGGAATAAAATTGATGAACAGAAGGAATACTTTACCAAACGGATTAAAATTCTAAAAAAGAGCCGAATTTAAGTTCTGGAGGTGAAGGACTCAATAAATGAGATGAAGAACGCCTTAGAAAGCATTGGAGATAGAGGAGACCATATGGAAGAGAGAATTAGTGCGCTCAAAGATAGAAATCTAAAATGATACAAGTAGGAGAGGAAAGAGAAATAAGATATTTTTTAAAATGAGAAAATTCTACGAAAGCTATCCAACTTTCTTAGGTACAGCAACATTAGGATCATGGGTATCCCAGAACAGAGGGATAGTGGGGCAGAGAATTTACTTAAAGAAACAATAACAGAATTTCCCAAAACTAGGAAAGAACTGGATATAGAATTTCATGAAGCTAAGAGAACACCTAATTACCTCAAAGAAAAAGACCTTCTCCAAGATACATATTAAAATTGTCAAAAGTCAATGACAAAGAGTTTTAAAAGGAGCCAGGGAAAAAAGGATGGTAGCCTATAAAAGAACCCCCATTAGGCTATTAGCAGGTTTCTCAGCAGAAAGTCTTCAGGCCAGTAAGGAGTAGATTGGAATTCTCAAAAATACTGAAAGATAAAAACTGTCACCCAAGAATACTTTATCCAGAAAAGTTATCATTCTGATATGAAGGAAAAATAAAAATTTTCCCAGACAAACGAAAGCTGAGGGAGTTCATCAACACTAGACCTGCCTTACAAGAAATGTTAAAAGGAACTCTTCTAACAAAACATTTAAAATATTGGTTGGCACAGGTAGTGCTTCAATTTCCTCTTTCTATAATGATTGATACCATCCCTATTGTTTTAAGAAACAATTTCTGGAAACTTTCAGTGCCATATTTTAGGAAAAAAAAAACCCATGATATTTGGAGTTCACCTATGATAATGCTAAAATACCATTTCTAATCATAGCAGTAATGGAGACTGCATTCATAATAAAATAATAAAGCATAAATATTTTACATGAAATTACAAACCCTGATAAAGGGAAATGTCTGTAACTAAGCCAATGAAAAAAACATGAAAACAAGCGTAAAAACAGCAAAGAAAAAGTGATGATTTGCAGATATCTCTGGAACAGATTGGCTGAACAGTATAAAGAATTTGAATTTTGATCCAAGAGTGTAGAGAACTGATAACAATGCTCTTTCAGCTTTGGCACTAGGAACTAGAAATGCAGTGAAGAATGAGACATGGTCCTCAAGAAGGTTATAGTCTCCTAGGAAGTATAAACAATGAACAATTACAGCATGAAAAGTGCTATGAAAGAAATAAATTGGGACATCATGAGGACACCTAACCCAATTTTTTGAGTGAGAGATGTTAAGAGCCTCCAGGAAGAAGTGGCATCTAAGATGAAGCTGAAGGATGAATGGGTGAGAGGAATGGCAGGGTCTCTGGTTAAAGCTGAAGAAAAATGGTGCATGGAGGTCTAGAGTGCTACAGTAAGTTGAGTAATTTAATGGGCACTACTAGTGGAACTGAATATGGCTTAGAAGAGTGTGCAAGGGTGAACGGATATTAAAGCTCTGTTAGCCATGTCAAGGAGCCTTAGACATTATCATGAGGGCATCAGAGAGCCATTGAAATATATCTGGAGGAGGGAATGGCCAAGACGGCAGAGTAGTAAGACACGGCGCTCACCTCCTCCCACGAGCATACCAAAATTACAACTATTTACACAGCAACTATTGATGAGAACAACCTGAAGACTAGCAGAAAGATATTCTACAACTGGAGATATAAAAAAGGAACCAAAACGAGATGGGTAGGAGGGGCAGAGATGTGGTTTAGTCAAGACACATACCCCTGGGTAAGCAACCCATAAATGGTAGTTGTAATTACAATTGTCATGATTACAATCACAGATGTTCTCCCCAAGGAGTGAGGGATCTGTGCCCCACATTGGGCTCCCCAGCCCAGGGGTCCTGCACTGGGAAGACGAGCCCCCAGAACATTTGGCTTTGAAGGCCAGTGAGGCTTACTTCTGAGAGAGCCAGGGGGCTCTAGGAAATATAGACTTCACTCTTTAAGGATGCACACAAAACCTCACATGCTTCAGGACCCAGGGCAAAAGCAGTAATTTGAAAAGAGCCTGGGTCAGACCCACTGGCTGATCTTGGAGAGCTTCACAAAGAGGCAGGAAGCAGTGGAGATATAGGTACTGGCAGTAATCATTTTGGGGGGCTTATCTCACTATGAGGACATTGGTGCTGTCAGGTAACATTTTAGAATCCTCTCCCTTGCTTATTAGTGCTGGGACCTGTCCCTGCCCACCAGACAGTCAGCACCAGTCCTGGGACACCCCAGGCCAAGCAGCTAGTTAGTTGGGGACATAGTCCCACCTACCATCAGGCTGGCTGTCATATGACACCCAGAGTCCCTAGCCACCCCAAGACCCAGTCTTACCCACCAGAGGACTAAAGACCCAGGCTTACCCAAGAGTGGGCCAACAATAACCCCAGGACCCCTGTTACCCCACAGCCAGATATGGAACTGGACCTTGTCTGCCAGCAGGCCAACACTAGACCCATGACCTGACCTCACCCACCAGAGGATGGACACCGGCCCTGGGAGCCCCTGAACCAAAGCCCCACCCACTAGTGTGTTAACACCAACTCCAGGACCCCTAGGGCCTTGCAGCCAGAGACCCTGGGACCTGGTCCTGCCCACCAGAGCCAGCACTTGTGCCAAGACCCACAGGGTTCCAGCCCACCAGCAAGCTGACACAACCTCCAAGACACATTGGGCCCCTCAGCCAGCCATGTTAGGAACTGAACTCACCCATCAACCAACCAGCACCAGCTGTGGAACCCACCTGGGCCATGGTCCCATCCACCAGCAGGCTAACACTAGTCCTGGGGCCCCTGGCCCTGCAGCCTGCTACCCTGAGACCAGGTTCTACCCCGCCCCCACAACAGGGCTCCACATCCAGCCACTTTGTGATCTGGCCCCACCTATCAATGGGCTGGCGCCAGGACGGGGATTCTCCTGGCCATGCAGCCAACCATGCCAGGACCCAGACCTACACACCAGTGGCTGGCAGCCTCAACACAAAACAGAGCAGGGGCCAACCTTCCTACAAGCACATACACAGCAGTCAGCTAACCACAGCAGATGTACCCACACAGTCCACATAGAAGGCACTCCTAGTGCATATAAATCTGGTGACCAGAGGGTAGTGTGCTGCTGAACCCCATAGGATGTCTCCTATATAAGGTCACTTCTCCAGGTTGGAAAACATAACAACCAAACATATAGAAATAAAATCAACAGATTAGGCAAAATGAGGCAACGGAAGAATACATTCCAAACAGAAAAACAAGATAAATTCCCTGAAGAAGAACTAAGTGAAGTGGAGATAAGCAATCTACCTGATAACAAGTTTGAGGTAATGATCATGAAGGTGCTCAAGATACCTGGGAGAAGAATGGATGAACAGAGTGAGAAGTTTTTAACAAAGAGTTAGAAAATACAAACAACCAAACAGAAATGAAGAATACAATAACTGAAAGAATACACTAGAAGGAATCAACAGTAGATTAGATGATACAGAGGAACTGATCAGCAAACTAGATGACAGAGTAATGGAAATTACTCAAGCTGAACAGAAAAAAGGAAAAGGAATTTTAAAAAATAAGGACAGTTTAAGAGACCTCTGGGACAACATTAAGGGTAATAACATTTGCCTAATAGTAGTCCCAGAAGGACAAGAGAGAGACAGAGAGAAATGGGAGAGAGCAGATTTGAAGACAAAATAACTGAAAACTTGCCTAACCTTGGAAAGGAAACAGTCTTCCAGATCCAGGAAGCACAGAGTCCCAAACAAGATCAACCCAAGAGGACCACAAGACACGTTTTACTTAAAGTGTCAAAATTAAAATAGTAAAAGCAGCATGGGAAAAGCAACAGTTTACATACACGGGAACTCCCATAAGGCTGTCAGCTGACTTTTTAGCAGAAACTCTGCAGGCTTGAAAGGAGTGGCAGGATATATGAAAAGTGATAACAGGAAAAAACCCTACATCCAAGAATAGTCTACCTGGCAAGGCTATCATCTATATTTTAAGGAAAGATCAAAAGTTTTACAGACAAGCAAAATCTTAAAAAGTTCAGCATCATGAAACCAGCTTTATAATAAATGTAAAAGGGATTCCTCTCAGCAGAAAAGAACAGGCCACAAGTAGAAACAGAAAAATTATGAAAGAAAAAATCTCATTGATAAAGGCAAATATACAGTAAATGTAGTAAATCAACCACTTATAAAGATAGTAGGACGATTAAAAGACAAAAAGGGTTAAATCATCTATATTCATAATAAGAAATTAAGACATACAAGAAACAAAAGGATGTCAAAAACAGAAGATGTGGAGGGGGGAATAAAAGTGCAGTGTTATTACAATGCACCAAACTTGAGAAATCAGTTACTTAAAATAATCATATATATATATAATATATACATAATATATTATATATATGATTTTACAATATATATAATCATATATAATATAATTTATGTATATAATATATATTATACATATCTTATATAACATATTAATATATAATTATATAATATATTGATATATAATTATATATATAATATATATAATTGTATATTAAATATATAATATGCATATATTATATTATATATGATTATACATTATATACTATAGATAATCATACATAATATATGTATTTAATATATATTATAATATTTATATTAATATATTAACATATAATAAATAATATATATTTAATATAATATATGTTATATATAACATAATATATAATATAATATTTGTTAAATGTATTATATATAATATGTATATTGTATTATAATATATATTAAATATATTATATATATTAAATATATTATATACTATATTAATATATATTAATATATATTTATATATATCATAATATATATTATATTATATTATATATTATATTATGATAGATATTACTATATAATAAATATTATAATATAATATGCTATATGTTATATTAATATATAATAATATATTTATTATATAGTATGCTAATATATAATATATAATATTAATATATTATATATACATATTATATAATATATATATGTGGCTATATACAAAATGGAAAGTTACTCAGCCATAAAAAAAAATAATGAAATCTTGCCATTAGCAGCATCATGAATGGAACTATAGGGTATTATGCTAAGTGAAATAAGTCAGACAGAGAAAGACAAATAATGTATGATTTCTCTTCTATGTGAGTCTAAAAAAGTAAAACATAAACAAACTAAAATAAACAAAAATAGAGTCATAGAGAACAAACAGTTTGTTTCTTGGGGGCAGGGGGTAGGAGAGAAATAGGTGAGAGAGATTAAGAGTTATAAACTTTCAGTTACAAAATAAATGAGTCACAGGTATAAAATGTACAGTGTGGGGAATACAGTCAATTTATGTAATATCTTTGTATGGTGACAAATTGTAACTACACTTTGTGATGATCATTTTGAAATGTATGGAAATATCAAATCACTGTGTTGTGTAACAGGAACTGGCATTGTGTTGTAGGTCAATTATACTTTAAAAACAAACAAACCTATAGAAAAAGAGATTAGATTTGTGGTCATCAGAGATGTAGGGTTGGGGGAGGGAGAATTAGATGAAGGCAGACATAAAGTACAAGTTTCCAGTTAAAAGATAAATAAGTACTAGGTATGTAGTGTACAACATGATAAATATAATTAGCAATCTGTCCCTTATATATAACAGCAGTCAAGAGAGTAAATCCTAAGGTCTCATCACAAGGAAAACATTTTTAAAATTATTTATTTAATTTTATATCTGTATAAGGTGATGAGTGTTCACTAAACCTATTGTGGTAATCATTTCATGATGTATGTAAGTCAAATCATTATGCTGTACACCTTAAACTTATACAGTGCTGTATGTCGATTATATCTCAATGAAACTGGAATTTTTTTAAAAAAAGTATCTGACTAGAGCCTTGGTCATAAGTATCATGTCAGTATGACTCTGGTGGCAATGTGGAAATGAACTGAATGAAAGGTGGCGAGACCGGTAAGGAGACCTACTCAGAAACTTATATATGGCTTATAAATGAGTGGGAATTGAGAAATAAAATTGATAGGTTAGATGCAAGAGTCTGCCTTTGAGAAAGGAAAGAAAGTTTTAAAATAGGTAACACGAATGACCCCTGTCATGGCAGACCCACCTCTGAGCATTCAAACTCCTCGGTATATATTTTTATTGTCTTTCTGCCTCATTTCACCTAGTTACCATCATACTTTTATACATGTTAAAGTTCCAAGGAAGTAAGTTAACCATGTAGAGGGGTGAATTCAAAATACCTTATCTGGCATTTTCTGTAAACATGAAGCCTTTCTCCCAAGCCTGTGCCTAGGCCTACCTACAAAGAAAGGCAAACTGAGAGAAAGTAAAAAATAATAATGTATTATTTCTGAAGACAACGTATTGCTTGGCATTTAGTATTCTTCCTTTGCAACTGATGTTCCTTTACATCTGCAATCCAGTTTCATCTCGCCCACCAACTAAAACTGTGTTTACGTGGCACATTTTCCAAGTTTGATAAAAAGATGCTCAGTGTTGTAGGATACAGATGTTCTTGCTTGCAAGCATTGTACCAGCCTTTTAAAAAGTTAATTTGTATAAGCATGGACATTAGTTTCAATAAATTTTTGTTTTGATATTCATTTAAAAAGAAATAGTTTGTATAGACAGTGAGAGAGGGGTTGGGATGGTCAGGTTTCATTGAGGTTCCACTTTTGGTCAGAGACCATGATTTTCTGAAGGTACCACCTGGGCAGGGATGTGGGTGTGTGCTTGACTCAGAGAGTTACTTTTAATTTTTGCAAGCAGGTAGAGAGTGCTTGCGTAATTTTTGTTAAGTGTACAGAAGGTGAACAGTTCTCTTCATCTGTAGTAGAGACTATTTCATTTTCCTGAAACTTATCTGGAAAATTGGGGAATTTTCTGAATTCAGCCTATCATATTATATAATGGCATCTATTGTTAAAGTATAGCATTACAGCCTAATAATAATTATATTGTAAAATATCTAGAAAAACTTAGACAAAATACTATTTTTTTGAAGCTGGGAATGTTTAGTTTGAAAATCCTCACAGGAAAAAGACTTCAGTAATCTGAATAAGAGAAGAAATTCAGTGATTAAAAAGGTATGATATTGGACCTGATTATTACAGTGTATAAAGCTTGTAATCAACTGGTTGCCAAAGCAAACATTCTAAACTGCACATAGTTGAAAGCATGTCTTTCATGATGCATGTTAGTGGGAAGAAATAATTCAAGTTAGTTGAATGGATTAAACCATTCAACTGACATTTCCATATGGAGCACTGTATGTGAGAGTCATATCAGGAATTCTTTCTTCATAATACCCTTTTGAGATAGTTACTGAAATCGAATGCATAAGACAAAGGACACTTGTATAATTTAATTATGGGCATGCTGTTAACTTGATTTTTTTCTTGGTTCCAGGAAATTCTAGAATGATGTTATACATTTGTATGTAGAATGGAGTTATATAGAATTTCTAGCTCAATTTTTTCCTATTGTAAAATGAGAATGTATGGCTCAGAGTGTTCAGTAAATTTAATGTTATTAATAAAATTCAACACTATAAAAACCTTTAAACAATGTTTTTAATAACTACATCTTTTTGTTTGCCTTTTGCTTTTTTTGGGCAGTTGATTGAGGAGCATTCATATATCAAGATCAGCATAGTGGAAAACATTTTGCCAGTAGGTGGATATCAGGACATGGAGTAAATGAAATGTTGGACAGAGCATCAAGAGAGGAGTTTAGAATTTAGAATATGATGTAAAAGGGGGGTAACATTTCACTTGTTTAGAGTTCTCCCTCTCTCTCTTTTTTTTTGTTTTACAATGTTGTGTTAGTTTCTGCTGTCCAGCAAAGTGAAGTAGAGTTCCTTGTGCTATAGGGCAGGTTCTCATTAGTTATCTATTTTATACATATTAGTGTATATATGTCAATCCCAATCTCCCCATTCATCCCATCCCCCACTTCCCCCCTTGGTATCCATACTTTTGTTCTCTACATTGGTGTCTCTATTTCTGCATTTCAAACTGGTTCATCTGTACCATTTTTCTAGAATCCACATATATGCGTTAATATATGATATTTGTTTTTCTGTTTCTGACTTACTTCACCCTGAATGACAGTCTCTAGTTCCATCCACGTCTCTACAAATGACCCAGTTTCATTCCTTTATATGGCTGAGTAATATTCCATTGTATATATGTACCACATCTTCTTTTATTTTTTATTTAAAAAAATGTTTACATCTTTATTAGAGTATGATTGCTTTACAGAGGTGTGTCAATTTCTGCTTTATAACGAAGTGAATCAGTTATACATATACATATGTTCCCATATTTCTTCCCTCTTGCATCTCCCTGCCTCCCACCCTCCCTATCCCACCCCTCTAGGTGGTCACAAAGCACCAAGTTGATCTCCCTGTGCTATGCGGCTGCTTCCCACTAGCTATCTATTTTATGTTTGGTAGTGTATATATGTCCATGCCACTCTCTCACTTTGTCCCAGCTTACCCATCCCCCTCCCCGTATCCTCAAGTCCATTCTCTAGTAGGTCTGCATCTTTATTCCCGTCTTGCCCCTAGGTTCTTCTGACCATTTTCTTTTTTTTTTTTTTTTTAGATTCCATATATATGTGTTAGCATACGGTATTTGTTTTTCTCTTTCTTTTTTCTTTTTAACATCTTTATTGGAGTATAATTGCTTTACAATGGTGTGTTAGTTTCTGCTTTATAACAAAGTGAATCAGCTATACATATACATATATCCCAATATCTCTTCCCTCTTGCGTCTCCCTCCCTCCCTCCCACCCTCCCTATCCCACCCCTCTAGGTGGCACAAAGCCCCGAGCTGATCTCCCTGTGCTATGCGGCTGCTTCCCACTAGCTATCTATTTTACATTTGGTAGTGTATGTATGTCCATGCCACTCTCTCACTTTGTCACAGCTTACCCTTCCTCCTCCCCGTATCCTCAAGTCCATTCTCTAGTAGGACTGTGTCTCTATTCCCGTCTTACCCCTAAGTTCTTCATGACCTTTTTTTTTTTTTTTCTTAGATTCCATATATATGTGTTAGCATACGGTATTTGTTTTTCTCTTTCTGACTTACTTTATTCTGTATGACACACTCTAGGTCCATCCACCTCACTACAAATATCTCAATTTCATTTCTTTTTATGGCTGAGTAATATTCCATTGTATATATGTGCCACATCTTCTTTATCCATTCATCCGATGATGGACACTTAGGTTGCTTCCATGTCCTGGCTATTGTAAATAGAGCTGCAATGAACATTTTGTACCACATCTTCTTCATCCATTTATCTGTCGATGGACAGTTAGGTTGTTTCCATGACCAGGCTATTGAAAATAGTGCTGCAATGAACATTGGGGTGCATGTGTCTTCTTGAATTATGGTATTCTCTGAATATATGCAGTAGTGGGATTGGTGGGTCATATGGTAATTCTATTTTTAGTTTTTTAAGGAACCTCCATACTGTTCTCCATAATGGCTGTATCAATTTACATTCCCACCAACAGTGCAAGAGCGTTCCCTTTTCTCCACACCCTCTCCAGCATTTATTGTTTGTAGATTTTCTGTTGGTGCCCATTCTAACTGGTGTGAGGTGATACCTCATTGTAGTTTTTTTGTTTTGTTTTTGTTTTTGTTTTTTTTAACATCTTTATTGGAGTATAATTGTGTTACAATGTTGTGTTAGTTTCTGCTGTATAACAAAGTGAATCAGCTATATGTATACATATATCCCCATATCCCCTCCCTCTTGCGTCTCCCTCCCACCCTCCCTATCCCACCTCTCTAGGTGGTCACAAAGCACCGAGCTGATCTCCCTGTGCGATGAAGCTGCTTCCCACTAACTATCTATTTTACATATGGTAGTGTATATATGTCGATACTACTCCCTCACTTCATCCCAGCTTACCCTTCCCCCTCCCCTTGTCCTCAAGTCCATCCTCCACATCTGTGTCTTTATTCCTGTCCTGCCCTTATGTTCATCAGAACCTTTTTTTTTTTAGATTCCATATATATGTTTTAGCATATGGTATTTGTTTTTCTCTTTCTGACTTACTTCACTCTATATGACAGACTCTAGGTCCATCCACCTCACTACAAATAACTCAATTTTGTTTCTTTTAATGGCTGAGTTATATTCCATTGTATATACGTGCCACATCTTCTTTATCCATTCATCTGTTGATGGACACTTAGGTTACTTCTATGTCCTGGCTATTGTAAATAGAGTTGCAATGAACATTGGGTGGGGTGCATGTGTCTTTTTGAATTAAGGTTTCCTCAGGGTATATGCCCAGTAGTGGGATTGCTGGGTTGTATGGTAGATCTATTTTTAGTTTTTTAAGGAACCTCCATATTGTTCTCCATAGTGGCTGTATCAATTTACATTCCCATCAACAGTGCAAGAGGGTTCCCTTTTCTCCACACCCTCTCCAGCATTTATTGTTTGTAGATTTTTTAATGATGGCCATTCTGACTGGTGTGAGGTGATACCTCATTGTAGTTTTGATTTGCATTTCTCTAATGATTAGTGATGTTGAGCATCCTTTCATGTGTTTGTTGACAATCTGTATATCTTCTTTGGAGAAATGTCTATTAAATCTTCTGACCATTTTTGGATTGGGTTGTTTGTTTTTTTGATATTGAGCTGCATGAGCTGCTTGTATATTTTGGAGATTAATCCTTTGTCAGTTGCTTCATTTGCAAATATTTTCTCCCATTCTGAGGGTTTTCTTTTCATCTTGTTTATGGTTTCCTTTGCTGTGCAAAAGTTTTTAAGTTTCATTAGGTCCCATTTGTTTATTTTTGTTTTTATTTCCATTTCTCTAGCAGGTGGGTCAAAAAGGATCTTGCTGTGATTTATGTCATAGAGTATTCTGCCTATGTTTTCCTCTAAGAGTTTGATAGTGTCTGACCTTACATTTAGGTCTTTAATCCATTTTGAGTTTATTTTTGTGTATGGTGTTAGGGAGTGTTCTAATTTCATTCTTTTACGTGTAGCTGTCCAGTTTTCCCAGCATAACTTATTGAAGAGGCTGTCTTTTCTCCATTGTATATTCTTGCCTCCTTTATCTCATTGTAGTTTTGATTTGCATTCCTCTAACAATTAGTGATGTTGAGCAGCTTTTCATGTGCCTCTTGGCCATCTGCATGTCTTCTTTGGAGAATGTCTGTTTAGGTCTTCTGCTCATTTTTGGATTTGGTTGTTTGTTTTTTTGATATTGAGCTGCATGAGCTGTTTGTATATTTTGGAGATCAATCCTTTGTTGATTGGTTTGCAAATATTTTCTCCCATTCTGAGGGTTGTCTTTTCATCTTGCTTATGGTTTCCTTTGCTGTGCAAAAGCTTTTAAGTTTCATTAGGTCCCATTTGTTTATTTTTGTTTTTATTTCCATTACTCTAGGAGGTGGGTCAAAAAAGATGTAGCTGTGATTTTTGTCAAAGAGTGTTCTTCCTATGTTTTCCTTTAAGAGTTTTATAGTGTCTGGCCTTACATTTAGGTCTTTAATCCATTTTGAGGTTTTTTTTGTGTGTGTATGGTGTTAGGGAGCATTCTAATTTCATTATTTTACATGTAGAGTTCTCTCAATGTGAAGACCGAGATCCAGGGAGTAAGAAAGAAAAGATTCCTCAAGGATCAAAATAGGTC
This sequence comes from Balaenoptera physalus, assembly GCF_965194825.1. Lineage (NCBI taxonomy): Eukaryota > Metazoa > Chordata > Mammalia > Artiodactyla > Balaenopteridae > Balaenoptera > Balaenoptera physalus. Next base: position 37,018,873 of record NC_138882.1, read on the forward strand.
TATTTCCCTTCTCCTTAGGTCCTTAACCTTATAGGAGATGCCTCTGCATTCTTTTAGCCCTTTAGGACTTTACTTGATTTGTCTCCATTATATTATTGAATTTTTTATTAGATTTATAAGGTTTTCAAGTGCACAGACAATTAAAAGGAAGAGAACTTGCTGAAGCAGGAATGACATTTTCTAGGGAAGAACCCCCACAAACAAAGGCCAGAAGTAAAAAATTCTAAAAGCATAACAACATAGCAGCTTTACTGTCAGGATATATTGTATAAACAGCCCAAACGGCCACTTCAGGGAACTTCTAAGGGAATGCATGATCCAGTAATCAGTGAAGGGAGATTAAATTATGTTTACAGTAATGTCCAAGAAACCAATTTTTTATGTAAGGCTGTTCAAAGTAATAAAATTTGGTATTTAAAGGGTGTCCAGGGGCTTCCCTGGTGGCGCAGTGGTTGAGAATCTGCCTGCTAATGCAGGGGACACGGGTTCGAGCGCTGGTCTGGGAAGATCCCACATGCTGCGGAGCAACTAGGCCCGTGAGCCACAATTACTGAGCCTGCGCGTCTGGAGCCTGTGCTCCGCAACAAGAGAGGCCGCAATAGTGAGAGGCCCGTGCACCACGATGAAGAGTGGCCCCCGCTTGCTGCAGCTAGGGAAAGCCCTTGCACAGAAACGAAGACCGAACACAGCCAAAAATAAATAAATAGAACCATTTGCATTCACATCTCTCTGCAAAATACTTTTTTAAAAAAAGGGTGTCCATTTATTTATAAAATGCTCAATTCATTAATATGAAATAAATAAAAGGAAGTCATATTTTTAAATATTTTACTCCATATTTATTTTTATCTATGAAATCCACAATGCTTATTTGATATTTACCTCTTACCATAGCATTTCTTGAGCACCCAGTGTGTAGAGAGTGTAGTACAAAAAGAAGGCATATGATCCCTGCCCTCTAGGACCTTGCATTCTGAGAGGAAACTGAGCCTGATGTGACAAGTGCTTGTGTTTCAAACTGTGGAAGAGTAATCTGAGCAGAGTGCTATATACTCTAGAAAAGAGGAGAGGTGAGTTTTGGATTTGGAAGGAAGTGGGGAAGGATACATACATATAAATATATTTTAAAACCAAAAACACTGTTGTTATCTCTTCAATTTAGTGTTGAATGAAAGTTCACCTTATTTCTCAACAAACCAAAAGCTAATAGATTGTTATTTAAAGTAAGCAAGGTACATCCTTTGATACTACTACCACTTAGGTAAAAGCATGGGACAATCATTTAAAATCTTGCCAAGAATCTATTTATTCCATACTACTTACCTGATGTCAGGCCACAGTCCCTGGCTGATGAAGGAGATAAAGTACTTTATTTTCATGTTCTTATTCTCTCCTACTTAGATGCCTGTGGTGATCCACCAAGATTTGAAACTATGAGGCTCCAGGGTGCCCCAAAACCCAATTATAGTCCTGGGGAAACTATACACTATGAGTGTCGCCTAGGTTTCCAGCCCATGGCTCCTCCTCTTCCCCCCTCTGCTGTTTGTCAGGATGATAATACATGGTCACCTCTCCAGGAGGCCTGTACAAGTAAGTAAACAAAAAAAAATTGTTTTATGTCTCTGGAAATTTTCACACATTTTAGCATGCATATTCCACTAGTGCAATGATGGTTTTCTCATGTGAATATAGGTTTTAGATTGAAATGCATTTTTTCAGGCTTTGAGAAATCCCCAAGGAATCTTTTTCTTGGCAATTGGTTGCCTGGGTAAATATGAATCATATTTGGCCATATAATAAGGAAAAAATAACAAATGAATAATAAGATTCCCATGAATTCTAACAAGCAATGTCGAATTTTGAATTTGATTTAAATCTATTTTTGAAATTGGTATAAACCAACATATTTGAATATTTTCTTTTAGGAAAATTGTGTCCTAATCTAGGAGATCCTGTAAATGGCCACGTTAACTATGTAAATGGAAGTACTATGTTTGGTTCACAAGCTCACTATTTTTGTAATGAGGGGTAAGTAAGATGCTCCTTAGCGGAAATAAGGTTAAGTGTTACTAATTCCATTTTTGTTTTGCTCCTCTTCTTAAGCATTCCTGTAAATTTGATTTCATTTTGCTTTCTATGTGACAAGTTGTACTTGTAGCCAAGCAACTCTTGTTTTTATGAAGACTTAAAAGATGTGTAATTAGAAAGAAGTTTAAATTGAAACAAAGTAAAACTGTATAACTTACTATATGTAATAATAAGCCTATTGTATGTATTTAAGATGTAGTAATCATGGTAACTTTATTCTTGAAAATAAGGAGTACCCTGTTTAAAATTATCAGTTCTCAGAGTTTAAGTAGGGCTTATGGAAATAAGAGGTAGAATTGCCAACCAAAGTTACTCATATTGAGATAATCTGTAGTTTTACAAGATCCAAATTGATCTGCCTAACCTGGACGATAATGTTGATCATGATCTCTTAGTTGGAAAAACTTATTTTTAAGACTGATACAAGGGAGTGAAGCATCTCAAAAAGAGGTACTGAGCCTTTAATAATAACTTTTGTTCTACAGAGCTCCTTTAATAGTATATATTGGGTATACTGGGCATTTATTTTAAAATATGAATTTAGAGGGTAAATATAATACACTGTGGAAATGCAATAGGTTTTCTTAATATTAACTTTAATCATAGTTTGCTGAATTCATTTAATATTTCTAATATTTTTGTGTATGTGTGGAATCTTTAGGGTGTTATACATATACAATCATATCATCTGCAAACAGGGATAAGTTTACTTCTTTCTTTCCAATTTGGATGCCTTTTATTTCTTTTATTTCTTTTCTTGCTTAATTGCTCTGCCTTCCAGTACTATATTGAATTGAAATGGTAAAAGTGAGCCTCCTTGCCTTTTCTCATCTTAGAGGAAAATCTTTCATATTTTCGCCATTAAGTATGATGTTTGCATTGTGTTTTTCATGTATGGCATTTATTATCTTGAGGCAGTTCCCATCTGCTCCTTGTTTGTTGAGTATTTTTTATCATGAAAGATGTTGAATTTTGTCAAATGCTTTTTCTTCTCCAATTGAGATGATCATGTGGCTTTTCCCCTTCATTCTGTTGATGTGGCATATTACATTGATTGATTTTCATGTGTTGAGCCATTCTAGCATTCTAGGAATAATTTCCATTTGGTCATGGTTTTCAATCCTTTTTATATGCTGATGAATTGTTTGCTAGTATAATGTTGAGGATTTTTGCATCAATGTTTATAAAGGATATTGTTCTGTAGTTTCCTTTCTTGTAATGTCTTTATCTAGCTTTGGTGTCATGGTTACACTGGTCTCATAGAGTAAGTTCAGAAGACTTCCTTCCTCTTCAATTTTTTGGAAAAGGTTGAGAAGGATTGGTATCACTTCTCTTTTAAATGTTTGGCAGAATTAACAAGTGAAAACATCAGGTCTAGGACTCTTCTTTATTGGGAGATTTTTGACTACTGATTCAATCTCCTTAGTAGTCATAGTCGATTCAGATATTCTACTTTTTTATAATTAAGTCTTGGTAGGTTTTGTGTTTATAGGAATTTGTCCATTATATCTAGGCTATCCATTTGTTGGCATAAAATTATTCATAGAACTCTCATAATATTCTTTTTCCTGTAGAACTAAGTGATAATGTCTTCACTTTCATTTCTGATTTTAGTAATTTGGATCTTTCTTTTTGCTTAGTCCATCTAGCTAAGGGTTTGTTAATTTTCTTGCTTTTTTTTTTTTTAATTAATTTTTATTGGAGTATAGTTGCTTCACAATGTTGTGTTAGTTTCTGCTATACAGCAAAGTGAATCAGCTATACATATACATATATCCCCTCCTTTTTGCATTTCCTTCCCATTTAGGTCACCATAGAGCATTGAGTAGAGTTTGCTGTGCTATACAGTAGGTCCTCACTAGTTATCTGTTTTATACGTAGTAGTGTATATAGGTCAATCCCAATCTTGCAATTCACCCCACCCCCTCCCCCGCTCTTGCTCTTTTTGAAAACAAACTTTTGGTTTCATTGATGTTCTCTACGAATTTCTCTTCTCTATTTTTTATCTCTGCTTTAATCTTTATTATTTACTTCCTTCTGCTAGTTTTGGGTTTAGTTCTTCTTTCTCTAGATCCTTAAGTTGTAACATTAGGCTGTTTATTTTAGAGCTCTCTTCTAACTTCTAATTGAAGAATAATTTACCTACAAACTAAATTAGTTCCAAGTGCATCACATACGGATTTGATATTCCCATACATTTCAAGATGATTACCATGATAAGTCTAGTTACCATCGTCACCATACAAAGTTATTACAATTTATTGACTATTTTCTCCAGGCTGTACGTTTCATCCTTTTACATTTCTTTGTAACTGGAGGTTTGTACCTCTTAATCTCCTTCACCTATTTCACTTCTCCTCCCTCTGGCAACCACCTTTTTGTTCTCTGTAACTGGAGTCTGTTTCTGTTTTGTTATGTTTCTTCATTTGCTTTATGTTTAAATTGCACATATAGGTGAAATCATGCAATATTTGTATTTGTCTGACTTATCTCACTTAGCATAATACTCTCTAGGTCCATCCACATTGTTGCTAATGGCATGATTTCCCTGTTTTCATGGCTGAATTCTATTCCATTTTGTGTGTGTGTGTGTGTGTATATACATATATACATCTAATTTGACAATTTAAAACTTCATATATACATGAATTCATATATACATGAAATTCATATATGAAATTCATATATGAATTATATATATATTTAATCCAGTCATTCTATTTAAGGGCAGATAGTTTGCTACCATATCTTGACTATTTTCAATAATGCTGCAATGAACATAGGGGTACATATACTTTTTTGAATTAATGGTTTTCTTATCTTCATAAAAATACTCAGAAGTGGAATTGATGGATCATATGGTAGTTATATTTTTATCTTCTTGAGGAGCCTCCACACTGTTTTCCAAAGTGGCTATACCAATTTACATGACGTTCCTTTTTCTCCACTTCCTCACCAACACTTGTTATTTGTTGTCTTTTGATCACAGCCATTCTGATAAGTGTGCGGTGATTACTCATTGTGCTTTTGATTTGCATTTCCTTGATAATTAGATGTTAAGCATCTTTTTATATGTCTAGTGGCCACCTGTATATCTTCCTTGGAAAAATGTCTGTTCAAGTCCTCTGCCCATTTTTAATTTTTTTTTTAAATTTTGAGTTGCATGAGTTCCTTGCGTATTTTGAGTATTAACATTCTATCAGATATATCATTTGCAAATATCTTCTCACATTTCATTTTGTTGATAGTTTTCTTTGCTGTGTGAAAAGTGTTTACTTTGATGTAGTCCCATTTGTTTTTGTTTTTGTTTCCCTTACAGAGGGGACAGATCTGAAAAATTATTTTTAAGACTGATATCAAAGAGCATACTAGCTATGCTTTCTTCTAGAAGTTTTATGGTTTCAGGTCCTACATTTAAGTCTTTAATCCATTTTTACTTTATTTTTGTATGTGGTTTGAGAAAGTAGTCTAGTTTGATTCTTTGGCATGTATCCATTTTCCCAACACCATTTATTCAAGAGACTGTCTTTCCTCCATTGCATATTCTTGTCTCCTTTGCCATAGATTAATTGACCATATAAACATGGATATATTTCTGGTCAATCTATTCTGTTTCATTGATCCATGTGTCTGTTTATGTATCACATTGTTTTGGTTACCGTAGCTTTGTAGTACACTTTGAAATAAGGGGATGTGATAACTCCAGCTTTGTTGTTCCTCAAGATTGTTTGGTTATATGGGGTCTATTGTGTTTCCATACAAATTTTAGAATTATTTGTTCTAGTTCTGTGAAAAATGCCATTGGTATTTTGATAGGGATTGCATTGAACCTGAAGATTGTCTTGGGGAATACGGTCATTTTAACAATATTAACTCTTCCAATCCATGAGCATGGTATATCTTTCCATTTTCTTCTGTCATCTTCAATTTCTTTCATTGTATCTTACAGTTTTCCAAGTAGAGGTCTTTTACCTCCTTGGTTAACTTTATTCCCAGGTACTTTATTCTTTTGATGCAATTACAAATGGGATTGTTTTATTAATTTATCTGACTGCTAGTTTGTTTTTAGTGTATAGAAACACAACAGATTTCTGTACATTAACTTTTTATCCTTCAACTTTACTTAATTGATTATTTAGTTCTAATAGTTTTTGGTGGCATCTTTAGGATTTTCTGTATATAGTAGCAAATCATCAGCAGACAGTAACAGTTTTACTTCCTCCTTTCCAATTTGGATTCCTATCATGTATTTTTCTTGTTTGATGCCTGTGGCTAGGACTTCCAATACCATGTTGAATAAAAGTGGTGAGAGTGGGCATCCTTGTCCTGTTCCTGATCTTAGAGGAAATGCTTTCTGCTTGTTACCACTGAGTATGTTATTTGTGGGCTTGTCATATATGGCCTATATTATATTGAGGTATGTTCCCTCTATATGCACTATGTTGAGAGGTTTTTTTTTTTATCATAAATGGATGTTAAATTTGTTAAAAGCTTTCTGCATCTGTGAGATAATCTATGATTTTTATTCTTCAATGTGTTAATGTGTTATATCACACTGATTGATGATATTGAACCATCCATACATCCCTGAAATAAATCCCACTTGATCATGGTGTATGATCCTTTTAAAGTAGTTTTGAATTTCTTTGCTAATATTTTATTAAGCATTTTTGTAGCTATGTTCATCAAGGATATTGGTCTATAATTTTCTTTTGTTGGGTGTCTTTGTCTAGTTTTAGTATCAGGGTGATCCTGGCCTTTTAGAATGCATTTGAAAGTGTTCCTTCCACTTATATTTTTTGAAATAGCTTGGGAAGGATAGGTGTTAACATTTTTAACGAGGTATAGTTGATTTACAATATTATATTAGTTTCAGGTGTACAACATAGTGATTCAAAACTTTTATAGATTATAATCCATTTATCGTTATCATAAAATATTGGCAATATTCCCTGTGCTATACAATGTATTTTGAGAAAGATAGGTATCAACTCTTCTCTAAATGTTTGCTAGAACTCACCTATGTGACTTTAGTTTGTTGAGAGTTTTTTTTATTAGTGATTTAATTTCATTACTGGTAATTGGTCAGTTAATATTTTCTATTTCTTCCTTGTTCAGTCTTAGGAGATTGTGCATTTTTAGGAATTTGTGCATTTCTTCTGGGTTGTTAATTTTATTGCCATATAGTTGTTCATAGTAAACTTTTATGATCCTTTGTGTTTCTGTGGTGTTGGTTGTTATGTTCTTCATTTTGATTTCTGATTTTATTGATTTAGGCCCTCGTTTTTTCTTGATGAGTCTGGTTATAACTTGTTTATCTTTCAAAGTATCAGGTCTTCAATCCATTGATCTTTTCTAATTTTTTTGTCTCCATTTCATTTATTTCTGCCTTGATCTTTATGATTTCTTTCCTTCTACTAGCTTTGGGTTTTGTTTGTTCTTCTTTTCCTACTTCCTTTAGGTGTAAGGTTAGGTTGTTTAATAGAGATTTTTCTTGTTTCCTGAGGTAAGTTTGTATTGCTATAAACTACCCTCTTAGAACTGCTTTTGCTGCATCCCATAGATTTTGGATCATTGTGTTTTCATTTTCATTTGTCTGCAGTGTTTTTTTAAAATTCTTCTTTGATTACATCAGTGATCCATTGGTTATTTAGTAGCATAACGTTTAACCTTCACATGTTACTGTTAATACTTGACTTCTAGTCTCATGTCTTTGTGGTCAGAAAACATGCTTGATATGATTTCAATTTTCTTAAATTTACCAAGGCTTGTTTTGTGGCCTAGAATGTGATCTATCTTGGAGAAATTTCCATGTGCCTTTGAAAAAAATGTATAATACATTCTTCTGCTTTGGATGTAATGTTCCATACATATCTATTATGTCCATCCGATCTAATGTACCATTTAAAGCCAGTGTTTCCTTATTGATTTCCTGTCTGCATGATCTGTCCATTGATGTAAGTGGGGTGTTAAAGTCCCCTACTATTATTGTGTTGCTGTCAATTTCTCCCTTTATATCCATTAAATTTTCCTTATATATTTAGGTGGTCATATATTGGGTGCATATATATTTAAAATTGCTATATCTTCTTCTTGAACTGATCCCTTGATCTTTATGTAGTGTACTTCTTTGCCTCTTGTAGCAGTCTTTGTTTTAAATTATTTTGTCTGATATAAGTATTTGTATCCTGGCTTTCTTTTGATTTCCATTTACCTAATTCTCTGTGTTTATTTCTATATACTAGGTAGTTCAGTTATGTTTCTCAATTTTGGAGAAGTGGTCTTATATAGGAAATGTCCTACATGGCCCAGCAGCATATTCCTCTCTGTTTACTATACCTATATGCTCTAGTGTTGTCCCTTATGTGGGTTGCATAGGCTCTTTTGTTGTGGCAGGGTCAACTACTGGGGAACACTGATAGGCAGTGCTGGCTCCAAGGCTGGTTGGCTGCCAGGCCATGCCTAATGCAGAAACTGATGGCCCACTAATGGGTGGGGCTGTGTCTTGATGCAGCTGTCTGCATGGCCCAGGGTCTCCTAGGGCTGGTATCGACCTGCTAGTGGGCAAGACTAGGTCCCAGTGTGTCTGGCTGTTCAGCCCAGTGCATCCTAGGGCTGGTACCAGCTAACTGGTGAGTGGATAAGCCCCCAACCCTAATAAGCTAGGGAGACCCTCCCAAAATGGCAGTTTTTCAAGCACCACTGTCCTCATGGTAGAATGACCTCCCTCTGTGTTCCCAGGAGGAGGCCAGTTGCTTCCTTCCTCTTTAGGAGGCTCTCCAAGATCAACGAGTGGGTCTGACCCAGGCTCCTTTCAAATTACTGGCTCTGGCTTGGGTTTCAGAGTGTGTAATGTTTTGCATTTTTTATTGTAAGCATCTATGGCTTTAAAGTTCCCCCTCGGCACTGCTTTTGCTGAATTCCATAAGTTTTGGTATGTTATATTTTCATTTCCATTCATGTCAAAATGTATTCTAAGTGCCGTTTTGATTTCTTCTTTGACTCACTGGTTGCTTAAAAGCAATTTAATTTTCAATTTTAATTTTCACTATTTTGAGAATTTTCCAATTTCCCTTTTGATTTTGATTTTTAAGTTTGTCCAGTTGTGGTCAAAGAACATACTTTGTATATCTCTCTTTTTAAATCTATTGATTAATTAATATTTAATTTTTAGACTGACATAATTAATTAACCTAGCATATTAATACATAATAATTATGTATTATTTATTATGTCATTATGCTATGAAGAATATTAATTTGTGTTTTTCATCTGTGACTTAACATATGGTCTCACCTGGAAAATGTCCCATGTGCACTTGAGAAGACTGTATTCTGTTGTCGTTAGGTAGAATGCTCTGTATATATCTGTGAGATCTAGTTGGTATTGTATTGTTGAAGTCCTCTACTTCCTTACTTATCTTCTATCTAGTTGTTCAATCCATTATGATGAGTGAGGTATTGAAATCTCCAACTATTATTGTAGAAATGCCTATTATGTAAAAATGTGTGCTTTTCTCTTCAGTTCTGTCATTTTTTCTTCATATATTCAGGTGACCTCTCATTAGATGCATAAATGTTTATAATTGTTATATCTTTTTTCAGTACTTAACACTTTTTAATATATAATGTCTTTCTTTGTCTCTTGTACACTTTTGGTTTAAAGTCTATTTTGTCTGAATTAGTATAGTCATTCCTGTTCTCTTTTGGTTACTATTAGAATGGAATATCTTTTCCCACCCTTTCACTTTCAACCCACTTGTGTCTGTGGATGTCATGTCAGTCTCTTGTAGACAGCATATAGTAGGATCATGTGTTTTTATGCATTCTGTCAATTTCTGTCTTTTGATTAAGAGTTTAATCCATTTACAATTAATATAACTACTGACAGGAGGTACTTATTTCTGTCATTGTGCCATTTGTTTTCTCTATGCCTTATAGCTTTTTTCCCCCTCATTTCCTGTATTACTGTTTTCTTTTGTGTTTAGTTGATTTTTATAGTGATATGTATAAATACCTGTATCATTTCCTTTTGTATCATTACATTCTGTAGCTATTTTGTTTGTGGTTACCATGGGGATTACATTTAACATCCTACAGTTATAAAACTCCAATTTGAACTTATACCAAATTAACTACAAAAACTGTAGCTGCAAACCACCTTTACAGCAATGCTAGCTTTCGTAATTGTCCACACATTTACTTTTAGTGAGATCTTTATTTTTCCACACAGAGTTGAGTTACTGTCTAGTGTCCTTTTATTTCACCTTGCAGGACTCCTTTGAGTATTTCTTGCAGTTGAGGTCTAGTGGTCACAAACTCTCTTGGCTTTTATTTCTGAAAAGGTCCTAATTTCTCCCTCACTTCTGAAGCACAGTTTTGCTGGATAGAGGATTTTGTTTGATAAGGTTTTTTTTCTTTTAGCACTTTGAGCATATCTGCCCACTGTCTTGGGGACTCTGAGTTCCTAATGAGAAATCTCATAATCTTATTTAGGATCCCCTGTATGTGATGATTTTCTCTCTCTCTCTCGTGGCTTTCAGTATTCTCTCTTTGTCTTTTGAAAGTTTGATTATTATGTGTCTTAGTGTGGGTCTCTTTGAGTTCATCTTAGAGTTCATTGAGCTCTTGGCTTACTTATTTCACATCTTTCATGAAATTTGGTAGTTTTCAGCCATCACTTTTTTCAAATATTCTCTCTGCTCTTTTCTCTGTATCTTCTCCTTCTGAGAGTCCCACAGTGTGTATGTTAGTATGCCTGTTGGTGTCCCACAGATCCCATAGGCTCTGTTCATTTTTCTTCATTTTTCTTTCTGTTCCTCAGAGTCAATAATTTCCTTTGTCCTGTATTCAAGTTCTCCGATTCTTTCTTCTTTCTGCTCAAATGTGCCTTTATTTCCTCCAGTGAATTTTTAATTTCCATTATTGTACTTTTCAACTCCAGAATTTACTTTAGGTTTTTTTCTAAGTTTTCTGTCTCCTAATTGAGATTTCCATGTTTTACACATATTTTCTTGACTTTCTAGATTTCTTACTTTAGTTTTTTAAACATCTTTAAGGCAGTCATTTTTTCTTTCAAATTTTATTGAGTCCCAAGGCCCATGGGACTTAGGCAGGAAGCCTCCCTGCAGGCAAAGGAGGAGCCAGTGGAGAGGCATTATTTGACCTTTTCTGGAGGCACGGGTTGTTGGTGTGGCCACGTTTCTTCTTGTGGCAGTTGGCAGCATGGAGATGCAGGTGAGCATAACTCTTGTGGCAGATCATTTTGTAGCAATGTATTTTGGGGCAAGCTTGTGGAGGGAAGGCTCAATGATGCCACCCCACAGGCAAAGCACCAAGTGCAAGGTGGATTCTTTCTGGATATTGTAGTCTGAGAGAGTGTGGTCATCCCCCAGCTATTTGCCTGCAAAAATTCAATGATGTTGGGGAAGCAAGATGTCCTCCTTGTCTTGGATTTTAACTTTGATGTTTTCAGTGGTGACACTGGGCCTGACCTTGAGAGTGATGTTCTTGCTTGCAGGGTCTTCATAAAGATCTGCATCTCTATGTCTGCAACTCAGCCCCCTCACTGAAAAAAGATCAGGCAGCAGAACGGGCATTCATCGATTTACTGCTAAGAGTGCCTTCACGAGACAGTTATTTTAAAGTCTTTGTCTAGTAGGTCTGCCATCAGTTCTCTTTCAAGGACAATTTCTGTTGATTTATTTCTTCCTTTGAATGGCCCATACTCTCCTGTTTCTTTGTATGCCTTGTGACTTTTTTTTTTTTACTGAACAGAACATTTGAATCTAATAATCTGGTAACCCTGGAAATTAGATTTCCCCACTTCCCTAGAGCTTGCTCTTTTATGTTATTTTTTATTGTTGTATGGTGTCTCTGTGTTGAAGATCAGCCTGATGTATAAACTGAAGATTATCTCAGGTCTTTCCTGAGCCTTTCCCTGAGCACGAACAACCACTTTCTGATTTCTCCTGAATTTGCAGTTGCTTTTGAATGTTCTAGTGTTTAATGTCTGGCTTCTGAAAGGGGAAAAAGCAAAAAATGAAGTGGGGAACAAAGCACACTGGATATTTAAGTCCCCTGAAAGTTACTTCAGCCAGGGTGGAAGGGGCTTGCAAGAGTGAGGGTAGGTGTGACAACAATGGCTTGCCACCTCTTTGACTGATTCTGTGATCAGAAGCAGCAATCAGTGATAAGAACACAGATCTTCATATTTGGAGGACAGGGTCCTTTTTGACCACCCAGGCTCCCACAGGCTACTTGTAGGCTGCTCTGGGAACACATGCACAGATCCTTGCCATACTGCTGTGAATGGGGATGGGTAGTTGCCACTGTGCTAAGAGCAGAAGTTGACCATAATAAGTCAATTTAACCTCTTCAAGTCTTTACCTGGAAATTGCAAATCATCAACAGAGCCCAGAGTTCCAAAATAGTGACATCAGGCAGATTCTACCAGTGCAATTGTTGTCAAGGTGGGGAGACAGATTCCTGGTGCCTCTTAACTTGCCATCATCCCAGAAACACACATTATAATCTAGAATCAATGAGTGAGCCTTGGGAGAAAAGTCAGCTGGAAGCAGGTACAGTATTCTTTAAATTGATCAATTAAAAATAATGGAACATTCAGTAAATATTTATATAGAGAGAGCCTGCTAGGTATTTTGAGGGATACCAAAAGTTTAATACATAGACTCTTCTTAAAGAAGTTGTATCCTTCTTGAGAAATACAAGAGAGGCATCAAAGCAAAATAGTAAATGAGAAGAAGTATTAAATAGATAAAGTCACTCACAATCATTACAATGAGAGTTCAGGAGGCGGAGAGGGTACTGTGAATTTAAATCATCAGAGAAGATTTCATCAAGTAGGAGTATTCCTGAGCTACTCCTAGGAATGTATAGGCATACCTTGGAGATACTGCAGGTTCAGTTCCAGACCACTGCAATAAAGCAAGTCAAATGAATTTTTAAAATATGTTTACACTATACCATAGTCTACTAAGTGCACAATAGAATTATGTCTAAAAAATGTACATACGTTAATTTTAAAATACCATATTGCCAAAAAATGTTAACCATAATCTGAACCTTCAGCGAGTCATAGTAGTAACATTAAAAATCATTGATCACAGATGACTGTAACAAGTATAATAATAGTAATAAGGTTGAAATATGTGATATTTACCAAAACGTGACGAGATACAAAGTGAGCAAACACTTTTGGAAAAATGACACAAATAGACTTGCTCGATTCAAGGTTGACATACACCTTCAATTGTTAAAAACTCAATAAAGTGAAGAGCAATCAAATGAGATATGCCTGTATTTTGATCTGAAGAATATTAATAGGAGTTATGACTTACCTAGTACCTAGAATATTAATGAGTTACAACTTACCTAGTACCTTGTGCCAGATGCCAACTCATCCAGTCCTCAAAACAATCCCATGAGGGATTATCCCCTATTATCCCCCTTTTCATAGATGAGGAAACTGAGCAAGAGAAACTTGCTTAAGGGGATTGCCCAAGCTCAAATAAGAAGTCAGTCTTAGAGCTGGAACTTGAAGCCAGGCAAAAGCAGGGAGACACTGGAGGAGATGTGACTCTTTAAGAAGGATCCACTGAATAATAGCAAAATGTTTATTATTTTCAAGTGTACATAGGACATTCTCTAATATCATATTTTAGGCAATAATTTTTAACACGTTTCCAAAAAACTGAAACTATTACCAGCATATTACCTGATCACAATGGAATGAATGTATTCATAGAAATCAAAACAAGGTATATGTAAAATCCCCAAATATTTGAAAACTATGAAAGACACTTCTAAGTAACCCATGAGTCAAAGAAGCAGTCACAAGCTCTAGGGCCTGATCTCTCTTCTCAGTCCTTACTGAGGAGAATGGTGTGAGCAAAAGTGTAGAAGTGAACGTGTGATACATTTGCCAGAGATAGCAAAGGGGTTACACTGACAGGCATGATAGTAATTTAGACATTTTGCTGTAGGCCAATGTATGTCCACATGCAGAAACTCTTTATTTGGTTGTGTTGCAGATTTAGCACATCCATTATATTTTAAGAAACTTCTCTCTCAAATTACTATAGTGCAGAAAAACAACCATATAAAATTTTTTTTCATTATTATGCACATCTTGTAATTGCTAAAGAACATAATAACTTTTCTTTTCTCATTTAGTTTTTACATGATTGGATCAAGAATTCTATATTGTGAAATTTCTGGAAATAATGTGATATGGGGTGATAATCCCCCATTATGTGAAAGTAAGTATATTCTCTCTTTAGAACATAGAGCAGCAGTTCTCAACCTTTTTGGCCTGGGGACCCCTTTATGCTTTCAAATTAACATAGACACCAAAGAGCTTCTCTTTATATGGGTTATGTCTTAATATTTATTATATTGGAATTAAAACAGAAAAGTTTTAAAAATAATTATTAATTCATTTTTAAGAAGAGTAACCTCAATACATGTTAATATATGCAACATATTTTTATGAAAAATCAAAAGTTTCCAAAACAGATAGTGAGAATAGTGGCATTGTTTTACACTTTTGCAAATTACTTTAATATCTGAATTAAAGGAAGAGATGTGGATTCAGTCAGTTGCAACATCACATCATTTGAAGCCTCTGGAAAATTTCACTGTATGCTCATAAGGATGAAAGTGAAAAATGACAGTAATACTCAGTATTAATGTGAACAACCAATTTGTGAATAGAGATATTTATAAATCATAAAGCATTTCTCAACTAGCACTGAGTTACATTTTTAATCACAAGTGTATTTTAGCATTAAATTGTCAGCCTCTTTCATGATGATGAAAACAAAACTTAGCAGATAAATATGTGTATTTCATATCTTATATAGATATTTCAGAAAACAAGTTTTATTCTAAACGTTAATTTCTACATTAATGGTTTGAATTTGGGATAATACATTTTCACATAGAGACGTTCTTCTAAATGGACATTGGATTCACAACTAGCTTATATTAATCATATGTTAATGAATTCTTTGAAGGCAGTTCATAGGACTTTGCTAATGCTGTCCTAATCTTTTACCTTTACTTCATGTCCTTCTTTCCCCCTTTTTAAGGGATTTTGTGTGCAACACCTAGAAACATAACAAATGGAAGAATCACCAATTACAAGGACGAATATGAATATAATGAAATAGTAACTTATAGTTGTAATCCTTCAGATGGACCAGATGAATATTCACTTGTTGGAGAGAGTGTGCTTGTTTGTGTTGATAGTGACAGATGGAGTAGTGACTCTCCTCAGTGTAAAGGTAATAATATTTCCATTTACTTCCTCCTGCATTTGTAAATACTGTGGAAACACTTCATAAATACTTTTACCTACAAGTAAAAGTATTTATGTACTTGCTCCTCCTGCTAAACTGACTTCTAATTAATTTAATATTGGTCAAATCAAATTAAAAGATAGTTCTAGTTGTACAGTTCCCCATACGTCAGTCCACATGTCCTTGGCATTCCAATTTATACATCATGAACTACTGTGTATATGCATGAGTTAAGACTGTTTATTTGTTTGTTTGTTTATAAGCATCAGAAAACTCAACACACACTGGCTTAAAAAATAAGAAAGTTTTACTTGTGTTATAAGACATCTGAGAGTTCTGGCTGCAGGAAATGGTAAAAGACTAACCCTCTCACCGATAAGATTGTTAAACTATGGCCAAAACTTATTTAAATAACAATGTTTAATGAATACAGAGTGACCAAAAGCAGGGAGACACTGGATGAGATGTGACTCTTTAAGAAGGATCCACTGAATAATAGCAAAATATTTATTCTTTTCAAGTGTACATGGGACATTCTCTAATATCATATTTTAGGCAATAATTTTTAACACGTTTCCAAAAAACTGAAACTATTACCAGTATATTACCTGATCACAATGGAATGAACGTATTCATAGAAATCAAAACAAGGTATATGTAAAATCCCCAAATATTTGAAAACTATGAAAGACACTTCTAAGTAACCCATGAGTCAAAGAAGCAGTCACAAGGGAAATTAGAAAGTGTTTTGAACTGAATAAAAATGAAAAACAGCATATCAATATATCAAAAGTTGTGGGATACTGAAAAAGTATTGCTCAGAAGGATATTTATAGTATGAGATACTTATGATAGAAAAATAGAAAAGTCTCAACTCAATCATCTAAGCTTCTACCATAAGAAACTAAAAAAGAAGAGCAAATTAAACCCAAAACAAGAAAACACAAGGAAATAATAAAGTTAGCAATCAATGAAACTGAAAAGAGAAAAAAAAACAGAGATAATCAAAGAAATCAGCACGTGGTTCTTGAGAAAATTGATAAAATAGATAAACCGATAGACAGTCTGACAGGAAAAAAGAAGATACAAATTACCAATACAGAGAGTGAGAAAGGGGACATCATGAAATATCCTGTGGACATTTGAAAGATAATGAGGGAATAAAATTAACCACTCTATGCCTATACATTTGACAAATTAATCCTTCTCACAAAGAGTACTGCAGACCCCATGTCCTCAATGGGGAATTCTACCAAATATTTAAGGAATAAATAATAGCAGCTCTATACCAAGCCTTAAGAAAACACAAGAGGAGGGAATACTTCTCAACTCATTTCATAAGGACAGCATTGCTCTGATGCCAAAACCAGATAGATGTACAACATAGTGATTCAGCATTTACATACATAAAAAGATGATTACCATGATGTCTAGTTCCCATTTGTCACCATTTAAAGTTATTACAGAATTATTAACTATATTCTCTATTCTGTATATCATAACTTCATGACTTATTTATTTTATAACTAGAAGTTTGTGCCTTTTAATCCACTTCACTTATTTTGCCCATCCTCCCAGCCACCTCTTCTCTGCCAATCACCAGTTTCTTCTCTGTATCCATGAATCTGTTTCTGTTTTGTTTTATTAGTTCATTTGTTTTGTTTTGTAGATCCCACATATAAGTGAAATAATATGGTATTTGTGTTTCTCTGACTGATTTATTTTACTTTGCGTAATACCCTCTAGGTCCATCGATGTTGTCTCAAATGGCAAGATTTCATTCTTTTTATGGCTAGGTAATATTCCATTGTATATATACCACATCTTCTTCCATTATTCTATCAGTAGACACTTAGGTTGCTTCCATGTCTTAACTACTGTAAAAAATGCTATAATGAAAAAAGGGCTACATAAATCTTTTTGAATTAGTGTTTTGCTTTCTTTGGTTTAATACCCAGAGGTAAAATTTCGGGGTCATATGGTAGTTCTATTTTCTCCCAGTCTATGGTTCATTTTATTCATTCCTATATAGTGTCTTTTGAAGCAAAAGTTAACTGTTCTTTAAATGTTTGGTAAAATTCACCTGTGAACCCGTGTCATCCTGGATTTTGTTTGTTGGGAGTTATTTGATTACTGACTCAATTTCATTACTGGTAATTGGTCTATTCAGATTTTCTATTTCTTATTGACTCAGTATTAGGAGATTGTATGTTTCTAGGAATTTATCCATTTCTTCCAGGTTTTCCAATTTTAGGTGTATAATTGTTCATAGTATTCTCTTATGATCCTTTGTATTTCTGTGATATTGGTTGTAACTTCTCTATTATTTCCAATTTTATTTATTTGGATACTTTCTTTTCTTTCCTGATGAGTGTGGCTATAGGTTTGCCAATCTTTTTTTAATCTTTTCAAAGAATCAGCTCTTAGTTTCATTGTTCTTTTCTATTGTTTTTATTCTCAATTTCATTTATTTCAACTTTGTTCTTTATTATTTTCTCCTTCTACAAACTTTCAGGTTTTTTTTTTCTATAGATGTAAGTTTAGATTGTTTACTTGAGATTTTTCTTGTTCTTGTGGTAGGCCTGTATTGCTATAAACTTATCTCTTAGAACGGTTTTTCCTACATTGCATAGATTTGGAATGCACTGTTTTCATTTTCATTAGTATTAAGATATTTTTTATTTCCTTTTGTTTTTTCATTGACCCATTGATTGTTTAGTAGCATGCTGTTTAGTCTTCATGTGTTGGTTTTTTTCCAGTTTTCTTCTTGTAGTTGATTTGTAGTTTCATACCATTGTGATTGGAAAAGATGCTTGATCATAGATTTAAATGTAAAACCTAAACTATAAGACTTACTAGAAGACATGGAAAATATTTGCGACTTAGCAAAGATTTCTTCAAAAACCTTAAAAGCATTATCCTTTAAAGAAAAAAAATTAACTAGACTTCTTAAAAATTAAGAACTTCTGCTCACAAACACACTGTTTTAAGAAAGAAGAAAGAGCCATAGACTGGGAGAAAATATTTGCCAAGGACATTTCTGAATGGATTTCTACCTATGATATATAAAGAACTCTCAAAACACAGTAAGAAGAAAACAACCCAATTTACAAAAAAAGGGGCAACATATTTGCATAGACTTGTTTCACCAAAGAAGATATGCGGATGCCAAAAAGCACATGAAAAGTTGATCAATATCATTAGTAATAACAGAAATGTAATTTAACAACACAATGCGATATCACTAAACATCTATTAGAATGGCTGAAATTAAAAAGAAAAATGAGCAATACCATGTTTTGATGTGGATATGAAGTATTTGGAACTCTGATACATTGCTGATAAGAATGCAAAGTGGTATGACCATTTTGGAACACAATTTGGCAATTTCTTATACAGTTAAGCATACACTTAATGTACAACTCTGCAATCCAAGTAAAATGAAAACATGTACACATAGAAACCTGCATGAGAATATTCATAGCATGCTTAGTTGTAATCATCCCACACTGGAAGCAACCCATATGTCCTTGAACTGGTGAATGGAGGAAGAACCTTGGTACATCCATACAATATAATAATACTCTACAATAAAAGGGAGTATGCTTCTAATCCATGCAACAACAGAAATGAATCTCAGGAATAAATGCATTGTACTAAGTGAAATAAGCCATACTCAGAGAAAGTGATCCCAGTATGATATTCTGGAAAAGCAACACTGTACGGATAGAAAATTGATCAATGGTAGGCTGGGTGAGGAAGACAGTTAGAGGTATGGGGAGGGTTGATTACAAAGTAGCATGAGGAAATTTGGGGAGGTTATGGAAACATTCTATGTTTTTTTGTGATACATAAATTATTTGTATGTATTAAACATCATACACTTGTACACTTAAAAGTGTTTAATTATACGTAAATATTATCTAGTAAACCTAAATTAAAGAAAATCATTAGTGCAATTATCAGCAGTTTAGCACAACAGAGAAAATAACAGTGAACCTGAAGTCAAGACAATACAAACCCAACATGATTTGAAAAGAAATATTAAATGAGAGAGAGGAGAGAAACTTATACACCTGTGGAAGAATAGCAACCAGTACACATACATGTAATTGGAGTTTCAGAAAGAAAGAACAGTATAGACAATTATTTGGGTTTTTTTTGTTGTTGTTGGAGTATTTTTGCTTTTCCATGTTGTGATAGTTTCTGCTGTACAGCAAAGTGAATCAGTTATACATATACATATATCCACTCATTTTTAGATTTCCTTCACATTTAGGTCTCCACAGATCACTGAGTAGAGTTCCATGTGCTATACAGCAGTTTCTCATTAGTGACCTATTTTATACATAGTAGTGCATATATGTCAATTCCAATCTCCCAATTCATCCCACCCACCGCTTCCCCCCTTGGTAACCACAAGTTTGTTCTCTACATCTGTGACTCTATTTCTGCTTTGCAAATAAGTTCATCTGGACAATTATTTGAATTTGATCTAAAACAACAACCACAGAGGTCCAGGAAATTCAGTGACCCTAGCAGGATAAATAAATTTTGAAAATTTACCAAGAAACCCTCACTAAACTAAAAACAAAAGAAAAAGCAGCCAGTGAGAGGGGAAAAGAACATATTACATTCTTCCTTCCTCACCCCAAAGGAAGAATGACAGCTGACTTCTCTTAAGGAACTGTGGAGATGAGAAGACAATAATTTCTGCTAATGTGCTGGAAGAAAAATAAAGCACTTATCCTAGAATTCCCTGTCAAGGAGAACTCTTTCAAAACTGAAGGTGAAGTAAATAAAAACAGTTTCAGATAAACAAAAGCTAAGAGAATTTGTCATTAGCCAACGTGAACTGCAAGAATTGATAAATTCTCCTGGCTGAACAAAAATGATATCTGATGGAAATTCAGATCCACAGGAAAAGAGAAACCCTCCTTCTGGTTTAAAAAGCTATATATTGGTGTGGGTCCCGGGTGCCATGGCTTCTGTGGGGGTGTCTGTTGGCCGGCAGGACAAGGATGCGCTGCAGCCACCCGCAGAGCCGCCGCTGCCCGAGACGAAGCCGCTGCCGCCTCCGCAGCCGCTGCTGCCGGTCTCCGCGCCGCCGAGGCCTCCATCCCCGGCCGGCGTGAAGGCTGAGGAGAACTGCTCCTTCCTCCCTCTGGTTCACAACATCATCAAATGCATGGACAAGGACAGCCCTGATGTCCACCAGGACCTGAACGCCCTCAAGACCAAGTTCCAGGAGATGCGCAAGGTGGTCAGCGCCATGCCTGGCATCCACCTGAGCCCCGAACGGCAGCAGCAGCAGCTGCACCGCCTCCGCGAGCAGGTCTGGACCAAGAACGAGCTCCTGTAGAAGTACAAGAGCCTGTGCATGTTTGAGATCCCCAAGGAGTAGATGAGCTGGCCTCTGGGATGAGGTGGGCACGGGCCCCCTGCCTCCAGCCCTGTGGAGGGGGTCTCTGATACTGCCTGCTTAGCTGAACGTGGCCCTGACTGCAGAGCCGGTGTGCTTGCTGGCTTCCCCGGGCGTCCTTATGTACTGTCCCCAAGGTCCAGATGCATAATGACTGTGCGCCTGCTGCCGGAAGGAGGAGGGCTCCTGAGGCTGGAGGGGCGGGGCCGCGGCCCGGCCTTCAGGCTGGGCTGGCAGATCCCGGGGCAAAGCAGGAAGGGAGGTGGCTGCCCTCTGCCCCTCCCCTCCGCTCCCGGCCCAGGTGGTGGGTAGCCAGGTAGCCAGGGCTGAGTGAGCAGCAGGGTGCGTGGAGTCCACTGCATAGTTAGGCCCGCGCTCACATGCGAGGGTTTAGGATAGAAAAAGGCCTTGGGAGACCGGCACTGTTCCTAAAGACTGGAGGGTGGCTTTTTGCTCTGGAATAGTTGTTTCCTTCTGTGTTTGAGGGTGGGTGTCACTGTCCGTGGGCTGCCCACCCAGGGCCCTGCCAGCAGCCCCGCCTCCAGGTTTCTGCCTCCCACGTGTGGGTGGATGGCAGAGACTCCTGCTCCTCTGTCTCTTGTCACCTTCAGGCAGCTCGTTGAGCCATTTCATGTCCAAGAATGGCCAGACCACCTCAGACCACGTGGTCTCAGCGGCCGTGGTCTCCAGGTGAACAGACCCTTCTTCCAGCTTCTCAGAGTCCTGTTCCTGGTTTAACCATGACTTCCCCTCTGGCCTTCTCACTGCATGCCAGCAGGTGGTCATGATGTGCTTTTCGCTCAGAGCCACGGTTCTGATGGCCCCTCGGGGTGGGGAGAACTGGACCTGGCAGTCATGCGGCCAAGGCCTGGTTCATAGATGCTTATAAACACCTTTGTTTCTCCTAGACAGACATTGTGTTAGTGTGACCAGACTGAGGTAAGAGCACCTCTTTCCTTCACCTCTGAAGGATGCGGGAGAGGTGGCTGAATATCATTTAGATCTAGAAATGGGCTCATAACCTGTGCTGACCGAGTCGGGGGCTTAACAGCTGCCTGCAAGTTGGCAGGAATGTAGGTTGAAGATGTTCTGAGCAGGGGTTCTGTCCATGTCTGCTGGCAGCCACCTGTCAGGTGTGCAGGGGGGTGTCAGGTTTCAGCAGCCTTGGCCAGAGGCGCAGGCTCTGAATTTAAGTGGGTGTCACCTGTTAGACCAGCTCTACCGTGGGGCTGTTATCAACTGAATCAGTTATTTTCTTGACGTTTCAGAGTAGTGTGTGGGCTGGTTTTAAGGCTCCGACCAAATACTATGGGACACGAAGCTCAGAAATACCAGGCGGCCGGGCTCGCCCGGAAGGCTGCGGCGGACACGGGCTCCTCATGGGCCTCTCCTGTGCTCCAGAGTTGTGACTTGTGACACTTTTCAAGCGTGTGATTAAAAGAACTTGTGCTCTGCTGTCAAAAAAAAAAAAAAAAAAAGCTATATATTATCTGGCCCTCAACTATTGCTCAGATTTAATCTCATAAGATGTTCTCTTGAACTCACTGCCCAGCCCAGCGTTTTTTTGTTTTCTTTTGTTTTTTCCAAATTCTTCAAAACCCATTAGTAGATCCTGAAGTCAATCTAGAGGGTCTGTCATG
The DNA here is from genome assembly GCF_965194825.1 of Balaenoptera physalus. NCBI lineage: Eukaryota > Metazoa > Chordata > Mammalia > Artiodactyla > Balaenopteridae > Balaenoptera > Balaenoptera physalus. The sequence continues at coordinate 37,041,344 of NC_138882.1, forward strand.
TAATTTACTTCTGAAGAAGTAGAGTAGAATGGGAAATACCAGAGTACACTGGTGTGAGGGCTAAGTATTAACTTTTAACATTATCTCAGGCCTGTGTGCTTGTATACTGGTTTACAACTTAATATGTATTTCTTGATCTCTGGGTTGCAGTCCAAAATATTTGGAAAACACTCCCCTAACTCCACTGACCTTTGTATTTCTTGAACACCCAAGTTCCTGTGTGTTGTTGCCACCTGAGAACTTTCTTTTTCATATATTTTCATGGCTTGCTTGTTTTCAACTTTTAAATTTCAGCTCAAGTATTACCTTCTCAAAAAAGTCTATGCCGGGCTTCCCTGGTGGCACAGTTGTTGAGAATCTGCCTGCTAATGCAGGGGACACGGGTTCGAGCCCTGGTCTGGGAAGATCCCACATGCCGCGGAGCAACTAGGCCCATGAGCCACTACTACTGAGCCTGCGCGTCTGGAGCCTGTGCTCCGCAACAAGAGAGGCCACGATAGTGAGAGGCCTGCACACCGCGATGAAGAGTGGCCCCCGCTTGCCACAACTAGAGAAAGCCCTCGCACAGCAACGAAGACCCAACACAGCCATAAATAAATTAATTAATTAATTAATTAATTTGGAAAAAAAAGTCTATGCTATCTTTCTAAAAGAGCAAGGTCCTGTAATTAGTGTCAGCATGACCTTAAAAAAAATCCTAGAACTAAAGAGTATCAAAAGTCACTTTTGAACTTACCCTGAATTTGTATCTGATAGTGAGACCTTTCTCAAAACTTGTCAGTACTGGGAAAAAATGTAGAAAAGCCAATAAAGTATAATAATAGTCTGTTTTTGGTAGAAAAACATTATTAGATTTCTCTAAATCTGTTTTCCTGGAATTCAAATGAACAAATACAGTCTTTTTTTTTTTTTTTTTTTTGCAATTAACATCTTGCCTTTCACCTTTTGCTTCTTTCTTCCCACTGGAAATTATTACTTTGTACTAGGTTTATGTTCCTATGTGAAAGCAGCTTTCCAGCTTTCCATTAATTCTGGAATTTCTCCACTTTTCAGTGGTCAAATGTGAATATCCAGTTGTCGAACATGGAAAGATGATATCAGGATTTAGAAAAAAATTTTACTACAAATCTCAAGTTGCGTTTGAATGTAACCAAGGTTTTTACCTTCATGGCAGCAACACAATTGTCTGTGGTGCAAACAGTACTTGGGAGCCCAAGATCCCAATGTGTACTAAAGGTACAAATGGTGTCTTTCTCCTTTTTGGTTTTTTTAAAATATTTTATTTCTTTGACAATAAATTTCAATTTACAGAAAAATTGAAAAGAAACAATTTTAGTACGTATATCTGTCTTGGATTCATTTCCATGACAGATGCATGACTTCTAATTCATAAGGAAATCTGCTGTTTTGATTTTTCTCTTTTTATAGAATATTAGCATGTTATGTACATCACACAGGTGTATAAATTTCTCTTGTTTAGCATTCTTACATGTAAAATGGATAGCAAACATTTTTCAGTGTAAATTAAAGCATGTAAATTTTTACCTAAATAAGTACAAAAAGCATAATTCATATAAATGAATAGGAAGCAATAATATCCCAAGCAATAATTCCCAAGTAATTAAATGAGTTTATATTTTTTGTTTTCCAGAGCCAACTACTGCCACTACGAAGCCTCCAATTTCCAGTGCCTCAGGTTTCATAAAGTCCTGCTTATATATTTCAATATCCTTTAAATTCCTTGTGATTTTTCATACTCCTTTAAATGTCCGGTGATTTACACTCACTATCATTTTTAGTAAAAAAAAAAAGAGGAAGAACACATTTATAGCCATTGTAGTTGTTATACTTGGTGAGTCTAAAATTATTTGCCATAGTCCACAGAGATAAACAGGTGTGTAAACTTGGTCAAGTTATATAAACTTGTTTACTTACATGTATAATGATTTAACGCCTCCCTCACTGTGCGATAGTAAAGTTACAATGGAATACATTTAAAGCACTTAGTACAGTGCTTGCCATCTAGAAAGCCCTTAAAAGTAGTTCATCTGATTTACAGTTTCAATGGAATTAATATTAGTGTAGAGGAAGGTCCATGGCTTCTGTTTTTTAACATGTATCTTTTCTGGGTCATCAACATTGCTATTTTTATTCAATTTAAGAGATCTGTTGACACATTTACAGGGTATAATCCAGGTCCAGGACTATGTTTCATTTTCCTGACAACAACCAGTTTGATTCTTTTTATATAGTACACTTTTTTTTTTAACATCTTATTGGAGTATAATTGCTTTACAATGTTGTGTTAGCTGCTGCTATATAACAAAGTGAATCAGATATATGTATACATATATCCCCATATCTCCTGCCTCTTGCGTCTCCTTGCCACCCTCCCTATCCCACCCCTCTAGGTGGACAAAAAGCACGGAGCTGATCTCCCTGTGCTATGTGGCTGCTTCCCACTAGCTATTTTACATTTCGTAGTGTATATATGTCCATGCCACACTCTCACTTCGTCCCAGCTTACCATTCCCCATACCCGTGTCCTCAAGTCCATTCTCTACGTCTGCATCTTTATTCCTGTCCTGCCCCTAGGTTCTTCATAACCATTATTTTTGTTGTTTTAGATTCCATATATATGTGTTAGCATATGGTATTTGTTTTTCTCTCTCTGACTTACTTCACTCTGTATGATAGAAACTAGGTCCATCCACCTCACTACAAATAACTCAATTTCGTTTCTTTTTTTTTTTTTTTTAGCAACTTTCTTGCAGTATAATTGCTTTACAATGGTGTGTTAGTTTCTGCTTTATAACAAAGTGAATCAGCTATACATGTACATATATCCCCATATCTCCTCCATCTTGCATCTCCCTCCCACCCTCCTTATCCCACCCCTCTAGGTGGTGACAAAGCACCAAGCTGATCTCCCTGTGCTATGCAGCTGCTTCCCACTAGCTACCTATTTTATATTTGGTAGTGTATATATGTCCATGCCACTCTCTTACTTCGTCCCAGCTTACCCTTCCCCCTCCCCGTGTCCTCAAGTCCATTCTCTACGTCTGGTCTTTATTCCTGTCCTGCCCCTAGGTTCTTTAGAACCTTTTTTTTTTTTCATTCCATATATATGTGTTAGCATACAGTATTTGTTTTTCTCTTTCTGACTTACTTCTGTATGACACACTCTAGGTCCATCCATGTCTCTACAAATGACCCAATTTTGTTCCTTTTTATGGCTGAGTAATATTCTATTGTATATATTTACCACATCTTCTTTATCTATTCATCTGCCGATGGGCATTTAGGTTGCTTCTATGTCCTGGCTATTGTAAATAGTGCTGCAGTGAACATTGTGGTACATGACTCTTTTTGAATTATGGTTTTCTCAGAGTATATGCCCAGTAGTGGGATTGCTGGGTCATATGGTAGTTCTAATTTTAGTTTTTTAAGGAACCTACATACTGTTCTCCATAGTGGCTGTATCAATTTACATTCCCACCAGCAGTGCAAGAGGGTTCCATTTTCTCCACACTCTCTCCAGCATTTATTGTTTGTAGATTTTCTGATGATGGCCACTCTGATGGGTGTGAGGTGATAATACCTCATTGTAGTTTTGATTTGCATTTCTCAAATACTTAGTGATGTTGAGCATCTTTTCATGTGCCTCTTGGCCATCTGTATCTCTTCTTTGGAGAAATGTCTGTTTAGGTCTCCTGCCCAGTTTTTGATGGGGTTGTTTGTTTATTTGATATTGAGTTGCATGAGCTGTATGTATGTTTTGGAGATTAATCCCTTGTAAGTTGCTGCATTTGCAAATATTTTCTCCCGTTCTGAGGCTTGTCTTTTCGTCTTGTTTATGGTTTCCTTTGCTGTGCAAAAGCTTTGAAGTTTCATTAGGTCCCATTTGTTTATTTTTGTTTTTATTTTCATTACTCTAGGAGGTGGGTCAAAAAAAATCTTGCTGTGATTTATGTCAAAGAGTGTTCTGCCTATGTTTTCCTCTAAGAGTTTTATAGTGTCAGGTCTTACATTTAGGTCTTTAATCCATTTTGAATTTATTTTTGTGTATGGTGTTAGGGAGTGTTCTGATTTCATTCTTTTATATGTAGCTGTCCAGTTTTCCCAGCACCACTTATTGAAGAGAATTTCTTTTCTCCATTGTATAGACTTGCCTCCATTATCAAAGATAAGGTGACCACATGTGCATGGGTTTATCTCAGGGCTTTCTATCCTGTTCCATTGATCTATATTTCTGTTTTTGTGCCAGTACCATACTATCTTGATTACTGTAGCTTTGTAGTATAGTCTGAAGTCAGGGAGCCTGATTCCTTCAGCTCCGTTTTTCTTTCTCAATATTGCTTTGGCCTATCTTTCATAGGTCTTTTGTGTTTCCATACAAATTGTGAAATTTCTTGTTCTAGCTCTGTGAAAAATGACATTGGTCGTTTGATAGGGTTTGCATTGAATCTGTAGATTGCTTTGGGTAGTAGAGTCATTTTCACAATATTGATTCTTCCAATCCATCTGTTTGTATCATCATTAATTTCATTCATCAGTTCTTATAGTTTTCTGCATGCAGGTCTTTTTATTTAGGTTTATTCCTAAGTATTTTATTCTTTTTGTTTCAGTGGTAAATGGGAGTGTTTCCTTATTTACTCTTTCAGGTATTTTATCATTAGTGTATAGGAATGCCAGAGATTTCTGTGCATTAATTTTGTATCCTGCAACTTTACCAAATTCATTGATTAGCTCTAGTAATTTTCTGTTGGCATCTTTACGATTCTCTATGTATACTATCATGTCATCTGCAAACAGTGAGTGTTTTATTTCTTCTTTTCCAATTTGGATTCCTGTTATTTCTTTTTTTCTCTGACTGCTGTGGCTAAAACTTCCAAAACTATTTTGAATAATAGTGGCAAGAGTGGGCAACACTGTCTTTCTCCTGATGTTAGTGTAAATGGTTTCAGTTTTTCACCATTGAAAAAGATGTTGACTATGGGTTTGTCATATATGGCCTTTATTATGTTGAGGTAAGTTCCCTCTATGCCTACTTTCTGGGGGGTTTTATCATAAATGGATGTTGATTTGTATTTTGTAGAAAGCTTTTTCTGCATTTATTGAGATGATCATATGATTTTTCTCCTTCAATTTGTTAATATGGCTTATCACATTGATAGATTTGTGTATATTGAAGAATCCTTGCATTCCTGGGATAATCCCCAATTGATCATGGTGTATGATGCTTTTAATGTGCTGTTAGATTCTGTTTGCTAGTATTTTTGTCGAGGATTTTTGCATCTATGTTCATCAGTGATTTTGGTCTGTAGTTTTCCTTTTTTGTGACATCTTTGTCTGGTTTTGGTATCTGGGTGATGGTGGCATGGTAGAATGAGTTTGGGAGTGTTCCTCCCTGTGCTATAGTTTTGAAGGGTTTGAGAAGGATAGGTGTTAGTTCTCTAAATGTTTGATAGAATTCGTCTTTGAAGCCATCTGGTCCTGGGCTTTTGTTTGTTGGAAGATTTTTAATCACAATTAAATCAATTAATCAATTTCAGTGTTTATGATTGGTTTGTTTATATTTTCTATTTTTTCATGGTTCAGTCTTGGGAGGTTCTGCTTTTCTAAGAATTTGTCCATTTCTTCCAGGTTGTCTTTTTTATTGGCATATAGTTGCTTGTAGTAATCTCTCGTGATGCTTTGTATTTCTTCAGTGCCAATTGTTACTTCTCCTTTTTCATTTCTAATTTTAGTAATTTGAGTCTTCTCTCTTTTTTCTTGCTGAGTCTGGCTAATGGTTTATTAATTTTGTTTATCTTCTCAAAGAACCAGCTTTTAGTTTTATTGATCTATGCTATTGTTTCCTTCATTTCTTTTTCATTTATTTCTTATCCGATCTTTATGATTTCTTTCCTTCTGCTAACTTTGGGGTTTTTTTGTTCTTCTTTCTCTAATTGCTTTAGGTGTAAGGTTAGGTTATTTATTTGAGAAGTTTCTTCTTTCTTGAGGTAGGATTGTATTCCTATAAACTTCTCTCTTAGAATTGCTTTTGCTGCATCCCATAGGTTTTGGGTCATCGTTTGTTCATTGTCATTTGTTTTAAGTATTTTTGATTTCCTCTTTGATTTCTTCAGTGATCTCTTGGTTATTTAGTAGTATATTGTGTACCCTCCATGTGTTTGTATTTTTTACAGATTTTTTCCTGTAATTGACATCTAGTCTCATAGTGTTGTGGTCAGAAAAGATACTTGATACAATTTCAATTTTCTTAAATTTACCAAGGCTTTATTTGTGACCCAAGATATGATCTATCTTGGAAAATGTTCCAAGAGCACTTGAGAAGAAAGTGTATTCTGTTGTTTGTGGATGGAATGTCCTATAAATATCAATTATGTCCATCTTCTTTAATGTCTCATTTAAAGCTTATGTTTCCTTATTTATTTTCATTTTGGATGATCTCTCCATTAGTGAAAGTGGGGTGGTAAAGTCCCCTACTATGATTGTGTTACTGTCGATTTCCCCTTTTATGGCTGTTAGCATTTCACTTATGTATTGAGGTGCTCCTATGTTGGGTGCATAAATATTTACAATTGTGATATCTTCTTCTTGGATTGGTCCCTTGATCATTATGTAGTGTCCTTCTTTGTCTCTTGGAATAGTCTTTATTTTGAAGTCTATTTTGTCTGATATGAGAATTGCTACTCCAGCTTTCTTGTGATTTCCATTTGCATGGAATATATTTTTCCATCCCCTCACTTTCAGTCTGTATTTGTCCTAGGTGTGAAGTGGGTCTCTTGTAGACAGCATATGTATGGGTCTTGTTTTTGTATCCATTCAGCCAGTCTATGTCTTTTGGTTGGAGCCTTTAATTCATTTACATTTAAGGTAGTTATTGATATGTTGTTCCTATTACCATTTTCTTAATTGTTTTGGGTTTTTTATTGTGGGTGTTTTAATCTCTTGTGTTTCCTGCCTAGAGAAGTTCCTTTAGCATTTGTTGTAAAGCTGGTTTGGTGGTGCTGAATTCTCGTAGCTTTTGCTTGTCTGTAAAGGTTTTAATTTCTCTGTCGAATCTGAATGAGATTCTTGCTGGGTAGAGTAATCTTGGTCGTAGGTTTTTCCCTTTCATCACTTTAAATATATACTGCCTTTCCCTTCTGGCTTGCAGAGTTTCTGCTGAAACATCAGCTGTTAACCTTATGGGGATTCCCTTATATGTTATTTGTTGCTTTTCCCTTGCTGCTTTTAATATTTTTTCTTTGGATTTAATTTTTGATAGTTTGATTAATATGTGTCTTGGCATGTTTCTCCTTGGGACTCTCTGTGCTTCCTGGACTTGACTGACTATTTCCTTTCCCATATTAGGGAAGTTTTCAACTATAATCGCTTCAAATATTTTCTCAGTCCCTTTTTTTTTCTTCCTCTTCTTCTTCTGGGACCCCTATAATACGAATGTTCGTGTGTTTAATGTTGTCCCAGAGGTCTCTGAGACTGTCCTCAATTCGTTTCATTCTTTTTTCTTTATTCTGCCATGTGGTAGTTTTTTCCACTATTTTATCTTCCAGGTCACTTATCCATTCTTCTGCCTCAGTTATTCTGCTATTGATTCCTTCTAGAGAATTTTTAATTTCATTTCTTGTGTTGTTCATCATTGTTTTTTTGCTCTTTAGTTCTTCTAGATCCTTGTTTAACGTTTCTTGTATTTTCTCAATTCTATTTCCAAGATTTTGGATCATCTTTACTATCATTACTCTGAATTCTTTTCCAGGTAGACTGCCTATTTCCTCTTCATTTCTTTGGTCTGGTGGGTTTTTACCTTGGTCCTTCATGCGCCGTGTGTTTCTCTGTCTTCCCATTTTTCTTAACTTACTGTGTTTGGGGTCTCTTTTTCGCAGGCTGCATATTCGTAGTTCCCGTTGTTTTTGGTGTCTGCCCCCAGTGGCTAAGTCTGGTTCAGTGGGTTGTGTAGGCTTCCTGGTGTAGGGAACTGGTGCCTGTGTTCTGGTCAATGAGGCTGGATCTTGTCTTTCAGATGGGCAGGACCACGTTCCCTGCTGTGTTTTGGGGAGTCTGTGACCTTATGATTTTAGGCAGCCTCTCTCCTAATGGGTGGGGTTGTGTTCCTGTCTTGCTAGTTGTTTGGCATAGGGTGTCCAGCACTTTAGCTTGCTGGTCGTTGAGTAGAGCTGGGTCTTAGCATTGAGATGGAGGTCTCTGGGAGAGCTTTTGCTGTTTGATATTACATGGGGCTGGGAGGTCTCTCATGGACCATTGTCCTGAACTTGTCTCTCCCATTTCAGAGGCTCAGGCGTGACACCTGGCTGGAGCACCATGACCCTGTCAGGCACACGGCTCAGAAGAAAAGGGAGAAAAAAAAAAAAAGAAAGTTAAAAAAATTTTAATTAAATTAATAAAGTTATAGAAATAAAAATATTATTAAACATAAAAAAGTAATTTAAAAAAGAAAAAGAAAGAAAGAAGAGGGCAACCAAACCAAAAAAGAAATCCACCAATGATAACAAGTGCTAAAAACTATATTTAAAAACAAAAAATGGACAGAGAGAACCCTAGGACTAATGGTAAAAGCAAAGCTATACAGACAAAATCACACAAAGAAGCATAACATACACACTCACAAAAAGAGAAAACAGAAAAAAAGAAACACACACACACACACACACACACACACACATATATATGTATAAAAAGATAGCAACCAAATCAATAAACAAATCTACTAATGATAATACGCTCTAAATCCTAAACTAAAATAAACATAAAACCAGAAACAAATTAGATGCAGAAAGCAAACCCCAAGTCTAGAGTTGCTCCCAAATCCACCACCTCAATTTTGGGATGATTGGTTGTCTATTCAGGTATTCCAGAGATGCAGGGTACATCAAGTTGATTGTGGAGATTTAATCCACTGCTCCTGAGGCTGCTGGGAGAAATTTCCCTTTCTCTTCTTTGTTCTCACAGGTCCTGGGGTTCAGCTTTGGATTTGGCCCCGCTTCTGCATGTAGGTCACCTGAGGGCGTCTGTTCCCTTTTGGGAAGTCTGAGGTCTTCTGCCAGCGTTCAGTAGGTGTTGTGTAGGAGTTGTTCCACATGTAGATGTATTTTTGATGTATTTGTGGGGAGGAAAGTGATCTCCACGTCTTACTCCTCCACCATTTTGAAAGTCCCGTCTATATAGTACACTTTTAACTGGGAAATTTCTGGTAGCTCCAGAACAAGACTAGTATTTCTACTCCCCACATCCAACCCCACCACCTCATACAGTTAATTATTTTTCTCTTTACTGTGTTTTTTGTTTTTGTTTTTAGGCAACAGAAAATAAGTTTTATAATAACTGAAAGGCAGGAAAAGTCCTTACTTATTGAAATGAAATGGAGGGTTTCTGGCAGAGACTTCTGATCATCTGCTCTGCCTAAGACTTGAGAGACTATTTTGATATGGTGGAAGGAATTATCTGCCTGATTTCAGGGCTCCTATCTCTGGCTTCTTCTCTTTAGTTACAGCAGAAGCAAGAGACAAGAGGAAGAGAGAGAAGAGCATTAGCCTGGGCAGGCTGCACTCAGGGTCCTAGTGTGGCTCTGCTTACTCAAGAAACGTCATTTCTATAGGTTCCAGTTTCCCATTGTTTAATGACTCAAACAAATGTCAGTTACTGGCTTCTAATTTGTTTCTTATTGTCCTACTATTTTAAAATATTGAGCAGGAATTATTCATGTTAACATGGTAATTAGAACACATTTTTATAATTCCTGTAAACCTGGTACCCAGTAGCCTTCTTGAATACCTTGGTGAGTGCTGTGAAGTTCTGTGGGGAAAGAGATTTTTTTTGGTGGATAACATATAAAGATTGCATATGAAATCTATACTCATTGACCCATCCATGTTTTCTCACATGGTCCTAGTGGGACTATGCTCTGTGGTATACTATGTTTGTTGATATGATCATAGGGATTTCATAAAGGATTTATAAAACACTGATACAGTCTGGTGTTTGAAAGGAGAGAGAATTGTGAGGACAAGTTTATAAAGAAGATAAATTACATGGATCATTTTTTACATATCAAAAATCAAAATTCCTCATGAGACTGTCTTTTTTATCATCAGTTGGAGAAGGACTATGAAAAAGATCATTAGCAACATATAATAGTGATAAGGTAGATCTGATTATGCAAATAGGAAAAAATGTGGGCAAAATACTAAGTGGATAAGAAAGGGTACAAATTTTGTAATATGATACTATGTGAATGTTATTTTTTTTAAAGATTTGTATATTTATTCTGAACACATGATTTGTATGATTTATTATTTGTTAACTTCTAGGATTTCCATTATATAATACAAAGCTATAGTGAACATTCTTTTGCATACATTCTTATGTACTTGTGTAAATATGTATTTAGGTTAACTTCCCAGTAGTAGAATAGCAAATTTGGAAAATATTTGTATTTTTCATTTTGAGAAGTAATTCATTTTAAGAAATAATCTTTTTTCAAAAATAAAAAAATCAAAATTAATTCTATAATTTTGTATTGATGAGACTGGTGAATTGAATCAAATTTATTTTTCCAGGTCCTCATCCAACTACAACTCCAGAGTCAAGTCATACAGGTTCAGTACCTCTTTATCCTACTTACATTGTTTCAAACTTAATAAAGTGATGGGTAAAAAATGATGTCATGTACTAATTTGCATTTTTAAATTATCAATGAAGCTGAATTTTTTTGGTCTTCTTTCACTTATTTTGGTCCTTTGTTCATTTTCCTATGTGGTTTCTGAAATATTTTTCTTGTTGACTTATTAGAGCTCAAGATAAGTTAAATCCCTTTTAACATGAAGAGGAATTTTCTTCTAGGTTTTTTCTTTGCCTTATTTTACTAGTCAGGTTTCTTTTAAGATTTTATGCTATTGAATATAGATTGCTTTTTATAACTTTTAATTATATAAGTAGTATACTAATATAAATTTGTAAAATTTCAAACATTACAAAAGCATACAGAGTAAAAGATTAGTTTTCCACCTCTTTCTCTGGTCTATTACCTAAATTAATCTCTTTATAATTTAGGATGTCTTTTTAATCTATTTCTACACATCAACATTCTTATTTGTGTAGGTATACATATTTTGGCATTTTCTCTTTTTTCTTAACCAAAAATGGCATCATGCTGTTCATATTTTTCTTGCAAATTTTTCCACTTATTGCCTTGAACTGGAGCTGTAGTTAGATTTATTCCCATCTTTTTAAATGATGGTTTTAATATGTACCATATTTCATTTAACCATTCTCTCAGTGGTCATTTATATATGCAGAATTTTTACATTAATAGGTAGTTGAATGTGTTGATCTTTTTCTTAATGACTATGAGTGTTGTGTCTTTCTTATAAAAGCTTCAGGGGTTCTCCGTGCTGAAATCATATAAACATTTCCACCATGTCTCCATTTTGAAATTATATAAACATTTCTACCATGTGATTGTGTGATTGCATTAAATCACTGATTCATCTCACATTCTTTATGGTATATGAAATGAGATTGGGTTCCTCCCCACTCCACCTACCTTCATCCAATGGCGAAGTAGCACCATTTGTTGAATAAGTTGTCTTCTCTCCAACTGTGTTGAAGTGCCAGTTTTTATTACACATTAAATTCATAGGTGATCTAGTCTTCTTTCTGTTCCCTTGAATTCTGTGCATTCCTGTGCCAGCACCAAATTGATGTTTTGATTGCAGTACTATGATATGTTTTAGTATCTGGCAGAACACTTCCTTTTCAGCTGTTCAGGCTACTCTCTATGTTAATTTTTCTAGATCAAGTTCTATTTTATTTTACTGACAGTTTTAACTATTTTAATTGTATATTTCATTGGCATTAAGTATCCACATTTTTGTGCAACTATTACTACTATCTAGCTCCAAAATTTTTTCAGCATCTCAAAATGAAACATTATACCTATTAAACAATAACTCTCCAGTCTCCCTCCCCCCAGCCCTGTTAGCCACTATCTATTTTCTATGTCTATGAATTTGACTATTCCGGGTACCTCATAGACTAGGATTCACTACTGGCTTATTTCACTTAGCATAATGTGTTCTGGCTTATTTCACTTAGCATAATGTTTTCAAGATTCATCCACCTTGTAGCATGTATCTGAACTTTATTCCTTTTATGACTTAAAAATATTCCATTCTATATACCACATTTCCTTTATTCATCCATTTGTTGAAAGTTTCTTGGTTTGGTTCCACCTTTTGGCTATTCTGAATAATGCTGCTCTGAACATTGGCATTCAAGTATCTGAGTCCCTATTTTCAATTTTGGTGGTTATATACATAGGAATAGAATTGCTGGGTTATAGAGTAGCTTTATGTTTATTTTTTTGAGGAACAACCATAGTGTCTTCCAGAGCAGGTGCACCATTTTATGTCCCCTCCAGTGATGCACAAAGGTTCCAAATTCTTAACCTTTTTGTCAGCACTTGTTGTTTTCTGATTTTTTATAAAAGCCATACCAATATATATGAAGTAGTATCCATTGTGGTTTTTATTTGAATATCTAAAATTATTAATCTTTGATCATCTTTTCATGTGCTTATTGGTCTTTTGTATATCTTCTTTGGAGAAATAACCATTCAAGTCCTTTGCCCATTTTTGAATTTTTTAAAAATTTTTTGTTCATAATATATCTTGAATATTAATCCCTTATCAGATATATAATTTGCAGATGCTTCCTCCAATTCTGTGTATTGTCTCTTCACTCTGATGACAGTATCCCTTGTGAAACAAAAGTTTTTAACATTGATGAAATCCAATGTATCTATTTGTTTTTTGTTGCATGTGCTTTTGGTGTCACATCCAAGAAATCATTGCCAGATCCAAATTCATGAAGCTGTCCTCCATGTTTTCTTCTAAGAGTTTTATAGTTTTAGCTTTTAAGTTTCTAGTTCATTTTTGTTCCTTTCTTCTTTTGCTCTCTTCCCTTATGATTTAATTATTATCTTTAGTGTTACATTGGATTCCTTTCTCTTTCTTGTATATGTATCTATTATAGAGTTTTGTTTTGTGGTTCTCATGAGGTTTATATATAGCAATCTGTACATATACATGATTATTTTAAGTTGCTAATCTCTTAAGTTTGAACGCATTCTAACAACCCTGTATTTTTATTCCATCCCACCACATTTAATGTTTTTATCCATCATATTTTACATCTTTTTTTGTTTTGTTCATCCTTTAACTACTTATTGTGGTTATAGATGGTTTTACTACTAGTAGGGCTAGTACTGTTTGGTAGAGCTGGGATCTGAGGAAGCAGGCTGTGGGTCTCAGGTCAAGTGTTGGCCTACTGGTACGTGGGACCATTGCTTGGGAGATCCTGGGGCTAGTGTCAGCCTGCTGGTGTTGTTTTGCCAAAAGCCTTACTTTCAGTTTCAAAGTTCATAGGATTCGCTGGCAAAATAACCACTCTACACTCAGTAAACAAGAATTTAGAGTTTATTGAATTAACAGATATTACAGTATACTAATTAAGAAAATAATAGTATAACTAACTAAGAAAGAATAGTAAATACCGAGGTTTATACATCACTGAATTGGGGAAGCACCTACATCCAGATCCAAGCAGCACTGGGAAGTCCCTTGAACAGCAATCTGGAGTCCAAATTGGGAAGGTCCCAGGTGGTACGTCCACCCCACGGGTGAGACTTCAGTTTGCCACTTGAAGGAGACCAGCTTTTAGCACCAGGCCGCAGGCTGATAGCAATCAGCCTACGTGCAAGTTTGCAGCTCTGGTTATTGTCATAAATGCCTTGGTCTTAACTTGTAAGTCTTGGAATGTTCTTGATCCCCAGGGGCTGGCCAGACCCTCAAGGTGCAAGAAGCCCCATGACTTACTCTCTATCTTATCTAGTGGTTTACAATGTGTGCAGGCGCCACCCCTGCTGACCTGGGTGTAGCTCAGCAGTTTGGCATGCAGCCAGCTTTAGCGTCATTGTCCGGTCAGAGAGAGGCCTTGTGCCACCTCTGAAGCCTGAACAAGACTACTTTACTAGCTTCCCCAACAGGTGGGCAGGGTTGTTTCCTGACTTGGCTAACTGTAGTGTCCAGGGTGTCCCGGAGCTGATGTTGGCCCACTGGTGGGTGGGGTCTGACCTTGGGGAAGCTGGCTTAGGGGCCCAATGTTCCTGAAGCTGAAATCAGACTGCTGGTGGGTGAGGCTAGGGCCCATGGGCTTCTGGGACTGGTGCTGGCCCACTGGTGAGCAGAGCCAGGTGCCAGGGTCTCGTTGCAATATATTGAGCCAGGTTCTGGGCCCTCTGCTGGGCAGGGATGGGTCCCAGGTGGCTGAAGGATCAGGGGTCCTAAGGCAGCCAGCCTCCTTGTGGGTGGGGCTATGTCTTCACTCCAATAACTGCTTGGCCTGGAGTGTCCCAGAACTTGTGCCCACCTGCTGGGGGGGGAGGGTCATATCATGGTTGTAATAAGCTAGAGGGAGGATTCCAAATTGGCATTCGCCAGCACCAGAGTCTTTGTGGTATGAGCTCCCAACAATGGCTGCTGCCACCATCTGTGTCCCAGGATGAGTTCCAGTTGCCTTCTACCTCTCCAAGATCAGCAGAGGATCTGACCCAAGCTCCTTTCAAATTACTGCTTCTGCCCTGGGTCTCAAGAGTGTGAGACATTTTGTTTGCGTCCTTTAAGAGTGGAGTCTCTATTTCTTACAGCTCCCTGGATCTCCCAAAAGTAAGCCACACTGGCTTTCAAAGCCGAACATTCTGGGGGCTTGTCTTCCTGGTGCAGGACCCCTAGGCTGGGGAATCTGATGTGAAGCTCAGACCCCTCCTTCCTTGGGGAGAACCTCTGCAATTGTAATGATCCTCCCAGTTTGTGGGTCACCTACCCAGAGGTAGGGGTCTTGTTTATACCATGTCTTTGATCCTCTTTCCTGTCTCATGTTGGTTTCTTCTTTATATCCTTAGTTGTAGAAGATCATTTCTGCTAGTCTTCAGGTCATTCTCATCCATAGTTGTTCTGTAAACAGTTGTAACTGCTCATTTGCCGGAGGAAGGAGGGGAACTCAGAGTCTTCCTACTCCACTGTCTTGGCAACTTCCCTAGCTCTTAAGTTTAGTTCTTTGATCTTTTTAAATTAATTTTTGTATATATTGTAAGGTAGGTGTCAAAATTCATTCTTTTGCATGTGGATATCCAGTTATCCAAGAACCATGTGTTGAAAAGATTGCCCTTTCCCCATTAAATGTTCTTAGCACCCTTGTGAACAATCATGTGACCATATAAGTGAAAGTTTATTTCTGGGCTCTCTGTTTTTTTTTTTTTTAATTGAAATATAGTTGTTTTACAATATTATATTAGTTTCAGGTGTACAACATAGTGATTTGATATTTTTAAAGATTATACTCAATTTAAAGTTATTACAAAATAATAGCTATATTTCCCTGTGCTGTACAATATATCCTTGTTGCTTCTGGGTTCTCTATTCTATTCTATTGGTCTCTGTGTCTGTCTCTATGTTAATACCACTATGTTTTGATTATTGTAGCTTTTTAGTAAGTTTTGGAATTGGGAAACATGAGTCCTCCCAACTTTGCTTTCTTTATCAAGATATTCCTGTCTACTTCTACTCCCTTGAGATTCCATATGAAGTTTAGGTTTAATTTGTCTATTTATGCAAAATGCATTTTTATATGGTCAAAGGGTTGCATTTAATCTGTAGATTGCTTTGTGTGGTATTAACATCTTAACAATATTAAGTCTTCCAATCCATGAACGCAGGATGTGCTTTCATTTTTTAATGTCATCTTCAATTTCTTTAAGCAATGCTTTGTAATTTTCAGTGTACAAGTCTTTCACCTCCTTAGTTATGTTTATTCCTAAGTATTTTATTTTCTTTGATTCTACTGTAAGTGGAGTTGTTTTTTTTTTTTAATTTTCTTTTTAGACTGTTCATTGGTAGTGTATAGAAATGCAACTGATTTTTGTTTGTTGATTTTGTAGCCTCCAACTTTGTTGAATTAATTTATTACTTCTAACAGGTTTGTGTGTGTGTGCATGTGTGTGTGTATATAATCTTTAGTTTTCCACTTAAAAGATTATGTAATCTGGAACAGAGATCATTTTATTTCTTCTTTCCCAGTTTGGATGCTTTTTATTTCTTTTTCTTGTCTAATTGCTCTGACTAGACAAGAAAAAGAAATTAAATTTTTTTATATTTTGATAGAAGTGGCAAATGGGAGCATCCTGAATTGTTCCTGACTTAAAAAAATTTTTCAGTTTTTCACTATTGAGTGTGATGTTAGCTATTGGTTTTTCATAAATGACCTTTATGATGTTGAATTCCATTCTATTGCAGATCAACTTTTAAATGATGTTTAAGCCATCTTATGCCTTTCAATTTTAAGCAAAATCACATTGAATCCATAGGCTAATTTTGACATTATACTAATGATAAATTTGTTTGCTGTACCACAGAATATTGTCCCAAGAAATGTTAATGGACAGGAAGAAGAATATTTTGACATTGAATATAAATTTATGATTTTTATGACACTACCTTTAAGCATTAATATAATTCATGTAGGAAAAATTAAATTATCAGGGGTTTTGCACAAAGGCAAAAAATCAAAACCTATAAATTTATATATAGGTCTTTAAGCTTTATTATTTTCTTCTTCTACCTTTTTTTATTGTTTCCATTTTTTTTTCTTTTTTCAGCATATCCCAGTCCAAGTGATGAGTTACAGCCTGAACATTTTGAGGATTTAGGTATTATTTTGGTTATAAATAACCCTGCATTATGAAACCCTAGAGTTCTACATGGAACTATTTCAATTATCTGTAATTAAAGAAGAAAAAACATGTCACAAATTGATGATAACTGACATTTTTAGTTTTTTTAATAGTGCAGATCCCATGACAAATATAAGTGGTAGTATATGTAAACATGGAGATAACACAGTTTTCAAGAACTGCCCCAGCTTAGGATTCCTAGTGGGGTGAGGTAACTTTCTTAAATGCTATGGTCATGTGTAGGTTAAAATATATAAAATGTAACTTGCTTCCCATGTGATAGTGTTATTTTGTGATGGAGATTTGTAGATAAATTTTCTTTCTTGTGTATACCTTGTATACACAAGCCTTACATACAATTAGTTGGGTTAGTTTTTTTTTTTTTTTTATAACAGGCGGGGGTAGCACACTTTATGTTGCCTCACATGGTTCACACAATATATGTTAAAAAACTTGGTGAAGTATAGTTGTGACATTTAAATGAAATATAATTATTTCTTGATAAGAAAATGAAGAAAAATAGTTATTACTTTACTTTAGACTAGTAAAGTTAATCTTTGTATAAAATGTACTTTAGGCTTATTATGTTTTCCCTCTGAAAACTGGTCAAATTGCCACTGTGTCAGGTGAATCCAGTAATTTGGTAGTATTATTTATTGCTCTCTGGATAGTCAAAAATGCATGTTTACATTTCTGTGCATAGTTTTCATCCATGTGCCCTGGTGTTTCATTTATAGTATTAGAGAAAATCTCCTTGTAATTAGGACCATGTCTTAACTTGGAGGACAGGGAAATAAGGAGGGGTGATGGTAGATAAGGCATTGTTTGTGAAGACTGAAAATAACATTTGTGTGATAAATTAATAGAACTTTATTATAATTTATTCAACAATCACACTTTTGGGGGAAAAGTATAAGTTAAATTCCTAACAAAATCATAAGAAATAGACTGAATACTGAGCTATAATGGGACAATATGTTTTAAAAAAATTTTCTTCTAATCTAGTGAATTCTAATTGTCCTAACTACCTTTACTAAATAACCTGGTATGGTAGCTACAGCAGACAATGATAATAAGTAAGGTTCCTGTTAAGAATTTCACAAGGTGGATCCTACCCTGGAATCTATTTTGAAGGGTTCTTTGGTCAAAATGACCTGGATGCACTAGCAGTCAAGCTAAAACTAGATTGATAATTTTTTTTCTTTGCTGTAATTACAGCTGATCTGATCAAATTAAAATGCAACAACTACTTGGAAACTCCTATGTGCTCAGTTATCTTCAAACTTTTCATTTTTCGCAGATGGAGCACTCATTGTTGCAATTGTTCTTTCTGTATGTAAGTATTCCAAACTTTGATACCGCTTAAATCAAGATATTACTCTGAAGAAGTGCATTAAATTTTTTAAGTGATTTTTCAGTTTCTTTAGGTTTTATAGTGTGAAATTAAGTAAACCAGTTTAGGAAAACATGACCTTTTATATAATATACTACCCTGTATTGGTGATTGTATATTCTCTTATATTCTATACGTCCACTTACTAAAAAACCCTAAATAATACATATTGTTTCAAGATGCTTCGCCATACGAGTTTGCGTCCCAAGTATGCTTTGGATAATTTTCTAAATTAATCAAGGACTCCTCTGCCTTATTGTGAACTGTTTAATTGATTCCAGGGAATTGGATTTAGACAGTGAAGAGACCAGATAGAATAAAAATCTGTATGTGCTTAAATAAAATAACATTTTCTGACCTTGGAAATCTAATCAACACTTATTTCTTCTGCTAGATTTTGAATCTTGGCATTGATTTTTCAGTTACATGTCATTTGTTTCCTGGTTTCTTGTAGTTGCTGCCATTGCAATAGTTGGTGCCTGCCTGTACAAATTTTCCACGAAGTGGAGAGAGAGGGTACATTAAGGCATGTTTCTTTAATTTATTAGTCCTTCTCACTCTTAACATAGTTTTGTGCAGTTTTGTTTGTACTCTATATTACATGCCAACTTTTAAAAAAATGTGCCTGCATGTATATGCCATTCGGATTGCATTTCTTTACTAAAAAATATTTTCAGCCTCTTTTAATATCAACTCAGCAAGAGTAATCTGTGCAGGTCGCTTCATCTATTATGATGTAAGAAAAATTTCTGTGGGATTTGAAGTTTAAGTGCTGCAGCAAATCATGGACTGTTATGGGGCCTTCCCTACCCTAGATGTATCCTACTGCCTAGCTAGAACTAATAGCTGAGATTAAATTTAAAACCGTTCACTTTTAACTTTGAAAGCTGTAATCACTGAAATTTTTATGATGAAAGTTTCATTTGTCTGAATAACTTAAGTACTTGTAAGAAGCTGCATAGGTGTCTACTTCAAGTACCCAGTTTGATTTATTTTCATTTACAGATGTTATTTATACAAGTAAAACTGGTGAATTAAAAGCAACACTATTTGATTTTTCTTTTATGTTCTCTTAATTTACTAGGTGGCAGTAAAACTGATGGGGTTAAACTAAGTTGCTGAGAGGGGTAAGATTTACAAGTCACCTCATTAATTTTGTCTGTCTTTTTATCTATATAAATGGAAAAAAGGAAGGAGGCTTAGATTTTTTTTAAGTACAAATATTTATCTTCTAAGGAGAATAGGGTTTTCTAATCAAGCTTAAATTTTAATGAAATAATTTACAACTTAATGAAAGACTTAGAATAAATCATGGAGCATAGACTAAGATTAGGTGCTTTGAAATTTCTGATTTTTAGTGATTTTTCCGCCCTATAATTCTTTGGAAATAGTTTTGAAATCAAACTAATAATTTTAAGACTTTTGGAATTCCTGGTTTATTTGTGGTTTTAATATCTAATTTCTATATTAAAGACTGGGCTTGGACTATGTAATAAAAATACCTTCTTCACTCATACAGAGCTCAAACTTTAAAAATTTTTTTTTGTTATCTTTTTAAAGTTCCCACAATGCATTCATTTGAATCTTAAACTTTATATTTATAGAACATATAATATGCACATTTGATTTTTCTATCAGCAGTACATTTTTTTAAATTACGTATACACAGCAGTCTGAATAGAAAATTCTATCGGTGAAATATTTTTAAAGGTCCAAAAGGCTTGTGTAGAAATAACCTCTAAAGAAGCGAAACAAAATAGCTTTCTGATCCTCACTCTCCTTCTTTGTTTAAAACATCCGTACACCAAAATACTTAAAGGTTCTCGAACAAGTATTAACCAAACTCTCTCTACATACCAGTTAATGAGTCTTTTAAAGCCGAACAATTATCTGAGCATCGCACCACAGGTTAAAGTTTCAGTAGCGTTAGAGATATGAGATCCCATTTCTAATGAGTTCCCAAGAGATGATGCTGTTGGGCCAGGACTACACTTTCAGAAACCGGGGTGTAGACTATTACTGATGTGCCCATGCTCTTTAATTTTGAAGAAACACCATCAAGCTTACTGGGAAATGTTTCACCTGTTTAAGGTAATTAGATTTTTAAAAGACTGTTCATCTATGTGTACACTTTTCAAAAGAATGTGGGGTAATAACCTAGCTTTAGTTTGCTTTTCTTTTAAAAAGGCAAGTATTTTTATTATATTCTTTGCACTGTTTGTTTAATGTCCATGTTTCTCCCCCAAATTGCTTTTGTTGTTCATTTAAATTATGATGAAAAATGGTCACAAGGTTAAAGTACTCTACTATAGTTTCCTGTTTCTTAGGTCTCAACTAAGAATAGAATAGGATCCCAGTTGGTCTGATGGGCTCCATCTACACCCTCCTTCCTTTTCCCTTCCAATCTCCTTTCTTTATTTTTTATCTTATTTATTTATTTATTTCATTTATTTTTGGCTGTGTTGGGTCTTCGTTTCTGTGCGAGGGCTTTCTCTAGTTGCGGCAAGCGGGGGCCACTCTTCATCGCGGTGTGTGGGCCTCTCACTATCGCAGCCCCCCCCCCTTTTGCGGGGCACAGGCTCCAGATTCGCAGGCTCAGTAGTTGTGGCTCACGGGCCCAGTTGCTCTGCGGCATGTGGGATCCTTCCAGAGCAGGGCTCGAACCCGTGTCCCCTGCATTGGCAGGCAGATTCTCAACCACTGCGCCACCAGGGAAGTCCCTCCTTTCTTAACTAACTCTTCTACCATACTTTCCAGACTTGGAATCCATAGCCTTCACCCTTTCTTTTGCTATTGCATGAGTCCTATTTTGCATGTCCTGGCTGTGTGGTTCCAAAAACCAGATGCCCTTTGTTTACATAATGTTTTCACTTACTTGTAGTGATTTTCTTTCACAGATGAATGATTTTCTTTACTCCAGTTAAATTATCACTGGATAAGTGAGAGTTTGCTAAATTCATCAGAATTATTCCATAATTTATGTATTTTATAAACTGGGACAAAATATTTTTTCTTTTTTCTATTAAGAATATTTATTTGTTATAAAATTTTTTTAAATATTAAAATTTATTTTATTGAAATATAGTTGATTTACAATGTTGTGTTAATTTCTGCTGTACAGCAAAGTGATTCAGTTATACACATATATACATTCTTTTTCATATTCTTTTCCATTATGGTTTATTACAGGATATTGATAGTTACCTGTGCTATACAGTAGGGCCTTTTTGTTTATCCATCCTAAATATAATAGTTTACATCTGCTAATCCCAAATTCCCAATCCATCCCACCTCCACCTCCCTCCCCCTTGGCAACCACAAGTCTGTTCTCAATGTCTCTCAGTCAGTTTCTGTTTCATATATTTATTTTAGATTCCACATATAAGTGATATCATATGATATTTGTCTTTCTCTTTCTGACTTACTTAAATTAGCATGATAATCTCTAGGTCCATCCATGTTGTTGAAAATGGCATTATTTCATGCTTTTTTTATGTCTTAGTAGTATTCCATTGTATATATATACAGTATCTTTATCCATTCATCTGTCAATGGATATTTCGGTTGCTAACATGTCCTGGCTTTTGTGAATAGTGCTGCTACGAACATAGTGGTGCATGTATCTTTTTGATTTATTGTTTTATCCGGATATATGCCCAGGAGTGGGATTGCTGGATCATAGGATAACTCTATTTCTAGTTTTTTGAGGACCCTCCATACTGTCTTCCATAGTGGCTGAACCAATTTACATTCCCACCCACAGTGTAGGAGGGTTCCCTTTTCTCCACACCCTCTCCAGCATTTGTTATTTGTAGACTTTTTAATGGTGGCCATTCTGACTGGTGTGTGGTAGTACCTCATTGGAGTTTTGATTTGCATTTCTCTGATAATTAGCAATGTTGAGCATCTTTTCATGTGCTTCCTGGTCAACTTTATGTCTTCTTTGAAGAAATGTCTATTTAGGTCTTCTGCCCATTTTTCGATTGTGTTGTTTGTTTGGTTTTTTTGTTATTGAGTTGTATGAGCTGTTTGTATATATTGGAAATTAAGCCCTTGTTGGTCACATCATTTGCAAATATTTTCTCCCAGTCTGTAGGTTGTCTTTTTGTTTTGTTTATGGTTTCCTTTGTTGTGCAAAAGCTTGTAATTTTGATTAGGTCCCATTTGTTTATTTTTGTTTTTATTTATATTGCCTTGGGAGACTGGCCTAAGAAAACATTAGTACAATTTATGTCAGAGAATGTTTTGCCTATGTTCTCCTCTAGGAGTTTTAGGTGTCATGCCTTACGGTTAAGTCGTTAAGCAATTTTTGAGTTTATTTTTGTGTATGGTGTGAGGGTGCGTTCTAACTTCATTGATTTAAATGCAGCTGTCCAACTTTCCCAAAACCACTTGCAGAAGAGACTGCCTTCTCTCCATTGTATATTTTTGTCTCGTTTGTTGAAAATTAATTGACTGTAGATATGTGGATTTATTTCTGGGCTCTCTGTTCCGTTCTATTGATCCATATGTCTGTTTTTGTGTTAATACCATGCTGTTTTGATTACTATAACTTTGTAGTATTGTCTGAAGTATGGGAGGGTTATGCCCGCAGCTTTGTTCTTTTTCCTCATGATTGCTTTGGAAATTCTGAGTCTTTTATGGTTCCATATAAATTTTAGGATTATTTGTTCTAGTTCTGTGAAAAATGTCATGGGTAATATGATAGGGATCATATTAAATCTGTAGATTGCTTTGGCTAGTATGAGCATTTTAACAATAGTAATTCTTCCAGTCCAAGAACATGGGATATCTTTCCATTTCTTTGAATCATCTTCAGTTTCCTTTATTAATGTTTTATAGTTTTCAGCATATAAGTCTTTCACCTCCTTGGTCAGGTTCATTCCTCAGTATTTTATTTTATATGTTGATGTGATTTTAAAAGGGACTGCTTTTTACATTCCCTTTCTGATATTTCATTGCAACTGATTTCTGTATGTTAATCTTGTATCCTGCTACCTTGCTGAATTGTTTATCAGTTCTAGTAGTTTTTGTGTGGAGTCTTTAGGATTTTCTATATGTAGTATCATGTCATCTTCATATAATGACAATTTTACCTCTTCCCTTCCAATTTGGATAAATTGTATTCCTTTTTCTTGTCTGATTGCTGTGGCTAAATCTTCCAATACTGTGTTGAATAGAAGTGGTGAGAGTGGGCATCCTTGTCTTGTTCCAGATTTGGGCAGCAAGCCTTTCAGCTTTTCATCATTAAGTATTATATTAGTTGTGGCTTTGTCATAAATAGCTTTTATTATATTAAGATGTGTTCCCTCTATACCCACTTTGGTAAGAGTTTTTATCATGAATCGATGTTGAATTTTATTAAATGCTTTTTCTGCATCAACTGAGATGATCATGTGTATTTTGTCTTTTCTTTTGTTGATGTGGTGTATCACATTGATTGATTTGCATATGTTGAACCATCCTTGTGACCCTGGGATGAATCCAACTTGGTTGTAGTGTATCATCCTTTTTATGTGTTGTTGGATTCAGTTTGCTGATATTTTGTTGAGAATTTTTACATCTATAATCATCAAAGATATTGACCTGTAATTTTCTTTTTTGGTAGCGTCTTTGTCTGGTTTTGGTATCAGGGTGATGGTGGCTTCATAGAATGTCTTTGGAAGTATTCCCTCCTCTTCAATCTTCTGGAAGAGTTTGAGAGGATTGATATAAGTTCTTCTTTGTATGTTTGGTAGAATTTTCCTGTGAAGCATTTGGTCCTGGACTTTTGTTTGTAAGCAGTTGTTGCTTTTTTTTTTTTTTTTTTTACAGATTCTATTTCACTTCTAGTGATCGGCCTGTTCAAATTACCTATTTCTTCTTGATTCCGTTTTGGTGGGCTGTATATTTCTAGAAACTTGTCCATTTCTTCTAGGTTGTCAAATTAGTTGGCATATAAGTGTTCATAGTATTCTCTTCTGGTTTTTTGTATTTCTGTGGTACCAGTTGTTATTTCTCCTATTTCATTTCTTATTTTGTTTATTTGGGTCTTCTCTTTTTTTCTTGGTGAGCCTGGCCAGAGGTTTGTGGATTTTGTTTACCCTTTCAAAGAACCAGCTCTTTGTTGGTGTTTTGCTACTTTTTTTAACCTCTATTTTATTTATTTCTTTTCTGATCTTTATTATTTCCTTCCTTCTGCTGATTTTATGTTTTGTTTGTTCTTCTTTTTCTAATACTTTTAGGTGGTGGATTAGATTGTTTATTTGAGATTTTTCTTGTTTTTTGAGGAAGGCCTGTATTGCTATGAACTTCCCTCTAGGAACTTCTTTTGCTATATTCCATAGATTCTGGATGGTTGTGTTTTCATTCTCATTTGTCTCCAGGTATTATTTAATTTCCTCTTTGATTTCATCATTGACCCATTTGTTTTTTAGTAGAATGTTATTTAGTCTCCATGTAATCATTTTTTTTTCTCGTTTCTTTTTCTGTGGTTGATTTCTAGTTTCATGCCACTGTGCTCAGAAAATGGGCTTGAAATAATTTCTAGACTCTTAAATTTGTTGAGGCTTGTTTTGCGCCCTAGTATGTGGTCAGTCCTAGAGAATGTTCCATATGCACTTGAAAAGACTGGGTATTCTGGTTTTTTTGGTCTTAAAATTTTTCTGGTCTTAAAATTATCAATTAAGTGTAACAGTTTATTATATCATTTAGGATCTCTGTTGCCTTATTGATTTTCTGTCTAGAAGATCCGCCCATTGATGTGAGTGAGGTGATAAAGTCTCCCATTATTATTGTATTCCTATCAATTTTTCCCTTTATGTCTGTTAATATTTGTTTTATGTATTTGGGTGCTCCTATACTGGGTGTGCATACACTGATGAGTATCCTCTTCTTGCATTGTTCATTTTATCATTATATAGTGCCCTTCTTTATCTTTCCTTATGGCCTTTGTTTTAAAGTCTATTTTGTCTGATATGAGTAATGTGATCCCCACTTTCTTGTCATTTCTGTTTGCATAAAATATCTTTTTTCATCCCATCACTTTCAATCTATGTGTGTCCTTTGCTATGGTGGGCCCTGCCCTTCCCTCCGCTTGCACTCATTAACAGTGAGGTTTCAATGCCTGCAGAACACCCACTCTGAGCACACCAAGAGTCAGGTTGTTATGCGGACCCTGCCCTTCCCTGCATGTGACCCTTAACAATGGCACTTCACTTCTATGGCAGGCCTGGGTTTCTTCTGTATACACCCCCAGGTTGTGGCCATACCACACTTCAGCCCCTTCAGACTGTCTCTGCACAGCCAACCTCAGTCCTCCCCCTGGCTCTGTCCTCTAAAGCCAAGTTTCATCACCCAGGTCCCATGCGAACCAGTGGATGCACATCTCAGGCTGGGGAGTGCAGGGTGGTGGCATGGACCATCTGTGCAGGTCTCTGTCTGTTCTGCCTGCAGCAAACTGGTTGGTGCCCTCTCCTCCAAGTGTTTGAAGCTCCCTTTCTGTCCCAGCCAATCTCCCCACCAGTGAGGGGGCTTCCCAGGGTGCAGGAACATTTCCTCTTTCAAAGCTCCCTCCCAGGGTTGCAGGTCCCCTTCTGCTTCCTTTTTTTTCCTTTCATTCTACATAGTTACATGGAGATATTTTTTGCACTTTTAAGTGTCTGAGATTTTCTTCCAGCGTTTTAAGTAGGTATTCTGTGAGAATTGTTCCACATGTAGATGTATTTGATGTATTTGAGGGAGGAGGTGAGCTCCACGTCCTTCTATTCCACCATCTTGATTGGAGCCCCTTATTTGTTATAACTTAAAACTACTTTAATGTTATATTAATAATGACTGATCCAGAAGCCTTGTAATTTTTAAGCTGTCTGTTTTAATAAATCTTCTTAAAATTTTTTTGGATTTAATAAATCCAGTTCAGGTGCTGGGAGTATAAGCCATGCAGCAAAAACTTGAAGGATCAAATTAATTGGAACATTTTTCTACCTGGCACACTCTTCTTGAGCAGTCAACAAACTCTTCAAAAAATTTTAGACAGAAACTAGTAAGCAACAAAGATTTTTTGATTAGTTGAGAGAGCACATGTACAAAATTTAGATCTATTCCAGGAAAATGAAAGGTTATATAATAAGTTGTACAGAGATCCTCCCTCAGGTGAAAGCAATTGTGCCACAAGAAGAAACTGTCTTCAATGCAAAACATCCATCTGAAAATGTATGATGTCATAAAATCGATTTCTGAGACAATATTACATGGAATTAATACATGGTCTGTGTATTGCCTCAAATTCTAGGGTGCTAAAGGCCAGGACAATTTCTCCTCAAACAATCTCATTGTTTGAGGAGAGTTTAGATTATTCACTTGAGGCTAAGTGCTTTCAGGGGTAAACAGATTGCACACAAATTTAGAATCTGCTTATCTGCTGGATGATCTATAAGACTTCAAAGGTAAAGTAGCTCCTTGCACCAAATTCCTGTTTCAAGTTCCTAATGAGAATCAGGAGAGCCATAATTTATGAACCTAATTGTCAGCTTACTTCCCTTCTCCTCTACTCTTGATTTTATCCCATTTTTATGCCACTCTTGCTTCCTTTTGGTTTGACATCACTATTTTATTCAGGCCTTTTCCCTTCCTCTGTTCAGAATATACCTAACTGGTTAGAGCCACAGGCAAGTATATTTTATTTCTTTCTGAGAAGAGATGAGAGAAAAGTTTGCTTTTATCATTAAAAGGTATCTGCTTTCTGTTGCATTTCTCTTCAGAGATGTCCTTTCTTCTGAAAAATATTCAATGAATATTTAGATATCAGTAATCTGAGCTAAGGTAAGTGGGCAGTAGACATACAAGAGGACACTTGGATTTCTGTCCCCTTTGCTAGATTATTGATATTTCCTCATGCCTTCCCTGTTTTAATGTAAAATAATGTGCATTGACAGGCTCTTGCTTTGATATAGGTGACAACAGAGTAATGTCCCCCACGTCCTTTTGTCAGACTGTCTACCTCCTCTACCTTCTAGCAGCTATGAATCCAAAACATGGGGGAATTTTTTAGCCCAATGAGAAATAATCACAGAATCTGTTCATTTTAAGTTCAGAGAGGAAAATTGTTCTTTGATACAGCCAAAATACATTTTACTGAAGTTTTTAAAGAAATTCACTTTCAACTTGTAAATATTAAGTCTGTAAAGGCATCTATCTGTTTCCCTGACCAGGATATTTTTAGCATATAAAAGAGATACCACCACCAAACAAAAAATCCTCAGATTTTGGAAAATCATGAAGTGCACTGCTTTAAGCCATTTAACACCTTCTACCTTCTGTCTCTGAATGAAATGAATTGGAATTTCATCTTTTGTGCCAGAATGTGTGTCTGCAAAGCTGGGAAGAGGAGATATGTTTCCCACCACTTATAATGTGAGGTACTACCCTAGGTTACAGTCACAAGTTTGGGAGCAGATTCTACAAAGGCCAATAAGAAGGGCAATTTCTTAGTAAAAGCAAAGTGGTGACTTTGATCACAGGGGCAAAGGGGAAGACAAAACATGCCAACTAGAATGGTAGTGTGGGCCTACCCAGCCCTAGGTATCTTCTTGGTTCTCTTAGGATTCCTTTGAGTCTAAAGCCAACCAGGAAAGTAGTTTTCAGATGGGCCATGAGGTTCAAGTTGTCTATAAATACTTGAAGTTAACTTAATGAATGCTGAAGGTAATATCACATAGATGTAATTAGTAATTCACTTTCACATTTTAATCATCTTCAAATAGCTTCGTTTTTATATCAAATGAGTTGTTTCCTTAAGTTTATATTAAAGCTTATTTATCTTTGTCAAACATTGGATTTCTATTTAAAATTCTACTTAAAGAAAAGCGTTTCACTACTACAGAAAAAAATAAGTATTGTTCCAAAAAATAGAAAAATATAGTGGTCTTGGAGGATTCAGTGACAGGCCTAAATATTGAATCATTCTCCGCAGTATTCTTGAGGAAACTGCTATATAACAAATATTGTGCTGTGACAGTGCTGGTTCATCGTGACGCCTCCCCCACCAAGAGAAATATTAATCTCCAAGATTAACACGGTTAGCTCTTTCATGGGGTAGGTACCCTGAAGTGTTTGCTGGGGCAGGCATACTGTAAACAACCGACTGGTCCATATTTGGTTGTAGTCTGTCTATTGTAGTCAGTTTCCTAAGCAGGGACTGGAACTGCATTATCCAGCTCCAGAGTCAGTAGCCCTGAGTGGCTGCCGAGGACGTCAAAAGTGGATCATGCTACGTAAGATGAGCTTGAGTGCACACTACACACCAGATTCAATGCCTTAGTGCAAAGAAATGTACAATCCGTGGATACTGGATTAAGTAAAAATATTAAAACTAATTTTCCTGCTTCTTTTCCTTTTTTTGATGTGGCTTCTAGAAAATTCAGAATTACCTGTGTGACTCGCATTATATTTCTATGGACAACGCTGGACTTGAATAATAGGTTTTAGAAAGCTGCCTGTTGTTACAAAAAAAAAGTGTGATGTGAGTTTCAGTTACTTAGGAGAGTCTAACCAGAACACATGATTTCCTTGACAGTGAGGGGCAAATGAGGCATTACTTAACTTGAACACTCTTGGACTCATTACCTTTTTAAAGGTTTCATCTCAGAGCCACATTTTAAATTGCAATATTAGGAAGACATGTGTTTCTCTCTAGTCTTTCTCATTGGCCCTAAATTAAGGGAATATTTACTAAGTATATGCGACTGCTCTATTTCTTGTTTTGGAGGTTATCATAAATACAACACAAGGATAGAAAAAGGTTTCTGGAGTGAGACTGGTTGAGCATTTGAAATTACTTAAAAAGCGTTCTTTGTTTCCTAGTTCAGTGACTCTTACTACTATAAATGCAGTTTTTTTAATTGTCCATTTTCTAACTGAGCTCCTGGAATTTAATTTATGTACTTAATTATGTTCATCTCTGATGCTATCTTTTTACCTTACCTTGTAGGGAAACAGAGGTTAGTGCTGCATCCACCACCTACCAGAATAAATCACCCACTCCAGCAGAGAAGACACACTAAATGGTTTCCATAAATCCGTGTATCTGTTTATCTTTTGATTCTGTTAAAATGTTAAGATCTACAGTAAATTTGTACAGCTACTATGAAAAACAGTATGGAGGTTCCTCAAAAAATTAAAAATAGATTCACCTTATGATCCAGCAGTTCCATCTGGGTATATATTTGAAGGAAACGAAACCACCATGTGGAAGAGATAACTGCACCTCGCTGTGTGCTGCAGCATTATTTACAATCACCAAGACAAGGAAACAAACTAAGTGTCCATTGATGGATGAATGGACAAAGAAGATGTGGTTTATATAAACAGTGCAATACTATTCAGCCATGAAAAATAAGGAAATCCTGCCATTTTTGACAACACTAATGGACCTTGAGGGCATTATGCTAAGTGAATAAGTCACACAGAAAGAGACAAATATTGTATGATCTCACTTATATGTGGAATCCAAAAATCCACATTCATAGAAAAAGAAAGCAGATATTTGGTTGCAAGAGGTGGGGGTTGGGAGGTGGTGGAGGAATTGGGTGAAAGGAGTGAAAAGGTACAAAATTCCAGATATAAGATAAACAAGTACTAGGATATAATGTACAGCATGGTGACTATAATTAGTAATGCTGTATTGTACACAGTTGACACTCTGTATCCAACGGCTCTGCATCAGCATCCTTGGATACAGAGGGCCAGTGGTGTTATGCCATATTATATAAGAGACTTGAGCATTTGGATTTTTAATTGCAGGGGAAGGAGGTGGGGATTGGGAACCAATCCTCCTCAGATATCTGACTGCATTGGCAATTTGCTAAGGGAGTAGGTCTTAAATGTTCTGATCACAAGGAAGAAAAAAAAAATTTTGGTGACTACGTGAGGTAATAGATGTTAAAAAAATTTATCATTTCACAATGTATACATTATCAAATTATGCTATACACCTTAAACTTATTCAGTGTTATACAGGCATAACTTGTTGTCTTGTTCTTCACTTTGTTGCACTTTGCAGATATTGCATTTTTTACAAATTGAAGGTTTGTGGCAACCCTGAATCGAGCAAGTCTATTGGTGCCATTGTTCCAACAGCATTTGTTCATTTCAGGTCTCTTTGTCACATTTTGGTAATTCTTGCAATAATTCAAACTTTTAAAATTATTATTCTATTTGTTATGGTGATCTGTGTTCAGTTATCCTTGATGTCACTACTATGACTCACTGAAGGCTCAGGTGATGTTCAGCATTTTAGCAATAAAGTAATTTTTAATTAAGCTATGTAGATTGTTTTTTAGACATAATGCTTTTGCATTCTTAATGGACTACAGGATAGTGTAAACAGAACTTTTATATGCACTGGAAAAACCAAATAATTCATTTGACTCACCTTATTGAGATAAATCGCTTTAATGCAGTGTTCTAGAACCAAACCCACAATGTCTCCGAGGTATGCCTGTATGTCAATTATGTCTCAGTGAAACCAGAAGGAAAAAAATGATCTACAAAAGTTATTCTCTGTTTTCTGTCACTCTCATGTATGCAAATGTTAAGTAACAATACTAACATTTTACTGTGGCTTAAATGTAGTCATCATCCTTTATGCTTCTCTGAAACATGTAGGAATTTGGAATTGAACATCTTGCTTATTTTCCTTTAAATAACACTTGTATTTATAGGGCAGGTCAACACAGTATCCCTGGTAGTATTAAAGTGAGAAAATGTGGTTTTTAAATAAAATCTCCAGACTCAGAGAAATATAATTGAAAATGAAATTAATTAATTAAAATTCATTTGTAAAGAAAGTGATTTTGAAATCTTTTCTATTCAAAGATTAAAGCCAACTCTTAAGATGCATTCCTCAACAACCACAAAATGTGTTTATATATTGTTTACTATAAGAAGCTTTACAAATGTGTGTACACTACTTCAGCCCTTAGGCATTAAAAACAAGAACACTGAATATTGGGAATTTGAACAAGCTTGACTTCCTTCACTAAGAATATCACTGGAAAATACTCTTACAGTTTAGTAGGTTAAAATACTATTTTAAAAAATGTGTAACGTCTTGGTGATTTAGAGAAGCTATACAGTCTATGTCTGGCATTTGTTCTTCACCCCTTTTAATAACAATTAGCCAGTCTAAAAAATCAAGAAGAATTAAGCATCAGTTGCATGCTTCTGTACAAAGTTAGAGGGCTCTAACACCCATAGCAGGAATGCCAGCCTGGGAAAAGTGAACACTGTGGGCTTGTAGTTTTCTTAAAAAGAATTCCACTCTTTAAGAGAGTTAGAGTCTGCTCTAAATTCTGGCTATAGGTGGTTTTCTCTCCCCACTTGAATCTTTACTCAAGTTGCATTAGAATCTGAGTCTTTGAGGGCTCCTCACCTCATCTGTAAAGGGCAGAGTAAAAATGAAGCTCCTTATTTCAGAAAAGCGAACTTAACTTTGTGAATTTGCTGTAGGTCATGCAAAGGGACGGAAAGAAGAAAGAGCTCAGTAGCTCTTGACGCTCAGGTGGGACAGATCTTAGCCCTCTTCTCTGTCCTCACATCAGGCAGCGCCTCCTTCAAATGAGCCAGCGGCCAAAGAGGACGGACTGCTGCTCTAACTCAAATTTACATTTTTACATGTTTTGCTTCACACTTTTTTAGTTACAGCACAAATTGGGCCAAAGAAACATTGCCTCTAGAAGGATATGAATGAGGAATCAAGGGTGGACCAGAGTAAATATTGCTTTACTCCCTAAGGACATGTTTGTAAAGCCCTGTAAGTGGTCTTTCTCTTTGTAATCTCGGGCAAGTCACCTTAGGAAGATAATTCTGAACAGAATAAATTCAGGAGTTCTGAAATATATAGAGTAGAAGTTTTGCTGTACCCACTTTCACACGCTTTTCAAGAATGCAGCACTTGCTTAGAAACAAGGGGTGGCTGTAAGTACTTATTTTTTAGAAACCCTCAAGGAGGTATTTTTCAACCAGAGATTATTATGCTTACCAAAATTAATTGACTTTCGTGGTAGTTTCCACTTCAAATTTAGTTTTTCCAATTTAATGTATTTATATGTGAGATTGAAATATGTGTGCAAATATAAATTATGTTCTCTTTGTCAAATATTAATTTGTCAATTACTTAAATATATGGGGAAACCATTTTTTCTCTAGAAATGTTTGTTTAAATGAGAGAGGGAAAAGTGTATTTGAATTTAAAGCTTTCTTAAAACTGCAAGAATGTATCCCCAGTGAAATGAGAAGTCTCATGTCTGTATTGTTCATTTTTTGAGAATTGGTCCTTCAAATGTATTAAAAAAATAAAATGTCATTATGGAGAAATTTCATTTGTGATAATGCATTTATTTCCAGTGTATTTTATCTCAAATAGGAGTACGCTTCTAATCGGGGCCCACCTTCTGTAAGAATTCCCCTCCAACAATCACCATTCCTGCCCCTCCCATCTCAGAGCCTTAACTTAAACACATCCAGGCTTCTCCCCTCCCCAGCGGTCACATGCCTCCCCTACTCAAAGGTGCTCAGTCCTACCTCCGTTACCCACAGCATAAAGTCCATTTCATGAAGATACTTGAAAGCTTTCTACAGTTATTTCCCAACTTTTCTTCCCAAGCCTTCTCTTTCTGCAACACTTCAGAAAACCTGCTCTCAGTCAAGCCAGACCATCCGTCCTGTGCTCTCTGCTGTATTCCTGGTTCACTATTGGCTGAAGCGCCTCTGGTCTTGTCTGATCCCGGGCATCTTCCAGGGCCCAGCTCACAGAGCCCATTCTGTGCAGCACTTCCTGATTTCTGCCCAGCTCTCAGTCTTCGTTATTTCCTGGCCTTGAGTTAACCACGTTCAAGTATCTATACCCGCGTGTGGGAGAAGACATATCTTCCACATCACGTTAGTGCATGGGTGTGGCTGAGTAATTAAAAACCCAAGTCCCAACCATGAAAGCATCACATGTTTCTGAACCATGGCTGCACACTGGAATCCCCTGGGGACTTTTACTGATGCCTGGGTCCCACGCCCCAGAGATTTGTCATGTCGTTGACCTGGGGTGCGGCCTGGCCATCAGCCTTCTGTAAAGCTTCCTAACTGATTCTAATATTCAGCTAAGCGTGAGAACCTCTGAATTAGTGGTTCTCAAGCCTGAGAGTACACTTCTACATGTGAACTTATAAAGACAAGTGCTTATTTTTACAAGAGAAAATTGTGGTTTTGTAATTCAGCCTATTAAAGAAGTCAGAAAATGACTAAGACTTGAATTAAAATCTTGTTGCCTGGCTAAGCAAAGGAAGCTATCTGTAGTTTAAAAAAAAAAAGAAAAAGAAACAATCTTTGTAATACCATCACTGAGTGAAAGTTAAGGTTGCCTATAAAGAAAGAAAACATTTTGTCAAATGTCATCTGCCTATAACTTGAGACTACTGTATTTTTTAAATTGTCATAAAATATACAGGGAGAGATTTTAAGGTGAAAATCAAAGTCTTCTGCAAGAATGCTAAAGAGACCTGAGATAGGCAGGAAGTTGAATTTTCATTGTTAAAGTACATTCTAGGGTTTAAGGAAAATAGCAACTCTGGTGCTGCATTCTAAAAGTCAGTAGTGCCTGACAGCTAGCATTTTAACGAAAAATGAACTTTTATGCATATTTTTTAAGACTTGCATATTTGTACTCACGGGCAACATTTAACATAAAGAGTCTACTGACTTCCAGAAATGATACAAAATTGATCTTTACACAAAGATGTGTAAGCTGCATTGCTTTCATCATTTCCAGGCTCATCTGGAAAAGGTTACCCTGGAATGAAGTGGTCAGCCTTTATAATCTTAGCACTGCTGCCCTCCTGTGGACTGTTCGGGCATTTGACAGCCCCTTTCTTAGTTGTTCAAACGTTGTCATTCCTCAGACGTTTCAGTCATTGCTGTGATATCTAGAAGTCATTTTCAATTATATTTTAATTAACTAACACTTTTCTACTTACCTTCTAGGAAATTAACTTTTTAAAAACGGCTAACCTCTGTCCTTTATGGCATACAAATGGGAGAAGCATGATATAGGGGTCTGCAGTCAATAAACTATTTTCCTTCCCTCTGACTTACATACAAGCAAAAGGTGACCAAATTGCTTTAAGTATGGATCACATTAAGAAAGCTACCCACCCTGATTCTTCACTTGCTAGCCGGAGAAAATCTGTATGGGGTGGTAAATAGGTGGTAAAACTTAGGGAAGCAGGACCCATGCCTGACAAAGCCTTCTCTGCCTAAGTGGAAAGCATGGTCTCGAAAACCAGACTCAAGATGTCTCCAAAAGAAACACTCTGCTTAGCAATTTATTAGCAAAAACCACCTTGGAATGCTAATTTTTGGTTAAGAGCTGTCAACCTCCAGATGCATAAAGAAAATTAATCCTGCTGAGTGGCCCTTCAGTTACAAGTAGGGGACATGCATTTTGCTTCTCATGACACATCCATGAGCACTGTTTAAAATCAAGCATTCATGGGAGCACCAGAAACTACTTTTATGGAAAAGATATCCCAAGTCATTGTTTTTGTGCTTTCATGTTAAACTCGATCATCTGGCACCTTCTTATTTGGGGACTGGAATCACAGCAACCTGCTGGCAGAATCCATGAGTTACTTGCTTTATTTGGAATACATTGGCTGGAGCTAGGGACACAGTAGGTGAATCAAAAGTTGTTCAGTTTGTTACAGTTGACCCAAAGCTGTTATGCCCATAGGTCTTTTGTAGCTACCTCAGCAGAAAGGTGAATAAAACAATTCAGAGTCTTAACTGGTCCCGCCACCGCATCCTGGGGATTAAAACATGAATTCTCCAGTCAACAGCCTGAAACATCACTGCAGCTGCAGTGAAAGGGTGCATTCCATTCACCTGGAAGTTTTCCCAACAGATGCTTCATCTGTCCCACCTCCACCCGATTGGGCAGGGCAGCCAGCTGGGGGAGGACGGGCAGGAGGTGGACTTAGAAAGGCTTCCCAGGTGGTTGAGATGCCACCACTTATGGAGAACCACTGGCATGAAATAAAAGTCCTGCAAGTAGGTCAGAGCTGACGTTGCATCTCCTGTGCCAAAAGGTCAATCAAGGGGACACAGCCCTCCTACCTAAAGAGTCCCCAAGTTTAATCCCCTGTGAAATCAAATGTGGCTCATCTCTGAATACCTTTACAGAACTGGTTCACTCTGTCTACAAAGGTTGATAGAAACGAAGAACCAAAAGTAGCAATACTCCTGAATCTCTTATAATGCAGCTGAATTCATCAGTGCTCCTCCCTCTAAGGGACATGTGAGTACAGGCTCAGTTATGCCAGTGTTTCTGAGGGAACACTGACTGCAGAGGCTCCAGGGCTGCAGCCCACTGGGAACCGAGATCAGTTTCCCATTCAATAAGTAGCATCCTTTAGCCCAGGTCTGCAACATGTCTCTCTTCTGCAATCTTTTTTCTCATTTTATTTCTTGGCTCATAGAATTTCATTCTTGTCTTCATAGGCTACATTTTTAATATCTATCTGCTGTAACAGACTTCAAATTCTTTATGAAGTAAGCAAGATCTGCACAGCAAATTAACTTTTCAAGACCTCACTTCTCATCATCATACAATTAGGAATGAAAAATAAAGGATAGAAAACAAAGATATGATAAATTGAATATAGTAAAACATTTACTAAGGTCGGGACACATGAACAGAAAGATAATTCAACAGCAACCAATTTATAGAGTTTATAGAACTACCATATTTCAGCAAACTGAGGACATCAGATAAATTTTAGTGATTTGTTTTTAAAAATCCATTAACTGATCTATTACTTCTGCATAAAGTATTGTAGTTAAAGAAGTTAGTCGGACAAAATGTAACCTTCCTCCCCCTCTCTCTGCCCATCCATCTTCCAGGAAGCCACAGGCTGTTGCTGACCAGACTTGGCATGAGGCCTCGAGGCTGCTGCTTTTCCCCCTACATCATAACCGATTTCAAATGGTGCTAGACAAAAACAGACTCTGAACACCAGGAGAAATCGGTCAGCCTGTGTAAGAGATGGGTCCAGTGGTGCTGGTTGGGGTCCGGCACCTTGACACTGCAGGTGGCAAGTCTGATTTCAGCTGCTCGGCAACTGCAGCTGAATGTTCCATGGCATCTATGTGCAGGTGGACAGTGCTGAAGTGATGAGATAGTCCTCCTGGGACACAGCCCTCCCCTTGCCTATTGCAGTCAAGTACCCAACCCAGCATTGCCCAAGCATGTGCTCAAAGGCCCTACCAACAGGCTACTGCTGGTGGCTGCCGCTCCCTGTCAACAGAAAGACTATCACAACCTCTGGCTCTGCTCAAGCCTCTGAGTTTCTTTTGAACACAACCCCATCCCCGCCCTGTCCTCCTCCGCAGCCCAACACACTCAAGAGTGTACTTTGCTTCTCAAGTTCTTCCTTTCTTGAACCGGCTCAGGTGGCAGGAGGAGGGGAGCTGATCCCACCAACAGCAGCTCCTCTGCAGTTGGCCTTTTGCTGTGCTGCAATTCTTACTCCTAAAACACTGATTTCAAATGGTGCTAGATACAAAGATGGAAAAATCTAAGCCACTATGTGAAACCAGCTTCCAGAAGAAGAGGATCTCACTGAAGAAAGAAGGGAGATGCGATCGGAAGACCCAGCCTCTGCCCCGAGCAGAGGTGTCTTCTTGCAGTTCCACTTGTGATGGGACATAATATATGGATCCATTAGAAAGGCACAGAGAAGAGTTACAAAGTGATGCTCAAAGAACATGAAAGTCAAAGTTGATAAATTACATGGACAATTGCAATTCACAACTCATGATTTCTAGGTTATTTAATTCCATAACCAGTCCCTACCTATTATTATATATATGACAAAATAAAATAGCCAAAGCTGTTACTAAACTGGGTTAATATTTACATTAGTATTGCCCTGCTTTGTAAACTATTTCACAGTGTGCAAAGCATTTTCCGATATTATCTCACATCATCAGGAAACAAGCACTCTTTCTGCCTGTGAGGCTCTAGCCACTACACAAAGGTGGGTTTCACCTGAGCCAGGGCAACTCTTCCATGTGCCCTAGTCAGGAAGATCATGGGCTCCTCCTTCCCAGCCATAGGTGAGTGGTCAGGAAATTCAAATATGACCCCATTAATTGCCAGTTTTATTCTCTACTGTGACACAAAAAATTAGTGTCCTATAATTGTATTAAGTAGGTAATCCTCTAATAAAAGAATGGAGTTTTGTGTTGTGTTGTTTTCAAATTTTGCCTGAAAATTAGGTTTGCAAATGGTGTTCAAATTAAATTTCCCATATCCTAATTGCACCATCTCTTTTGGTTGTTTGAAGCTAAGAAAATATGTCTGTATTTCCTCTGATACCATAACCAAGAAAAAGAAGAGACATAAAATCTCTATCTCTCAGGCTCCCTACCAATTCTTCAGGACTCTAGATAAAGCTTTATATTTTTATGCCTCCTGGAAATAACATCATGTGCTGCTCTAGGGAAAAGAAGGAAATAAAATTTGAACACCATGTTGTGCTCTTGATTCTCACAACAGTCTTTCGAAGTAGGTATTATTCCCTTTTTTGCAGGAGAAGAAACTGATCCTCAGTGTGGTTCAAAAACTTGTCCACAGTCCCATGACTAGTGAATGGTGTCGATTCCAGGTCTGACTCCGAAGTCTGTGCTCCTACTCTTCTGCCCACTGCCTCCTGTTCTGTAGCTGGACTATCATCTCATTCTGTTCTTGAACTTAATTATGAGCAAGATTGAGGGTGAGGGTAGTCCTAGGCAATATTTCTGCATAGATGGGGGGGTATTACTGACTGTACATGTTAAACTTGGGTGGAGATGAGAGCACACCTGGTTCTGCAAGGAGCCGGTGCTTCAATACTTGCTTTGTTCTCCAGCATCCTGGTGCCTCTGTGGTATCCACTGCACGGCTGTGGGAGGGGAAGACGCTGGGGATGAACTGCCCTGCAGTAGCTGTGCTGGACGCCTGAGAGATCCTGACAGCAGCACTAGGCTCTGCAGCCCGTGGGATGAGAAAACAATTCTTTAGCTATGAATGACCTTTGTTGTAAGATGCAGGGTAACCTTTTTCAAAGCGGTGCTCTGTATCTGCTTGATTCTGAGGTTGTATGGAGTTTCCTCAAAGTGGTCAATTCTGTGGAGCAATCAGAAGTATACAGGCCATTCAGTATGCTACACTCCAGTCTGAATCTTAAAAACAAATGTAGGCTTCCCTGGTGGCGTAGTGGTTGAGAATCTGCCTGCTAATGCAGGGGACACAGGTTCGAGCGCTGGTCTGGGAAGATCCCACATGCCGCGGAGCAACTGGGCCCGTGCGCCACAACTACTGAGCCTGCGCGTCTGGAGCCTGTGCTGCGCAACAAGAGAGGCCACGATAGTGAGAGGCCTGCACACCGCAATGAAGAGTGGCCCCCACTTGCCACAACTAGAGAAAGCCCTCGCACAGAAACGAAGACCCAACACAGCCTAAAAAAAAATTGAACTGTACACCTCATCCCGAATTCTGCTGCTTTTCTGTAGGAAAATCATGTGCAAAACCTCCAGAACTCTTCACTGGCATGGTGCAAATAAACACAGATGCCCAGCTCAGATTAACAGTTAAAAATTCTTGTAATGACAGGTGAGTTGTGAGCACTATCTGTGGAATGTGAGTTTCAGAACAGGAATGCCAACCTTTCACCCAGTCTTAGATATGCAAACCAGAATATAGATATCTGTACTTCAGTAAGTAAGCAATAGGACTTCTGGGTCGAGATGGTAGTTTGAGCAGAGGCATATGACCAAGGAATATAAAAAAGAAGGAGTAATCCGTACCTGTATAATAAACTAGGGGAGGGCACCATGGTCCTGTTGCAGGTAGTATATGAGAAACCTAGCAAGATATTCACTGGATAAAAAGAATCAGACTGCCAAATAAGTTAAAGGAAAAATGCTGGTTGAAACATGCAAACAACTTTAACTGAGATCGAGGGGTATAGCTGATTAGAGGATCCTGGGGCAGGGTTTAGAAGGGTAATCTTAAATGTTACAGCAGCTTTAGGAAAGGTAAGTGTTAAAGTGCACACAGTGTGGGGACCTTAACGGAGTTCTTGCCCTTGACTTGTCCCTGTGCTGGGGAAACATGCTAGAAACCATTCCCTCAACTTAAAGGGAGCAATTAAAGAACGTGTACTAATTTACAGCTGTTGCCACAATAAAGTCAGAGGAAAAACGATATCTATATTAAATCTTCCTGCGATAAGTGTCCCTAGCCCTCAGCCCCATCCTATTCAACCCAAGCTATTGTACCTATGATCCAGCAAGTGTAAACTAAGATAAATCAATATTTGCCTCTTCTCATTTTGTCTGAGCCTGGGAGATTTTAAAGCTTTCCATAAATCTCATCATCAATCCCTTCTCACCTCCCATTTGAATAAGCCTAAATCTCTCTCTGTGGTGAGCAAACAAAACATCACTAAACATAAAGGAAGATACTGCAACTGAAAATAAAAGAGGCCAATCTGAGAAATCAGAGACAGTATTCTTCTACAAATCAATGTACTGCAATAAACAAGGGAATAACAAGTCCAAAACATGATATTAGAAATCTCTCATATATTTTTGTAACATAGAATTCATAAAACAATGAGGCATTTGTAAGATATAATGACTTGATATCAAGAAATTTTGCATATGAATAAAACATAGGAGAGTCTAAAAACAGCAATAATCAATAGATTATTGAATCCAGAAAAAAACCCCAAAGAGATCATGAGAAAACCGGATTAAATTCTCCATAATTAACCATGGACAAAACTGTAAATTATATATACACACACACATACACACATGCACTCACATGTGTACACAGATCTAGATATGAGAAAAATAAAAGAAAGAAAGAAGAGGTGAAGCATTAATTAGCAAATAATGAAGATAGTTTCCCAGACTAGGAAGAAAAAGACTACATTGTTTGAATCTTTAAGGCTTACTAAACAAATGCAAGTTTGATGATAAGAGGCCCTGCCCTGCATGGAGAAAATTTATGAAATTCAGATATTAAAAAATATTTTAACTATCCAGAGATTAAAAAAAAAAGAAAAAGAAGAAATTCATATTGGTATCAAATGTCTTTTTCATATACTAAATAATAGAAATTAGTGTTTTGAGAGAAAATATTATGGTTAAATCTCTGGTCAGGGAACTAAGATCCCACATACTGCGGGGCAACTAAACCCACGCGCCACAACTGCAGAGCTCACACGCCTCAACTAGAGAGCCTGCATGCCACAAACTACAGAGCCCACGTGCCCTGGAGCCTGTGTGCACCACAACTGGAGAGAGAAAACCCGCATGCCACAACTAGAGAGAAGCCCACCACAAAGAAGAGCCCACGCGCCGCAACAAAAGATCCTGCATGCCTTAACGAAGATCCTGTGTGCTGCAGCTAAGACCTGACACGGCCAAAAATAAAGTAAATGAATAATAAATAAATCTTAAAAGAAAAGAAATTAATAACTAGAAAACAGAAACAACAGAAACGATAAGTAAATCTAAGAGTCAATTAAACAAACAGAATTTAGCCAATTGTAATTTCACAAAATAACAAATCTACAAATACCC
This sequence comes from Balaenoptera physalus, assembly GCF_965194825.1. Lineage (NCBI taxonomy): Eukaryota > Metazoa > Chordata > Mammalia > Artiodactyla > Balaenopteridae > Balaenoptera > Balaenoptera physalus. Next base: position 37,082,212 of record NC_138882.1, read on the forward strand.
ATGAATTAGAAAGAAGATATCACTATAGATGTTGAAGAGATTCAATACTTTTTAAAAATAGTGTATCCTCTGTATTCTAATGAAATTGAAAACATCCATGAAATACGTCATTTTGTAGGAAAAATACAATTTATCAGATGGTATGTAAAAACAGATAAATCAGATGATTTATCCATCTCTGTGAGTCTTTTTTCAATCCTTTCTGATATATAGTTAGGATTGGAATTGCTGGGTAATATGGTAATTCTATGTTTAATTTTTGAGGAATCACCAAACTGTTTTCCACAGTGGCTTTTACATTCTCACTATCAATGTTCAAGGGTTCCATTTTCTCTACATTCTCACCAACATTTTATTTTCCATTAAAAAATTATTATTATAGCCATCCTACATGCTGCGAAGTGGGCCTGATTTGCATTTCCCTAACAACTAATGATGTTTAGTATCTTTTTATGTTTTTTTAAAAATAGATCTTTATTGGAGTATAATTGCTTCACAGTACTGTATTAGTTTCTGTTGCACAACAAAGCGAATCAGCCATATGCATACACATGTCCCCATATCCCCTCCCTCTTGAGCCTCCCTCCCATCCTCCCTATCCCACCCCTCTAGGTCATCGCCAAGCACTGAGCCGATTTCCCTGTGCTATGCTGCTGCTTCCCACCAGCCAACTATTTTACATTCTGTAGTGTATATATGTTGATGCTACTCTCACTTCGCCCCAGCTTCGCCCTCCCACCCCATGTCCTCAAGTCCATTTTCTATGTCTACCTTTTTATTCCTGCCCTGCAACTTCCTTGGATAATGTCTATTCAAGACTTTTGCCCATTTTTAAATTGGGCTGTTTGTCTTTTTGCTACTGAGTTGCAGGAGTTCTTTCCAGATTCTGTATATTAAACCCTGACCAGATATTTAATTTGCAAATATTTTCTCCCATTCAGTGGGTTGTCTTCTCACTCTCTTGATAGTGTCATTCATGTTGACTGGGACTATAGTCATCTAAAGGTTTGACAGGGTTGGAGGATCAACTTCCAAGAAGGCTCACTCACATGGCTATTAGCCGGAGACTTCAGTTCCTCATCTCATGGACCTCTCCTAAGGGCAGCTGGCTTCTTCTAGAATGAGCAATCTGAAAGACAGAGGAAGACTTCATAGTGCTTTTTCTGACCTGGTTTCCAAAGTTGCTCACTATCCCTTATGCTTTTATTTTATTCATTAGAATCACATCACTAAGCCCAGCCTGTATTAAGAGGAGAGGAATTATGCTCCACCACTTGAAGGGAGATGCATCAAAGAATTTGTGGGCATATATAAAACCACCACAAAGAAAAGTGCCTTCAAATAAAGAAAATAGCCCAGTTTTATGACTTCTTTTAAACCTCAATAAATAAATAATAAAAATATTATTTAAACTATTACAGAGTATAGAAATAAAATTGTGCCCAAAGTAAAATTTGCCAAAGATGGCAAATGAAAAGAAAATACATTTCTGGTTCATTTCCTAATATAAATGCTAAAATCTTAAATCAAATGTTAAATAAAGAGAATGAATAAAAAGAATCATGCAAAGTGAACAAGTAGGACTATTCCAGAAATGGTTCAAAACTAGAAATCCATAAATTTATTTCATAATAGTATAGAAAAATATATTGTTCCTTTCATATAAATATACTATATGATACCCCCCCCAAAAAACAACATAACAAAAGGAAAAGATAAAAATGACACCATCCTAGCCCTTGATTCTCCCATCCCTGACATTACTTAATGGGCTCTCCAATGCCTCAGCATGCTTCTCCACAGTGTATAAGATGCTTACAAGGAAAGGAATCTCATAACTCCTCTTGAACAACAGTTTAGATTCAGATTCATGGCTACACAAATTTCTAGTGTCCAGGGGAGCTAAGTGGGCTCCAATAAAAGAACTTCACAGAGATGGGAAATCAGGTCAGGAAAAATTACAACATAATCATTACTGGGTCTTACAATACATTCAAAAATATTCACGGGTTTTGGGCTTCCCTGGTAGCGCAGTGGTTAAGAATCCACCTGCCAATGCAGGGGACAAGGGTTCTCGAGCCCTGGTCCAGGAAGATCCCACATGCTGCGGAGCAACTAAGCCTGTGCGCCATAACTACTGAGCCTGTGCTCTAGAGACCGTGAACCACAACTACTGAGCCTGCGAGCCACAACTACTGAAGCCCGCGTGCCTAGAGCCCGTGCTCCGCAACAAGAGAAGCCACTGCAATGAGAAGCCCGCGAACCACAATGAAGAGTAGCCCCTGCTCGCTGCAACGAGAGAAAGCCCACACACAGCAATGAAGACCCAATGCAGTCAAAAATAAATTAATTAATTAATTTAATTTTAAAAAAATATTCACTGATTTTTATAGCCATACAGAGGCTGGAACTTGCTTCACATTTTTACTCCAAGGCTCTAGCTTAGTCGCAGTGAGCACATTAAGAGCAGCCTTTATTAGGTCAAAAGTCAGAGGACACCCATGACCCTGTGCACCTAAGGCCACTTTTAAATGTGTGATAGGAGACGGGCAGAAGGAAACACGCATGTAGTAGAGGGATTATTCTTTCCTTATTCAAGTGGTTCTCAAAATGTTTGTTTGCAGAAATTTTGAAGATTAAATATTTGTTGGCATACATAAAACATTTTATAAGATAGCCAATAAAAAACAAGTTAATACTAAGTAAAATTCAATCACTACCTAAATATAAAAGTGACTCACTGTGTCTACAAAAATATTCACTGTCATTGCTATACCCACATTGTTCCCGTCATTTTTATATGTCACTGTTTCAGGAAGTGCTGATATATCTGTTAAGATTATATTAAGCTGTAAAAGACAGGAAAAAAAAAAAAAACACGGGAGTTTAAACAAGATAGCAGTTTACTTCTCTCTCAGGTTAAGAATCATGGTTGGCCCAGGGCTCAAACGGTGGCTCCATTATCCACAGAAACCTGGGATCCTTCCATTAGAGAATCCATCTCAGCTCATGGTCCAAACTCCATTCAGCAGAGGAAGAATGGAGGGAGGGAACACTTATCCCTGTACAGACACTTTCCAGACACTCCGCTTACATCTCTCTAGCCAGAATATGGTCACATGGCAGTAAGAGAAGCTGAGAAATGAAGCCTTTAGGAAGGTGGCCAGTGGCCCAGTTAAAAATACAGGGTCCTGTTACTAATGAAGAAGAGGAAACTGGATACTGGAGATTCCAGCAGTCTCTGCTACAAAAGGGTACTGCCCTGATCACATCTTAGGTAATCAAGAGGCAAAGTTCTTAGCTGTTCCAGTAATTGTCTCACTGTTACATGACATTGCATTATACCCCTTACCTTTTACTTTATCAACTTTAGCCCTCCAGTACATTGGAACACATGAAGAGCTTGGCTGAGTATCTTTTGTGACATTTCTCACAGTAATAGTACTGAGATACTTAATACATGAAAAATATATAATGAAATGTTCCAAATTTGGGGGCCTGCTCTAAATGATTTTATGACACAATGAATAAGTACCCCTGTCTTTTACATTTAAAGTGTTAAGATGGTTAGCTATTTCCTCTGGCTCTCACTTAGTGAGTCTTCAGGGTAAAGACACCGCTCTTTACTTCAACAAATATTTTTGAGCACCCCAAGCTTAACAGTCTTTAGGCTAGGTGTTGGAGAGTGCACATATTTCAATAAGGTATCTTCCCTGTCATCAAGGAGCTTATTATTCCCTGGATGGAAGTGCACACAAATAAAATAACTCTGTGAAGTTCCCTAAAGACAAGTACAAAAATGTCCCATGATGAGTAAGGAAAATACTGCATTAAGTTGTGAGGAGACCAGGAATGAAGATAAATTAAAGAGGTAAGAATTTAAGCTTCTCCTTAGAAATAAAGGACTAATTTGTAGATGGAGATGATCTTTCTTCTTTGAGGTCTCCCGTGCATAATTAGTAATTTGTAACATCCTCCTGCTATTATGTGTAGAGTATAATCATTTTTCATTCTTCGCTTCTAGATATTGAATGATTGGTTCCCCTTCTGCTACTTGTCTCCTCTCAGGCAATGTTGTCACTTGGGATAAGGAGGCACCTATCTGTGAGTCATTAAATTTTTTCCCATAATTCCCTCCACATGATCCTGATTTATTTCCAGAGTTGCAAAGAAAAACTCTAATCCTTCTTGCACGGAGTAGTCTCGAAGATATTTGAAAATTGGAGTCATGTGCTGCGTGGTCCTCCTAGTTTTTCTTTACTTTAGGAGGAAATTTATCTGAAACTGTGGGCTTAAACTCAGGCAAAATTGCCCTACTTTCCTACTCTGATAGTAAACTCTTTCCAGTATAAAGATCCTTCTCCTTAGTGACTAAACTTAAAAGACATTAGAGAAAATTAAATCTGTCTGTGCTACTTCTTAAAATAACATTACAATCACAGGAAGTATATGTCTCCCTTGCTCATTATTCTTCTCTGAACAATGAAGAATTTCCCCAAGCCTCTGGTCATTCCACACTTTTCTTCATCCTTCATATTCTTATTTGGGCTTCTGAGGGCTCCTTCCCTTAGCTGCATTTGTTGTTGACTAGTAGACAGTCCCTCTTGTCCTTTTATTTTTTTATTGAAGTATATTAATTTACAATGTTACTACTTTCGGGTGTACAACATAGTGATTCTATTTTATACATTATTTTTATAATTTATAAATTATATACATTATGAAATGATCAACATGATGTCTAGTTATCATCTGTCACCATACAAATTTATTACAATATTATGGACTATATTCCCTATGCTGTACATTATATCACTGTGACTTCTTTTATTACTGAAAGTTTGTACCTCCTAATCCCCTTCACCTATTTTGCTCATCCCCTCCACCCTCTCCCCTCTGGCAACCCTGAGGTTTCTCTGTATCTATGAGTCTGTTTCTGTTTTGTTTTGTTTTTTAGATTCCACACATAAGTGAAATCATATGGTATGTGTCTTTCTCTGACTAACATTTCACTTAGCATTATCCCTTTTAGGTCCATCCATTTGTCACAAATGGCAAGATTTCATTTTTTTATGGCTGAGTAATATTCCATTGTGTACCCATAACACTTCCTCTTTATCCATTCATCTATTGATGGACACTTAAGTCACTTCCATATCTTGGCTAATGTAAATAATGCTGCAATGAACGTAGGGTGCATATATCTTTTCTAGTGTTCTTAGTTTTTTCCAGTAAATATCTATAAGTAGAATTCCTGGATCATATGGTAGTTGTATTTTTTATGTTTTGAAGATCATCCATACTATTTTCCACAGTAGCTAAACCAATTTACATTCCCACCAACAGTGAATGAGGTATCCTTTTTCTCCACATTCTCACCAACCATATTTTTTGTCTTTTTGATAACAGCCATTCTGACAAGTGTGAAGTATATCTTGTAGTGGTTTTGATTTGCATTTCCCTGATGACTAGTGATGTTGACCATTTTTTCATGTTGGCTGTTTATCTTCTTTGGAAGAATGTTCAAGTTCTCTGCCCATTTTTAAATCAGATTGTTTGTTCTTTTGATATTAAGTTGTATGCATTCTTTATATAGTCCGGATATTAAGCCCTTATTGGATATATATGATTTGCAAATATCTTCTTGCATTCTGTAGGTTGCCTTTTCATTTTGTTGCTGGTTTCCTTCACTGCATAAAAGCTTTTTTAGTTTGATGTAGTACCATTTGTTGACTGCTGTTTCTGTTGCCTTTGCCTGAGGAGATATCAAAAAAAATATTGCTAAGACTGATGTCAAAGAGCATAGTGCTTGAATTTTATTCTAGGAGGTTTGTGATTTCAGTTCTTACCTTTAAGTCTTTAATCCATTTTGAGCTTTTTTTTTAATATGTTGTAAAAATGTTGTCTAGTTTCACTTTTACATGTGGCTGTCCAGTTTCCCCGGCACCACTTATTGAAGAGGCTGTATTTTCCCCATTGTATATTCTTGTCTTCTCTATTGTAGATTAATTTACCATATAAGTGTGGTATTGTTTGTGGGCTCTCTATTCTGTTCCACTGATCAATGTGTCTGTTTTTGTGCCAGTGCCCTACTGCTTTGATGACTATAGCTTTGTAGTATGGTTTGCAATCAGGGAGTGTGATACCTCCAGCTTTGTCCTTGTCTTTCAGAATGTTTTGTTTTTGGGGGGGTCCTTTGTGGTTCCATACCAATTTTAGGATTATTTGTTCTCACTCTGTGAAAAACGCCATGGGAATTGTATTAAATCTGTATATTGCTTTGGGTAATAGGAACATTTTAACAATATTCATTTTTCCAATACATGAGCACATTATATCTTTCCATTTATTCGTGTCATCTTCAATTTCTTTCATCAGTGTCTTGTAGCTTTTTGAGTACAGGTCTTTCATCTCCCTTGGTTAAGTTTATTTCTAGGTATTTCATTCTTTTTGATGCAATTGTAAATGGGATTGTTCTCTTAAATTCTTTTTCTGATAGTTCATTAATTAGCATATAGAAATGCAGTGGATTTCTTTATATTAAATTTGTATCATGCAACTTCACTGAATTCATTTACTAATTCTAATAGTTTTTAGTGGATTCCTTACAGTTTATTGTATCTTGTGATCTGCAAATAGTAACAGTTTACTTCTTCCTTTCCAATATGGATGCCTCTTATTTCTTTTTCTTTTTTAATTGCTGTGGTTACAACCTCCAATTCTACATTGACTGAAAGTGAGGAGAGGAGGTATCCTTGTCTCTTTCCTGATCTTAGAGGAAAAGCTTTCAGGTTTTCATCATTGAGTATGATGTTAAATGTGGGTTTGTCACATAGGCCTTTACTATGTAGCAGTACGGTTTCCTCTATACTCACTTTACTGGGAGTTTTTAATCATAAATTGGTATTGAATTTTGTCAAAAGAGTTTTCTGCATATTGAGATGATCATATGAGTTTTCTCCTTTTTCTTGTTAATGTGGTATATGGATGGGATTAACCAAGATGGCGGAGTAGAAGGACGTGCTCTCACTCCCTCTTGCGAGAGCGCTAGAATCACAACTGGCTGCTGGACAATCATCGACAGGAAGACACTGGACTTCACCAAGGAGGATACCCCACGTCCAAGGACAGAGGAGAAGCCACAGTGAGACGGTAGGAGGGGTGCAATCAGAGTAAAATCAAATCCCATAACTGCTGGGTGGGTGACTCACAGACTGGCGAACACTTATACCACAGAAGTCCACCCAATGGAGTGAAGGTTCTGAGCCCCACGTCAGGCTTCCCAACCTGGGGGTCCGGCAACGGGAGGAGGAATTCATAGAGAATCACACTTTGAAGCCTAGTAGGAATTGATTGCAAGACTTCGACAGGACTGGGGGAAACACAGGCCCCATTCTTGGAGGGCGCACATGGAATAGTGTGCACATCGGGACCCGGGGGAAGGAGCAGTGACCCTGGGGAAGACTGAACCAGACCTACCTGCTAGTGTTGGAGGGTCTCCTGCAGAGGCAGGAGCTGGCTCTATTTCACCGTGGGGACAAGGACACTGGCAGTGGAGGTTCTGGGAAGTACTCCTTGGCGTGAGCCCACCCTAAGTCTGGCATTAGCCCCACCAAAGAGCCCAGGTAGGCTCCAGTGTTGGGTTGCCTCAGGCAAAACAACCAACAGGGAGGGAACCCAGACCCACCCATCAACAGTCAAGTGGATTAAAGTTTTATGGAGCTCTGACCGCCACAGCAAGAGTCGGCTCTACCCACCACCAGAGCCTCCCATCAAGCCTCTTAGATAGCCTCAACCACCAGAGGGCAGACAGCAGAAGCAAGAAAAACTACAATCCTGCAGCCAGTGGAACAAAAACCACATTTACAGAAAGATAGAGAAGATGAAAAGGCAGAGGGCTATGTACCAGATGAAGGAACAAGAAAAAACCCCAGAAAAACAACTAAATGAAGTGGAGATAGGCAACCTTCCAGAAAAAGAATTCAGAATAATGATAGTGAAGATGATCCAGGACCCCAGAATAAGAATGGAGGCAAAGATTGAGAAGATGCAAAAAATGATGAACAAAGACCTAGAAGAATTAAAGAACAAACAAACAGAGATGACCAATACAATAACTGAAATGAAAACTACACTAGAAGGAATCAATAGCAGAATAACTGAGGCAGAAGAACGGAGAAGTGACCTGGAAAACAGAAAGGTGGAATTCACTGCTGCGGAACAGACTAAAGAAAAAAGAATGAAAAGAAATGAAGACAGCTTAAGAGACCTCTGGGACAACATTAAACGCAACAACATTCACATTATAGGGGTCCCAGAAGGAGAAGAGAGAGAGAAAGGACCAGAGAAAATATTTGAAGAGATTATAGTTGAAAACTTCCATAACATGGGAAAGGAAATAGCCACCCAAGTCCAGGAAGCACAGAGAGTCCCATACAGGATAAACCCAAGGAGAAACACGCCGAGACACATAGTAATCGAAGTGTCAACAATTAAAGACAAAGAAAAATTATTGAAAGCAACAAGGGAAAAACGACAAATAACATACAAGGGAACTCCCATAAGGTTAACAGCTGATTTCTCAGCAGAAACTCTACAAGCCAGAAGGGAGTGGCATGATATACTTAAAGTGATGAAAGGGAAGAACCTACAACCAAGATTACTCTACCCGGCAAGGATCTCATTTAGATTTGATGGAGAAATCAAAAGCTTTACAGACAAGCAAAAGCTAAGAGAATTCAGCACCACCAAACCAGCTCTACAACAAATGCTAAAGGAAATTCTCTAAGTGGGAAACACAAGAGAAGAAAAGAACCTACAAAAACAAACCCAAAACAATTAAGAAAATGGTCATAGGAACATACAGATCGATAATTACCTTAAATGTGAATGGATTAAATGCTCCAACCAAAAGACACAGGCTTGTTGAATGGATACAAAAACAAGACCCATATATATGCTGTCTACAAGAGACACATTTCAGACCTAGGGACACATACAAACTGAAAGTAAGGGGATGGAAAAAGATAGTCCATGCAAATGGAAATCAAAAGAAAGCTGGAGTAGCTATACTCATATCAGATAAAATAGACTTTAAAATAAAGAATGTTACAAGAGACAAGGAAGGACACTACATAATGATCAAGGGATCAATCCAAGAAGAAGATATAACAATTATAAATATACATGCACCCAACATAGGAGCACCTCAATACATAAGGCAACTGCTAACAGCTATAAAAGAGGAAATCGACAGTAACACAATAATAGTGGGGGACTTTAACACTTCACTTACACCAATGGACAGATCATCCAAAATGAAAATAAATAAGGAAACAGAAGCTTTAAATGAAACAATAGACCAGATAGATTTAATTGATATTTATAGGACATTCCATCCAAAAACAGCAGATTACACGTTCTTCTCAAGTGCGCACGGAACATTCTCCAGGATAGATCACATCTTGGGTCACAAATCAAGCCTCAGTAAATTTAAGAAAATTGAAATCATATCAAGCATCTTTTCTGACCACAGCACTATGAGATTAGAAATCAATTACAGGGAAAAAAACGTAAAAAACACAAACACATGGAGGCTAAACAGTACGTTACTAAATAACCAAGAGATCACTGAAGAAATCAAAGAGGCAATCAAAAAATACCTAGAGACAAATGACAATGAAAACACGACGACCCAAAACCTATGGGATGCAGCAAAAGCAGTTCTAAGACGGAAGTTTATAGGTATAAAAGCCTACCTAAAGAAACAAGAAAAATCTCAAGTAAACAATCTAACCTAACACATAAAGAAACTAGAGAAAGAAGAACAAACAAAACCCAAAGTTAGTAGAAGGAAAGAAATCATTAAGATCAGAGCAGAAATAAATGAAATAGAAACAAAGAAAACAATAGCAAAGATCCATAAAACTAAAAGCTGGTTCTTTGAGAAGATAAACAAAATTGATAAGCCATTAGCCAGACTCATCAAGAAAAAGAGGGAGAGGACTCAAATCAATAAAATCAGAAATGAAAAAGGAGAAGTTACAACAGACACTGCACAAATACAAAGCATCCTAAGAGACTACTACAAGCAACTTTATGCCAATAAAATGGACAACCTGGAATAAATGCACAAATTTTTAGAAAAGTATAACCTTCCAAGACTGAACCAGGAAGAAACAGAAAATATGAACAGACCAATCACAACTAATGAAATTGAAATTGTGATTAAAAATCTTCCAACAAACAAAAGTCCAGGACCAGATGGCTTCACAGGTGAATTCTATCAAACATTTAGAGAAGAGCTAACAACTATCCTTCTCAAACTCTTCCATAAAATTGCAGAGGAAGGAACACTCCCAAACTCATTCCATGAGGCCACCATCACCCTGATACCAAAACCAGACAAAGACCCTACAAAAAAAGAAAATTACAGACCAATATCACTGATGAATATAGATGCAAAAATCTTTAACAAAATACTAGCAAACAGAATCCAACAACACATTAAAAGGATCATACACCACGATCAAGTGGGGTTTATCCCAGGGATGCAAGGATTCTTCAATATACGCAAATCAATCAATGTGATACACCATATTAACAAATTGAAGAATAAAAACCATATGATCATCTCAATAGAGGCAGAAAAAGCTTTTGACAAAATTCAACACCCATTTATGATAAAAACTCTCCAGAAAGTGGGCATAGAGGGAACCTACCTCAACATAATAAAGGCCATATATGACAAACCCACAGCAAACATCATTCTCAATGGTGAAAAACTGAAAGCATTTCCGCTAAGATCAGGAACGAGACAAGGATGTCCACTCTCACCACTATTATTCAACATAGTTCTGGAAGTCCTAGCCACGGCAATCAGAGAAGAAAAAGAAAGAAAAGGAATACAAATTGGAAAAGAAGAAGTAAAATTGTCACTGTTTGCAGATGACATGTTACTATACATAGAGAATCCTAAAACTGCCACCAGAACACTGCTAGAGCTAATTTATGAATATGGTAAAGTTGCAGGTACAAAATTAATGCACAGAAATCTCTTGCATTCCTATGCACTAATGATGAAAAATCTGAAAGAGAAATTATGGAAACACTCCCATTTACCATTGCAACAAAAAGAATAAAATACCTAGGAATAAACCTACCTAGGGACACAAAAGACCTGTATGCAGAAAACTATAAGACACTGATGAAAGAAATTAAAGATGATACCAACAGATGGAGAGATATACCATGTTCTCGGATTGGGAGAATCAACATTGTGAAAATGACTATAGTACCCAAAGCAATCTACAGATTCAATGCAATCCCTATCAAATTACCAATGGCATTTTTTAGGGAACTAGAACAAATCATCTTAAAATTTGTATGGAGACACAAAAGACCCCGAATAGCCAAAGCAGTCTTGAGGGAAAAAAACAGAGCTGGAGGAATCAGACTCCCTGACTTCAGACTATACTACAAAGCTACAGTAATCAAGACAATATGCTACTGGCACAAAAACAGAAAGATATATCAATGGAACAAGATAGAAAGCCCAGAGATAAACCCATGCACCTATGGTCAACCAATCTATGACAAAGGAGGCAAAGATATACAATGGAGAAAAGACAGTCTCTTCAATAAGTGGTGCTGGGAAAACTGGACAGCTACGTGTAAAAGAATGAAATTAGAATACTCCCTAACACCATACACAAAAATAAACTCAAAATGGATTAGAGACCTAAATGTAAGACTGGACACTATAAAACTCTTAGAGGAAAACATAGGAAGAACACTCTTTGACATAACTCACAGCAAGATCTTTTTTGATCCACCTCCTAGAGTAATGGAAATAAAAACAAAAATAAACAAATGGGACCTAATGAAACTTCAAAGCTTTTGCACAGCAAAGGAAACCATAAACAAGACGAAAAGACAACCCTCAGAATGGGAGAAAATATTTGCAAACGAATCAACGGACAAAGGATTAATCTCCAAAATATATAAACAGCTCATTCAGCTCAATATTAAAGAAACAAACAACCCAATCCAAAAATGGGCAGAAGATCTAAATAGACATTTCTCCAAAGAAGACATACAGACGGCCACAAAGCACATGAAAAGATGCTCAACATCACTAATTATTAGAGAAATGCAAATCAAAACTACAATGAGGTATCACCTCTCACCAGTTAGAATGGGCATCATCAGAAAATCTACAAACAACAAATGCTGGAGAGGGTGTGGAGAAAAGGGAACCCTCTTGCACTGTTGGTGGGAATGTAAATTGATACAGCCACTATGGAGAACAGTATGGAGGTTCCTTAAAAAACTAAAAATAGAATTACCATATGACCCAGCAATCCCACTACTGGGCATATACCCAGAGAAAACCGTAATTCAAAAAGACACATGCACCTGAATGTTCATTGCAGCACTATTTACAATAGCCAGGCCATGGAAGCAACCTAAATGCCCATCAACAGAGGAATGGATAAAGAAGTTGTGGTACATATATACAATGGAATATTACTCAGCCATAAAAAGGAACGAAATTGAGTCATTTGTTGAGACGTGGATGGATCTAGAGACTGTCATACAGAGTGAAGTAAGTCAGAAAGAGAAAAACAAATATCGTATATTAACGCATGTATGTGGAACCTAGAAAAATGGTACAGATGAGCCGGTTTGCAGGGCAGAAGTTGAGTCACAGATGTAGAGAACAGACATATGGACACCCAGGGGGGAAAACTGCGGTGTGGTAGGGATGGTGGTGTGCTGAATTGGGCGATTGGGATTGACATGTATACACTGATGTGTATAAAATTGATGACTAATAAGAACCTGCAGTATAAAAAAACAAACAAAACAAGTAATATTAAACTTTCATTGGGTTATTTATTTGGAAATATGTTAATATAAATGTTTCAGACATTACATGAAATTTCTAAAAATCTTATATGTTCTGATATAATGTTATAAGTCATAATCCTAGTTATTACTTTAAAATGTATATCTCAAAAATAACTAATTTTCTTGTCAATTGCATTATTATGAACTTTCATCAAATCTTTAACCGTGGTCATTTTTAAGTCTTTTGTCATTTACAGACAGTTCTGGGTGTACTCTGATGCTTTTGCAAATATGTTCCTATAAAAGGGTTTCATCTTCAAGAAATTCATGGAAAAGACTCTGACAAGTACAGGTTTCTGGTAACTGACTGTACTGCTGAACTGAATGAATAAGCATTTTCAGAACTCTAATGAAAAATTGACAAACTCATAAAAGTGCTAACAAAACATCAAGATAAAAAAAAATTAATTACATGGGACTGAGTGAACTGATGAGGATGAGTATAATTTTTGTGACTTTCTCTTTGAATTAAAAAAAAAAATCCCACAAGGACTCAGAGGCAAAGAATACACAAATCAGTTTTCACTGCAAAGTAAAGGAGCTGTTACAGTGGAGGATTACTGGACTGAATGTCAATATTATGACATAGTATGAGTGTGTTTCATGTGTGCTAATTGCAATCATTGTTGCTTTTGTTGTGGTCATTCATGTACAATGCTTGGTGTCAGTCTATTTATCTCTTGTAAAAATAAAATACAGTGTGTGTGTGTGGGAAAAAAAATGTGGTATATGATGTTGATTGATTTGCAGATCTAGAACTATCCCTGAATCCCTGAAATAAGGTCCACTTGATCATGGTGTGTGATTCTTTTAATGTATTGTTGGATTTGATTTGCTAATATTTAGTTGAGGATTTTTGCAGACTAGATTTTCAATTGGATATTTTAAAGTTAACCTCCAGAACTTTAAGAAACATGGAAGAATGACTCACTGCAATTTCATAAAATATTAATTAAGATTGTGAAGAAATCAGTGTCACACAGAGCTGATGGCAGTAAAAGTGGGCACAAACTACTGGAAGGCTAATAAACAATATTTACAAAGCCTGAATGCAAATACCCTTTGATGTGGCAATTCCATTTTTCAGAATTTATCCCAAGAGAAAAACCATGGGATTATCCTATGATTTTCGTTCAAAGACACTCAATGCAACAGTATTTAGGATGGCAAAAAATCTTAAAATTCTAAATGTTCAGTGTGGTTTGTAAATAGCTAATGGAAGAAATAAGGTTTAGTAAAAATGGCTATGATGAGCTTTTAAGGGAGATATAACATGTACCATGAGGTATTAGAGATTGAGATGCCTCGTCTTAGTGGAAAGAGATAGTATATCTAAATATCTACATGCCACCAAATATGATTTCCTAGAAAATATATCCATAGACATACATGCATGTGCACACACACATATTTGAAAAAATACACATTAAATTGTTAAGAATAGTTATTTTGGGATCACTATCATTTTCCTCTTTTTGTTCGTCCATATTTTTAAAATTTTCTAACATAAGTGTTAATTGTGTTCACAAGTACTCACAAAAAGAAAATAATGCTGACATTAAAGATTAAAAGAATGAAGGAGAAGTCATAAAAGGTGCTGCTCTTATCTGCCAGAGATTTTAAATTGTCTGAAAAAAAATCAAATTAGGAAGGTATTATCAGTTTACTATAAAAAAAATGTCTAGGTCTGGCAACTTTTGTAAGCAATTATCTTCAAAGAAAATTGTTTCCACCTCTATTATATTTATAGGTCAATAAACATTTAACTGAGTCAATATTGGTTACATATTTTCTTTTTTTGCATTTTATTTTTTATATACAGCAGGTTCTTATTACTTACCTTTTTAATATATATTAGTGTACATATGTCAATCCCAAAATCACAATCCATACCACCACCACCCCACGCCACCACCACTTTCCCCGCTGATGTCCATGAGTTTGTTCTCCACATCTGTGTCTCTATTTCTGCCTTGCAAACCGGTTCATCTGTAAAAATTTTCTAGATTCCACATATATGCATTAATATTCGATATTTGTTTTTCTCTTTCTGACTTACTTCACTCTATATGAAAGTCTCTAGGTCCATCCACATCTCTACAAATGACCCAATTTCGTTCCTTTTCATGGCTGAGTAATATTCCATTGTACATATGTACCACACCTTTATCCATTCATCTGTTGATGGGAATTTAGGTTGCTTCCATGGCCTGGCTATTGTAAATGGTGCTGCAATGAACATTGGGGTGCATGTGTCTTTTTGAATTAGGGTTTGATCTGGGTATATGCCCAGTAGTGGGATTGCTGGGTCATATGGTAATTCTATTTTTAGTTTTTAAAGGAACCTCCATACTGTTCTCCATAGTGGCTGTACCAATTTACATTCCCACCAACTGTGCAAGAGGATTCCCTTTTCTTCACACCCTCTCCAGCATTTGATGTTTGTAGATTTTGTGATGATGCCCATTCTAACTGGTGTGAGGTGATACCTCATTGTAGTTTTGATTTGCATTTCTCAAATACTTAGTGATGTTGAGCAGCTCTTCATGTGCTTCTTGGCCATCTGTGTGTCTTCTTTGGAGAAATGTCTATTTAGGTCTTCTGCCCATTTTTGGATTGGGTTGTTTGTTTTTTTAATATTTTGCTGCATGAGCAGTTTATATATTGAGGAGGTTAATCCTTTGTCAGTTGTTTCATCTGCAAATATTTTCTCCCATTCTGAGGGTTCTCTTTTTGTCTTGTTTATAGTTTCCTTTGCTTTGCAAAAGCTTTTAAGTTTCATTAGGTCCCATTTGTTTATGTTAGTTTTTATTTCCATTACTCTAGGAGGTGGATCAAAAAAGATCTTGCCATGATTTATATCAAAGTGTGTTCTTCCTATGTTTTCCTCTAAGAGTTTTATAGTGTCCAGTCTTACATTTAGGTCTCTAATCCATTTTGAGTTTATCATTGCATATGGTGTTAGGGAGTGTTCTAATTTCATTCTTTTACATGTAGCTGTCCAGCTTTCCCAGGACCATTTATTAAACAGACTGTCTTTACTCCATTGTATATCCTTGCCTCCTTTGTCATAGATTAGCTGACCATAGGTGCGTGGGTTTATCTCCGGGTTTTCCATCCTGTTCCATTGATCTATATTTCTGTTTTTGTGCCAGAACCATATTTTCTTCATTACTGTAGCTTTGTCGTATAGTCTGAAGTCAGGGAGTCTGATTCTTCCAGCTCCGTTTTTTCTCTCAAGACCGCTTTGGCTATTTGGGGTCTTTTGTGTCTCCATACAAATTTTAAGATTTTTTGTTTTAGTTCTTTAAAACATGCCATTGGTAATTTGATAGGGATTGCATTGAATCTGTAGATTCCTTTGGTTAGTACAGTCATTTTCACAATATTGATTTTTGCAGTCCTAGAACATGGTATTTCTCTCCATCTGTTTGTGTCATCATTGATTTCTTTCATCAGTGTCCTATAGTTTTCTGAGTACAAGCCTTTTATGTCCTTAGGTAGATTTATTCCTGGGTATTTTATTCTTTTTGTTGCAATGGTAAATGGGAGTGCGTCCTTAATTTCCCTTTCAGATTTTTCATCATTAGTGTATAGGAATGCAAGAGATTTCTGTGCATTAATTTTGTAACCTGCAACTTTACCAACTTCATTGATTAGCACTAGTAGTTTTCTGGTGGCATCTTTAGGATTCTCTATGTATGTCATCTGCAAACAGTGACAGTTTTACTTCTATTGTTCCAATTTGTATTCCTTTTTTTTCTTTTTCTTCTCTGATTGCCATGGCCAGGACTTCCAAAACTATGTTGAATAATAGTGGTGAGAGTGGACATCCTTGTCTTCTTCTTGATCTTAGAGGAAATGTTTTCAGTTTTTCACCATTGAGAACGATGTTTCCTCTGAGTTTGTCGTATATGGCCCTTATTATATGACGTAGGTTCCCTCTATGGCCACTTTCTGGAGAGTTTTTATCATAAATGGGGGTTGAATTTTTCATTTATTTCTGATCTGATCTTTATGATTTATTTCCTTCTGCTAACTTTGGAGTTTTTTTTGTTCTTCTTTCTCTAATTGCTCTAGGTGTAAGGATAGGTTGTTTATTTGAGATGTTTCTTGTTTCCTAAGGTAGGCTTGTATAGCTATAAACTTCCCTCTTAGAACTGCTTTTGCTGCATCCCATAGGTTTTGGGTTGTTGTGTTTTCATTGTCATTTTTTGTAGGTATTTTTTGATTTCCTATTTGATTTCTTCAGGGATCTCTTGGTTATTAAGTAGTGTGTTGTTTAGCATCCATGTGTTTGTATTTCGTACAGATTTTTTTCCTGTAATTGATATCTAGTCTCATAGCGTTGTGGTCAGAAAAGATACTTGATACGATTTCAATTTTCTTAAATGTACCAAGGCTTGGTCTGTGACCCAAGATGTGATCTATCCTGGAGAATGTTCCGTGCGCACTTGAGAAGAAAGTGTAATCTGCTGGTTTTGGATGGAATGTCCTATAAATATCAATTAAATCTATCTGGTCTAGTGTGTCATTTATAGCTTGTGTTTCCTTATTAATTTCCTGTCTGGATGATCTGTCCATTGGTGTTAGTGAGGTATTAAAGTCCCCTACTATTATTGTATTACTGGCTATTTCCTCTTTTAGAGCTGTTAGCAGTTGCCTTATGTATTGAGGTGCTCCTATGTTGGGTGCATATATATTTCTAATTGTTCTATCTTCTTCTTGGATTGATCCCTTGATCATTATGTAGTGTCCTTCCTTGTCTGTTGTAACATTCTTTATTTTAAAGTCTGTTTTATCTGATATGAGTATTGCTACTCCAGCTTTGTTTTGATTCCCATTTGCATGGAATATCTTTTTCCATCCCCTCACTTTCAGTGTGTATGTGTCCCTAGGTCTGAAGTGTGTCTCTTGTAGACAGTATATATATGGATCTTGTTTTTGTATCCATTCAGTGAGACTGTGTCTTTTGGTTGGAGCATTTAATCCATTCACGTTTAGGTAATTATCGATATGTATGTTCCTATGACCATTTTCTTAATTGTTTTGGGTTTGTTTTTGTAGGTCCTTTTCTTCTCTTGTGTTTCCCACTTAGAGAAGTTCCTTTAGCATTTGTTATAGTGCTGGTTTGGTGGTGCTGAATTCTCTTAGCTTTTGCTTGTCTGTACAGCTTTTGATTTCTCCATCGAATCTGAATGAGATCCTTGCCGAGTAGAGAAATCTTGGTTGTAGGTTGTTCCCTTTAATCACTTTAAATAAGCCATGTCACTCCCTTCTGGCTTGTAGAGTTTCTGCTGAGAAATGAGCTGTTAACCTATGGGAGTTCCCTTGTATGTTATTTGTCATTTTTCCCTTGCTGTTTTAAATAATTTTTCTTTGGCTTTAATTTTTGCCACTTTGATTACTATGTGTCTCGGCGTGTTTCTCCTTGGGTTTATCCTGTATGGGACTCTCTGTGCTTCCTAGACTTGGGTGGCTATTTCCTTTCCCATGTTAGGGAAGTTTTCAACTATAATCTCTTCAAATATTTTCTCGGGACCTTTCTCTCTCTCTTCTCCTTCTGGGACCCCTATAATTTGAATGTTGTTGCGTTTACTGTTGTCCCAGAAGTCTCTTAGGCTGTCTTCATTTCTTTTCATTCTTTTTTCTTTATTCTGTTCTGCAGCAGTGAATTCCACCATTCTGTGTTCCAGGTCACTTCTCCGTTCTTCTGCCTCAGTTATTCTGCTATTGATTCCTTCTAGTGTAGTTTTCATTTCAGTTATTGTATTGTTCATCTCTGTTTGTCCGTTCTTTAATTCTTCTTGATCTTTGTTATACATTTCTTGCATCTTCTCGCTCTTTGCCTCCTTTATTTTTCTGAGGTGCTGGATCATCTTCACTATCATTATCCTGAATTCTTTATCTGGAAGGTTGCCTATCTCCACTTCATTTATTTGTTTTTCTGGGGTTTTATCTTGTTCCTTCATCTGGTACATAGCCAGCCTTTTCATCTGGTCTATCTTTCTGTGAATGTAGCCTTTGTTCCACAGGCCGCAGCATAATCGTTCTTCTTGCTTCTGCTCTCTGTCCTCTGGTGGATGATGTTATCTAAGAGGCTTGTGCAAGTTTCCTGATGGAAGGGACTGGTGGTGGGCAGAGCTGGCTGTTGCTCTGGTGGGAAGAGCTCAGTAAAACTTTAATCTGCTTTTCTGCTGATGGGTGGGGCTGGGTTCCCTCCCCATTGGTTGTTTGCCCTGAGGTGACCCAACACTGGAGTCTACCCTGGCTCTTTGATGGGACTAATGGAGGACGCTGGGAGGTCTCATGCCAAGGAGTACTTCCCGGAACTTCTGTTGCCAGTGTCCTTGTCCTCACAGTGAGACACAGCCACCCCCCGCCTCTGCAGGAGACCCTCCAACACTAGCAGGTAGGTCTGCTTCAGTCTCCTATGGAGTCACTGCTCCTTGCCCTGGGTCCCAATGTGCACACTACTTTGTGTGTGCCCTCCAAGAGTGGAGTGTCTGTTTCCCCCAGGCCTGTTGAAGTCCTGAAATCAAATCTCGCTAGCTTTCAAAGTCTGATTATCTAGGAATTCCTTCTCCTATTGCCGGACCCCCAGGTTGGTAAGCCTGACCTGTCACTCAGAACCTTCACTCCAGTGGGTGGACTTCTGTGGTATAAGTGTTCTCCAGTTTGTGAATCACCCACCCAGCAGTTATGGGATTTGATTTTATTGTGATTGTGCCCATCCTACTGTCTCACTGTGGCTTCTCTTTTGTCTTTGGATGAGGGGTATCTTTTTTGGTGAGATCCAGTGTCTCCCTGTTGATGATTGTTCAGCAGTTAGTTGTGCTTCCAGTGCTCTCAAAAGAGGGAGTGAGAGCACGTCCTTCTATTCCATCATCTTGAACCAATCTCTGCATGTGTCTTTTTGAATTATGGTTTTCTCTGGGTATATGCCCAGTAGTGGGATTGCTGGGTCAAATGGTAATTCTATTTTTAGTTTTTTAAGGAACCTACATACTGTTCTCCATAATGGCTATATCAATTTACTTTCCCACCAACAGTGCCAGAGGGTTCCCTTTTCTCCCCACCCTCTCCAGAATTTGTTGTTTGTAGATTTTCTCATGATTCCCATTCTGACTGGTGTGAGGTGATACCTCATTGCAGTTTTGATTTGCATTTCTGTAATAATGAGTGATGTTGAGCAGCTTTTCATATGCCTTTTGTCCATCTGTATGTCTTCTTTGGAGAAATGTCTATTTAGGTCTCCTGTCCATTTTTTGATTGGGTTTTTTGTTTTTTTTAATATTGAGCTGCATGAGTTGTTTATATATTTGGGGGATTAATCATTTGTCCGTTGATTCATCTGCAGCTATTTCCTTCATTCTGAGGGTTGTCTTTTTGTCTTTTTTATAGTTTCCTTTGTTGTGCAAAAGTTTTTAACTTTCATTAAGTCCTATTTGTTTATTTTTGGTTTTAATGCCTTTACTCTATGAGGTGAGTCAAAAAAGATCTTGCTGTGATTTATGTCAAAGAGTGTTCTTCCTATGTTTTCCTCTAAGAGTTTTATAGTGTCTGGTCTTACATTTAGGTCTTTAATCCATTTTGAGTGTATTTTTGTGTATGGTGTTAGGGAGTGTTCTAATTTCATTCTTTGACATGTAGCTGTCCAGTTTTCCCAGCACCATTTATTAAACAGACTGTCTTTTCTCCATTGTATATCCTTGCCTCCTTTGTCATAGATTAGTTGACCGTATGTGTGTGGGCATATCTCTGAGTTTCTATCCTGTTGCATTGATCTATATTTCTGTTTTTGTGCCAGTACCATACTATCTTGATTACTGTAGCTTTGTAGTATAGTCTGAAGTCAGGGAGTCTAATTCCTACAGCTCCACTTTTTTCTCTGAAGATTGCTTTGGCTATTTGGGGTCTTTTGTGTCTCCATACAAATTTTAAGATTTTTTGTTTTAGTTCTGTAAAAAACGCCATTGGTAATTTGATAGGGATTGCATTGAATCTGTAGATTGCTCTGGGTAGTACAGTCATTTTCACAATATTGATTCTTCCAATCCAACAACATGGTATATCTCTCCATCTGTTTGTGTCATCTTTGAATTCTTTCATCATTGTCTTATAGTTTTCTGAGTACAAGTCTTTTACCTCCTTAGGTAGATTTATTCCTAGGTTTTTTATTCATTTTGTTGCAATGGTAAATGAGGGTGTTTCCTTAATTCCTCTTTTTGATGTTTCGTTGTTAATGTATAAGAATGCTAGAGATTTTTGTGCATTAATTTTGTATCCTGCAACTTTACAAATTGATTGATTAGCTCTAGTAATTTTCTGGTGGCATCGTTAGGATTATCTATATATAGCATCATGTCATCTGCAAACAGTGACAGTTTTACTTCTTCTGTTCCAATTTGTATTGCTTTTATTTTTTTTCTTTTCTGATTGCCTTGGTAAGACTTCCAAAACTATGTTGAACAATAGTGGTGAGAGTGGACATCCGTGTGTTGTTCCTGATCTTAGAGGAAATGCTTTCAGTTTTTCACCATTGAGAATGATGTTTGTTTTAGGTTTGTCTTATATGGCCTTCATTATGTTGAGGTAGGTTCCTTCTATTTCCACTTTCTGGAGAGTTTTTATCATAATAGGGTGTTGAATTTTGTCAAAAGCTTTTTCTGCATCTATTGAGATGATCATACGCTTTTTATCCTTCAGTTTGTTAATATGGTGTATCACATTCATTCATTTGTGTATATTGAAGAATCCTTGCATTCCTGGGATAAATCCCACTTGCTCATGGTGAATGATCCTTTTAATGTGTTGTTGGATTCTGCTTGCTAGTACTTTGTTGAGGTATTTGCATCTATATTCATCAGTGATATTAGTCTGTAATTTTCTTTTTTTTTGTAGTATCTTTTTCTGGTTTTGGTTTTGGGGTGATGGTGGCCTCACAGAATGGGTTTGGGAGTGTTCCTTCCTCTGCATTTTTTGGGAATAGTTTGAGAAAGATGGGTGTTAACTCTTCTCTAAATATTTGATAGAATTCACCCTGTGAAGCCATCTGGTCCTGGACTTTTGTTTGTTGGAAGATTTTTAAACCCAGTTTCAATTTCATTACTTGTGAATGGTCAGTTCGTATTTTCTATTTCTTCCTGGTTCATTCTTGGAAGGTTATACTTTTCTAAGAATTTGTCCATTTCTTCCAGGTTGTCCATTTTATTGGCATAGAGTTGCTTGTAGAAGTCTCTTATGATGTTTTGTATTTCTGCAGTGTCCGTTGTAACTTCTCCTTTTTCATTTCTAATTTTATTGATTTGAGTCTTCTCTCTCTTTTTCTTGATGAGTCTGGCCAAAGGTTTATCAATTTTGTTTATCTTCTCAAATAACCAACTTTTAATTTCATTGATCTTTGCTATTGTTTTCTTTGTTTCTATTTCATTTATTTCTGCTCTGATATTTATGATTTCTTTTCTTCTACTAACTTTCGGTTGTGTTTGTTCTTCTTTCTCTAGTTTCTTGAGGTGTAAGGGTAGATTGTTTATTTGAGATTTTTCTTATTTCCTGAAGTAGGATTGTATTCCTATAAACTTCGCTCTTAGAACTGCTTTTGCTGCATCCCCTAAGTTTTGGATCGTCGTGTCTTCATTGTCATTTGTCTCTAGGTATTTTTTGATTTCCTCTTCGATTTCTTCAGTGATCTCTTGGTTTTTTAGTAATGTATTATTTAGCTTCCATTTATTTGGTTTTTTTTACGTTTTTCCCATGCAATTTATTTCTAATCTCATAATGTTGTGGTGAGAAAAGATGCTTGATATGATTTCAATTTTCGTAAATTTACTGAGGCTTGATTTGTGACCCAAGATGTGATCTATCCTGGAGAATGTTCTATGTGCACTTGAGAAAAAATTGTAATCTGCTCTTTTCTGATGCAATTTCCTGTAAATATCAATTAAATCTATCTGGTCAGTTGTGTCATTTAAAGCTTGTGTTTCCTTATTAATTTTCTTTCTGGATGATCTGTCCATTGGTGTAAGTGTGGTGTTAAAATCTCCCACTATTTTTGTTTACTTTCAATTTCCTCTTTTATAGCTGTTAGCATTTGCCTTATGTATTGTGGAGCTCCTATGTTGTGTGAATATATATTTATAATTGTTCTATCTTCTTCTTGGATTGATTCCTTCATCATTATGTAGTGTCCTTCCTTGTCTCTTGTAACATTCTTTATTTTAAAGTGTGTTTTATCTGATATGAGTATTGCTACTCCAGCTTTCTTTTGATTTCCATTTGCATGGACTATCTTTTTCCAGCCCCTCACTTTCAGTGTGTATTTGTCCCTAGGTCTGAAGTGGGTCTCTTGTAGACAGCATATAGATGGGTCTTGTTCTTGTATCCATTCAATGAGCCTGTGTCTTTTGGTTGGAGCATATAATCCATTCACGTTTGAGGTAATTTTTGATATGTATGTTCCTATTACCATTTTCTTAATTGTTTTGGGTTTGTTTTTGTAGGTTCTTTTCTTCTCTTGTGTTTCCCACTTAGAGAAGTTCCTTTGCATTTGTTGTAGAGCTGGTTGCATGGTGCTGCATTGTCTTAGCTTTTGCTTGTCTGTAAAACTTTTGATTTCTCTGTCGAATCTGAATGAGACCCTTGGCGGGTAGAGTAATCTTGGTTTTAGATTCTTCCCTTTCCTCACTTTAAATATATCATGCCACTCCCTTCTGTCTTGTAGAGGTTCTGCTGAGAAATCAGATGTTAACCTTTTGGGAGTTCCCTTGTATGTTATTTGTCATTTTTCTCTTGTTGCTTTTAATAATTTTTCTTTGTCTTTAATTTTTGTCAGTTTGATTTCTATGTGTCTCAGCGTGTTTCTCCTTGGGATCCTGCTTGGGACTCTCTGCACTTCCTGGACTTGGGTGGCTATTTCCTTTCCCATGTTATGGAAGTTTTTGACTATAATCTCTTCAAATATTCTCTCGGGTCCTTTCTCTCTCTTCTCCTTCTGGGACCCCTGTTATGTGAATGTTGTTGCGTTTAATATTGTCCCAGAGTTCTCTTAGGCTGTCTTCATTTCTTTTCATTCTTTTTCTTTTTCTGTTCTGCAGCAGTGAATTCCACCATTCTGTCTTCCAGGTCACTTATCCATACTTCTGCTTCAGTTATTCTGGTATTGATTCCTTCTCATACATTTTTCATTTCAGTTATTGTATTGTTCATCTCTGTTTTTTCTTTAATTCTTCTAGGTCTTTGTTAAACACTTCTTGCATCTTCTCGATCTTGGACTCCATTCATTTTCCGAGGTCCTGGATCATCTTCACTATCATTATTCTGAATTGTTTTTCTGGAAGATTGCCTATCTCCAGTTGATTTAGCTATTCTTCTGGGGTTTTATCTTTTCCTTCATCTGGTACATAGCCCTCTGCATTTTCATTTTGTCTATCTTTCTGTGAATGTGGTTTTGGTTCCACAGGCTGCAGAATTGTAGTTCTTCTTGCTTCAGCTGTCTGCCGTCTGTTGGATGAGGTTATCTAAGAAGCTTGTGCAAGCTTCCTGTTGGGAGGGACTGGTGGTTGGTAGAGCTGGGTGTTGCTCTGTTGGGCAGAGCTCAGTAAAACTTTAATCCACTTGTCTGCGGTTGGGTGGGGCTGAGTTCCCTTCCTGTTGGTTGTTTGGCCTGAGGCGACCCAGCACTGGAGCCTACAGGCTCTCTGGTCAGGCTAATTGCAGACTCTGGTAGGGCTCATGACCAGGTTTACTTCCCAGAACTTCTGCTGCCCGTGTCCTTGTCCCTGCAGTGAGTCACAGCCACCCCACGTCTCTGCAGGAGATGCTCCACCACTAGTAGGTAGGTCTGATTCAGTCTCCTTATGGGGTCACTGCTCCTTCCCCCTGGGTCCTGATGAGCATACTACTCTGTGTGTGCCCTCCAAGAGTGGAGTCTCTGTTTCCCCTAGTCCTGTCAAAGTCCTGCAATCAAATCCCACTAACATTCAAAGTCTGATTCTCTGGGGATTCCTCCTCCTGTTGCCGGACCCCCAAGTTGTGAAGCCTTACGTGGGGCTCAGAAACTTCACTGCAGTCGCTGGACTTCTGTGGTATAATTGTTCTCCAGGTTGTGAGTTACCAACCCAGCGGTTATGGGATTTGATTTTATTGTGATTACGCCCCTCCTACCATCTCATTTTGCCTTCTCCTTTGTCTTTGGATGCGGGGTATCTTTTTTGGTGAGTTCCAGTGTCTTCCTGTCGATAATTGTTCAGCAGTTATTTGTGATTCCAGTGCTTTCACAAGAGGGAGTGACTTCACGTCCTTCTACTCTGCCATCTTGAACCCATCTCCTTGGTTGCATATGTTCAGGTGAACATACATGTAGTAAGTTATACCAATATTTAAATTTATTATGTTATGATAGAAAAGTTTTCATTATAATTTTATTACCCCTGATTCTGATTATTTCCTTTCTCATGGCTTCTCTTTTATATTTTTTTCTGTTTTCTTGATGAGTAGTGCCAGAGGTAGTATATTTATCCTGCTGTTAGTAAATAATCAATAGAAAAATATAGTCCAGCAGTAATAATAATCTATGGTAAAATCTCAGAGATCATCCACTAAAAATCACAAACATGTAAACCATAGTAATACATAGATATTTTTACACAAAATAATTATTATGTACAGAACCCAATCACACACAACTAAGTTTCAACTATGTAAACAACATGTCTGATTACTATCAAATATTACAAGAACAGTATTTTAATTAGCTGTATTTTAGGAAGTCTTTGATTCTTTTTATTTGTTATTTAAATTCATAGTAAAATCATTCATAGTTAAAAAAATAATTCTAGAAAAGGCAAAACTATGGAGACGATAAAAACATCAGTGATTGCCAGGGGTTGGGTAGGAGGTGGGATTAATATGCAGAGCACTGAGAAATTTTAGGGAACTGAAAGTACTCTGCATGATACCATAATGATGGGTACGTGTCATTATATATTTGTGAAAACCCATAAAATTTGCAAACCAAGAGTGAACCCTCATGTAAACTATAACTGAGTGATTATGATATGTCATTGCAGGTTCATCAATTATAACAAATGTAACTCCCTGGTAAGGGATATTGATAATTGAGGAGACTATGCTTTTATAGGGGCAGCAGGTATATGAGGAATTTCTGAACATTCCCTTCAATTTTGCTCTGAGCCTAAACTGCTCTAAAAAACTTATCTTAAAAAAAATTTTAAATTAAGCTATTGTTTACCACTCTCTCTTTTATCCCAGGTATATCTTTCTTTGTGGTTTGATGAATTTCTTTGTGGTATCCTTAAATTTCCTCTCTATCTTTTGTGTATTTACTATAGGTGTTTGTTCTGTGGTTACCATGAAGCTTATGTATAACAACTTATATCTGTAACAGTTTATTTTAAGCTGATAACAACTTAAGTTTGATCCCATTGTTAAACTCAGCACGTTTACTCTCTCCTCCCACAATTTATGTTTTTGATGGCACATTTTACATCTTCTTATCTTGAGTATTCTTTGAGTAATTGTAATCATAGTTGTTTTTACTAATTTTATCTCTTAAACTTCATACAAGATTTGTAAGTGATTAACTCACTACCTTTACTATTTACCTTTCCCATGAGATTTATCCCTTCATGCATGTTCTTATTACTAATTAGCTGCCTTTCTTTCAGCTCAAAGAAGTCCTTTCAACATTTCTTGTAAGACTGATCTGGTGGCTTTTGCTTGTCTGGGAAACTTTCTCTCTCCTTCATTTCTGAGTGATAACATTACTGGGTAGAATATTATTGGTTGGAAGTTTTTTCCTTTCATCACTTGAATATATTGTGCCATCCCCTTTTGGTCTGCATAGTTTCTGCTGAAAAACCTGCTGCTGGTCTTATGGAGTTCTCTTGTATGTAATAAGTCCCCACCCTCCAGGTGTGTTAATATTCTCTCATCTTTAAATTTTGACATTTAATTACAATGTGTATTGGTGTGGGTGTCTTTGGGTTCCTCTTATTTGGAACTCTCTGAGCTCCATGGATCTGGATGTCTGTTTCCTTCCCCAGGTTAAGGAAGTTTTCAGGCATTATACTTTCTAATAATATTTCTGTCCCTTTCTCTCTTTCTTCTCCTTCTGGGAGCCCTATGATGTGAATGTTATTCTGCTTGATACGGTCCCATTGGTCCCTTAAGCTATTGTTGTAATCATAGTTATTTTTACTAATTTTATCTCTTAAACTTCATACAAGATTTATGAGCAATTAACTCACTACCTTTACTATATGTTTACCTTTCCAATGACATTTATCCTTTCATGTGTGTTCTTGTTACTAATTAGCTCCCTTTCTTTCAGCTTGAAGAAGTCCTATTAACATTTCTTGTAAGACTAAAAGAAAAGCATTTTAGAATGCTTTTTTCTTTTTGTTGCACTGTTTTAGTGAGTTCCACTGCCCTGTGTTCCAACACACTGATTCTTTCTTTGCTTCATCTAGTCGTGGTTGAGTCCTTCTATTGTAGTTTTCAGATCAGTTATTCTATTCTTTAGCTCTGTGGCTTCTATTTTGTACTTTCTTGTATTTTCCATCTCTTTGTTGGTGTTCTCAATAGGTTCATCCATTCTTCTCCCCAGTTTGGTGAGCATCTTTATGACCATTACTTTGAATTCTTTATCAGGTAAACAACTTACCTCAATTTCATTATTTCCTGAGGTTTCCTCTTGTTCTTTCATTTGAATGCATTCCACTGTTTCTTCATTTTGTTTGACTCTCGGTTTTTATTCTTTACAGCAGATGAAACAACCACCTCTCTCAGTATTGAAGGAGTAGTTTCATGTTGGAAATAAACCTTGTTCAACTCTGCCTCAGCTCCTCATTGTCTCTCAAACCTCTGTGCTTGGCCAGAATATCTATTATATTTTGAATAGTTCTCAGTAGTTAAGGATGTACCAAGACATGCCAGTGACCCAAAGGGAAGGATCTCAGCACCTAGATTCAGGCTGACTGGAAGCCAGACTGTCAGGCATCAGCTTTTAAGAGTATGCAAATACATACAGTCCTATGGTACCACAAGCATAAGTTCCACTGTTCACCAGTGCCAGGCCAACTGGAGGTGTCCCCTGAGTAGCTGTCACAGAAATTGGTGCTCCAGATGTATGTATAAACTCTGTTCTGGGTGATACAAGCAAGCTGAAGCAAGGCAGAAGGGGAGCACCAAGATGATGTATACTGCCTATATTCCCTGAGAGCAGCTCCATAGGCCACTAGATGTGTGCCGAACCTGAAGACTGTTCCTCAGACCAGAGCTCCAGGACAGGCACAGAGGGCTTCTTCACAGGAAGTCTGGGGAGAGTGCCCCAATCCACTGTCTGTGCAGTGCCTTGGGAGTGGTAGCCTGCCAGAACCGTCTCTCCAGTTGCCACAGTGCTGTGGGACCCAGGATGCAAGACCCCCAGCCATCAGAGCCAGATCTTCAAGGGGCATCCCCTGGGAAGCAGCCACAAAAACGGGGCCTCTAGACAAAAAGCACGGCACCAGTCACACATAAAGCTTCCCTCCAGGAGACACTGGTGCACTGGAGCGTGGCAGAGGGTGACCCTAAAGCTAGTGTCCACCCTCTAAATTCTCTGGAAAGGATTACAATAAGCCCCAAGATCCTGCCTAATCAGAAGCCCACCCCTCGGGCTGCAGTCAGGATGATCAGTTAAAAAACCTTCACAGAAAAACCAAGCTCCTGAGCCTGTTTCCTCTTGCCATGCCCAGGGGATGGTAGCTGCTTAAAACTCTCTCTCCATTGGTTACAGTCATGTGATACCCACAAGTGTAAGTCCCACTGGTCCCCAGAGCTAGATGATGTAGAAGTGGCCCCTGGCAGCAGTCTAAAATATTGGGGCACCAGAGAGTGGTATAAGATCCTTTCTGGGTGACACCAATTTTTAAAGAATCATGGGAACAGGAACACAAGATCCCCTGGTATCCAGAGCCATGGATGAAGAGGTGTCCACTAGGAAGAAGCCACAAAAAGTTGGGGCACTAGACACATGCAGAAGTTCCCCTCCAGGAGACAACAGTGCTCTGAAGCATGACAATAGAAGAGTGTGAAGGTGGCATGCACCAGTCTATGTCCCCAAGTGTTTGAGCAGGCTCCAAATGTGTGTTAAATAAGATGCTTCCCCCTCAGGCCAAGGCTTTAATCTAAGCAGATGAGCCTCTTTCACTTTATGTCTGAGCACTACTGGCTGCCTCTGAGCTGGGCCCTGGGGTGGGCAAGTCTGAGCAGGAGCCCTTTAAGAGTGGTCTCTCAGATCGCTATCATCTTGTGGGTCTTGGGAAGTGATCCCATTGGTTTTCAAGGCCAGATGTTTAGGGGTTTCTCTCTCAAGTGTATGTCCCCAAAGTTAGAATGTCTGGTGTGGGGTCTGAAACCCTTGCTCTTCAGGGAGAATCTCTGGGTTCAGAGTTCCCTCCTAGTTGTGGGACATCATGGTGGGATAGGGTTTATGGCGAGATAGTTTCCCAAGTTCTGCTACCCACCTCGATGTCATTTACATCTTGTTTGGACAATGTGCAGTTCTCACTCAGCCAGGCTTTCAAACGATTTAAGAGGAAATTGTTCCATACGTAGCTGTAGATTCAAGTGTGTCCATGGGAAGAGGTGAGTTCAGGACTTTGTATGTTTCCATCTTAAAATAGAACTTACTTCTTATTCATTTTTAATACATTGTATATTGTTCAGATTGAGGCTCAAATGTGTTCTGATGCCCTGAGAACACACCAATTGGGCTGTGAATGGAGGCAGCCAAAATCTGAGTCACAATATGCTCTACACAATATATTCTCTAAGTCTATACCTTTTACTTTTATGGGGATTTTGTTCTTGATGGTTTCTCTTGTCTTCTTATGCTGAAATGGCTGGCTTAGCAGTGGAATGGGAAGAATCCAGGCTGGCACATAGGGACCAAGCAGAGGCTTATAGTTCTGGAGGAGGAGTTGGGAGAAAAGATGAAGGGGGATGGGTGACTAACTGTACTGTAAGCTAGGTGAGGGGTCTGTTGGATGACACTTGGGCAAAGGTATTCCTTGTTGAAGCCAGAAAGGATAGCTTTCTAGGAAGTGTAAGAGTGCAACAGTCCACCAGCACTCACAGCCCTGTACTGGATGGCCAGTCCTGGAAAGCAAAGGAACATTCTGCTTGTAGTCTTAGGAATGTTTTAGTAGAAAAAACACAGACAAGGTGTTGAAGAAACGTTTATTCTACTCACAGCTCTGCCCTGTGGCCTTAGTTTGCTTACCAGTAAAACGTGGGTACTGAACTGGCACATCTTTTAAAATCCACACTCTCTTCAGTAGGATTTTTAAGCTCCCTGGCAAGCACAGGATATAGCAGAAGATATTTCCTCCTAACCGACAGGTACTTTGCTGTTTTTTCCTCAGTATGTCAACCACCTCCAGAAATCCTGCATGGTAAGCATGCCCCAAGCCACAAGGATGACTTTCCCGCTGGGCAGGAAGTGTTCTACAGCTGTGAGCCCATATATGATCTCAGAGGGGCTTGTTTCCCTGCCCTGTACACCCGAGAGAGACTGGAGCCTGGCAGCTCCCAGATGTGCAGGTGCCTACATTCTTATCTGGTCTGAGGATCAATTTCTTTGTCCCTCACATGGACATCTAACTCCTGTGATTTTTTTCCTAGTGAAATCATGTTCTGACTTCCTGAACCCACTCCCTAATGGACATGTGCTCTTTCCACTTAATTTCCAACTTGCGATAAAAGCATCCTTTTTTGTGATGAGGGACTGAGGGACCCTAGAAGAGAGACCAGGGACTCTGTGATGGATAGTGACTCCCTTGGGTTCAGGGGTTAATCCACAAAGGGAAGCTGACCTATGGAATAGAAGTACCCAGAGAGACTAACTGCTGGGCAGTTTTGAAATAAGTGCCATGACTCGGGAGCACCACTATCAAGGAGATGAAGAAAATGGCATATGTAATTCAGTGTCAAATACAAACATAAATATAGACAGTGATCTTGAATTCATGGTTAGAACTTGAAGTAAATGGGGAAATAGTTGTTTGGAGGCAGGAAAATGTAACTTTCTAGGGAAATCTGCTAGTAAAAGGCTTGACATATAAGACAAAAATTGTTTGCAATGTGATAGATCAGGCAAAGGTTGTTTCAGGAAAGTAAAAGCCAATCAAGAGTGGAATTTGTAATACTGTATGGATAAGAATTAATTCAATCATATATCTTTGCATCTGTAATATCTTGGTCTTTGGGATCATAATGGCCAATGTTATTGTTTCAGGAAGTATTATTAATGGTTCATGTGGATCTAGTACTCTCAGTAGAATGCACTGTCTGTGGGAGGTAACAAGACTGGGTAATATAGTAGTTACTTTAAACAATTTCCAAGGAATCTTTGATGTTTACAAAGTCTGCCACCCAATAATGATGAGCAGATTTCATAAGGACCATAGGATCTAACAATAATCTGGGCATTTCAGTGGCAGAGACCTCTGTGAGCCTCTTCTGGCCATTACAGCTCTGGTGGCAAGAAGAACAATGTCGGTTCTATTTCCAGATGTTCCCTGCTTTGATTCCCCAAGTCAGAAGCCGATCTTGCTCAGGACCTACTAATTAGGATAAGAGGAATGTCAGAGGACTGTCAGTGAGAAATGCAGAATGGGTCTAGGGCACTGGGGAGAGTCCAGCTCTGTGTTCAGGGACTTCTGAGGTGACACTGGGCTATGATGTCTGTTTGACTATTAAGTGTACAAGTTCTGATTGCTTTGTCTGTCACAGGACACCGCGATACTTTAGAATAATTTGGCTTCTGAATTTCTGCCAGCTACTGAATGCAAATCCTTAATGAAATGAGACTTCTGGCTTGTTCTGAACCTAAGGAACAAATGGTATTTAGGCTGAAGTGAAAAAGCTGAGCATCTATCAATGAAGAGATGAAGGGAGAAATGGGAATTGCTCACCTATTTGCTACCCTTTTTTCCCTTAGGTTCTGATTAAAAGACAGCTCTGCTAGTCATTGTGTCTTAGTTGGAATGAAAACCCCTTGAAGAGCAGTATTACTGTGTGTGAACGTGAGTACAGATAATTCTGCAGCCTGGATATATCCCCTTATTTTTTTCCTAGTGTGTTTCACCTCATTGAATCACCTGTTGTCTGGATCTTTATTTAACTAAATTACTGGTAAAATACTTCTTTGTTGTAAGAATTTTTACAAGGTCTGGCAGGACTTATACATCATGTGTTCACGTTACTAATCTGTAAGTAACTAGTTTAATGTTGGTGTTGAATTTTGTGGGGAATATGTGGGGAGAAAGTAGATGACATAAAAGTATGCCAAAATTTATTTATTCATTTACTTTTTAAGTTTCACCACTGAGGACTAATCTCTCTTAAATTTGTATGTGCTTTTATCCCTCACATAGGTGAACTATTTTTTCAGCCTCTCATTTAGTCCATAGTATTTACGAGGAAGGCTTCCCATGTGCCAGGACTTTCCATGTAAGGGGGGTGCTGAATAGGAAAGCCTTATCCCTGCTCTCATGGAGTTCATTTTCTATTTGGGGTGGCAGACAATAAACAGGAAAATAAGTCAGTAAACAAATTAAAAATAGAATATATAAAATAGTATGTTAAAAAGTGATGTGCCATGGGACTTCCCAGGTGGCGCAGTGGTTAACAATCCACCTGCCAATGCAGGGGACACGGGTTCGAGCCCTGGTCCGGGAAGATCCCATGTGCTGTGGAGGAACTAAGCCCGTGTGCCACAACTACTGAGCCAGCACTCTAGAGCCCACAAGTCACAACTACTGAGCCCGCAAGCCGCAACTACTGAAGCCCGCGCGCCTAGAGCCCTTCCTCTGCAACAAGAGAAGCCACCGCAATGAGAAGCCCGTGCACCACAATGAAGAGTAGCCCCCACTCACCACAACTAGAGAAAGCCTGCATGCAGCAACAAAGACCCAACACAGCCAAAAAAACAAAAAGGGATGTGCTATAGAGAACAAAAACAGATTTATATGATAAATTAGTATGGTTCAGGGAGGTGAGTCAATATTTGAAATGTTGAGCTGAAGTGCCTTAAATTTCCAAACGACCTGTTTAAACAAAACATACCAAAGACTCAGAAATTAATAAATAGGTAAAAATATTTTATATACCAAGACATTACTGATGTATCCTACTCTGTTTACTAAAACAAGGCAAGATTTTTTAAATTCCTTCTTGATGATTAGAAAATGTTTTGTTTTGGATTTCATTAAAGTACTTTGCTCGAAATCTATTTGGACATCTTATGGGATTATGATGGAACTTTTAAGAACACTGGATACATATAAAATTCATATATACAACAAACAACCTTCCTGAAACACAAAAAGCTGAAAATAAGTTAGGTAAGCTTTAGAGAAACATAAACACACAGATAAGAGTCCAGATACGAGGAGTCAATCATTGTTTGATGCACTGAGGCCCTCATCTGGAGACATTCCCTATGGAAAAGAAGTACAGTGGACCAACTGTATCTACAGGTCCTGCATCCGTGGATTTAATCAACTGAGGATTCAACTAACTTTTTTTACTGAAAAGTAATACTTGACTTTCCCCCATGCTAGCAACTATTTACATGGTATTTACATTGTATTAGCTATTATAAGTAATCTAGAGATGACTTAAAGTATACAGGAGGGGGTACTTAGGTTATATGCAAATACTACGTTAAGCCATTTTATATAAGGGACTTGAGCATCCATGGACTTTGGAATCCATGAGGATTCTGGAACCAATCCCATGTGGATACTGAGGGCAACTTTATCTTACAAATGTGACCTCCCCCTCCAAGACAGAGAGATGACCTTCAGCCTCACTGGGGACAGCACCACCCACTGCACAAGTGACAGTAAAGGGACGGGGTTTGGAGCAGCGCCGCCCCTCACTGTGAACTTTCTGGTCCAACTGGTCAGTGCACATTTCCCCATGATCCAGAAGGATCAGTGTATCTAGATGAAACCTCCATGTTTCTATAGTGACAATCGTTTTTGCTTGTGATATAGCTTTGTTATGAATGTCAGAGGCAGAATTACCTGCAAGATGAATAACAGATGTTTTAGATGTGCTACAATCTGTCCCAGTTGGTGGTATTCTGATGACCCTTCCCTCTGGAGTGAGGAGTATGGGATGGTGAGGAGAGGTGGGAGTAGAGAGAATAAGTAAAGGCCAGATTTTATAGGGAATATTTTCAAAGCACTGAAAACAAATGCCAAAGAAATACTCTGTTATGCCATCTCTACTGAGTTGTCCTTATACTAGATAGATGGGTGCGCAGAGCAAAAAGCACATGTTGATGTCAGTAATTTACTTCAGAACTGATGATGTTACTGAGTATAGGAGATGGCAGAGTAGGAAGACCCTGAGCTTACCTCCTCTCATGGGACATCAAAATTATAACGATTTACAGAGAAACTAATTGATGAGGATGACCAGAACCTACTAGAAAAGAGCTTCTACAACTAAAGATATAAAGAAGGAATCACAACAAGATGGCTAGGAGGGGCAGAGTCAAGGTAAATCGAAGACCCATACCCCTGGGTGGTGACTCCCACAAATGGAAGAGTAACTACAATTGCACAGGTTCTCTCCAAGGAGTGAGGGGTCTGAGCCCCACATTGGGCTCCCCAGCCTGGGGGTCCTGTGCCAGGAGAGTGAGCACCCAGAATGTTTGGCTTTGAAGGCCACTGGGACTCTAGGAAATAGAGACTCCACTCTTAAAGGGTGCACACAAAATCTCACATGCTCCAGGACCCAGAGCAGAAGCAGTAATTTGAAAGGAGCCTGGGTGATCCATGTACTGATCTTGGAGAGTCTCCCAGAGAGGTAGGAAGCAACTGGAGCTCATCCTGAGGACAAAGACACTGGCGGCAGCCATTTTGGGGAGCTCCTTCTATCATGTGGATATTGGTGCTGGCAAGTGCCATTTTGGAATCCCCCCATTAGCTTTTTAGCCTCAGGACCCAGGCCTGCATCTACCCACCAGCCTGTAGGCACCAGTACTGAGCACAGCTCTACCCACCAGCAGTCTGCCTTAAGACCTCCTATATCCAAAGATACCCCTGGACATAGCCCTGTATGGCAGAGGGCCCAAGACCTAGCACCACACAGGGTGTAGTCACTAGACTTGGGACTCCCAGGGTCCTTGTGGCCAGAGACCCTAGGACCTAGCTTCACCCACCAGTGGGTGGACACCAGCCCTATAACAACTGTAAGTCCACAGCCTGCCATGTCAGGACACAGCCTACCCATCAACAGGCTGGCACCAGTCCCAGGAACCACTGGGCTCCAGGCCCACCCACCAGCAGGCCAGCATCAGCTCTGAAACACTTTGAGCCTCTCAGCCATCCTCAGTGGATCTGGCTCCACTCACCAGCTAGTCAACACAAGCTTCAGGACAACCCAGACCCCACAGGCAGCTGTGTCAGGACCTGGCCCCACCTACCAGCAGTTCGACACCAGCTCTGGGACCACAGTCAGAGACCATAGATCCCAGTTCTGCACACCAGTAGGCTGGCACTAACCCCAGGACATGGTTTCACCTACTGGACCTACTGGTGGGCAGGTACCAGTTCCAGGATCTCCTGGGCCCCACCCCCACCCACCAGACACTGGTCCCAGGACCACCACAGCCCACAGCCTGCCTTGTAAGGACCCAGACAATGTACCAGCAGGCTAGCAACAGTCCCAAAACTGCCCAGGCTCTAGCTCAGCCCAGCAGCAGGCCAACTCCAGCTCAGGGACACTATGTGACCCTCAGCCAATGGCCCTGGATTCTAGCCCTATGCACCAGCGAGCTATAAGAAGCTTCAGGATTCCCAGGGTGCTCTAGCCAGAGTCCCCAGGAAATGGGTCCACTCACCAGTGAGCCAGCACTAGTCCTGGGAACCCATGGGCCCTGGACCCACCCATCATCATGGCATCAGCAGTTATGAGACAACTTAGTCACTTTAGCCAGCCACCCCAGGATCCAGCCCCACTCACCAGTAGGCCAGCACTAGCTTTCGGACACCACAGGACCTGCAGCCAGCCATGTCAGGAATCAGTCCCACCCACCAGAAGCCCAACACTAGATCCAGGAACCCCAACCCTGCAACCACCCACCCTGGAACCCAGCCAACTCTGCCAGTTCTACCAGTGAGCCAGCACTAGACCCGAGACCCACTGCAAAGCCAGCCAAGTCATAACCTAGCCCCACAAACCAGTGGCTAACAGCCTCCACACAAGGCAGGGCCTGGCAACAAACTGAACTGGGGGCCAGCCATGACTACCAGGCCACCCACAGTAGTCAGTCCACCACAAAAGAAGGACTCATGCAACTCACATAAGGGGCAGCCCTAGAGCATATACGCTCTGGTGACCAGAGGGGAGTGTGCTACAGGAACACATAGGATGTCTCCAATAAAAGGCCACTTCTCCAATATCAGGGAACTTAAACAACCTACCAGATACATAGAAATAAAGACAGCAAATTAGGCAAAAATGAGGTTAGAGAGGCATGTGTCCCACACAAAGAAACAAGATAAAACCCCAGGAAAAGAACTAAATGAAGTGGAGATAGGCAATCTACCCAAGAAAGAGTTCAAAGTAATGACTGTAACAATGATCAAAGAACTCCAGAGAAGAATGGATAAATAGCACAAGAAGTTAGATGCTTTTAACAAAGAGGTATAAAATAGGAAGAACCAGACATGAAAAACGCAATAACTGAAATGAAAATTACACTAGAAGGAATCAATAGTAGATTAAATGATACAGAGGAATGGACCAGTGAAATGAAAGACAGACTAGTGGAAATCACTAATGCTGAACAGAAAAAAGGAAAAAGAGTAAAAAGAAATGAGGACAGTTTAGGACACCTCTGGGACAACATAAAACATACTAACATTCACTTATAGAGGTCCCAAAAAGAGAAGAGAGAGAGAAAGGGGCAGTAAACATATTTGAACTCATAATAGCTGAAAACTTCCCTAACCTGGGAACAGAAATAGACATCCAAATCCAGGGAGCATAGGGAGTCCGAAGCAGGACTGACCCAAAGAAGACCACACCAAGAGGCACTGTAATTAAAATGGCAAAAATTAGAGATAAAGAGAGATTAAAAACAGCAAGTAAAAAGCAACAAGTTGAGTGCAAGGAACTCCCATAAGACTATCAGCTGGCTTTTCAGCAGAAACTCTGCAGGCCAGAAGGGAGAGTCATGATATATTTAGAGTGATGAAAGGGAAAAACCTACAACCAGGAATACTCAACCTGGGAAGGGTTTCATTGAGATTTGATGGAGAGATCAAACGTTTTACAGATAAGTTAAAGCTTTAGTACCAACAAACCTGGTTTACAAAAATATTAAAGAGACTTCTCCAAGTGAAAAAGAAGAGGCCACAACTAGAAACATGAAAATTATGAAAGGAAAAAGCTCATTGGTAAAGGCGAATATACAGTAAGGGAAATAAATTAACCACATACAAAGCTAGTAGGAAAGTTAAAAGACAAAAAGGAGTAAAATTATCTGTATCTACAATAATCAGTTAAGGGCTACACAAAACAAGTAGATGTAAAATACAAGGTCAAAACCAGTAATGATAAGAGGAGGAAAATACAAATGCAAGGTTGTTAAAATGCATCAGCAACTTTAAATAATCATGTAAATATATACAGATTGCTATATATAAATCATATGGTAACCACAAACCAAAAATCGAGACACACACAAAAAAGAGAAAGGAATCCAAACATAACACCAAAGACAGTCATCAAATCACAAGAGAAGAGAGCAAAGAAAAAGAAAGGAATGAAAAAGAACTACAATAACAACCCCAAAACAATTAATAAAATGGCAATAAGTACATACCTATCCATAACTACTTTAAATGTAAATGGCTTAAATGCTCCAGTCAAATGTTATAGACTGGTTGAATGGATACAAAAACAAGACCCATATATATGTTGCCTACAAAAGACTCACTTCAGATCTAAAGATTCACAGAGACTGAAAGTTAGGATATGGAAAAATGTATTCCATCCAAATGGAAATCAAAAGAAAGTCAGGGTAGTAATGCTTATATCAGACAAAATAGACTTTAAAACAAAGAGATAAAGAAGGACTTTACATAAAGATCAAGGGGTCAATCTAAGAAGATATAACAACTGTAAATATATATGCATCCAACGTAGATTTAGGAGCACCTAAATACATAAAGCAAATATTAACAGACATAAAAGGAGAAATCAACAGCAACACAATAATAATAGGGGATTTTAACACCCCACTTACATCAATGGACAGATCATCCAGATAGAAAATCAATAAGGAAACACTGGTCTAAGTGATCCATTATACCAGGTGGACTTAATAATATATACAGAATATTCCATCCAAAAAGCAGAATACACATTCTTTTCAAGTGCACATGGAACAGTCTCCAGGATAGATCACATGCTAGACTGCAAAACAAACCATGGTAAATTTAAGAAAAGTGAAATCAAATCAAGCATCATTTCCAACAATAATGCTATGAGACCGGAAATCAACTACAACAGAAAAACTGCAAAAACACAAACAAGAGGAGGCTAAACAATATGCCACTAAACAACCAATGGATCACTGAAGAAATCAAAGAAGAAATTTAAAAAATATTTGGGGACAAATGAAAATAAAAACACAACAATCTAAAATTTGTGGGACACAGCAAAAGTAGTTGTAGGAGGGAAGTATAGTAATATGAACTTACCTCAGGAAGCATGAAAAATTTCAAATAAGCAACCTAATCTTACACCTAAATAGCAAGAAAAAGAACAGAACAAAGCCCAAAGTTAGGAGAAGGAAAGAAATCATAAAGATCAGAGGAGAAATAAATGAAAGAAAAACTAAAAAGACAACAGAAAACATCAATGAAACAAAGAGCTGGTTCTCTGAAAAGATAAACAAAATTGATAAACCTTTAGCAAGACTCATCAAGAAAAAAAGGGAGAGGGCCCAAATCAATAAAATCAGAAATGAAAAAGGAGAAGTTAGAACTGACATCACAGAAATACAAAGGATAATAAGAGACTACTACAAACAACTACATGCCAATAAAGTGGACAACCTAGAAGAAATGGACAAATTCCTAGAAACGTACAATCTCCCAAGACTGAACCTTGAAGAAATAGAAAATATGAACAGACCAATTACCAGTGATGAAATTGAATCAGTAATTTAAATAAAAAACTCCCAACAAACAAAGGCCAGGACCAGATGGCTTCACATGTAAATTCTACCGAACGTTTAATTGTGCTGTCTCCAAAACTAACAGCATAGTATTGCTTGACAGCTTAATGTAAAAACTAAGAGACAACTTTATTGGAATCTCTCAAAGAGGCTCAAAGAAAGATTACACTATGTGATGCTCATAAAAATGTCCTAAAATCCACTTTACCCATTTATGTCCCCCAGGGTTCCATTCCTTAAAGCAACTGCTTTCCTAAAACCTAGTTTCTCTCTCTTCCACTCAGACTCTCTCTCAAAAGCGCCAGCTAAAGTTGGCTTATCTGTCTTCTACTATGCCCTTATCATCTGAATCTTCTAGTTCATCAAAGTCTCCATGACATTTCTAAGGTAAATTGTGTTTCTTCTCTACAGCTCAACAAAACACAACACTGAAAGGGGTGCAGGGAAGTGCAGAAAATATCTTAGAATGTGGGGTTGGGAGAAAGGATGCAAATATATGTTTATGCTGGCACATAAATATCGGGAAACTGTTTAACCTCACTAAAACTGAAAGAACTGCAAAAGAAAAGAACAAGGTACCATTTCTTTGCCCATTAACTTGTCAACAACAAAAGGTTCTTATGTGACCCCCAATAAAAAGCAAAATGTGATGAAACTGATATACTCATATGTTGAAGGTACAATTATAATTGGCAAAAACCCTACGAAAAACAGGTATGCAATATATGTAGACAGTAACACAAATACTCATGCCAATTAGCCCTCCTAGAAATCCGATCTAATGAAATAATGTAAAATACAAAAATATTTCGTGCATTTTTATCAAGGATTTCATTACAACTAAAACTTGAAACAGCTTAACTCTACAATAGAAATCTTGGACTACACTATGATACATTCACTAGAAAAGTTTATATTACTTTGCCTCTGTCATAATATTCATTCCTATTGTATAGCTATGTAAACTTTAAATGCATGGAAAAATTTACCGGAAAGGAATGTACCACAACATTTCAGGGTAGTAGGATTATGGATGATATTTTTCTTTTGCTCTGTTTTATAAATCTTCTGCTGTAGTTATATTATTTTTATGACAAAACAATATTACACTAAAAAGAAAAAAACAGACTTCTCTGAGTACACAAAATGAGACTGTGCGAGTAAAACCAATGGCTTTTTATATCATAAAAAGCTTTTTATATCAGAAAATATTAAGACTATGTGCTGAAAAAACATCAGGATGAATTATAACTGACTGAGAGTTCCTGTTTGATCATATTGTGTGCCAGACTGACTTTTTTTGTGGCTTTTGCTTCCTTTTAGACACAAGTGATAATCTCATAGTTGGTAAGTTTTATGAAGAGTTTCAAGGAAACCTAGCATCCTTAACATAAGTGTCCACTTATAATAAATGAAACGTAAAAAGAGAGATCAAAATATCCTAGACTGCTATTTTAATTAGAAAGAAAAGAATAATGAATTCAGGCCATAGTGTAGCAAAACTGGTATCCTTATATGCATGTAGGGTGAGTGTCCTTTATCAAAGTTTCTATACTATCTTTGAACCATTATAAAAAAGAATCGTTCTTCCTATTTTAATGTGTCTGGAGAAGACAACTTGCTCTTTGGTTTATAACCTAGGAATAGTCTTCAGGATGGTAGTCGTGCCCATTTGCACAAATTGAAAGCCACAAAGACCAATTTTCTAAGCCCATTTCTGTGATCTGCCTATGTGAGAGGAATAGTTTTGTGGTAGAATTTCTAAGAGAGTCAGTAGAGTCTGCTGCATAGAGTAACTCACGCCTTGTGCCTCACACAAGAGATGTGTGCAGGGTCATGGCGAGCTGAGCAGAGGCGCTCCAGTGCTTGTTCTCACCCACTTGTTGAAAGGCTGCTGTTGGACAAAGGTCACAAACTGCTCTCTCACAGCTTATCTGTAACCCTGTGGTAATAAGACTAATATGCTAGATTAAACCAGGAGCAGAGGAGAGTTCTTAAAGATAAGTCTGTGCGGGATGTTTTTAGTAGCAGAATTTGCAGTTACATTTTTTTTAAACATCTTTATTGGAGTATAATTGCTTTACAATGGTGTGTTATGTAGTTACATTTTAAAAATTCATTGGCAATCTCTAATGGGACTAGATATTAAGATAGAGTTTAAAACCTGCAGGTTAGGGACTTCCCTGGTGGCGCAGTGGTTGAGAGTCCACCTGCCAGTGCAGGGAATGTGGGTTTGAGCCCTGGTCCAGGAAGATCCCACATGCCGCAGAGCAACTAAGCCCGTGCGCCACAACTACTGGGCCTGTGCCCTGGAGCCCTTGGGCCACAACTGCTGAGCCTGTGTGCTGCAACTGCTGAGGCCCATGCGCCTGGAGCCCGTGCTCTGCAGCAAGAGAGGCCACTGCAATGAGAGGCCCGTGCACTGCGATGTGGACTGGCCCCCGCTTGCTGAAACTAGAGGGAGCCTACACGCAGCGACATAGACCCAATACAGTGAAAAAAAAACAAAAACCAAAACCAAAAAACTCCTGCAGGTTAAAATATAAGTCATGACCCCTAAAACTCCTG
Source organism: Balaenoptera physalus (assembly GCF_965194825.1). NCBI lineage: Eukaryota > Metazoa > Chordata > Mammalia > Artiodactyla > Balaenopteridae > Balaenoptera > Balaenoptera physalus. The sequence goes on from NC_138882.1 coordinate 37,123,964, forward strand.
TAAGAGTACATCGGCAAAACACCCTCTGACATAAATCGCACTAATGTTTTCTTAGGCCAGCTCCTAAGGCAATGGAAATAAAAGCCAAAATAAACAAATGGGACCTAATCAAACTTATAAGCTTTTGTACAGCAAAGGAAACCATAAACAAAACAAAAAGACAACCTATGGACTAGGAGAAAATATTTGCAAATGATGCGACCAACAAGGGCTTAATTTCCAAAATATACAAACAGCTCATACAACTCAACATCAAAAAAACAAACAACTCAATCGAAAAATGGGCAGAAGACCTAGATAGACATTTCTCCAAAGAAGACATACAGATGGCCAATAGGCACATGAAAAGATCCTCAAGCATTGCTAATTATTAGAGAAATGCAAATCAAAACTCCAATGAGGTACCACCTCACACCAGTCAGAATGGCCATCATTAAAAAGTCTACAAATAAAAAATGCTGGAGAGCGTGTGGAGAAAAGGGAACCGTCCTACACTGTTCATGGGAATGTATATTGGTGCAGCCACTATGGAGAACACTATGGAGGTTCCTCAAAAAACTAAAAATAGAGTTACTATATGATCCAACCATCCCACTCCTGGGCATATACCCAGATGAAACTATAATTCAAAAAGATACACGCACCCCCTATGTTCATAGCAGCACTATTTACAATAGCCAAGACATGGAAACAACCTAAATGTCATCAACAGATGAATGGATAAAGAAGATGTGGTATACATATACAATGGAATATTACTCAGCCATAAAAAAGAATAATGCCATTTGCAGCAAAATGCAGCAACTAGAGATTATCATACTAAGTGAAGTAGGTCAGAAAGAAAAAGATAAATACTATATGATATCACTTATATCACTTAAAATATGACATAAATGAACTTGTCTACGAACCAGAAACAGAGTCACAGACATAGAGAACAGACTTGTGTTTGCCAAGGCGGAGTGGGGGTGGAGGAATGTTGGATTGGGAGTTTGGGACTAGCAGACACAAACTATTATATAGAGAATGGATAAACAACAAGGTCCTACTGTGTAACACAGGGAACTCTATTCAATATCCTGTAATAAACCATAACAGAAAAGAATAAGAAAAAAATATATATATGTGTGTGTGTGTGTGTGTATGTATGTATATGTGTGTATATATATATATATATAACTGAATCCCTTTGCTGTACACCAGAAAGAAATACAACATTATAAATCAACTATACTCCAATTAAGAAAAAAAACCGTTCGGAGCCACGGAGGAGAGCACAGCAACAGGGTTGCGGAGGGCAAAGCGGAGAGATTCCCGCACAGAGGCTCAGGGCCGAGCAGCACTCATCAGCCCGAGAGGCTTGTCTGCTCACCCGCCAGGGCGGGTGGGGGCTGGGAGCTGAGGCTCGGGCTTCGGTCGGACCGCAGGGAGAGGACTGGGGTTGGCAGCGTGAACACAGCCTGAAGGGGGTTAGTGCGCCACGCCTAGCCGGGAGGGAGTCTGGGAAAAAGTCTGCAGCTGCCTAAGAGGCAAGAGACTTTTTCTTCCCTCTTTTTTTCCTGGTGCGTGAGGAGAGGGGATTCAGAGCACCGCCTAAACGAGCTCCGGAGACGGGCGCGAGCTGCAGCTATCAGCGCGGATCCCACAGCAACAGGGGTGCAGAGGAAAAAACAGAGAGATTCCCACACAGAGGCTCAGCGCTGAGCAGCACTCAGCAGCCCGAGAGGCTTGTCTGCTCACCCGCCAGGGCGGGCGGGGTTGGGAGCTGAGGCTCGGGCTTCGGTTGGATCACAGGGAGAGGACTGGGGTCGGCGGCATGAACACAGCCTGAAGGGGTTAGCGCACCACAGCTGGCTGGGAGGGAGACCGGGAAAAAGTCTGCAGCTGCCGAAGAGGCAAGAGACTTTTTCTGGCTTCTTTGTTTCACGGCGCGCAAGGAGAGGGGATTCAGAGCACCGCCTAAACGAACTCCAGAGACGGGCGCAAACCACGGGGATCAGGGCGGGCCCCAGAGACAGTCATGAGACACTAAGGCTGCTGCTGCCGCCACCAAGAAGCCTGTGTGCGAGCACAGGTCACTCTCCACACCGCCCCTCCCAGGAGCCTGTGCAGCCCGCCACTGCCAGGGTCCTGTGATCCAGGGACAACTTCCCCGGGAGAACGCACAGCACACCTCAGGCTGGTGCAACGTTACGTTGGCCTCTGCTGCTGCAGGCTCGCCCCACCTCCTCCGTACCGCTCCCTCCCCCCGGCCTGAGTGAGCCAGAGCCCCCGAAGCAGCTGCTCCTTTAACTCCGTTCTGTCTGGGCAGAGAACAGAAGCCCTCAGGCGACCTACACGCAGAGGCGGGTACAAATCCAAAGCTGAACCCCGGGAACTGTGCGAACAAAGAAGAGAAAGGGAAATCTCTCCCAGCAGCCTCAGAAGCAACGGATTAAAACTCCACAAACAACTTGATGTGCCTGCATCTGTTGAATACCTGAATAGACAACGAATCATCACAAATTCAGGAGGTGGACTTTGGGAGCAGGATATATTAATTTTTCCCCTTTTCCTTTTTTTGTGAGAAGTATATGTATATGCTTCTGGGTGAGATTTTGTCTGTATAGCTTTGCTTTATAATAGCTTTATTTTACTTCAATATATTATATCCTCTTTCTTTCTTTGTTTCTATACTTTCTCCCTTTTACTCTGAGCCGTGTGGATGAAAGGCTCTTGGTGCTCCAGCCAGGCATCAGGGCCGTGCCTCTGAGGTGGGAAAGCCAACTTCAGGACACTGGTCCATAAGAGACCTCCCAGCTCCACGTAATACCAAATGGCAAAAATCTCTCAGAGATCTCCATCTCAACATCAAGACCGAGCTTCACTCAACGACCAGCAAGCTACAGTGCTGGACACCCTATGCCAAACAACTAGCAAGACAGGAACACAGCCCCATCCATTAGCAGAGAGGCTGCCTAAAATCATAATAAGGGCACAGACACCCCAAAATACACCACCAGACGTGGACGTGCCCACCAGAAAGACAAGATCCAGCCTCATCCACCAGAACTCAGGCACTAGTTCCCTCCACCAGGAAGCCTACACAACCCACTGAACCAACCTTAGCCACTGGGGACAGATACGAAAAAAAACAGGAACTAAGAACATGCAGCCTGTGAAAAGGAGACCCCAAACACAGTAAGATAAGCAAAATGAGACAACAGAAAAACACACAGCAGATGAAGGAGCAGGGTCAAAACACACCAGACCTAACAAATGAAGAGGAAATAGGTAGTCTACCTGAAAAAGAATTCAGAATAATGATAGTAAGGATGATCCAAAATCTTGGAAATAGAATAGACAAAATGCAAGAAGCATTTAACAAGGACGCAGAAGAACAAAAGAGGAACCAAGCAATGATGAAAAACACAATAAATGAAATGAAATATACTCTAGATGGGATCAATAGCAGAATAACTGAGGCAGAAGAACGGATAGGTGACCTGGAAGATAAAATGGTGGAAATAACTACTTCAGAGCAGGATAAAGAAAAAAGAATGAAAAGAACTGAGGACAGTCTCAGAGACCTCTGGGACAACATTAAACGCACCAACATTCAAATTATAGGGGTCCCAGAAGAAGAAGAGAAAAAGAAAGGGACTGAGAAAATATTTAAAGAGATTATAGTTGAAAACTTCCCTAATATGGGAAAGGAAATAGTTAATCAAGTCATGGAAGCACAGAGAGTCCCATACAGGATAAACCCAAGGAGAAACACGCCAAGACACATATTAATCAAACTGTTAAAAACTAAATATAAAGAAAACATATTAAAAGCAGCAAGGGAAAAACAACAAATAACACACAAGGGAATCCCCATAAGGTTAACATCTGATCTTTCAGCAGAAACTCTGCAAGCCAAAAGGGAGTGGCAGGATATACTTAAAGTGATGAAGGAGAAAAACCTACAACCAAGATTACTCTATCCAGCAAGGATCTCATTCAGATGTGATGGAGAAATTAAAATATTTACAGACAAGCAAAAGCTGAGAGAGTTCAGCACCACCAAACCAGCTTTACAACAAATGCTAAAGGAACTTCTCTAGGCAAGAAACACAAGAGAAGGAAAACACCTACAATAACAAACCCAAAACATTTAAGAAAATGGGAATAGGAACATACATATCGATTATTACCTTGAATGTAAATGGATTAAATGCTCCCACCAAAAGACACAGACTGGCTGAATGGATACAAAAACAAGACCCATATATATGCTGTCTACAAGAGACCCACTTCAGACCTAGAGACACATACAGACTGAAAGTGAGGGGATGGAAAAAGATATTCCATGCAAATGGAAATCAAAAGAAAGCTGGAGTAGCAATTCTCATATCAGACAAAATAGACTTTAAAATAAAGACTATTACAAGAGACAAAGAAGGACACTATATAATGATCAAGGGATCGATCCAAGAAGAAGGTATAACAATTGTAAATATTTATGCCCCCAACATAGGAGCACCTCAATACATAAGGCAAATACTAACAGCCATAAAAGGGGAAATCGACAGCAACACAATCATAGTAGGGGACTTTAACACCCCACTTTCACCAATGGACAAATCATCCAAAATGAAAATAAATAAGGAAACACAAGCTTTAAAGGATACATTAAACAAGATGGACTTAATTGATATTTATAGGACATTCCACCCGAAAACAACAGAATACACATTTTTCTCAAGTGCTCATGGAACATTCTCCAGGATAGATCATATCTTGGGTCACAAATCAAGCCTTGGTAAATTTAAGAAAATTGAAATCGTATCAAGTATCTTTTCCGACCACAACGCTATGAGACTAGATATCAATTACAGGAAAAGATCTGTAAAAAATACAAACACATGGAGGCTACACAATACACTACTTAATAACGAAGTGATCACTGAAGAAATCAAAGAGGAAATCAAAAAATACCTAGAAACAAATGACAATGGAGACACGACGACCCAAAACCTATGGGACGCAGCAAAAGCAGTGCTAAGAGGGATAAACCCAAGGAGATTGTATTGTATAGCAATACAAGCGTACCTCAAGAAACAGGAAACATCTCGAATAAACAACCTAACCTTGCACCTAAAGCAATTAGAGAAAGAAGAACAAAAAAACCCCAAAGCTAGCAGAAGGAAAGAAATCATAAAGATCAGGTAAGAAATAAATGAAGACTCCCTCTTGCGAGAGCACCAGAATCACAACTAGCTGCTGGACAATCATTGACAGGAAGACCCTGGACTTCACCAAGGAGGATACCCCACGACCAAGGACAGAGGAGAAGCCACATTGAGACGGTAGGAGGGGCGCAATCAGAGTAAAATCAAATCCCATAACTGCTGGGTGGGTGACTCACAGACTGGCGAACACTTATACCACAGAAGTCCACCCAATGGAGTGAAGGTTCTGAGCCCCACGTCAGGCTTCCCAACCTGGGGGTCCGGCAACGGGAGGAGGAATTCCTAGAGAATCAGACTTTGAAGCCTAGTGGGAATTGATTGCAGGACTTTGACAGGACTGGGGGAAACAGAGACCCCACTCTTGGAGGGCACACACAAAGTAATGTGTGCATCGGGACCCAGGGGAAGGAGCAGTGACCCTGGGGGAGACTGAACCAGACGTACCTGCTGGTGTTGGGGGGTCTCCTGCAGAGGCGAGTGGTGGCTCTGTTTCACCGTGGGGATAAGGACACTGGCAGCAGAGGTTCTGGGAAGTTCTCCTTGGTGTGAGCCCTCCCAGAGTCTGCCATTAACCCCACCAAAGAGCACGGATAGGCTCCAGTGTTGGGTTGCCTCAGGCAAAACAACCAACAGGGAGGGAACCCAACCCCACCCATCAACAGTCAAGTGGATTAAGGTTTTACTGAGCTCTGACCGCCTCAGCAACAGGGAGGGAACCCAGCCCCACCCATCAACAGTCATGTGGATTAAGGTTTTACTGAGCTCTGACCGCCACAGCAACAGTCAGCTCTACCCACCACCAGAGCCTCCCATCAAGCCTCTTAGATAGCCTCAACCACCAGAGGGCAGACAACAGAAGCAAGAAAAACTATAATCCTGCAGCCTGTGGACCAAAAACCACAGTTACAGAAAGATAGAGAAGATGAAAAGGCAGAGGGCTATGTACCAGATGAAGGAACAAGAAAAAACCCCAGAAAAACAACTAAATGAAGTGGAGATAGGCAACCTTCCAGAAAAAGAATTCAGAATAATGATAGTGAAGATGATCCAGGACCTCGGAATAAGAATGGAGGCAAAGATTCAGAAGATGCAAGAAATGATTAACAAAGACCTAGAAGAATTAAAGAACAAACAAACAGAGATGACCAATACAATAACTGAGATGAAAACTACACTACAAGGAATCAACAGCAGAATAACTGAGGCAGAAGAACGGATAAGTGACCTGGAAGACAGAATGGTGGAATTCACTGCTGCAGAACAGACTAAAGAAAAAAGAATGAAAAGAAATGAAGACAGCTTAAGAGACCTCTGGGACAACATTAAACGCAACAACATTCGCATTATAGGGGTCCCAGAAGGAGAAGAGAGAGAGAAAGGACCAGAGAAAATATTTGAAGAGATTATAGTCGAAAACTTCCCTAACATGGGAAAGGAAATAGCCACCCAAGTCCAGGAAGCGCAGAGTCCCATACAGAATAAACCCTAGGAGAAACACGCCACGACACACAGTAATCAAAAAACACGCCAAGACACATAGTAATCAAAGTGGCAAAAATTAAAGACAAAGAAAAATTATTGAAAGCAACAAGGGAAAATCGACAAATAACATACAAGGGAACTCCCATAAGGTTAACAGCTGATCTCCCAGCAGAAACTCTGCAAGCCAGAAGGGAGTGGCATGATATACTTAAAGTGATGAAAGGGAAGAACCTACAACCAAGATTACTCTACCCGGCAAGGATCTCATTTAGATTTGATGGAGAAATCAAAAGCTTTACAGACAAGCAAAAGCTAAGAGAATTCAGCACCACCAAACCAGCTCTACAACAAATGCTAAAGGAACTTCTCTAAGTGGGAAACACAAGAGAAGAAAAGGACCTACAAAAACAAACCCAAAACAATTAAGAAAATGGTCATAGGAACATACAGATCGATAATTACCTTAAATGTGAATGGATTAAATGCTCCAACCAAAAGACACAGGCTTGTTGAATGGATACAAAAACAAGACCCATATATATGCTGTCTACAAGAGACCCACTTTAGACCTAGGGACACATACAGACTGAAAGTGAGGGGATGGAAAAAGATATTCCATGCAAATGGAAATCAAAAGAAAGCTGGAGTAGCTATACTCATATCGGATAAAATAGACCTTAAAATAAAGAATGTTACAAGAGACAAGGAAGGACACTACATAGTGATCCAGGGATCAATCCAAGAAGAAGATATAACAATTATAAATATATATGCACCCAACATAGGAGCACCTCAATACATAAGGCAACTGCTAACAGCTATAAAAGAGGAAATCGACAGTAACACAATAATAGTGGGGGACTTTAACACCTCACTTACACCAATGGACAGATCATCCAAAATGAAAATAAATAAGGAAACAGAAGCTTTAAATGACACAATAGACCAGATAGATTTAATTGATATATATAGGACATTCCATCCAAAAACAGCAGATTACACGTTCTTCTCAAGTGCGCACGGAACATTCTCCAGGATAGATCACATCTTGGGTCACAAATCAAGCCTCAGTAAATTTAAGAAAATTGAAATCATATCAAGCATCTTTTCTGACCGCAACGCTATGAGATTAGAATTGAATTACAGGGAAAAAAACATAAAAAGGACAAACACATGGAGGCTAAACAATACGTTACTAAATAACCAAGAGATCACTGAAGAAATCAAAGAGGAAATAAAAAAATACCTAGAGACAAATGACAATGAAAACACGACGACCCAAAACCTATGGGATGCAGCAAAAGCGGTTCTAAGAGGGAAGTTTATAGCTATACAAGCCTACCTAAAGAAACAAGAAAAATCTCAAGTAAACAATCTAACCTTACACCTAAAGAAACTAGAGAAAGAAGAACAAACAAAACCCAAAGTTAGCAGAAGGAAAGAAATCATTAAGATCAGAGCAGAAATAAATGAAATAGAAACAAAGAAAACAATAGCAAAGATCAATAAAACTAAAAGTTGGTTCTTTGAGAAGATAAACAAAATTGATAAGCCATTAGCCAGACTCATCAAGAAAAAGAGGGAGAGGACTCAAATCAATAAAATCAGAAATGAAAAAGGAGAAGTTACAACAAACACCGCAGAAATACAAAGCATCCTAAGAGACTACTACAAGCAACTTTATGCCAATAAAATGGACAACCTGGAAGAAATGGACAAATTCTTAGAAAGGTATAACCTTCCCAGACTGAATCAGGAAGAAACAGAAAATATGAACAGACCAATCACAAGTAATGAAATTGAAACTGTGATTAAAAATCTTCCAACAAACAAAAGTCCAGGACCAGATGGATTCACAGGTGAATTCTTTCAAACATTTAGAGAAGAGCTAACACCCATCCTTCTCAAACTCTTCCAAAAAATTGCAGAGGAAGGAACACTCCCAAACTCCTTCTATGAGGCCACCATCACCCTGATACCAAAACCAGACAAAGACACTACAAAAAAGAAAATTACAGACCAATATCACTGATGAATATAGATGCAAAAATCCTCAACAAAATACTAGCAAACAGAATCCAGCAACACATTAAAAGAATCATACACCACGATCAAGTGGGATTTATCCCAGGGATGCAAGGATTCTTCAATATACGCAAATCAATCAATGTGATACACCATATTAACAAATTGAAGAATAAAAACCATATGATCATCTCAATAGATGCAGAAAAAGCTTTTGACAAAATTCAACACCCATTTCTGATAAAAACTCTCCAGAAAGTGGGCATAGAGGGAACCTACCTCAACATAATAAAGGCCATATATGACAAACCCACAGGAAACATCATTCTCAATGGTGAAAAACTGAAAGCATTTCCGCTAAGATCAGGAACGAGACGAGGATGTCCACTCTCACCACTATTATTCAACATAGTTCTGGAAGTCCTAGCCACGGCAATCAGAGAAGAAAGAGAAATAAAAGGAATACAAATTGGAAAAGAAGAAGTAAAACTGTCACTGTTTGCGGATGACATGATACTATACATAGAGAATCCTAAAACTGCCACCAGAAAACTGCTAGAGCTAATTAATGAATATGGTAAAGTTGCAGGATACAAAGTGAATGCACAGAAATCTCTTGCATTCCTATACACTAATGATGAAAAATCTGAAAGAGAAATTATGGAAACACTCCCATTTACCATTGCAACAAAAAGAATAAAATACCTAGGAATAAACCTACCTAGGGAGACGAAAGACCTGTATGCAGAAAACTATAAGACACTGATGAAAGAAATTAAAGATGATACCAACAGATGGAGAGATATACCATGTTCTTGGATTGGAAGAATCAACATTGTGAAAATGAGTATACTACCCAAAGCAATCTACAGATTCAATGCAATCCCTATCAAATTACCAATGGCATTTTTTACGGAGCTAGAACAAATCATCTTAAAATTTGTATGGAGACACAAAAGACCCCGAATAGCCAAAGCAGTCTTGAGGCAAAAAAATGGAGCTGGAGGAATCAGACTCCCTGACTTCAGACTATACTACAAAGCTACAGTAATCAAGACAATACGGTACTGGCACAAAAACAGAAACATAGATCAATGGAACAAGATAGAAAGCCCAGAGATTAACCCACGCACCTATGGTCAACTAATCTATGACAAAGGAGGCAAAGATATACAATGGAGAAAAGACAGTCTCTTCAATAAGTAGTGCTGGGAAAACTGGACAGCTACATGTAAAAGAATGAAATTAGGATACTCCCTAACACCATACACAAAAATAAACTCAAAATGGATTAGAGACCTAAATATAAGACTGGACACTATAAAACTCTTAGAGGAAAACATAGGAAGAACACTCTTTGACATAAATCACAGCAAGATCTTTTTTGATCCACCTCCTAGAGTAATGGAAATAAAAACAAAAATAAACAAGTGGGACCTAATGAAACTTCAAAGTTTTTGCACAGCAAAGGAAACCATAAACAAGACGAAAAGACAACCCTCAGAATGGGAGAAAATATTTGCAAACGAATCAACGGACAAAGGATTAATCTCCAAAATATATAAACAGCTCATTCAGCTCAATATCAAAGAAACAAACACCCCAATCCAAAAATGGGCAGAAGACCTAAATAGACATTTCTCCAAAGAAGACATACAGATGGCCACGAAGCACATGAAAAGATGCTCAACATCACTAATTATTAGAGAAATGCAAATCAAAACTACAATGAGGTATCACCTCACTCCTGTTAGAATGGGCATCATCAGAAAATCTACAAACAACAAATGCTGGAGAGGGTGTGGAGAAAAGGGAACCCTCTTGCACTGTTGGTGGGAATGTAAATTGATACAGCCACTATGGAGAACAATATGGAGGTTCCTTAAAAAACTAAAAATAGAATTACCATATGACCCAGCAATCCCACTACTGGGCATATACCCAGAGAAAACCATAATTCAAAAAGACACATGCACCCGAATGTTCATTGCAGCACTATTTACAATAGCCAGGTCATGGAAGCAACCTAAATGCCCATCAACAGACGAATGGATAAAGAAGTTGTGGTACATATATACAATGGAATATTACTCAGCCATAAAAAGGAACGAAATTGAGTCATTTGTTGAGACGTGGATGGATCTAGAGACTGTCATACAGAGTGAAGTAAGTCAGAAAGAGAAAAACAAATATCATATATTAATGCATGTATGTGGAACCTAGAAAAATGGTACAGATGAGCCAGTTTGCAGGGCAGAAGTTGAGACACAGATGTAGAGAATGGACATATGGACACCAAGGGGGGAAAACTGCGGTGAGGTGGGGATGGTGGTGTGCTGAATTGGGCGATTGGGATTGACATGTATACACTGATGTGTATAAAAGTGATGCCTAATAAGAACCTGCAGTATAAAAAAACAAACAAAACAACTAATACTAAACTTTCATTGGGTTATTTGTATGGAAAAATGTTAATATAAATGTTTCAGACATTACATGAAATTTCTAAAAATCTTATATTTGTATTTGTATGGAAATATGTATGGAAATATGTTAATATAAATGTTTCAGACATTACATGAAATTTCTAAAAATCTTATATTTGTATTTGTATGGAAATATGTATGGAAATATGTTAATATAAATGTTTCAGACATTACATGAAATTTCTAAAAATCTTATATGTTCTGGTATAATGTTATAAGTAATAATCCTAGTTATTACTTTAAAATGTATATCTCAGAAATAACTAATTTTCTTGTCAACTGCATTATTATGAACTTTCATCAAATCTTTAACCGTGGTCATTTTTAAGGCTTTTGTCATTTACAGACAGTTCTGGGTGTACTCTGATGCTTTTGCAAATATGTTCCTATAAAAGGGTTTCATCTTCACGAAATTCATGGAAAAGACTCTGACAAGTACAGGTTTCAGGTAACTGACTGTACTGCTGAACTGAATGAATAAGCATTTTCAGAACTCTAATGAAAAACTTATGAATTCATAGAAGTGCTAACAAAATATGAAGATAAAAAAAAATGAATTACATGGGACTGAGTGAACTGATGAGGATGAGTATAATTTTTGTGACTTTCTGTCTGAATTAAAAAAAAAAAAAATCCCACAAGGACTCAGAGGCAAAGAATATACAAATCAATTTCCACTGCAAAGTAAAGGAGCTGTTACAGTGGAGGATTACTGGACTGAATGTCAATATTATGACATAGTACGAGTGTGTTTCATGTTTGGTAATTGCAATCATTGTTGCTTTTGTTGTGGTCATCCATGTACAATGCTTGGTGTCAGTCTATTTATCTCTTGTAAAAATAAAATACAGTGTGTGTGTGTGGAAAAAAAAAGAAATAAATGAAAAAGAAATGAAGGAAACAATAGCAAAAATCAATGAAACTAAAAGCTGGTTCTTTGAGAAGATAAACAAAATTGATAAACCATTAGCTATACTCACCAAGAGAAAAAGGGAGAAGACTCAAATCAAGAGAATTAGAAATGAAAAAGGAGAAGTAACCACTGACACTGTAGAAATACACACGATCATGAGAGATTACTACAAGCAACTCTATCCCAATAGATGGACAACCTGGAAGAAATGGACAGATTCTTAGAAATGCACAAACTGCCGAGACTGAACCAGGAAGAAATAGAAAATATGAACAGACCAATCACAAGCACTGAAATTGAAACTGTGATTAAAAACCTTCCAACAAACAAAAGCCCAGGACCAGATGGCTTCACAGGTGAATTCTATCAAACATTTAGAGAAGAGCTAACACCCATCCTTCTCAAACTCTTCCAAAATATTGCAGAGGGAGGAACACTCCCAAACTCATTCTACGAGGCCACCATCACCCTGATACCAAAAGCAGACAAAGATGTCACAAAGAAAGAAAACTGCAGGCCAATATCACTGATGAACATAGATGCAAAAATCCTCAACAAAATACTAGCAAACAGAATCCAACAGCACATTAAAAGGATCATACACCATGATCAAGTAGGGTTTATCCCAGGAATGCAAGGATTCTTCAATATATGCAAATCAATCAGTGTGATACACCATATTAACAAATTGAAGGAGAAAAACCATATGATCATCTCAATAGATGCAGAGAAAGCTTTCGACAAAATTCAACACCCATTTATGATAAAAGCCCTGCAGAAAGTAGGCATAGAGGGAACTTTCCTCAACATAATAAAGGCCATATATGACAAACCCACAGCCAACATTGTCCTCAATGGTGAAAAACTGAAACCATTTCCACTAAGATCAGGAACAAGACAAGGTTGCCCACTCTCACCACTATTATTCAACATAGTTTTGGAAGTGTTAGCCACAGCAATCAGAGAAGACAAAGAAATAAAAGGAATCCAAATCGGAAAAGAAGAAGTAAAGCTGTCACTGTTTGCAGATGACATGATACTATACATAGAGAATCCTAAAGATGCTACCAGAAAACTCCTAGAGCTAATCAATGAATTTGGTAAAGTAGCAAGATACAAAATTAATGCACAGAAATCTCTTGCATTTCTATACACTAATGACGAAAAATCTGAAAGTGAAATTAAGAAAACACTCCCGTTTACCATTGCAACAAAAAGAATAAAATATCTAGGAATAAACCTACCTAAGGAGACAAAAGACCTGTATGCAGAAAATTATAAGACACTGATGAAAGAAATTAAAGATGATACAAATAGATGGAGAGACATAGCATGTTCTTGGATTGGAAGAATCAACATTGTGAAAATGACTCTACTACCCAAAGCAATCTACAGATTCAATGCAATCCCTATCAAACTACCACTGGCATTTTTCACAGAACTAGAATAAAAAATTTCACAATTTGTATGGAAACACAAAAGACCCCGAATAGCCAAAGCAATCTTGAGAACGAAAAATGGAGCTGGGCGAATCAGGCTCCCTGACTTCAGGCTATATTACAAAGCTACAGTAATCAAGACAGTTTGGTACTGGCACAAAAACAGAAATATAGATCAATGGAACAGGATAGAAAGCCCAGAGATAAACCCACGCACATATGGTCACCTTATCTTTGATAAAGGAGGCAAGCATATACAGTGGAGAAAAGACATCCTCTTCAATAAGTGGTGCTGGGAAAATTGGACAGATACATGTAAAAGTATGAAATTAGAACACTCCCTGACACCATACACAAAAATAAACTCAAAATGGATTAAAGACCTAAGTGTAAGGCCAGACACTATCAAACTCTTAGAGGAAAACATAGGCAGAACACTCTATGACATACATCACAGCAAGATTCTTTTTGACCCAGCTCCTAGAGAAATGGAAATAAGAACACAAATAAACAAATGGGACCTAATGAAACTTAAAAGCTTTTGCACAGCAAAGGAAACCATGAACAAGACCAAAAGACAACCATCAGAATGGGAGAAAATATTTGCAAATGAAGCAACTGACAAAGGATTAATCTCCAAGATTTACAAGCAGCTCATGCAGCTCAATAACAAAAAAACGAACAACCCAATCCAAAAATGGGCAGAAGACCTAAATAGACATTTCTCTAAAGAAGATATACAGATTGCCAACAAACACATGAAAGGATGCTCAGCATCATTAATCATTAGAGAAATGCAAATCAAAACTACAATGAGATATCATCTCACGCCGGTCAGAGTGGCCATATCATCAAAAAATCTAGAAACAATAAATGCTGGAGAGGGTGTGGAGGAAAGGGAACACTCTTGCACTGTTGGTGGGAATGTAAATTGATACAGCCACTATGGAGAACAGTATGGAGGTTCCTTAAAAAACTACAAATAGAACTACCATGCGACCCAGCAATCCCACTACTGGGCATATACCCTGAGAAAACCATAGTTCAAAAAGAGTCATGTACCAAAATGTTCATTGCAGCTCTATTTACAATAGCCAGGACATGGGAGCAACCTAAATGTCCATCAACAGATGAATGGATAAAGAAGATGTGGCACATATATACAATGGAATATTACTCAGCCATAAAAAGAAATGAAATGGAGGTATTTGTAATGAGGTGGATGGAGTTAGAGTCTGTCATACAGAGTGAAGTAAGTCAGAAAGAGAAAAAGAAATACACTATGCTAACACATATATATGGAATCTAAGTGGAAAAAAAAAAAAGGCCATGAAGAACCTAGTGGCAAGACGGGAATAAAGACACAGACCTACTAGAGAATGGACTTGAGGATATGGGGAGGGAGAGGGGTGAGATGTGACAGGGTGAGAGAGTGTCATGGACATATATACACTACCAAATGTAAAATAGATAGCTAGTGGGAAGCAGCCGCATAGCACAGGGAGATCAGCTCGGTGCTTTGTGACCACCTAGAGGGATGGGATGGGGAGGGTGGGAGGGAGGGAGATGCAAGAGGGAAGAGAAATGGGAACATATTGTATATGTATAACTGATTCACTTTGTTATAAAGCAGAAGCTAACACACCATTGTAAGGCAATTATACTTCAATAAAGATGTTAAAAAAAAAAAAAAAAAGAGTCATGTACCATAATGTTCATTGCAGCTCTATTTACAATAGCCAGGACATGGGAGCAACCTAAATGTCCATCAACAGATGAATGGATAAAGAAGATGTGGCACATATATACAATGGAATATTACTCAGCCATAAAAAGAAATGAAATGGAGGTATTTGTAATGAGGTGGATGGAGTTAGAGTCTGTCATACAGAGTGAAGTAAGTCAGAAAGAGAAAAAGAAATACACTATGCTAACACATATATATGGAATCTAAGTGGAAAAAAAAAAAAAGGCCATGAAGAACCTAGTGGCAAGACGGGAATAAAGACACAGACCTACTAGAGAATGGACTTGAGGATATGGGGAGGGAGAGGGGTGAGATGTGACAGGGTGAGAGAGTGTCATGGACATATATACACTACCAAATGTAAAATAGATAGCTAGTGGGAAGCAGCCGCATAGCACAGGGAGATCAGCTCGGTGCTTTGTGACCACCTAGAGGGGTGGGATGGGGAGGGTGGGAGGGAGGGAGATGCAAGAGGGAAAGGATATGGGAACATATGTATGTGTATAACTGATTCATTTTGTTATAAAGCAGAAACTAACACACCATTGTAAAGCAATTATACTTCAATAAAGATGTTTAAAAAAAAAAAGAAAAAAAAAAAAAAGAAAAAAATCCTGCGGGTTATATTTTCCATGCATTCAGTTACCTCTTTTGCTGCCTAGGCATGTTCTTTGTTATGATCTTCTTTACTTTGCCCATCATTGTTTCCTGTTGCATAATTCTAAAGCACAAAAAAAAGGGTAAGTACAGCCATAATCTCCGAGAAAATGTTTAAAACTGTACTTGCCTCTTCTTGTGAGCCAAAGAGAGGTAAGAGAAAGCCTCAAAACAAAAACAAAAACCTACATAAACAGACGCAGTCATTCTTATAAAGAAGACCTTTGACACACATTGTGGATAGAGAAGTATTTACATTAAAATAAATATGTATGACATTAAGAATACTTTTTAAAAAAAAGTTTAGAATTTTAAGGACTCCAGTTTTACAAAAGATAAAGGACGTGTAAGGGATTTTTCCAAAGGTGTTGACGAGAACGTTGGTATCTCAGTCTTACTGAGACACTTCAGTCTCTGACCTCTGTACAAAGACCCGATCAGGGCACTAGAAGTTA
Source organism: Balaenoptera physalus (assembly GCF_965194825.1). Lineage (NCBI taxonomy): Eukaryota > Metazoa > Chordata > Mammalia > Artiodactyla > Balaenopteridae > Balaenoptera > Balaenoptera physalus. The sequence goes on from NC_138882.1 coordinate 37,140,384, forward strand.
GATCGTGTGTCTCACTGACATATATACCCAGGCTGCCAGTGTGAAATAGTTGATGTTTTGCTTTGGGTATTAAATAAATAATAAACCTTTTATAAACACCATTTACTAAATAAACATTTTCACTGGGAAGAGAACATATATAAGCTTTTGTACTAGTTGATTTAATTATAACGAAATCAGTGAGGTCAAAGTCAATGAGATCAATTTTATAAGCTTGATGGGCAAACTCTATAACCATGAGAAAGTTTTTAACTTCAAATTAACAGTTTTCTATAGCAAACATGCTCAGCACATTCAGTCTCCTAGGGAAGCTTTACAGAAATTGAAGTTTTGATATTTCACAGAGGATGCCAATATAAACTTTTAATAAGGAATATCACAGCAGGACTTCTTACAAACAATCTAGTCAGGAACTCAATTTCAAGATAGAATAATTAGTAGAGATTTAAATTTAAGTTAAATCTTTATCCTTCCTAACTAACATCCTCTATATTCTGGCTTGACATGTAAATATACTTTGCTGTTCTTCACTACAAAAAGAAAGTGAAAGTAGCCCGATGCTTTACATTAGCAAAAGTCCTTGTGCCAATAAGCTTTTCCCCTTAAAGTTCCTCATTTAATACCACTATAATTAATGAGGTTTTAAAAATTTTAGGCTTTAGAAAAATTAAGGCTGAATTAAAGTAGTTAAGACTTTTAACTTTCTATTTCTGTACCAGTCTGAAGTTAATACAATCTAGGGCAAATGATTCTCTCTTTCTCTTAGAGATAAATGATCCTCTCACCTCCTCCCTTCCAACTACTTCATTCCTCATCCCTATACCTTACTCATCAACTGGAGGGTCAAATTCCCAAGTCTAACTATTGATTTGTTTCAACCAGGTAACTTAAGATCATATGCTCATATTAGTCATCCACAAGCATAAATAAGATTCAATAACCATTTCATAAAAAAACATTTCTTTAGAAATCATTATCTTGTCTAATCTAAACAATCTTAGATCACACACCATTTCTTCGTGTATTCCATCTCTTAAAACCTGCCTGCTGTTTTTCTTCCACGTTCCATAAATGTGTAATGTCCATGGCAGGAGCATTCTCTCTCTGACCAATGGCAAACCAGATGGTGGCAGGGGAAAAGATCATGGTCCTCTTTAATCTTAAAGGTCAGGGAGCAAACCTCCCAAACATGTAAGCAACTCATAATAAAACCTATTGTGTGTAATTTATCAAAATTTCAAAACATTTTAAAAACGTTTATTTTTCGCTTGATTCACTTCTTGGAATAACAAGCTACTCACAATGAAACCTATTAGGTGTAATTTATGAAAATTTCAAAACATTTTAAAAACTTTTATTTTTGGCCTGATTCACACCTTGGGATAACAAAATGCCATTTATTTTCATCTTAGAAATAATGTATAACTATAATTAGAAAAGGAAGTTCTAAGCTTAAGTAATCAGAATGCAGAAGTCCCTTCTCTGCCTGGAAGGAATTTGCATTCTAGTGGAGGAAGAGACGACGATAAACCAGACACTCAATGAATTACAGGGGATAAAGGCTATGATTTTCTTTGCCCATTTCTGAATCTGATTTTGTGTCACTGAAATTCCGTATCCGGAACTGTATAGTACAAAGCTGAAATAATTCCTTTTTTTCTTTCAATATTCCTTTTTTTCTTCCCTCTATTTTATTGGATTTGTATTAGCTCTCTGGTAGATTGAACCAGTGTCTTTCTGGAGAACAGTATGTAATCTTTCCTCTTTCACTCTATTCTGAGTTATTAGCCTATAAGAAAATTACAGTATTTCTATAAGGGTATCTGTCCATATTAAGGTTTTGTGAAAACTTTCCTGTTTGTTTGCACAGACTTGCAAATTCTTTGTGATTTAACCTCACTGGCTTGACATTTCACTAGTGAAAAAAATACTATTATCAGCACATTTGATATTTTACTGTGTATTTACTACATCAATAATTTGTGACAAATGTTAAACAAGATAAGTCATGCACCGATCACTGAGAAACAATATTGTTAGACTGCTCCACAGAGCCCATTTATCCCTGCCTCTCTGTTTCTGTCTCTAATCCACTCCCGTTTCTATACAAAAAACCTTCTTGTCCACAGTCAGATAAAGCCTTAAATTTTCATTAGTATTATGCGTAGTTCAAAACTATTAAGGCCGCTCTCTGGAAAGGCTTGCTGCATTACCCTGTATTCACATTAGCCACCATCAACCACCTGCACAGCCATTCTTTGAACACATACTCACTAAGATTGTACCCTCTCACACCCCATGTACCACTCAGCATCCAAGACCACTTTCAGGCCATTACTCACCTAACCACCTAGTCACTGCTCCTTGGACGCCCATCCAGCGTGGCTGTCCAGCCCTCTACGCTTCCTCATGCATGAATTTCAAGTTGCCCTTCCTCATCCTGTGGACACTTTGCTCCTGACTCACAGTCTCCTCTTTGTCTCAAGTGGTGCCATCATCTAACCTCCATGAGAGGGTAAAGAGGACCTGAATAATGAGGAAGTACTGAGAAGTGGTGGAGTGACTGAACTCTTTGTGCTTCCATTCTTAAATCCCTAATACCAACCTAGACTTGAAATCTAAAGGTAATGGTATGGTATGATTCATCATTTCATTTATGTAAAGTGAAGTGCTTATTAAATGACCCACAAAGAGGCAAAGGAGCATACCCGGTAAGACCCTGGGCTTTGCAATGGGTAAGACCTGTGTTCACACTCACTTACTACTATGAGATCCTCAACAAGATACTTATCCTGTCTAAACTGTACTTTCCTTCCCTATAAAATAGGGAAAATAAGAGTTTCTACCTCACTTAACACAGTGCCTCACTTATGATGAATGCCAGAAAATTTTAACGATTGTTATATATGCATGATTATTATTACTGACATTTAAAAGTCATTAAATACTTCTATTTACTGTCAGTTCTCATATACCTTCATGACAACTACCGCTCTCCTAACTGTGGGTATTAATTGTACAGAAAACAGAACTTATATCTTCACTACAGGGGAGGAAGGAAATCTTGCATAAGATTGCAGTGCAAAGACATTCACATTGTGAAGCCTAAATGTCACAATGTTGTGGTGAACAATATTCAGTAATCAAAATTACTTTGGGAATGGTGAAATGTGTTGTTTTAAGGCATGGGCGCTTGTCTAATAGGCAATTTAGATTCTTCTGACATGATGGATAGGATGGTTTTATTATTATTTCCTAATAAGTTTTTACTTAGTCTTGAAAGTTGGGATTTAGTTATGTTTTTCCTTTTAGATACCTTGCAAATATTTCAAAAACTTGAGGCAAATTATGCTCTAAATTTCAAAATTAAAGCAACTAGTTTCTTTCAATACTGAAACATATAACTGAGATACTTTCCCTATTTTTTCCCCATTGCCAATTAGCAATAATACAGATGAAAAATCTAAAAAAGTGATTATCCATTTATATTCCCAAGAAGGCAATGGTGTTCATCCTCAAAATCTGCACACAAATCAAGAAAATAGCAAGTACCTAATACACATACTGAATTAAAATTTTTTTCAACAACTCAAATGTTGAAAGTGGAAAAAGAATTTGAGTATGGTACTTCACTAGTTGGATCACTGGTACCAAAGAAGTTGGAATGTACTTCAGGAGGTGGAAACACCTTTGTTGTTGTTGTTGTTTTTGGATTATTGTTGCTTCTAGTGATTTGGGGTGATGACTCTGTCAGGGTTGTCCACAGGCACTGTCTTTTTCAAAGCAAAGACTAAGGTTTCTCCCAGAAGAAGGAATTGAGCCCCAAGACTGCAATATAGAAACCTTGCCTAGTTTCCAGCCTGCGTGTCTTGCCCAGTGGAGTTCAGACTCAAGACTGCAATATCATCTCTAACCTGAATCCCCAGCCTTCTGTTCTGCCCCGAAGATTTCAGACTTGTCTGCCCAACAACCTCATGAGCCAATTGCTTAAAATAAATCTCTCTCTCTCTATGTAGATTTCCTATTGCTTCTGTTTTCTCTGGAGAACCCTAATAGAGTTGCCATTGGTCAAAATAAATAAATAAAGTAGTCTTACCCAAGCTGTTGTGTAATAAACGTGTAGCTGTTTGCCTAAGGTTTGGGGTGAAAAGGAAAATTATGCTACAGCCAAAAGTGGCACACGATCTAGACTGAATAGTAGAAGTCACTGAAGCAAACATAACTGTTTCGTAAATAGTTATACTGGAACACAGGCACACCCATTCCTTACATAATGTCTATGGCTCTTTCATATTACAACAGCACACTTGAGTGCATGCCACAGAGACCCAGAGACTGCATGGCACACAAAGCCAAATATTTACTACTGGCCCATTAAAGGACGAGTTTGCTGACCCCTGAACTACATCAGACTGTGAGGATTTTCTCACAGGCTGGTCCCCCTTTAAGTTTTGCTTTCCACCCTTTTCTCAGGCCTCTCTCCCATTAGACACTCAACCCTTCAAATCTTTACTGCAATCTCAGGGTGCCTCATTTCAACTCAGGGTTTTCTTGAAAATTCAAAACTTCAGTTTTTCGTACAAAGTCATTCACCTGGTCCTTGCTTACCCTGGCTATGTCCAGGAGTCCTAAAATTTCCTATCCATAATATCCTTAGGGCATTTTCAGAAACACCACCACCAAAAGCACTAGAAAGGTATTAGGCCATTCCTGTAGAAGCAGAAGCAAAATCATCACATTTTTTAGAAAATTTCTTTTGTTTCTGACCTATCTCTTTCCCTTATCAATGTGCATTAATCTAAATCTGGCATTTTATATCTACATACATGTCAGAAGTTACAAATTTAATAGAGAACAGTGGAAAGGGCCACAGGAAAAGGTAAGGAAGTGGGAGAGGCATTTTATAGTTAATTAAGTTATATGCAATTCAAATTTTTCTAAACAAAAATATACAGGATAAGGTCAATTTTCTCCTAAATAGAAATGAATTTGCAAAGCCCTATGTTTATTATCTGGCTTCTACTCACTTTGCTTCTGTCAAACAGCTTGTTTTTCATGACTGTTAATGGAAGCAAATGAAATGTGCATTGCTTTTTAAAAATTCAGAATTGGTAATTTATTTTTTGAAGCTTTAATGATCATCTAGCCTGATGCTTCTCCAATGGGCATTTGCATATGCCCTGGGGATGCTTGGCTGGTATATCAATAGGATATAGAAGTCATGAGATAAAAATAGCAAGGCTTCCTAGGAGAACATTTTTCCTAATGTTATTCCAATAGTTCAAATGGAAAATAGCATTATATTAAGACAAATACATATGTAAGAGAACAGAAGACAAATAAGGCAGGATATTTTAAGATGAATGAGACAGAGAATATTGTACTTTCAGGGATGCTTTAAGGCCTCCAAGGCTCATGGGTGATGCATACTTTTTCTTTGCTATTGGGGTACTGGGATGGAAAAGTTGTGAAAAAACTGTTCCATAGCCAGCCATGTTGCCTCCAAATATAAACAGCAGACACAATGGTTGTTTTTTCAAGAGTTCATTTAAAACATAGTCCATAAGAGTGCTTAAAATATCATTTTATTTGGTCTCATTCCTGCCAAGTTACCTGTCTAAAACACGTTTCACCTTTCTTCCCATCTAAGTTGCATTAACCTAGCTCAGAATTCACTCACCCAACAAGCTCTCCCAAACAACTCCAATCCAAAGTGATGTTTTTCTTTGGAACTCCAGCACTTCCTTTCTATACCGTTTTAAAATAATCTAGTTTCTTTAAAAGTAATGTGTGTTCACTATTGAAAACATATAAAACACAGAAAAATATAAAGAATATTAAAATTGCCTATAAGAGCCTCCACCCAGTGGTTAGTGTTTTTAAGCTTCTTTCATAATATTTTACATTTGCAAAGTTATACCTTGAGATTATATTGATGGTATACTATTTTTTTTCACCAAATGACAACCATTTCTCCCATCATTTCCCCCAAGCTTTATCTAAACACATCCCATAGTATTAGACATTTCATGTCTTGTTTTTTACCTATTAACTCTATTACAGTCATTCACTTGCTCATGAATTCATTCTTGTAACACTCAGTAGTCAACTATAATGTACCAAACTTTGTGCTTACGTGTTTTCTTTCCCATACTAAATTAACTTATGGATAATGACCACTTTTTAAATTGTCCCCATATTTCTGAGTATAGATTTAATCAAATGAGAAGTATACAGTAAGTATTTGAGAATGAGCTTACCAAAATTTCATTTATCCTCAACTTTTTGGAAACATTCTTTTACATCAAGGTGCATCTCAAATTGTGCATGTTGACTACTGACCACCTTTTAATAAAAAGGTAGGAAGTCCTTAAAGAATTGTCTCAAATGTTTCCTTTTAAGCTTGCAATTTTTTAAAAAAATACATTTATTTATTTATTTTTGGCTGCGTTGGGTCTTTGTTGCTGCATGCGGGCTTTCTCTAGTTGCGGTGAGCGGGGGCTACTCTTTGTTGTGGAGCGCGGGCTTCTCATTGTGGTGGCTTCTCTTGCTGCGCAGCACAGGCTCTAGGCACGCAGGCTTCAGTAGTTGTGGCACGTGGGCTCAGTTGTTGTGGCTCGCAGGCTCTAGAGCACAGGCTCAGTAGTTGTGGCGCACGGGCTTAGTTGCTCCGTGGCATGTGGGATCTTCCTAGACCAGAGATGGAACCCACGTCTCCTGCTAAGAATCCGGGAAGCAGATTCTTAACCACTGTGCCACCAGGGAAGTCCCTAAGCTTGCAATTTTGATCACTGTCTATCAAAGGATCAAGGTTAATCATTTGTGGCAACATATGGTAGACAAGGAGTCAAAGTCTGTACCAAGCTTAACACCTGTGCACCCAGGCCAGGTGCAGGAGCAGAGAGGGCAATAAAATTAATGAAGTAGACTCTAAAGAAACCGCTGTGTTTTGAAGGCCATGACAATCTTCAAAGATTATGCAGGCAACACATGATGTTGGGAAATCTTGTGAGGTAGAAGGAGAACAACGATGAGGAATCAGTAGTAACTGGGGGTGTCAGGTAAACTGACAGGCCTCATCAGGGATTTGTCCACTGGTGGAAGGACAGTGTTCCTGGCCTTATGAAACAGGAGAGGCTTCAGCATGGCCAAGGGAACATTCTGATATCTTGTATTATACAATAACTTCTTTCAATCCTGACTATGAGTAGGGGAGGAGGACGTGCTATCTGAAGCTGACCCTCCTCCAAACTACCAGCTCTTGTTCATTTCCTCTAACAAAATCATCGTTCAGAAAAAAGAGACTCAGGAAATATTTTTTGTATTAAGAGGGGCCTGTATGTGTTCTGGAATGGGGCTCTTTTTATTTAGTTGCTCAACTCTGAGAACAAAAGAAGCAATGTGAAAAGGTCAGGTTACTCATTACCCTCTCTTATCTACTCAGTGTCTCAATTTATGCCATACTTTCTTGTGCCCAAAATAGCAACCACCACAGAAGGCAATAAGCACTTCCTTTGAACTTGTAATTTATGTGTAATGCTTGCGTCATGATTATCAGCATATAAATTCTGGGTAGTCCAGTTGTCGACCATGCTGTCATCTAAATAAAAATATTTTGTTATTTCAGTGTCCTTCCTTGACAAAGTACTATAAAGCTAGAGAACACCACAAATTAAAATGTTGATTGGAAAAGAGCCAATTCATTTCAACAGAATAAGATCTGAGACTCATAAAATATTTTAAGTGACTTCACAGAGATGCAGACATGTGCACTTGAAGATGCTGAAGCTCTCCCAGTACCTACTGAAGCACCCTCTTCTTAGCTTGGATTACAGTCACCCCCTCACTCTCCTCTCTTGTGCTGAAAGCACACATTACCTAGTCAGGGGAAAACTACACTTAGGATTTATAAGTAGTCTCAATTACTTAAAGAAAGAAATGTCACCCAGGATTTCTGTTTACATTTTTGTTATTTTTCTTTCTTATTATCAAATGTATATAATATGGAATAGGCTCATTGAGGAGAATTTGGAAAATGCAGGAGGAAGATATGAAAAACTGATCAGTCACATAAAAATATATTACCTAGTGATAATCACTGTTAATATTTCAATTCATTTTCTGCTAATCTTTCTTCAAGTATATTTCTTTATACACACAGATAGCTTTCTTTTTTAAATACCTTCTTTTGCTTTTATAGAGCAGAACCCAATCCTTATAGATAGACTGTGGTAAAATGTATGCTATACCAGTTTTCACTTTCTCTAGAAAAAAATTAATTTCTGTTTAGTAAAAAGGCATTAAATGATTACAGAGAGAGGGGTCAAGGGAGATATCTGGAACAAAATAAGGAAATTAATATTTCCTAAGCTCTAGTTCAAAAATACTTTGTACTATGTTCTATATAAAAAACACTAAAATTTAAATAAAAGAATAATTTTTATTACAAAAGTAGCTAGATTATTTTTTATGGATTCAGAATAAACTAAATTCACTAAGAAAGCATGACTTTTAAGAATTTATCAAATTAATAAACATGTATTGATACTTTCTAAATAAGTGGCCCTGGAGTCTCAATTGGTCCACATCTTTATAGATCAAAAATTTATTTGGGGCACTTCCCTGGTAGTCCAGTGGTAAAGAATCCACCTTACAATGCAGGGGATGCAGGTTCAATCCCTGTTAAGGGAACTAAGATCCCACATGCTGCAGGGCAACTAAGCCTATGCCCCACAACTACTGAGCTCATGCACCTCAACTAGAGAGCCTGCATGCCATAAACTACAGAGCCCATGGGCCCTGGAGACTGCGCACCACAACTAGAGAAGAGAAAACCTGCATGCCACAGCTAGTGAAAAGCCCATGTACCACAACTAACACCTGCCGCAGCCAAAATAAATAAAATTAAATAAATAAATAAATAAATAAATAATAAATAAATCTTTAAAAAATTTGTTACGATATTATGAGCCTTGCTAATGATCTCTAGAAAACATCAGGATATTTCTGAATATTTAATAATAGATTCGCATATGACTACTGCTAACTTCTGTGTAATTATGGGTTTTAATAGTTGCTTTTAGAGTGTATTCTGCCATATATACTTTGATAAATATAAAGAGTGAGCTGGACATCAACTTGAATTTCAATTTAAAATTACTCAATACAGAAAAACAAAAAAACAGCATAAGCAAAGTCAACTGACAAACTGTGACAAAAAAATTGCAACTTCTATCACAAATGAAGGGTAACTGGCTTCTTTAGAGAGTTAAAAATTCAAAGACCAACCCTCCCCCAACTTCCCAAAGTATGGGTAAAGGACATACACCCAGGTCACCCAAAATAGAAAAGCAAATAGTCCACGGATATATGAAAAGATGCTCAATGGCTTTGCTTAGTTGAACCTCTATTATTATCTGCATTATTTCTTGGGTTTCTGGAGAAGAAACTTTTAAAGGAAAAGACCCCGAATAGCCAAAGCAATCTTGAGAAAGAAAAACGGAGCTGGAGGAATCAGGTTCCCTGACTTCAGACTATACTACAAAGCTACAATAATCAAGGCAGTATGGTACTGGCACAAACACAGAAATATAGCTCAGTGGAACAGGATAGAAAGCCCAGAGATAAACTGATGCACTTATGGTCACCTAATCCATGACAAAGGAGGCAAGAATATACAATGGGGAAAAGACAGTCTCTTCAATAAGTGGTGCTGGGAAAACTGAAAAGCTACTTGTAAAAGAATGAAATCAGAACACTCCCTAACACCATACACAAAAATAAACTCAAAATGGATTAAAGATCTAAATGTAAGACTGGACACTATAAAACTCTTAGAGGAAAACATAGGCAGAACACCCTTTGACATAAATCAGAGCAAGATTTTTTTTTTGACCCACCTCCTAGCGTAATGAAAATAAAAAAAAAATAAACAAATGGGACCAGTTAAACTTAAAAGCTTTTGCACAGCAAAGAAAACCATAAACAAGACGAAAAGACAACCCTCAGAATGGGAAAAAATACTTGCAAATGAAGCAACTTACAAGGGATTAATCTCCAAAACATACAAACAGCTCATGCAACTCAATATCAAAAAAACAAACAACCCAATCAAAAACTGAGCAGGAGACCTAAATAGACATTTCGCCAAAGAAGAGATACAGATGGCCAAGAGGCACATGATAAGATGCTCAACATCACTAATTATTAGAGAAATGCAAATCAAAACTACAATGAGCTATCACCTCACACCCATCAGAGTGGCCATCATCAGAAAACCTACAAACAATAAATGCTGGAGAGGGTGTGGAGAAAAGGGAACTCTCTTGCACTGTTGGTGGGAATGTAAATTGAAACAGCCACTATGGAGAACAGTATGGAGGTTCCTTATAAAACTAAAAATAGAATTACCATATGACCCAGCAATCCCACTACTGGGCATATACCTTGAGAAAACCATAATTCAAAAAGAGTCATGTACCACAATGTTCACTGCAGCACTATTTACAATAGCCAGGACATGGAAGCAACCTAAATGCCCATCGGCAGATGAATAGATAAAGAAGATGTGGTAAATATATACAATAGAATATTACTCAGCCATAAAAAGGAACAAAACTGGGTCATTTGTCGAGACATGGGTGGACCTAGAGTCTGTCATACAGAGTGAAGGAAGTCAGAAACAGAAAAACAAATATCATGTATTAACACATATATGTGGAATCTAGATGAATGGTACAGATGAACCTATTTGCAGGGCAGGAATAGAAATGCAGTCGTAGAGAACGGACGTGTGGACACAGTTGGCGGAAGAGAGGATGGGATGAATTGGGAGATTGGGATTGACACATATACACTACCATGTGTAAAACAGACAGCTAGTGGGAACGTGCTGTATAGTGCAGGGAGCTCAGCTCGGTGCTCTGGGGTGATCTAGATGGGTGGGATGGGGCGGGGTGGGAGGGAGGCCCAAGGGGGAGGCAATATATGTATACATATAGCTGATTCACTTCATTGTACAGCAGAAACTAACACAACATTGTAAAGCAACTATACCCCAATTAAAAAAAAAAAAGGAAGTAGAAATTAAATGCTTGGAAGTAGGCCTTTCTTAGAATTAAAATTCTCCATCACAAGAAAAAATGTGTTTTTTTTCCGGTAATGGAGTTGGTAGGTCACTGAGCAATATGATTGACAAATATCTGATGCCTGTGACTTTTTAATTACAAGAAATCTGTGCGATTTTTTTCTATCACATCAGTTATCTATGGGAAATAGTGTATATATTAATGATGTCTAAAACATTATATAGCCTAACTTGTATTATTGAGCAATTCTTTTCACCCCTGGCCTTACATTTTTCAGCTGAAAAGCAGGGACTGGAACAACTGGTCTCCAAAGCTATTCCTAGTGCTAACATTCTAATTTTGTTTTGTTTTGTTTGACTTTCTGTACAGTTAAGTGTGAGATGTAAGTTAGTTTAAGTCTGTGATGTTTAAATGTACTGTCTCCACCATTATAATGAAAGGAATAAAAAATTTTATCTTTGCAAATGTACTTATGGAATATGGTTTGTAATATATTTACTTTTTAAAGCCTTGAAAAGCCAGGAGGAAACAAAATGAATATGTGATCCTTATGAGAAATGCCCTCCTTTCTGTACCTGACTGGGTTCAGAATAACTGTGTTGGATGTGGCACCACAGTAATGCTCTTGAGGTTAACAGCCAAGTAAGAAGGTCAATTTGCTGGCAGGTGCCCACCAGGTGCAAGTAGAGGTGGCAGAGCTCCCAGGACCAGCATCAAAAAGGTGGCTTAACTATCCTCTGTTTAGCCATTCTCTTTCAGGTTTTCACAAATAACTAACCTGTAAAGCAGCATGACAGGGGAAAGCCTCTTCTGAGAGCATTCACAGGCCCCTTCATGCTGCTACCCTCACCTCTGAAAAGCAAAATGTAAATATACCAATTTAGGAGGCAAAGGATCATCTAACATTGTTTTATTTAATGAAGTCTCCCTTGGGTTAATGACATCCACAGACACCTCCCTCCACCTTACCGCCATTCCTAAAGCTTACAGGAGAGCTACTACATAGCTCAAAACCTGGTCTACAGTCATATTCTCCATTCTCTCCCTATTTTCCTGTTGGCAGTTTTACAAAATCTTTAGGGGGAGTTGGAGGAACCACTAGGGTTTAAGCCCCTACTTCACTCAAAGCCTCGACTCTTGAGTTCTATTCCTCTCAGCACCTTAGGAAGTTCACAGTCAATACTCTCCCTTTGAACTCAGTCACTAAAATGATCTCAAGGCTAAGGGTTAGACAGTAGATCCACTTCATAGGTTAGCTTGCCATGCCTGATTTAGGAAAGTTTTCTTGGCATACAGTTGTAGGTCATTCCTTTCAGAGACAAATTCTGCTTTCTCCCAGTGCCTAACATTACTAAAATCAAAATTTCTCAGAACTTTTCCAGCATTTGGTACATCCATGCTGGGGAGGATTGGCAGAGACACGTTAAATGCATTTGACAGCAATGCCCATTTATTTCATTCAGTATTTAATGGGTATTTGTTATGCACCTGGTATAGGTCTAGAACTGTTTCAGCACTGGAGATACAGCAAGAAAACTATCTCTGCCCTATGGAGCTAGTCCAGAAAAATAGGGAATAAGGCTCAAAACCTTTCAAATGGAGCCTCAGTTGGGTCGAATCAAAGTAAGTTAAAGAAATCTATGTGAAAGTCTTCAATTTTATTAAGAATGGCTTGATAAAACACAGGTATAGAAATTTCACTGATTGAAATTAAATTCCAGTAAAGCCCCAGTTCTTGAATCTAATCTAGCATTTGTAACTAGGAAACCAAACGCTAGTCATATTTTTTTCCCTTTTAAATGTTCTCATGAGAAATAAAAACTTACTTCCAAGACTAGAAATAGATGGGAAAGTTTTTTTCAACTTTATTCAGATATAACTGACATATAACATCATGTACCAATAGTTACAGAGAACATAAATAGATCCGTTTTAAGTGCCAACATTGAACCACAGAACATTTTTGTTATATCACTGTTTTACAACTATAAGAAATAACAGAAATGATGTCTCCCTCATTGAGTTTTCTATTCACTGTCTCCTTAATTGTACCTCCTTTAATTGTCATCATGGAGTGTCTGGATTTCATAATCCAAGACACTAAGGTGTTTATTTTATACATCACCTCCACACTTAGTATCTTGTATGCTAGATACAAGAATCCAAACATTGTGTCGGTCTGGGAGGAAACGGAAATTCCATAGTTTGCTGAACCCAGAAAATCTTTAGTACATCTCAGATATAAAGTTGTTTAAATACATATAAAATTCTATAATTGCAGAAGATGCATTTGAGGTTTACACGAAGAGCTTCCATTTCCTTACCATCCTCTCATACCTTAACCCTATGCGATACAGGTTCTATTCCCACCATTCTATGAACAAAAGAGCAGGTGATATACAAGCTGACTTTTTAAAAAAATGTTTCTTTACCTGATTCCAAATGTAACAAAGGTCAATACAGAAAAAAAAGCACACAAAAATGAAATATAGATAAGCCTATGAACTGTTAGTTAATTTTGACTTATTTCCAACTAATGTCTTTTTAAGTGTATCAATATACTATTTTAATAAAAGTAATGACAAAAGGCATACATCAATTTGGAGTTTGCTTTTTCTACTTACGAATATACCATAGTTTCTCATATTTTTTTTTACACTGCTTGCTGCATAGAAATTCATTCCATAAAGCTGCCTATCAAAAACTCTTATACTTCTGCTAGACATTTAAGAGTTTATATTTTGTCCAAAATTATACATCTTTGCTCACAGCTCTGATGATATCTTTGGGATAAACTCTACATGAAACTAGTGGTTTAAAAGTCAGGTCCATTTAAAATTGTAACGCATGAAAAAGTTATGTAAACTAAAACTTTGAGGGTGCTGCCCCCCGCCCCACCCCGTCCCCAATATGTTTACACACTGGTTGATGTTTTTATTCTTTGCCAGCTAATACGAAGAGAATGTAAGCTCCTTTGTTTGCTGTTTAATACCGATCATGTTACTTTTCTTTCCTTTTACTAGTCATACAGGTTTACTCACACCTCTACAAATAAATCTTACTCATTCTTAATTTTCCAGCATTGAGAGATTGGTTCACCAGAAAAGTTGTCACTCATCAATTCCTACCCATCCCAACTCTAACGACATTCATTGCTTCCAGAAATATGGCACTTAATGCACCCTTGTCCTTACCCTTTTCATGCATGTATATGTCATCGTCAATAAAACATTTAGTCGTTCGAAGGCAAGGCCGTAGAGTTGAGGCCCAATAAGCTAATGGCCCGGTGTTGTTTAATAATTTACCTTCCCAGGGGTGCTCTCCTGAGAATACAGGTGACACTAATTGACTTTAGCAGTTGGGAGAGCAACAGCCAAACCTTACATGTTTTTGAAATCTATCAGGCCATGAGAGGCTTCAGTAGCAGAGGCTCAACCACGGAAATCTCAACTATTGTCCCGAATTATGCCTGACTAATGCCAAAGATTGAGCAAGGGCCCAGGTATCCGGACAGTCTGGAGTGCCCCAGGTCCAGACTGGAGTCCTGAGGGGTGTCTGCCCAACAGTGACCCACTGCCTGGGCTCTAGGTTTCTATCTTCAGCTCGATGCGTTTTATTCTTTAATCTAGCGTTCCGGAAAACTGACAATGCTGACCTCGCCAACCCTTGCTTCCTTTCCACCCTTCCTGCATAGGGTGGTAACAGTCTTTACGAACAGGCGGTGAACAAGCCGTTTCTCGCAAACCGCAGCTGTGCTTCCGTGTAGGTCTGCAGAAGGAGGAGCCAGCTACAGCCAGGGTCCAAGAGTGAGGCGTAAAGCGGCCCGCGCACAGGGACTGTTAGACCCTGGCAAGCGCCACGCCCCGCCTCTCCAGGCCTAAGGGCCACCCCCAACACCGAGGCCCCGCCTTACAGCCCGCCTATTGGCCCGGCAGGCCCCGTCCAAAGAGTCACTTCCGCCCTGGGCACGGCCCAGGCCATACCCAGCTGCGTGACCGCGGTTGACGGTTTGTGAGTGTGCGGATTCTTATCTCTGGTAACTGGACTCAGGAAGATCTCTGCTGAGCTGTTTCAGGTTTCTCGCTGATCTCCCGAAAATGACGGCGTCTTGCTCCTGTCGCAAGGCACCCCCCTACCGCTGCGAGAGTCCCTTTTCTTCTAGGTGCTTCTTTGGGATTCTTTTGGTGGCGCTACTGCTCCTGCTTCCCATATCCTCCGGTAGGAGCCTGGAGAGGGTGTCCGCACAGGCGGCGAACTGGAGCGGGTGGGGGGGGGGCAGGCCGGGTCGGGGGGCAGGCCCACTGGAGCCGAGGGTCGGGGGAGCTTTGCTTGGTGGCTCGGGGCGGAGGCGCGGGGCTGAGTCCACCCGGGGTCGTAAGGAGTTAGGGTAGAAGGCGTGGCCCCGGCTCGTACCGTGAGGGGACCCCGGGGGGTGGGGAGCACGTAGTCACCGCGGAGGGTGGGGAGCACGTAGTGGCCGCAGAGAAGGCTTGCTTGGTGGCGTGGCTGGAGTTTACCCGGGGCCGAGCTGGGTCTCTAGCAAACGCTTGCAGGGTGTTTCCGGGACTGATCAAGTCGATAAGGGAGCGCCAACCCGGGGCTGGTGGTGACGGCTTGCTCTTGAGTTGCCCAGGTGCCTGGGGATGTTGCTAGGCTGGTGCTGTGCTCGTGGGGAGAGTTTGCCCTGTGTTCCCTGGACGGGATGATGCCTTGTGCCCTGCTGGGCGTGGTTAGGGGAGCCCAGGCCAGGTGTACGCGAGTGTGTGCTTTGAGGAAATGGCCAGCGCAGCCGAGCCGAGTGTGGGACAGGGAAGCTTACTACTTGCTTTAAGTGGGCCTGCGGAGCAGATGTGCCTGTAGCACTCCGGTGAGAGCAGGCTCTGGGAGCCTGGGGTTTAGAGGGTTTGGAAGCGGGCAAGGTGCTTTTGGTAAATAAAGTTAACAGGAAACTTGGTACTCGAGATCGTACTGATATTGATTTGCAGGTTCTTCTTTTTTTCTTTTTTTTTGCAATACAGTTATCTTCCTGTTCTCATCCAATACACAGTATTCAGTTCTATTACCGAATGGCTTTTTGGCATTGCTTTCCTTCTTTCTGAAGGTTGGGTCATGTTTGAGGGGATATCCGAAGCAACCTAAAAAACAATAGTAGCCAAATCTACCGAAAAATGAGTATCCTAAGAAATGAACCAGAAATGGTGGTAATCTGGTTTTCTCCTATAGCTCATAAACTAAACCTGAAGGCCCAACCACTAAGTTTGTTTCATGTTTCACAGAAAGCACTTTGAAGTACATATATTCTAAAAAAGGCATGCTTATTGTATAAAACTTAGGACAACCATTTTTAATACTTTGGTAGATTTCCTTTTGTCTTTATATGTACATATGTTTTCATGCCCAAGTTAATTTTAGGATCCTATTACATATACGGTTTCATTAGCAGCATTCATTCAACAAATACTTGCCTTCTATATGCCAGGTCCTGTACTGGTCCTGAGGATGCACTGGTGAGCAATAACACACCATGCCTATTTTCATGATCGTTATTTCACTATTTGTCTGTCTGCCTACACACCTGAGTATATGCAGGGACTGTGTTTTGCTCACTGTTATACCCCCAGTGCCAGGCACACATCAGGAAATCAAATATTTGCTACAATTTATTGGGAGTGGTAGACAGTAGCCAAAACATAATACTAATGAATATGTTATAACCCAAGAGAAGTACTCAGGAGGAAAGGAGCATGATTCTCTGACAGCGTTTAACAAATGACTGGTGGAAGGGAAGACTTTTCTGCTCATCAAACAGGCCAAACTCTGCCACTTTGCCTTCTGTACTTGCTGTTCCCTTGGCCTTGGGACATTCTCCTGCCTCTAGCATAGTTGGCTCCTTCTTATTCTTCAAATTCACTTGTGATATTACCTTCTCAGAGGGACCTTCTATGATCCACTATTTCCAGTAGACATACATGTTCCAGCTCAATTCCCCCCCTAACTGGTAGTCACTCTCCCAAACTGTTTTCTATTCTCTCCTCACTAGAATGCAGAGATCTTGGCTGTCTTGTCACACTTGTGGTTCCAAGTGCCCAATTTTTTGCCTAAGTGTCAACACTCTTGTATAACTCTCAAGTACCAGAAAATTAAAGGTAACATTCGGCTGGGGCTTAGAGCCCAGGAAAAACTTCTCTTGCTTCCAGGAGGAAGCAAGGGAGCCATGCTTAGGATGGCCTTTCTTTGGTGCCTAAAATGCTAAGGCAGGAGCAGCTGGGGGTCAATCTATCTTCTCCTGATAGTAGACTCCTCAGGTCTCACCATACTCGTCTTGCTTATTACGGATCATTTTAAGAGTTTATTTCTGTGCTGGAGAGGTGTGGGGAATGGAACAGCAGTGCTAACAAGAAATTAAAAGGAATTTTTTAAAAAGAATAATAATGTTTACAATAGACTTAAAGCTAGAAGTTGAAGGATATGATGAGAACTATTTAAAATAGAGGAAAATAGAGGGACTTCCCTGGTGGTGCAATGGTTAAGAATTTGGGACATGGGTTCAATCCCTGGTCTGGGAAGATCCCACATGCCACGGAGCAACTAAGCCCGTGAGCCACAACTACTGAGCCTGTGTGCCACAACTACTGAAGCCCGTGCACCTAGAGCCTGTGCTTCTCAGCAAGAGAAGCCACTGCAATGAGAAGCCCACACACTGCAATGAAGAGTAGCTTCTGCTCGCTGCAACTAGAGAAAGCCTGTGCGCAGCAACGAAGACCCAGTGCAACCAAAAATAAATGAAAATAAAATAAAAATTTTAAAAATAAAATAGAGGAAAATAGATAAATAAAATGAATAGGACGGGGGCTTCCCTGGTGGCGCAGTGGTTGAGAATCTGCCTGCTAATGCAGGGGACACGGGTTCGAGCCCTGGTCTGGGAAGATCCCACATGCCGCGGAGCAACTAGGCCCGTGAGCCACAACTACTGAGCCTGCGCATCTGGAGCCTGTGCTCCGCAACAAGAGAGGCTGCGCTAGTGAAAAGGCCCGCGCACCGCGATGAAGAGTGGCCCCTGCTTGCCGCAACTAGAGGAAGCCCTCGCACAGAAACGAAGACCCAACACAGCCAAAAATAAATATAAAAATAAATAAATAAATAAAAGAGCCTTCCCTAAATTAAAAAAAAAAAAAAAAAAGAAAGAAAGAAAAGCAGCTTCATTATAAAAAAAAAAAAAATGAATAGGACGTATTGTGGAAGGTAACAAAACTAGAAATGGAGGAAAAACAAGGTGAAGTTTAAGTCTGAAAGGTAAAATCAGTATAGGTGGGAAACATAGATGAGGTACAAATGAGAACTTACTATACTGGGCAGGGAAAGTATGTGGATAAAATAAATATTTCACTGAAGCAGCTCATGAGGAGAAGGTTTTGTAAGTGGGCAGTGTGTGCTTGGGAGGCTTGCCATCTCAGAGGTAGTTGCCAAATGGTAGGGGATCACAGAAGGGACCAGTCTCATTCCTCCAGAATGGGTCTGCTTTTTGGAACAAAACCTACAATTTCCTTTTATGGGTGGTCTCTTCTGCCTGTTTTAGGTCTTTTCTTTGTTCCTAATGAAAGAAGCCAAGATTAATAAGTGTTTACACAGTAGTTTCTTAGTTTCTTACTCTACATATTACAGTGCAGGGAGAACAGTCTTTATCTGGTCAGTTGCTAGGTTACATATACTGGGAGATATGAGACAAAAGAAATTAGGTGGTCAAATATTTCTCCAGTGCATAATGCTTTAAGATGATTATTTTCAATATTAGATTCATTATACTATATTCTTTACCATTGGTTTGTTTGACAGCAGTGGTTCTTTGAGAACCAAAGTTTTTTGAATAGCAGCTATGAGGGACATACTGTGTGAGGTGTTGTGGCCACATGGATGGCTGGAGTCCACTGGTGAGCTGAGAGATCCATGCAGAGGAGAGTCCAAGAGAAGGAGACTGGTCACTGCCTCCCCAGGAGAAGCAGAAAGTACTTCCCAGAGGAGATGTTGAGTGATTACGTCAAGGAAGACAAGAGTTGAACAGGAGTTGCTCCTGAGCAGGAGGAAGGGTGTTCAGAGCAGAGGGAGCATTGTGAGCAAAGGCTCAGAGATGTGGCACAGCTCAGGGCAGTCATGGACTGCCTAGTTACCCTGTGTGGCAGCAGTAGAGCAAAGGAGGCAAGAGGAAGGCAGTGGTGTAGATCACAGAGTGAATCATTGTGAAAAGAACAGGATAGGTAGCAATGAACAACCATCATAATAAAAATCACCTGTTGTTTTTGGGCACCTTGACTTGGCTTAGCAGAATGCAAATCTAAACTAGGGTTGCTTTAATTTCCCTAGGCTCAGTATAAGACCATTTATTGAGGACTAAATTGCAGACAGAGTGTATTGGTGTAACCATGCAAGAGTTCCAGTTTAGAGACAGTGATGGGAAATGGTGTTGGCAGTAGAACTAGGCTGCCTGGCTTCAATCCTGGGTCTGGTACTTTCTGGGAATGTATTCTTAAGCAAGTTACTTCATGGCTCAGATTGTTCATCTTAAAGAGGGTGAAATAGTACCTAACTCATAGGATGTTTATGAAGAGTAAGTTAGTTAAAAAGGACTTAAAATATAGTTGGTACAGGTAGTGCTTAAATGTGCTATTTCCAAAATAATTAATATCATCTCTTTTGTTGTTAGAAACAAGTTCTGGGATCTTTCATACCATACTTTAGGAGAAAAATGTAACCCACAGTATTTGGAGTTCTCCTTTGAGAATGTTAAAATGCCATTTCTAGTCATAGCAGTAGTGGAGAATGGGTTCAAATAAATAAAGCACAAATATTTTGACTTAAAAAAAAACTCTGATAACGGGAAACATCTGTAACTAAACCAATGGAAAAAATTTGAGGAAAGGCATACAAAAGCAAAGAAAAATGATGATTTGTAGATATCTCTGGAACAGGTTGGCTGAACAGTACAAAGAATTTGAATTTTGATCCAAGAGTTTATGGAACTGATAACAGTGCTCCTTCAGCTCTGGCACTAGGAACTAGAAATGCAGTGAAGAATGGGACATGGTCCTTAAGGTTACAGTCTCCTAGGGAGTGTAAACAATGAACAATCACAGTATGAAAATTGCTACGAAAGAAGTAAATTGGGGCTCATGAGGACACTTAACTGAATTTTTTGGGTGAGAGATGTTAAGAGCCTCCAGGAAGAAGTGGAATCTGAGATAAAACTGAAGGATGAGTGGGTGGGAGGAATGGCAGGGTCTCTGGTCAAAGCTGAAGTAATATGATGGATGGAGGTCTAGAGCGCTACAGTAAGTTGAGTAATTTAATGGGCACTACTAGTGGAATTGAATGTGGCTTAGAAGAGTGTGCAAGAGTGAGCAGATATTAAAGCTCTGTTAGCCATGTCATGGAGTCTTAGACATTATCATGAGGGAAACAGGGAGCCATTGAAACATATCTGACTTGGAAGGGCCTTGGTCCTAGTATCATATCAGTATTACCCTGGTGGCAGTGTGAAAATGAACCGAATGAAAGGTGGCAAGACCAGTAAGGAGACCTATTCAGAAACTCTTGTAGCAATCCAGATAAGAAATGATAGTGGCTTGAATTAGAAGTAAAGGTGGAAACAGAGAGAGGGAACAGGCATTTCAGTTGTGGAAACCATGTATCTTGTTTGCTGGCTTCATTATGTTATTTGAGATAGGGTGACACATTCCCAGTAGAGCTGTGGGGAGGAAGTTGAACACATAGACTTGGCACCCCAGCTAAGATCTAGGATGGAGAGAGGGATTTGGGAGGCAGCTCTCATCAGTTGTAATGATGTCATGAGAGTATACATTCTGACCCAGGGGGATTTGCAGAATGAAAATAAGGAGAGCTCGTAGAATAACCCATGAGGAACATCACATTATGCAATCAGACAGAGAAGGAAGAGCAGCCAGAGGACAGGCTGAAAACCAGGCTGGTTTGCTACCTGGAAACCAAGGAAAAGAGCTTTTTAGGCACAAGAGAGCAAAGAGAGAATGAACAATAGCTCCAGATGTTATAGACAGGGTAATTAAAATTACTGAGGGAAAGAGTGTTAGGATGAATTTACTTAGAAGGAGGCTACTTAATTACTTCGAACATGATTTGTGTGATTTTTTTATAGGCCTAGAAATGAGTGGAATGTGAGAAATAAAATTGACAGGTATAGATGTTAGAGCCTCCATTTTGAGGAAGCAAAGAAAATTTAAAAATAGGTTGTGTAGAGTGAGAAAAGGGGAAGATTCGTCAGGTTTCATTGAGGTTCCGGTTTGGGTCAGAGACCATGATTTTCTAAAGGTACCACCTGGGCAGGGGTGTGGGTGTGTGCTTATGTCAGAGAGTTATTTTTAATTTTTGCAAGCAGGTAGAGAGTGCTTGCATAATTTTTGTAAGTGTAGAGAAGGTGAACAGTTTTCTTGATCCATATTAGAGACTATTTCACCTTCCTGAAACTCATCTGGAAAATTGGGGAATTTTCTGAATGCAGCCTATCATATAATATAATGGCATCTGTTATTAAAGTATAGCATTGCAGCCTAATAATAATTATATTGTAAACTCTCTAGAAAAAAACTCAGTCCAGATACTATTTTTCTGATGCTGGGAATGTTTAGTTTGAAAATCCTCATAGGAAAAAAGAATTCAGTATTCTGAGCAAGAGAAGAAGATATTTGATTATAAAACAAGTATGATATTGGACCCAGTTATTACAATGTATAAAGCTTGTAATCAACTGATTGCCAAAGCAAATGTTCTAAACTGCACATTGTTGAAGGCATGTCTTTCGTGATGCATGTTATTGGGAAGAAATACTTCAAGTTAGTTGAATAGATTGAACCATCCAGTTGACATTTATTTTTCATACACAGCACTGTATGTGAGAGTCATATTAGGAATTCTCTCTTCTTTTTATGCCTTCAAGATAGTTACTGAGGGCTTCCCTGGTGGCGCAGTGGTTAAGAATCCGCCTGCCATTGCAGGGGACATAGGTTCGAGCCCTGGTCCAGGAAGATCCCACGTGCCACGGATCAACTAAGCCCCTGTGCCACAACTACTGAGCCTGCGCTCTAGAGCCCATGAGCCACAGCTACTGAGCCCACGTGCCACAACTACTGAAGCCAGCATGCTTAGAGCCTGTGCTCTGCAACAAGAGAAGCCACCGCAATGAGAAGCCTGCGCACTCCAATGAAGAGTAGCCCCCACTTGCTGCAACTAGAGAAAGCCTGCGTGCAGCCATGAAGACCCAAAACAGCCAAAAGTAAAAATAATAAATAAAGTAAATAAATTTATTTTTAAAAAAGACCGTTACTGAAATTGAATGCATAAAACAAAGAACACTTGTATAATTTAATCACATGCATGCTGTTACTTGATTTCTTTCTTGGTGCTTCCAGGATATTCTAGAATGATACATGTTTTTATCTAAAATGGAATTATATAGCATTTCTAGCCCATTTTCTTTCCTAATGTAAAATGAGAATGTATGGCTCAGGGTATTCAGTAAATTTAATGTTATTAATAAAATTCAACTCTTTACTAATATTTTTTAAAATGCTTTTAATAACTCTGGCTTTTTGTTTGTTTTTTGCTTTTGCCTTGTTTTGGGCAGTTGATTGAGGAGCATTCAGGTAACAAGGTCAGCATAGTGGAAATGTTCAAAACATTTGCTAAATGCTGAAACAATTTCAGCACATGATGTAAATGGAATTTTGGACAGTGTATTGAGACAGGAGTTTAGAATATAGAATAAGATGTAAAATATTTCACTTGTTTAGATTTCTCTCTTGACCAGTCTCAATCTGAAGACAAAGATCCAGGGAGTAAGAAAGAAAAAGTTCCTCAGGGACCAGAATAGGTCTCTCTCCTTTCTCCTTAGGTTCTTTTTATTTTTTATCTTTTTAACAACTTTATTAGAGTATAGTTGCTTTACAATGGTGTGTTACTTTCTGCTTTATAACAAAATGAATCAGCTGTACATATACATATATCCCCATATGTCCTCCGTTTTGCGTCTCCCTCCCACCCTCCCTATCCCACCCCTCTAGATGGTCACAAAGCACCGAGCTGATCTCCCTGTGCTATGTGGCTGCTTCCCACTAGCTATCTATTTTACATTTGGTAGAGTATATATGTCCATGCCACTCTCTCACTTCATCCCAGCTTACCCTTCCCCCTCCCCGTGTCCTCAGAGCCATTCTCTACATCTGCGTCTTTATTCCTGTCCTGCCCCTAGGTTCTTCAGAACCATTTTTTTTTCTTTAGATTCCATATATGTGTTAGCATACGGTATTTTTCTCTTTCTGACTTACTTCACTCTGTATGACAGTCTCTAGGTCCATCCAGCTCAGTACAAGTAACTCAGTTTTGTTTCATTTTATGGCTGAGTAATATTCCATTGTATATATGTGCCACATCTTCTTTATCCATTCATCTGTCAATGGGCACTTAGGTTGCTTCCATGTCCTGGCTATTCTAAATAGAGCTGCAATGAACATGTGGTATATGACTGTTTTTGAATTATGGTTTTCTCAGGGTATATGCCCAGTAGTGGGATTGCTGGGTTGTATGGTAGTTATATTTTTAGTTTTTTAAGGAACCTCCATACTGTTCTCCATAGTGGCTGTATCAATTTACATGCCCACCAACAGTGCAAGAGGGTTCCCTTTTCAACACACCCTCTCCAGCATTTATTGTTTGTAGATTTTTTTGATGATGGCCATTCTGACTGATGTGAGGTGATACCTCATTGTAGTTTTGATTTGCATTTCTCTAATGATTAGTGACGTTGAGCATCCTTTCATGTGTTTGTTGGCAATCTGTATATCTTCTTTGGAGAAGTGTCTATTTAGGTCTTCTGCCCATTTTTGGATTGGGTTGTTTGTTTTTTTTATATTGAGCTGCATGAGCTGCTTCTAAATTTTGGAGATTAATCCTTTGTCAGTTGCTTCATTTGCAAATATTTTCTCCCATTCTTAGGGTTGTCTTTTCGTCTTCTTTGTGGTTTCCTTTGCTGTGAAAAAGCTCTTAAGTTTAATTAGGTCCCATTTGTTTATTTTTGTTTTTATTTCCATTACTCTAGGAGGTGGGTCAAAAAGGAACTTGCTGTGATTTATGTCATAGAGTGTTCTGCCTATGTTTCCCTCTAAGAGTTTGATAGTGTGTGGCCTTACATTTAAGTCTTTAATTCATTTTGTGTTTATTTTTGTGTATGGTGTTAGGGAGTGACCTAATTTCATTCTTTTCCATGTAGCGGTCCAGTTTTCCCAGCACCACTTATTGAAGAGGGTGTCTTTTCTCCATTGTATAGTCTTGCCTCCTTTATCAAAGATAAGGTGACCATATGTGAGTGGGTTTATCTCTGGGCTTTCTATCCTGTTCCATTGATCTATATTTCTGTTTCTGTGCCAGTACTATACTGTCTTGATTACTGTAGCTTTGTAGTATAGTCTGAAGTCCAGAAGCCGGATTCCTCCAGCTCTGTTTTTCTTTCTCAAGATTGGCTGGCTATTTGGGGTGTTTTGTGTTTCCATACAAATTGTGAAATTTTTTGTTCTAGTTCTGTGAAAGAGGCCAATGGTAGTTTGATAGGGATTGCATTAAATCTGTAGATCGCTTTAGGTAGTAGAGTCATTTTCACAATGTTGATTCTTCCAATCCAAGAACATGGTATATCTCTCCATCTCTTTGTATCATCTTTAATTTCTTTCATCAGTGTCTGATAGTTTTCTGCATACAGGTCTTTTGTCTCCTTAGGTAGGTTTATTCCTAGATATTTTATTCTTTTTGTTGCAATGGTAAATGGGAGTGTTTCCTTAATTTCTCTTCCACATTTTTCATCATTAGTGTATAGAAATGCCAGAGATTTCTGTGCATTAATTTTGTATCCTGCTACTTAACCAAATTCATTGATTAGCTCTACTAGTTTTCTGGTCTCATCTTTAGGATTCTCTATGTATAGTGTCATCTGAAAACAGTGACAGCTTTAATTCTTTTCCAATTTGGATTCCTTTTATTTCTTTTTCTTCTCTGATTGCTGTGGCTAAAACTTCCAAAACTATGTTGAATAATAGTGGTGAGAATGGGCAACCTTGTCTTGTTCCTGATCTTAGTGGAAATGGTTTCAGTTTTTCACCATTGAGAACGATGTTGGCTGTGGGTGTCTCCTATATGACCTTTATTATGTTGAGGTAAGTTCCCTCTATGCCTACTTTCTGGAGGGTTTTTATCATAAATGGGTGTTGAATTTTGTCGAAAGCTTTTTCTGCATCTATTGAGATGATCATATGGTTTTTCTCCTTCAATTTGTTAATATGGTTTATCACATTGATTGATTTGCATATATTGAAGAATCCTTGCATTCCTGGGATAAACCCCAATTGATCATGGTGTAGGATCCTTTTAATGTGCTGTTGGATTCTGTTTGCTAGTATTTTGTTGAGGATTTTTGCATCTATGTTCATCAGTGATATTGGCCAGTAGTTTTCTTTCTTTGTGACATCTTTGTCTGATTTTGGTATCAGGGTGATGGTGGCTTGGTAGAATGAGTTTGGGAGTGTTCCTCCCTCTGCAATATTTTGGAAGAGTTTGAGAAGGATAGGTGTTAGCTCTTCTCTAAATGTTTGATAGAATTCGCCTGTGAAGCCGTCTGCTCCTGGGCTTTTGTTTGTTGGAAGATTTTTACTCACCATCTCAATTTCAGTGCTTGTGATTGGTCTCTTTATATTTTGTATTTCTGGTTCAGTCTTGGAAGGTTGTGCTTATCTAAGAATTTGTCCATTTCTTCCAGGTTGTCCATTTTATTGGCATATAGTTGCTTGTAGTAATCTCTCATGATCCTTTGTATTTCTTCAGTGTCAGTTGTTACTTCTCCTTTTTCATTTCTAATTATGTTGATTTGAGCCTTCTCCCTTTTTTTCTTGATGAGTCTGTCTAATGGTTTATCAATTTTGTTTATCTTCTCAAAGAACAAGCTTTTAGTTTTATTGATCTTTGCTATCGTTTCCTTCATTTCTTTTTCATTTATTTCTGATCTGATCTTTATGATTTCTTTCCTTCTGCTAACTTTGGGGTTTTTTTTGTTCTTCTTTCTCTAATTGCTTTAGGTGTAAGGTGAAGTTGTTTGAGATGTTTCTTGTTTCTTGAGGTCGGATTGTATTGCTATAAACTTCCCTCTTAGCTCTGCTTTTGCTGCATCCCATAGGTTTTGGGTCATCGTGTTTTCATTGTGATTTTTTTTTTTTTTTTTTTTTGGCTGTGTTGGGTCTTCGTTTCGTGTGAGGGCTTTCTCTAATTGTGGCAAGCAGGGGCCACTCTTCATCGCGGTGCGTGGACCTTTCACTATTGCGGCCTCTCTTGTTGCGGGGCACAGGCTCCAGACGCGCAGGTCAGTAGTTGTGTCTCACGGGCCTAGTTGCTCCGCGGCCTGTGGGATCTTCCCAGACCAGGGTTCAAACCCGTGTCCGCTGCATTGGGAGGCAGATCCTCAAGCACTGCGCCACCAGGGAAGCCCCTTCATTGTGATTTTTTTCTAAGAATTTTTTTTTCCTGGAAGATTTTTTTTTTAACATCTTTATTGGAGTATAATTGCTTTACAATGGTGTGTTAGTTTCTGCTTTATAACAAAGTGAATCAGTTATACATATACGTATGTTCCCATATCTCTTCCCTCTTGCGTCTCTTTGCATCCCTCCCTCCCACCCTCCCTATCCCACCCCTCTAGGTGGTCACAAAGCACCGAGCTGATCTCCCTGTGCTATGCGGCTGCTTCCCACTAGCTATCTATTTTATGTTTGGTAGTGTATATATGTCCATGCCACTCTCTCACTTTGTCCCAGCTTACCCTTCCCCCTCCCCATATCCTCTAGTCCATTCTCTAGTAGGTCTGTGTCTTTATTCCCGTCTTGCCCCTAGGTTCTTCATGACCTTTTTTTTTTTCTTAGATTCCATATATATGTGTTCCATATGGTATTTGTTTTTCTCTTTCTGATTTACTTCACTCTGTATGACAGACTCTAGGTCCATCCACCTCACTACAAATAACTCAATTTCGTTTCATTTTATGGCTGAGTAATATTCCATTGTATATGTGTGCCACATCTTCTTTATCCATTCATCTGTTGATGGACACTTAGGTTGCTTCTATGTCCTGGCTATTGTGAATAGAGCTGCAATGAACATGTGGTATATGACTCTTTTTGAATTATGGTTTTCTCAGGGTATATGCCCAGTGGTGGGATTGCTGGGTCGTATGGTAGTTCTATTTTTAGTTTTTTAAGGAACCTCCATACTGTTCTCCATATTAGCTGTGTCAATTTACATTCCTACAAACAGTGCAAGAGGGTTCCCTTTTCTCCACACCGTCTCCAGCATTTATTGTTTCTAGAATTTTTGATGATGGCCATTCTGACTGGTGTGAGGTGATTTCTCATTATAGTTTTGATTTGCATTTCTCTAATGATTAATGTTGTTAAGCATTCTTTCATGTGTTTGTTGGCAATCTGTATATCTTCTTTGGAGAAGTGTCTATTTAGATCTTTTGCCCATTTTTGGATTGGGTTGTTTGTTTTTTTATATTGAGCTGCATGAGCTGCTTGTAAATTTTGGAGATTAATCCTTTGTGAGTTGCTTCAGTTGCAAATATTTTCTCCCATTCTGAGGGTTGTCTTTTGGTCTTGTTTATGGTTTCCTTTGCTGTGCAAAAGCTTTTAAGTTTAATTAGGTCCCATTTGTTTATTTTTGTTTTTATTTCCTTTTCTGTAGGAGGTGGGTCTAAAACGATCTTGCTGTGATTTATGTCATAGAGTGTTCTGCCTATGTTTTCCTCTAAGAGTTTGATAGTGTCTGCTCTTACATTTAGATCTTTAATCCATTTTGAGTTTATTTTTGTGTATGGTGTTAGGGAGTGTTCTAATTTCATACTTTTACGTGTAGCTGTCCTACTGAAGAGGCTGTCTTTATTGAAGAGGCTTATTGAAGAGGCTGTCTTTTCTCCACTGTGTATTCTTGCCTCCTTTATCAAAGATAAGGTGACCATATGTGCATGGGTTTATCTCTGGGCTTTCTATCCTGTTCCATTGATGTATATTTTTTTGTGTGTGCCAGTACCATACTGTCTTGATTACTGTAGCTTTGTAGTATAGTCTGAAGTCAGGGAGCCTGATTCCTCCAGCTCCATTTTTCGTTCTCAAGATTGCTTTGGCTATTCGGGGTCTTTTGTGTTTCCATACAAATTGTGAATTTTTTTGCTCTAGTTCTGTGAAAAATGCCAGTGGTAGTTGGATAGGGATTGCATTAAATCTGTAGATTGCTTTGGGTAGTATAGTCATTTTCACAATGTGGTTTCTTCCAATCCAAGAACATGGTATATCTCTCCATCAGTTTGTATCATCTTTAATTTCTTTCATCGGCGTCTTATAATTTTCTGCATACAGGTCTTTTATCTCCTTAGTTAAGTTTATTCCTAGATTTTTTATTCTTTTTGTTGCAATGGTAAATGGGAGTGTTTTCTTAATTTCACTCAGATTTTTCATCATTAGTGTATAGGAATGCCAGAGATTTCTGTGCATTAATTTTGTATCCTGCAACTTTACCAAATTCATTGATTAGCTCTAGTAGTTTTCTGATAGCATCTTTAGGATTCTCTGTGTTTAGTATCGTGTCATCTGCAAACAGTGACAGCTTTACTTCTTCTTTTCCAATTTGGATTCCTTTTATTTCTTTTTCTTCTCTGATTGCTGTGGCTAAAACTTCCAAAACTATGTTGAATAATAGTGGTGAGACTGGGCAACCTTGTCTTGTTCCTCATCTTAGTGGAAATGGTTTCAGTATTTCACTATTGAGGACAGTGTTGGCTGTGGGTTTGTCATATATGGCCTTTATTATGTTGAGGAAAGTTCCCTCTATGCCTACTTTCTTCAGGGTTTTTATCATAAATGGGTGCTGAATTTTGTCGAAAGCTTTCTCTGCATCGATTGAGATGATCATATGGTTTTTCTCCTTCAATTTGTTAATATGGTGTATTACATTGATGATTTGCGTATATTGAAGAATCTTTGCATTCCTGGAATAAACCCTACTTGGTCATGGTGTATGATCGTTTTAATGTGCTGTTGGATTCTGTTTGCTAGTATTTTGTTGAGGATTTTTGCATCTATGTTCATCAGTGATATTGGCCAGTAGTTTTCTATCTTTGTGCCATCTTTATCTGATTTTGGTATCAGGGTGATGGTGGTCTCATAGAATGAGTTTGGGAGTGTTCCTCCCTCTGCTATATTTTGGAAGAGTTTGAGAAGGGTAGGTGTCAGCTCTTCTCTAAATGTTTGATACAATTCGCCTGTGAAGCCATGTGGTCCTGGGCTTTTGTTTGTTGGAAGATTTTTAATCACAGTTTCAATTTTAGTGCTTGTGATTGGTCTATTCATATTTTCTCTTTCTTCCTGGTTCAGTCTCGGCAGGTTGTGCTTATCTAAGAATATGTCCATTTCTTCCAGGTTGTCCATTTTATTGGCATAGAGTTGTTTGTAATAATCTCTCATGATCCTTTGTATTTCTCCAGTGTCAGTTGTTACTTCTCCTTTTTCATTTCTAATTCTATTGTTTTGAGTCTTCTCCCTTTTTTTCTTGATGTGTCTGGCTAATGGTTTATAAATTTTATTTATCTTCTCAAAGAACCAGCTTTTTGTTTTATTGATCTTTGCTATCGTTTCCTTCATTTCTTTTTCATTTATTTCTGATCTGATATTTAAGATTTCTTTCCTTCTGCTAACTTTGGGGGTTTTTTGTTCTTCTTTCTCTAATTGCTTTAGGTGCAAGGTGAGGTTGTTTATTTGAGATGTTTCCTGTTTCTTAAGGTAGGATTGTATTGCTATAGACTTCCATCTTAGAACTTCTTTTGCTGCATCCCATAGATTTTGGGTCGTCGTGTCTCCCTTGTCATTTGTTTCTAGGTTGTTTTGATTTTCTCTTTCATTTCTTCAGTGATCACTTGGTTATTAAGTAGTGTATTATTTCACCTCCCTGTGTTTGTATTTTTTACAGATCTTTTCCTGTAATTGATATCTAGTCTCATAACATTGTGGTCGGAAAAGATACTTGATATGATTTCAATTTTCTTAAATTTACCAAGGCTTGATTTGTGACCCAAGATATGATGTATCCTGGAGAATGTTCCAGGAGCACTTGAGAAAAAAGTGTATTCTGGTTTTTTTGGATGGAATGTCCAATAAATATCAATGAAGTCCATCTTGTTTAATGTATCCTTTAAAGCTTGTGTTTCCTTATTTATTTTCATTTTGGATGATCTGTCCATTGGTGAAAATGGGGTGTTAAAAGTCCCCTGCTATGATTGTGTTACTGTTGATTTCCCCTTTTATGGCTGTTAGTATTTGCCTTATGTATTGAGGTGCTCCTATGTTGGGTGCATAAATATTTACAATTGTTATATCTTCTTCTTGGATTGATCCCTTGATCATTATGTAGTGTCCTTCTTTGTCTCTTGTAATAGTCTTTATTTTAAAGTCTATTTTGTCTGATATGAGAATTGCTACTCCAGCTTTCTTTTGATTTCCATTTGCATGGAATATCTTTTTCCATCCCCTCACTTTCAGTCTGTATGTGTCCCTAAGTCTGAAGTGGGTCTCTTGTAGACAACATATATACAGGTCTTGTTTTTGTATCCATTCAGCGAGTCTATGTCTTTTGGTTGGAGCATTTAATCCATTTACATTTAAGGTAATTATCAGTATGTATGTTCCTATTCCCATTTTCTTAATAGTTTTGGTTTTGTTATTGTAGGTCTCTTCCTTCTCTTTTGTTTCCTGCCTAGAGTAGTTCCTTTAACATTTGTTGTAAAGCTGGTTTGGTGGTGCTGAACTCTCTCAGCTTTTGCTTGTCTGTAAATGTTTTAATTTCTCCATCAAATCTGAATGAGATCCTTGTTGGGTAGAGTAATCTTGGTTGTAGGTTTTTCTCCTTCATCACTTTAAATATGTCCTCCCACTCCCTTCTGGCTTGCAGAGTTTCTGCTGAAAGATCAGCTGTTAACCTTATGGGGATTCCCTTGTGTGTTATTTGTTGTTTTTCCCTTGCTGCTTTTAATGTGTTTTCTTTGTATTTAATTTTTGATAGTTTGATTAATATGTGTCTTGGCGTGTTTCTCCTTTAATTTATCCTGTATGGGACTCTCTGCACTTCCTGGAGTTAACTATTTCCTTTCCCATAATAGGGGAGTTTTCAACTGTAATCTCTTCAGATATTTTCTCAGTCCCTTTCTTTTTCTCTTCTTCTTCTGAGACCCCTATAATTCGAATGTTGGTGCATTTAATGTTGTCCCAGAGGTCTCTGCAACTCTCCTCAGTTCTTTTCATTCTTTTTTCTTTATTCTGCTCTGCAGTATTTATTTCAACTATTTTATCTTCCAGGTCACTTATCCGTTCTTCTGCCTCAGTTATCCTGCTTTTGGTCCCTTCTAGAGAATTTTACATTTCATTTATTGTGTTGTTCATCATTGTTTGTTTGCTCTTTAGTTCTTCTACGTCCTTGTTAAACGTTTCTTTTATTTTCTCTATTCTATTTCCAAGATTTTGGATCATCTTAACTATCATTATTCTGAATTCTTTTTCAGGTAGACTGCCTATTTCCTCTTCATTTATTAGGTCTGGTGGGTTTTTACCTTGCTCCTTCATCTGCTGTGTGTTTTTCTGTCATCTCATTTTTTGGGGTCTGTGTGTTTGGGGTCCCCTTTTTGCAGGCTGCAGGTTCGTAGTTTCCGTTGTTTTTGGTGTCTGTCTCCATTGGCTAAGGTTGGTTCAGTGGGTTGTGTAGGCTTCCTGGTGGAGGGGACTTATGACTGTGTTCTGGTGGATGAGGCTGGATCTTGTATTTATGTTGGGGAGGTCCACGTCTGGTGGTGTGTTTTGGGGTGTCTGTGGTCTTATTATGATTTTAGGCAGCCTCTCTGCTAATGGATGGGGCTGTGTTCCTGTCTTGCTAGTTGTTTGGCATAGGGTGTCCAGCACTGTAGCTTGCTGGTCGTTGAGTGAAGCTGGCTCTTGGCGTTGAGATGGAGAACTCTGGGAGACTTTTGCCATTTGGTATTACGTGGAGCTGGGAGGTCTCGTGTGGACCAGTGTCCTGAAGTTGTCTCTCCCACCTCAGAGGCACAGCACTGACTTCTGGCTGGAGCACCAAGAGCCTTTCATCCACACAGCTCAGAATAAAAGAAAAAATAGAAAGAAAGAAAGAAAGAGGGTAAAATAAAATAAAATAAAATAAAATAAAATAAAATAAAATAAAATAAAGTTATTAAAATAAGAAATGAAAAGTAATTATTAAGAAAAAAATTTTTTAAGTTAAAAAAAAAATCAGCGGACAGAACCCTAGGACAAATGGTGAAAGCAAAGCTATACAGACAAAATAACACACAGAAGCATACATATACACACTCACAAAAAGAGAGAAAGTGGGAAAAGTATATATATCATTGCTCCCAAAGTCCACCTCCTCAATTTGGGATGATTCGTTGTCTATTCAGGTATTCCACAGATGCAGGGTACATCAAGTTGATTGTGGAGATTTAATCCTCTGCTCCTGAGGCTGCTGGGAGAAATTTCCTTTCCTCTTCTTTGTTCACACAGCTCCTGAGTTTCAGGTTTGGATTTGGACCCGCCTCTGCCTGTAGGTCGCCTGAGGGCATCTGTTCTTTGCTCAGACAGGACAGGGTTAAAGGTTAAAGGAGCAGCTGCTTCGGGGGCTCTGGCTCACTCAGGCCAGGGGTAAGGAGGGGTACGGGTGCGGGGCGAGCCTGCGGCATCAGAGGCTGGCGTGACGTTGCAGCAGCCTGAGGCGCGCCGTGTGTTCTCCCGGGGAAGTTGTCCCTGGATCTCGGGACCTCGGCAGTGGCGGGCTGCACAGGCTCCCAGGAGGGGCAGTGTGGAGAGTGACCTGTGTTTGCTCACAGGCTTCTTGGTGGCAGCAGCAGCAGCCTTAGCGTCTCATGCCCGCCTCTGGGGTCCGTGCTGATAGCCACGGCTCACACCTGTCTCTGGAGCTCCTTTAAGCAGCGCTCTTAATACCCTCTCTTCACGCACCAGGAAACAAAGAGGGAAGAAAAAGTCTCTTGCCTCTTCGGCAAGTCCAGACTTTTCCCTGGACTCCCTCCCGGCTAGCCGTTGCGCACTAGCCTCCTTCAGGCTGTGTTCACGCCACCAACCCCAGTCCTCTCCCTGGGATCCGACCTCCGAAGCCTGAGCCTCAGCTCCTAGCCCCTGCCCGCCCTGGCGGGTGAGCACACAAGCCTCTCGGGCTGGTGAGTGCTGGTTGGCACCTATCCTCTGTGCGGGAATATCTCTGCTTTGCTCTCCGCACCCCTGTGGCTGCGCTCTCCTCCATGGCTCCGAAGCTCCCCCACTCCACCACCCACAGTCTCTGCCCACGAAGGGGCTTCCTAGTGTGTGGAAACCTTTCCTCCTTCACAGCTTCCTCCCACTGGTGCAGGTCCCGTCCCTATTCTTTGTCTCTGTTTTTTCTTTTTTCTTTTGCCCTATCCAGGTACGTGGGGAGTTTCTTGCCTTTTGGGAGGTCTGAGGTCTTCTGCCAGCGTTCAGTAGGTGTTTTATCGGAGCAGTTCCACATGTAGTTGTATTTCTGATGTATCTGTGGGTAGGAAGGTGATATCCGCGTCTTACTCTTCCACCATCTTATCCTAATCTTCTAAGTATTTTTTGATTTTCTCTTTGATTTCTTCAGTGATCTCTTAGTTAGTTAGTAGTATATTGTTTAGCCTCCGTGTGTTTGTATTTTTTACAGATTTTTTTCCTGTAATTGATATCTAGTCTCATAGTGTTGTGGTCAGAAAAGATACTTGATATGTGATACGATTTCAATTTTCTTAAATTTACCAAGGCTTGATTTGTGACCCAAGATATGATCTATGCTGGAGAACGTTCCAGGAGCACTTGAGAAGAAAGTGTATTCTGTTGTTTTTGGATGGAATGTCCAATAAATAACAATGAGGTCCATCTTGTTTAATGTATCATTGAAAGCTTGTGTTTCGTTATTTATTTTCATTTTGGATGATCTGTTCATTGGTGAAAGTGAGGTGTTAAAGTCCCCTATTATGATTGTGTTACTCTCGATTTCCCCATTTATGGCTGTTAGCATTTGCCTTATATACTGAGGTGCTCCACTGTTGGGTGCATAAATATTTACGATTATTATATCTTCTTGGATTGATCCCTTGATCATTATGTAGTGTCCTTCCTTGTCTCTTATAGCATTCTTTATTTTAAAGTCTATTTTATCTGATACAAGTATTGCTACTCCAGCTTTCTTTAGATATCCATTTGCATGGAATATCTTTTTCCATCCCCTCACTTTCAGTCTGTATGTGTCCCTAGGTCTGAAGTGGGTCTCTTGTAGACAGCATGTATATGGGTCTTGTATTTGTATCCATTCAGCCAGTCTTTGTCTTTTGGTTGGAGCATTTAGTCCATTTACATTTAAGGTAATTATCGATATGTATGTTCCTATTACCATTTTCTTAATTGTTTTCATTTGTTATTGTAGTTCTTTTTCTTCTCTTGTGTTTCCTGCCTAGAGAAGTTCCTTTAGCATTTGTTGTAAAGATGGTTTGGTGGTGCTGAATTCTCGTAGCTTTTGCTTGTCTGTCCAGGTTTTAATTTCTCTATCGAACCTGAATGAGATCCTTGCTGGATAGAGTAATCTTGGTTGTAGGTTCTTCCCTTTCATCACTTTAAATATGTCCTGCCACTCCCTTCTGGGTTGCAGAGTTTCTGCTGGAAGATCAGCTGTTACCCTTTTGGGGATTCCCTTGTATGTTATTTGTTGTTTTTCCCTTGCTGCTTTTAATATTTTTTCCTTGTATGTAACTTTTGATAGTTTGATTAATATGTGTCTTGGCATGTTTCTCCTTGGATTTATCCTGTATGGGACTCTCTGTGCTTCCTGTACTTGATTGACCATTTCCTTTCCCATATTAGGGAAGTTTTCAACTATAATCTCTTCAAATATTATTTCAGTCCCTTTCTTCCTCTCTTCTTCTTCTGGGACCCCTATAATTCAAATGTTGGTGCATTTAATGTTGTCCCAGAGGTCTCTGAGACTGTCCTCAACTCTTTTCATTCTTTTTTCTTTATTCTGCTCTGTAGTAGTTATTTTCACTATTTTATCTTCCAGGTCAATTATCCGTTCTTCTGCCTCAGTTATTCAGCTATTGATTCCTTCTAGAGAATTTTTAATTTCGTTTATTGTGTTGTTCATCATTGTCTGTTTGCTCTTTAGTTCTTCTAGGTCCTTGTTAAACGTTTCTTGTATTTTCTCCATTCTATTTCCAAGATTTTGGATCATCTTTGCTATCATTACTCTGAATTCTTTTTCAGGTAGACTGCCTATTTCCTCTTCATTTGTTTGGTCTGGTGGGTCTTTACCTTGCTCCTTCATCTGCTGTGTTTCTCTGTTTTCTCATTTTGCTTAACTTACTGTGTTTGGGGTCTCCTTTTCACAGGCTGCAGGTTCGTAGTTCCCATTGTTTTTGATGTCTGACCCCAGTGGGTGAGGTTGGTTCAGTGGGTTGTGTAGGCTTCCTGGTGGAGGGGACTAGTGCCTGTGTTCTGGTCGATGAAGCTGGATCTTGTCTTTCTGGTGGGCAGGACCGCATCCAGTGGTGTGTTTTGGGGTGTCTGTTGCCTTATTATTATTTTAGGCAGCCTCTGTGCTAACGGGTGGGGTTGTGATGCTGTCTTGCTAGTTGTTTGGCATATGGTGTCCAGCACTGTAGCTTGCTGGTGATTGAGGGGAGTTGGGTCTTAGGGTTGAGGTGGACATCTCTGGCAGAGCTTTCACTGTTTGATATTACGTGGCACCGGGAGGTCTCTGGTGGACCAATGTCCTGAACTCGGCTCTCCCACCTCAGAGGCACAGGCCTGACACCTGGCCGGAGCACCAAGACCCTGTCAGCCACACGGCTCAGAAGAAAAGGGAGAAAAAAAGAAATAAATAATTAAAATAAAATAAAGTTATTAAAATAAAAAATTAAAAAAATTATTAAAAATTTAAAAAATTTTAAAGTAATAAAAGAAAGAAAAAAAAGAGAAAGAAAGAAAGAAGAGAGCAACCAAACCAAAAAACTAATCCACCAATGATAACAAGTGCTATAAACTATACTAAAAAAAAAAAAAAAAATGGACAAGCACAACCCCAGGATAAATTGTAAAAGCAAAGCTATATAGACAAAATCACACAAAGAAGCATACACATACACACTCAGAAAAAGATAAAAAGGAGGAAAATATATATATATATATTTTTTTATAAAAAAAGGGAAGAGAGAAACCAAATGTATAAACAAATCTACCAATGATAATAAACCCTAAATACTAAACTAAGATAAACATGAAACGAGAAACAAATCAGATGCAGAAAGCAAATCCCAAGTCTACAGTTGCTCCCAAAGTCCACCACCTCAATTTTGGTATGATTTGTTGTCTATTCAGGTATTTCATAGATGCAGGGTACATCAAGTTGATTGTGGAGATTTAATCTGCTGTTCCTGAGGCTGCTGGGAGAAATGTCCCTTTCTCTTCTTTGTTCAAACCGCTCATGGGGTTCAGCTTTGGATTTGGCCCCGCCTCTGCATGTAGGTCACCTGAGGGTGTCTGTTCTTCGCTCAGCCAGGACGGGATTAAAGTAGCAGCTGATTTGGGGGCTCTGGCTCGCTCAGGCTAGTGTGGGGGGAGGAAGGGGTATGGAATGTGGGGCGAGCCTGTGGCGGCAGAGGCCAGCGTGACATGGCAACAGCCTGAGGCGTGCCGTGTGTTCTCCCCGGGAAGTTGTCCCTGGATCTCGGGACCCTGGCAGTGGCGGGCTGCACAGGCTCCCAGGAGGGGAGGTGTGGATAGTGACCTGTGCTTGCACACAGGCTTCTTGGTGGTGGCAGCAGCAGCCTTAGCATTTCATGCCCCTCTCTGCTGTCTGTGCTGATAACCGTAGCTCACACCCATCTCCTCCTTAGGTTCTTAACTTTATAAGAGAGGCCTCTGAATTTCTTTAGTCCTTTAGGACTTAATATGTCTCCATCACATTATTTTACATAATTTTTCTAACAGATTTGTTAGGTTATCAAAGTGCCCAGATAGTTAAAAGCAAGAGGACTTGCTGAGGTAGAAATGACATTATTCTAGGGAGTAAAAGACTCCTTCCCTCAACACCCCCCAAAAAAATCCCAGAAGTAAAAAATTCTAAAAGCATAGCAATATAATAGCTTTACTGTTGGGATATATTGGATAAACAACCCAAACAGCTACCTCAGGGAGCTTCTGAGGAATGAGCAATCCATTGATCTGTGAAGGAAAGTTAAATTATATTTAAAGTAATGTCAAAGACAGCAAGTTGTTTTTTCATGTAATGCTTTTCAGATAGTACATTTTGATATTTACATGGTGTCTATTCATCACTTTTAAAATGCTCAATTCACTACTAGGAAACAAATGAAACAAAGTATTATTTTTTGAAATACTTCAGTCCATAATTATTTTGATTTATGAATCCCACAAGGCACATTTTATATTCATCTCTTACCATAGCATGTCTTGAGTATCAACTGAGTATAGAGTGTAGTAGAAAAAGAAGGCATATGATCCCTGCCCTCTAGGACCTTGCCTTCTGAGAGGAAACTGAGCCTGAAATGACAAGTGATCATATGCTTGTGTTTCAAACTATGGAAAAGTAATCTGAGCAGAGTGCTGTATACTGTAGGAGACTTCTTAGAGGAGAGGTGAGTTTTGAAATGAATTTAGAAAAAAGTGGGGAAGGATACATACCTAAAATGTATTTATATTTCAAAACTAAAAACATTGATGCTATCTCTTCAATTTACTGTTGAATAAAAATTCATCTTATTCCCTAACAAACCAAAAGCTAATAGGTTGTTATTTAATGTAAGTAAGGCACATACTCCACTACTACCACCAGTTGGGTAAAAGCATGGCACAGTCGTTTAAAATCTTGCTAAGAACGTTTGCATTTATTCTGTACTACCTACCTGATACCAGGCCATAGTCCCTGGCTGGTGAATGAGATAAAATATTTTTATGCTCTTATTCTCTTATACCTAGATGCCTGTGGTGAGCCACCAAGGTTTGAAACTATGCAGCTCCGGAATGTTTCTAAACCCAGTTATAACCCTGGAGACAGGATAGTTTATGAGTGTCGTCCAGGTTACCAGCCCAAGCATCCTTCTCTTCCCACCTCTGCTGTTTGTCAGGCTGATAATATGTGGTCATTTCTCCAGGAGGCCTGTACGAGTAAGTAAACAAAACTTTTTTTTTTTAATTCAAAAAACTTTTTTATTGCTCTAGAGATTTTTCACACATTTTAGGGTTCATATTTTACAACTGAAATGGTGGTTTTCTCATGTGAATGTAGGTTTTAGATAGCAGTGCATTCAGGCTTTGAAAAATCTTCAGGGAACCTTTATTTTCACAATTGGTTGCCTGGGTAAATGTGAATCTTCTTGGATGTTATAATAGTTAAAGAAAGAAAATAATAAAAGATAATAATATTCCCATGAATTCAAGTGAG
The DNA here is from genome assembly GCF_965194825.1 of Balaenoptera physalus. Taxonomy (NCBI): domain Eukaryota; kingdom Metazoa; phylum Chordata; class Mammalia; order Artiodactyla; family Balaenopteridae; genus Balaenoptera; species Balaenoptera physalus. The sequence goes on from NC_138882.1 coordinate 37,179,107, forward strand.
CAATGTAGAATTTTGAATTTGATTCAAATCTGTTTTGAAACTGGTATAAAACAACGAATTTGAAATTTTCCTTTTAGGAAAACAGTGTCCTAACCTAGGGGATCCCGCAAATGGCCAAATACGGTACCCAAATGGAAGTATTCTGTTTGGCTCACAGGTTCACTATGTTTGTAATGATGGGTAAGTAGGATGCTCCTTAGAGGAAATAATGTTATATGTTACTAAATCCGTTTTCATTTTGCCTCTCTTCTTAAGCATTCCCACAAAGTTGATTTCATTTTGCTTTCTGTGTGACAAGTCATACTGTAGCCAAATAACTCTTGGGCTTTTTATGGAGACTGAAAAGATGTGTAACTAGTAGAAAGAAATTTAAATTGAAGGGAAGTAAAATTGTATAATACTTAGTATATGTATTAATAAACCTCTCATAAGCATTAAAAATGTGTTAATCATGGTGACTTTATCCTTGACAACACAGTGCACCCTATTTAAAATGCCCAATTCTCAGAGGTGAAATAGGTTTATGGAACTGGGAGGTAGAGTTGCCAACTGAAGATATTCTTATATCAAAGTAATCTGTAAGATGTCACGAGACCAAAAGTGACCTGGTAAGCTTAGACAATAATGTTGATCAAGATCTCTTAGTTGGAAAACCTTATTTTTGAAACTACTACAAAGGAGTGAAGCATCTCAAAAAGAGGTACTGAGGATTTAATAATAGCCTTTGTTTTACAGGGCTCTTTTAATAACATATGTTAGGGATACTGAGCATTTATAAAAAATGTGAATTTAAAAGGTAAATGTAATATGCTATGGAAACACAACTGGTTTTTCAATATTGTCTACGTATCCTGGTAGTTTACTGAGTTTATTTATTAGTTCTTACATTGTGTGTGTGTGTGTGTGTGTGTGTGTGTGTGTGTGTGTGTGTGTAAGTGTGTGTAATCTTTAGGGTTTTTTATGTAGAAGATCATATCCTCTGCAAACTGTGATAATTTTACGTCTTTCTTTCCAAGTTAGAAATATATTTCTTTTTCTTGCTTAATTGCTCTGACTAGAACTTCTAGTACCATGTTGAATAAAAGTGGTAAAAGCAGTTGTTCATGCCTGTTCTGATCTTAGAGGAAAATTTCCAGATTTTCACCATTGAGCATGATGTTTGCTGTTGGATTTTCATGTATGGAGTTTATTATCTTAAGGCAGTTTCCTTCTGTTTCTAGTTTGTTAAGTATTTTTATTATGAAAAGTATTGAATTTTATCAAATGCTTTCTCTGCCTCAATTGAGGTGACCATGTGCTTTTTTTTCCTTTCGTTCTTTTGATGTTGCATATTACGTTGATTGATTTTTATGTGTTGAGCCATCTCTTGCATTCTAGGAATAATTCCCACTTGGTCATGATGTTTAATCCTTTTAAAATGCTGCTAAATTGTTTGCTAGTATTGTGTTGAGGTTGTTTGCATCAGTGTTCTTAAGGCATAGTGGTCTCTAGCTTTCTTTTCTTGTAGTACCTTTATTGAATTTTGCTATCATGGTAATGTTTGTCTCATAGAATGAGTTTGGAAGACTTCCCTCCTTTTCAGTTTTTTGGAGAAGTTTGAGAAGGATTGGTATTACTTCTTTAAATGTTTGGTAGAAATCACCAGTGAAACCATCAGATCCAGGATTTTTCTTAATTGGGAGAATTTTGATTACTGATTCAATCTCCTTACTAGTTACAGATCTATTCAGATTATCTGTTTTTGTGATTAAGTCTTGGTAGGTTTTGTGTTTCTAGGAATTTGTCCATTATATCTAGTTTATCGATTTGTGGCATAAAATTGTTCATAGTACTCTCCTAATAGTTTTTATTTCTGTCAAATCTATAGTGATGTTCCTGCTTTCATTTCTGATTTTAGTAATTCGAGTCTAATCTCTTTGTTTTAGTCAATCTAAGGGTTTGTCAATTTTGTCACGTTTTTTGAAGAACCAACTTTTAGTTTCATTGATATTCTCTCTTGTTTCACTCTTTTTGTTGTTGTTGTTTATCTCTGTTCTAATCTTTATTATTTGCTTCCTTCTGCTAACTTTGGGTTTGTCTTTTTCTGGTTCCTTAAATTGTAAGCTTAATTTGTTTTTTCAGAGCTATCATTTCTTAATGTAAACATTTATAGCTATAAATTTCCCCCTTAGCACTGCTTTTGCTGAATCCCATAAGTTTTAGTATGTTTTCATTTCCATTCATGTCAAAGTACGTTCTAATTGCCCTGATTTCTTCTTTGAGCCATTGGTTGTTTAAAAGCATATTGTTTAATTTTCACAATTTTTTGAATTTTCCAGTTTTCCTTTTGATATTGATTTTTAAATTCATCCTATTGTGGTCAGAGAATATACTTTTTATGATATCTGTCTTTTAAAGTCTATTTATTAACATTAATTTGTGGCATAAAACAATTATATTATTAATTATTTATAAAATAATTAATTATGTTTTGAATAACATTAATTTCTTTTCTAATTTGTCACCTAACATATGGTCTATCCTGGAAAATGTCCCACATGCTCTTGAAAAGACTGTGTATTCTGTTGTTGTTGGCTAGAGTGCTTTGTATATATCTGTGAGATCAGGTTGTTTTACTGTGCTGTTGAAGTCCTCTGTTTCCTTATTTATCTTCTGTCTAGTTGTTCTATCCATTATTGTGAGTGAGGTATTGCAGTCTCCAACTATTATGTAGAAATGCATATTATGTAGAAATGCATATTTCTCCCTTCAATTCTGTCATTTTTTGCTTCATATATTTTGATAGCCTGTCATTAGGTGCATAAATGTTTATCATTGTTATATCTTCAGTACTGAATCCTTATTAATATAAAATTTCCTTCTTTGTTTCTTGTAACCTTTTTCATTTAAAGTCTATTTTGTCAGATTTTAGTATAGCTACTCTACTGTCTTTTGGTTACTATTTGTGTGAAATATCTTTTTCCAGCCTTTCATTTTCACCCCATTTGTGTCTTTGAATGTCAAGTGGGTCTCTTGTAGACAACATATAGTTGGACCATGTGTTTTTATCCATTCTGCCAATCTCTGTCTTTTGATTGGAGAGTTTATTCTGTCTACACTTAATATAATTTTTGACGAGGAGGGATTTATATCTATCATTGTGCTACTTGTTTTCTATATGCTTTATAGCTTTTTTCTAGTCCCTCATTTCCTGCATTACTGTTTTCTTTTGTGTGTAGTTGATTTTTGTAGTGAAATGTTTAAATTCCTTTCTCATTTCCTTTTGTGTATATTCTATAGTTATATTGTTTGTGGTTACCATGGGAATTATTATACATTTAACATTGTACATGGGAATTCCCTGGCGGTCCAGTGGTTAGGACTCTGCGCTTCTACTGTAGGGGGCACGGGTTCAATCCCTGGTTGGGGAACTAAGATCCCACAAGCCTCACAGGGAGGCCAAAAAAAAACAAAACAAAACAAACAAACAAAATTGTACAGTTATAACACTCCAGTTTAAATTTATACCAGCTTAAATTCAATAAATTACAAAAACAGTCCTTTACAGCTCCATCCTTACCCCTTTTGGTTGTTGATATCATACTACCCTGTACACAAATAATTGCATACTAGCTTCTACTTTAATAATTTATTTATTTATTTTAAAATTTAGTCTTTTAAATCACATATAGAAAACAAAAATTGTAGTTGCAAACCACTGTTTCAGTAATGCTAGCTTTTATCATTGCCTTTGTATTTACTTTTACTGAGATATTTATTTATACATAGGGCTTTGAGTCCCTTCATTCCTTTTTCAGTACTCCCTTGAGCATTTCTTCTTGAGAAGCATAGTGGTCACAGACTTGCTAAGCTTTTAATTCTGGGATTCTGGAAATGTCTTAATTTCTCCCTCACTTTTGACGCTCAGTTTTGCTGGGATAGAGGATTTTTGATTGACAGTTTTTGTTTTTTTGGTTTTTTCTTTAAGCACTTTGACTATATCAATCCACGGTCTTCTGGCCTCTGAGTTTCTAATGACAAATCTTAATTAGTATCCCTTGTATGTGATGATTCACTTCTCTCATGCAGCTTTCAGCATTCTTTGTCTTTTGAAAGTCTGATTATCATGTATCTTAGTAAGATGAATACAAAGAGACCCGCACTTAGAATTTTGAGCTTTTGGCATATTTGTTTCTTTTATCAAATTTGGGAAGTTTTCAGCCATTATTTCTTCAAGTATTCTCTCTGTCCCTTTTGCTCTATCTTCTCCTTGTGAGAGTCCCACAGTGTATATGTTGGTCTGCTTGTTGATGTCCCACAGATCCCTTAGGCTTTGTCACTTTTCTTCAATCTTTTTTCTTTCTGTTTCTTAGAGTCAATAATTTACATTACCCTATCTCAATTTCACTAATTCTCTTTTCTTCTCAAATATACCTTTAATTCTTTCAGTGACTTTTTCATTTCCATTAATGTACTTTTCAACTCCAGCATTTACTTTTGGATTCTTTTTAGGTTTTCTAGCTCCTATTGATATTTCCATTTTGTTCACATATTGTTCTCTTGACTTTCTTCATTTCTTCCTTTGGTTCTTTGTGCACCTTTATCCAGTTATTTCTTTCAAATTTTACTGAGGCTCCAAGGTTGGGCTTAGGCAGGGGGCAACCCTGTGGGCAGAAGAGCCAGTGGAGAGGATGTATCTGACCTTCTTCTTGGGGCACAGGTTGTTGGTTTGGCCACACTTCTTGTGGCAGTTGACAGCACTGGTGTGCAGGTGAGTATAACACTTGCAACAGATCATTTTGTCGCAGTTGTACTTCTGGGAAAGCTGGCGGAGGGAAGACTTGATGATACCACCCTGCAGGTGAAGCACCAAGTGTATGGTGGATTCTTTCTGGATATTATAGTCTGAGAGAGTACGGCCACCCTCAGCTGTTTGTCTGCAAAAATCAGACTGTGTTGGTGTGGCAGGATGTCCTCAGTGTCTTTGATTTTGTCTTTGACATTCTCAATGGTGACACTGAGCTTGACCTCAAGAGTGATGGTCTTGCCCATCAGGGTCTTCACAAAGATCTGCATCTCTGTGTCTGCTGTTTGGCTGCTTCGTTGAAGAAAAATGGGGTGGCAGAACTGGCATCCATTAATTTCCATTGAGAGTGCCTTCACAAGACATTTATTTTAAAGTCTTTGTTTGCTAGATTTGTCATGAGGTCTCCTTCAGAAAAAAATTCTGTTCATGTATTTTTCCACTGTATGAGCCATACTTTTCCTTTTCCGTTTCTTTGTATGCCTTACAACTTTTTTGTTGAATCAATATTTGAATCTAATAATGTGTTAACTCTGGAAATCAGATTCTGCCCCCTACCTAGAGCTTACTGTTTTATGGGGTTTTTTGTTTTGGTTTGGTTTTTTGATTGTTGTATGGTGACTCTGTGCTGAGGAGCAGCCTGACATATAAACTTGAAGGTCGTCTCAGTTTTTTTCTGAGCCTTTCTCTGGGCAGGCGGAATCATTTTCTAATTTTTTTCCATATAGCAGTTATTTTTGAATGTCCTAGTGTTTAATGCCTGGCTCCTGTTAGTGGAAAAAAAGTAAAAGTGAAGGGGAGGGGCAAAGGATGCTGGATTTTAAGTCCCTTGGATATCATTTGTCCAGTGTTGAAGGAGCTTGAAAAAGTTGGGGGAGGTGTGACAACAAAGGCTGCCCCCCTCTTTTTCTGCTTCTCTTTGATCAGAAGCAGCAGTGATAAGAACACAAATCCCTGATACTTGGAGGGCAGATTCATTTTTGCCCACCCTAGCTCCCACAGGCTACTTATAAGCTGCTCTAGCAACACGTGTACAGATGCCAGCTGGGGTGGGGGGATAGGTAGCTGCCACTGTGCTAAGAGCTAAAATTGACTGAAATCAAACTAATTTACCTAAGTCTTCTCCTAGTAATTGCAAGCCATGAACAGATTCTAGACTTCCAAAATAGTGATATCAGGCAGATTCTGTCAGTGTCGTCATCAAGGTGGGGAGACAGATTCCTGTTGCCACTTATTTTGCCACCATCCCAGAATCCTCTCCTAATGCATTATAATCTAGAATCAATGAATTAGCCTTTGGGGAAAAGTCCTCTGGAAGTGGGTACAGGCAGTTACACTGAGTATTTTTTAACTTGATCAAGTAAAAATAGCGGAATATCTAGTGAATGTTCTGCTGGAACATATAGAAGAGGCTACTAGGCACCAAAAGTTTAAGATGTAGAGTCAAGGAAGTTGTAGCCCTCTTGAGAAACACAGTATATAGAGAGAGGCATCAGAGCAAAATAGTAAATGAAAAGTACCAAATAGATAGAATCATTCATGATCATTACAATGAGAGTCCAGAAGGAGAAGAGTGTATTATGAATTTGAATCATTGGAGAATATTTCATTGAGTAGTATTCCTGAACTACTACTAGAAAGGTACAGGCATACCTTGGAGATATCGCAGGTTCATTTCCAGACCACTGCAATAAAGCAAATCAAATGAGTTTTTTACATACATTTCTACTATACTGTAGTCTGCTAAGTGTGCAATAGAATTGTGTCTAAAAAAATGTATATACCTTAATTTAAAAATACTATATTACTAAAAAATGCTAACCATAATCTGAGCCTGAGAGTCATAGTAGTAACATTAAAGACATTGATCACAGATCACCATAACAAGTATAATAATAGTAATAAAGTTTGAAATATGTGAGATTTACCAAAATGTGACAAAGAGACATGAAGTGAGCAAACATTTTTAGGAAAATGGCACAAATAGACTTGTTTGATGCAGGGTTGCCATACACTTTCAATTTGTTAAAAACTCAATAAAGTGAAGAGCAGTAAGATGAGGTATGCCTGTATTCTGAATATTAATAAAGAATCTAAAGAATATTATCTAAAGAATGTTAAAAAAAAGCTACAACTTACCTAATACTCACTACATGTCAGATGCTAACTCATCCAATCCTCAAAACAGTCCCATGAGGTATGTACTGTTACCCACCCCCCCTTTTCATAGAGGAGGAAACTGAGCAAGAGAACCTTGCCTAAGGGGCTTGCCCAAGCTCAAATAAGTCAGTCTTAGAGCTGGAACTTGAATCCAGGCAGGCAAGCTCTAGGGCCTGATCTCTCTGCTCAGTCCTTACTGAGCAGAATGGTGTGAGCAAAAGGGTAGAGAAGTGAATGTGTGATGCATTTGCCAGAGATAGCAGAGGGGCTACACTGACAACATGACAGAGTAATTTAGACATTTTGCTGTGGGCCAATGTGTGCTCACATGCAGAAACTCTATTTAATTAAGTTGCATATTTAGTTAGCACTTACATTATATTTTGTTTAAGGAACTTCTCCTTCAAATTACTATAGTGCAGGAAAACAACCATATAAAATTGTTTTCATTATTATGTCCATCTTGTAACTACTAAGGAACATAGTAACTTTTCTTTTCTCATTTAGTTATTTCTTAATTGGACCAAGTATTCTATACTGTGAGATTTCTGGAAGTACTGTGAACTGGAGTGATAATCCTCCAATATGTGAAAGTAAGTGTATTCTCTCTTTAGAATATAGAGCAGCAGTTCTCAAACTTTGGGCCTCAGGACCCCTTTATGCTTTTAAATTAACATAGACACCAATGGACTTTTCTTTATGTGGGTTATGTCTATTGCTATTATTATATTGGAATTAAAACTGAAAAGTTTTTAAAATAATTATTATTCATTTTTAAGAAGAGTAAGCACAATACCTGTTAGTATATACAACATACTTTTATGAAAAATCAAAAATTTCCGAAACAGATAGTGGCATTGTTTTACAATTTTGCAAATTCTTCAATATCTGGCTTAAAGGAAGACGTCTGGATTCAGTCTCTTGCAAAATCACACAATTTATAGCCTCTGGAAAATTTCACCATACACTTGTAAGGATGAAAGTGAAAAATGACGATAATACTTGGTATTAATGTGAAGAACTGATTTAGTGAATAGATATATTTATAAATTATGAAGTGTTTCTCAACCAGCCCTGAGTTCAGTTTTTAATCATAATTATATTATATCATTAAACTGTCACCATCTCTTATGATGAGAACAAAACTTAGTATGGCCTTGCAGATAAATAAATGTGTTTCATATAGATTTTTAATGTCGTTATTTAAGAAAATTAGTTTTATTTTAAATAATTCACTTCTAAATTAATAGTTTTAACTTAGGATAGTACACTCTCTCATAGAAACCTTCTAAATGGATATTGGCTTCACAACTAGCTTGTAGAAATCATATGTTAATGAATTTATTGAAGGCAATTCATAGACCTTTACTGATTGCTGTTTAATCTTTTACCTTTCCTTTTGCCTTTTATGTCTTCTTTTTTTCCCTTTCTAAGAGATTTTGTGTAAGCCACCTGAAAAAATTCTAAATGGAAAATACACAAATAGCCACAAGGATGTATTCGAATACAGTGAAGTAGTAACTTATAGTTGTGATGCTTCAAATGGAACAGATCCATATTCACTTGTTGGAGAGAGCAAGCTTGTTTGTATTGGAAGTGACAAATGGAGTAGTGACCCTCCTCAGTGTAAAGGTAATAATATTTCCATTTATTTCCTTCTTAATTTGTAAATACTGTAGAAGCGCTTTGTAAATTGTTTTATGTACAAGTAAAAACAGCCATATGTGCTTGATCCTCCTGTTAAATTGGTTTCTAATTTAATTTAATATCGGTCAAATCAAGTAAAAAATACTTCTACTTGTAGAGCTTCCCCCCTCTCACCCCACAGGTTCTTGGCATTCCAGTTTATACATTGTGAACTACTGTGTATATGCATGAGTTAGGACTCTTTTCCATGAAAAGCATCAAAAAATTCAACACACACTTTCTTAAACATAAGAAAGTGTTATCTTGTATTACAAGAAGTCTGACAGTTTTGGCTACAGGAAATCATAGTGTACATTGTAAAAGATTAATTGTCTTACAGATATGATTTATAAACTCTGGGCAAATCTTACTTAAAAACAACGTTTAAGGCATTAGAGCATGATCAAAAGCAGGGAGACACTGGAGGGATTTTTACTCTTGAAAGAAAGGGTCCACTGAATAATGGAAAATATTTACTCTTCTCAAGTGAACATGGAACATTCTCTAATACCATATTCTTGGCAATAAGATAATTTTTAACAAATTTCAAATAATTGAAATCATTCAGAATACATTATCTGATCAAACTGGGATGAATGTAGAAATCAAAACATAAATCTAGAATATCCCCAAATATTTGAAAATTATGCAGACACTTGCAACTAATAAATGAATCAAAGCCAAAGTATTAACAAGGGAAATTAGAAAGTGCTTCGAATATAATAAAAATGAAACACAGCATATCAAAATATCAGAACTTGTTGGATACAGCGAAAGCATTGCTTAGAAGGATATTTAAACCATGAAATACTTATATTGGAAAAAGAAAAGTCTCAAATCAATAATCTGAACTTCTACCATAAGGAACTAAAATAAAAGAGCAACTTAAACCCCAATAGGAAATAATAAAGACAGAGAAAAAAATCAATGAAATTGAAAAGAGAAATAACATAGAGAGAATCAAATCAACACCTGCTTCTTGGAGAAGATTGATAAAATAGATAAACCTATAGGTAGTTTGACAGGAGAACAGAAGATACAAATTACCAGTATCAAGAGTGAAAAAGAGGGCTTCCCTGGTGGCGCAGTGGTTGAGAATCTGCCTGCTAATGCAGGGGACACGGGTTCGAGCCCTGGTCTGGGAAGATCCCACATGCCGCGGAGCAGCTAGGCCCGTGAGCCACAACTACTGAGCCTGCACGTCTGGAGCCTGTGCTCCACAACAAGAGAGGCAGCGATAGTGAGAGGCCCGCACACTGTGATGAAGAGTGGCCCCCGCTTGCCACAACTAGAGAAAGCCCTCGCACAGAAACGAAGACCCAACACAGCCAAAAATAAATAAATAAACAAAAAAAAAAGAGTGAAAAAGAGGAGATCACTAAATATACTGCAGACATTTAAAGAACAGTAAGGGAATAAAACAAACAGCTTTATGCCTGTAAATTTGACAACTTAAACCTTCTTGCATGTAGATTTTGTCTTTCCTTTTGTTATTGTGGTATATCACATTGATTGATTTCCGTATGTTGAACCATCCTTGTGCAGAAGGAAATTTTGTCAAATGCATAAATAGCATTTGACAAAATTCAACATCCATTCATGATAAAAAGGCTCATGAAGGTGAGTATAGCAGGAACATATTTCAACATAATAAAGGTGATTTATGACAAACCCACAGCCAACATAATACTCAAAGGTGAGAAGCTGAAAGCCTTCCTGAAATTCAGGAACAAGACAAGGATGCCCACTCTCATGACTTCTATTCAACATAGTATTGGAAGTCAGAAAAGAAAAAGAAATAAAAGCTATCCAAAATAGAATGGAATAAGTAAAACTGTCACTATTTACAGATGACATAATACTCTATATAGAGAATGCTACTCTACACAAAAACTATTGGAACTAATATATGAATTTAGCAAGGTAGGAGGATACACGATGAATATACAGAAATCTATTGTGTTTCTTTACCCTAATAATGAAAGGTCAGGAAAAGTAAGTTAAAAAAACAATTCCATTTAAAATTGCATCTAAAAACAAACAAACAAAAAAGACCCTAGGAATAGACTTAACCAATGAAGTGAAAGTCCTATACACTGAAAACTATAAAACATTGATAAAGAAGTCTGAACATGATTCAAAGAAATGGAAAAATATACTGTGCCCTTGGATTGGAAGAATTAATATTGCTAAAATGGTCATACTACTCAAAGCAATCTACAGATTTAATGCAATCCCTATAAAAATACCTGTGACATTGTTCACGGAACTAGAACAAATAATCCTAAAATTTATATGGAACCATAAAAGACCCAGAATTGCCAAAGCAATACTGAGAAAAAAGAAGAAAGCTCAAGGTATAACCCTTCCTTGACTTTAGACTATACTACAAAGGTACAGTAATCAAAGCAGCATGGTATTGGCACAAAAACAGACATGTAGATCAATGGAGTAGAGAACCTACTCCATTGTAGTTCACTGGAAAAGAGTAGAGTACCCAGAAATAAACGCATGCACCTATGGTCAATTAATCTACAACAAAGGAGTCAAGAATATGCAATGGAGAAAAGACAGTCTCTTCAACAAGTGGTCCTATGAAAGCTGGACAGCTGCATGTAATACAATGAAATTAGAACATTCCCTCACACCATATACAAAAATAAACTCAAATTGTGTGAAGGCCTAAATGTAAGACATAACACCATAAAACATAGGCAAAACACTCTGGCAAAAGTTGTAGCAATATTTTCTTAGGTCAGTGTCCCAAGGCAAAAGAAACAAAAGTGAAAATAAACAAATGGGACCTAATCAAACTTAAAAGCTTTTGCACAGCAAAGGAAACCATCAACAAAACCAAAAGACAACCTATGGAATGAGAGAAAATATTTGCAAATGATGCAAATGACAAGAGGTTAATATCCAGAGTACACAAACAGCTCATACAACTCAATATTAAAAAAACGAACAACACAATCAAAAAATGGGCAGAAGACCTAAATAGACGTTTCTCTAAAGAAGACATACAGATTGCCTACGTGTATATGAAAAGATGCTCAACATCACTAATTATTAGAGAAATGCAAATCAAAACCACAAGGTGTTACCACTGGTCAGAATGGCTGTCATCAAAAAGTCTATAAATAATAAATGTTGGAGAGGGTGTGGAGAAAAGGGCACCCTCTTGCACTGTTGGTGGGAATGTAAAGTGATGCAGCCAGTAAAGAAGACAGTCTGGAGGTTACTTAAAACACTAAAAATAGAGCTATGATCCAGTAATCCCACTCCTGGGTGTATGTCTGGAAAAAGCAAAAACTCTAATTCAAAAAGGTACATGCACTCCCAGTGTTCATAGCAGCACTATTTACAATAGCCAAGACATAGAAGTAACCCATGTGCCCAACAACAGGTGATTGGATTAAGATGTTGTGTGTGTGTGTGTGTGTGTCTGTATGTGTGTGTATTGGCATATTACTTAGCGTTAAAAAAGAATAAAATAGTTACATTGTAGCAACATGGATGGACTTAGAGAATGTTATGCTTAGTGAAGTAAGACAGACAAATACTATATGATATCAGCTGTATGTGGAATCAAAAAAATAATACAAATGATTCTATATACAAAACAGAAACAGACTCACAGATGTAGAAAACAAACTTATGATTACCAAAGGGAAAAGGGAGGGGGGCAACAAATTAGGGGCATGGGATTAACAGATACAAACTACTATACGTAAAATAAAAAAGCAACAAGTATTTGCTATATAGCACAAGGAATTATATCCAATATCTTGTAATAAACTGTAATGGAATATAATCTAAAGAAAAACCAAACAACAAATCACTATGCTGTACACATGAAACTAATGCAATATTGTAAATCACCTATACTTCAATAAAAAATTATAAAAAACCTTCTCATGAAGCATACTGCAGGCCCCATGTCCTCACTGGGGAATTATACCAAACGTTTAAGGAATAAATAGTATTAGCCCTACACAAAGTTTTCAAGAAAACTAAAGAGATAGGAATACTTCTTAACTCATTTCATGAGGACAGCACTGCTCTGATACCAAAACCAGACAGAAACACTGCAAGAAAATTACAGACAATATCCAAAATGGGCATAGAACTAAAACTTCTTAACAAAACATTAATAAATCAAATCCTCGCCTATAAAAAAATAAGAATACATCGTAATTAAGTAGGATTTATTCCATGAATGCATGGATGATTCAAATTTAAAAATTAATCAGTGCAATTTACCATATCAAGAAACTTTGAAGAAGAAAAAAAAACACTTGCATTCCTATACATTAACAATGAAAGATCAGAAAGAGAGATTAAGGAAACAATCCCATTCACAAATGCAACAAAAAGAATAAAATAACTAGGAATAAACCTACCTAAGGAGGTAAAAGACCTGTACTCAGAAAACTATAAGACACTGATGAAAGAAATCAAAGATGACACAGATGGAGAGATGCACCATGTTCTTGGATTGGAAGAATCAAATTGTGAAAATGACTATACTACCCAAAGCCATCTACAGATTCAATGCAATCCCTATCAAATTACCAATGACATTTTTTACAGAACTAGAACAAAAAATCTTAAAATTTGTATGGAGACACAAAAGTCCCCGAATAGCCAAAGCAATCTTGAGGGAAAAAAATGGACCTGGAGGAATCAGACTCCCTGACTTCAGACTATACTACAAAGCTACAGTAATCAAGACAATATGGTACTGGCAAAAAAAACCCAGAAATATAGATCAATGGAACAGGATAAAAAGCCCTGAGATAAACTCACACATCTATGGTCAACTAATCTATGACAAAGGAGGCAAGGATATACAATGGAGAAAAGACAGTCTCTTCAATAGGTGGTGCTAGGAAAACTGGCCACCTACATGTAAAAGAATGAAATTAGAGCACTCCCTAACACATACACAAAATAAACTCAAAATAGATTAAAGACCTAAATGTATGACCAGGCACCATAAAACTCTTAGAGGAAAACATAGGAAGAACACTCTTTGACATAAATCATAGCAAGATCTTTTTTGACCATCTCCTAGAGAAATGGAAATAAAACCAAAAATAAACAAATGGGACTTAATGAAACTTAAAAGCTTTTTGCACAGCAAAGGAAACTATAAACTGATGAAAAGACAACCCTCAGAATGGGAGAAAGTATTTGCAAATGAATCAATGGACAAAGGGTTAAGCTCCAAAATATATAAATAGCTCATGCAGCTCAATATTAAAAAAACAAACAACCCAATCAAAAAATGGGCAGAAGATCTAAATAGACATTTCTCCAAAGAGGACATACAGATGGCCAAGAAGCATATGAAAAGATGCTCAACATCACTAATTATTAGAGAAATGCAAATCAAAACTACAATGAGGTATCACCTCACACCAGTTAGAATGGGCATCATCAGAAAATCTACAAACAAGAAATGCTGGAGAGGATGTGGAGAAAAGGGAACCCTCTTGCACTGTTGGTGGGAATGTAAATTGATACAGCCACTATGGAGAACAGTATGGAGGTTCCTTAAAAAGCTAAAAATAGAATTACCATATGACCCAGCAATCCCACTACTGGACATATACCCAGAGAAAACCATAATTCAAAAAGACGCATGCACCCCAATGTTCATTGCAGCACTATTTACAATAGCCAGGTCATGGAAGCAACCTAAATGCCCATCGACAGACGAATGGATAAAGAAGTTGTGGTATATATATACAATGGAATATTACTCATCCATTAAAAGGAACAAAATTGAGTTACTTGTAGTGAGCTGGATGGACCTAGAGTTTGTCATACAGAGTGAAGTAAGTCAGAAAGAGAAAAACAAATATCATATGTTAATGCATATATGTGGAATCTAGAAAAATGGTACAGATGAACTGGTTTGCAAGGCAGAAATAGAGACAGACGTAGAGAACAGAAGTATGGACACAAAAGGGGGAAAGTGGGGGGGAGGCGGGCGGTGTGGTGTGATGAATTGGGAGATTGGGATTGACATGTGTACACTAATATGTATAAAATAGTAAGTAATAAGAACCTGCTGTATAAAAAAATAAATATAATTAAAAAAAAAAAGAGAACTAATGAGAGCTTAGAGTATGCTGATATCCTCCCTTATTTGAGCCCAGAGCCATTTGCTTAGACAAACCTTCCCTTGAATATATTGGACAATTCTGTCTCCACTTCTCATTAGCTCTGTAAGTTATTTAACTTCTTTGAATGTCAGTTTCTGCTGCAAATAGAATGCCTAATGTAATGTTTATTTTAAAGGTTAAATCTTCTAACATGTGCCAAAAAAACAAAAATAAAATAAAACCACACATGATCACCCTAATAGATGTAAAAAAAAAAGAGTATATGACAGAATTTATCATCTTTTCATTATAAAACTCAGCAAATAAGGATATAAGGGAACTACCTGAAGCTCACAAAAGGCACCTATAAAAATTCCCCAGCTAACATTATACTTAATAGTAAAAGAGTAGTTTATTTTTACTTAAAGTGGAACAAGACAAGGATGTCTACTGTTAACCATGCTATTCGGCATTGTATTGGAGTTCCTAGACTGCACAATAAGGCATACATATTGGAGAGTAAGAAATAAAATAGACTTCATTCACTTATGATGATTGTTTTTGTAGAAAACTTGAATGGCTGAAGTTTTAGCAAGGTTGCAAGATACAAGATCAACATACAGAAATCAACTGTATATCTATATACTACTAAAACACCATTAGAAATTGAAATTTTTCAAGTACAGTTTATACCAGCTCCAAAACATGAAATACTTGCATATAAATCTAGCAACATATGTGAAATATTTAAATGGTAAAAACAACTAAACACTTATAAAAGAAATTAAAGAAGACCTTAATAAATAGAGAAAATTCAGTGGTCATGGATTGGAAGACACAATATAATAAAGATGTCAGTAATTGACCTGTAAATTAAGCACAATCCCATAAAATCCCAGCAGAACTTGACAAACAAGTTCTACAATTTATTTAGAAAGATAAAAGAACTAGAATAGTCAATATAAATTTGAAAAAAAAATTATAGACGTTTCATTCTACCTGATGTCAAGACTTCTTATAAACCATGCTCTAAGGAATATAATCAAGACAGTGTGGTATTGGTGAAAGGATAGCCATGTAGAGCAGTGGAACAGAATAGTGTCCAGAAATAGACCCTTTCAAATATGTGCACTTGATTTCATCACAGATATACAAACAATTCATTGGAAAAATGGTAAAATTACAGGCTCAATTCGATATACATTATGCACAGAAAGAAGAAAGCACCTCAACCTATGTTAGCACCATAGACAAACATTTACTCACAATGAACCAAAGACTTAAATGTAAAACCTAAAACCATAAGGCTTTTACTAGAAAACGTAGAAAATATTTCTGCCTTAGCCAAAGATTTCTTAAATCAATGCTAAAAGCATGATCCTTCTTCTTTAAAGAAAAAATATTAATTGGACTTATTAAAAACTCAAAACTTCTGCTTCAATTACACTGTTCAAAGAATGAATAAAATGAGCCACAGACTGGGAGGAAATATTTGCAAAATACATATCTGCTAATGGACTTGTATACAATATATAAATAACTCTCAAAAACACAATAAGAAAAGAACCCAATTTTTTTTTAGATGGGCAACATATTTGAATAGATCTGTTTCACCAAAGAAGACATATGTATGCCAAAAAAGTACATGAAAAGTTGCTTGATATCATTAGTATTACAGAATGGAATTTAATACCATAGTGAGGTATCACTAAACAGCTATTAGAATGGCTGAAATTTAAAAAACAAAACCTAAAAACTAACAATACCATTAACTGGCAAGTATATGGAGCAATTGGAGCTCTAATACATTGCTTGTAAGAATGCAAAGTGGTATGAACATTATGGAACACAGTTTGGCAATTCCTTATAAGGTTAAATATACATTTACCATACAACTCAGCAACATAAATAAAAAGGTATGTTTATATAGAAACCTGCATGAGAATATTCACAGCAGCATTAGTCATAATCGTTCCACACTGGAATTAGTCCACATGTCCTTCATCTGGTAATGGATGAACAGCCTATACCACATCCATACAATGGAGTAATACTCTGCAATAAAAAGAAATGAACTCCTGAATCATGCAACAGCAGGAATGAATCTCAAATGCATTATGCTAAGTGAAATAAGCCATACTCAGAGGCTGTGATCCCATTATGACATTCTGGAAAAGCAACATTATAGGGACAGAAAACAGATTAGTGGTTGGCTGGTTGGATAAGGTGGTCGAGAGGTGGGGAGGGTTGATTACAAAGTGGCATGAGGAAGTATTTGGAGATAATGGAACTTTTGTTATTGTGCAGGTAATTACATGATTATTTGAATTGATCAAAACTAATACAGCTGTACACTTAAAAGGGTGAGATTTACTGTATGTACTTTGTTATCTAGTAAACCTAACTTAGAAGAAAATCATTAGGTACAATTAAGAACATATTGGCCCAACAGTGAAAAATATCAGTGACAGAGCAATAGAAATCCACCATGATTTGAAAAGAAAGATTAAAATAAGAAACAGAGAGAAAGACCTTTGGGAGAAAAAGCAAAGAGTCAAACATACATGTAACTGGAGTTTCAGAAGAGAGGAGAGAGGAAAATATAGAAAATCATTTCAATAAATACTGGCCAAAAATTATCTAAATTTGATCCAAAACAACAACCCCACAGGTCTGGGAAATTCACTGACCCTAGCAGAATAAATTTCAAAAATTTACCAAGAAACCGCCACTAAACTAAACACAACATGGTAAAACTACTGAGAACAAAAGAAAAAGTAGCCAGTGAGAGGGAAAAACAAAAAACAAAACACAAACATATTACATCCTCCCTCTCCTCACCCCAAAGTAAGAATGACGTGACAGCTGACTTTTGTTAAGGAACTGTTGAAACTACAAGGCAATAATTTCTGCTAATGTGCTGAAAGAAAAAACAGCCTAGAATTCTCTGTCAAAGAGAAATCTTTCAGAACTGAAGGTGAAATAAAAACAGTTTCAGATAAACAAAAGCTAAGAGAATTTGTCATTAGCCAACCTGGACTATAAGAATTGATAAGGAAGTTCTCCTGGCTGAAGAGAAATAATACCTGATGGAAATTCAGACCCAAAAGAAAGGAGAAAGGACACTCTTCTGGTTTAAAAGGCAGTGTATTATCTGGCCCTCAACTATTACTCAGATTTAATCTCATAAGATATTCTCTTGAACTCACTGCCCAGCCCAGTGTTTCTTGATTTTGTTTTTTCCTAAATTCTGTCAAACCCATTAATGGATCCTGAATCCTAGAGGGTCAGAATGAGTATTTTACTTTTTAAGAAGTAGAGTAGAATGGGAAATATCAGAGTACACTGGTCTGAGGGCTAAGTAGTAACTTTTAATGTTATCTCAGGCCTGTTTGTTTATATACTGGTTTACAATGTAAAATGTATTTCTTTTTTTTTTAAATTTTTTATTATTTTTATATATATATATCTATATATATATATATAGATTTTTTTTTTTGGCTGTGTTTCTGTGCGAGGGCTTTCTCTAGTTGTGGCAAGCGAGGGCCACTCTTCATCGCGGTGCGCGGGCCTCTCACTATGGCGGCCTCTCCCGTTGCGGAGCACAAGCTCCAGACGCACAGGCTCAGTAGTTGTGGCTCACGGGCCTAGTTGCTCCGCAGCATGTGGGATCTTCCCAGACCAGGGCTTGAACCTGTGTCCCCTGCATTGGCAGGCAGATTCTCAACCGCTGCGCCACCAGGGAAGCCCAAAATGTATTTCTTGATCTCTGGGTTACAGTCCAGAATGTTTGGAAAACACTGCCCTAACTCCACTGGCCTTTGTACTTCTTGAACATCCCAGTTCCTGTGTGTTGTTGTCACCTGAGAACTTTCTTTTTCATATCTTGGCATGGCTAGCTTCTTTTCAACTTTTAAATTTGAGCTCAAATATTACCTTCTAAGAAAAGTTTTTGCTGCCTTTCTAAAAGAGCAGGGTACCGCAGTTAGTGTCAGCATGATCTTAAAAAAATCCTAGAGCTAAAGAGCATTGAAAGTTTCTTTTGAACTTACCCTGAATTTGTGTCTGGTACTCAGACCTTTCTCAAAACTTGTCAATAATGGAAAGAAAATGTAGGAAAGCAAATAAACTATAATGACAGCCTGTTTTAGGTGGGAAAAGGTTATTAGATTTCTCCAGATCTGTTCACCTGGAATTCAAATGCACAAAGTCTTTTTTTTTTTTTTTTTTCAATTAACATCTTTTCATTCCTTTCCTCTTTCTTTCCACTGGAAATTATTACTTTGCACTAGTTTTTCTGGTCCTGTGTGAAAGCAGCTTTCCATTAATTCTGGAATTTCTCCGTTTTTCAGTGGTCAAATGTGTATATCCATACGTTGAAAATGGAGTGATAGTCTCAGGACTCGGACCAAAATTTTACTACAAAGCGACGATTGTATATAGATGCAACGAGGGTTTTAAGCTTAATGGCAGCAACAAAATTGTCTGTAGTGCGAACAGTACTTGGGAGCCTGAGATACCAACATGTACTAAAGGTATAAATATTGTCGTTTTTCTTTGTTTTTTTTTTTCTTTGAGATTAAATATCAATGATACAGAATAATAGAAAAGAAACAATTTTCGTATTTAACTGTCTTGTATTCATTTCTATGATAGTTGTATGACTTCAAATTCACAAAGAAATCTGCTGTTGCGATTTTGTATGTCTTTATAGGGTCTTAGCATTTCATGTACATCACACACGTTATAAATTTCTCTTGTTTAGCATTTTTTACATGTAAAAATGAATAGCAGTCATTTTTCAGAGTAAATTGAAGCATAGGAAGTTTTACCTAAATAAGAGTGAAAGGCATAATTCATATTAATGAAAAGAAAATAATAATGCCCAAGTTTTTTATTCAGTCTACATCATTTTGTTTTCCAGAGTCAACTACTCCTAGTACCCAGCCTCCAATTTCCAGTGCCTCAGGTTTAGTAACTACCTGCATATATTTTTTCAAAAGTCTTTTAAATTCCTGGTGAAAATGCCAGCAGTATCTCCCAAGTGTTTGATCCAATCTACACTTTTTTTGTTTTCCAGTGTCAACTCCTCCCAGTTCCCAACCTCCAATTCCCAGTGTCTCAGGTCTAGTAACTTCCTGCTTATATATTTCAAAATCTTTTACATTCCTTGTGATTTTTTTTAAAATCTTTTAAATTCCTATGCTTTATACTCATTCATCAATTTTAGGAATGAAAGGAAGAAGAACATAATAACAGCCATTTTAGTTGTTACATTTAGTGACTTTAAAATTATTTGCAGGGCTTCCCTGGTGGCGCAGTGGTTGAGAGTCTGCCTGCCAATGCAGGGGACACGGGTTCTAGCCCTGGTCTGGGAAGATCCCACATGCCGCGGAGCAACTGGGCCCGTGAGCCACAATTACTGAGCCTGCATGTCTGGAGCTTGTGCTCCGCAACAAGAGAGGCCTTGATAGTGAGAGGCCCGCGCACCACGATGAAGAGTGGCCCTCGCTTGCCACAACTAGAGAAAGCCCTAGCATGGAAACGAAGACCCAACAAAGCCATAAATAAATAAATAAAATTTAAAAAAAAATTATTTGCAGTAGTCTGCAGATATAAGCAGGTGGCAAGTTAAGTAAACTTTAAACATGTTTACTTACATGTAAAATGATTAAAAGATTTTTTTTTGGTGGATGATTTAAAACCTTCCTTACTGAGTGATAGTAAATTTAAAATGGGATCCATTTAAAGCACTTAGCACAGTGCCTGGTATCTAGAAAGCTCTTAAAGGTAGCTTGTATGCATTACAGCATAACTCAAATTAATATTAATGCAGAGGAAGGTCCATGGCGTCTGTTTTTTAACATGTATGTTTTCTGTGTCATCGACATTGATAATTTATTCATTTTAAAAGTGATCTGTTGACACCTTTACAGGGTATCTTCTGGATCTAGGACTATGTTTCTTTTCCCAGACCGTGACCAGTTTGGTTCTGCAGGGACTACTGATTAGCTGCTCTGCCTAAGACTTGAGAGACTATTTTGATATGGTGGAAGGAATTATCTTCCTGATTTCAGGGCTGCTATCTCTGGCTTCTTCTCTTTGGTTGCATCAGAAGCAAGAGACAAGAGGAAGAGAGGAAGAGCATTAGCCTGGGCAGACTGCACTCAGGGTCCCAGTGTGGCTCTGCTCACTAAAGTAACATCATTTCTATAGGTTCCAGTGTCCCATTGTTTAATGACTCAAACAAATGTTATCTACTGGCTTTTAATTTGTTTACTTCCTATTGTCCTAATATTTTAAGGACTGAGGGGAATTTTTCATGTTAACATGGTAATTAGAACACCTTTTTATAATTCCTGTAAACTTGGTATCCAGTAATCTCCTTGAGTACCTTGGTGAGGGCTGTGAAGTTTTGGGGGTAAAAAGATGTTTTTTTTGGTGGATGATATTGACCCATCCTTGTTTACTCACATGGTCCTATTGGGACTATGCACTGTGGTATACTATGTTTGTTGATAGGCTCTTTTGAAAGAATTGACCATAAGCATTTTATAAAGGATTTATAAAACACTGATACAGTTTAGTGTTTGAAGAAGAGAGAATTGTGAGGACAAATTTATAAAGTAGGTAAATTACAGGGATTTTTTTTTTAAATATCAAAAATCCAAACTCCTCATGAGACTGTCAATCATTTTTTATCATCAGTTAGAGAGTATGAAAAGGATCATTAGTGACATATAATGGTGATAAGGTAGATCTGATTATGCGAATATGAAAAAATGTGGGCAAAATATTAAGTGGAAAAGAAAAGGATACAAATTATGTAATAGGATACTATTGGATGGTATTTTTTTAAAGATTCATATCTTTATTCTGAACACATATTTTTATGGTTTATTATTAGTTAACTTCTAGGATTTCCATTATATAATACAAAGCCATAGTGAACATTCTTATGGATACATTCGTATGTACTTGTGTAAATATATATTTTAGGTTAACTTCACAGAAGCAGAATTGCAAAGTTTAGGAAGTATGTGTATTTTTCACTTTGAGAAATAATTCAATTTGAGAAATAATCTTTTTAAAAAATCAAAAGTAAATCCATAATTTTGTATTGATAAGTCTGGAGAATTGAATCAAGTTTATTTTTCCAGATTCCAAGCCTACTCATCCAACTACGACTCTGGGATCAAGTCATCCAGGTTCAGGAGTTCTTTATTCTACATATATTGCTTAGAACTTTTTAGGGTGATGAGTGAAAAATGATGTCACATATTAATTTGCATTTATTTAATTATCAATGAAGCTGAGCTTTTTTCATCTACAGTTATTTATTCATGTCCTTTTTTCATTTTTCTATTTGGTTTCTAAAATATTTCTTGTTGATTTGTCAGAACTCATCAAAGCCTGTTTAAAATGAACTTTTTTTTCTAGGTTTTTTTTTTTTTTCCTTATATTTACTAGTCAGTTTTCTTTTAAAATTTTATATTATTGGGTATATATATTGCTTTTTATAACTTTTAATTACATAAATAGTATATGAATATGAATTTGTAAAATTTCAAACATTATGAAAGCATACAGAGTAAAAGATTACTTCTCCTCCTCTTTCTCTAGTCCATTTCCTGAATCATCACTTAATAGTTTAGGGTATCTTTTTATTTCTGTACATCAACATCTTTTTATGTGTACTTATACATATTTTGGCTTTTTTTTTTTTCTTAACCAAAAATGGCATTATGCTGCTCATATTTTTCTGAAACTTTCACTTTTTCCATTTAATGTCTTGAATTGGGATTGTTTTTAGATTTACTCCCATCCTTTTTAATGATGACTTTAATATATACCATATTTAGCTATTCTCCTATCAGTGGTCATTTACATGTGTATTTTACATTGATAGGTAGCTAGCTGGGTGTATTGATCTTTTCCCTAATGGTTATGACTGTGTATCCTTCTTATAAAAGCTTCAGGACTTCCCCATGCTGAAATTATATGAACATCTTAACCATACATCCTGATTGTATTATTTGCATTACATCGTTGTTTTATCTGAAATTCATTGTGGTATGTGGAATGAGATTAGGTTCATCTCCATTCCACCCACCCCATCTAATGGCTAAGTAGAACCATTTGTTGAGTAAGTTGTCTTCTCTACCTACAGCTGTTTTGAAGTGCCAATTTTTATCATACATTAAATAAAGTCATAGGTGTTCTAGTCTTCTCTCTGTTCCCTTGATCTCTGTCCATTCCTGTGCCCCCACTAAGTCGATTTCTTGATGGTGGTACTAGGATATGTTTTAATATCTGGCAGAAGACATCCTTTTCAGAAATGTTCAGGCTATTTTCTATGTTAATTTTTCTAGATAAATTTTTTTTTGACTATTTCAACCATTTTAAGTATACATTTCAGTGGCATTAAGTACATCACTACTAGCTATCATCACAACTCTTTCATCATCTCAAAATGAAAGATTGTATCCATTTAATAATAACCCTCCCCTCAGCCCTGGTAACCAATATTCTACTTTCTATCTCTATGGATTTGACTATTCTAGGTCAAGAAGTAGAATCACTTCTGACTTATTTCACTTAGCATGATGTTTTCAAGGTTTGTCCCTCTTGTAACATGTAGCAGAACTGTATTCCCTTTTATGGGTGAATAATATTGCATTATTTGTATATACCATATTTTGTTTATCCATTCGTTTGTTGATAGCCACTTGGGTTGTTTCCACCTTTTGGCTATTCTGAATAACACATTGGGTTATATGGTAATTCTGTGTTTCCCTTTTTGAGGAACAAACTTAGTTTCTTCCTCAGTGGCTGCACCATTTTACATTCTAACCAGTGATACACATAGGTTCTAATTTCTCCACCTCTTTGTCAACACTTATTTTTCTGTTTTTTGATAATAGCCATCCTTATACATGTAAAGTAGTATCTCATTGTGGTTTTCTTTTTTTTAATTTCCCTAATGATTAGTAATTGATCATCTTTTCATGTGCTTATTGGTCTCTTATAGATCTTCTTTGGAGAAATGTCTACTCAAGTCCGTTGCCTATTTTTGAATTGGTTTTTTGTTGTTGTTGAGTTTTAGGAGTTCATTATGTATTTTGGATATTAATCTCTTATCAGATACATTATTTGAAGATGTTTTCTCCCATTCTGTGTATTGCCTTTTCACTCTGTTGGTAGTGTCATTTGAAGCACAAAGGTTTTTAATTTTGGTAAAGTCCAATTTATCTATTTGTTCTTTTGTTGCCTGTATTTTTGGTGTGATATACAAGAAATCATTGCCAGATCCAATATCATGAAGATTGTCCTCTATGTTTTCTTCTAAGCATCTTACAGTTTTAGCTCTGAAGTTTAGTTCTATGATCTTTTTTGAATTAATTTTTGTATATGATGTAAGTGTCCAACTTCACTATTTTGCATGTGGATATCAGTTTTCCAAGAACCATTTGTTGAAGAGATTGTCCTTTCCCCATTTTTCCCCATTGAATGTTCTTAGCACCCTGTTGACAGTCATTTAACTATATAAGCAAGGTTTTATTTCTGGGCTTTCTGCTCTATTCCATTAGTCTGTGTGTTTGTTTCTATGCCAGTACCACTCTGTTTTGATTATTGTAGCTTTTTAGTATGTTTTGGAACCAGGAAGTATGAGCCCTCTCAACTTTGCTCTTCTTTTTCAAGATTTTGCTTGACTATTGCTAGTCCCTTGATTCCCTATGAATTATAGGTTTGATTTTTCTATTTCTGCAAAATGGATTTTCAAGATGGTGATGGGGTTGCATTTAAAATGTAGATTGCTTTGTGTAGTGTTAACATCTTAATAATATTAAGTCTTCCAATCCATGAACACAGGATGTCTTTCCATTTATTTATGTCTTTAATTTTTTTTCAGCAATGTTTTGTAGTTTTCACTGTATGAATGTTGCACTTCCTTGGTTAGTTTATTCCCAAGTATTTTATTCTTTTTGATACATTGTAAATGGAATTGTTTCCTTAATTTCCTTTTTGGATTGTTCATTGCTCATGTATAGAAATGCAACTGATTTTTGTTTGTTGATTTTGTAGCCTGCAGCCAACTTTGCTGAATTCTTTTATTCTATCAGGTGTGTGTGTGTGTGTGTGTGTGTGTATGTGTGTGTAATGTTTAGAGTTGTCCTTTTATAAGATCATGTCATCTGGAACAGAGATCATTTATTTCTTCTTACCCAATTTGGACGCTTTTTATTTCTTTTACTTGCCTAATTGCTCTGTCTAGAACTTCCAGTGTTATGTTGAATAGAAATGGCAAATGCAGGCATCCTGGGTTGTTTCTTATCTTAAGGGAAATACTTACAGTTTTTCACCATTGAATATGATGTTAGCTATGGATTTTTTATAAATGGTCTTTATTATGTTAAAGTTTCCTTCTATTACATATCAGATTCTAAATTGTTTTTAAGCCCTCCTGTACCTTTTAGTTTTTTTGTTCTGTTGAGATATAACTGACATAGGGCACTGTATAAAATTTACATTTTACGTCATAATGATTTGGCTTGCATACATCATGAAATGATTACCACAGTAAGTTCAGTGAACATCTGTCATCTTATATACTACAAAATTGAGGAAATAGAAAAAAAATTTTTTCCTTGTGATGAGAACTCGTAGAGTTTACTCTCTTAACAACTTTCTTACATAACATACAGCAGTGTTAGTTATATTTATCATGTTGTGCATTACATCCCTAGTACTTATTTATCTTATAACTAGAAGATTGCACCTTTTGACTGCCTTCATGCAATTCCCCTTTCCTCCCACCCTCTGACTCTCTTAACCACAAATCTGATCTCTTTCTATGAGTTTGTTTGTTTGTTTGTTTTTGAAGTATAACTGATCTACAGCACTATGTTAGTTCCTGGTATACAACATAATTAATATTTTCATACATTTCAAAATGATCACCATGGTAAGTCTAGTTACCATCTGTCACCATACAAAGATATTACATAACTATTGACTATATTCCCCATACCTTACATTTCATACCCATGACTCATTTATTCAGTAACTGAAAGTTTTTACCTCCTAATCTCCCTCATCTATTTCTCTCCTCCCCGTACCTCGAATCCTCTCCTCCTGGCAGCCACCTGTTTGTTCTATGTATGACTCTCTTTCTGTTTAGTTATGTTTATTTGTTTTGTTAGATTCCACATATGAGTGAAATCATATAGTATTTGTCTTTCTCTGTCTGACTTGCTTCACTTAGCATAATACCCTCTAGGTCTATCCATGTTGTCACAGTTGGCAAGATTTCATTCTTTTTTTATTCCACTGTATGTGTGAATGTGTGTGTGTATATATATTTATTTATGGATAAAGAAGATGTAGTGCGTGTGTACAGGGGGGCTTAAAACCAATTTAGGATCCAATTTGTAATAGAAGGAAACTTTAACAAAGTAACATTCATCTATGGATGGGCACTTAGTTTGCTTCCATATCTTGGCTATTATAAATAATGTGCCAGTGAACATAGGGGTGCATATACTTTTTGAATAAGTGTTTTCATTTTCTTAGGGTAAATACCCAGTGTTGGCTTGTATGGTAGTTCCATTTTTAATTTTTTGAGGAATCTCCATACTGTTTTCAATAGTGGCTGCACCAATTTACATTCCCACTAACAGTACACAGGGGTTCCCTTTTCTCTACATCCCTACTGGTATTTGTTATTTGTTGTCTTTTTGATGATAGCCATTCTGACAGGTGTGAGGTGATATATCATTGTGCTTTTGATTTGTACTTCCTGATGAGTAATGATGTTGAGCATCTTTCATGTGCCTGTTGGCAATCTGTATGACTTCTTTGGAAAAATGTCTATTCAGGTCTTCTACCTATTTTTAAACTGGGTTCTTTGTTTTTTTTTGATGTTGAGTTGTATGTGTTCTTTGTATATTTTGGATATTAACCCCTTGTCAGATATATTGTTTGCAAATATCTTCTCCTATTCATAGGTAGCCTTTCTTTTTGTTGATAGTTTTCTTTGCTGTGTAAAAGTTTTTTAGCTTGATGTAGTCCCATTTGGTTTTTTTACTTTTGTTTCCCTTGCCTGAGGAGACATCCAAAAAAATATTGCTAAGGCTAAAGTAAAAAAAGGGTATTTGCTATGTTTTCTTCTACAAGTTTTATGCTTTCAGGTCTTAAATTTAAATCTTTAATCCATTTTGAGTTTATTTTTGTATATTTTGTGAGCAAGTAGTTCAGTTTGATTCTTTTTCATGTTGCTGTACAATTTTCCCAACACCATTTATTGAAGAGGCTGTCTCTTCCCCATTATGTTTTCTTGTCTCCTTTGTTGTAGATAATTTTCCATATAGGTGTGGGTTTACTTCTGTGCTCTCTCTTCTGTTCCATTGTTCTATGTGTCTGTTTTTGTGCTAGGACCATACTGTTTTGATTATTTTAGCTTTGTAGCATAGTTTTAAGTCAGGATGTGTGATACCTCTAGCTTTGTTATTCTTTCTTAAGATTGTTTTGGCTATTCGGGATCTTTTTGTTTCCATACAAATTTTAGAATTATTTTTTTCTAGTATTTTGATAGGGATTGCATTGGATCTGTAGATTACCTTGGGGTGTATGGTCATTTTAACAATATTAATTCTTCCAGTCCAAGCACAGTATATCTTTCCATCTGTGTTGTCTTCAATTTCTTTCATCAGTGTCTTATAGTTTTCTGAATATAGGTCTTTTACCTACTTATTTCTTGGTATTTTGTTCTTTTTGATTTGATTGTAAATGGGATTGTTTTCTTTTTTTTTTCTTTTCTTTTTTTTAAATAATCAGTAGGATGTTACCACAAGATAATGGTTCTCTTTTTTTTTTTTTTTTTTTGATTTATTTATTTATTTATTTTTGGCTGTGTTGGGTCTTCATTTCTGTGCGAGGGCTTTCTCTAGTTGCGGCAAGTGGGGGCTACTCTTCATCACGGTGCACAGGCCTCTCACTATCGTGGCCTCTCTTGTTGTGGAGCACAGGCTCCAGACGTGCAGGCTCAGTAGTTGTGGCTCACGGGCCTAGTTGCTCTGCGGCATGTGGGATCTTCCCAGACCAGGGCTCAAACCCGTGTCCCCTGCATTAGCAGGCAGATTCTCAACCACTGCGCCACCAGGGAAGCCTAGGGATTGTTTTCTTAATTTTAGTTTTAAGTATAATCACATTGAATCCATAGGATAATTCTGACAACACACTAATGATTAATTTGTTTGCTGTACCACAGAATATTGTCCCAGGAAATGTTACTGGACAGGAAGAAGAATGCTTTGATACTGAATATAAATTTATAATATTTTGATACTACTTTTAATGAGAAACGTTAATATAGTTTACATAAGGAAAATGAAATTATAAGGGTTTTTGTACAAAGTCAAAAAATCAAAACCTATGAATTTAGAGGACTTTAAGCTTTATTGTTTTTTCTCCTTCTTTTTTTTACTTCCATTTTTTTCTTTTTTACTAGGATATCCCAGTCCCAGTGATGAAACACCACCTAAAGATGCTGAGAGTTTAGGTATTATTTTGGTTGTTAATAACCCTGCATCATGAGGCCCTAGTTTTCAACATGGAAATATTACCGTTATCTGTAGTTAGAAAAGAGACAACATGTCACAAATTGGTGATAATTGTTCAATGTGTAATTGTAAAATTGTACATTTTAAGTAATTTTAAAGGTGAAGATACCATGACAAATATAAGTGGTACTATGTATAGGCACATGTGGGTAATACAGTTTTTAAGAGGTTCCCCAATTTAGGCTTCCTAGCATGATAAGTTTACTTTCTTAAATAATACAGTTATATGTAGTTTAATATATATAAAACATAGCTTGTTTTCCATGTGATAGTGTTACTATGTAATGGCAATTTTTAGATAAATTATCCTTCTACTGGTACCTTGTATGTACAAGCCTTAAAGTACTACTAGTTGGGTTAGTTTTTCTATATCAAGCTGGGGTAGCACACTTAATGTTGGCTCACATAGTTCACACATATGTGTTAAAGAACTTGATGAAGTATAGTTGTGACAGTTAAATGAAATATAAAGATTTACTGGTAAGGAAATGAAAAATAGCTATTACTTTACTTTAGACTAGTAAGGTTAATCTTTTTATAAAATGTACTTTAGGCTTGTTATGTTTTCCCTCTGAAAACTGGTCAAATTGCCACTGTGTCAAGTGAATCCAGTACCATCTCAAGATGCTTACACTTGATAAT
Source organism: Balaenoptera physalus (assembly GCF_965194825.1). Taxonomy (NCBI): domain Eukaryota; kingdom Metazoa; phylum Chordata; class Mammalia; order Artiodactyla; family Balaenopteridae; genus Balaenoptera; species Balaenoptera physalus. Next base: position 37,208,113 of record NC_138882.1, read on the forward strand.
ATTTATGAAATAAAACGAACAGAGCTGAACATGACATTTTATGCTATGAGTTATAGATAATAAAAGTAATGGCAGTTTAGAAGCAGAGGTACTACTGACAAACATTTCTAAGAATTAAGATTTGGTAGTATTATTTATTGCTCTCTGGATAGTCAAAAATGCATGTTTACGTTTCTGTGCATAGGTTTTATCCATGTGCCCTGGTGTTCCCTTTACATTCTTAGAGCAAATCTCCTTGTAGTCTTAATCTGGGGGGAAAGGGGAATAGGAGCTGTGATGATACAATGATGTATTGTTTGTGAAGACTCTGCAAATAACGTCTATATGATAGATTAATAGCACTCTATTTATGACTTATTCTACAGACCCACTTAGGGAAAAAATATATGTTAAATTTCTAACAAAATCATAAGTAATAAAAGACTGAATGTTGAACTAAACGAACTATAGTGGGCTACTACATTTCTAAAATGATTTTCCTCTAAACTAGTAAATTCTAATTGTCTTAGTTACCTTTACTAAATAACCTGGTGTGGTAGCTACAGCATACAACAATGAAAAGTGAGGCTCCTGTTAGGAGTTTCACAAGGTGTGTCCTAACCCTGGAATGTGATTAGAAGGGTTCTGTGATGAAAATAACCTGGAAGCACTAGCAGTCATGCTAAAACTAGATTGATAATTTTTTCTTTGTAGTTATAGATGATCTGATCAAATTAAAATGCAGCTGCTACCTGGAGACCCCTAGGTATTTATCTCCCAAACTGTTTTCATTTTTTCTCAGGTGCAGGAATCATTGTTGCAATTGTCATTGGTGCACGTACGTATCCCAAACTTTGATACCAATTAAATCAAGACATTACTCTGAAGAAGTGCAATCGTTTTTTAAAAGATTTTTCAATTTCTGTGGCTTTATACCTTGAAATTAAGTAAAACAGGAAAAACCTGACCTTTTATATAATACACTACCTTGTATTAGTGTTTGTCTATTCCTTTGTATTCTACATGTCCAGTTACTAACAAACCTTAAATAATACAAGTTGTTTCAAGATCATTGCTCATATGAGTTTGCATACCAAATATGCTTTGGGTAATTTTCTCAATTAATCAAGGACTCTTCTCTGACTTACTCTGTACTGTTTAATGCAAAGAACTGGATTGATACTGAAGAGTCCAGAGGGAATGTAAATGTATATGTGCTTAAATAAGATAACATTTTCTAGCCATGGAAATCTGACCATCATTTATTTCTTCTGCTAGATTTTGAATCTTGGCAATGATTTTTCACAGTTACATATCATTTGTTTCCTGATTTCTTGTAGTTTTTGGCGTTGGAGTAGTTGTCTGCGGCATCTGCTTCTCTTTTTGCAAAAAGAAGAAAGGGTAAATTAAACCATGTTTTTTAATTTATTGGTCCTTCTCACAGTTGACATAGTTTTGTGCAGTTTTTGTTTGTAGTCTGTATTGCATGTTATTTTTTCAAAAAATGCACCTGCATGAGTGTGTTGTCTGAATTACATTTCTTTACTAAAAATGTTTTCAGCTGCTTTCAATATCATTGCAACAAGAGTAATCTGTGCAGGTTGCTTCAGCTAATTATGATGTAAGAAAAATTTCTGTGGGATTTGAGGTTTAAGTGCTGTAGTAAATCATGGACCGTTTTGGGGCTTTCTCTATCCTAGGTGTACCCAACTTCCTAGATTGGACTAATGGCCAAGATTAAATATTATAAAATGGTTCACTGTGGAGACTTTGACAGCTGTAGCCACTGTAATTTTTATGGTGAAAGTTTTCAGTTGTCTGTATAACTTAGGTAGTAGTAAGAAGCTACATAGATGGCTCATTCAGATACCCAGTTTGCTTTCTTTTAGATTTGTTATTTATACAAGTTAAACTGGGGAATTTTAAGCAACACTATTTGATTTCCCTCTTATGTTCTCTTAATTTACTAGGTCGCGGTAAAACTGATTGGGTTAAACTAAAAGTTGCTGAGAGGGTAAGATTTATAAGGCACTTTATGAACTCTGTCTTTTTATCTATAAAAATGAAATAAGGGGGGGACTTAAAATTGAAAAAAAAGGTACAAATACATATCTTCTAAGGAGAATAGAGTTTTTAAACATCATCTTAAATTTTAATGAAATAATTTAAAATCTAATGAAAGACTTAGAATAAAACTGGAGCATAGAGCAAGATTAGGTGCTTTGATATTTCTGACTTTTAGTGATTTTTTTCCCCCTATTACTTTGGAAATAGCTTTGAAATCAAACTAATAATTAAAAACAATTGGTATTCATGGCTTTATGATATATATTCCTTTTATATTAATCACTGGGTTTGGACTACATAATAAAAGTACATTCGTCACTCATAAAGAGCTAAAACTCTTTTTATATTTCTTGGTTATCTTTTAAAAATATCCACAGTGCCTTCATTTGAATCTTAAATCTTATATTTGTAGAACACATAGTATGCATATTTGATTTCTCTATCAGCAGTATATTTTTTAAATTACATGTACACAGCAATCTGAGAAGGAAGTACTATCAGTGAAATATTTGACAAGTCTAAAAGGTTTATCTAGAAATAACCTCTAAAGAAAGCAAAACAAAATAGCTTTCTGCTCCTCACTCTCCTTCTTTGTTTAAAACATCACTACACCAAAATAAGGTTCCCTAACAAGTATTAACCAAAAACTCTCTCTAGCTACCAGTTAATGAGTCTTTTAAAGCCAAACAATTATCTGAGCATCGTATCCCCCAGCTTAAAGTTTCAGTAGCGTTAGAGATCTGAGATCCCATTTCTAATGCGTTCCCAAGTGATGATGCTGCTGGGCCTGGACTACACTTTGAGAAACCAGGGTGTAGACCATTCCTGATGTGCCCATGCTCTTTAACTTGAAGAAACACCATCAAGCTTATTGGGAAGTGTTTTACCTGTTTAAGATTATTGGATTTTTTAAAGACTCCTCATTTATGTGTATGCTTCTTTAAAAGAATGTGAAGTGATACCTAGCTTTAGTTTGCCTTTCTTTTAAAAAGGTAAATATTTTTATTATATTCTTTGCATTGTTTAATGTCCATATTTTCCCCCCCAAATTGCTTTTGTTGCTTTAGAAACTCCTTTACAAGACTGTAAAATATATGCAGTTGCTTCTCTATTCCTAGGGATAACTCTGGAAGCAGGATACCAGGCACAGTAATCCAGAATTGCTGTTAATGGGAGTTCCCTGGTGGTCCAGTGGATAGGACTCAGCACTTTCACTGCTGTGGGCTGGAGTTCAATCCCTGGTTGGGGAACTAAGAACCTGCAAGCCTCGTGGCGCGGCCAAAACTAAAATAAAAAAACACACATTTGCTGTTAAAACTTGATACAAAATGGATTTGATATAAACTTGTATTTATGATAATTTGGGAACACAATTACCCTGCTACAATATTTATACCAAAGCATGAAAATAGTATAAGGAGTCATTTTTAAGACCATTAAATTATGATGAAATATGGCCACAGGGTTAAAGTACTCTGTTATAGTTTCCTGTTTCTTAGCTCTCAACTAAGAATAGAATAGGATCCCAGTTGGTCTGATGGGCTCCATCTACACCCTCCTTCCTTTTCCCTTGCAGTCTCCTTTCTTAACTAACTCTTCAGGCAAACTTTCCAGCCTTGGAATCCATAGCCCTTGCCTCTCCTTTGCTGTTGCTTGAGTCCTGTCTTGCATGTCCTGACTGTGTGGTTCCAAAAAACAGATACCTTTTGTTTACATTAATGTTTTCAATTATTTGTTGTGAATATTTTTTTCATAAATGCATGATTTTCTCTACTCGGGTTAAATCATCACTGGATAAGTGAGAGTTTTTTAAGTTCATTAGAATTATTGCAATAATTTATGTATTTTAGTAACAGTGACTGAGTACTTTTTCTTTTTTTCCATTAAGGATATTTATTATTTGTTGTAATTTTAAAATATTTTCATGTTATATTAATAATGACTGATCCAGTAACTGTAATTTTTAAGCTGTCTGCTTACATTAATATTACTGAAGCTTTTTTGGATATAATATAAATGGTGAATCCAGTTCAGGTGGTGGGGAGTACAATGACATCGGTAAAAACTTGAATGGTCAAATTAACTTGAGCATTTTTCTACCTGGTTCTCAAATTCTTGAGCATTGAACAAAGGCTTTAAAAAATTTTAAACAAAAACTAGTAAATAACAAAGATGTTGTAACAGTTGAGAGAGCATATTTAAAAAATTTAGAGCCATCCTAGAAAAATGGGAAGTCATGTAATAAGTTTTACAGAGATCTTCCCTCAGGTGAAAACAATTGTGCCACAGGAAGAAACTGTCCTCGATGCAAAAGATCCATCTGAAAATGTATGATGTCATAAAATCGATTTCTGAGACAGTATTACATGGAATTAATACATGCTCTGTGTATTGCCTCAAAATCTAACGTGCTAGAGACCAGGACCATTTCTCCTCATACAATCTTATTCTGTGAAAGAGAGTTTACATTATTCACTTCAGGCGAAGAGGTTTCAGAGGTAAACAGATTGCACACAAGTTTAGAATCTGTTTATCTGCTGGATGATCTGTAAGACTTCAAAGGTAAAGTAGCTTCTTGCACCAAATTCCTGTTTCAAGTTCCTAATGAGAATCAGGAGAGCCATAATTTATGAACCTAATTGTCAGCTTTACTTCCCTTCTCCTCTATCATTGATTTTATCCCATTTTTATGCCGCTCTTGCTTCCTTTTGGTTTGACGTCACTATTTTATTCATCCCTGTTCCCTTCCTTTGTTCAGCACACCCTAACTGGTGAGAGCCACAGACAAGTAAATTTTATTTCTCTCTGAGAAAAGATGAGAGGAAGGTTTGCTTTTATCATGAAAACGTATCTGCTCTCTGTTGCGTTTCTTTTTAGAGATGTCCTTTCTTCTGAAAAATATTCAATGAATATTTAGATATTGATAAACTGAACTAAGATAAGTGGGCAGTAGACATCCAAAAGAACATTTGAATTCCTGTTCCCTTTGCTAGATTATTGATGTTTTCTCCTACCTTCCCTGTTTTAGTGTAAAAGAACGTGCATTGACAGGCTCTTGCTTTGATATAGGCGCCAACAGAGTAACGTCCCTCTTGTCCTTTCATCAGACTGTCTAGCTGCTCTACCTTCTAGCAGCTATGAATCCAAAGCTGGGGGAATTTTTTAGCCCAATGGGAAATAATCACAGAATGTGTTCATTTTAAGTTCATTTTGGTTTTTCGACAGAAACCAAAATACATTTCACTTAATTTTGTAAAGAAATTCAATTTCCACTTGTAAATATTAATTCTTTAAAGGCATTTATCTGTTTCCCTTGGCCAGGATATTTTTAACATATAAAAGAGAAACCACCAACAACAAAAAATCCTCAGATTTTGGAAAATTATGAAATGCATTGCCTTAAGTCATTTAACCCCCTCTACCTTCTGTCTCTGAATGAAATGAATTGGAAGTTCCTCCTTTTGTGCCAGAATGTGTGTCTGCATGGCCAGGAAAAGAGGAGTTATGTTTCCCACCACTTATAATGTGAGGCGCTACCCTAGGTTACAGTCATGAGTTTGGGAGCAGATTCTACAATGGCCAATAAGAAGGGCAATTTCTTAGTAAAAGCAAAGGGGTGACTTTGATCACAGGGGCAAAGGGGAAGACAAAACATACCAACTAGAATGGCACTGTGGGCCTACCCAGCCCTAGGTATCTGCTTGGTTCTCTTAGGATTCCTTTGAGGCTAAAGCCAACCAGGAAAGTAGTTTTCAGATGGGCTGTGAGCTTCAAGTTGTCTGTAAACACTTGAAGTTAACTTAATGAATGCTGAAGGTAATATGACATAACTGTAATTAGTACAATAATTCACTTTCACATTTTAATCATCTTCAAATAGCTGTGTTGTTATATGAAATTAATGTTTCTTTAAGTTTACATTAATGCAGGGACTTCCCTGGTGGTCCAGTAGTTAGGACTCCGCACTTCCATTGCAGGGGGCATGGGTTCAGTCCCTCGTCGGGTAACCAAGGTCCCGAAACCTGAGGGGTGTTGCTGAAAAAAAAAAAGAAAAAAAAGAAAAATTTTATATTAATGCTTATTTATCCTTCTCATATATTGGATTTCTATTTAAAATTCTACTTAAAGAAAAGCATTTCACTACTACAGGAAAGAAAAAAAAAAGTACTGACCTCAAAAACTAGTAAAATATAGTGGTCTTAGAGGATTCAGGATAGGCCTAAGTATTGAATCACTCTCCAGAATAGTCCTGAGGAAACTGCTATATAACAAGTATTGTGCTGTGACAGTGCTGGTTCATCGTGAAGCCTCCCCCACCAAGATAAATATGAAAGTCTCCAGAATTAACACGGTTAGCTCTTTCATGGGGCAGGCATACTGTAAACAACCGACTGGTCCCCATTTGGTTGTAGTCTGTCTATTGTAGTCAGTTTCCTAAGCAGAGACTGGAACTGCGTTTTCCAGCTCCAGAGTCAGTAGCCCTGAGTGGCTGCCGAGGACGTCAAAAGTGGCTCATCCTACTTAAGGTGAGCTTCAGTGCACACTACACACCAGATTCAAAGACTTAGTGCAAAGAAATGTACAATCCGTGGATATCAGGTTAAGTAAAATATGTTAAAACTAAGTTTCCTGCTTATCCTTTTTTTGATGTGGCTTCTAGAAAATTCAAAATTACCTGTGTGACTCGCATTATATTTCTTTGGAAAACACTGGACTTGAATAACAGAGTTTAGAAAGATGTCTGTTGTTACCAAAAAAAAAAAGTGTTATGTGAGTTTTAGTTACTTAGGAGACTCTCCAACCAGAACACATGATTTTCCTTGACTGTGAGGGGTAAATGAGGCATTACTCACTGATCTTGAACGCTGCTGGAATCATTAGCTGTTTAAAGGTTTCATCTCAGAGTTAGATTTTAAATTGCAATATTAGGAAAATGTGTGTTTCTCTGTAGTCTTCCCCATTAGCCCTAAATTAAGATAAGGGAATATTTACTAAATATATGCAACTGCTCTATTTCTTGTCTTGGAGGGAATCAAAACTATAATACAGCAATAGAAGAAGGGTTTCTAGAGTGAGATTGGCTGAACATTGGAATTATTTTAAAAGAATCATTTAATTCCTAGTTCAGTGACTCTTACTAGTATATAGTTTTTTTTTATTTGTCCATGTTCTAAATGGGCTTCTGGAATTTAATTTATGTACTTAATTATGTTCACCTCTGACCCTATTTTCTTACCTTGCTTCGTAGGAAAGAAGGTATTGCTACATACAGCGCTTACCAGGATAAGGCAACCACTCCATCAGAGTACATGAACTAAATGGTTTCCACAAACCCATGTATCATTCAGCCATGAAAATGAAGGAAATCCTACCATTTGAGACAATACAGATGGACCTTGAGGGCATTATGCTGGGTGAATAAGTCATATAAAGAAAGACAAGATCATAATCTCACTTATATGTGTAATCCAAATAACCAAGCTTATAGAAAAAGAAATCAGATTTGCCTTCATCAGAGGTGGTGGGCTGGGGGTGGTGGTTGAGTAAAGGCGGTCAGAAAATATAAACTTCCAATTATAAGATAAAAAGGTACTGGGATGTAATGTACAGCGTAGTGACTACAGTTAGTAACACTGTATTGTATATTGGCAAGTTGCTAAGAAAGTGGATCTTAACACTTCTAATCACATGGAAGAAAAAAAATTTTTTCTAGGTTCGTGAAGTGATGGATGTTAACTAAATTTACCGTGTAATCATTTTGCGATATATACATGATCAAATCATGCTGTACACCTTAAACTTATGCAGTGTTATATGTCAGTTATATCTCAATACTGAAAGAAAAAAAAATCTATAAAAATTATTTGCTAGTTTCTTACATTGTCAGGAATGGAACTGTTAAGCCATAGTGCTAACATTTTAATGTGGCTTAAGTATAGTCACCATCCTTTAATGCTTCTTTGAAATGTGTATGAATTTGTGTTTGAATATCTTGCTTGTTTTTCCTTAAATAACGCTTGTATTTATAGGGCAAGTCAACACAGTATCCCCACTAGTGTTAAGGTGGGGAAATAGTTTTTCTATAAAATTTCCAAACTCAGAGAAATATAATTCAAAATGACATTACATTTCATTTGTAAAGAAAGTGATTTTGAAATCTTTTCTGTTCAAAGATGATTGCCAACTCTTAAGATTCATTCTTCAACAGTCCCAAAATATGCATTATATATTGTTTATTATAAAAGTTTGATTTCCTTAACTAAGAATATTACCGGAAAATACTCTTACAGTTAATAGGTTAAAATACTATTTTTAAAAATTTGTAACCTCTTGGTGATTTAGAAACGCTATAAAGTTTATTTCTGGCATTTGTTCTTCGCCCCTTTTAATAACAGTAAACCAGTCTAAGAAATCCAGAAGAATTCAGCATCAGTTGCATGCTTTTGTACAAAGTTAGAGGGCTCTAACACCCATAGCAGGAATGCCAGCTCAGGACAAAGTGAACACTGTGGGCTTGTAGTTTTCTTAAAAAGAATTCCACTCTTTAAGAGAATTAGAATCCACTCTAAATTCTGTTTTTCTCTCCCCACCTGAATAAAGAGGTGTCTTACTTTAAACATGTCATCTGAATGTAGGCAGTTTTGTAGGGAATAAATTCATCAGATAACCTCAAGTTGCATCAGAATCTGAGTCTCACCTCATCTGCAAAGGGCAGAGTAAAAATGAAGCCCCATATTTCAGAAAAGCAAACTTAACTCTGTGGATTTGCTGTAGGTCATGCAAAGGGACAGGAAGAGGAAACAGCAAAGGTAGCTGTTGACGCTCAGGTGGGACGGATCCCAGCCCTCTTCTCTGTCCTCACACCAGGCAGCGCCTCCTTCAAATGAGCCAGCGGCCAAAGAGGAGGGACTGTCTCTCTAACTCCAATTACATTTTTACATGTTCTGTTTCACACTTTTATAGTTAGTAGCACAAATTGGGCCAAAGAAACGTTGCCTTAGAAATATATGAATAAAGAATCAAGAGTGAACCAGAGTAAATATTGTTTTACTCCCTAAGGACATGTTTGTAAGGCCATGTAAGTGGTCCTTCCCTTTGTAGTCTCTGATGAGGCACTTTAGGAAGATAAATTTGAGGAGAATAAATTCAGGAATTCTGAGATAAATATAGAGTTGAAGTTTTGCTGTACCCTTTTCCACATAATTTTCGAGAATCTAGCACTTGCTTAGAAGCAAGGGGGTGGCTCTAGTACATATTTTTAAAACCCTCAAAGAAGTGTTTTCAACCAAAGATTATTATGCTTACCAAAATAAATTGACTTTCATAGTATAGTTTCCACTTCAAAATTAGTTTTTCTAATTTAATATATTTACATGTAAGATTGAAATATGTGTGTACATATAAATTATGTTCTGTTTGTCAAATAATTTGTCAATTAAATATATGGGGATACCATTTTTCTCTAGAAATGTTTATTTAAATGAGAGAAGGAAAAGTGTATTTGAATTTAAAGGTTTCTTAAAACTGCATTTTGAGAATTGGACCTTCAGATCTATTAAAAAAATAAAATGTCATTATGGAGAAGTTTCATTTGTGATAATGCATTTATTTCCAGTGTGTTTTATCTCAAATCGGAGTACGCTTCTAATCGGGGCCCACCTTCTGTAAGCATTCCCCTCCAACAATCACCACTCCTGCCCCTCCCATCTCAGAGCCTTAACTTAAACATGTCCAGGCTTCTCCCCTCCGCAGCGGTCACGTGCCTCCCCTGCTCAAAGGTGCTCAGTCCTACCTCTGTTACCCACAGCATAAAGTCCATTTCATGATAGATACTTGAAAGCTTTCTACAGTTAATTCCCAACTTTTCTTCCCAAGCCTTCTCTTTCTGCAACAGTTCAGATAACCTGCTCTCAGTCAAGCCAGACAATCTGTCCTGTGCTCTCTGCTGTATTCCTGGTTCACTATTGGCTGAAGTGCCTCTGGTCTTGTCTGATCCTGGGCATCTTCCAGGGCCCAGCTCACAGAGACCATTCTGTGCAGAACTTCCTGATTTCTGCCCAGCTCTCAGCCTTCATTATTTCCTGGCCTTGAGTTCACCACATTCAAGTATCTGTATCCATGTGTGTGGGAGAAGACATATCTTCCACATCACTTTAATGCGTGGGTGTGGCTAATGAAAAACCCAAGTCCCAACCATGAAAGCATAACATGTTTCTGAACCATGGCTGCACACTGGAATCCCCTGGAGACTTTTACTGATGCCTGGGTCCCACGCCCCAAAAATTTGTCATGTCATTGACCTGGGGTGTGGCCTGGGCAAGTAATTCTAATATGCAGCTAAGTGTGAGAACCTCTGCATTAGTGGTCCTCCACTCTCAGAGTCCACTTCTACACATGAACTTATAAAGACATAAGGTGAATGCTTACACTTACAGAATAAAATCATGGTTTTGTAATTCAGCCTATAAAGAAATCAGAAAATATCTAAAACTTGAATTAAGGTCTTATTGCCTGCCTCACCAAAAGAGGCTATCTGTGGTTTAAAAACAAAACAAAAACAAACAAAAAGCAATCTTTCTAATATCAACACTGGATGAAAATTAGTTTGACTATAACTAAAGAATGCATTTTATCAAATTTTGTCTTCTAACTTGAGACTATAGTATATTTTTTAAATTGGCATAAAATAAACAGGGAGAGCTTTTAAGGTGACTAACAATAAAAGTCCTCTACAAGAATTCTGAAGACAGCTGAGGTAGGCAGGAGTTTAAATTGTTCAAGAATGTTCTAGGTTTAAGGAAAATAGGCAACTCTGGTATTCTAAAACTTAGTAATTGCTGACAATATTGTAACCAAGAATGAATATTTTTGCATATTAAACATTTTATATATTTGTACTCAAGAGTAGGATTTAACATAGTCTATTGACTTTCAGAAACAATGCAAAATTGAGAGAGCGTACACATATTTTTTTTTGTCTTCTAAGCTGCATTGCTTTCGTCATTTCCAGGCTCATCCATCCAGAAAAGGTTACCCTAGAATGAAGTGGTCCACCTTTATAGTATTAGCACTGCTGCCCTCCTGTGGCCTGTTAGGGCATTTGACCATGCCTTTCTTAGTTTTTCAAACTTTGTCATTATTCAGAGATTTTAGTCATTGCTGAGTCCCAGAAACCGTTTTTAATTTCATTTTAATTAACTAGCTCTTTTCTGCTTGCCTTCTAGGAAATTAACTTTTGAAAAAGCGCTAACCTCTGTCCCTTATGGCATACATATGGAGGAGCATAATATTGGGGTCTGCAGTCAGTAACTATTTTTCCTTCCCTCCGGCTTAAGTACCAGCAGAAAGTGACCAAAATTGCCTTAAGTATGCATCACATTGAGAAAGCTACCCACCCTGATTCCTGACTTATCAGACCAAGAAAACTTGTTTGGGATAGTAAAACTCATATTTGCCAGGCAGTCACTTAAGTTTCTATCGTTCACCTTTACGTAGCTTTTAGAAGCAACTATGGTACGTACGTATGACACAATGGCAGGCCTTGTGCAAAACTAGCAGAAAGAATCAGGGCACCTGGCATCCTGGTGCTTAGGGTTTGTGGCTTCGTTGAGAATTCTGGAGACTACTATCATTTATATGAGCCCTATTCATGGTGTTCAGGAAAATGACTGGTCTTCTGATCACCCACTGCCACCTGAAAAGGATCCAAGGGAAAATATTCCTTTCAATCTGTCTTTGACGTGGACTCAATTATTGGAGAATCCTAGGGTAGGATCCCATACAACCACGCTTCTCAAATTTTTGTGTGCAGGTGAATCACACGATGATCTTGCTAAAATGCAGATTCTTGAAGCAGTAGGCCTCGCGTGGGGTCCGAGGTTCTGCATTTGTATGTGTTCCACATACTGCTGTTTGTGGAGGCTGTATAATGGCCTCCAGAGATACTGGAGTCATAATACAAGTTTCACCCTACTTTTTAAAATCCACTTTATGCCACTTAGTGCTTTTACAAAAGACCTGCATTGGTACCTGCTTCCATTAATCAAAAGAAATCCGAAGAGGATTTTTGCTTTTATGAAAAAAAAAGTGAAAAGCGAAAATATCGTTCAGCATTTATTTTGCAGCGAGCTGTTATACAGGCAGCCCACACAGGAGGTGAGAGTGGCACCCCCAAGCTCCTTCCTGGGAACTAGACTCAGCATCTCAGCATCAAGTTGCCATAGGTCTAAAAGTATCTGTGATTTATCTCCATTTATTTTGTGCATCCCTTTGCAAGGTATGCCCTTAGGCGTTTGCTTCAATGCTTTATGCCAAATCTGCTTATGAAAGCTTGCATAGGAACACTCTACTTTCAGATACCAGGGGAAAGCAGTACCTGGAACCTGTGAATGTGGCTTTGTATGCAAAGGGTCTTTCTTTGCAGATGAGATTTTGGGCGGGGAGATTATCCCCCCCAGGTGGGGCCCTGAGTGTAATCATATTTAATCCTCAGGAGAAGAAGGCAGAGGAAGCCTTGACTACAGCAGAAGGCAATGTGACCACTGATGCAGCATGCTATGGTGTTGGCTTTGAGGGTGGAAGAAGGGGCCACAAGCCAAAGAATGCAGCTATGGAAGCTGGAAAAGGCAAGGAAACTGATTCTCGGACAGTACATCTGGAGGGAGCATGGCCCTGCCTATAACTTGATTTCAGATTCTGACCTCCAGAACTAAAAGAATACAGGTGTGTTGTTTTAGACAAGTTATTGTGTAAATGTTTGTGTCCCACCAAAAGTCCTACCTTAAAATCCTAACCCGAAGGTGACCGTATTAGGAGGTGGGGCCACTGCGAAGTGATTAGGTCATGAAGGTGGAGACTTCATGAATGGGATTAGTGTCCTGATAAAAAGAGACCCCAAATCCCTTCACCCCCCTGCCCCAGGAAGTTACATGGCACTGTCTACAAACCAGAAAGCTGGCTCTCACCAGGCACTGAATCTGCCAGCACCGTGATCTTGGCCTTCCCAGCCTCCAAACCATGAGAAGTAAATCTGTTGTTTATAAGCTGCCTTGTCTGTAGTGGTTTGTTATAGCAGCCCGAAGAGACTAAGACACCAAGTTTGTTGTAACTTGTGAAAGTGGCCACAGGAAACTAATACACCGACACCACGAGTCCTCAGGTCACATTTTGTGTAGAAGCAAGACCCAGAGGGGGAGCTCTCAACCCTGACTGCACAGTAGTATCCCCTGGGAAACTTTCAAAAAACACATGTCCAGACCCCATTTCTACAGCAGTATAACCAGAACCTGTAGGGGTGGGATCTGAAAATCACTATTCTAATGGCTCCTTGGGTGAATGTAATCAGAAGGTGGGTGGAGCTGTATCACATTAGAATAAACACAAAACATCGCTTTCCTTGTGTTCAAGGAAAACTCTTAAACTGCCCTAAAATGTAGACACACCAGTCTGCTAGGCAATTCCATGAAACTATACACCAGCTTCTCAAAGCGCAGGGCTGAGCCAACATCTTACATGAAGACTTACCAGGTTGGAGATTTAACACGTTGTTTACCCTAAGCTGGTAAAAGACTTGACTTGTCTCATAGTTATTAAGATTCACCAGCACTTAGTTCCACAGGTGGGAATTCTTTGCCAGTACAACTTGTATGAGGCTGGAGGTGCCTTCAGTCCAACTCGCTCTCCACTGACACGCTTACAGTAAATGGGTGGCAAAACTCAGGGAAGCGAGCTCCATGCCTAACAAAGCATTTTCTATATCTGGGTGGAAAGCATGGCCTCAAAAACCAGACTCAAGATGGCTCCAAAAGAAACATTCTGCTTAGCAATTTATAAAGAAAGACCACCCTGGAATGCCAACTTTAGGTAAAGACCTGTCAGCCTCCAGAAGAATAAAGCAAAATAATCCTAAATGAGGGGCATGTTAATTACTTGGGGTGTGCATTGTGCATCTCATAACCCAGCCATAAGCACTATTTAAGTATTCATGGGAGCACCAGAAAGTACTTTTATGTAAAAGATGTCTCAAGTCATTGTTTTTGTGCTTTGATGCTAAACTCCATCTTTTGGCACTTTCTTATTTGGAGACTGGAATCACAGCAACCTGCTGGCAGAATCCATGAGTTACTTGCTTTATTTGGAATACATAGGCTGGAGCTAGGGACACAGTAGGTGAATCAAAAGTTGTTCAGTTTGTTACAACTGACCCAAAGCTGTTATGCCCATAGGTCTATTGTAGCTACCTCAGCAAAGAAGTGAATAAAACAATTCAGGGTCTTAACTGTTCCCACCACCACATCTGGGGATTAGAACATGAATTCTCCAGTCAACAGCCTGAAACAGCACTGCAGCTGCAGTCAAAGGATGCATCCCATTCACCTGGAAGTTTTCCCAACAGATGCTTCACCTGTCCCACCTCCACCCGATTGGGCAGGGCAGCCAGCTGGGGGAGGACGGGCAGGAGGTGGACTTAGAAAGGCTTCCCAGGTGGTTGAGATGCCACCACTTATGGAGAACCACTGGAGTGAAACAAAAGTCCTGCAGGTAGGTCAGGTCTGGCCTTGCATCTCCTGTGCAAAATGGTCAATCAAGGGGACACAGCCCTCCTACCTGAAGAATCCCCAAGTTTAATCCCCTGTGAAATCAAGCCTGGCTCATCCCTGAATACCTTTACAGAACTGGTTCACTCTGTCTTCAAGAGTTGATAGAAACTAAGAACCAAAAGTAACAATACTCCTGAATCTCTTTTAACGCAGCTGAATTCATCAGTGCTCCTCCAAGGGCCATGTGAGTACAGGCTCAGTTATGCCAATATTTCTGAGGGAACACTGACCGCAGAGGCTCCAGGGCTGCAGCCCACTGGGAACCGAGGTCAGTTTCCCGTTCAATAAGCAGCATCCTTCAGCCCAGGTCTGCAACATGTCTCTCTTCTGTAATCCTTTTTTCTCATTTTATTTCTTGGCTCATAGAATTTCATTCCTGTCTTCAGACGCTACATTTTTAATATGTTTGCTGTAACCGACTTCAAATTCTTTACGAAATAGGTAAGATCTGCACAGCAAATTAACTTTTCAGGACCCCACTTATCATCATCATACAATTATGAATGGAAAATAATCTATGAAAAACGAAGACATGATAAATTGTATACAGTAAAGCATTTATTAAGGTCAGGATGCATGACTGAAAGATAATTTA
This sequence comes from Balaenoptera physalus, assembly GCF_965194825.1. Classification (NCBI taxonomy): domain Eukaryota; kingdom Metazoa; phylum Chordata; class Mammalia; order Artiodactyla; family Balaenopteridae; genus Balaenoptera; species Balaenoptera physalus. The sequence continues at coordinate 37,223,353 of NC_138882.1, forward strand.
ACAGCAACCAATTTATAGTTTACATCACTACCACATTTCAGCAAACGGAGGACATTAGGTAAATTACAGTGATTTGTTTTTAAAAATCCATTAACTGATCTATTATCCGTGCATAAAGTATTGTAGATATAGTTAAAGAAGCTAGTAGGAAAAAGCATAACCTTCCTCCCCCTCTCTCTGCCCATCCATCTTCCAGGAAGCCACAGGCTGTTGCTGACCAGACTTGGCATGAGGCCTCGAGGCTGCTGCTTTTCCCCCTACATCATAACCGATTTCAAATGGTGCTAGACAAAAACAGACTCTGAACACCAGGAGAAATCGGTCAGCCTGTGTAAGAGATGGGTCCAGTGGTGCTGGTTGGGGTCCGGCACCTTGACACTGCAGGTGGCAAGTCTGATTTCAGCTGCTCGGCAACTGTTGCTGAATGCTCCATGGCATCTAGGAGCAGGTGGACAGTGCTGAAGTGATGAGATAGTCCTCCTGGGACACAGCCCTCCCCTTGCCTATTGCAATCAAGTACCCAACCCAGCATTGCCCAAGCATGTGCTCAAAGGCCCTACCAACAGGCTACTGCTGGTGGCTGCCGCTCCCTGTCAACAGAAAGACTATCACAACCTCTGGCTCTGCTCAAGCCTCTGAGTTTCTTTTGAACACAACCCCATCCCTGCCCTGTCCCCCTCCGCAGCCCAACACACTCAAGAGTGTACTTTGCTTCTCAAGTTCTTCCTTTCTTGAACCAGCTCAGGTGGCAGGAGGAGGGGAGCTGATCCCACCAACAGCAGCTCCTCTGCGGTTGGCCTTTTGCTGTGCTGCAATTCTTACTCCTAAAACACTGATTTCAAATGGTGCTAGATACAAAGATGGAAAAATCTAAGCCACCATGTGAAACCAGCTTCCAGAAGAAGAGGATCTCACTGAAGAAAGAAGGGAGATGCGATCGGAAGACCCAGCCTCTGCCCCGAGCAGAGGTGTCTTCTTGCAGTTCCACTTGTGACAGGACATAATATATGGATCCATTAGAAAGGCACAGAGAATAGTTACAAAGTGATGCTCAAAGAACATGAAAGTCAAAGTTGATAAATTACATAGACAATCGCAATTCACAACTCATGATTTCTAGGTTATTTAATTCCATAACCAGTCCCTACCTATTATTATATATATGACAAAATAAAATAGCCAAAGCTGTTACTAAACTGGGTTAATATTTACATTAGTATTGCCCTGCTTTGTAAACTATTTCACAGTATGCAAAGCATTTTCCGATATTATCTCACGTCATCAGGAAACAAGCACCCTTTCTGCCTGTGAGGCTCTAGCCACTACACAAAGGTGGGTTTCACCTGAGCCAGGGCAACTCTTCCATGTGCCCTAGTCAGGAAGATCATGGGCTCCTCCTTCCCAGCCATAGGTGAGTGGTCAGGACATTCAAATATGACCCCGTTAATTGCCAATCTTATTTATTCTCTACTGTGACACAAAAAGATCAGTGTCTTATAATTGTACTAAGTAGATAATCCTCTAATAAAAGAACGGAGTTTTGTGTTGTTTTCAAATTCTGCCTGAAAATTAGGTTTGCAAATGGTGTTCAAATTAGATTTCCCATCTCCTAATGGCACCATCTTTTTTGGTTGTTTGAAGCTGAGAAAATATGTCTGTATTTCCTCTGATACCATAACCAAGAGAAAGAAGAATCTGTATCTCTCAGGTTCCCTACCAATTCTTCAGGACTCTAGATAAACCCTTATATTTTTTATTGCCTCCTGGAAATAACACCATGTGTTTCTCTAGGGAAGAGAAGGAAATAAAATTTGAACACCAAGTTGTGCTCTTGAATTCTCACAACAGTCTTGTGAAGTAGGTATTATTCCCTTTCTTGCAGGAGAAGAAACTGATCCTCAATGTGGTTCAAAAACTTGTCCACAGTCCCATGACTAGTGAATGGTGTCGATTCCAGGTCTGACTCCAGAGTCTGTGCTCCTACCCCTCTACCCATTGCTGCCTGCTTTGTAGTTTGACTATCGTCTCATTCTGTTCTTGAACTTAATTATGAGCAAGACTGAGGGTTAGGGAAGTCCTAGGCAATATTTCTGCATAGATGGGGGGGTATTACTGACTGTACATGTTAAACTTGGGTGGAGATGAGAGCACACCTGGTTCTGCAAGGAGCTGGTGCTTCAATACTTGCTTTGTTCTCCAGCACCCTGGTGCCTCTGTGGTCTCCACTGCACGGCTGTGGGAGGGGAAGACGCTGGGGATGAACTGCCCTGAAGTTCCTGTGCTGGACGCTTGAGCAATCCTGACAGCAGGCAGCACTAGGCTCTGCAGCCCGTGGGGCTCCGCGGGGCCTCGGCCACAGATGGGAGAGCCAGGGCTGGGGATCAGCGCTGCCTGCAAGGGCTCTAAGTAAGGACACCTGCAGTCAACAGCGGAGGGAAGGTCGGTGTGCAGGGGGGCGGGGGGTGAATCTAAGGCTTTAAGGTCACCACTGAGCGTTAATGATAGTCATTCCGGTAGAATATGAACCCTATAAAACGTGGGGTTTGGAGACCTACATTTGCTAATTCTCAGCTTTGCCGCTCTGTACTTCAGCCAAACTCTTCTTCCTTTGTAACTTCCAACTGCCACTCTCCACAAACCCCTTCCTAAGGTGTCGTCACAGGAGTCCTTTGGTGATCCAGACTGCCTCTTTCTCCACCAGAAGGCCTCTGCACAGGCTGTTCCTTCTTTCTGGAACACTCTGCATCTACTCTCCCATAACTACCAACCCTCAATCACTGCCCTCCCCGCCAAGTAAGCCTGGTGGTCTGAAGTCCTCCTTCAGGTCTCAGCTGGGCCACCCCGTCCGCAGGAAAGCTCCCCAGTCTAGCCTGGCTTTGGGTTAAGCTCCCCTCTCACACCATCAAGCTCTTGTCCTTCAGAACACACTCAGGTCATCTAGTCATGAGGGTGATTAATCCATGTCTCTCCTGCTACCCAGGAAGCGTCAGCTCTGAGTGCAGAGGAGGGGATGCACACAGCAGAGGAGCAACTGTCACCGAGGGAACTAAGGGACATGAACCTGAGTGTGGGCTCCAACTCTTGAGTTCTAAAATACTCTCAGTGTTCTGGAAGAAGAGACAAGAAATCATTAGCAATGCATTGCTGTAAACACTCTAAGAGTAGAGGGCGTAAAAGTCATCTTAGTAGCCAAACCTTTCACCCTTCCAATCCCGCCAGATAAAAGGGTCTGCTGAGGTCTCAAACCTCCCAACAGAACCAGGCTTCTCTATTGAAGTCAGCCGAGCAATGAACGACTCACTTACCTGAAACCAGCTGCTGATTTTGTCCCCTAGTTGCATGTAGCCAGGTGATTTCATGTGGCTGGAAGCAGCTTGCTCTCCCTGGCACCCAACCTGAGGGCCTCCTTGATCTGGAAGAAGGCAGCCTGGTAAAACCCCAGCCTGCTAAGGGCTCTGTCGTCAAAGGCGGGACGCTGGATCCTCCCACCTCAGCCTAGCGGCCCCACGCAAGCTGACCAGTGGAGAAGGGCTTAGAGGGCTGCCGGGAAGGAGAATCAGCCCCTGAGGAGCGGGTATGTCAGCCCTGGGAGGTGCCACAGCGCAGGAAGAGGGTTTGGGGGCCACAATGCCGCACCAGTCCAGTCTGTGCCCACATTCTATTTGGAGGTTTTTCCACCCCCTCATGCCTACGAAACTCCTCTGCCTGGGCAGTGACCCGAGGGTGGAGGAAAGGTCACCATACAGTGAATCAGAACACAGTGGCTTTAATTCCTGCTCAGCCAAGCTCTGAGAACTGGGGCCTGCACTTTCCTGGAATAGGCCTCAGAATGTCCATCCGAAAAGAGAGGGGCTGGTGCAGACTGGTCACTGCACATTCAAACGTGCGGAGGGGTCAGGCAGGAAACTTAAGACAGAGAAGCAGAGACAGTGTGCAGCAGAAGTATGGGGACCCGGAGGGGCCGTGTTTAGTCTAAAGGCATGCAGAATCAGATACAGCCGAAAAAAAAAAAAAAGAAACAAAAACTCTGCACAGGCCAAACAAAAACACCTGAGTGTTAAATACAGTTCATGGGCCGTTGCTTAAAGAATAGTCTGGAGATTGCAAAGAGAGCTTCTACTGCATTCTATAAATGATGCTGTGTCATTTAAAGTCCTAAAAATCCTATGCCCAGCACGGTGTCCAAAAAATAATACGGGAGGAAAACAGGAAGGAGAGGAATCCTTGTTTATGAAATCCGTAAGCAAACCCACGGAACAAACAGATATTTGCCTCCAGGAACCGAATGCTGCTGGCTTGTTCTGCGCTACCACAGCGTGTTCAAATCCAGAACGCTTGGGAAGGTTCCTGCGAGGCAGCAGCTTCTCCCTCCCTCCCAACCCAGCTGGGTGCTGAGTCACAGCTACTTACATGACTGACGCAAGTTCCAGCCAGGGTGGGGGAGGAGCGCCGGAAGTGAAGCCCAGATCATGCATCTTCCTGCCGCTGGGAATGCTGGTTTCACGGCTCCTGGCAGTGAGGAAGAGTCATGTTGGTGAGAGAGGGGGCCTAGAAAAGGCCCTTTTGAAAAAGGGGAACAGTCTGCCCTTGAGTTAGTCCCAGACCATTGTACGTCTGAACAGACAGGCCCAGCCCAGCTTCCTGTCACTCTCGGCTCTAGCCCTGGCCCAGTGTCCTGGACATTTTGTCTTAAGCTGTCAGGGTGGGACCTGTTGCCAACTAGCTGTGGTTAATGAATCAGAGGAAAGGGTGATAAAATGAAAGGTATATATACAGGGGGCCGTGGAGGAGGGGAACGTGGAGCTGGCTCTCTCTCTCTTCCTCTCTCTCTCTGGCAGCTTGGCCCCCATGAGGGCTCAGCATCCAGGAACCACCACACTTCACAGGCCCTAGATCCCAAGGTGGGGATGACATACTCCAGACCCACTAAACCCCCCCAGATGACCCCTGAGGTAAAAAAATCACCACGTTCTCAGCTTGTGTGGGCCCAGCATCAGCAGTTCTGGTTTCTCTTGGGGCAGGGGTATGGAGGCCTAGGTTCCCAGGCCTCTGTCCCTTCCTCAACACCACTTGGGTCTGGAAATCGCCCAACCTCCCAGACTCAGGACAGGGCATGGAGGCCCTAATCGGGATGACTGGCTGGCCGGGAGGATGCACATGGCTATCCTGCCCTGGGGATGCCATGGGGCCTGGGGGGTAGCAGGAGACAGTGGGCAGCAAAGGGGAGGAGGAGGGGTGGCGTGAAGACGGGATCAAGGACGCCTCCCTGTTTCCCAGAGAGTGACTTAGGCTGGGCAGAGGATGGGCACAGCCCTGAACTGCTTTCAGGGAAGCTGGTGCTTTCCACAAGAGGAAAAGCGAGTGTGCCTTTGGTCTATTACACACACGCAATGTCCACCAGAGTTCACAGGTCCAAGCCAACGCAGATCCAAAGAAAAACCACCAACAGTGCTCCCTTGTCACTCCCAAATCATCTACTTGACCCAGTGAAGATGGACTCAGACGTGAAACTTCAGGCTCAGGTGAAATCTAACTCTGGAGGTCGGGGGAGAGACACCCAGAGCCCGGCTTCCCCACCTCCCAAGGAGGAGCTGGGTCACCCCCTCCTGCAGCCACCAGGAGTAACTAGTAGGCATAGTATGCCGCCAGGAGCCCCATTCAGAGGACCGCATGCCTGCCTGCTGGGTGAAGCACGTTTCTGTCCCCAGGAACCTTTCCAGAGGCCTGCCCAGCCTCTGCAGTACTGCCCCCACTCCTCCTGGAAGGAGAGCAGAGCATCTCCCCAAGTCAGACATCCTCCCAGGAGCACAGTCCCGGCAGGCACCAGGAAGCCCGGGGCGTACCCACTAACCTCCGAGTGGCGGTTCTACCCAGTACCTGGGCACACACCTGGCGGAGCACTTGGACCAGGTCATGCCCATGACCTGGTTCCACTTCCCTAGGTGGGGGGTGGGAGGCTGGGCAGACAGAGGGTAGGTCTGGAGTCCAAAGCCAGCTTGGAGCACCTTTCTCTCCTGCTTCCCCTGCAGCTGGCCCGGCTGGTGGCTGTACCTTCACGGCTATGCCAGCCTCATTCTGTTATCAGGACCTCTGTCTGCCAGTCTCAGGACCTGGAACAGTGCGTAGTGGGAGGAGGCAGGAAGAGGAGGGAGGGGAGGGAGGAGGAGGAGGGAGGGAGGGAGGAGGAGGAGGAGGAGGGGGAAGGGAGGGAGGGGGAGGAGGTACTTTCACAGTCCAGTGCATTCCCATCAGATCGGAGAGGGGAACACGTACAACTTCCCCTTTTCAAGAGCTCCTCTGCCCCCACTTTCGTTTCGGTTCCTTCCCCTCTGGACTGGGGATGGCACGGCTGGTGGGCTGGGCAGGGGCAGGCACCCAGGTGCCCAGCCAACTGGGCTCTTGCCTGGCTCCATCTCGGGCCTGGCAGGCTCCCTCGCCCATTACCCGGCATGCCCTTCTCCTTGTCAGGGAGGCCGCGCCCTCTTGTTTTCAAAGTTTTATAACAGTATTGTTTGTTGTCCAGCAGATTAAATTCTTTTGGAGGCGGGTTGGCGGGGGCAGGGGGGGGAGGTTAGGGAGAGGGAGGAGGGAAAAGAGAGAGGGAGAGAAAACACAAATAACTGCTATTAGGGCCAAAAGATTAAATGAGTTCCTTTCTGAACGCAGAGTTCACCTGTCTTGGAGAGAGGCCAGTGGCCAGGAGCCCATGTTCCCTTCCTCTCTGTCCCTGTCGCTCTCTTCTCTCTGCCCCCTCCTCACCTAGCAAGGTGACATGTGGTCTCAGACTTTCCAGGCCACTACTCAGGGTTCAAGCTGAAAAGAAGAAACAGCTAGTAGGGCTGGGGGAGATTCATGCCTGAGCAACTCCCACCCCAGATAGGAAGCACGACATGGGGCCGAGCTGGTCCTGGCAAGGAGACCCTGGATTCTCATCTCCTCAGGGCTTTGGATGACCTTCTCCAGGACCAGACGGGGAGCTGCCCCATTTCAGAAACGGTTCATCTCTGCAGTGAGCCTGTGCTGTGTTCACATGTGAAATAAAAGTGATACATTCTATGATGTCAGAGACACGGGAAGAACTGGACCCCAAGGAAATGGTAACACTAACGCATGGACAAAAATTCCCATATACCTAAGGAGTGAGTGAGGGTGAGAAACAGAAAAGAAGGGAGATAAAAAGCTGATATAAAATAAGCATGATCTTACAAAGAGGGGGAACCAGTGAAAGGTTCCTGACCTGTCAGGCCTTTCGATGCTAAATCTGCAGGCAGTAACAATACAAAAGGATATATGATTCTCCATATTTAATACAACCCTCATTTAGACGTTAACTGGTTGACTTTGGACTTTGGTCACCTCTAAGTAGTATGCTCACTTCAACACACACCCGTGCCTTTAGAACAGCAGGCAATGCTGGTGGTCCCAGAGCTGTGGACCTGCCCTGCGATATTCCTCTTCCATCTTCTGCCTTTCTCCAACGACTATGCATGGCCCTGCCTCATGCACCCCTCTCTCTCTTTCACACACACACACACACACACACACACACACACACACACACACACACACACACGCGTGCTCCTTCACATCTCTGATGCCTATCAAAGATCCCTAGGGCTAGGAGGAATTGGCGGGGGTGGGGGGGTGATACAAATCAGGATTAGAGCAGCTCAGGGCTCTTTCCTGCCAGGGATAAGGGGAAATGTGCCTTTCTCCCTTTTTTATTTTCAAATATTATCAGTCCTATACGGTCAGTGGCAGGAGCTCTCTCTGCAAGGAGAAACAATGCTCATGTGTCCGTCCCTCCCCACCCCCCCGACCCCGCCCCAGGCTCAGGCGTGCCTCAGAGGCAGAAAGGAAAGATGAAGCCTGCAACGGATCCTGATACCCACACTCATGCTGTTCTGGGGTGGCCTCAGAGTTCACAGACTCAGGCCCAAAGGCCCCTGTCCAGGACCTCCAGCCTCCCCCTCTCAGATAAAGAAGCCTCATCTTTCCTTGGGAACCCTCAGCAAAGGGGATGCCACAGTCCTTCCCAAAGTCTAGCCTAAGCCACCCTCCCTGCTACAGGTTCAGCCATCCTCTTTCCCAACCTCCAGACAAACAGGGTCTGATATGACAAATCTTCACACGTAAAGTTACTGAAGCCTGCATCCACCAAAACAATCCCCTGGTAGCTTCCCCATCACGGGGTTTCTCTACAAGCCGAGGCTGCATTCAGGGGATACAAATGGACAAACGTCCAATCCCAATCCTTCTTCAAGGAACACCCCGGGATAAAGCCTAAGCCACCGTGGCTAAATGTGTTGTAAATAAACACTTCTTTCCCCTTCAAAGAGGTTCTGGCCTATTTGAATGAAGATCACACACAGAGGGCCACATGGCCAAGAAGATGCGCAGCTCTCACTCTGCCTCAGCACCCTTCTAAAGGGTGAGGGTTGTGCTCAGTATTCAGAAAACACTGCCACCAAGAATTCTCTGACCACCTTCTCCTCCGTGGGAAAGGGCTACTTGGTCAAGTCAATAGTGATTCAAACAATCAGAGCTGAAGCCAGCGTTTCCAGTATCTTACTTTACCATTGTACATCAGCCAATTCTTCCAGCAGGTGCTGTACACTAAGTAGCTAACAAACAGGTAACGTACACACAGTGTGCATCCTGGGCAAAGCTCCGTGTGTACCTTATAAATCCGATGGTAAAATCTCAAAGACCCCACAGTGAGGCCTCATTTCTAAGAGAGCTACTTAGCAGAAGCACGACCATAGGCACAAGCATGAAGTGCCATAGACGTGTCAGAACTGTCTGAAGCACTGCATATTCCAGAAGCTTCCAAATGTAAGAAACCTCACCAGAAACACATGACGCATGCTTGGCTTCCCAGCCAAGGAGTGCAAGCCAGTCTTCACAAGAGCGCCAAGAAGTTGAAAGAACAGAGAACGGGAGAACCCAGATATTCTGAGGTTTCCTGCCCCTTCAATATATAGAGAAGGGATCAAGACCTAGAGAGATCAAGTCAACTGCCCAAGACCCACCCCGATCCCTGCCCCGCTCCATGGGTCCCACAACTAGAACCCAAGGAAATGACAACCAGAGTCAGGGGGCCTGGGTGGGCGTCCAAAATTAAGCGTATACAAGCAGTTAGACCCTGGCAGGATTCTCTCTGGTTCAGTGTCATCAACTACAGGGCTAATACCACCCACTTGCCCTCACAGGGCTGTGTGAGGCCAAAAGAGCTCGCAAACGTGAAAAGAACTGTGAAACATCGCACGGCGCATGTGAGACAATGGTTACTAGTCAATTCCTCTCCTGCCTGCATCCTAGCCCAAATCTCTCTTCCCACCACCCTCGTGGGAGCTGGGGAGGCTGGGCTCAGAGTTACAAATCCCAGGTAAGTGTCCTGCAGAGTGGCAAGCAGACGGCATCTTGGAGAAATGTAGTTATTTGTAAAGCTCTGCATTCTGCCTAGCGGGTTGCACAATGTGTGCCTCCGCCTCAGGGCTCCTACCCACGCAGCCCAGGAAACATGGTGGACGTCAGGGACTGAGGCTGTCATGGAGAAGTGAGGCCAGGACCCGGCCACTCCTGGCCACAGCCTGGCTTTGCACAAAAGCCCGGAAGGGCCTGGGACCCTGGGCTTTGCTGTATGTGTTTCAGTTTTGCTGTCTTTTAAAGAGTGACTCAAAACTAAAAAGCCAAAATGGAACTGGTAGCTCTGAGATACTTCTGTTTTTGTTTTCTTTTGTCTTGTCTTTTTATCATTTTGTTTTTGTTTTTTTAAATAGAAGGGCTTAAACAACCACATGAGAAAAGAAAGCTAAATATAAAGGGAAACTTCCTGACAGCAAAGGGGCACAGACCTTGAGGATAAGTCTCAGGGAATGCACAGGACACAAGGGCCCTGCAGTCCCATTTTCTCTCCAGGATTTAGGGCCAGAAAGGATGGCACATCTTTCCTGGGGCACGGCATGTCAAGTCACCCCCTGCAGCACAGCAAGCCCCCAGCAGCTCCCACATGGCCCATCTCCAGACAAGCCTCTTGGTGGGAGCCAGAGTCCACGTCCTTGGTCACCTGGAGGGTCCTCATCAGCCACCTTCATGCAATCTTCACCCTTCGCACTTGCTTTCGGGGGTCTTTCGAAAACTGTCTCCACCCACCCGCCCTAATTCATGCCGACAGTGTCCCTTCAGAAAACACAATTACAGCTGTTCTCAGACGGGTCTTCAAGGTCCCACCCCTCTCTTGTGATGCAGATCCTGAGTTTCGGGCTAAGAAATACCTCCATGAACATCCAGGGAGCCCCCATATGGGAGTTGGCAGGAACCTCCAAAAAGATTCTGATTCAACCCTCTCATTTTACAGATAATGAAACTGAGGCCCAAAGAGGTGAAGGGGGTGAGTGAGTTTTTACCAAGGAAGCCAGAACCCAGGCCTGGTGACTCGTCTACAGGCTCCCTGGGCCCCCACAACCATACGCCACCAAGACCCACACGGCCCCCTGCCAGCAGGTGGCAGTCTCCATGGTCAGGGTGGGCCAGGCGGCAAGAACCATGGCACCAAAGAGGGAGAATCTCGTGGCCCGACTCACCCTGGGCCCAGCAGACACTGCACTCCTACCATGTAAACAAGTCCTGAGCCCTGAAGTTGCACACAGGAAATGTCTCCTCCCCCGTCCCCAGCCACCGACCTCTCAAGACACAGAGCTCGTCCAAGCATCTGATACAAGGGGACTCCCCTCCCTTGGCCTCTGCCTGTCACTTCCCTACTGCGAAATCTCGCAACCACGTGTTCTGGCAGGAGAGGCTCAGCTGAAGTCTGCCTCCTGCAGACATATGTTTTACCAGTGACTCGGCAAAGACTGAACCCGAGTGTCCCCCTGTGCTGCGTGGACCAGAGGTGGCCATGGTGACCAGGCTGAGGTGGAGATGCCAGCTGGCGCCTGGTGAGGGTGGGAGATGGAAGGTCAGGAGCAGCCACGGCTAATGGAAAAAACCCTAGTCTGCTGGTGACGAAACTACAGACTACTGCCACCTTGATTCCTGACTCACTCCAAGTTCCTGTGAGCTCTGTGGACCTTGGATGGATTTTCCCAGCTGTTAGGAAAAGAGAGGGGTTAGTCTGTGTATCAATTCTCTTTGGAGGCTCAATCAATACGGCTTCCCCAGGTGGCCGAGGTCCTTCTGTCTCTCAAATTCCCTCCTTGACCAACATCTGGATGCCTCTTCTTATGTAGGAGTGTCCTTCTTTTCCATATATGTCTACTTTATTTTTAAATTCTATTTATTATTATTAATGATCTCTCCCCACGCTAGAATATACACCCAACAAGAGCAGAAACTTGGTTTCGTTGAATTCTGCATCCCTAGCACCTAGCACAGTGCCTGGCATATATACAGCAGAGGCTGAAGACATATTTGTAGAAGGAATGTATTTGCCTGCCTATCCACGGATACCAAAGGGTATCTGCCCCTGCCCTGCCTCCCTCAAAAGGGATGTAATGCAGTCATCCCTGTGACAGCAGAGTCCCCTGGGTATCTGGCCTTTCACTCTGGGTCACATCATTTGCCTATCCTCTGAAGGTCTTAGCTCCCAAAAATGTCTGGCTTCAGCCTAAGAGGGTGAAGAAAAAGTACAGGCTTTGGACTCAGAAGTGCCTGAGTTTAAATCTCAGTAGTGCCACCTACCAAGTGTGTGACCTTGGTTAAGTCACTTAACAATCACAGTGTCTTTAACCATAAAAGGGAAGTAACACCTACTGCATATGGTTGTTCTGAGCATGAAATCAAATAAGCAAAAGGAGGCCCTAACAAAGGTCAGTTTCCCTTTCCCTGGCCTGCATGCTGAGACCAAGAACTCTGATGCCTATCTCTGGGCTCCATGCACACACATGTTCACTCAGGCCACAGCAGGCAGCCCTGGCTGAATGCTGGACACCTCCTCCAACCCCCTCCTGGCCTTGATCTTGTGGTCAGACGCTGTACAACCACCTCCCCGCATGGCCCTCTCCATCCTTGTCCCCCTGCTCCTCCCCTGCCCAGGCTCCACACTATTGCATCAGGCTCCGCAAAGGCCCGGGGCCTGGAGGCGTTCTCTGGCCTTACCAGCCCACGAGCAGCTCCTGTGGAAGGAGCTACCAAGGAACCAAACCCAGTCTCTGCTTTCCTCACAGACACTCCAAGTCCCAGAAAAGCAACGCAAGATGCGGGCCTCCCACAGACAGCCGGCTAGTGGAAAAGGCACTCTCTCTCGCATATTTCAGAGGGAGGCAACGTGTCCAAAAAAGTGACCAGTATGAGGTACAGATCCTCTCTAAAGCTGCAGCTGCAGCCTCGGGGGCACTCGTGCCAGGGGATAGAGCTAAGATATGCATTAAACAATTCACAGCCCTGACCACACCAGGATTCAATGGAATAGGAAGGTGCTGACCAATCGCATCCTCTGGCAGGGCCCCTCCCCCATGCCTCCTGACCAAGCCACACCACCACGGCTCCAGTGCCACCAGCTCTGTTAACCGCTGCCGGACCCCAGCTGGAAAGGCCACGCTGCCTCCTGGCTCCCAGACTGCAGGGATTCAGAGGTCGAGAAAGAAGTGCCGGCTACGCCTGGCACCCCTCTCAGGGGATGCCAACTATTCTGCCAGCCTGGCTTCTGACACATAACGTTCCATGTCATGTCTGGAGAAGCCAGGCTGGTGAACAGGAAGGAGAGAACTAGATGAGGGACAAAAGTAGGAGAATCAGCAGGCGAGCACCAACCCCAATTCTGGGAACACCAGAGGCCACAGAGGCTACTACATCTCAAGGAGCAAAACCAACTTCCCCACCCTGGTGATATCAATCTAGCCGAGGGCAGGGCTGTGAATGGAGGCAGCGGTCACCTGGAGCCAGGCCCGGGGACGCACTGCACACAGGACAGCGAAGGCTCCCGAGCATGGCCAGCAGCTCCATCTGGCTCCAGCCTGACAGCCAGTGCTGGCCAGACTCTAGCTGACACATCTTGAGGGACTTGGCCAGCTCCTCTTCATCTCCCCAGCTGCACCAAGGCTGATCTGTCTGCTTTATTCATGTTCCAGGTCCAACACCCCTAGCCATCCCTCCCTTCGTTACTGCTGGAGGGGCTGAGACTTGTCAAATTCCTTGAAGGAAGAGACATCGGACTCTTCCAAACAGCCCTGGATTCCTCACTCAGCGAGGATCTCAGGCTGCTCACAGCCAAATCAGAGACTCATCTCAGATGGGAAGAGGAGAAGATGAAACACTGGGAAGCAGGGTACATCAGACTTCCCTGGGTAGGGGTGGGCGGGGGGAGTGGGGAGGAAACAACAGCCACATCCACGAGGCAACGGCAGAGAGCTGGCATCCCGCAGGTGCCCCCTGACATTAGCCGAGAGCGTCATAAAATTACCCAGCACCATCCCTTTTATCTTTAGACCCCAGACAATCTGCTGTCAGCTCATTCCAACCGGGCCTATTGGCCCAGAATGTGGCAGGAATCTACTTGATAGGAGAAAGATTTCCTGGTAATGTGGCAAGTGCCTCCAGTCTGCCTTCTAAACCATCTCTGTAATGTGACGGACCTCCCCAGTTCTGCAGGCCCTCATCGTTTTTAATCACGATCGCTATTATTGTGACCAGTAACAGGTGACGCAGAGAAAAAAACATTTCTACGTCAAACTGCCTGGAGATCTTTGCAATGGTTTACTGAGCCAGGATTTTTCTTAAAGTAAAGGCAATGAGGGCCTAGAGGAAAAAAGTTATTCACTCAAAAAAACAAAAAAAAAAAACAAAACAAAACAAGAAAAACCCAAAGTAGGGGGAAAGAGCCCCAAAGTCCACTGCCCAGCCCACAGTCTATAAGCTCCAGACCACAGCCCTAGACTAAGCGAGGCTAAAGGTGTCCAGACGACACAGGAAGAGAAGGCTCAGTTCCCAGGCGGGCTCCAGCCCCTCTGAGGGATCAGCACTCAGAATCTCGTGCTATTGGTAGGGGGTCAGGGAGAGCGGCTGGTCAGTTACTGCGGGAGGCCCAGCTGTTTTGCCAACTACCACACCCCGCCATCTCCCACATGGCCAGTGCCTGATCGCTTAGGCTGGCCGCCCTGCCCCCGAGCCTTCGCTGGTTACTAACCCCATTCACAGAAAAGCCAGGAGGAGGAGAATGGAAAGAAGGGAGCAATTGTCTGGGAGATTCTGAATGGAGAAGTTTGAGGCTTCTCCACCGAGTAAGGGAAACGCCCTCGTGGGAAGAGCAGGGGGTGGGGGAGGGCCCGGAACGGGTGGCCCACACCTGACTTACCTGGGAGGCAGGGAAGGAGGGCGTTGAATCCTATCTTCCTTGCTGCACCTGGTTTCCAATAAGCAGCCTGGTAATGGTTCACCGACAAGACTGGGATGGCGTCACATCCATCAGCACTTGTGGTCACAGAACCACACAAACTGGGGGCTCAACAGCACCTCTGAAAGGGAGGAGGCAAAGACCCAGCCCACTCTGCCCTGTACCTCCCAGCATGACACGCTCATGCTCTTTCACCACCAGCTCCTCTGAGGACAGCTGGCCCCTTGTGCCGGTCAAGCCAGACTTCCGGAAGCCCCAAACGAGGGTGAGGGCGGGAAGCAGACAAGCTCCCGGATGCCCATAGCTGGGTCTGCCTCATATATCCCAAAGAAAATCAAAGGACGAGGGAGGGCTGGAGGAAGGCAGGAAAGGCAGCAGGTTCAAAAGAAGGAAGAGAGAGGTCAAAAGACATCCTTGGGCAAAGCAAGGCAAACCGGAAACCAGGAAGACACACCGGAGGCCACACTGTGCTTTCAGCCACCATCATGTGCCCAGCCTCTCCTCCAAACCCAGGATCCAGGATCCTTCAAGAAGCACCAGCCCCTCCTGGCCCTCAGCCTACATCAGCGCCCTCCTCCACAAGATTTTGAATCTACTAGCATCTGAAATAGGGGGAAGGAGAGAAAGCTTGGCAGCCCTGAACCAGACACAGACACGTATACACAGATACACATATGCACGCGTGTGTGTGCATGCACATGCACGCACACACACACACACACCCTCCCCAGTATAAAAGGCCCCATGGAGATGGCTCACACTCTCCAGGTTCTGGTTCTCTGATAGAAGCGCTCCTCTCCCGCAGGGGAGGGCAGACACGTCTGATAAGAATTGCTTAGCACAACGCTATATATAGTCTAGGTTCCTAGCGGCCTAGAGATCTGGAGCTAGAACTTGGCAGAGAACCATGCTAGATGCTGGCAAGGCCCACCCCCCTCCCCCAGCTCCTCCAGCCAGCCAACTGAGAGCCTCACCTCCCTGCTGGGGGCAGTGAGCACAGGCAGAGGGCCCTTCCATTCAGCCCATGAACACCCTGCTCTGAGGGCCCCGGCCTTTTGGCTCTGTGTTAGGGAGAATCCACTTCTCCTGAATGTGAGGGGGATGTGCGGGGGCTGAACACTGAGTTCTAGCCTCTCTGCAGCTCTCCAGCAGCATGAGGAAATCGATCCAGTCCTCTCTTCTGGAGGACCAAGGGCGGCAGTGTGCAGGAAAGAATGGAGAAGGCACAGCAGCTGGCTAGGTTCAATAAACATCTATCCACTTCCGACGTTTGAAGAGATAAAAGAATGCAAAAAAATACTTACTGCAGAAAGCCAGGCTGCCAGGCAGCTCCTTTTTTTGTTCCAAATAAATGCAAACGGGCACACACTTATCCCACAGGATGACAACTGTCTTCTGCACACCAGCACAACCGTCAGCTGAGTCTCCAGGAGTTTGTCACCTACTCATGGAGCTGAACTCCTCTGAGTTCTCTGTGGGGAAGAAGCGAAAGGTGGGCTCAGTTCCCAGGGCCAACCAAGCAATGCACATGCAGGCCCCAATCCGGGTCCCTTCTGGGCCCCCAGACATGGCCCTCCGCTGCGGCTCACCATCCACTGACAGAAGAAACACCACGCCGGGCCCAGCATCCTGGAGAAAGGCCAGTCCCAGAGGGCACGCAGTCTCATCAAGGAGGGCCCATCCATCACATCTTTCTGAAAACAAACCTGAAGGACAACAGTTCCCTGAAGTACAGAACCTGGGCTCTCATCACATGCACAGCTTCTGGACAAAGAGACACAAAGGATCCGACACCCACATATATACAATTTTTTTAGGTCAAGTTGCTCTCTACTCAGGCTGAAAAAGATATGACGCAAAGGGGCCGGGGCTGCCTTTGCGCTTGGGTGGGGTCGGCCAACTCCCACCCTTCGCCCGTCGCACAGTCCGCTGTGACCTGGGCCGGGTCTCCCTGTCCCCTCTGGCTCCCAAGGCCCCAGAGCCACTCTTTCCAGATCCCAAAAAAGTCGCACAGGGAAGTCCTTGGGGAGAGGAGGTGCGTGGCGACAAATGTCAGTACTGGCATCATCCATCTGCAGGAAAGCGTGAGGCTGAAAAATGGCACACGAGGAAAGGAGGCAGAGAGCCCCAGGCCAGGCTGTCCCTCCATCCCCTCCCACAAGTTGTTTGCTCCTCCACCCCCAGACACTGGCCGAAAGCGGGGGAGGAGAGAAGGGAGGCCAGATGCTGGGGATAACGGTTTGGCTGAGATTCAGTGGCAATGGAGGCCCATGTTCTCTCTTGCTCCGAAGAAGGCATGGCGGGGCGGGGCCGGGCGGGCGGGGCGGGGCAGGGGGTGTCACGCGCACAAAGCGCAATGCTGCAGATTCAAGAAAAGCCTAGAACCCTGAGCCGCCATGATGACGCACACACAGATGCAAAGGTCAAGGACTTCAGGCCCACTACTGCGCCTAAGAAGGAAATGAGGAAGATGAAGGGGAGAAGATAAGGCTTTGATTTGGGATAATAAGGAAAGGAGAGGCTGAAGTGGGCTGCCCAAGAGCCGGTCTTCAGCTCAAGGCCTGTGATGTGGATCCACCATCTTCACGTGATGCCAGCAGAGGGAACCTACGACTCCAAATCCCCATAACGGGCACTAGGACTGCCAGGCCCACCCCTGCCCCCTAGAAGGGACCTGCCCTCCATCCAAGGCAATAAGCCACAACTGAGAAATCCCAAAGGGTTTTCTGAACCTGGGAAGATGTCTCTTGTTGGGGACCGGTGAGAGGAATTCAAGAAGTGATCCTGTTTGCCAAGCTCATCTAATAAAACATAAACAGCTGATTTTCTTTTCAGATTCTAAAATTCAAGGGTCTACAGGGTCCTGAGTTATCCGACGTCGCCCCCGTGCCTGGCAGTGGTCTGTCGTGTGCCAAGCCCTTCCTGAAAATGACCCCAGCCCAGGGTCAGCGCTGAGCCCCGACAAACTGTTTTTGCTGCTTTCATGTTGACAGAACGTCCTGGCCACTCGGCTGAGTGCTCCATCTCCCAGCTCCCGACACACTGAGTCATCATCCGAAGAGGAAAAAAACAACAAAGCAGCCGTCACCAGGGTCCCCGCTGCCGTCGGCTGACGACTCACGGGCTGTCGTCACTCTCTGCTCTGCAGCCCCGGAACTGGTGACAGGGGGCTTCGGGGTGCCCAACTCCCCTCCCATGGGATGCAACAGCATCAGGAAACAGGCAGCCACTGCTGCGTTCGGAAAGAAGGGAAACTAACCTGGCATCAAAAGGATCCCAGGAAGGCTCACTGTTTAACCCTCACTCCGCCACCACCAATGCTCATGGCGTTTCCATGGTGTTTTCCTGATGCCGAAGTTCCTAATGCAATAGAGGGTATTTACTCCAGGTGGGGGAAAGGCACTACCTCACAGGCTTCAGGTGCATACTGCCTGGTTACCTCCTCCCCTGCCCCTGCTTATGATACCACTGAACGCACATAAGCTTCCTTCTCCCCCAGTTCTTCTCGAGCCACCTGCTATGGTCCTTTCTTAAGTCCCCACTAGACAACTGGGCAGGGGGAATGGAGCTGCATCACTTTCTCTTGGGAACCTATTTGCTTGGCAATATATCAGGCATTTCTGTGTAGTAGGTATAGAGGCTCCATCTCACTGACCGAGGAGGACACTAAGACTTAGAAAAATCAAGTAACTTGTCTAAAACCACCCACCTAAGATGAGGCAGAGTCAAGATGCAAACCTAGGTCTGCCCAAGCGCCATGTCCCTGCTTCTATGGTCTCCACTGATCTCTGGATTCCGGAGCTTATCCTGCTCTGAAGATGCTACAACCTATCCCACCTCTGCCTCCTCTTTCGAGGGGAAGGAGACCAGGAAAACTGAGGTTTGTTAGCCCATCAATTTCAGCTACAAAAAAATCCCCATTGTCTTGGGTGAACCTAGCCTCAAAGAAAGAGGAGAAAGTTAATGAGGCAGCAGGGAGGGTGGCATGGAAGAGCCAAGTGACCCAGACCTTGGGCGCAGGAAGATGAGCCACCCAAACTCTCACAGAACATCAGGGACTTACAAAACTCCTTAAATAGACACATTTTGGGGATCTACCTCGTAAGCGGCATTTTGCAGACACTGACGGCTGAGAAAAGAAAAATGCAAAGGCTTTCACAGACCAGGGTTCTAATCACGATCAGAACACTTACCGGCCATGGGACACTCCTCGCAGGGTTGCGGTGAGAAATAAATGAAATAACCGTCGTGAACCAGATGGATGTGGTACCTGGCAAACAGAAAGCACCACACAGGTACATGTTTCCCTTCTCTTCCCGAGCTTCCTGGGGCTCACAATCTAATAGGTGACAGACATAAGACTTATACACGAAGAACCACAGCACATCTACAGTAGCACAAAAGAGGCATGAAGCGTATGGGAGTCTGGCCGGATGGGAGGAGGACTGCTTCTTGTGCAGGTAATCAGGAGAGGTCCACGGAAGACGGTGGCACTGCCGCAGGTGGGTGCAGTGGAGAGGAGGCGTGGAGAATATCACTAGTGAGAACAGAGAGATAGGAAAAGCAAGAAAAAGTAAGTCGCCTGGTTTTTCTGGAATACGTGGTCCACGTAGGGAAACTCAGAGAGGTGAGACCGAGTTTAGGAAAGCTAAGACAAGACTAGTTACAGACAGCCTCCAGCATCCTGCTAAAGGGAAGGAATCTCCTTCTGGAAACGATGAGAAACCATTTTAAATTTCTGAGCAAGAAAGACAAGATGGCCACTGCACGCAGAAGGGCCTGGAGAGGAGAGGGACGGGCAGCAGGGAGCCTCACTGGAGGACTACAGCTGGAACCATGGCACTGGCAGGGGGCGTGCGGAGGAACAGAGAGGAAAAAACGGGAAAAAGGCAGGGCCATCCAAACAAATCCTCAAAGCTGCCATGGACCCCACCCCCTGTCCCCACGGGGAGACTGCCAGAGACAGAACCTATTTGGGGAACACAAACCACAGGTCCGACACGTCTGAGATGAGCTGCCGTATCTCTGCCTCCACCCTCCCGCCCCAAACTCGGCTTTTCCCCGGACTGCTCTAAGCCTCAGGCCGATGAAGGCATGGGAGACCCAGGCCTTCAGTGAGCAATGCCCACGCTCTGGCAAAGCCAGGGCTGTGTCCGAGGGTGGGACTGGGCGGTCCTGCCCCTGGGGCCACCTTCACTGCGGCAGCCACCGCTGTGCCCGCCTCTGCTGCGCTTCTGCCCCCCCCGCACCCCCCTCGCCGCCGCCGCCTCCGTCATAGCCCCCGCCCCCCGCCCACTCTGCGGAACTGGCACAGCAGGACCAGAAAAACCAACGCCACCATGTCGGAGACCAGCAGAAATGCCTCCAAAATGGCAGCCTTATGATAAAAAAGAGTCCAAAAATATTATCAACCCACCCAGGGAAAGGGAAGCCAGAGACAAGGGGAGGGAACTGTCAACCACCTCCCAACTGCCCCCCTCCCCCGCAAAACCCTTACTCTCACAATTGTCACATCTTTCCCTTCAGAAACTTCCTCTCAAAAAGCAGAAAGCATAAGAGAGAAAGAAGGGCATCATCCCATCCTCCTGAGAGGTCCTGGGGGCCATAGGTGACATAGGGCATTCAGAAGGACATTCTGCGTTTCATATCCCAACATGGGGGTCAGCAGTCCATTTCTGTCTTCAAACCCAGCCCCTATCGCTGACTGGACAAGAGCTAGCCCTCCAAGGGAGTTAAGTCTTTCACAGCTCACCCACCAGACCCTCCCCAGCTCTGTGGGCCCTGGGGAGCCAGGAGATAGGGTTGCAAGAAAGGGCCGAGAAGGCACAGCCGTGCCCTCCGTTATGTAATAAGAAGGGCGGTGCTGTCCTAGGCCAGAGACCCAGAGCGCATTGCGTTCCCAGATGCGCAGTCATGGGCGGGGGCCACTGCGCAAGGTGCAGGGCTTGGAAACCCCCTCCCCACAGACATGGGGACTGCAACAAGAACCAGACGGGGAGCTGGGACCCTGATTTTTCCAAGTCCTCCTCCCCCAACCAGAGGCGAGCAGCCTGCTGCCCTAGTTTTGCTCTTACTCTCTTCACTCCCCAGGATGACAAACCCTTCTAACCTGGGACCTCCAAGCCTCTTGTGGCCCCGTGGCTTTCCGGAAATCCCACCAAATACGCAGTTTCTAAGCAGCGTCCTGGGGTCCGCTCCCGTCCTCACCTTTCCAAGCACCGGGGAGCGGCAGCTTCCAGAAGGCAGGTCCTTCCCATAATGGGCTCAGCTCTGGACAGTCTGGGACGTCAATGCAAATCTCGTGTCCCCGGGGAGGAGCCCGGAGTCAGCAGGAAGCCCAGGGTGGCGGCAACAGCAGCAGCAGCTCTGCCCTACCTTGCCCATGCGTTTCCAGGGGAGCCAAGATTTATTTTGCCGCAACGCTGAGGTGTGGCTGATCGGAAAATTCCCACTAAAGAACAAGTCTTTTCTTCCAGTTTGGTCAACCCTCTGCGTGCCCATCTCCCCAACCCCTGCCCCTCCAAAACAAAAGTTTGGGGAGCCCTCAGCTCCTCTTCCTTATAGTGCATAAAGTTAAAAAGGCACAGGAAGAGGCTTTAACTGGTCAGTCAGAAGCAGGCACAGACACAGGAGCATACGCACACCCCTAAACAGATTTTAGAAAGCTGCTGGGCTTCTCCCCCCTCCCCTTTAAGCAAGTGAAATGCAAATTCAGATTTGATACCCTTCCCTCAGCCAATCAAAAACAGGTTTTCACCTGCCATTGGTCCACCCACCAATCAGAGGAAGTGTCTGGAGTGAGAGCCCTCCCCTGGCCAATGGAAGGCCAGCTCAGTCACTTAGTTAATGATGCAGCAGTACAAGGAAGGCCATCACATGTGAACTGGAAGGGTGCCAACATGGAGACACAGAGAGCACAAGGTAAACAACTTTCCAAAGCCAAAAGGATGACATTTAATCTCTAAATGCTAGCTTCCCTTCTCAGCTCATCGTCAACCCCTCTCAGCTGGCCCTACAGATCCTGGGACCCTCACTACCTGTCCCCCCAGAGCCCCTAACAAGATCCAAGAGTGACTGCGTCACCATTCCCCACTTTCCCCAACTACGCAGTGACAAACCTACCAGCTTTACCCCACTTCTCGCAGCCCACGCCCCATCCTGCCCACCTGCTCCCCAACAGCCCCAGATTCCCAGGGCCGAATGTTTCAACAAGGCAACCCCTAGAAAGCTGCCCCTCTCGCCTTCCTCTCAACACTTCTCCTCCTCACTCCGTACCTTCTACCTGAGAACCATACGGACGGACACTGATACCCAAACAACTTGGAAAACCAGCCTGTCTGTCTGTTTGTCTGCCCGATAGAAGGAAATGGGGGCAAAGGCTGGGAGGTCAGGTGGGACACCAGGGACGGCTTGCTCCTCTTTCCTCTACCTCGGTCAGGCTTGAGCAGCTGACACTAAGGGAAAAGAAATTAAAGTGGAAAAAACCCCTCCCTCAGAAAAAAAAAAAAATAGCAAAAAGCAAGAAAGAAGGTGAGAAAGACAGAGCACCCACATACGCAGAGACATCGCCCCCGATCCCAGCAAATACGTACGTGGGGGAAGACGGGGGTTACGCCATCAAGTCCTGAAGCCCATCGGACCACCCATCGTCGCCTGCGCAGACCCAAATCTCGGTTGGCCGTAAGGTGCCGCAGTCCCGAATGTTCCAGAAACTGGTCCCATTAAACCTTCCACCATCGCCCCGAAACCTCTTGCTCCCACCCCTGCCCCCCACCGCCACCCTACCTCCTCCCCGCGGGAACCGCCCGTGCCACCTTGCGTGTCATCTCCTTAGCCTAGGCTACCCAGAGGCCTCCGGCCCCTGACAGATTTCTGAACGCTTGGCAAGTGAGCTGGCAGAACCTGGTGCCCGGTGTTGCTATGACTTGTTTCTTGATTTCTCTCTCTCTCTCTGCTGCAGCACGGCTGTTGCTAGCAGACCTATCGACGGAGCGCTCGCGCTCTCTCTCTCTCTCTCTCCCTCTCTCTCTCCCCTCTCTCCTCTCTCTCTCTCTCTCTGAGCTCTGTGACGCAGATCTAAATTCTCCAGTCTGCTCCTTGTGTTGCAAGAGCAGAACTGCAGCTTTTCCCCTGGAGAGCCAGAGGGCAGTGCCAAGGCTGGTCAAACAAGGCAAAAAAAAGTTGGGCCTACACTCTGCTTTCCTGGCCACACTTCTCAGCCCCTCTTTTACCCCAGACCTCACTGCTCTGGGGCATAGAGGGCCTGGTTCCTACAGGCTCAGGCCTTCCCTGAGGGCTCCCCAGCCATAAGACTAGCTTAACTCTTTGAGTGACAGCGCCCAGAACCCAGACAGGGCTGTCCCACACTAAATGTGGCGTCATCTTTTCTTGAACCATATGAGCTTCTCCTGGACCCGAGAATATAATGGCCCCCACCCTGAGACCACCGTCCTATTAACTCTTTCTGCCACAGACAAGTCCAGAATTACAGCCGTAGCTGATTTTTGTTGTTTTCTGCTTTTTTGGCCACAAACCAGGATCTTTTTTCTTCCTGGAATTTCCTAAGGACAAAAAGCATAATTAAAACATTGCCTGCTTACCCCATGAGTTAGATCCTTCTATTGGGGCAGGAATTGGAGAAACCAAATTGAATGGCAGCCTGAAGAATCTAGAGTAAAACCAGTCCGGATCTCCACTCTTCCTGGGCTCAGAATTTTAGGGCCTGTGTAGATAGGTCCAATCACTTCTCAAAAGGCACTTGGGCTACTCAGTCCCAGAGATTCAGGTTGCTGAGTCATTTGTTCCCAAGAAGATCCTCTGACAACATGAAAAGCAGCAAAACAGAGCAGCAGCCAAGCCTGGACCTGCAGTGGCCAATGACTGGCTTCTTCTCTCCAGGGCAGGCGGCCAAGTGAGATGAGCACCCATAAGCCCACCCTGCACTGCCCCTGCCATGGTAACACATGGGCATTCACACCTGGAAACTCTCACAGGGAGGGGGGTTTCCTACCAACACTCTGGAGACTGACTGGGATTGTTGTTGGATACTGACAGGTCTCCACTGCAGCAAAGCACATAGCTCCCAACATTTTCCTGCCCCCAGACCCAAAAAAAGTTCCAGAACAACTCAGATGCTAACTCACTGGACCCCATATACCTAGACAGACTCAGGAAGTCTTGGGTTCCCACAACGCCACATCCAAAGAATGCAGACCCGCAAAGGTTTCTGGTGACCAGTTGTACCACAAGAGCCTAGCCCTGATCGGAAGTGAGAGATGTACTTAGGTCTTGGGGCAGCTGACTCAAAGTATATCACATCGAGATCACTGCAACTTCAAGATGGCTTGAGAATGAGAGGCCAGGCAGCAACCTTATCCTGTACCCCAACTCCCAAGCAGCCTTCTTCAAGCAACTACTCTGGGCCAAGGTTTCATCCAGCAGAACGAAGACCACTTGGAAGACAACCATGGTACTCCATGGCTTTAAAAGAAGTCCAGAGCATCTGTGCCAAGCTCTCAGCAGGGGAGAAAGTGCTTCAAATTCACACCTTCTGGGCTCCAGGGTAGAGCATGCCAATAAAGAAGTCACCTACTGGTCTGATGACCAAAGGAATGTGGCCTTGATGGCACCAACGCAAGTCCCCCGGAATGGTCCTCTGCCTACTTAAATACCATTTGCCGTAGTTTCCTTTTCCATGGAAGAAAAACATGCCTAAGTTCATGTCAGGACATTCCTGATTTATCCAAGACGCCCAGGATCAAATAAACAAAGGGCTTTGAGCTCTGCCAGGGAGCCTCCTGCTTCAGGAGGGAGAACTAGAAGGAAGTAGGGCTCAGCACAGAGTTGGCCCATCACCCGGTGAACTTGGTGAATGACGTGGCTGCTCAATGCCATGGCGATGGAGATGTCACGGGTGGGTGGAAGTGAGAGAGAAGAGGCAAATAAGTCACGAGAGACGGAGCAAGAGCAAGTTAGGGTCAAGAGGGCCATACGCAGCCACAGAACCTACAGACGGAGGCTGACTGTGGTTCAACCACAGCACAACGGAGCTTGAGCCCATGCAAAGGAAGGTCCCCATCTCAGGGCTCAGCAGGAACCAACTCTGACTTGCAAAGCATTATGGCAGCACTATGTTTGGGAGGCTCTGTTTCATTTCATTTTTCATCTAAGTCTTTTCTCTTTCTTCCCATGACCCTGTTACTCTCCTTACAATTTACTAAGGTTGAAACTGTCGTTTTAGGTGCCCCTGCCCAACTCTAGGTCTGCCTTCTATTAACCTGATTCTGCATGACACCCAGAACAGAAAAACCCACGTGGGATGACCAGGAAGCAGAAATGGATTCAGTTCCAAAAACATGGGAGGATGTTTACTCAGCAAGCATGCTCAAGCCTACAAGGAAGCAGTTTTACAGGGTGCTGCATGCGATGTTTGATTTCAGGGGGTAAAGATAACTTTGGAGTGAGGGGAAGGTGCTGGCTCCTTCCGTCCACCCTGTGAGGTCTGGGGAGGCTGGGCCAGGGCACACTTGAAAAGGCAGGGCTTCAACTCAAGCCCAGCAGGTCACTGACTTGCTCTGGCTTCTCTGCAGCTCCAGGCCTCAGGAACTAAACACACTCTCCAGACATTGCGAGCTCTCCGTGGCCTCTGACTGATCTGGGTCAAAACCTCGAAATGTCAAAGAGGAAGAATTTTTTTCTTTAAAGGGGATGAGCTGGACTTTTACCCAGCCCTTGCCCTGGGTTTGGAACGCAAGCACTCTGTAATTGCCACAAACTCCAGTTCGGTGGGCCTCAGCCAAAAGCGCAGGCTTAGTGCAGGCCTCTCTGTCCTCCCATTTCCTCATTAGGGCCTCCTGAACAGGGGCTGGATCTTTCATCAGGAAAGAAGTCATTTCTCTCAAGACAGGGAGCTCTGTGCATGGGACTGATCCCAAACTCTACACGAGTATCAAGGGCTCGAGTGGGTGTTCTAGATAAATCAGGCAGCGGTCTGGTCTCAGGCAGCGCTGACAGGTTCAGGTCCACCGGGAGGTGTTTCTGTTTACCGCCTGGAAGGGAGCAGACAAAGGGCACTCAGTAACCCCAGGAGGTAAATCACCGATTAAGTACCTACTAGATGCTAAGGCCACATTCAGCGCAGGAGAAGTACGAGACACAGGCCATCACCTCAAGACATACAGGTTCTGTTAGAGGACCCTACAAGCATTCCCAAATTGGCATTTCTGACGTTTCCAAAGTCTGCTCTTTAAAAGCTGGAACTCATTTTTTCACTGAAACAATATTAAATGTACTGGTTGGGTTCCCAGGCTAGCCCACAAAAGCCTATTTTACCCACTTCAGGAAGAGACAAACCCCAATGCCTTGGGGGACTCGGCAGGTAGCAAAGGATGCAAGCCACGGGCAGGGAGTGTGTCAGGAGCAGGGACAAGCCCCTCCCCCACTCTGCCCACTTGGGGCCATCTGGGAGTAGAGACCCAGATCGTCCAATTTTTCAGGAGAAGGCAAAAATCTACATTTACTACATTAAACTCTTGATTTTTAAACATTGCCCCCCAATTTTTAAAGTCCAAACATACCTGCAGAGTTTCCATTGTGTTTTCTCTGTGGTAATGTGTCCAAAATATGCTATAGGAGCAGGCACTGCCCAAGTGAGGATTTAAATAAAATAAAGAAACAAAGAAGAAGATAACCGAAAAGATTCACCTCACAGATGCTGCTATTGGAGGAAAAGAATGGCACAGAAGGAAATAAGGGAAATCCTACCCTTCAGGTCAGTGGTTGTCAACCAGCCCCATGTTGAGGGCTGCAGGTGGAGGGGTACATCAGAATTATTTTTAACTATGAATGATACCATTAGAGTGCTAGTATTTGTGCCCCATCCTGACCCACCAGAAGGACAAAAGAATCATTCCAATACACAGGCCCTTTCTCCCAGATGAGAGGTGCTGCTCTGGGCATCCTCAAAGGCTCTATTTGGGGCTTTGTTGATAAGATTGGAAAGGATTATCGTAATCCAGCTGCCCATCCAAGGCATAGGACCCTCCATAAACAACACTAAGACCAAGGCACTGCCCAGCCTCTACTTCGTTCAGTAACCCCCCCGGCCCACCTCTGGAGGACTCAGACAATGGAACATAACTGAGATGACATCACTCTCAAGGTAGCTAATTACCCGCCTTAAGTCTTCGCTCTGCCTCTGGAGCCCACGGTACGAGCCTGCTTCCCCAAAGGCTTTCAGATATTTTAGGATAACCATTACAACAACAAGTCTTTAGGCTAAACAAGGAGGTACAAAAAGGGAAACGAAATAGGGGTGGGGGTGGAGGCAGGAGGGATGGTGAGGGAGAAGCCGGAGAGAAAGAGCCTTAAAATAGCTGGTCAAAAGTTAACAAGCCAAAGGAAAAGAGGAAGAGACCTATGTATTATGTATTCATGAGAAAGGAGGCACTTGTGGCAGAAAAACAGCTGAGTGACACAGGACATGCAAAAGGAAGGGTCCACAGTCCAGACATAAAAGAAAATGTCAAGATGAGCCAGGGGATTAGACAGTTCCCAAGGCCAGCCACCAGGCTGTGCCAATGACCCAGGACAAATTGGTTAAAACCTGGAATTGGGAGAAGAAAACTGTATACAACTCAGTTTATAAGTATGGAATATTCTTTTGCCCATTTTTTGGGAGGAGAGGGGCTCTTTTTCTTATGTGTCTGTTGGATTCTTTACGTATTCTGGATACAAATCCACTTGCCAGTTGTAGGTATTACATGTATCCTTTCCACTCTGCTTGCCTTTTCTCTCTTTTATTGATGTCTTTTGATGATGAGAAGTTCCTCATTTTAATGTCACCCAACTTATCAATCTTTTCCTTTATTTTTGGTGCTCTTGGTGTCTTCTTTAAAAAAATGTATGGCTACCTCAAGGTTATGAAGATACTCTATGTGACCTTGTAAATGAAGTTTTATTTTGTCTTAACTTTCACATTGAGATTGATGATCTCTCTGGAATTTATTTTTGTGTATGACGTGAGGTAGTGGTCAAGATTATTTCTTTCCTTGTAGACATCCAACTGACCCAGCACTGTTTTTTATTAAAATGACCGTTCATTCCCTACTGCCCAGCAGTGTCCCCTTTGTCATAAATCAGGTGTCCAGATATACAGGGGTCTACAACTAGGCTCTTTGTTCCATTCCTTTGGTCAGAAATAAGATAGAGTCCCCTTTGTCATAAATCAGGTGTCCAGATATACAGGGGTCTATAACTAGGCTCTTTGTTCCATTCCTTTGGTCAGAAATAAGATAGACAAATAGATCTACTCTTATAGTATGGAGCACCAATCTTAAATCAGGTGATTTTTAACGTGAGGATATGTCTACAAGTAAAGTTTAAGAAAATATAAATCGAAGAACTAATTTTGCAACGTTCAATGTGGACAGACATAGTCTGAGCCCAGCCTGGGCCTCTCAGAAAGAGTAGGATGAAAAGAAACAGGCACAGAAAAAGCATCCCAAGCTAAGGAAGGGGGCAGCAAGAAGAAAGGGACAGAGGAAGAAATTAATCTTTTTTTTGTAGACAATAACATAGTGATCAAGAGAAGAGACTCACACTGTTCAAGAGATAACTGGCAGCCAAATCCCAACTTATATACTCTTTAGCTGTGTGATCTTGAGCAAGTTAACTCAGCCTTTCTGAGCCTCGGTTTCCTAATCTGCAAAACAGGGGAAATCTTCCTCATTGAGCTCTGCAGATTACATAGATTAACCTGATGTATGTCACTTACATCACATTATTACAGAGCCTAGCAATCTAAGTATTCAAAAATATTGGGTGCTATCCTCATCATGGTTAGTGATACCTCAGAGACCAGCCAGACTGTGGGAACAATCTTGCCATTCAACAAACATTTCGTGAGTACATACTACTAAACAAGGATAATACAGATAGTGGTGAAAAACTCAGACTCTAAAGTGAGACAGGTTTGAATGTGCATCCTAATACAGCCTCTACTAGTTATACAGACTTGAACAACTTATTTGACCTTCCTAAGTTCCTATTTTCAGCTTCATCCATACTTCCTAGGGGTTTTCTTGGTGAGGATGGTATGAGATACAGGAGCGTTCAGCACAATGCCCAACACAGAGTTAATGTTCAACTGGTACCAGTATCACTATGATGATGATGGTGATGATGGACAATGATGATTTTGTGGTTGGTACCATACCAGGCACTGGAAGAAAAGGCCTGGTAACACCTCAAGAGACCTATAGTACCTGGCAATCTCAGTCTTTCAACCAAGTACTAATCAGGCACAACCACACCTCGCTTCATACTGACAAGACCAAGTAGACAAGGTGGAGTATGCTGAGATGATAGGCTGATGACAGAGGAGGGGCTTCGAGGAAAAAGGTTGAGAGCCAAGTAAAAGCCAAATTGCTGGGACAGTTAACTACCTGGTAAGGAAATTCTAATCTCAGGGAACCTTAAGAAGAAATAAAACCACACAATCTATAAATATATATAATTAGAAAAAGTCTGAAAATGTGCCAAGTCAAGGCGGGGGGGTGTCAGAAATGGTACTTGTAGATTAGACGTCTGATGTTATCCATGGGGAAAAGGTTCCTGAAAGAACCGTGCCGTTAATAGCTTCGATCAACAATAATGACCATGATGTGGTCCGTCTAACAGCCTTAAAGACCGCATCTTGTCAGTCTCCAGAAACAGCTACCCCAGAACCACTGAGGAGTTTTTCCCATCAAATTCCCAACCCAAAGGGCCATGGCACTTCTGCCCAGGTTGCTGAGCTGAAGTGAAACAAGGCCCCAGCAGTGAAAACAAACACTCCAAGGGCACAATGCAGCACCACGTGCCAAGTGAAAATCCGAGAGACAAGGGCTAGGGACAGCCTGTGCTGGAGGGGAGGTCCTGGCAGAGGTGAGGTGCAGATGCAGACACAGAATGCCGCCACGGGCGGGGAGCTGGAACCAGGCAGCAGACAGTAAGTGGCCTGCCAGATGCTGGCCCTGAGAACACAGGACTCCCCTGACTACAGGGTGAAAGAAGATGAGTGAGGGCCAAGTCAGCTCCTTAACAAGCAGAAGTGAGCCCCAGCACCGACAGAGCCTCCCGCGTGGAATACACCAAGGGCAGTGTAGTGACAGGGCATGTTTGTTTAGGGGGAAGTCAGGCCTAGGGTGGCAGATATTGTGACCAGTATGCCCTATTCATAAGTAGATGCTTTCTTCTGGGCAGACTGAGTCAGTCTGCCTCTCAGGCCAAAAATCCAGGCTCCAAAGTGTCCTGCCCAAGCTGGCTCCCACCACCTCCTGGGAAAATGGGTAAGGCCAAAATGTCTGCCTTACCCTAGGCCACTGATCGTTAAATCTAAGCTACTGCCCCAGAGGGCTCATGGCTCAGCCTCAGGCAAAACCCAGGCTGGCAATGGGATGAGCACCTACTATTCTGACAATGGGCTGGGGCTCAGTAAACATGGTCATTCCACTAGCCAAAGCCCCTGAACCAGGGGCTTCTAGGGTTGCCTGAAATGCAGGGGGCAAAGTCTTCTTGGGACTCAGGGAGTAACCCAACGCAACTCTTGGCTGGCTGTTCTTGAAATCCTGGCCGTCAACGGATGGAAATAATTTCCAGAGAGATGGAGTGTGGCCGGGCCACATGAGTTGGACTGAAGGGAGCTCTACCCCATCCCTACACGGCGGACCCTGCCGTCTGTGCCACCGGCCAGATGCAACTTGGGAAATGAGGGGTCTTGGCCAGATGCCCTCCAGGCACAGGCTAGGACCCTTAGATGTTACTGCTGCTCCTGGGGTTCTTGATCAAAGAGGGAAGTGCTAAGCAAGAGCAGACATATCTAGGGTATGGAGAACCTGGGCAACTGACGTTTCACGGGTCTGTACTGACCTCTGCATGACCACATGAGTGCCATGTGTCTCAAAAATGGAGTTTCTTTCCTGCCCCGGAACCAACTATTGCTTCACTCAGCTGAGTCAGAACTAGAGAGCAGTTGTCACAAACACAAGTAGGATGGGGGTTCCCCAAACAACTCTGACTTGCGCTTTAATTTCCATACTGCCTTCTCCCCCACACAGGGGTCATGCCCATGCCCATGACCTTGCCCACAGCCTGAGAAGGACAGGAAAGACCTCGGAGCCATCGTGCACACCAGGGCACAGGTCTGGACTTTCAGCGAAGTGCCGGCCTTGTCAGGAGAGCTGGAGCGGGGACAAGGCTCTCATCTGACGGGTGGGCGAGGGGTTGAGGCAGTCTAAAACATAATATTTAATGTCATATTTGGGGGTGATATCGGGGATGCGTTTTCCATTATTTTCATAATATTAAGCCTTAACAAAAGTAAGGTCCCACAAAATTTTTGATGATGTGAGTACATCCTATGCGTACAGAGAGCTCAAGAGTAGGGAGGGGCTGATGACCAGAACCGTGGGATAAAGGGCAGTCCTGTGAGTGTTTTATTTACAGAGGGAAGGTGTTGGAACAACACATGAAGGTTCAGCTCTCTGAAGGCCTCTGGGCCTGGCGGGCAGCCGTTATTCTCAGGTTAGGATCTGGTTCAGGCCTGGAAGGTCAGTGTTCTTGCCCCAGAAGCAGAGAAACAGTAACAGCCTTAAAACACAAAGGATGATGCTGAGAAGCTTCTCCCAGTGCCATTTAATGTGGAGTGAGAGGAGCAGCCAACCACCGTCCAACACCCTCCCTCTAAAATCTCCAAAGTCCTCAGGGCCTAGGGGGAGCACTGAGAAGGCAGGTGAGTCCTACACATTTGTTATTCCAAAAAAAACATGCCTGGGGCTGACTATGTGTCAGGCTTGGTGCTAGGCCCTCTTCTGGGAACTCTGCTCATGGAAGCAAGGGCTTCCCCGATTGCCAGAGCCTGGAGAACTAGTACAGTAGGAGGACAGTTGTCTCCTTAATCCCACTCTGGCCCCCCAAAACAAGGTAGGTCTTGGCCCCTGGACATCACTCTGTGCCCTTCTGCAGTGACAGAGCTAAAGGGGTGGGGGGACACCCGCAGGCTGACTGTGCTGACAACACAGTCAAGAAGCTTCTGGGGAAGCTGACACAAAAAAGGACCACTGGTGCTTCCGAGAGCCCAGAGTCGCCAGAGGGTTAGAGGACACCGGATGCAAGGAGCTGGGATGCTCAGATAAGCCTGGGGGCTCCCCAGCCACTTCCCCAGCAAGGCCAGTTCCTAACAGCCAACGGAATACCCCTGCTGACCTCCCAGTCCCAGTGAGGTCACCAGGAGAGCAGTAACCGCCATTCCTGCCCTGGACCTAAGAGAGCTGCCCAACCCCATCCAAATGGCTGGGATGACCCACCAGATGGAGACTTAGAAACCTGGTGTTGCAAGGCACCCTACAGGTCATCCGGCCTCACCCTTCACCAGTACAAGAAGACTGGCCTTGGGCTGGAGGCCAATGTATGGGACCTTGGGTGGGTTACTTCGTTTCTCAGGCTAAGTTTTCTCATCTATAAAGTAGGGCTAATAAGCTACTCATACCCCTGCCCAGTGTTGTAGGAGATTAAGTGAGTCCATACAAGTAAAGCACTGGGTCACACTGCCTGGTACACAACTAGCATTCAGGAAGTGGCAACTATTACGGCTTTTTATTATTAGCATCCCTGCATCATGGCCATTCAGCTTACCTGTAAACACCAAGAGCGCCGCTGAAGGGGCTCACTACCTCAGAGGGCCACCCATCTTTCCTCCCTCGAGTCCTTTGCAGCTCAAAGGGAGGGACAATGACCCAGCTCCCTGCATCAACATCAGCCTCCCTGTCACTGCCACAGAGTAAGCCCGACACCCACATCACGTCACAGTCCTTTCAATACACAAAACTCTGCCCAGCAAACTCGTTCTGCTGAAATCTTCCCCTCTCTGGGGTATATATGCCCATGCTTTAACCATTCCTCACATGCCAGCAGCCCTCCTCTGCACTTGTTCTACTTTGACATTTCCCTTCTCATTGGCATCAAGAACTGAACAACCCTCCAAAAGTGGCCTGAGCAGGAGGGACAGCAGACTGACCTCCAGCAGAACCTTCTTCCCACAGGAGCTCTCCCTCCCTCCCTCCTGCTTTCTCCACCAGTACAGCTGGCCCGCCCCTCCACTCCCACCCTCACCCCCTACACTCTTTTTAAACCTTGCTGTGGTACCTTCCTTGGGAATCTCTCAGTCGTGATCTTAGGAATATATCAACAAACCTTTGCTGAATTATTTCTACATGAAAAACACTCAGCCAGATGCTTTCACATATATTATGTCCACTAATCTGCTCAATTTTCCTTAGCTGGGAATAGAACCCTGTTCTCTGACCCCAGAGCTCCCTGCCCGTGTCCTGAGTGCTCCCTGGCTGGATCCTTTCCACCTGACCAAGCTCCTTCAAGGAGAAGGCGTGCTGACACTGCTGATGTGGGCTAGGACCAGAGACCCACGGTCTCTACTAGACGAAGCATTGGATCTACCTTTATTCTCCAGTCTTTCCCAGGCAGGAGAGGTGGCCATGATTGTCCTCCCTTCTCCAAATGCCAACAGCATGTGTAACCCTGTGCTACAGTCCAGAGCCTCATAATGCACTGTCATGTCTTGTCACGTGTGCTCATCTGTGCCTCCCACTAGAGTCTGAACTTTTCAAAGGCCTGTGCCAGGTTTAGAATTCTCTTTCATTCTCTCCAATGCGAAACTCCCAGAGGCACCCAATCTATGCTTGTTGACTGGCTGATCAGGCTCCCTGTCAACATCACCACCCTAAGTCCCTGACAAACACACCGGAAACGGGTTCACTTGGTCTGCGTCCCTTCCCTGCACACGCTGGTCCTGTGAGGCTCCTGCTGCTCTCTCCTTCCCGTGATCTAGGCTTGTCAAACATGAATTTACTCCTCTTACTCCAGCTTCTGGAAAGGCTCCCCAAGCAAATGTCAAAGGGACACCCGACCTGTGCTTTCACAAACACCCTCTGGCCGGAGGATGCTAAGGGTGGCTTGCTCTGGGCTGAAATCAGTGCAGTGTCAACTCTGGACCTTGGGATCAGTCATGAGGTTTTCTTTTCGGTGTGGCCCCACGTGATGCTGAGGACGGAGGAGATAGAATCCAGCTGTCCTCATCTCAGAGGTGGGAAGGCACTGTCAAACCCACCCTCTCCCAGAGAATCAAAGACCAGAGACTCTAACAGCTCCCCGTGGCTACTCACTGTAGATCTGAGCAGAACGCCATCCTCACCAGATACAGGAACAAATGAAGAGAAAGGAGCAAAGGAGGGCCATCGCAGCCCTCAGAGGTAGGCAGAAAGATCTCAAGAGCCTCACCTGCCTTCAGGTGCCCCCTGGGGTGGGCTGGAATTCCTACTATCATTATGAACACTCACCAACCAAAGAAAAGGGGAGCAACGCCCTCTGCCTTGATGCCCAGCTCCAGGCATCTCACAAATACTGGTGGGCTTCAGGGTCCTCTGCGACATAGAAGTGGTGACTGCACAGAGAAGGCCTAAAGTCCTCGGGAGGCCGTTCTAGGCAGCAGCTCTAGTTAGTTAACGCGTTCCTACCAAGTATCTCTGCTTCTCCTAAATACTTCCAATACCTATGATAACGCCAGGCACACAGTGTTCGTGGATGAGGCTACTGAATCCAGGACAGGAGGAGAAAGAGAATCAAAATTAAATATAAGATATGGTTCATAACCAAAGGAGTTCCTAAAATAGATTCCAGAGCTAACATGATTTGGGAACAGTTATAAAACAGTCTGACTGCAAGGAAGCTTCTTGTGGACCTGGACTGCCTCTCACAGCTCTTCACGCCACCACGGATGGCACACCCACTTCCAGTAACCGTCTGCTGGCCGAACGAACAAGTGAACGCAAGAGTGGAAACACAGTACAACTTCTTCGGGGCCTACTTCTAAATACCTGAAATATCAGTGTTTACCTCTCATTTTCTAAATCATAAAATGCCCAGATACTGACTGACCACTGTGTACCTTTAGGCTGCACCCAAAGTTACTACATCACCTTCATGCAAGAAGGAGATAAAGGGGCCTCAGCGGGTCACTTCCAACGTTAACCTCCCTCTCACCCCTACCCCAACTCTTACCCTCCCGTCTCCTTTCACTCTCTCACACACAGAACCAAGTAACAAGTTTAAAAATGGCAGGAACCCTTTGTGAATAAACTTTGTTCTTCGGCTGAGACGACAAAGCCAAGCTACACCGTGGAATGCATCCCTCCTCCCGCTGATTGGTAACCTGCTCAGGCCCAAGCTGGAAGCCAGCCAGGGGACCTCTAGGACATGGCCATCTCCCCGCTGCCTGCAGGACTGCGACCTGCTCTCCCACAGCCCTGACCCCCACTGACCCCAGCTTTGGGGGATGAGGGGTAGGAGACGTAGAGCCTCTATTTGGCTTAGAGCCCTTATCAAGGGTCTGGCCTCCTCTCAAGGTTGCTCTGGGGCCTGGGTCCTCATTCCCACCAGACATGAGTGCGCCCCGTCCCCCTTCGAGAGAGCCTTCAAATAAGGCTAAGCCCCCAAACCAGGACGTCCCTTCCCTCTTACCTGTCCAAACAGCATCCGCCTCATCATGAACGTGGACCTCAATATCCACTAATCGCTCACCACGCATCAGGCCTAGTGCCGGCCCCACGCGTGTACCACAGCTCCGTCGGTCCTCACGACAGCGCTTGGAAGCTGGGATGACCATCACCTCCACTTTACAGGTTAGGGGCTGAGGAGCCTGTGCAGGGGATGCAGCCAGTACCAGACTCCCAACCACTGTGCTAGGCAAGCTAGTGACATCCTCCTCTTAGGAGACTTCCTCCGAACTCTGTCCTTCCCTGATGAACTCCTCCCCATTTTCATGCTTGACAACTCCAGGGACAAAGGTGGGACCAACCACATTTCCTTAAAAAAAAAAAAAAAAAAAGAAAGGCACGTGAACATGTACCTTTTTCTGTAAGTAGTTTTAAGTTTTTACTATCGACTCATTTAAGTGAGGTGTAATGTACGTATAACTCCTTCTTGTGCACAAACAAGTTTTATGACAAATTATGCCATTTTTATCCCCCCTCGAAGCGTTGTGAAGTATACACAGTTATTCCCATTTTACAGATGGGCAAATGAGAAAAGTGAGGGGAGCTGGCCAAGATCGTCCAGCCAGTAACGGAGAGGCAGAGCAAAATACTGACCCTAGGTCTTCCCAACGATAAGCCCCGAGTTCTAGGTGCCCATCGCATGAGCATCAGGACCGACCGCAGGGGCTCTGATTCAGGGAAACTCAAATTTACTGGCTGTGTGACCCAGGGCAAGTTAATTAACCTCCTCTTGTCTCAGTTTCTTCATCCAAAAAACAGTGCTAATAACAACTGTGACATGTGGTTACCTCAGGATTAAATGAGATAATGTATGCAGAGTGCTCAGCGCAATGGCCAACACGTAGTAAACGCTCATTAAATGGCAGGGACTGTCACTGCACTCCACTGCCCAGGCAGGCCTGCAGTGTCCCCTGGCTTCCCAGGTGGCTGTTACAGCAGAGACCAGATACAACACCTTATGCAGCAGGTGCTTATTAACACAGGTTGGCTACAAGCAACTTCCTTACACAAGCCAGCACCTCATAAGAGTGTGGCCCAGATTCAAGGGCACAGGTCGCAAGGATAAGCCAGTGTCCTCAACGGCCAAGACCTGTGCCTTCCCGCCGGCCAGGCTGGGACCCAGCCCTGCCATGGTGGCTCTGAACAGCATCATCTGCCCTGATGGACCTGTTCCGGGACCAGCAAGCAGGCAGACACAGGCTCCCGCCACAGGACCAAATAGTCACTGCCTGGTCCAGACCC
This sequence comes from Balaenoptera physalus, assembly GCF_965194825.1. NCBI lineage: Eukaryota > Metazoa > Chordata > Mammalia > Artiodactyla > Balaenopteridae > Balaenoptera > Balaenoptera physalus. Next base: position 37,259,533 of record NC_138882.1, read on the forward strand.
CCAGAGCACTCGGCCCTCCCTGGTGAATCCTCCGCACTCTGCCTGCATCTCCATCCTGGGCTCCAGGTCCTGCTCCTGGGATTGGGAAACATGACTGTCCTTGGTTAGAAGAACAAATAAAAGCACATGGCCTATTTCCAGCAACCTCACTGTTTCTCACTTTAAGATTAAAACAATAAACACCGACATCCAGAGGCTGGAGAGTGAGGGGGAAGCAAGTGGCATCGGAGCTGGGGCACAAGGACTTGCGCAGCACGGGCTGCCGTAACCTGGCAACCTGCGCAAGGTGTGTCAGAGAGAGGAGGCTGCAAATAGACAAGCACCAGGGCTGGAACAGTCAGGGCTGGATGGAGAAGGTCACAACAGGCTGGCCTGGTTCCTCGTGGCGCCGGGGGCCAGAGGGGCAGGGGAGCAGATAGCATGCCGCCGGCCCACATGGCTTGTGACTCTCAGGCGTGTGTCCCCAGCACCTCCTAACTGGTCGCCCTGCTAGCTCCAGGCTCTCTCTTCTCCAGTGTAGTCTAGATTCTTCTACCAGGATCTTCCCTGAAATCCTGGACCTGCATGTCCCTCTCCTGCTCTGAAACCTTCCACAGTTCCCCAGTGCCTTGCCGGGGCTTTCTCCTAGCGTTCCAGGCCCCCTCGCATCTGGTCCCAATCCATCCCTCCAACCTGTTCTCACATTCTCCCATTCTGCACCCTCTGATCCTGCTTAATTGCCCTTCCATAGGCCTCCCTCCTGTATGCCTCCACATATGCTGAGTCTGCCCTTCACCTTGGCCCAAATCCAGAGGTCACTGTTCTCTTAACACATGTTTGCTGAATGCCTACCATGTGCCAGGCACTGGGTGCGCTAGGCACTGAGACTACAGGAACACATAAGACATGTCCTGCCCACAGTGAGCTCGTGGTCACAGAGCTAAGCAAACAAGCCCACCACCACTTCACAAACTGGTGAGTAATCTAGGATTAACAGACATAGAGCACTTACTGTGAGCCAGACTCTATTTTAAGCTCATTTATAGGCTCATTTAATCCCTTCAATAACTCCATGAGGTACGTGCAGTTATTACCAGTCCCATATTATAGATGAGGAAACTGAAGCAAAGCAAAGGTCAAGTAAAACTTACTCAAAATCACCCTGCCCCTCGCAGAGAGGCTGGTGTGGGCTCTGAGGCCCAGCAGGGCAGTCAGAGGTGACCAGAGCCACGGGTAGAGCCAAATGCAGGGATGGCCAAAGCCATGGCCCCCTCTCTCTACTTCCCAAAGATACCTTGGAAATGGGTACTTCCCACATGGAAAAGAGATGCATGGAGGGATAAAACATCACTCAAGGTTGCCCTCCCTCATCCTAGGAAGAAAGCAGAAAGCAGGAGGGGATGTTATGCATGAGCAATAGCCAATGGTCATAGCATGAGGTGATGAGAAGCCCAAATCCACGGCAAATCCACTCAACATCTACATTTACCCCAGGCCACTAGGTGGGGGAACTTGACCCCAGATCTGCTGGGGGCTCAGTGACTCCAGAGTCCTGCCTCTGGCACAAGCTGGGGAGGGGGGTCTCTGGGGTCTGTCGAATGACCTCTTCTTTCAGTGGCCTTGCGTGGCCAGGAAGACTCCATGTGCCCCTGCCAGCCAGGCTGCCTCTGTGCCAGGTAAGCCTTCACCACCACATGGGAGGGCTGGAGCGGGGAAGGTGGCACAACTCTGAGGCACAGGGCTCTGGGGCTGCAGCCCTGAGACCGGGGTGCCTCTACCTGGTGCCGCTCCTCCTGCCCACTGGGGCTGTGTGAGTGGGTGGGAGTGTCAGGCACGGGTTATGACTGGGGAGGGGGAAAGAGATATGTTGCCCCTTCAGGGCAACCCAGGTGGCCCTTCCTCCTCCTCCTCTTCTTTCACGGCAGAAATCTCACCCTGGGAGTCCCTGTGCCCCGTGCAGGCCACCAGAGCAGCCTCCATCCTGCTGCAGTCCCACCCAGGTTGTGGTTCCACCTCTGACCAATCAGCAGGGACCCTCTGCCTCCTCCTCTTCTCCCAGCAACTCTGGAGGGGGCGGGGGCTCTTCCTGAAACTGGCTGGAGTGTCAGCTCCATGAGAACAGGGACTTCTGTCTGCTTTGTAAACTGCTAAATCCCTGGAGCCTAGAATAGTGCCTGCAATATAGCAGGCACTCAATAAATATTACTTGTGGAAGGCATGCATTACCATCACCCACCTTATAAATAAGAAATATGCATATATATATATACATACATGCAAATGTGTATGCAAATATATGATGTGTGCATACACAAATATGCAAATGTCATACACACATAAATTTTTTGAAGCCACCACTAGGCAGTATTGGGGATCCCAATGATTAAAAGAGTTAATAAATGCAACAGGAACCTGGAGGGGGCAGGATTCACTGGAGGCAAAGAGGCTCCATGGAGGAGGCAGAAGCTAAAGGGGGCTCTGAAGAATCCAAAACTTCCAATAAAAATGGAGGAGCAAAGGCAACCCAAGGGGCAAGGAATGATGTGCAGAAAAGCATGGAAACAGAACCAGTCAGGCTCAGCGACAGGACACCAGCAAATCACGCAGCGTGACGGGGAGCAGAGGAGGAGGGCTGCTGGCAGGGACTGAGCACCAAGTGGGCCGGGCCTCAGGGCACTGACCTGTAAAACCAAGGGTCTCAGTCCCTCTCGGCACACGCCTACAGCTAGGACGTAACCTGGGACATTTGAGCCTCCGCAGCAGAGATCTCCCTCCTGCTGGAGAAGCTGCAGCGCTTTTTCTGCTGGAAGTCATGAGTTGTTTGTTGATTTTTTTCCTGCTTGGCTTGTTTTGACACGAGGAAGAGGCTAATCCTCCTGGCAAACTTGGGTAATACAACAGGGCAGTCCCCTCCCTGAAGCAGCGGAGGCAGTCAGCTCCAACAGGGAGAAACCGGATCTCGGAGTCTGACTGGTCAGCAGCTGACCTCTCTGCTCTGACCTCTGGTGGCTCCTACACATCCCACAGGGGCCGTCTTCCCTGAGGAGCACAGGCTCGGTAGGCACACGGGTTCAATTTAGACCTCCACCTGTTACTAGCTGAGTGATTTCAGGAAAGAGACCATGCCTCTCTGTGACTCAGTTTCCTCATCTGTCAAACATAGCAATTATCCCACAGAGTCACTATAAGGTTTAAATGAGCTAATACATAGAAAACAGAACCACATCTGGACACAGTAAATTTAGCTATCATTATTATTTTATTGTTTCCCACTTTCCCTAAAACCCATGTCAGGCCAGACTAGGCTGGGTGCTAAGGGAACCTGCTATGGGGCTGGAGTAAGCAGTGGTGCCACAGATAATGCAGGCCAAGCGTGCAGAGATCCAAAAACCTCCTTTAGGGTCCTGGTTTCCCTTTCAGCAACTCAGAGCTGGAGGCAGGTAGGGAGATGCTTCGTGCTTCCCAGCTCTGCCAGGAAAACTCTGGTACTCAGAAACAGGTAAGGACTCTGGCCTCTCCTGCCTCACGCCCTCTGCCTTGGCTCCTGCACTGGGGGCGGGGGGCGGGGGTGGCATCTGCCTGGTACCCTGTACAGAGGATATGTGTTCCCACACACTTGGATCCTTCATTTATCTCCTATGGGAATGCTCTAGGCATTTTCCTTGAGATAAATAGCTGCCAGGGATCCTGGATTTGGGGGAGTTAGCTGGATATTACCTTTAAAAACCATTTCTAAATATTTCCTTGAGATCTGGGGCAACCTTTTGGGTGTACATAAGAATTTACCAAACTGCTTTTTCAGAGGGGGCTCTGTATGAGAGTACAGGCTTTTGCCTGGTCCCAGGGAAGAGTAGTGGCCGCTCAGCATTTGTGTGGAACTGCTGAAGAGTGAGATGGTGGCAGATGTGGCATCTACTTTCTCAGTCTTCAGCTCAACATCTCCCCAGGTTCTGCGGAAAGGAAAGCCTTTAAGACTCAGGTTAAGTCTAGCCACAGTTCAGGCTCAAGTCTTACTTTTTAGATCTCAACCTTTTTGTCTTTACATCTGAGCATCTAGTATCAGGCACGGCTGTCAGCTGGAGCTTAGTGAACAGTAGTTACACTGAATGGAGGCTCTGATTCTCTAGTACACAACTCAGAAACAGCTACACTCATATTTGAGCCAGGTGTATCTGTCACATGCAACCAATTCTTTACAACTACCAGTGTCCATGATGAAATCTTCTATTATACTTACAGGGTAACGGGGTTGTCCTGGGGATTAGTGTCCAGTAATTGTAAGTGTGACTGCTAAGTTACGCTAGATGTAGTGTTTAGATGTAGATTACTCAAGCTTCCCAATGGCTATCTCTTAATTAACTTTAAAAGGGAGGAAAGGGTAGAAGTGCCAACCACATTTCCCACTTTTCCCCACATATCCTCTGCCTCATCGATCTGGCTTCCTTGTCCCCATGCACGCCCCCATTCTTTCCATCAAGCTCTTTTCCTCATTGCTTATCTACTTGGCATGCCCTTCTCTCTCCTCTTTATTGCACAGAGCCCAACTCCAAGGCCACACTCAAGTTCAAGACTTCCATGAAGCCTAAGAACGCTCTGTGCTTCATGCATCTTCCTCTGCTGCTGCTTCACCTGCTGCTCGTCCTGGTGCCTTACCTAGTGCCCAGCATTTAATAGCTCTGGCTATTTCACATGTGTTCCCCCTATCTCATGTTCTGGCCTGTACCTCCACCACCACGCTACAGAAATTTCCTTCCGAGGCCAACAATGACATCAGACAGAGCCGAGTTCATCTTGGCTCCATCACTATTTGCCAGCTCTAATGTTCCTTCCTCAGACCCCATCCTTCTTGACTCGGACGGTGCTCAGCAGCCCCTTCTTAAAACCTCTCTCCTGTTTTAAAGTACATGGCCCTTCCCTGAGACCACCTTTCCTGCATCTTTCATTGCTCTGCTCCCACCTGTACTGAGCCCAGGCCCCTGCTCCCATCTCGGCCCCGGTGCCCTGGGAGTACCTTCTCACCGCTGGCCTCATCCCTCACCTCACCTTTAGTCCTGAGTCATCTTGGAACACCTGTTGGACAGCCCACCTGGGTAGCCCACTGTCAGTTCACATTCAACATAACTAAAATTCATTCAACAATTATTTGTTGAGCACATACTAAGGCCAGGATCTACTCCATTCATTGGTAAGCAAACCATATAAAAGTTCTTGCCCCAAGTGTCCATCAACAGATGAATGGATAAATGAAATGTGGTATATCCATACAATGGGATATTATTCAGCCTTTAAAAGGAAGGAAATTCTGGCACATGCTGTAGCACGGATAAACCTAAAGACATTATGTTAAGTGAAATAAGCCAGTCACAAAAAGGCAAATACTGTATGATTCCACTTTATAAGGTGCCTAGAGTAGCAGAAAGTAGATGGGTGTTTGCCAGGGGTTGGGGGGAAGGGGAATAGAAAGTTACTATTTAACGGGTACAGTTTCAATTTTGCAAGATGAAAAGAATTCTGATGGTGGTGATGGTTGCACAAGAATATGAATGTACTTAATACCAATGAACTGTACACTTAAAAATGGTTACGATGGTAAATTTTATATGTATTTTCCACAATAAAAAAAATAGAAAAAAAAAGTCCTTGCTCTCTGTGTACTTTTCTGTATGTTATGCTTCAATAACAATGAAAAATCCTCTGTCTTCCTGGAACTTACATTCTAGACTTGAGATCGCAATCATCATCCAGCCAGCTTCCTTCCCACTTTCCCATCACTGGAACTGCCATTCGCCCAAGCTCTGTACTGTAGTCACTTGATTCCTCCTTCTCCCCCCATATCCAAGGACTCTCCATCTTTCTTCTTTAGGGCTTTCACCATGGTCCTTCTTCCTTCCACCTCTTAATTTTTGATGGAAAACATGAGGAAGCAGGAAACACTCTACAGTGCCTGGTTCCAAGGCTGGCTCTCCCCCTGGCTCTGAGTAATCTCACACTTCAGCTTTAATTTCCTCGCCCGTTAAATGAAGAGTTTGACAAGACGTTCATGACAGCTCCTTCTGGCTCCAGCACAGGCTGGTCTCTGGGTCACCCCACCCGGTCCGGCCTGAGGTCTGATGTATTCCTCACAGGCCCTCAGTGGCCTGAGAAGAAAGGCCTCATTCAGAAGGAAATGGCTCCCTGCAATAAATACCTGTCGACCGGGAAATGGCTCCCTGCAAGCGCTCCTTGGCTCTCTTTCCTGCCTGCCTGAACTTTTACTGCTTGCAACCTTGTGACTCTGGATTACCTGACTTTGGAGACTGCCAGCCCTGCACTGCTGCTGGGACCTCTTCTGACCCGACAGCCTGTAACTGGGACAGCCTTGCCTGCTGACACTGGACCCTGTTCTGCTTCCACAAACTGGGCTACCCTGTGGCTATACAACCAGGATGCTGCTAGCTGGATTCTGAATTCTCCCTGGGCCATGGCCATGGCCCCTACTCATGTGCCTGTCTTGGCCCTGGGCCCTCCCTGCAGCGTCCTCTGAATGTACCCCTTCCGCTAAGCAGGGTTTACAACCTGTCTGAGATTGAGTCATTCACTCCACAAATGTCCACTATGATGTCTACTTGTGACATCATCACGAGATACATCAGTGAAGAGATACATCAGGATGGAAAACAACTGTTTCTCATACCAACATATCCCACTGCCAGAACAAACTTCCCTACTCAATGAAGACATCATCCAACTCACCACTGTCAAATCCTTTCACTCAACAGGTATTTACTGAGCACTTGTTATGTGCCAGGCACTATGCCAGGCATTCTAATAAAACACCGATTTTAGGAAATGCAATTTTCTATGCAATACAATTGATTACAGAGCATGAGTTTTGCAGCCAAAATCCCAGTTATGTGACCTTCAGTAATTACAAAACCTCTCTGAACCTCAGTTTCCTCACTTGAAAATGGGTCTAATAAGAGTGACAACTGGGGCTTCCCTGGTGGCGCAGTGGTTGAGAATCTGCCTGCCAATGCAGGGGACAGGGGTTCGAGCCCTGGTCTGGGAAGATCCCACATGCCGTGGAGCAACTAGGCCCGTGAGCCACAATTACTGAGCCTGTGCGTCTGGAGCCTGTGCTCCAAAACAAGAAAGGCCGCGATAGTGAGAGGCCCGCGCACCGCGATGAAGAGTGGCCCCCACTTGCCACAAGTAGAGAAAGCCCTCGCACAGAAACGAAGACCCAACACAGCCATAAAAATAAATAAATAAATAAATAAATAAAAGACTTTCTCTAAAAAAAAAAAAAAAAGAGTGACAACTGATAAGCATGTATGAGGAATAAGTGAGATTGTCCATGTAAAAGCTTAGAACAGTATATGGAGGACAGCAAGCACTTGGATATGAACAATTTTTATTTTTATGTGATCTCAAAGGTGCCAACACCTACATACACCAAGAACTTCAAGAGTCCCTGTCCCACTCTACACAGCTAATACCGCAATAGTGCCTTTGTAGACAAGTACTGAAAGAATGCAGCCCCAACTTCAATATCACTAACAAAGAACAAAAGATCCCCATGCAAAGTATTACATATAATCCTACTGCTTTCATGTGGATTAACCTCGGGGATATCACTAAAGGTATGGACATCAAAAGCTATGGAAGGGAGAAAATATGTGCAATGCATATATTCAACAATGTATGAACAGCTTCCTGCAAACCGATAAGAAAAAGAGAGGCAATTCAATAGAAAAACGAGTAAAAGACCTGAACAGGCACTTCACAAAAGAGCATACCCAAATGGTCAATATCATGGAAGGGCCAATTCAGACCACAGTACAATATTACTTCATACCCACTAGAATGAGTACAATGAAGAAAGAAGATAATGCCAAATACTGGCAAGGGCATGGAGCAACCAGAACTTTCCTACTTTGCTAGCGGAAGTATAACTGGTATCACTGTTTAGCACTATCTGCTAAAACTATGATCTAGCAGTTCCACTCCTAGGTACATACCCAACAGAAACACACACATAAATTATGCATACATACACTCAGACATATGTGTGTACGTGCATACATTCATTCACCAAAAGATATATTCAAACATATTCATAGTAGCACTGTTTGAAACAGCCAAACTCTGCACACAGCCCAAACATGCATCAACCATACAATAAATAATAGACTGTGTTCTATTAATAAAACGGAATACTATACAGCCACAAGAACAGGAAACTACAACGGCACACTGCAAGGATGAACATCACAGATAAAATGACAAGTGAAAGAGGGCAAATACAAGAGAGAACATACTGTGTGATTCCATACATATAAAGCTGAAAAGCAGGCAAAACTAATCTGTAATTTTAGCAGTCAAAATAGTGGTTACCCTCAGAAGCACGGTCAGCAGCTGGAAAGAAGCACAAGGCATATTCTGGAACGGGGTGTGGCACATTCTGCTCCTTTGCTTGACGTGGGTGCTGGTTACAGGCTGGGGGCACTTTGTGCCTAATACTTAGGATACGCTCACTTTTCTGTATGTGTGTTACATGTCAATTAAAAATTTCCTTAAAAAATAGCTAATGAGAAAAAAAAATTAAGAACAATGGACTTTTATCCAAATGGGGGGTCACCCCAACACCAACAGATTTCAGTGCCTGCCATCTCTGCTCATGAAATCTAAAAGATACATATACGTTTCTGATCACTTTCCTATTGCCTTTTAATAAATTGCAGAAATGTTACTCTACAACACTTCAAAACCATACTAAATAAACACGTTTTCAAAACTCCAAATTAATTTGTCAAGTTTCATGTTCTGAGACTGAGTTTGAAAATGCATTTGGGTTTTTTAGATGCATATTGAAATATGGAGTAATTTTTATGAGAAACAAGATTTTTTAATGAGACAGAAGTGGTGGAGGCCAGGGTTGACAGAGTGAAGACCAAGACGACTGAGGATTTTGATTTTGAGACTGATTTTGGAGCTGGGCTCCAAATCAGCAACCCAGGGCGTACGTGTCCAGTGGCTGCCAGAGCACTGAGGTAGCTCTGGGCCCAGGAGCCAGGAAGTCCACACAGAAGCCAGAGACTCAAAGCCATGCTCAGGACCTAGAGCAAGATGGCAACTAAGTTGAAAGGACGCTCAGGGACTGAGGCCAAAGAAGGCTGGTAGGTGACGATAAGCCACCGAAGAGGTTATGAGGAGAATGAAGTGCACGCCCTGACCCAGTGCAGGAAACAGTGGCTGGGTGTGGGCAGCCCTGGGTACATAAGGAAGTGACCTCAGTCCATCATGGAATAAAAGGATGTGACCCTGGGTGTGCTCAGACCTGCAGCTGGGATGAGCAAGCTGGGCTTACCCGGAGGTTCTTTCTCTACTGGGTGTGACTCTCTAAATATACACACAGTCATCCATTCAATCCATTTCAAATGTTTACCATCGCTGAACAGGACTTCAGAGGCTTTTGGTTTCAACTGTCCTGGCTGCTGGCTCAGACAGCAATAATCTAGAACATGTTTCCGGAGCCCACAATCATCATCCTAGTCCTTCATATGAGGATAAGGGAAGCAGTGAACGTGAACTCCAAGAACACCAGGATTTATCAGATAATCCATCCCCCAAGTGACTTCTATGAACAAAAGGAGACAGAAAACTCAAAACAAACAAAAAAACAACAACCAAAAGCAGGTGACTCCAACATCATTGGTATTTAGTCCACTAAGTAGCATTACTTTCCTCACTGTTTCACTTGAGCCCGCCCAAAAATATGCTGGTCTCCCTCGAACTCATGGAAACTGAGGGACTGTGTCAGGGGCAGGGGAACAACACTGAGAAGTGACTGGGGCAAGGATGTCAAATGCACTCAGGAGAGCATCTGTACATCTCCCTGGTTGCTTGGCCTTACCTTGGCTTCTGCCCTTCCCATCTCCTCTGCCACTTCTTCCCCCCACATCATACCTTCACTCTCTGGGGTCACAACTAAAGAGTCCAGGCAGTGAAGTCACATGGGAAGAACCCTAAGGCTTGTCCTGAAATGTAAAAAGCCAGCGTATCCACCCACAGCTGCCCTCCCTGCATCATGTAGAGTGAGCTAAGGTCCTCACGTTGGGGGATGTCTCACTTCCCCGTTCTGGCCTTAAGGCAGCCTTGCCAGCTACAGGAGGATGGTGCTGGCAGATGAGCCATCACTGGGCTGCTGAGGTATCTGGCAACAGATTGGATGTTTTATCTGGGAAGCAACATCATGTTCTCCAGGGCAATGAGTATGTGTTTCCTGCATTTAAGAGAACTTTAGCAAGTGGAACTTGGTTCTGCAAGGCCGAGAGTGAAGGAGAGCGATAGAAGAGTGAAGGAAAACAGCTCCAGGATAGACTCCTATCACTCACACGTGATGTCTGCATGGAATGGCTTCCCTGGTGTGCTTGAAGTTCATCTCAGAGCTCGTGCAAGCGCACCAAGGGTACAGCTGCACCAAGCCTCCCAGATGACCACCTGGAGCACGTGGGTACTTAACGGTGGGATTCTATGGGAAACTGGGCCATTATGCGGTTTAAGCGACTCCCTGGAAACAACCTCCTGAACACAATTGTTAGAGGGCACTGTACATGCTGAGGAGAGAGGGAGATGGGGGGCAAAGGGGGAAGGCAATGTCTACACAGCTCCTGGTCTCAAATCATTTCCAATGGAAGCAGGGATCTGGATGAAATGACCTCTTCGGGCCATTTCTACAAGACCGTCCCCCTACACCAGGGTTTTTCAACCTCGGCTCTATCAACGTTTTGGACTGGATAATTCTTTGTTGTGGGGAGGGCTGCCCTGTACATTATACAGTACTTCGCTGTATCTCTGGCCTCTACCCACTAGACACCAATACCACCCCTCCTGCTCCTCAACCGTGACAACCAAAAATGCCTCCGGACACTGCCAAATGTCCCCCTGGAGGCAAAACTGCCCCTGGTTGAGAACCGCTGCCTTATACTAACAAATCATGTCACAAAGACAGCCCTGGCCAAAGTGTAATGGTCCGCCTTGGAAAGGGCTGAGAAAACGTAGCCTGCTCATTATTTTTTAGGACGTTAAGGCAACAGAGGCACCGCCAGGCAAGCCGCCACTGTCAGATCTGAGACAGGGGAGGAGGAGGCCCAGAAGGGGAAGATGCTCTGTCACCAGCAGACCTCCACTCCCCAACTCCACAAAACCCACCTCCTCCCAGATATGGTCCACAACAGGGCAGAAGACTGGGCCAAGCAAAGAGAGCCCCAAGCATCAAAGAGCATCAAAGCCCACCCACAGCCACTCCACATCGTAATTCACTCTGGGTCATGTACTTGACTGAGCTTCCGGGAGGAAGGAACATCTCAGTCCCTCACAACCTTGTTCAACTAACCATCCCAGCTCTTTCCTTACCTCCACTCAACAACCCCGACCGAAAAGTGTCCTAAGATGCCAGATATCCTATGAAAAATTGACCGAAGCTCAGGTCCTGCTCTCCAGGGCCTTGGGAATGAAGGCTGGCAACACTGGCCAAGAGGCCTAGAAGAACGTGTAGGCCAAGGCAAAGGTACTGGAGTGGGACTTCCAGACACATGAGGGACGGACGGATGGAAGACCAGTCCCAAGGGGGGGTGGGGGTGGACCCAAGTCTCGCACAGGCAGAGCCTGGGGTCCTGCAGGATGGCAGACAAGCTGCCGGGCCTTAGAAATGGAAAGATCACCCCGTGTAACCACAGACTTGCCCAAGCACAGACTACATTGGCTGCGTTGCTGACTATAAAATCTAGTCCACTTGGGGCTGGGTTTGGCTCACTACAGGCCGGCCACCCACCAGCTACAGTTTTGCTAAATTTAGTGCTGTTCCCAGTCACCCAAAGGACTCTGCACTTCGTGTCCATTTCAGGTTCACCCGGGGACAGGCAGAGAGGAGCGAGACTTGTCGAGAAGCGATGTGCCCTCATGTGACCCTCTCCCTTCCCCAGTGAAGTCAGGGGCCCAGGGGAGCAGAAGACGTGAGAAACCATGGTCGGAGGTCTCCAGGGCTCTGAAAGCAGTCTCTGCCCCAAGGCGGCACTCAGAGGGGGAAGGGGGCACTGATGCCAAGCGACCAGTCTTCCCTCTGCCCACTCCAGCCCACCCAGGCTTCACTCTTGGGGAGTCCCAGATGCTGTGGGGTGACAGGGGTCCTGCTCCCTCAGACAAGAAGCTGGAGTTACTCCCTATGGAATGGTGGGTGATACAGGCCTGGGGGAAGGCCCCTCTGCCTTGAGTATAAAAATGTATTCAATCAGGGCTTCCCTGGTGCTGCAGTGGTTGAGAATCTGCCTGCCAATGCAGGGGACACGGGTTCGAGCCCTGGTCTGGGAAGATCCCACATGCCGCGGAGCAACTAGGCCCATGAGCCACAATTACTGAGCCTGCGCGTCTGGAGCCTGTGCTCCGCAACGGGAGAGGCCGCCATAGTGAGAGGCCCGCGCACCGCGATGAAGAGTGGCCCCCGCTTGCCGCAACTAGAGAAAGCCCTCGCACAGAAACGAAGACCCAACACAGCCATAAATAAATAAATAAATAAATAAATAAAATAAAAATTAAATAAAAATTAAAAAAAAAATGTATTCAATCAAATACTCACAGGCCCTAAAACTCAGAGGTTAAGATAGTGGTTTCTAAACCTGGCACATTGCAATCACCTGGGAAACTTCAAAAACTACTCATACCAGAGTTCCCCACCCCCTCGCCCCCGAGACTGTGATGTAACTGGTCTGCATGTAATGTAATTGGTTGGGGCTTTGGAAATTTTACAAGACTCCCTGGTCATTTCAATGTTCAGACAAGTTTGGGAACCAGCGGGTTAAGAGCATGGCCTGTGCTTTCAGGTTGCCTCAGGTGGACTTCTGACCCAACCACAACCTTGCTATGTGACCGTGGGCAAGTCATTTAACCTTTCTATGCCTCAGTTTCATCAACTGTAAAATGCACATAATAATAGGTAACAGTGATATCAGAGCATTGCTGGGAAGACTTAATAAGACCATCCACGTAAAGCACACAGAACAGTGGTATGCAGTAAGCGCTCAATAAAAGTCAGGAGTCATTATTGTTGTTATAATGATAAACAGGAGAAAAAAGAGGGAACCTGAGATCCGTCTCTACTTTATTGAAGGAGTAAGAGTCTCTAGGACTGAAACTGGGACTATTTCAAGAAGCGGGAGGGGAGGAAGAGGCTCCAGCAACCTGCACTTAGAGGAGGACCACGCACTCTCCTGGCCTCTGTTCACACTGTTCCTCCCACCTTCAACGACCTCCCCTCTCCCCATCCTGCTAAATCCCACCACTCAGGCCCAGCTCTCACGACCCCATAGCTCTCTCCCTTCCCAGGCCTCCCACAGAACTTCCCCCCATGCCTATTACTTTGGAACTTTATAATTTGCTACTGTGAACAGCTACCAGCCAAGTAAGTATGTGTCTGTGGGACAAATGAATGCTTTGATATATACTAGTAGGGTCTCCTCAAAAAGACAATGAGCGATTTGGGGGAGGCCCCAAGTCTCATGTTTCTGTGTGCCCCTATGGCACCCAGCACCGTACTGGACACACAGCTCTTTGTTAATAGGCATCTCTGGGATGGAAACACACACTGAGCCAGCAGAGCTAACTGCACATCGGCAAGGAGCCAGGCTCAGTGCCCAGAAGAAGCAGCACCAGCACCCAAGGCCCATGGAATTCTGGGCTTTCCACTTCATCACTACAAGGACAGACCACCACCCTGTCCCATAACCAGAGACAGTACCCACCCACTCCCAGGGACTGTGTGTGTAAGTGCCGACAGCGAAAGGAGTGTTGGGCAAACAACTCTGCTTCTCTGGGACCCCTGCTGTTCCCAAGCCTCCATGAGTGAGGCCACACGTATGGTCACTCCTGCAAGGAAGCCACCGACCCCCATGATTCCCTCAACCCAACAACAGCCTGGCAAAGCCCAGCTCTGCCCACAGAGAAGTCCAGAGCAGCTGGCCACCCAACAGGCTGTAAGCCTCTTACAGATTAAAGGTCCTAATTTAAACCTCTATTTGAGGTACCACAAGTGGGTCAGCGCTCTGCAGGCCGGTCAGCACAGTTGATGGAAGAAGCAACTACGATCCGAGAAAGGCTCCTCTCCTCTGTGGGAAAGATGGAGCCAGAGAATTACCGAGCTAAGTGGTCATTCTGAGGGGGGAGCTGGCTCACTTCAGCCTACCAGGAATCCACCTCCCAGATAGTGTGAACTCTAACCTCCCCACCCAACGCCCCTGAGAAACAGAGAACAACGGGGCAGTGTAGTAAGTCAGGATGGCCTTCCTCTCCCTGCCCTTGGTATGGAAATAGCTAATCAAGTCAAGAAGCCAGAGAAGAGGCATGGGGCTGGAGATGCTGCACTCCAGGGGGTCACACCTGGTGACTTGGGAGGGGAGGCGACCTCTGTTCCCACCCCTGGTGAGGTCTGCCTGGCCTCTCTCCCCAGCTCGCCACAGCAGGAAACACCAGGCACAGGGAAGTGGGGGCAGCAGTGGGTAAGCAGCCGCAGACAAACCTCAGATCATGCTGTGACAGCCTGACTCTGCTGCTCTTAAAAAAAAAAAGTCTCCACAGAGATGGCCTCTGGCGAAGCGGCTGGAACCCATTCTCTACACTAAGAACAAAGAAACCCTTCCAGTGCTTGTTTCTCAAACTTTCTGGACCCTAACCCACAGTAAGAAAGAAAGTTTACAAGGTGGCCTGGCACTTACATACATGTGCACTTGTGTGTATACAGATACATATATCTGTAGATATATATATATATACATATATATATATACGACTGAGACTTTCATGAAATCATACTCATCTTTACTACACACTATGCAATCTAATATTTTCTGTTACAGTCTTTTTTTTTTCCACATTGGTCCCAACCCACTAAATTGATTTCACCACCCGTTAAGGTGTCTGGTCTTGCAGTCTGAACACCTCTCTGGGGAAAACAGGAGGGGTTCTTCTTTTCGAAAGAACTTTTAAAACTCTGTCACAGACTAACCTTCCCACAAAGCAAAATCCCATGAGTGGGGGACGTCAGCAGAGGGGTGGAAGAGCCTGCACAGCAACGACCAAGTCCTCTCCCCGCCACATGCTTCGGACAATGCGACTCCCAAGACCCCTGAGTCTGTCCCCTGCTACACTCGGGTGCAGGAGCGCAAGGGCTCTCCCCTCCCACTCCAGCGGTGCCTTCCGGTCCCGGCCAGCGACTAACCCAGCCTGGCACAGGGCCAGTGTTCAATCAACATTGTCCCCTGGGACAAAGCATGGCCTCACCACCCCTCAACCTCACCCCTCCATGAATGAACTTACCTATGACACACAAAGGAAGAAATGGCAACACTGTGCCGCCCATACTGGGTTTTTTAACTCTCCAGACAGCCTATCTGTACAGCAGATACACTACAAACTCCTAGAGGACAGAAAGTTTGGTTTTTTAATTTATTTTTTAACTGAAGGTATACAGATACTCTATAGGAATTTTTATGACAACAGAAACAAAAACCATATAATTTTAAAATAAGCCCAGTCCTCAGCCCAGTCTTTCTGCTTTTCCAAGGGGCCCATGAAATCTTGCCACATTCCTCCTCCAGGCAGCCTTCCCTGATGGGTCAGGATTGCTAAGGAGTTCTCTGAACCCAATACCTTGGTGATATAAAACTCTAATAACTCCCTTCCACTCTCCCTGTTCCCAGAAATGCAACACGCTGCCTCTCTGTGTCTGTAATTACTGCTTGGCTGGGTATCTGAGCTGGAAAACATGTAACAGAAAAAAACTAGCATAAGCATTCCATACTCTGAATTAGTAAGTTTAATTTTCTTTTTTTAATCTTAAAAAAAAATTATTTTTTTTTTTTGGCCGCACCATGCAGCAGCATATGGGATCTTAGTTCCCAGACCGGGGATCGAACCCATGCGCCCTGAATTGGAAGCATAGAGTCTTAACCACTGGACCGCCAAAGAAGTCCCTGAATTAGTAAGTTTTAAAGGTAATTTTTTTCTATCTTCTCTCAGGTAAATTTTTTCATCCCCTGCTCAGTGGAGCAAACATTGGATCTCTCCGTATCAGTACACAGAGCCCGCCAACCGCCACCCGGCTCCAATTCCCCACTGCTTCCTTAAGCTCATCAGGGCCACTATTGTGGCTGTCACTTACCAATGCCCTTAAAACCCAGAATGCCTACACGGTATATACTCATCTGCGTCAATTCCCAAAGAATCCAGGAAAAAAAAGTGTCTTATCCGTGTTTAAAGAGCTCAATAAGCACTGACGGCTCCCCAGCCTATGGCAGGGTTTTATACCTTGGGATTTGTGAGTCCTCTGATGGTATATGTCAAATCATGTGCTGTCATGATTTTTTTTTTCTTAGAGCAAGAGACTACAGTTTCCATGCAATTCCTAATGAGAACTGGCACAAAAAGAGGTTAAGAACCACCGAAATCAAATTCTTGGAAAAAGCTGGTCCAGGTGCCCTGCCCTGAGGCTGGCCCTCCCAGAACACAGCCCCTCTCCTGCCACACACACCCACTCAGGCCACATGGCCACCTCCTCCCAACAAGACATTTCCCCCTTCGTCCCTGGGGGTGAAGCCCCATTCCTTCAACACCCAGCTATTAACAAATACACATTTACTGAGTACCCGATAGGGATGCAGCACTGTGCTAGGCTCTGAGGATTCAGCCACGAACAGATGGATGAAATCTCCTTGCTCATGTTCCTCACCACCCCTCCAATTCCCACTTCTGGCTAATAGAACACTTTCTCACACTCCATCCGTGTCCCTTTTATGCTTTGTCTTGTATTTAGCATGGGTGTCTATCTCCCTCATTAAGCATTAGCTCCCTGAGGACAGAGACCAGGTCTCATTCACACTGCACATTCCTTCCTTTCCTGTGCCCACCCCACTTCATCCAGAAACACAGAGCCTTTTCCACAGGAGGCCCTGTACAAACGTGTGGCAAGAAGAGAAGCTGACGGGTTGGCCGGTGGTCTAAGTAGCAAAGGCCGGCCCACTGGAGACAAGCCTTGCTCATCGATGCCGGGTCCAGGGCACGCGGGAGATGATCTCTACTGCAGCAGAAAGTAACCAGGGCCTCTGTTCCCAGCCGGAGCTGCAGTTCTCAATCCAGCTGCTCATCTTTTAAATCGCACTTCTGGTCACAGCAGTTGGAAAAACAACTCCACGTGCACATATCCAGCTGACATACCTCCTAGACTGTCAAAATGGAAGGAAAGCGTACTTGCACAAGCATTTTCCATATATAGGTGAATGGATGGAAGACATGGCACAATGCTTCAAAGGCATACCACCTCTCTCTCTAAGAAGATAGCTGGCACTATTCACCATAGCCCAGACATGGAAACAACCTAAATGTCCTCGACAGATGAATGGATAATGAAGATGTGGTACATATGTACAATGGAATACTACTCAGCCATAAAAAAGAAGGAAATTATGCCATTTGCAGCAACATGGATGCAACTAGAGATTATCATACTAAGGGAAGTTAAGTCAGAAAGAGAAAGACAAATACCATACGATATTACTTATATGTGGAATCTAAAATATGACGCAAATGAACCTATCTCTAAAAGAGAAAGAGAAACAGACTCACAGACATAGAGAACAGACTTATGGTTGCCAAGGGGGGGGGGTGTGTGGGAGGGATGGACTGGGAGTTTGGGGTTAGCAGATGCAAACTATTACATATAGAATGGATAAACAACAAGGTCTACTGTATAGCACAGGGAAGTATATTCAATATCCTGAGATGAACCATAATGGAAAAGAATATAAAAAAGAATGTATGTATAACTGAATCACTTTGCTGTACAGCAGAAATTAACACAACACTGTAAATCAACTATACTTCAATTAAAAAAAAAAAAAAGAAGACAGCCAGCTACCCTAGCTACCTTGGCCATCTCTTCCAGCAATCCCTGCTATGCTCACCTCCAGAGCAGCTTCTGAGCACAACCACCTACCTCCTAACTCACAACACGCTGGTGCCACCACCTTTGCATCCTGGGTCCAGGTAGGAGACACAAAACACCAAAGGATGGACAAGGGCAGCCCAGTTGTCTGTGTACTTGAATACGGTTTACATGTGCCCAGTCAAGCAACTTTAAGGATATCCTCTTCAATACAATAAATGACTCCTTTGCAATGAGAGGGTGGGATCTGCAAAGCACTGGACCACACTGCCATGATCATCTCACGGTGGAAGACCTGAAAGAGTGTTTCAACTTAAACAGAAATTGTATTTCTTTTTAAACTGGAAAACAAGGTTCCAAAATTTGCTGACTTCTTCTGTAATGAGTGCCTATCAGGAGAATGCCGATTAATGACTATTTTTTAAACAAACAAATAAATATTTAATCTGTCCCTTTAAGGTAAAGTGACATTTTAATCTGTCCCTTTAAGGTAAAGTGACATTTTAAAAATGGGTAAGAAAGCCTTTACTTTTTGAAAGAGACTTATGTCACGGAAAGAGCATTTCAAAAACTGGTATTTGGAAATCATTTCCACCATTACATGATGATATTACCAAATTTGACGGAAAGACGTTGTCTCTAAAACCTTGTACCTGTGAACACCCATAAGACAGGATACACCAACTTGTTTTCAAATCTCTCAATGAAGTGAACGAAATACAGTATTTCAGGAGTCTTAAATCCATTTAAATTATAAGTTGAACCCATAATAACATCTTTATAGAGAGGACTCTTTCAAAACACCGTGACTTGAACCGGACCTTCAAACTGCCATATTGCAAAATATGACCCATGATATTCTGAAATAATAAAATACACTCAATTGCATGGTTCTTACTAAAAAAGAATCATTCTCAATAATACGTTTCATTTAATTCCTCAGAAACATCAGTCCACCTCTTATATGTGCCAGGCGCTGTTCCATGCTCTGGAAATACAGCAGGGAACACAGACAAAAAACCCCTGCCCTCATGGAGCTCACATTCCAGTGGGGAGAGAGAGAGAAAATCTATGAAGTAACAGAAGTGCACAGTTATGTTAAACGGTGATGGTGCTATGGAGAAAAAACATTGCAGGGAAGAGACGCAGGAAGTGCTAGCAAGCGTGTGTGGGTAGGCAGGGCACTGAGAAGGTAGTATCTGAGCACAGACCCAAAGGAAGCGAGAGTCAGCTACGGGGCTCCCTGGGGAAAAGTATGCCAAACAGAGGGAACAGGAGGTGTAAAGGCCCTAACACAGGAAATGCCTGGTTTATCTGAGGAACAGCACGGAGGCCAGTGTGGCTGGAGCAGAGTGAAAGAAGGGAAGAGTAGTAGGAGGGAAGGACACAGAAACCAAGTGGGGCCAGACTAGGTAGGCCTGCAATCCCAATAAGGCAGCCACTAGGCACATGAGGCTGCGGAGCACATGAAATGTAGCTGGTCCAAACTGACATGTGCTATCGGTGTGACGTAGTACAAAAAGAACAACGAAGTACACATCAAAAATGAAAACAGTTTTGACATACTGGGTTAGATTATTAAAATTAATTTCACCTACTTCCTTTTCCTTTTAAATTTAGCTACCAGAAATTGTTAAATTACACATGTGGCGCTCCTGTGTAATTCATTATATTTCTATTGGACAGTGTTCATAAGCTGCAGGGTCTTTGCAGACCACTCCCACCATGGCTTTCACTGAGTGCCGAAAGAAGCCACAGCAGGGTTTTGAGCATGGCAGGCATCCCCTTATGTCTCGTGGGATCCTTCTGACTACTGTGAGGACTACAGCCTGTAAGGGGCAATGGAGAAGCAGGTGAGAGATGATGGTGGCTTGGACCGTGGTGATGGCAGTGGAAGCAGTTCTGACTGGTCATAGTCTACGTATATTTTGCAGGTAGAGTCAACAAGATTTTCTGATGGACTGAATGAAGGACATAAAAGAGAGAAGTGAAGCATGACCATAGGCATTTTGGATGAGTAACGGGAAGGTTGGCATTCTCATAACCAAGATGGGAGACTGCAGGAAGAATATATTTGCATGGAAAAATCAGAAGTTCAGTTTTGGGCATGTTAAGTATGAAATGTCTATTAACATTCAAGCTGAAATGTTAAGTAGGCAGATAGACACATAGGACTGTACTTCAGGACCTTGAGCTGGGCTTGAGAAAAATAATTGGGGGTCATCAGCATGTAGATTTTTTTTTAACTTTTCATTATGGAAAATTTCAAACATAAACAAAACTAGAGAGAACAGCAGAATAAACCCCCAGGTACCCACCACCCAGCTTCAACCAATATCAACTCATGGTCAGTCTTGTTTATCTCGTGGGATTACTCTGAAGTAAATTCTAGACAACATCCATACAGGTGGTACGTAAAGTCATGAGTTGGGAGAGGATCACAAAGAGAAAGAAGATGGACAGCAGGTGCCCCAGGCCTTCTAACATTTAGAAGTCAGGGAGACGAGATGCTGAGAAGGGACAGCCAATGAGACGGGTGGAAAACCAGAAATATATGCCCTGGAAGTCAAGTGAAGAAAGAGCTTCAAGAAAAAGGGTATGACCAGCTGTGTCAATATTGCTGAAGCTACTTCGATGAAGACCAGGAAGGGGCCGCTAGACTTAGTAACATGGAGGTCACCGCTGGCCTTGGCAAGACCGCTGCTGTCCAGAGTGGTTGGGACTAGCTTGACTGGAGGGATCTGACAGAGGAAGTGAAGGGAGCAAGGACTGGAAACTCTTTGGGGCAGAGAAACAGGCAGTAGCTAGAAGAGGTGAGGTCAAAGAAGGCCTTTTTTAAGATGAGAAAAACAGCAGCATATGGAAATGATCCAGGAGAGAGGGGGGAAATGGTGATGCAAGAAGGAGAGGGAGGTGCTGGAGCGACGTCCTGAATACGTCTCAGGGTGAAATTTAGTGCAAAGAAGAGGGGCTCCCACAGGACCGTAAGTAGTTCAGACAGAAATACAATATATCCAGCCATTTTTAACTTTCTGTGTTTTATAATGTATATAATGTATTAGCACAGCGATGCTGTATACATACAGGCACGCACACACACGCACAAGGAAACTTGTTCAAAAGTTTTAGCCAACACCAGTGCATAATCAAAATAATTAAAGATTACTTAATTAGAAGAAAATAAAAACGTAACACCAAACTCTAAACTATGTAGCCTTCAGTAACAGGACATGTATATCATGGCATATTCATATATTCTGTATTATTATTTTAACTATAGAATAAAAGACCTAGGAAAGGTGAAAGAATACTAGTCTTTGTATCTGGGAATATACTCATTTTTATTAACTAAGATTTTTTGTTAAAAGGCTCAGACACTATAATCCAGGAACTGCAATATAGCTGCATTTGAACTGGAAAAATACAATAAGAATCATGGACCACTCTCAAAATCAAGTCACAGTGTCCAAATAAGTCTGATTATTTATTCACAGAGAAATGCAAATCAGTGAAATGTCTTATTAACAAGACAGGCCTGAATTGTACCATTAGATTCTGCTACTGAGGTGGCACAGTCACCCAATACCGTACTGCTTGGCAAAAAAACAGCAGGTTGAGAAATCAGGCCTAATTAGGCAGGTAGCCTAATCATTATGGGCAAAAGCCCCAAAGCAACCGGAAGTCCACAAAGACACAGAAACATCCGACCTGCTCAAAGAACATACCAGCACCATGGCATGCGCTGAGCTCTTTAACAGTTCTGAGCACCTTCCAGATGTTTTTACTCAACCCCTGTACAATCCGCCAGTTAAGCAAGCTCTCCACGTGAACTCCCCTAGTTATAAAGGCTCAAGCCCAAGAGTGTCACATGGACACACGCAAAGTCAGTTGGTGACACTCCTAGAATCCATGGGCATGGCTATGAAACAGGGACCTGCCACAGAAACCACACTTGGCTTCTCCATCAGTACTGGGGACACCACTTATCAACCACATGAAAGGACAGCATGAGAACATGAATACCAAGCCCTAGGACGTGGCAAATGTGTCAGCACAGAAGTGACGGTCATGGTCACCCAACTTGGCTGGGATGAACATGGGGTGGGGGACAACAAGCAGACCCACAACAGCTCTCACGTGGTCAAACTGTAAGCTCCTTGAGAGCAGGGCCCAGCCTGTCTTTTCACAGCAGTATGCCCGGTGCCTGGTACAGTGCCTGACACACAGGAGGCTCCCGAGAAATATTTATTGAAGGAAGGTAAAAACTAGTTACATTAAACCACAAAGATGAGGAATAATGAAGAATGCTCAAAAATCACCAAATGGTTCAACAAAACTCAGGAAAGCTTTTGATGGCAGCTGACTGGAGATAGAGCAGGGGCAGCTAAGTAAATCTAAAAGGCAGAATTGCAAAGCATCATTCTTTTCAGAATGAGCATAATCTTTATTAACAGAGACGTTGAGATCAATCATGAACTAAATGAAACATGTGGATCTTGTTTGGAGGCTGATTCAAACAAAACCAACTATTTTAAAAAAAAAATGGCAACAAGCAAGGGAAACGTAACTGAATGGATGATTGGTGACATTAAGAATAACGGTGCTTTTGCAGGGTGTGATACTACTACTGGGGTTATGTTTTTTAAAATGTATTACGTTTCTAGAGATTCATCATGAAGTATTTACGGATGAAATATGATGTCTGGGATCTGCTGTAAAATAATCCAAGAAGGGAGTAAGGAATAAGGTCGATGAATGTACAAATGAAACAAAAGGGGCCATGTGCTGATTACAAGATAAAACTGAGTGACGGGAACACTGAAGTTTCTTATACTCTCTCTACCGTCATAGATATGTGAAAATTTCCATACTAAGAATTTTAGAAAGGAGAATAACCATAATCTCAAACTTCAGTTAATTTCCTTGTGTCTGCCCCAGTGCGGGGAAATGTGGTATTCTGGGTCATACCTGGGCATGGTCATTTCGGAGGAGACCTGCAGGACAGAGCTGACAGTCACTGCCATCATCTTCACCTGGGACTCACCTGCTTCAGCTCTGCTTCCACCCTGGGCCTGAGACGCCTCCAGGCTTCCTCTCATGCTGGTTTCTACTCTCCCGACTCAATCTTACCTTCCCTGCCACTGGCTGGTTCTCCTTTCTTCCCCAGCCCCTGGCTTTATCCAGTGATGTGGGGCTGGTTACCCACCTCCTTGTACCAGGTGATTCTCCTCCTTTCTCACTGTCCTAAGGCCAACGGTATCTCTCATTCCCACACGGTCAAACCATCTACATCCTTTCTCCTTAACAGCACTCGCATAACCAGCCCGTCCAGGTATGTCCATCCTTGCCCACATTTGTCACACACGCTGCCGTGAGCTCCTCTCTTGCTCCACTTACCTCCTCAGATCCCTCCTGCACATTTCCAGGACACACACCAAACAGGGATGGGTCAGCCAATTAAACGTGTGTGTGCCTGCCATGTGCCGAGCACAGGACCCCACACCGGGGCCACAGCAGTGAACACGACACACACAGATGTGCTCACCTGAAGCTTATGATCTAGCACAGGTTCTATTAAAATTGGTTCAACTGCCCATACACCTTCCAGACCACACTGTGAATCCTTTCTTTACCTCTGTATCCTCCAAGCTTCACACAATGCCCAACCCAGAACAGATCCTTAATAAGTCTGTAGTAAATGAATGTTTCTCCAAGTCAGTGCACTTGTCTAAACATTCGTGTAAACCCGTGTAGTCTGGGGCCACCCTAAACTGAAAGGTATTTAGAGAGGATTTCTGATGAAGACCTTTTTACTTTTTTCTTTGATGAGAACAGTCAGAGGCCTGGCCTCTGGGGAAAATGTATGTAGGGGAGGTCAGAAGTAAGGCTCCTAGAGCCAGGCTTACCATTACCAGCTAAAAGCAGCTCTGGGTGTGCTTAGCTTCTGTCTCCTTTGCTATTCTGGGTCGTCTGCTCCCTCCTCTCACTGCCAGCCTCCTCCCTTCCAGCTGCAATGGGAATAAACCTCAGTTACCAACCCCCTGCCCCCCTCCTGCACGGCTCTGAGCACGCGGTTTCCTCTTGCTACCAAAGTGTCTCACTTCCTACCTCAGCCCTGAGCAGAAGTGACCCAACTGCTCTGCTGCTACTGTTTTATAAAAGCAAGAACTTGAAATTCATCCTGTTCCTAGCCAGGAGTTTCACCGAGACTCCAGCATGAGGCCTGCGTCAAAAAAGGTGGAGACCAGGACACAAGGGGACTCTGTAAGGTTGGCTGCAAGAATCCTGAGTACTGATTCCGGCCTCAAGCCAACACAGACACACACCCCACAAACCCCAGGCTGCGGGGCCTTATTCCGACAGTGGATGAGTGCCAAGTTCAGGCAGACAAACCAGGCTGGGTTGCAGGCTCTCTCTGCAGATGCATCTCCAGGGCCTTGGAACTAAAGGGCATAGTGAGGCCAGAAGTGACAAGGCAAAGGTATCAAGGGAAATATGCTGCAGGACTTGGCAGAACCAATGAGCCTCTCCTTCTCCTCACCAGACACTGGGTTTGGGTTGGTCCATTCTCCTCTGCATAGGCCTGGGAAATGAGAGGAAGGGTAGCTTGTCACACCAAGGCCACAAGCCTTCCCTGATGAGGAATGTAGGTCTCCGGGCTCAAAGAAGTATATGCGTGAGGGACGGGGGGGACAAGCACCCTCCAGGCTTCAGGAAAACAGATGAAAATGAAAGGGGTTTCCCAGATCCAGGACCACTATCTTTGGGCTGACTCTAAGAATCTACCATCTCAATTGCCACATCATCCTGTCACGGGATCACAAAGGAAGGACCAAGGCAGAATCTTCAAGAACCCTAGGAATCCGGCCATAGTAAGCATCCCCAGTGGTGATCCAAGCACTTTTCTGGTGGTCTAGGACAGAGATTAGCAATTTTTTTCTTGAAGGGCAAGACAGTAAAGACTTTAGCCTTGTAGTCATGCAGTCTCTGTTGCAACTACCCAACTATACCAATGTAGCATGAAAGCAGCCATAGACGTAAACAGTGGGCATGTCTGTGTTCCAATAAAACTTTATTTACAAAAGCAGGCATCAATCAGCCCATGGGCTGTAGTTTGCCAACTCCTGGCCACTGGGAAAACCAGCTCTTCTAGCATTCCCAAGCTCCCAAGAGGAACAGGGGTTACCCTCTACTTGGAGGGCTCCTGCCCACTCTGGAGACAGGGGCCTGCTCTAGGGACCAGGCCTCCATTCCTCCTACTCCCTCCCACAAGACTCCAAAGAAATCTGGGCTGCTGGTTTCAAAAGCCTCGCCTGCATCAGAAACCTGGGCAAAAGCGGAAAAAGCTTTGGAAATCATATCTGAAGGCTTTAGAGCTGGAAGAAACTAGACCCTAAGGCCTGGAAAAGGAAGTGACTTGCCCAAGATCAGGTAGTTGGCAAAGGCCTCCTGACTCTGTCCAGTGCTCTTATTCCTCTAGAGTGATGACTGGAAAGGAACCAGAACAAACAGCCTTGCTGGTGGAGGCTAAGGACCTATAGCACATCCCAGGGCCTCTCAGTAATTTATAAGTGAATGGTATAGCAAAGGTCAAGGAGAGAGCTTGGAGAGGTAAATGTATATATCTATCTTTCCAGGACATATCCTCCTGGACATAGGTACTAGCGAGAAGAAAACTTAAACAGAAACCTGAACTTCAAAATGGGGTGCGGTTTGGTAGAAGACGTGGGCGTGCATTAGCAGAAACTGGTCCAGCAGTCTAGGCGGGCGCTGGGATAATAAACAAGTACAAGGCACACAGCCTCACCCAATTCTAGGCCGATGCCCCAGGCCCTGGGATCTCTCTCTACACTACCTTCTCAACAACCTCATACCTTCAAGGCTTCATAATACAATGTCCTCCAAACCTCTTCCCAGAACTGACTTCCATCGCAAATTTTATTTGCCTGAGCATAACCATTTCCATCCAGACACTCTGCCACTGTCTTGGGCAATATGTCTAAAAGCAAATCAAACATGACTCCCCCAAATAAGTATGAACCCTGATTTTTCTATTTCTGTCAATCATTAAGGCTCAAAACGTCAGTGCCTTCTCTTCCCCATGTCCTGTCCCCAAGCCAAAGGGGCTCTCTGAACTACCTCTTCCTCCGCATTCTCATATGCTCCACCCTAATCCATCACCTCCAGTCTGGAATATTGCCAATCTCCTGCCTGGAGTCCCAGATTCTAGGCTTGTAACAATGCCAGCTGATCTTCCCCCATATACCCATCCTCCTCTCATCTACCATGATCTCTTCAAGGTCAAAGCCCAGTCCTACTTACTTGTGTCTTCCCAGCTCCCAGAACCTTACCTAACATGGTAGGCACCCAAAAAGTGCTGAATGAATGAGTTCTAACTTTCCTCAGGACCCACGACCACACCAGAAACTTCTGGGCCTTCCTATTTCCTACCACCACTGCAAGCCCAGACTGCCAGGTTCTGCAGGCCTTCCATCATCTCACCCACCCTTCCCACCCCAGGTCCTACCATCCCAGAAACAAGCTCCATCCAGCTAATCAATGCCTGACCCTCCTCGTGTGCCAGTCATTCCTGTATCCACATCTCTGCCCACGCTCTGCTCACCCTGCCCTGCAATGACGTCCATGCCCTTCCCCCTCCATCCAGTCCAACTCCTACGCAACTGCCAATTACTGAGCTCTGGGAGAGAAAGGGGATGCAGGAAGGCGGAAGATGACAAAAAATGGGGAAGGGGGGTGCCTGATATGAACACGCTGGGGTCTCTGATCCCTAGAGCCATCACCCTCCCAATAGGTTGCAGACAATTAGAGAAGGAAGAGGCGGGAGGAGGAGCCAGATTTTTCCACTGAACGAAAGGCATGATTTTCATCACTGCTTCTGTTGCCCTGGTAACCAGGGACAGCCCAGTGGAGAGTACAGTAAAAGAACACCATGTTTATCTTTGCTGTCTGATCCACTTCCCTGTACACCCTTCCCTGACCATCCTCTAGCCCTTAGGCCTGCTCCAAATTTCTTAGAATGCCACCGCCATCCCATCCTTCTAGCCACTCTTGCCCAAAACCTCAAAGGCAGAGTTAATTTCTCACTCTCTTTATCCAACCCTATGTACCATGTATTCTTCCACTGGAACATTCTGGGGGTCATCTCACCACACCCATCTGCCACGCCAGGGGACCTCAAGAACAAAAGACTGGCCTCAGAGCACAAGAATGGCATCCACTCCACCAGAAGGTGTACTGGGCAAGAACATGAGGAAGGCTGCCCAGCCAACCCCTCTTTCTCAGCCCCAGACAGCTGGGGTAGAGTGGGCCCCTGCTCTCCCATTTCCCCCTCCTGCAGTCGGGATCAGGAGAAGGAGCCAGGCTGAAGATGACGGCGTAGAAGCGTCCACAGATCCTGACTTCCGCACGGACACAGTGTCTGTGTGACCTGAGAGTGGAGACACAGCACTCGCCCTGGGAGATTATATAAGCGTTATATAACATGGTGGCACCAATGAGCACATAGACGCAGTTGTCGAGTGCCAGGGACAGGCCGAGAGAACCAAACCCAAGGGGCCGGAGGTACAGCCCTCTCGCCACCAATGCCAAAGCAACGCCAGCCAGGCCCTGGCTGCCCCAGCCCTGTCTCTACCTGCTCCTTCCACCCCAGAGGACACAGAGGGAGACTTGCCTGGCTCTGCATTCTTCTTCCCACGCTGGGCAGCAGGGAGGGGCCGCAGCACCATCACCACCCTGGCCCAAGGCAGCCTCTGTCCAGCTGCCCTCCTCACAGGGGAGCAGCAAGGGGGCCAAGGGCAGGGGAGGGGTGTGGGCCAGCAGCCCCCTCCTCTCTGTCCTTGCACCAGAATGTGTTTGTTTGGGGAACCAGTGCTGCAGCGGCTCCAGGATTGGCTGGGCCAGCCTTCCCTCTGCTCTGTCATTTGCCGTTCCTCTAAAAAACAAAACAAACCGAAAGGGAAAGAAAAAAAAATTAAGCACATTTGGCAAATGCCGAATCCCACATTTTGGTCTATGGCTACGAACAAAGCTGGAAGGAGGGGGTCCTAAGGACATCACCCTCTTTCCCTACCGCTCCCCCCTCCCACCGTATCCTGGCCAACCCAGCACCTATGAACTTAGTCTGCAGGCCTGGAGACTCCCTTTCACCTCCGGACACCGCCCCTCCACCCCCCCAGGCCTTCTCCCAGCCCCTATCTCTGCAACTGTCTCTGCTGCTGAAGCTTCTGCAATTCGACGGCAGCCCCCACCCCCAACCTCTGCAGAGCGCTCAATGCAAGCGGCTCCCAGATATGCACGAGAGAGCCAGGCGGCAGGCCTGGGGCAGTTCAACAAACTCCCCCACCCGCACCTCCACACCCACTTTATTAATTTGGCGGCGGGGGGGGGGCCTGAACAGAGACATTGCCCAGTGGCATCTCCGGCTGCGCCTGCCTCGCCCGAGCTAAGCCTCTGGCCTTCCCGCCTCCTCCTCCACGCGCACCTCCGCGCCCCCTGAAGAAGGGGGGAAGAAAGAAATACGCATTAATATCACGAGCCTCCGCGCACCACCGCTCGCCCCCTCAACCACCTGTCTCTGCGCTCTCCTCCCCCACTGCCTTCCTCAACTCCGGGCACCCCCTCTGCAGCAGAGGGGCACCACGCCCACTGCGGAGCTGAGAAACGGAAGGTGAGGAGCGGGCAGGGGCTCCTCCCGGGCCGGGCCCAGGGGGCTGCTCATCCACCTCCCCCGCCCTGCTGGCCCCGGCCCCAGAGCCCAGGGACCGGCCCGGGCTGCTCCCGGCCCGGATCCGCTCCCACCCACGCGGCGAGGGCAGCTGCGCGGGAAGGCCGCGCCGCAGCGGGGGTGGGGGACGACCCGAGCCCGGCGGGCCCGGGGCATCGTCCCCAGGGGGCCCACCCCTGCATGGGGCTCTCGGAGACTTCCCGCAGGCCCGGCCGCGGCGCCCCCCCCAACACACACACCCGCCCGGGGCCCCGCTCTTACCTCCGGCGTCCGCATCCCTCCCAGGGGACCGCACAACCTCCTCGGCGCCCCCTGACCGCCCCGCGGGAGGCGCGAGATGCGCAGCCGCTGCGGACTCCGGCTCTGCCGTGGCCGCTTCCCGGGTGTGTGAGCTCAGCCCGCCCGCGCGCCCGCGCTTCCCACGCTCGGCGCCCGGCGCCGCGCCACCCAGCGGCCGCGGCCGGCACCGCACGCTGACGTCCGGGAAGATCTGCCGCAGCACCGCCGACTGGTTTGGAAATTCCCAGAATTTGACCGTGGGTTTGCAGTGGGGCGGGGGACCCCGCAGGCCGTTCTGAACTCCGGCCTTAGGGCGGAAAGGCTCCCACCCACCCCATCTCTGAAGGAGATTCCAGAGTCTTTGCATAAGTCCCTGAGTTTCCCCTCTGCTTCTCTGACCTTGCCTCCCTTATTTCTCTCAGGGCAGTGGAGACTGGTGAGGGTGGTGACTACTCATAAAATGGAGGTGGGGGGATCAGGGGTGGGCAAAGGGAGGGAAGCCCTGTGAGCTAGCATTTCAGTGTCTCCTTGGGCCTGTCTAGAGATCCGAGGTGTGCACCGGACAGTTCTTGAAAGAGATAAAAAAATAAAAAATAAAAAAAAACGACAGATGCCTCAACCCACCTGTAAATTCTAATTCGGGAGATCTGGAGTACTGTTTTTTAACATTTTCTCAGCTCTAGATCCTTCAGAGAATTGAAAGAGAGCTGGGCCCCTCTCCAGAAAAGTGCACATTCATGCATAAACATAATTTTGCACGGTCAGGGAATTCTCAGACTTCTCAAAGCTTCGTGGACCCCAGCTTAAGGACTCCCTCTCTGCCATACCCAAGATAGCAAGAGATGGAGCTGGTGATTCCCTGTGCCCGCTGCCATCTTTGCTCCTGCTGTTTCTTCCTTCAGGAATACCTACTCCTACCGCAGTCCCACATTTATGCCTATAGAAATTCCACCTCTCCTTTAAGACCAGCTTGAATACCACTTCCTCCCTGGTTTTCCCATTCAGAAGTGACCTTGGTCTTCTGAGAGCATGTTCTTTATGCCATTTATGGCTATTAACACTATTTATGTGGACCTGTAGTTATTTTTGTTGTTGGTTGTCTTATCGCTGCTTCTAGATTATAAACTCTTTTAAGAAGAGTTTCCGCTCTGCAACTACGAAGGTGGCTTACGTGGTATGCCCTTGACAAATAGCTCTTAAATAATCAAAGGGAAGCTGGGATGAGGGAACAGGAGGCCCACTGGAGACCCAGGAAGATGCATGCCTTTGCTCCAGAGGAACCGGAGCCCCTCATACTAGATGCTTCACCATCAACATACATCCACACCTTGGCACCTGGCAAGCAGAATTCTCAAGTTGGCAGGATCATTTCATCCATTTCTTCTCCTCTGGGCAAGACAAACATAATTTAGAGGTCCCTAGGTGAAATTGGGTTACAAGCTCATACAGGATACCCCTGACAAATAGCAGATATTCTACCCCAAGTGTCCCCTTGTTGAATAAGGGACATCACCACCCACCAGTTGCACATGCCAGAAACAAGCTAGTGTTATCCTTGACTCCTCCCCCTCCCTTCCTTTCCTCCATACACATTCCCCATCAATCACCATGTCCTAAATCTATTTCAGAGATCGCCCTTCTCTCCATCCCCATGGCCCCATCCCAAGCTCACACCACCATTATTTCTTGCTTGAATTTCTGCATCTGTCTCCATCCTAGCTGGCCTACCTGCCTCCAGTCTCACCAGGCTCTGATCCAGTCTCCACATCCCAGCCAGAAGGATCTTCCAAAAATATCAACCACTTCTCTGCTGAAAATGTGTAGGCAGCTCTGCATTTACTAAGAATGAGGTCCCAACTCCTTCACCCAGCTCTCTCAGCCTCCAAGCTCTGGCCCTCAGCTAACCCTCTGGCCTCCTCTCTTGCCACTTCCCTCTCACCCTTTGTGCTTCACTTGTACCAAACAACAAGCTCTTTCCCACCGTGAGGTGAGAAACCCCTTCCCTGATTTGTGAGGCTATACCCTACAAATTCTTCTGGTTTCCCTTCTGTCTCTGTCTCCACGTATGTCACCTTGCCCTTCCCCAGCTGTTACATTCATCACAGAGATTGTTCCTCACTTAGATGATGTCCACTTACCCCGCCACACTAGGAGTGCTGCAGTAGTATCCTCAGTGCCAGGCACGATACCTGATAGGAACACAAATGTTTACTGCTTACCAGAGGAATGAAAGCTTTGAACATGACACACACAGGGACTCTGGGACAGATACTGTGGTGCTGCAGGATCTGAAAGTCAGACGTGCTGGGCCCAGGCCCACTGCTTGTGAATAATAGCACCACTCACTGTTCTCTAGTGAATTCCAATCTTTCGGGGTCTTCGATTTCCTCAACTGAAAAATGGGGATAATAATACTCAGGGTGCTCTGAGGGTTGCCAGAGGTATATGGTATATGCGGAAGCACTTTGTAATTTTGAAGTTCTCTCTATATAATAATAGTATTAACTTCGCTTAATCTTCACAATAACATTTTGAGGAAGGTGGCTGACATTTCCTATTTTGCATATGAGGAAACTGAAGGTGGACAATGGAAGCAATTTGCCTAAGGTCACCTAGCTAGTTACCGGGGAACAGAAGCTTGTCACTGCGTTCCAAGCCCAGGCTCTGTCCATCACATTACCACTGCCCCTCCATTCCATCCCCAAGAGGGAACGTTTGTACATGTTGACATCCAGAGGCTCATGCAGCTAACAAATGTCACCACTTACTATTTCTGAAGGGGTTTTTTTTGGGGGGGAGGGGGGATAGCAGGGTGGCGGGTGGAATGTTATGGGTTGTTGGTAGAAAGTAGATTATATAACAACAGGTGTCTGGCAGGGGAATTGGGTTCAGGAGCAGTTGACCTTGGAGCTGACCCTATACTCCCCATCTCTGCCCCTTCTCCCACCCTAGAAGGGTGGCCTCAGCTGACATTTCCCTTTTACCACATAGTCGGACCCCTGCAGGCCCCATAGTTCCCAGAAGCTGGAGATCTTCTCTTGCCTCCATATTTCCAATTCTGTCTGTCAGCATATATTTACTGAGCTCATTTAAATGTTTTGTCACTACCTGTGGAGTCCTAGCCAAATGATTTACCCTCTCTGAGCCACAGTTTCCCTATTTTGTAAAATGGGATTGCTAGTGGTCTGTTACACAGCTGTTGTGAGGATTGTAATAACAGGGTAACCTAACCGCTGCTGGTGGGCTGAAGCTGGTGAAGACTCTGTGTCTGCTCATCTTCATTCGAGGGCACCAGAGTGTGTGTTTGGTAACCAGGGTGGGGAGGACAGAGGCCAGCAGAGGGGCTGGAAAAGAGAGGAAAGGAGTATGAAGGCCACAGTCCTCCCAGGAACACGGAGAGAGCTCTGGGTCTTGGAGTCTATTTGAACTGCTCAAGAATGACTTGTGAGTTTCTGGGCCCTATGAGTTTGCATGACACAGTCAGCCACAGCGATGAGAGGCTTTTCCCAGCTCTTGGTGGGCAGGAGGCATGGACCACTGAGAGCCAGACCAGGAGGAGAAGAGCAGAGCAGCCATTCTTTGGTGACCACAGCTGTGAAGGCTCGTATGAGGCTCCTTTTTTTGGGAATTCCCAGAAATAACTTGAGGGCACTATAAGAATGTCGACGAAGTCATCAAACATGATGTTACAGACATAAAGAATGGAGGTGGTGCCTGGCACATAGTAGGGACTCCATGCGTGTAGGTTCCCTAAGAAGTACACACGTCAGCATCAGGGCATAGTCTCCGTGCTCCAGAGTCTTCTGATAACGCTGCGTTTGCCCTAAGCATGTTTGTTTCTCACTGTATCCAGTGCCCCAGGGAACACGCAGTGGATCTGCCCTTCACAGATCCGTGTGTGTGGTTATGGGGGTTTTTCTCTTTAAAGATTAAATCATTTTTTTCCCCTTTCTGTTCAACAAAGACAACAGCCTTTTGGTTTTTGATAAACGTTCCCTTCCTACTAGCAGGTGGATTTGCCCCGGGCACTAAGCGCTGTGCTTTTAAAACACACACATGCCCAGCTGTTTGAATCTGCTATGCACTCCAGTCTTTCTTACTTCTCTTATCTCCTGCCCCCTGGGGGCTTGAGTTTTCTCTGCCTTGCAGGCTGATAACGTGTGGAAGGAGGAGAACAGTTTTAATTAACAGACTAATTAAGTGGTACAAGCCTTTAAATGCTGATTATAGGAAAGTCGTTCCCCACCCCCCAAGTGATTGATTTATTTATTGCTCTTGTGCTGCATTATGGCAAAATAGTCAGCTTCTAATTATTTGTCAGTTGGTTCAACAGTTCTTTTCCTTCTCTCCCTTTTCACATTTCCCCTTGCTAATGGTGGGCACAGGTAGAATGGGAGACCTCAAACCAGGTGATAAGCAGCTCTGAACAGATATAAGTGTTGGGACGCTGGTGCCACCCCCATCTTGACAGTGAGAGCTAGAATGGGAGTGGGAGGTAGGAGGAAAAAGAAGGCAAGAAAATCCTAGCCATACTTGTAGGTTTACCTCCCCATGACCCCTCCCTTATGACCCCTCCCCCTCATAGGCCATAACTCACACACATGTCAGTTGCATTCAAAAACAGTGCAGTATGGAGTTTTAGAGAATGCTCTGAAATCCGACTGCCTGGGTTCAAACCTTGGCTCTCCCACTGGCTGGCTATGTGGTCTAGGCAAGTCGCTTAACCTCACTGTCTCAGCCTCCTAGTTTATAAAGTGGGAAGATAATCGTTCCTCCCTAGGATTGTCACAAGGATTAAAGGAAACAAGCCAGGTAAAGCACTTAGCCCACTACCTAGCGCATGCTAAGTCCGCATACGTGAGCTATGATAACCACTCCTGCTGCCTGAAATTATTCAAATTACCTGCTACACAGAAGGAATTTGATAAATGTTTGTAGAGTAAATGAATGACTATATCATAATTTTCAAATAGATTGTGAGTCCTTGAAGTTCAAAAGGGTGAAGAAAAGAGGAAATTGTCCATTAAATCGTAATAAGAAGCTACCTTTAGTTTAGAGTGCTGATCACAGGTTGGGCTCTGAGCTAATTGCTTTCTGTACATTCTCTCATTTAATCCTTATGTAACCTGATTTTTACCAGCCTTCTTAGAACATGTTTTCCTTAAACAGCCCGAGTCCCCATACCAAATTCTGTGGGATGTCCCTGTTCTCTCCAAGATTTCCAAGGATTCTTGGGGGATGGGCTGACATTTTCATGTTCCCTTTTTCTTATGAATTCCTGCTCCAGCTGAATTCAAGGTCATTTTCCTGCCTCGTGACAGTGCATCCTCTCGTCCTATTATTCTCATAGCAAGTTAAACTCTTTCCTTCCTTCTGTCCTTAAAGCTCCCAGAACACAGGGTCATTTTGTGTGGAAGACTTTTACTGAAGGTCAAAGGCAAGATAGGACAGTTATAGCACCACTTAGAGCAAGCAATAGCTGGGAATCACCACAGTAAAGCTCCTCACCTCCCCCACCCACCCTGCCACCCTGCCCTCCCTCCTGGCTGTTTTGCTACCCAGAACCCTGCCTGCAGCCATTTTTCCTTCCTGAGAGCCCTCTCCTCCATTTCTCTACTGTTCCCCACCTTTCCCTGAAAATATCAGCATTCTATAACTTTATCACACGAAGAAATTTAGCTCTTTGAACAAATGTCTCCAATCTGGGCTATTTTCAATCTGGGGTCAAAGGAGGAGCTAAGGGGATGGGTGTGTATAGAGTTGCTCAGCTGGTTTTCTCAGCCTCAAAAGTTTACCCCAGCGTTCTCCCCAACAAATGAGCCGAGCGCCTCTGAGGCGAATCCTGCCTCACTTAGAATGAAGAAATACGGCAGTAATATTTTTACATAAAAATGTTTTCTTCCTGTTAAACTTGTGGTCGTGCTATGAGGTAGATATGATTAAACCCCATTTTTTTTTTTTTTCCAGATGAGAAGCCTAGGAATGAAAGAGGTTAAAAAAAAAAAAAAACCCACTCAAAGTCACATACCTTGGATCAGGGCTGGACTCCCAGGTCAGGCCTATCTGATTCTAAAGCCAGGGAGGTGGACCACGACACCGTGTGGTCACTTAATGGAGCTCAAGCCGGTCTGAAGTGGTTCTACTCCTAGGGCAAAGCTTTCTCAAGAAATCTTTCTGTGAGGGAGGCCCTGTGGGTCATGGGAAGGTGAATTGATTGACTGGAGGCCAAAGACATGAAAACAGATTTAGAGCTAGAAATAGCTACATATCTATAGGTTCATGTATGAGACCCAAGAGGAGTTGCTGCTATTAATCACCACCAAATGATTACTATGATTGCTTCAATTTGTTGATGCTGCAGTTGCTGAATTTTGCTGTGCTTTATTCAACCTTGGGTAGGGGCTCTCACTCCAGGAAGATAAGGGAGATTTTCTTTTGCTTGTGGAGTGCTGACTTCATATGTAAAACATCACGTTGGTAGCCCATTCTTGTCTGAGAAGTCTGGCCAGTAGCTGAGGCTCTTACAAAGAGTTCAATAAATAGCTTTGAAATGAATGAAAGAATGGCTCTTCACTAACTTTAATTTGTCAGTTCTCTTCCCAAGGCAGAAGGGGTGAGTTAGGCAGAACCAGAGGAAGGAACATCCCTCCCAGCTGGGCAGCAGGCTGGGACACCAAAATTGTAACGTTGCAGGAACATCGCTGGAAGTGGGGTGAGGTTACAAAATGGATTGATCGGAACTCTTCCCAGAAAGAGTAATGAATGTAGTTAGAATTCTCTAACAAGCCACTGCAGTGGGGGCGTACAGATTTTACCACATAGGAGCAATGTGACCCTGGCTTTCTCATCCCCAAAATGGGGATTTGGTGTTTATCACAAGGGATTTTCCCCCCAATTAAGTGTGATAATGGACAAATTCTAGCTTTTATCCTTACTTATTCTTCAGTCTATTATAATCTGGTTTCTACCCTCCCACACTCCACTGACTGCTTTCACCAAGGTTACCAATCACCCCTTTGTTGAAAATTCCATTTCTCTACCACTTGGTAGCATTTGACACTGTATAACAGACCTTCCTCCATGAAATAGTCTCTTCCCTGGTTCCTTATGATGCCAGTCTCAAAGTTTTCATGTCTCCTTGACCACCCTTCTAAGTCTCCATTTGAGACATCTGTATCAGTTATCTGTTGCTACATAACAAATTACCCCCAAATTTAGCAGCTTAAAACAGCATTGATTATCTTACAGAGCTTCTTAGGGTCAGGAATTTGGGAGCAGTTTTGCTGAGTTGTTCTGGCTCAGGATTTCTCATGAGATTGCAGTCTCATTCATTCATTCTTTCATTCACGAAGATTCTCTTCCAACCTCTTCCAAGCTCCCTCCCATGGCTATGGGCAGGAAGTTTCAGTTCTTCACACATGGACCTCTGCGCAGGGCTGCTCGTGACATGGAGATGGCTTCCCCAGAGTGAGTGATCCAAGAAGAATAAGCACATGTGGCCAAGGTCTCAGGAGTGTCATACCATCACTTGTCACACAGACCAATACTAGTACAATGTCGGGGAGGACCACACACCAGTATGAAGATGAGGAGGCAGCACTGGGGGCCATCCTGGAGGCTGTCTACCATGGCAGCCCTCTTGGCTGACCCTAAAAAGTCAGTGCTCCCCAGGGTTCTAGCCTCACACCCCCCCTCTTCTCAGTCTCCACACACACCCTTGACACCATGGTGCTCTCCTTCAAGTACTATCTAGATTTTAAAGTCACCTAAGTCTGCATCTCTAGCCAAGTTCCCTCTCAGAAACTTCAGCTTGTACACTACCTATTGGATCCCAAAGGCACTTCTGAGTCCCCAGATCCATACTGAACTCATGCTCGCCCCACGAGCCTGTTTCTCCTCCTGTGTTTCCATCTTGAGGATGACAACACGGTCTACTCTGTTGCCAAAAGAGAAACAGAAAATCATTCTTCACTGCCCTTTTCCCTATCTCTCATATTCAATTGCTGCATTCTTTGTTTTTCATTATTTTCCCCATCTTTTTGCTTTGAAAAATGTCAAACCTCTAGAAAAGTTAAGAGTAAAATGATCCCCTATTTACTAGATTACTTCATATAGGTTCACAATTGTTAATATTTCATGCCACATTTGCTTTCTCTCCCCTCCTCCTCTCTCCATAGATATATATTTTTTCATAATAATATTAAGATGCTATTTGCCCTATCACTCTTATTCTCTCACAGATGTGGTGTGTGTGTGTGTGTGTGTGTGTGTGTGTGTGTGTGTGTAAAGTTTCCACGTAAATACGGTGGATTTGAAAGTAAGTTGCAGGGAAAAGAATCTGAAAAAGAGTGTATATATGTATATGTATAACTAAATCACTTTGCTGTACAACTGAAACTAACACATCTTTATAAATCAACTATATGCCAATAAAAATTAAAAATTAAACTAAAAAAAATAAAGTGTAGATAATAAAAGAAAGTTGCAGATATTATGACACTTCATCCCTAAGGAGTTCTGCGTGCATCTCCTAAGAATAAGGACATTCATTTCCCTACATAACCACGATGCCAATATTACACCTAAGATTACATCCTCCCATTCTGTCTGCAGTTTAGCCACTTTTCCTTCAGGCCACATGTTTCCCTTATCTCCACTAGTGCAGTCACCTCCTAACTAGTTCCTCCTTTGATCCATGCCCCATACTTCTGCCAAAGTGACCTTTCTAAAATGCAAATCTGATTGAGTCACTTCCCTTCTTCAGACTTGTCAATAGTTCCACATTACCTTCAAAATAAAGAATAGACCTCACATGGCATATAAAGCTTTCATCATCTAGATTCATTTAGAGCAGTACTGCCCAGTAGAAATATGAGTTACATAAGTAACTTTAAATTTACATTTTAAAAGTAGCCACATTTTAAAAAGTTAAAAAAAACAGGTGAAATGAATTTTAAAAATGCATTTTATTTAATCCAATATATTCAAAATCTTATCATAGCAACATAAACCCAATATAAAAAATTATTAATGAGATGTCTTACTTTTTTTTCTAAGTCCTCAAAATCCGGCCTCTATTTCATACCTTGATTCAGATGCTAAATTTTCAAGGGTTAAAGTGAAATGTATTCCTACAAAAATAACAAGATTATATTTAACCAAAGAAAACTATATTGTTCCAGTCTTAAAATTTGAATTAATTAAAATTAAATAAAGTGGAAAGTTCTGTTCCTCATTCACACTGGCCACATCTCAAGTGCTCAGTAGTCACATAGGCTAGTGGCTCCTGAAAGAGTGAATTCTAAAGCAGCAGTGTGGTCCAGGATCTCCTGGGGTTCCCCAAGACATTCCCGAGGGGTAACTAAGGTCAAAATTATTTTCATAATAATATTAAATGTTATTTGCCCTCTTTCGCTTTCATTCTCCCGCAAGTGTAGTACAGTGGAGTGTTCCAGAGGGCACAAGACATGTAATATGACAACAGATTGAATAAAGAAACATATGAGAGCATCAGCAGTTTTCTATTAAGCCAGATATTGAAGAAATTTACCAAAATGTGAAACAATGCCTCACTTCTCCCTAATTGTTTTTGTTTTGGAAAATATAATTATTTTTCATTAAAATGGGTGACTTATACACTCACTTAAAGAGGTAATTATTATTTTTAAATGAGTTAATGAATAATTTGAAATGGTCTCAATTTTACTTTCTGATACAGTAATTATTGACAGATATAATTCTCAAAACCAAAAGTCTTTGAAATTCTAGATTACACCTCTCGATGGTGTAAGAGCGCTTTGAGAACAACTGGTCTTGAGCAGGCCTAACTCTCCAGCCTCATGGCTAGTGATTTCCTCTCCTCCCTCCTATTTCTTGCACGAATGTCCAGTTCCAGACAAGATGGAGCAGACACACTTCTCCCTATTCCTCTGGCTAAATACTTCTAAAAACACTGAACATCATATATAAAATAAAAATCTGAAAGGTAAAGAGAAGAAGGTTAGGGACCTCAGGACTCAAGGAGTGACATGTCATCAAGGTAGTATCAGCAGAGACCTAGTGGGCGGATGCTGAACTTCCACTCTGGTCCAGCAATAATGAGGCACCCACCACTCCACAAGTGTCAACAGTTGAATGGGGATCCTGGACTTTTACCCCCACCTGGTGGTAAACAGGAGGTACCCCCGCCCAGTGCAGTATGAAAGGGGCCCTGCTGAAACAGATCCAGAGTTTCATAACACAATACCCGAAATGTCCAGGATACAATTTAAAATCATCTGTAGTGCCAAGAACCAGGAAAATCTCAAATTGAATGAGAAAAAATAATTAGCAGATTCCAACACTGAGATGACAGAGATGTTGGAATTATCTGACAAGGATTTAAAAACAGCCATTATAAACATGCTTCAATGAGCAATCATAATATGCTTAAAATAAAGGAACAAATAGAAAGTCTCAGTATAGAAATAAAAGATACAAAGAAGAATCATATCCTTTGCTTGGGCCTTAAAAGAACCACTCACATTTCTGGAATGACCAGTCTCACTTTGTGCCTGGGCCAAGGTGCCTACCTCTCCCTGGAACTTCCATATCTCCTCTTCTCCTTTTTAAATCCTGCTTGTCCCTCAGGGTCAGCTGAGTTGTCACCTCCTCTGGGTAGCCTTGCATGACTTCCATGCCCTTCCTCCTCAAGGCTCCCTATACCACAGCACTCACACTCAACGCTAATTATTCTGTCATCTGTCCCTCCACACCCACCCAATGTAAAGGCTTGACAGAGGGACTGTGTCTTATCCCAGGCCTGGCATAGTACCTGGCTTAAAATAAGCACTCAAAAAAATTTTGTTGAATAAATGAATAAATCAATGAATAAATGGAAACTCTGCAGTGGCCCTCTCTCTTCTATTGCATAAATCTAAACTCTGTGGTCTGGCATTAAACACCTTACACAAACTGTGATACATATCTTTTTGGTACCCTCATTCCCTCCATATACCCTACTTTTCTGCCACACTGGAAAACACAGTGTTTTGAAAGTACTTTTTACATATCTGTATCCCTATCTCCACATACACATATGTATGTACTTCTGTCAGCCTCAAATATCCTCACCCATTTTTTTTTTTTAATTTATTTTTTGGCTGCGTTGGGTCTTCGTTGCTGTGCACGGGCTTTCTCTAGTTGCGGCGAGCGGGGGCTACTCTTTGTTGTGGTGCACAGACTTCTCATCGCGGTGGCTTCTCTTGTTGCGGAGCACAGGCTCTAGGCGCTTGGGCTTCAGTAGTTGTGGCACGTGGGCTCAGTAGTTGTGGCTTGCGGGCTTAGTTGCTCCGCAGCATGTGGGATCTTCCCAGACCAGGGCTCGAACCTGTGTCCCATGCATTGGCAGGCAGATCCTTAACCACTGCGCCACCAGGGAAGTCCTCCTCACCCATTTTTGCCATCAAATTCTTATCCATTTTTACAACCCTAGTCAGATATCACATCTCCATGACCCAGCCCCTGATCTCTCCCGCTAGAAGGGGTCCTGCCCACCTCTGGATATTCGGCACCTCATTTAGTCTCTTTTTGTGTTATTTCTCACTTTCTGCCTTGCATTTGTTTTTGTTGGTTTGTTTGTTTGGTTGTTTGAATGCACTTGTAGTATTCTCCCCAAGATTTAAAAATCTGTGGGTTTGGGACTTCCCTGGCAATCCAGTGATTAAGACTCTCCTCTTCCACTGAGGTGTGGGTTTGATCCCTGGTGGGGAACTAGGATCCCGTGTGCGGCACAGCCAAAAAAAAAAAAATCTGTGGGTTCAAGTGAACTCATATTTTGTTCATCTTTGCCTCTGCCACTGAGCCCTTAGCACAGTCCCCTGTTATTCTCTGAGTTTCCATTTCTTTTTCTGAGATCATGGTACCTACTTCATAGGATTTAACTTAATTTTTGATACAGCATCTCAATTTTGATACAGTCAGTACTCAATAAGTGTTAGCCATTATGATGATGATGATGATGATGATGATGATGATGATAATTTGAAGGAATAAATGATGGAGCAAGTCCTATTGCCTCTACCTTGAAAACATCTTTTGTATTCCACTTCATCTCCCCACTTCCACTATTATCGCCCTGCTCCCAGCCATGACCATTCCTCTTGATACCATCACTATAGTCTACTTGGTCTCCCTGCTTCCCCTCTCTTGCCTGTCTACCTCTATTTTCTACTTAGCAGCCAGCACAATCCCTTTAAATAAATCAGATCATCTTACTTCTCTGCTCAAAATGCTCCAATGATTTTCCCCATCTGGTAATAAAGCCCAAAGTCCTGAGGTCTCAAAGGCCTGATGCGATCTGGCCTGTCACCACTCTTCCCCTCACTCCCTCTGACGCAGCCTCAGCCGCCTTCTCGTCCTCCTTCACCTACAGCTTCTTGCACTTGCCAGAGTTTGCATCACAGGCGCCTGCACTTGCCCTTCCCTCTGCATGGCCTGATCTCTCCCCCACTTCATTCTAGTGAACTGTGTTCTCAATTCTTACCTCCTGGAGGGTAACAACCACATGTAGATACCAACTGTTACTCTCAATCTATTTTATGCTTTCCATAGCTCTTAATACAACCTGAAAACATATGGATAGATTTGCTTAGATAAATGTGTTTGTTTCTCCTGCACTGGAATTGTAAGCTCCCTGAGGATTTGTTCACTGCTCTGTCCCCAGCCTCTAGAATGGTATCTGGCACATGGTAAGTGTTCAGAAGACTTGCTGAATGATTGAATGCTGGCTGTGGGCTTCTTGGGTGAGGGCTGTAGGGATAGAAGCAGCATCCTGTTGCATTAAATTGCTCAACTGCTCCTGGGTTTACGTGAAGAGGAAAGGCAGGATTGTTCCACTTAGAGGAGATGATGGGGGAGGGGGTGGGGGCAGACCTTTCACAGACAGGAGCACAGTAGCATAACCCCATGGAAGTGGAATTTCCTAACCAAAAAACACTTGCCTGTTTGCTCTGTTTTCTGTAACTTTTGCTAAATACTTTATACATTTTTAATGCTAAAAAGCTGTGTCTCCTCTAGCATTCCTCACCCCGGTATTAATGTGTTTACTTCACATAGTATATCCTTCCATCCTCTGGCTGCCTAGGTCAGTAAATAAAACCGATGTACTATAATTTATAAGTAACACTGTTGAAACTCTGATCCCTATGGAGGCTGTAATCTGCCCTTCCCACCCTGTCCCCACTCCCAGCCCACCCCCGTAGCAGCATTTGTGTGTATTCGTGCCGGAAAATTAAATGTTTAAAAGGTTTAAATTTTAAAGGTGTTTGCTATATATAACTGTTCTGCATTATTATAAAGCATTTTCAGGAAAAAAAAAAAGGGCCACTCTGTCACCGACCTTTTTATCCAGGCTTAGGGGACCCTCCTCTTTATCCATTAAATGAAAATCTAGCAGAAGATACATCTAGGTATGCTTTTCCATAATGAACTATGTAATAGTCCAGGGTCAATTCTCCAGGGCTGACTTCAGGCACAGCAGAGTGAACTAAGGTCCCGGGACCTGCTTGGCTGCCCAGGCCTGGGAGAGGACCCATTGATGAAATGCTCCAGAGGTGAAGCCCCAGACCTATCCTGACACTGTCCTCTCCAGCTTCAGGACGTCCAACTGGAGGAAGCCTGAGGTCCCAGCAGAAGAGTGGGAAAAGCTTTGGATTCAGGACACCTGAATTCTAAATGATTTGGGCCAGGGCCTTAGTTTGTCTTTAACTGTACCATAGGGAGTCGAGTTAAAAGTATCTTTCAAGTATCCTCCAGCAGCGACTGTCTGTATTTAAATGAGCTTCAGGTGTGGGACTTTCTGGATTAGGCTGCTTAAGGGCAGGGCAGTAGTGGAGAGAAACCCAACATGGAGGCAGTTGAACTGAAGCTGAGCGGTAGGAGCCCAGCATGGCCAGCAGGTGGAGCCATTGCCACACCAGGATGCTCAAACCAAAGGTGGGAAAGTTTGATTTTCTACAAAGCAATGAGTCCTTCAGGGCAAGCTGTCCAGCATCAAAAAGAACCAGTCGCCACCCTACCCTACCCGCTAAAGACACACACACACACACACACACACACACACACACACACACACACACACACACACACACACACACACACACAACCCTCGCTTCCTCCCAAAGCCTACACACTCTGACAAACTCTGGGCAATATACTATTACAGGTTGCTGGGCCTGAGGCTGAAGGCGTTTCAAAGACCCAGCTGCCTTTTCTCCTCCTCCCTTGTTTCCTGGGAGTCTGTACCCTGTACCACCAGCCTGACCTGGCCAGACTCTCCTCCCGTCCCTCTCACGGCCGGATGTGTGACCAGACAGAGGCCAACCTGACTTCTCCTTCTGATTACCATCTTCCCTTTCTCCAACCCGCAGCCATCACCTTCTAGGGAAACCTCAAGATTTCCTCCCTTTGCCTCCCCTGAGTCCTGGGGAGGAACCTCTGGTTAGAGCAGTTGGAGAAAAGAAAGGGGGAAATGGGTGTAGGGCTGCTGAGGGAAAAGGTCTGGTTTTGGCCAGATAAGAATCGAAGGATCCTTTGTTTGGCCCCAACTGCTGCCACCACTGTTGACACACTTAGGAGTGTTTCCTGAAGCTCCTGATTGTCCAACAGCTCTCCCTCCCCCACTTCCTATGGTAGGGGCTGGGGGTGGGGCGTCTGGGCTCTGGGGGTAGGGGGGCTTACAGATGGTTTTGCAGTTAGGCTGCTGTCTTAATGCAGAGGTGGAAAGCATCCCATCCAGCAGTTGGCAGCCAGATCTCTAGAGAGAAGTTCCCATACTCTCCTTCATTGTTCTGCCCCCAGCTGGGGATGGGGATAGTGTGACTATAATAGAGGGTGCACAGGCCCTGGCTCCTTCTCTTTGTTTGGCATCTTTTGCATATGGTGATCAAAATGTGCCTCTATCTCAGAAAGGTGTTCATGAAGGGTACAGCTCCTAAGTCCTCAGCACCCTCCATCCTGAAGACCCCGCTGCATTCTGCCTGCTTTTCTTTCCACGACTAGAAACATCAGCTTCCGTGAGAGCATCCCTGTCTCCCCCCAGAGAGGGGAGTAGTTAGTAGGCTTAGACAACAAGCAGAATCCTGGTTGGTACCTGTGTCCCCTGAGCTGGTCCCACCTCTTCCCTGGCTAGCCCCTCCCTACCGGGTCCCTGCGTAGTCTGGCCAGCTCTCATGGGGAGACCGCTGCTCTGGTCTTCAGGCACACCCGGCTGGGACAGAACCACAGAACAGATATGTTTCAGTATCACTTTAATTACAGTATTTACACACACCATTTTTTATTCAGGAAAAAAAAAAAAATCCACCCCATCTTCCTATCTCTGGAAAGTTCTATTTCCAACTGTCATTGAAACCAAGATCCCTTTTCACCCCTCTGGAAAAAAACAGAAACAAAAACAGGACCTGGGTCACTCACGGAAAAGGTGGCTGGTGGTGAGGGTCCTCTGGAGATGTGCTGGGGCCCTGACCACATGGTTTGCAGAGCAGTAAAAGGATTAAGGGTTGGGAAGGCAGAGACAGAAAGGAAGTCTGCTGGGAGGCTGAGGCCACAGCTCAACCCAGGAGTCAGGGAGAGGAGGGAGGAAGCCGTTGAGACAGAGGTTAAGGTCAGAACCTAGCCTCAGCGCAAGAGTCTTCCTCAGAAGCACACAGGTCAAGAGGCACGGCTCAGAGATCTGGTCCCACGGTCCTGTCCACTCTGAGCCACAGGGAGAAACAGCACCCCAAGCAGAAGCTCTGCGTGGCCCCGC
Source organism: Balaenoptera physalus (assembly GCF_965194825.1). Classification (NCBI taxonomy): domain Eukaryota; kingdom Metazoa; phylum Chordata; class Mammalia; order Artiodactyla; family Balaenopteridae; genus Balaenoptera; species Balaenoptera physalus. The sequence continues at coordinate 37,304,293 of NC_138882.1, forward strand.
AGAGATGAGGGCCAAGCTATGTGCCCTCACCCATTTGTGCCCATGTGTGTGCCCATTTATGAACATGTGTGTCCATGCACCCCAAACACACAGACACAGGACATTGTTCTAAAACTTGGGGGGGGGAGGGGGGCGGGGCCTGTGGAGCTCAGGGAACTTGGAGAGCAAGAGGGGAGCTGGTGATGGAATCCACAGTGCCTTAGAGGGGGAATGAGGGAGATGGTTTAAGACAACATGATTTTCTGTCTATATCATTACAAAGGAGCAGGTGAAAGGGGCTGCTTTTGGTTTCCCTAAAGTAGAGAAAGAAAATATAACGAAGAAAGAGTAAAAGGCAAAGTCTCCTGGGAGGAAATTAGAGCCCAGAAAAGCCTGTGCTTTCCCCTGGGAGTTCCTATAATGAGGCAGAGAGGAGGGGGAGGGAAGGGGACCCTGTGTGGAAGCTGCAAGACCATCAACCCCCCCAGGGAGTTTCTCTGCACCTTGGCTTTCCCTATCACACCTTTACACAGAGCAGCCCAGAGGCTGGGTGCAGGGAGCTGAATGTGGAAAGGGCAGGAGCTACCTGTCTCTCCCCAAGGTGGCGAGAACCCCTTGGCCTGGAACAGGGCAGGGTCCCAGGAACGGCCTCCTAGGGGGTGTGCAGTGGGAAAGGGTGGAGGGTGAGGGAGGCTCCTCCAGCAGGGAGACAGCACATGCTCAGGTGCAGGGAGGGGCTCCTTCCCCAGACTTTGCCCAGTCTCGCCCCGCCCGCTCGCCCCCGTCACAGTTCGGTATCAGCCACCACGTGTTGTCTCGCTGAATGGCCGTTTCTGGAGGTGGCCTGGCCGGTGCCGTTCTCCTGAGCCCCTTGATTCACACTGGCCTTTCCCTGAGCCTCAGGGGAGGCCCCAGGGCCTGAGCTATAGCCCTGGCCTCCACCGTTCTCCGTGTAATAAGGGTCTTCGCCCTAGATGGTGTATAAATAAAGGAGCATTATCTCGTAAGCAGGGCAGCAGGAAGGGGGATGGGAGGAAGAGGAAGGAAGTAGGAGGGGAAGATGGAGGTTGCAGCTGCATGTGCAGACTCCTGTCTTCCTGAAGAGCGATCAGGGTTCCAGCTCCTAGAGGAGAAAGGACAGAGGAGAGGCACCACACCGTGCCACGGCAGTTCAAGAGCCAGCTCCCGCCAGAAACTAGGCAGTCCCCAGGGTGCAATAACCTCCCCAGAGGAATTAAAGGGCCAGAGGCCAAAAGTCAAACCCTGGCCTTGTCCTCTGTCATGCAGAACACGTCAAGAGTACATTTTCCTTCCATGTGTACCCTTATGAGCCACTTGGTGCCCGTGGGCTTTTAACATGCTTGCAAATAAGTGGCTGATTTAGCAGCCTGTTCTGGTTTGTACCCAGCTAAACTATCCCAGGGAAAATAATAAATAGATGACACGAACCACCTGCTACCACAGGGACCAGGGCCCCAGTCAGTGCCCCCTCCCCAATCTGCTATATATTGTTTTGACTTGTCCATGGATACAGTAATGTGCATACATGCATATTCCCGTGTGAGGGCACAGAAGTGCCTTTTCTGGTATTTCTCCTCCCCCACCATGACATTCATGGACCTCCCCAGGAGACCTAGCTTCCCATTTTCTTTGCCCTGGACCCTAGAACTGACCAGCCTTTCTCCTGTGGGGCTCCAACTGCGGCGGTTCATCAGGAAATAGCCCGTGGTGCCCAAGACAGCCAGCAGGATCCCCGAGGTGACCAGTGCAATCAAGGTCTTTCGGGAATAGCTCTGGTGGCTCCCGACATCTTGTTCAGTGAAGCCTTGGATGCCCAGCTTGAAGAGAAGAGACAGAAAAGAGAGCCTGTCATTTGTGGAACATGGGTTCTAGACAAGGGGCCCAGTCCATGCTAGACCCTGTATGTGACTCAACAGTGAATAAACCCAAGAAGACATGGACCTCAGGGATTTTCTAAACAGGACTTAAGACTGGAATCTCTTAATTAGGCTGCACTGTAAAATTTTGTTTCAAACATAGAAGGGAAAGGACTATTGGAGAAGGGTGGAGAGGTAGGAAGGGCAGGTCTGGAGAAGATAATTACTTTCTCCCCTGCTCCAGTGAATTCCCCTGAGACCCCTCATCTCAGAGAGCTTACCTCTTTCAGGTCAGACTGGTGCTTTTTCAGAAGTTGGAGCTTGCTGGAAAGTTCTAGAATTAGAAACAGAGGTTGTTGGATCTAGAAGCTGGAACAGCTCATTCTGTACTATTCTAGAAGATGCTCTGATGGTGAGGGTATATCTCAGGAGGGTCTTTCCCAAAGTCAGCATAGCCCTGCTCCCTAGCACCTGTGCTCTCTGAGTGAAGATGCCTGATTTCTACCCAGGATTCCTCTAACCTCAGCCCCTCTCCCTCCCTAGACTTCAAGACAGATGTGCCCCTTACCTGTTCTGTTGGCCAAGACCAGCAGCAGGCAGTGAGGCCTCACCTCAGACTGGGCCAGGAGCAAGGAGCACACCCCTGCCCTGGCCTCAGCCTGCTCCTTCCCACATAGGACTCGGGTCAGTTCCTCCCCATTGTCCTTCTTAAACTCCTCCTGGGACGACAGAGAAAAATGGTGAGAAGGAGATGAGGTTACTAGTATACTCTGAACTGCATCCGGAGTCTCAGGCAATAATTCTGATTAAAGTCACACTATTACCCTGAAAACAAGAAGAATCCTTTTTTTCTAAAATTCCAACTGAAGAAAAAAATCTTGCAAACTTCTTATGTGCAAAAACACAATAAGATAAAAACTCCAAAATCTTCCAGGACCAAAAGGTGGTCTTAGGTGGCACTGCAAGATGCCAGAGAATGAATTTAGGAAACATCATCTTACTGAAGGATTGCCCATGTAAACATATACTATTCAAATTAAATTCAAAAGAAATTACCAATAACAGAAAATATTAATAATGCAATACTAATGAAGAGAAAATCCTCTGTTTCAAGGTTACAATAGCCCCAAATATTGAAGGAAAAGCTAAGGGAGGTGAGGAATAGAGAACAAATTTATGACTATAGACGCAATGGGATCCTGGGTCCCTTCCCTCTTACTCTCCAAGGGGTCTCACAAAGAGCACGGCTCAAACTCAAGTGGTGTTCTTGTCTAGTCTTCCATTCCCCTTTCCCATTAGAAACATGGAATCCAGTTTTACATGAGGGTGACAGATTGCTCCAGGTTGCTGACATAGGACTCAGGCACTCAGACTCAGAAGACAAACTCTGATTATTCTTCAACAGTTGAGTCCCAGAAAAGGGATGAATTGGAATCACTGACTGTGTCCCTCCAGCACCCTGTGCTCAGACCTCCAGGATTTATTCCAATAGCCTTCTAAAGGGAGTGGCCTCCCCTGCACAGAAAAGGAATTAAAACCAAGACTTTCTCCTCTGTCCAGATGGCAGATGGCAGGGGAGGAAATGCCTGAACGGCTCTGACAGCTTTCCTGTTAGGGGAAAACTGCTGTGGCGTGTGAGGGGCATCAGAACTGAGCCTCCGTGGAGAAGAAAGCTTCCTGTTTGTGGAGCAGGACTGTTCCTTAGGGCAAGGCCAGAGGGCCCTCCCAGCTTGGAAAGCAGCCTGGGTATTTTCCTACTGCTATGGCCCAAGGCAGGAAAACCCAGGCTCCTTTGCTCCTGCACAAGACAAGGTCAAGATTGGCCTCACGTCCAGCTTTCTCCTGCCAGCTGGAATTCAAGGCTTTGGGGAGGCCAGAGAGCAGGGCTACCTAACCTCCAGATCACAGAGAGAAGAATCCAACGGTAGCCTCAGAAGGTCCCCAAGAGCCAAGGTTACAGAGAAATGAATTCTCAGGCCACGGCTGCTTCCCCCTCAGGAAAAGGATAGATGATGCAGGTGTCCAAGGAAGTCCTTGGATAGAGGCTCTTCACAACAGCATTTGCTGTGGGGAGTCTGGGCACCACATTTGATGTGATCAGCAGTCTTCTTCCTCTCTGGGCTCATGTCCCTTTGGAGAGCCTTGCCTTGCCTCTCCGTGAGCACCTCACCCTCCCCAGCACCGCGCCTTCTGGATGAGGAGGAGGGAACCTCCTGCCTGGATGATTCTGGGCTTCTGAAGTGTCTCTGGTTGAAAAGTGTCTTGTTACTGAGAGAGGCAGAGGGACAGGGCTCCTGCATAATCTAAACAAGCCGAACAAGGCGGCACCTCCTCAGTCTGCTGAGTCCTAGGAAGCTATTCCTCAACCAGATTCAGCTGTTCTGACAGTGATCAGGATCCGAATATGAGACACTGTGTGAAACCCTCTGCGCGTGTGTCAGGTATGGGGGCGGGGGGTCAGGGGGGACAGGTGTGGCAATGAATTCCACATGGTCAGAGCTCTCACTGTATATGCATGGCCATGAAGATAAACGATGCTTCCTATGTCTCAGGCCCTCCTTTAAGTGCTTTATGCATGGTGACTCATTTAGGCCTCACACAACCCTACGAGATGGATACTATTATTCTCCCCATTTTATAGATGAAGAAACTGAGGCACAAAGAGACTAAGAGGTAACAGAGCTAGTTACATGGTAAGAACCCTAAGAAAGGCACAGACAACTGCTATGGACATTCAAAGGAGGGTGAGCATACATCTGGTGTGGGGTTATCAGAAGCATCCTGAAATAGGTCTTGAAGAATGGGTAGCATGTATGCAGGAGAAGCTGGCAGGAAAGGGCCTTGGGAGTGGGGGTAGCACTACGAGGAAGCCCAGGAGTGTGTGAGCCTGCGACCTTCACAACCCTGGTTGCAATGAAGAACATGGCTTTCCCCCTTGGATTCCCATCCTTCAAGACTCAATTCCATCTCATCTCCTCAGTGAAGCCAGTCCTATCTTCCATTAGACTGGGTATCAGCCCCTGTTCTGCTGTTAACTAGATTCTTTGCAAGTCATGCAACTCATCTGAGTGTCAGGCTCCTCAGCTGAAGACTCAGTAGGGGTGGTGACTGAAGAGCTGCTGTATGAAGAGTGCCTGGCAAGGTGCTTGGAACCAAATGGGCACTGGATAAATGGCAGCTGTTACTATTACTATTAATAATAGCAATACCTCATAGACTATACTGTCCACACTTCGATGTTTAATCACATTCTGCCTTACTGCTACTGTCATTTCTCTGTGACTAGACTATAAGACTTCTTAGTGGGGGGAGTGGGTGTACATTACATAATTTTGAACCCGGACTGCACGAAGCATAACACTAAACAAACAAGAACTCAGTGAATTGTTGTTCGTCTTAACATCCCAAGTGGTTTGGCTTCTACACAGGGTCCCTCCACCCCTTGTTTAGTTTCTTGGACTCAATTCAAGGGAATTGAGTGGCCAGCCTCCCTCCCACTCTGGAATCCAACAGCATCAGTGAATTGTGTTTGGGCCTGGAGAGGAGCAGGTGGATCCTGAACAAAGCACAATGCTCCTCCGGATGCTTGAAATAAACATCCTCCCCCAAGGGAGGCTGTGGGCAGACATCATGGGAGAGTGGGCAGGAGGAAGCCACAGCCTCACCATTTTGCTCATGAGAATCAGATTGGTGGACCCCTCACTACATCTGCTTGCACATGTTACTTTGTAAAAATAATAATCATAATAAAACCACCTAACCTTTCTAGAGTAGCATTCTCAAACTTTGCAAAGACTCTTAACATGTTAAAGAAGCACATTAAGTATTGGAGCTGGGAGAGAGAGGGACAGGTATTTTTCTAAATGAACGTTAAGATATTTCCCAATGTTAAGATTCTAGGCTAAATCGCCTCTCTCTCTGTCCCTCCCACCCTCTCTTTCAATAAATTTATTGACTGTGGTGTGAGTTTGACAATGCAGCTAAAACACCTATTTTCATATAGAGACTGGAGTAATTAAAGGACCTGTTACAAGTCACACAAGTGGGCAGCTGACCAAAAGTTAGGCTGTCCCAGATCTCAGGCTCTTTCCAGAAGACACACTGTCTTCATCAGTCCTCCGTCTGTAAGTTATTTTTTCTGCATGGAAACTGACCTTTAGTGTTGGGGCAGAGGGCAAGGAAGGCGAGAACTGGGGATATTATCTGGAGGCCGGAGGCAGCCTGCCTCCAATGAAGTAAATGTGACAGAACAAGGGTGATGTGAGCTAGCGGAGAAAATACAACTTCTGCATATAAACATATGTGTTTCTGAAGAAAGGTAGTTCTGAAAAACAAACTGGAGGGCAAAGGACTTGAATAGAGATTTCTCCAAAGAAGATATACAAATGGTTAGTGAGCACATGAAAGGATGCTCAACATCATTAATCGTTAGGAAATGCCAATCAAACACACGTCATGCCCATTAAGATGGCTACTATCAAAAAAGCAGAAAATAACAAGTATTGGTGAGCATGTGGAGAAACTGGAACTCTTGTGCCCTGTTGCTGGGAAAATAATATGGTGTAGCTATTGTGGAAAACAGTATGGTGATTCCTCAGTATTTTAAAAATAGAGCTACCATATGATTCAGCAATTCCATTTCTGGGTATATACCCAAAAGAAATGAAATAAGAGTGTTGAAGAGATATTTGAACAGAGCAGCATTATTAACAATAATAATGTTATTGCTCATAGCAGCATTATTACCAATAGCCAAAAGGTGGAAGCAACCCAAGTGTCCATAGGTGAATGAATGGATAAACAAAATGGGGTATGAACATACAATGGAATATTACTCAGCCTTAAAAAAGAAGAAAATTCTGACACATGCTACCACATGGATGAACCTTGAGGACATTAGGCTAAGTGATATAAGGCAGTCACAAAAAGATAAATACTATATGATTTTACTCATATGAGGTACCTAGAGCAGTCAAATTCATAGAGACAGAAAGTAGAATCATGGTTTCCAGGGGCTGGGAGCAGGGGGGAATGGGGAGTTGTTTAATGGGTGGAGAGTTTCAGTTCTGGAAGATGAAAAGAGTTCTGAAGATTGATTGTACAACAATGTGAATGTACTTAACACTACTGAACTGTACACTTAAAATGGTAAATTTTTATATTATGTGTATTTTACCACCATTAAAATGATTCCTTGGTAGATTCCCCTGGACCAATAGCTATAGCATAAGAGAATAAAGTAATCTCACAGTTTGGAAATTATGTGGGAAACCACAACCACAAAAACTAAATTAACCTGATATTGCAGTGGAGAGAATGAAAGTCAGATATAGGGTGGCACGTTCTGCTAATGAAGATTCTGAGATGTGTTAACAGGTGCTTGACAAGAGTGTGGGATTACCTTCCCCCCCTCTGGCTGAAATAGGTGATTTCTGCCTAGAGGTGACGGATGAGGAGCAAAAGGAGAGTAGTCGGGATAGAAATGTCTACAGAATGCATGTACAGAAGACAGGCCTAAATAATCCCCATAGCAAGAGCTAACAGGTTGGATACTCACTATGTACCAGTGCAAAATGAGTGTCTGGATAGCTGAGAACAATGCATGCATACTTCTGTTATGGGAATATACTAGATGGAAGAGCATGACAACATTACATAAGTACTCAAGGATGTGATGTTAGAGGAACCCATGTCTTTCATGATTCTCATTAGGCCTGAGTTTCCCTCGATTAGAACCAGTGTGGTAAGGCTCTCTGACACCAAAGGTACAAATGCAACCTAAGGAAAATTAGAAGACACTACACCACTTTGGAACAGATTGATTATCAGACAAGCATGCAGTAGGACTCAAGGAAAAGGTATCTGGGACACAATCAGGAGCTGTGGCCAAAAATTCTGGAACAAGGATTGCTGACTGAGGAAAATTACCTTGGGAGGCAATGCTCCTTGGGGGCTGGGGAAGAGGAACCCTCAGGAAGACAGGGGTATCAACAGTGGTGGAAGAAAAAGGAAAACAATAGCACTACACAGGTGCTGCCATAGAGTTGATTCATCATGGGCAGTGCAGAAGCCTTCTTTAGGATATTGGAGGAATTGCTATCTTTTCACATCCCTACTTGCAGATCCTCTCCAAATTGAGTAGAGTGCAGACCTTAGCTGTGGCACAGAATAGAGTAGACAGTAAAGACCTCAGAGAGAAAGAGACTGCAGCACAGAAAGAGGAGTTATTTCTGGAGTAGCACTAAGTTTCTGGCACTTGTCTTGTACAATGACCCTCGTTAAATGTGAACTTTGAAGAGCAGCGGACAGACATTTAGAATGAATCCTCTGCAGTTAGCTCTAAATCATTCGTACAAAGAATTAGCATTCTGGCACAGACCACTGTGATACACAAGAAAATAAGTGCTCAACCAAGATGATAAAAAAAGAAAGAGAGAGAGAAGATGGTCATTTTTCTTGGCTATAATTAGCAAAGTGTTGGGCAAAAATTTTTTTTAAATGACTAGAGTTGAAAATCAGCGTCAGAAACACACAGAATGTTACTTGTACGTTGTATATTCATGCTTAACTGTTTTGCAGATTGCACTTAGTTATTCCATTGTGTGAACCTATGTCTTCAAAATTTGTGTTGTTTTTTAAAATTGTAAGTTAAATAATTTTCTTAGGTATTATTTTAAAAGACCTGTGAGTCACAATGACCCAACTGATAATCATGAATACGATACCAATAGTCAGAGTGGACAAAATAAGTAACTTAATGCCCTCCACAGACTACGGTATTTGCTCAGGCTCTTTCCAATCTATGAATGTCACACATCATATATATGGTTCCCTTAAATGGATTCCCACCTTGTAAGAAAACGTTTTTTTTTTTTCTATGAGTAAATACCATTCTTCCTGTCATCTTATCCTTCATCCAGGAAATTGTTACTGTCAGGAAATTGGATTTACTAAAACAAAGCAAGGAGGTCTGCTATCATCATTAAAAATTAACACCATGCTGTACAGTTTACCAATGCAATAAGACATGAAACTGAAAGAAGAGGCATAACTACTAAAAAGAAGGAGAAAAGCAACATATTATGAGAAATAACACAATAGCTTATGTTAAAAATGAAAAATAATCAGTTAAAAAGCTCCTGGAATTAATAAACAAGTTAAAGAAAATGACTAGACCCAAGATATTAAAAACTCAATGAACTTTCCAATCTACCAGAAAAATCAACTGGAATATATCATGGAAAATCTATATTATAAATAAACCTTAAGAAATCCATAAAACCTAAGGAAAAAAACATTTTAAAAACTAAAAAAAGAAGATACTGAACAATACCAAAGAAAACCAGAAAAAAATAGAGGGATTTTAGAGCAGTTCCAATTAAAATTTTAATGGTTTTGTGGTTTTTTTTGAATCTTGAATAGGTGTTTCTAAAGTTTTTCTAAAAGAATAGATGAAAAATGCCTTACATTTTTATAGTGTAATAAGCAAAAACCTGCTTGGCTGGATATTAAAAGTGCTGTAATATAAAAGTATAATAATTTAAAACAGGCAAAAAAAAAAAAGACAAACTAAACAAATAAAATCTCTGAAGAATATGCCCTAGGATATATAAAAACTTAATACAAACTAAAGGAAGCATTCCAATCAATAAAGGAGAGGATCATGCAATAAATAATGCTAGGGGAAATGGTTATATGGAGAATGCAGCATTTACAGCAAAAAAATTCTTTGTATATTAAAGAGTTATATGAAAATAATAATAAATAAATTGATATTTTAGGTGACTAGTTTATATTTCATGAAGAACTTTCTTAATATAAAAGCAAACTTAAATCTGACTATATATATATGTGTATATATATATACACATATATATATATATATATAAAATGTACGATAGAGGAGGGAAAACGTAAATTTAAATAAAATTGTCTTTGCCTTCTTTGTCCACCAGATGGGGCCTCTCATTCCTTAAATCCAAAGCTCAGTATTCAAAGTAGCCTGTCCATGTTAAACTCCCCCCACCCCCTCCCAAGTCAGTTAGTCCAAGACTTGCCTTCAGGACATTCAGAAGGAATTTTGGGAAGAGAGGGGCCGGTAAGGAATTGGGGGCTTTGACTTACACAGCTGGAGGTCTCATTTAGCTCCAGGCAGATACCTTGGGTCAATTTCACTTCTTTGACTCTGGAACATTTTATTTCTCCCTGTATTAAAACAAAAACGAAGTAAATAAGCCAGCATCTTTGCCCCTCATTTCTTCCCCACCTCTTTTCTGGTTTGATTTCTGTGAGATACTTTTTAAAGAGGCTTTAAAGAAAGGAAATTTAAACATTTTGTTAGGAGACTAGAAATGTATGTCATGTTCTTCTTTTACCTCACTTCCTAACCCGTCAGATAATCAAAACTTTTGTTACTAGCCTGGGCTTGCAGGCAAGCAGCTATTTGTGACCTTGGTAAACATTAGCTTGGATGGCGCAGAAATGGAAGAGGGGAGGATCTTTTCCCCTTTGAGCTGTTTTCCCTCCAGTGAATTACACACTTGCAGGGAAACAGATCATGAGGTGGCCAGGCAGATCCTGGTGACACTCATTTTCCTCCTGGTCCCTTAGGACTTTCTATTCTGGCTCCTTTAAAAACAGAAATCAGGCAGGTCCCCCATGCCTGCCCACAGGCTCCATGCCCTCACATTTTCTACTCTTTCTGCTGAAAGCTGTTGATAGCCACAGGCCCCAAGGCTGAGAAAGGCAGGTTGAGCTCAACATCCCTGGTCTGCCTAGTTCCTCACTGCCTCTCTACTCCTGGCATACCACCAAACCCTCTTGCATACAGGAAATGGTATTTGCCTTAAACATTTTGGGAAAAGCAGCGCCATTAAGTAGAAGATGGTTTCCAAATATGTCCAAAGGTGAGTGGTACCCTAGTCAAAGATTAGACCAAGAGGTACTGGAAAGAACCACAGAGAATTAGATGGATTTCTGAGAATCCTCTTTACTCTTTACTTCCTAGAAATATAGTACCCACGGCACAGATCAGCCTTGCTACCCAACTCTACCCCTCTCCTCCCTTTTCTATCCCTTCCAGCAATATTTATGCTGCACATTTTTCATGCTAACTCCTATATGACCCAAATTCATTGGTTGGGATAAGCAGAGGTTAAGGGGAAGAGAGAGCTTGCATACATATGAAGTGAGGGGGCAATCTGTCATTTTCGGCCTGATTCACCCACCTTGATGGTACTTGGGATAGGAGAAAATGATGTATAGGGGTTAGTAGGAGATGTCACAGGGCTGGTACTATTGTATGGGGAATCTGAAATATTTCCAGGTAACATGCTGGGCTGCAAGGTCATCTCTGAAGTTGTAAAGTTGATGGGGGTAGAAGACACTGTGGTGGCTAAAGAGGTCTGTGACTGGACAGAAGAGTTCATGGTTCCAGGGACTGGGGTGATTCCAGAGGTAGATGTGAAATTGACTGTAGGCTCTGGAATTGACCAAAACAGAAGTGTGAATATATGCACATTGGCATAAACACACACACACACATACACAAACACATCTCAGTTCATTGACATAGGCACGGACTTCAACCCAGAAAAGGGAATTTGGGGAGTTAAGAGTTACTTCATGTCTTAACCCTTACCAACTCATTTCCAGCCAGCTGTTGGAACGATAGCTATAATCATAGAATGTATTAGAGATGCCCTCAGGACTCTGAAACTGAACTGGAAACTGGTCCACCCTAGAGATGTCAAAGACCCCCAATTTGAGCCTGTACACAGTCTGCTTCACTTAGAAGAGATCAGAGATCTCTACAGAGTCCTCATCAGATCCTTATTTTATCACTAAGCTGAACTCAAACAGTACAAGGAGCGTTACAAATCAGGATCAGCAGCCAAGGTGCTGACTTGAGAAAGCTGTCACTACAGGAAGAACTGTCTAGCACTTACTTCAGGGTACCCTAAGCACGATACTCAAGCCACTATTAAAAGTGGCTTGTATGTTTCCATCTGTGGTGGGAAATAGAGGGTGGGGGTATTTGCAAATATCCTAATGCTTTACCCAAGTGTCAGCAGCATCCTTCTGGGGCCTGAGACAAACACTCTTTACCTGAGATGGCTGCTGTGCTCCCATTGCTGTCCTGAGAGACAGCGTAGAGGCTGATGTTTCCAAAAGTACTTGATACTGTGCTTTCCTGGTTGGGTATAGTTGTAGGGACAGTTGAAGATATTCCTGGGGTAGATGACTTTGTGGCAGTAGTAGTCAAGCTCTCTGTATTTGTGAACCCAGAGGCTACAGAGAAACAAAGAAGAAATATCAGAACCCAAATCATCCTGGAGCCTCATGGCATCACCTGATTCAATTTCTTGACTTTAGGTAGAATCCATCTAGAACATCCCCTGCCACCCCTGGCAACAGAGCAGAACAAGGATATCCTCCTGGACATGTGACTAATTTCTCATTAGATTTTTCCTAAGGAAAGAGAGAAGGAAAAGTTTGCATGCACCAAGCATCTAGTATAGTATTATTTATAGGAGGGAAAAGTTGCAAGCAACTAAATGAATTACAATAGGATAGATGTTATATGCACTTAACATACCATAATCATTGCAAATAAAAAAATGCAAAAACTATAGCAGCATGAGAATATGAGGCAATGCTCATAACATGCTAAGTAAAATATTAAAATTTCAAATTACACCTGAATAAATATTGCCAAGATCTAAAACGTGGGAAAAGATGTGCCTCTATTTCCTTTTTAATGTATCCTTCTCTTCAGCCAATGTATTAACTCTTGGAATAATCACCAGATTGACACTGTCTCTATGTAATCCTTTAAAAATATTCTATCATCCCTAGATTCCCCCATTCCCCAAATCCTTTCATTCTTTCCTTTTATTGAGGAACTGCAGCTAGCAACCCCAAGATTTCTTTTGGGAAGCTCCGACCTAGGAATCTAGCTGATGGACTAGAGAGCATAAGGCTTGGTTTCTCAACAAACGTCCTGGGAACAGAGAGCTTAGTCCTGGCTCTGTCAATAACTCGGTAATTTAATGTGTGTGTGTCTCAGTTTACTAATTTTTAAAGTGAGGGTCTTTCCTTACAGGGATTATTGGGAAAATCAATGAGATAACAAATGTTACGTTGCTATAGTATAACGTTCCTGGAACTAGTTATTCTCTGAAAATTTTCCTGCAGGTTCTTACCCTTCCATGTTTCCTGTGGTACCCAGCAGTACCACCCTTAGACCCAGGAAGGAGAAGCTACCTGTCTGGACCCTGCACTTTAGAGCCTACACTCTGTTCCTCTTCCTGCCCTCCCTGTCCCCAAGCTACGAGGAATCCATGGGGCCAACAGAGGTGTACCCTCTCTTCTGGATCACGTGTTGGGACCAGAAGTCCTAGAACTTCTTGCCCCAATGGATCTTTGCTCACTTGAGGACCTGCATGGGCCTCTTCTCTCAGTCCATCCCTCCAAGGGTGAACTGCAGCACCAGGGTGTGTGCCTCCAAGGCCCAAGGGTGGCCAATGGGTGGCTGTTTGCAGGGAGAAGGGTTAGAGCTTAAGATCTAACCCCACCTTGTAGGTGGGGTGTCCCTTGCCTTCATGCAAGATCCCTTACAGTATGGACCAGAGCCATGAGTAAGAAGAAGAGAAGAGGGTAGGCAAGGGCCTAGGACCACCTCTTCCTGCTAAGCCACATTGTGGCATTGAACTCCGAGGCTCTGAGAGTCCTAAATTCAAATCTGGCCTTCCAGGTGGCCATGAAGGTAAGTTTTTCAAGGTAAGAGGATAGAAGATATTTTATTTACCATATGGTTGGCCTGATTTATAACTTTGAAGTATTTAAACATATAATATGTGGGCCTCCATTGTATTCTTAGCTTGAGCCCTGTAAATATTAGGGGTAGACTTGGTATTCAGAGCTCATACCCGGCAGTAGCATCCTCAAGGAAAGGCAACTGAGGGTCCCAGGCCACCCTAAAGCTTGTCTCTAACTTTTCTGATTGAAATCTAGGCCTGTATTTTACAGAAGTTTCTGGGTAATTAGCAGCGCAAAATGACACCTCTTCTTTTCCTGAGCATCAAGGTGGAAGTTAGGCATTAGTTTCAAGGCAATGAACCTGAGGCCAAAAGTTTCCCCTAAAGGTGGTGGCAAGTCTCACTCTCCCTCATCTGCCTCTCTTTCCAGCCTGCTGCAGGTAGGCTGATACTCATGGTGAGTACAAAACTCACATCTCAAAATTATAGGGCAAGTGAGCAGGAGGAACAAGTGATATTACTATCTCCGTTTTAGAGATAAGAACCTGGATCACCAGAGTTTTGGCCAAGAGGGAAGGCCATCATTCATGCAGGGCAAGGAGCAATGGGGCCACTGAGGTTTAGCTGACTCTTGAGTAGAAGTAGCAAGAGGGTCAGGGGGTCCAAACTGCTAAGGATCGGATGCATCTTCCATATTTTGGAGAGAAAAGTATGGGCTCCTGTCTGGCTGGGATAGGGGGCAGTAGCGGGTGGGGAGTGGATTTATCAAAATAAAATAGATGGGGAAGCAGATCCAGTCTTCTTTTGTCCTTAAATAAGTCCCTCTCAGCAATCTGACCCTAAGGTATGAGTTCAGTGCAGGGGGCAGGTGGTGGGAACATTTGGACACTGAATTGAAGGACCATCCTCTCAAGGTACCATTCCAAGTCACCACTGGAACTCCCCCTTGACATCACTCTTCCTGCCCACCCTTTTTTCTTCTTCCCACCAATACATCAATTCTTGGGAATTCCATCTGGCCCAACCTGGCCCAGCCCTCTTCTCTCCCCAGAGAAAGCTGGGCCTGGCTGAGGTGATGTCATGCTTTTGAACCCCCTCTCCCAGGGCCTCCTTCACCCAGACAAACAGTTTTGAACTTTTCCAGATGTGAAGAGAGACCTGCTGCTAGCTCTGAGGACAGACATGCCTGTTCCAGATGAGTGAAGCAATCCTGGACCCAGGCCAGCTACTGAGCCACTAGGGTCAGGCTCCCGGCTGTGGCTGCCCCCTCCCACCCACCCCTCAGCCAAGAACTGAGGAACAGGTTGCAGGATCTGTCTGGAAATGGAAAGGGAACCCCAATCTCAGATTTATGTCCCTGAGCCCAGGGTGAGTGGGGAAGCCTCTGAGACCCTAGAGAAACAGGACAAAGAGGGAAGGCAGAAAGGCAAGGCTGAGCAATGGGGTACATATGAGCTGGTGTAGGGCAAGGGGACACCTTGGCAGAGCCCTGGGGGCCAATCCTGACCTACACTGCAGCACAGAGGCTGTCAGTAGAGACTGGAGTCTCTTGTTTTCACAGTCTCTAGGGCTCCCTTTCTCGTGCTCCCTTGAAGAGATGGGTCTTGGAGGAATGACATTTATAAGAATCAAGACTGACCACAGATTTGTTCTTATCCTATATTCCCCCTCACACCCATGGCATTAAACCATCCAATGCTGATCTTTCTTTATCTGAGCTTCTTATCCCTGATTCTGTATGGAAGTCATAGCAGCCTACCAGCCAGATCCAAGAGACAATCGATGAAACCTCTACCCCATTCCACTCTAGACTGGAAGAACAGCCCTTACCCCCAACCCAACAGAGCACTGTACTACAATTTAAATTTGAATGAAAGGCTATCTTCTGTTGTTTACTTCTCACTCCGTCTTTATTAACTGTGTCTCCCTAAGTACCCTATTTGCCCCTACCTACCCTACTTGATCTCAACCCATGAACCTGGGACAAAAGGAGACAAGGTATCAGGAAGTTAGCAAGATGAGGATTCCAAGAAGCCAAATAGAGGTCACAAAATTCATTTTGTAAAAGTCACGCATTTAACTTACAGGTACTTATTTCAGAGGCAATTATTCTCGTTTTACACATAATTCTAACAAACTTGTTTATCTGATAACCTAGCTAAAGCTAAAAATTAGAAAGAGAAGCAAACAATAAGGAGAAGCAAATAATAAGGAGAAGCAACAGTTGAAAATGAATAAGCAGCAATAAATGAAAAACAGACATGAGTATCAAAAACCACACTAGTCTGGAACCATTTATGGTAGGAGTAAATGAAAATATACACCTTCATAGGCATTAACAATGCCACTGAGTTGCACCATAACCGAATTATTTTCATGATACATCTGAGTCTGAAGGTTAGAGCCCTTTTTTTCCTGATACACTAAGAAAGCAGAAATATATGTAATATGTTTTTAAAAGATTTCTACCTACAATTAGTAAATTAAAGATTCTTTTAGTCTTTAAAGGGGGTTTACAAATCCTCAGAGATCCAGAAAGTTCTGCTACCTAAATTACTAAATTCCTATACTTTAGGAGAAGGTTTTTCCCCCTATATTTGGTCTTGTTTTTCACAGACCCTCTGAGTTTTAGTTTTTGCTGGTGCTGTTTTCTTATCTCCTAGCCAGTCAGCACCGTTCTGTCCATCCTTTCAAATTCTAGCACCTGGCCCAAGAGGAGTTTCTTGGAGGAGATCCTGGGTATCTTAGATGCAGTACTAGGAAGAAGGAACAAGCTGGCCTCTGCTGGGAGCCCACAGCCTGCGTTGATGGTTGATGAGAAGACAGGGGAGCCTCAAAACAAAGAGCTCGGGCTCTGTAATTGGACCTTGTTGAAAGGCTCCTCTACCAAGTTCTAGCTGCATGGCCTCGGGAAGCTTCTTCACCTCTCTATACCTCACCTGTAAAATGGAGATAAAAATAGTCCCTACCTCCTTGTTGTTCGGAGGAATAAAGGAGGTGGGGGGTGTAAAGCAGTTGCCTGTCTGGTAAATGCTCAAGAAACAGTGGTTATCTTTAGGACAGGTCCCTTTTTTCCTGCCTCTCAGAGACCTTAAGACACATATCTCCATGACT
Organism: Balaenoptera physalus; assembly: GCF_965194825.1. NCBI lineage: Eukaryota > Metazoa > Chordata > Mammalia > Artiodactyla > Balaenopteridae > Balaenoptera > Balaenoptera physalus. The sequence continues at coordinate 37,321,022 of NC_138882.1, forward strand.
TATCTGGCACAAGATCATATATGCTGTTTCCTGAGTATAGGTCTTGTCACCTCGGTTACATCATAGGTTTCCTGAGTGTTGGAATCATCTCTCATACTTGTCTGTATTACTCAGGACACTGAGCACAATCCTCTGAGTTCACAATAAGCACTTGGGTTGAATGGCAACTGCATCAGGAGTGTTCACACTGACCACCTCTATGTAGAACCGTGTCACTCAATGCTATATTTTAAGAGGGAATTTATTTAATTAAGGGAGTGCCCATGAGAGGACAACTAGAATTAGGAAAGTTCTAGAAACCAAGTCATATGGTTGAGGGCTTAGTGCTATTTCATCTGGATCAAGGGTTGGCAAGTATAGCTGGTGGACCAAATCCAACCCATGGGCTGTGTGTTGTTTGGCCAGTGAGCTAAGAATGGCTTCTACATGTTTAAAGTGTTGTAAAATAAAACAAAGTAGAGTATGCATCAGAGGCCACATATGGACTCCAGAGCCTAAAATATTTACTATCTGGCCCTTTACAGAAAAAATTTGCTGATTTTTGATACAGAAAGGAAGAATTTGGGGAGAGAGAATAAGTACCTTTCTTCAAGATTCATTTCACTCATTCATTCATTCTTATTTTCCCGAAGCGCCACCAAACTCAGCACTGTGCAGAGCACAAGCTGAGAGAAGATACCCTTCTACTTCTAGGTGTTGGTGTCACTAGAATTTAAATAAATCCCTGTCCCCAAGGAGCTTATAATCTAGTGGAGCAGACGAGAAAGGTTGTTAAGGATTGTCATGAAGAAAGATCAGATTAATTCTGTGAGAGTTTAAGGAATAGAATTGCAGTTAATGATTAGAAGCTATATAAAGGCTAATTTCACTGCAGTACAAAAAAAAGCTAATAATCATGGGATTTTTTTTTTTTTTTTTTAATAGAATGAACTACTCTGGGAGATAGTGAGCCACCCATCTTTCCTGGGAGCATTCAGGAAGCATCCCTGCTATGGGTCTCGGTGGGTTTGGGTCATGTTGGACTAGATCAAAGAACTGGGCTGATGCCTTCCTACACTGCAGAGGCTAAGCTGAGGTGTGAGCATAAAAAAGTGTCTGTGGCCTGAGTGTTCCCAGGGGACTGAGACTCCCCTTTAATATTCAAATAGCATGTCTTGGCCGCCATCCACTTCCTGTGGAACCCCAATATCTCGAGCTTTCCCTGGGGGCCTACGTTTCTCCCAGTCACCTCTTTCTCCATTTTCCTAATTGCCACCGACCCCTGTTTCACAGCTCTGTGCCTCTTTGTCCTCAGGCTGCAGGAGTTCTCATTCTACACTACTGCACCATGGGCTTGCCAAACACCCATTCCTTTACTCACCCCCACCCCACCCCAGAGCACCACTAACAGTGTTACAAGGCCAGTGCATGTTTACTGAAGGTTTGAGATCATGGAGGGAGATTACAGCACAGCCCAGAAGAGACAAAGGCATAATCTTGAAACCCTAGGCTAGACATTCCTATGCTTAACAGCTGGGCCACACCATAAGGAATTTTCCCAGCCAGGTCTTTTCCACCCTCCACTTACTACTGTTCCCTACTGCTCCGAGCACCTCCCCTCCTCTCTCTATGCTCTCCTGGCCTCTGGAGTCCTTTACCCTTTTGTCTCTAGGGCCCATCAAATACAAAGTTCTACTTTATTTTATCATGCTCAGCAATTCAGCGTCCTGTCTGCCACTGCACATCAAAGGTTTGTCCAGGGGTCTAGGTTTTTTCACCCAAAGACTCATTAAGGCATTTTCTTAAATAATGGAGCTGGCTACCTAGAGATGCTGCTCTGCTAAGAAGGTATCAGTGGTGGGTTCTTTGGGGTTTTTTTCCTCTTAAACCAGGAGCAAACTTCCCAATGAAGCCAGAGGCTTTTTCCTTTGTATTCCAAAGGGAAGTGATTCATTTCAGTGGGCTCCAGAGTGTAGGTCCTAGGAAGTACACCCTGGTATACATCCCTATTCATTTGTATCGCATTCTCCCAAGATGCATGCGTCTTTCTCCTTAGCAAAGTCTAGGGCTCTTGGGACTAAAAATCGTAGATACTGTGTTTTTATTTCTTAGCTGAGGAAGGAAGAGAATGTTCTCATTAGGGAAGTCAAAGCCCAGAAAAATATGGAAATTCTGCCCTGGCGACTCCAAGCATTTTCTTTTGGAGGGTGTGTTTTATTCTTTTTCCACACCTTCACATTTTCAGTTCCCCACACTCGGGGCCATTTAGTGACATCCAGCAAAGTCAATGGGAGAAGGAGGCCCAGGCACCCTAAGGGTGGAACTGGGTAACCATCCAGCTCTGAAAGTAAGCCCAGGCCCTCCTGCCCAGGATCTAAAGGAAATCAGGCAGTGAGACGGTAAGAAGTGGAATTTGTTGCTCCTTTTGATTTGTTTTTGTAAGACTCTGAGCCTGAGTTTATCTGTTGCAGTTTGGCACTTCTTGCTCTGAGCTTTTGGAGACAAAGACTCACAGAAGGAAGGAGATGAGAACTAGTGAATGAACAGGCCCAGGAGGTGGAGCCAAAGGGATAAGAAAAAGATGCCCAGGCTCGTTTTATCAGTCAAACAGGAATGTTGCCGAAGATTTGCATTTGCAAAGGCTATGCCAGCTGGGCTGGCCCTACAAGGGGGAGAACTGGGGACCACGGAATTAGTCAGAGGTCCCAAGGCTGCTCCTTCTTGGTCGCCATGTGGCAGAGAGTCAAAGGGTGGAGTCCTCTCCCCTCCGGAAAATATCTGATAAAATTCTTTTCCCTTTTCTTTTTTCCCCTCTTACACGTAGCCCCAGACAGGATATGGGTGTGGGGTCAGCAGACACGAAGGACCCAAAGGAAGAAGAGGAATGTGAAGGGGTGGGACTTGTTAGGGAAAGAGGAAGGATAGCCTTGGAGGGCTTGGAGGAAACAGATACCCTGGGCCTGACAAATGGGGTTCCCTGATTACCTGAAAGATTTCTCTTTCCAGCTGGTGGTGTGGCAGTGCTACCTGGTGGCCTCTCAACGCCCACCCTGACTCTGGTCACCACCCAGAGCCACCCCATCTCCAACAGAGAAAGTCCACTTTTGGTTGGCTGCTGTACCCAAGCCCAGGCCAAGTTCTCACAGGGACAGAAAAAAGACCTTCCCAGAACAAAGCTCTTTGTCAGGGTCAGTGAGGAGAAAACCAGAGAACCCTCTTCTGCCCTAAAGTTCACAGTAACAATAGCACAGAATTTCTGCAATGCTCCTTTGTTAGCATTTCAAGGTAGAGTCACTCACTCATTCCAGTCACCCCACAACATAATAGAAAATGACTCCTACTATTAAATAAAAACAAACCGTAGAAAGCTCTTGGGGAATGCATAAAGCTACACACTGGCCTTAGCAGTCTGGCAAGATTGAGCATAGGGACCCAGGCCCCACCGCTCATCCCCGAAGCGGAGACACTGAAATTCTCAGCATATCTGCCCAAGGTTTTGCAGAGGTTAAATCGCTCTCCCCATCCCCACTGCTGCAGGCCAAGGCGAGACTGAGACTGGCCAGCTGAGGAAATAAGAAAAGGGTGGGCCTCACTCGGCCCAGGACCAGGTCATCATGAGCTGTGAAGCCAAAGGAGAGTGGAGCATCGGATAGGAATCTGAGCCGCTGGTCAACTCACCCCATTGTGAGGTGCAGCCAGCCCCCAGGGCAGTTCCTCATTCTAGGGCTTCAATGGACACCTTAGTGACAGTTTTTTCCCTGCCCCGAAGGGCATGTCTGGGGCTGCCAAACAGGTCAACCCAGAGCCTAACTTAGAGCTTTCTCCAGTCTGGAGTCTCTCTCCAACTGGGTGGACCCAAAGGAGGACAGCAGAGGAGACTGAGAGCAAAGAGGCCTAGCTGGCTGGCCCAGGTCCCTCTGGGGGGCCGTGGTGGGTGGCCTTTAGGATGCAATAAGAGTAGGGAATTGGGAGCCCTAGAGGCCTGGAAGCAGAATCTTGAGCCAAAGGGAGAATAACTTACAATGTTTAAATCCTTCTAAGTGCGATGAGATGAGATGGAGAGAATGTTATCCCCAAATGAAAGCAATTATGAATGAATATTGAGTGCCTACTAATTTTTCTTTTTAACCAAAGTGAGAGCAAGAGCTTAAGAAGTCAGGGTGGACGTGGATAAGCAAAGGAGTGTCCACCAGTCTGCTGATCTGTCCACTAGTTTTAGAACTTGGAGAAGAAGGGCAGGGGAAGAAAACTCCAAAATGTAACAAGTTTGAGTTTGTGCCAGGGTGAGGGGCTTCATGGGGAGAGGAAGGCAGGGCACAGAACAAACTCCATCTACCCCGTGCCTTCTCTCCAGTGGAATGGAGAAGAAGGTGTCAGAAGACGGAGTGTAACTTAGCTTTCCGATCTTAAATGCAAGAATATTTTCACGGACTGTTCTTCATTCCAAACTCCCCATGTCACCTAACTCAGCCTGCCTCCTGGGCCTCTGGACCTCGGACCTGGGGCCTCATCCCAGGTTGGCTTCGCTCCGGTTCCTTGAATGTCCAATTCTGGCTCCCCCTGTCCTAGTGGTCGGTGGGCACCAACGCTCTCTTGCCAGGAACCGCTCTCTTCCCAGGAACCGGCTCAGGCCGCAGCTTTCTGAATCAACCATCAGTCACGAAACTTTCCTGCTTCTCTCCTCCCCTCTCTCCTGGTTCTGGCTCCAACTCTGCACTCTGCACGTTTGGCAACGCGAAAGGACACTGGCATCTTCAAAGAGCTTTACTTTAGAGACAACTCGAGAGAGCCTCATTGACTCTGGGAAGCCTCCGGCGCGCCCTCCGGTTTACACCTGGGCTAGTTCACGCTCACAGTGTGGTCGCCTTCCCGGCGCGTCCAACCCCCACCCATTCCCAGCGGAGGCACCAGTCCCCATGGGGCTCGGTTCAAGCGTCCCCGGTCCCACCAAACCAGGAGCAGCCGTGGGCGTGGGGGCGTGGGGTGGGGCAGGGGTCCCTTCGCTCCGCCTAACTCGGCTCTGCGCGCTCTGCCTCCGGGAGAGCGTCGACCCTCCCCGCCACCAAGTCGGCCGGGCCGGGCGCGCGGCCCATACTCACGCAGCAAACTCAGCAAGCAGAGTGCGGTCCAGCCCCGCGGCATCCCGCGCCCCGCGCGCGCGCCCCTGCGGACGAGCATCCTTCCCGCGCCGCTCCCGAAGAGATGCACAGAGCCCGAGACTGCTTGGCCAGGCCCGGACGCGCAGCTCCCGCCCCTCCGCCCGAACGTGGGGTGGGCGAAACTTGCTTTTTCCCCTCCCCTCCCTTTTTAATCCTGGCACGGCCAACCCCTCTCCTTGGCTGCCACTAACGTGAGCTTCCCGCTTGGTCCCAAAGGCGGAGGACGTTAGGAGGGAGGCTGGGGTTGCCGCTGTCGAGGCCAAAAAAGGTTTTGTGAGGGCCCCAGACGTCTTGTTCAACTTTATATAGAGGCCCCATCTTCTTAAAGCTCGACTTCACTTAACTTTAACCCCTTTGTGTCAACCTTGCCGGTGCCCAGGGCAGGGAGCAAGTTTCCTCTGATTTTTTTTTTTCCATTTCCTTTCCTTTTTGTTTTTCTTTACGTTTTAAGCTGAGAACAATCTTGCAGATGAAATCTACCAGTAAGGACCTGAGTTTACAAGTGTGAGCATTTTGCTAATCAGGTAAAATTTAGCACCTGTCAAATCTGAGGCATTTAGTGATACTCTACCAGAGACTATGCTATGTGTTAATGATGCAGAAAGCCTGAGCAGGACATATAAATGACAGTAATTATTCACTTTCTTTTCATTATTTTTCTTACAAGATCTATTTATTTTAATTTGGAGGGTTATTTCCTGTGACTGTCCCTATTTTCCCACATAGTTTTATCCTAACTGTCACCATCATCATGAAGACAAAGGACTCGCCCTAGCACCTGGGATGCCTTCTCTCCAGTCCTAGGGCTGAGACTCTAGGGGCTTCATCCTGCTCTCTTATCAGAAAAAAAGACTTCCCCTGGCTCCACCCTCTTCTACCTAATTGATCCTGGAGCTGTGTATTCCTCGCGAGTTGTTCTGGATGTTGGTAAACTGAATTACAGAAACTTTGAACTGGGCAGTCAGCCTAGTCAAGGACTGGATTGAAGAGATGGATACTGGAAGAAAGAGGAGCCAGGAGGAGCAGATGACGGCACCGGGAGGGGGTAAGAGAAGGCACAGTCTTGGAGACTATGCCCTGAGTTCCTGAGTGGGATCACATGATTACAAATACCCAGTCCAGTCTCTTCCATGATGTCTGCTCCACAGAGCCGAAAGGGAGAGAGAGGAAAGCCCAGCACTGCTCTTTTCTGATTTACTTCTCTGCAGAACCCCTAGCATTATGAAAGTAGAAGGGTGTCCAGGTCTAAAAGCAACCCGAAACTCCCATTCTGATCATGTTGCCTAACTTTCCTTTACAGAGGAAACAAAGCCTTTCATCACATGATGAAACCAAAGGCTTCTGATGCAGATTTGGTAGAACATGGTGGTATGGTATGTATCTGTTTCAAAGTGCAAATGGTGATTCAGATCTGACCACACTGTGATCTCAAGGGCCTGCAGATGGGGACAGAAAGGGTTACAATATACATTTTTAAAATCAGGCTTTTGTCCTTGGAACTCCCAATGAACAGAGAAAAAGAGTTGCCCTCCACCGACCCCCAGCTCTCTCAGCTCCGGGAGCTGGATCTGCTTTACCCTCAATGAGAGGTTGTGAACAAAATGTGGGGTTGAAAACCCCGTATGAAAACCAATTTGGCCCTCTCGGCTCTTCCTTCATTCTCAGTAAATTCTTCTGGTTACTTCAAATGCCCTTTGTCTGCCCTAGCTGGAGCAAGAACTTGTCCCTAGCACCTGAATTTCTTAACTAGCTTTGGGGGCAGAGGAGACAATGATCCTATGAAACAGAGCTTCTCAAAGCATGGTCTACACAGAATCAAGGGTAAGGTCTGGGAATCTGTGCTTTTAATAGGCACTCTCTTCTATACACGCTAAAGTTGAAGAAGCCCTGGTATAGAACAAAGACAGGTTAGGTACAAAGTGGATGGCAGACTTCAGGGAGGGAAATAGGAGTAGGAGGCACTGGAGGCTGACAAATCACTTCCTCTGGGAAACCAGAGCTGTTCTTCTCTGGACTACAAGACTATGGATGACACCAGAACCATGACACTAGGTGATAACTGACCACTCTTTCTATTTTCCAGGGCCACTGAGACTCATGACTCCAAGCACACATAACCTTGCCCTGGCTGCCCACAAACTCAGGTTCTGGCCATTGGACACACGTCTGCCCTGGGGCCCCAGCCTTACGTTTCCTCACAGGCCACATAGAGCTGACCTAGCAAGGGGCTTCAAAGCTCTAGCCTTTTTTGGCTGCCCCTCAATTCTTCTGCTCCCCTGCTTCGTCACATGAGCTGTTGCTGAAAGAAGATGTTAACTACACCACGCAGGGACTTCCCTGGCGGTCCAGTGGTTAAGACTTCGCCTTCCAACGCAGGGGGTGCGGGTTCGATCCCTGGTTGGGGAGCTAAGATCCCACATACCTCGTGGCCAAAAACCTAAAACATAAAAAAGAAGCAATATGGTAACAAATTCAATGAAGACTTAAAAAAAGATGGTCCACATCAAAAAAAAAAACTTTAGGAAAAAAAAAAATAAACCTACACCGCACATTGTGTCAGATGCAGCAGAAATCTATAGAGTGAGAGGCTCTGTTGGGCCCTGATAGACTTCTAGGTCATGGCCACCCTTACCATTGAACATCCCCCACCCCAGCCCCAAAACACACACGTGTCGTATCAATCCATTTAAAATAGACCCTCATCCCATGTTAAGTATAACTCCTTTGATGTAAAAAGAATAAGGGAAATTATTTAAAATTTTTTTGAGTTTTATGATATATTCTTCATTTTGTTCTTGTGATTCAAGCTTTATTACATTTATATACTGATATAAGTGCTAAAGAGTTGAATTGCAGTTTACAAGTTGGCTAAGTTTACCTTTTAGAGGCATTTAATAAAACATTTGTTCATTTTGATTTTCCATTTTCATATTTTGGAACCAAGACTTTTTTCCCACATTGCTAACTTGTCTTCGGTCTTTGAAAGCTTTCAGGGTTTGGAGCCCAGTTTGGCAAAGAGAGATGCTTGGTGGTGGAGGTGTACAGATATTAGAGGGAGGCGATGAGAACCTGAGGTCAGAAGTGAGCCCTTTCTGTCCTCTTCCCACCTGCCAGTCTCTCTCCAGTGCTTCCTCTTGGCAGAACATAACCAGAAACCAGCTGGCAAGGGAGCCTGGGAAATGTGGCATATAGATTCCCAGCCCTAGTGTCTTGTGGGAAATTGGCTCCATGCAGTGGAAACCTCCAGTGTGCTCTAGGCAGGCTACAGAGGCCACAGACCAAGAAGGCTCAGACCAAATTATGGTGATCAAATTACAAAGGTTACTGAATCTATTTAAAACATACAGCTAGAACCAAGAGGAAAGAGTTGGGGTAAGTTAACCCACTTGGGATGGGTACAAGCAGGGTGAAAGGACCACACACTCTCTGAATCTTGTGTTTTGCTCCAGTAGTGCAGTTTTGAGGACCAGCACTGAGGTTAAAGGATCAGTAGGTGGAAGATGCTTGGAACCAACATATGTTTGCTCTACTGGGAGATGCAAGGCCAAGTTGGTCTGGTGGCAGGTTTATGCACACAGCTCATAAGTGTTCTTCTGGGCAGCCATCCCTTTTGTCAGCGTTTATGGGGCAGAGCATACAGGGGGCAGAATGATGTCTACCAATAGGTAGATAACTTAGGGATGTCAGCCCGAGGAGGCATGCTCTCTACACTTGGTGACTCATGACTTGATTTTTCTATTCCTTTCTACCTGTAAGTAACACTTTTGTTTGGTCCCTTCTTTTTATAATATATTCAATTTATTCTATTTTTGCATGTCTCACAGATTACAAATTTGCTCCTATTTTCAGCACATGTGACTTCTGCCTATGTCTCACAAATCACTTGCTTACTTATCACCTATAATTAGTACATCTGATGAGATTCACCCATCCGGTCTGCTTTCCTTGTCCTCTGTAGCAGAACTGGATATTCTCACATAATAGAGCAAACACACATTATACCCTGCATTATAGAGAAGAGTATAGAAGCGTGGGGTTGGGACTGAGAGATGCAGGGTGAATAACTGTCACTAATCCAGTTTCATGTATTTTTTATACACAGAAACACTTGCCCAGCTCTATTTACTGCATAGTCTATCCTTTCCTTACTCATCTGGAATGCCATTTCTGCTATGTGTCAACACTTCATATATATGTGCCTGTTTCTGGGCTCCCTATTCATTGGTCACCATATGTATCCCAGGGCCTTTAGCATTGCCTCATTTACTGCAGCTTCAAGTAAGTCCTGATATGGTTAGGTCAAGTGAAAACTCAAATTTTTCTCAGAAAAGTGGCCTGGCTATTCTCAGCTCTTTACTCTTCTATATAGATTAGAATTTGCTTATCAGATTCCTCCCCAAAATAACCTTTTGGATTTTGATTAAAATTTCCCTGTAGATTAATTTGGAGAGAATGGAATCTTTCATTCAGTGAAGTTGGCATAGCTCTCCATTGTTTGGTTCTTCTTTAAAGTTTATGATCTTCCCTGTAGTGGTTTTAATTCATCTTTTGTTAGATTTATTCCTAGGTAATTGACGTCCTCTAATACTGTTGTAAATAGTATCTTCTATTTAATTATTTTTGTTGCTGGTGTGTGAAATGACAGTTCATTGTTTTATATTAATCCTCTATTGAGCTACCTTGTTAAATTCTATTATTTCTAAGTATTTGTAGATTCTTTGGGGTTTTCTATGTAAATGATCATATCAACTACAAATAGTGATAATTTTATTTTTTCTTCTCCCTTTGAATTCCTTTTTTTTTTAAGTTAATGTACTGGCAAGAACATCTGCTACAAGAATGAAAGATGGGTGATCTTATACATTCTTGCCTCATTTCAGATTTTAAAGGGTAATGTTCTAATGTTTCCCCACTGAGGACTACATTTGCTTAATTTTTTTATATGTGCTATTTATATCATGCTAAAGAAATTTCCTTCTATTCCTAATTTATTAAAAGAGTTCTTTTTTAAATAATGAATGTATGATGTTTTAAAAATATCTACATCTATTGAAGAGAAGTATAGCTTTTCCTCTTTTAATATGGGAGTTTAGTGAATTACATTTATAGACTTTCTAACATTAAACCAACTTTGCATTAAACCCAACTTTGTCATGGCTTATTATCATTTTTATACACTGTAGAATTTAATTTGCTAATGCAGTCTTCTATTTATGGCTTTTGTTTCTATATTCATAAATGAAATGGGTCTGTATTTCTTTCTTCATCATTGTGTCATTGTCTGATTTTGGTATTGGGGTTATGAAGTCCTTAAAAAGTGAGTTGGAGAATATTTTCTTTTTTTATAGTCCCAGGAAGAGTTTTTGTAAGATTGGGATTATCACTTTTTTAAAGATTTGTTAGAACTTTCCTATGAAATCACTTGGGCCTGATATTTAGTGTGGGACCATTGAAAAATGCTATTTCCATTTTTTCTAATTGTTATAAGAGTTCTCAGTTTTAAAACATTTCCTCTTGAGTAAACTGTTATTTTCCTAGGAATTTATTTATTTACTAAAGTTTTCAAATTATTATTGATAAAATTCCTTTTATCTTGTTAATCTATACTTTAATATTTAGAGTGTATCTTCATTTTCATTCATATCATCACTTGTTTGTGAATAATTTGTTACAAAAATTTAAATTACAAAAGTTTTCAAATTGCGCATATATATATATATGTATTTCAAGTGGGGTTGGAGAGTATTCTTATGTTGGGATAACATCTCTCTCTTGCACTTGAGTAGGTGGGGCTGTTCCTTAGAGGGGAGTGAGCTTGGGCTGATCAACCAGTGCAGGCGCCCAAGATAATCTGTTGGCATCTTTCATAGGCCCCTTGGGATATCATTAAAGGCAAAAATGTAATGATGTTCAGTAAAGAGGCATAAAATGCAGTCCTTCATTTCTCCTTCCCTTCGATGTTGGCCCAGGGCTGCCATCCCAGTTTTGCTTCCTAAGAGACAGGCTTCTCAGTAAGAGAGAAGGACATGGTGTTTCATCTAGACTTGCACATAATCCACAGCTTTTCTGTGCATTGCTATAGCTATTAAGAGCTGGTGATGTGACATGTAAGTGAGGAAAAAGCACATCACGGTGTGATGCTATTTTGTTGTGGGAAGGAAAAAAGGTCAGGGTGTGAGAGGATAACACGCATCACATACATACCCAATGATCATCTCTGGGTGGTAGAGTTAGGGGCAAATGTCACTTCATCTTTTTCACTTCTGTGTGCAGCATGGACCTTATTTTATTTTACAATACCTGTGCATTACTTTTACAAACAAAAATAACAAATAAAGCTATTCTCATTGTGAAAAGGAAAAAGCTGCAGTGATTATTAATTATTATAGTTCTTTTCTTAAGATTTGTTAGGACCTGGGTCGTCTGAGGGAGCAGCCACATGATAGCTGAAAACAGCTTAGCTAAAAGAGTGGATATGTCAGCGATGAGGGCAACTTGGGTAAAGAATTTTTAAGCCCTGGGAAGCAGCTTTCTGAGAATGGGTCAGAAATCCATGGTCTGTGAATGTGAGTGTGTCTGTACTTCTGATATTGCCTCTGCTTATTTCCCTTCTGTCTCTTCTAGACTTTCAATAAATCTTCCTGCAAGTGCAGGCGTATCTCAGCTTCACTCATGAGTGCTACCAGACAACATTTATATTTCCATTAAAGCCAGAGTACCAAAGCGGGTCCAGGCTACCCTGGGGGTTGGAGTGTAATGGATTCAAGGAAATTCCAACATGAAGGATTTATTTGGAGTAACAAAAGTGGAGCTACTTGGCAAACTGTGCTTCCTCATTTGGAAATTCTCTCTCTGGTGCTACCTAAAGGTAGGAGCAGGGAAGAAATTTCCTTCACTAGAGGGTCCAAGAATTGCCTCAAGGGGCTGGAATCATCTTGCACCCGATACTGCATCTAGTTCATGGGCCAACAGGCTGTAAAATCCAGGAACCTATCAGTCTTTGTCTTTGGAAACCCAAATGGACAGTTTTAATGACATACATTTGATGGAGGCCAAAACAGAGAGGGTGGTTATTTTTAACCTGGGGCAGGAAAATGTGGCTGGAAAGGAAACATCTGTCCCAAACTATTGACTGTTGCACTTTATATAGAGGTCTTTTCTGTCTTGAAATCATCACATAAAGTAAGGTGGTTGGTCAGGGTCTGACTCTGGGAACATTCCTCCCTTCCCCCTTTTCCCACTGCTTATCTTCTGAGTGAGGCTTATGCCTCGAAGAGACCACCTTGGAGGCATAGGGTGGGGGAATGGGTCAAGGACTGCCCAATTCCTGTGAATTTTTTTGACCCCTCCTAGTCTGACATCTTCATCCAAGATGGCCTACCCTTTAGGGTACAAATTTTACAGACTCCCCAGCTGGGGGGTCACTGGAGGTCTCGCGCTGGGAGAATCAGACCTCTGAGTGCCAGAACACTTTCCTTGGCAGTTCTGACTTCTGGTCTCTGAGCAGAGAAGTCGTTCTTTCTTCCAGGGCAGCAAAATCATTCCCTTTCCTTCAAGACATGGCAGCCTCCTGTGTGTCTGGCTGGGGAAGGAAAGGGGCAAGTGTGCCCACAAAGTTGCAGGGACATATTTTCGTCTCAGCAGAAGAATTTTCCATCATTTCTGAGCACACAGAGCAAGGCTGAATGTACCCACAGAGCCTCAGGGTGGATTATGTGATGGGGGGCAGAGGGGCAACATGTAGTGCTCTGGTCAAGAGCTGCAAGGACCAGCAGCGCTGTTTACACAGACCGTGGGGACGTAAGTGGCTCCTCCAGGAGTGGCTGGCAGTGGAGAAGGGGAGGAGCAAGACCAAGTGTGTAGTTGGTTGAGGGGTTCCCAGCCTTTGGTCTTGGAAAACTAACCAGAATAGTGCTGCTGTGTTCTTTTCTTCTCTCCTTTCTCTGTCTCTGTCTCTCTCTCTCTCAATTCCTTCCTGTTTTCAGCCAAAGACTGGACCTGGAGAGAAACTACTGTGTTTTCCAGATCGAGTAGACACTTGCCAGGAGAAATGACAAGGGAAGAACAAGAATAAAAGAGCCTACATGAATCCACTCCTTCCCTCTGCTGGTGCAGTCCCAGCAGAGCAGTGTCAGAGCAGCAGGGCTTGGAGGGTGTGAAACAGGATTGCCAAATTGCATGAGTCTCTAAAAAGATCCATATGTCTGGGCTGCACCAAGCTTCTGAGCTCAGGGAGGGGCCGATAACATCATCTCCTGGATGGGTGTACAGTTCTCTTCCTTTGGGGAGGATTGGATGTCAGCTTGACTAGATGCTGTTAGACTCGTCATGACCCAGGTTGGGAACTCGGGGTGCAAGTGTTTGGGGTGAGGAGGAAGGGAGAGGGACAGAGAGTAGAATAAATAGGAAAGGTAAAATTTCTAAGCTAGAGTCTGTGAAACATTTAGTAGGGAAAGAGTTTGGAAACCCCAGCATATTGATTTTTCTTTAAAATTTTTTCTCATGCCTGGAGAGTTTTGGGGGAGCCACTGTGCAGATGGATGTCAGGCCATTTGCCTGCTTGTGTGGGAAGTCTAGACGCTTATTCCCATAACTCACCCTCCAGAGCCAAGGAAGAGTCACTCTCTTCCTCCTCACGTCTTTAACCTCCAAACTATAGCTTCCTTTGGGGTAAGGGGTAGCAGATGGTACACAGCTGTGGGACACATCTGGTCTTGCAGGGATCAGAGGAAGGCACAAAGGCCAGTTGGAATCCCAGTGGCTACCCTGGAGGCATGGCTCCAAACATTTGGGGTGGTACCCCGACACTCTACCCAGATCCCATCTTGGACAGACTTCATGTTTTTCCTTAGACCTCCACGCCTATTCTCCACTCTGGCTTCAACTGCATCAGACAGAGATGATTTTGTGAGAGTGGCCAGGCAGCTGCTTCCCAGATGTGTGTTTTCTCCAGAGATGACCATATCCAAACAGAAGAACTTTGAGAAGATTCGTTGGGGACAGTAAGGATGGGGCCTGGGAGATTCCTCTGAGCATGTGTTGACCTAGGAGAGCTAGCCCAGAAACCGTCTGAAGACCCCAGAGTGAAGCCAGAGGATTAGAACTGGAGAAAGGGTGGGAAGGTCCTGAAGTGCTGGTGATCTTACCTTAATTTTCTTCAGTTTACTGAGGGCTTGTGAAAATGTTGTCACAGAGAGCCCACGTCTTCTGACTGGCATCTGGAAACCTTAGCCCAATCTCATAGCTCCTACAGCCTATGACCCCACCCGACACTGGTTAGGTGTTCAGACCCTAAACATCCAGGTGGACCTGAACGAATCCCTGTCCCTCTGTGGGGCTCAGTCTTGGCATCTGTAGAGTGATAGGGTTCAGTGAAGGAACCGAGGCACCTCCTGGCTCTAACTGTACCCAGAAGCTTCCCTCTAAGAGGGATGCTGAGCCATGCCTGCCGCTGAGGGGACTGAGGGGGTGGCCTGTGTCTGAGCCGTAAGCTGCTGCCGGGTAGGGGGAGCGTGGGGATCATTTCCTTGTGTGAGGGGCAGCCAAGGGAGAGAGGGGAAGCAGCCAGAGTGGGTGGCCAATTCCTGTCTCTGACCCTTGGGGCAGTGCCTGAAGCTCCTGCCAGGCTCCCACACCTTGGCTAAGAATAGTCCAGCTCCTTCCTGCTGGCCTTCAGGCCTCCAGAGCCCAGAGGAAAGAGAGCTGGACTATATAACCTCAGGCTGGGCTGTCCCTTCCGGCGATTCTCTCTGGAGATCAAAGGGCCGCTGGGATTGCAGTTCTAGTTTCTGACGCTACTACCTAATAATAGTGCTCTGGTGTGTGGGGACCAGACACCAGGCCACCGCTGAAGGCTGGTGGGAAGCAGGAGGTCTGGAACCTGAAAACTAACAATTCTAGGTGCAAAGGGTTGGAAGGATGTGCGCTTGGGGGCACAGAAGGTTATCAGGGGTCTTCAAGGTAAACTAAGGTTACAGTAGAGAGTGTCTTAAGTGTCTTAGAGTGACTAAGACCCTGAGGGAAAAGGCCCCCTGGTTCTGAGTGACGAGGACCAAGGTGGGCCCCGGGCACCCGCGTGGATACCCAACTCCAAAGCTGGCTGAAGCAGTTGACCTGAAGACCACACTTTGAGAAACAACAATGACCGATGGCTTACCAGTCCAGAAAGCAGTTCCCTGCATGATGGGCTGGCCCTGTTCTGGCTCCTGAAGTAACTTCAGGACCATCACTAGGTCCCAATGACTAGGGGGACCATATAATTTATCATCCAAACATGAGTGTTTTTGACAGTGAAAGAAGATGTTGTTAATAACTACGCCAGGAGAGCAAGCATAATGGAAACTGTCCCTCAAAAAGCAGACATCTGGTTGTTCTAACCACCAGACATTGCTGTGTCTCCATGCTCTTCTCTCTCTAGATTTCTCAGTAAGAAGAGTTGAGATGGAATACATAAAAGAGAACTTTAGAAACTGAGGGGCCACAGAAATCTGGGGATTATGATCAAGCTTCTCTGTGTTTCACAGGTCCTGTCCTTCATAAATCGTGTGGAGGTTAATTATAGCCACAGAGAAGCTGGGCTCCGAAGCTGGGAAAGAAAGGAGAACTTTCTCAGGAAGTCCATTTCTTGGCTGGGGTGGGGGGCTGCCTGGATGGAGAGATAAGCTTCACCGACAAGCCAAGAGCCGCAGCTTTGTGCTTTGGTTTTCTGCAGCTGAAACTCTGGGCTTGTAGCAAACCCCAGAAAAAAACCCTGCATCTTCTTTTACTGCAAAATAACCTCAGCTCCCAGTTAAGTGTCCATAATCTATACAACTCACTTGAACAGACAGGTCCATTTGTTGATTCATTAATGAGCATGTAAGGAACAAGTCATATGTTACATGCCAGCTTCTGTGTTAGTTTCTAGAGATGTAAAAACAGAGCAATATTGCCACCTCTTAAGGAACTCTCAATCTAGCAGGGGAAACAGAGGGCCAAATAATTTGCAGAGTGATGGAGTAATACTGCTTTGGTAGAGAAACCTGTCCCAAGAGCCTCTTTCTCAGAATCACTGAAGACTTTCACAACCTCCCTTTAAACAGATAGCAAAATCCTTGCTAATACGATGATGAAATTTACTGAGGGGCATTTTGGAGCATTTGTTAGGAGCGCAGGTTTTGGAGCCAGTCAAACCTGGATTTGGATTCTGCCTCTGCTAACTCACAAATTATGCACTCTTCAGCAAGTTTCTCCAGGCAGATAGTAGCAGTGCCTACTTCATCAAACAGTAGGTCTAAAACTTTAACGTGTACACGAATCACCTGGGGGACATGTTAAAATGCACATTCACATTCAAGAGGTCCGGGCTGGGGCCCGAGATTCTGCATTTTTAATAAGCTCCCAGGTGATGTAGATGCTGCTGATCTGAGAACCACACTCTGAGTGGCAAGGGCATAGAATGCTAAAAGATCAAGTAAGTGCAGAGCACAGTGCTGACAAATGGTAAGTGCTCAAGAAATGTGCCCTATTACTATTCAAGTGAAATACTAAAATGTTCATTGATCTTCATTTAGATATCTCCCCATATATGACACATTATCATAATCTAAAAGAAAATTTCTTAAGTCAGGGAAACACTCCCTGTTCTATCTCTTGGGTACCACACGAGGCCAGTCCTTTACACAGTCTATGCCAATGGGAAAATTCCAGAAGAGAGGAATGGAAGATTTAGAATTTGTTTCTAACATCATCCCCAAATCCTCCTGATGTGAAGGGTGATGGGAAATCTTGTGGAGCTGTCACATCTCTCCTGCAGAATGGATCTAACTACGGATACTGCACAGGTATCACTCTCAGACCCAATACTAACAGTAAAGAGAGAAACAAGCATGCAGATATCAAAAACATGATTAAAGTCTAGAAATTTTTATAAACTTTGGTGGTTTTAAAATATGGCCCCAAATTTGTTGACACTCCTACCATTGAGAGCAGGCTCTATGTCCCCTCCCGTTAAAGCTGAGCTAGCTTGTGACTCCTTCCACCAGTAGAGTATGATGGAATGGCTGCTGTGTGACTTCTGAGACTGGATCAGAAAGGGCCCTGCAGCTTCCTCCTGTTTCTCTGGGATGCTTGCTCTCCTGACATGCTCCCTCTCTTGGAAGCCAGCTGCCACAAGCCACAAGGAGAGGCCCGATCTAGGCTCTCTGGTTGACAGCCTCAGTGGAGCCCCGCCTGTCAGTCAGGCACCAGATCTATAAACGAAGGGGTGTCCAGACACTCCAGTCTTCCCAACTGAGGCCCCAGTCCTGGTGGAGCAGAGACAAGACCTTTGGGCTGAGCCCTGACCCACAGAATTCACGAATATAATTAAATACTTGTTTTATGCCAGTGCATTCTGGGGCAATAAATAATTTCAACTATATATATATGTATTTTTTTTTAATTAATTTATTTTTTTGGCTGTGTTGGGTCTTCATTGCTGCACGTGGGCTTTCTCCAGTTGTGGCGAGCGGGGGCTACTCTTTGTTGTGGCGCACGGGCTTCTCATTGCAGTGGCTTCTCTTTGTTGTGGAGCACGGGCCCTAGGTGCACGGGCTTCAGTAGTTGTGACTCACGGTCTCAGTAGTTGTGGCTCGTGGGCTCTAGAGGGCAGGCTCAGTAATTGTGGCACACGGGCTTTGTGGCTCCGCGGCATGTGGGATCTTCCTGGACCAGGGCGCGAACCTGTGTCCCCTGCATTGGCAGGCGGATTCTTAACCACTGCACCACCAAGGAAGCCCTTAAACAATATTTTTATTTAGAATAAGAAAATATAGATAAGGTGTTTAAAAAAATGAAAGTTTATCTTCAACCCTTATTTACAGGTAGTAAATATTGTTTTCTATAAAGTTAATAATTCACTTGGTTTTAAAAAGTAAACATCAAGGGCTTCCCTGGTGGCGCAGTGGTTGAGAATCCTCCTGCCAATGCAGGGGACACGGGTTCGAGCCCTGGTCTGGGAAGATCCCCCATGCCGCGGAGCAACCAGGCCCGTGAGCCACGATTACTGAGCTTGCGCGTCTGGAGCCTGTGCTCCGCAACAAGAGAGGCCGCGATAGTGAGAGGCCCGCGCACCGCGATGAAAAGTGGCCCCCGCTTGCCGCAACTAGAGAAAGCCCTCACATAGAAACGAAGACCCAACACAGCCATAAATAAATAAATAAATAAATAAAATAAATAATTAATTTAAAAAAAAAGTAAACATCAAATCTCTAACAAATTAAATTTAAATCCCATGATTAACTATTATGTCACTAGACGAGGAAGAGTAAATAGTGAAAAAAAAAAAAATCAAGCTTTGGAATCTGGATTTGAATTCCAAATTAAAAACTTGCCAGTTGTGTGGAAGACAGATAGGTTTACTTTTCTATGTCTCATATTAGTAATATATTAAATATTTATATCACTTAATAATATAGTAAATGGGACAATAATAAAATGAGAAGCTAAGCAATCTGTGGTGGGGAAGACAAGTAGGTTTCTGATGAAACTGCCCCCTAAATTAATCCTTAAAATGAGTAAGAATAACTAGGTTAGATATTCTCAGACTTCAGAATTTCAAAAATTTCTGAAAAATTTTGGGGTAGATTTAGGGGGCAAAACACTTCAAAAAAAGCAATTTTCTAAAATGTGTGTGAAAATTCGAAGAGCCAGTAATAGCCAAGCCAATCTTAAAGAGAAATAAAGCTAGAGACCTTATGTTAGTCTAGATCAAGATGAATTATAAAGATACAGTAATTAAGACAGTGTGGTTTTGGAACAAGGATAGACAAACTGATGAACGGAACAGATAGAGAGTTCAGAAATACTCCCACACGCCTTTGGTCTCCTGATTTATAACAAAAGTGACAACTCAGTGGTTGTGAAGAATATAGCAGCAGAATAGAGAGGTGTGAGAACCAGGAAAGTAGAGCATCACAGAACCAAGGGACGAAAGAGCTTCAGGGAGGAGGAAGAGATCAGCAACGTCAAGGACAGCAGAGGTCTATTAAACTGGGAGGTTATTTTGAATTTGACTTTTAAGCAATTGTTGAGACCAGAGTGTGAGCTCTTCTGCCAAAGTGGACAGGAACCGGATTGCAGTGGTTTGCAGAGTGAGGGGAAGTGATGGGTTAAAGAAAGGAAGTACAGGCTGCTCTTCCAAGAACACTGGTAAGAGGGGAGGCAAGGAATTCACAGCAGGTAACCGTGATAGGAATTCATTTTTTAATTTATTAAGGATAGCGGAGGCTTGAGTATGTTTATAAGCTAAGGAGATGGTGAAAGTTGAGAGGAAAAATTAAAACATACATCCCATTGAAGATATATTACATTGATAGAGGAAATTCCGTGTATTTCTGGGGAGAAAAGAAGATTAAGAGTTGAGAATAACACATGGATAAACTACATTTTATGTCTTTAAATGTCTCCAGAAACTATTACATTAACATTTCAGTTTAAAATAGGCCAATTCTTGGACATCCTCAGTTATATCTCAAAGGCCTTTTAGCTGCTTAAAAATATATTTTGAAATATTTCAGGCATAAAAAAGGCTATAAAGAGTAATGTAAGGAACTTGTGAGCCTCCACTCACCCTAGGAAATAGAACATTATCAATACAATTGAAGACCCCCTTTTGTACCATTTGTGTGTATGTGTATGTGTGAATGTAACTGTGAGTTTTAATACATTGCTGGCTTCTGTGTGCTAGCATTTTGCCTTGAATTTTGCACCTCTGTTTAGCAATAGGTTAATACGTTATTATTCTTTTTCTTACTGTCCTGGTATACTTTTACTTTAAAGTTGTATTAAAAATATATAATAAGTTGGTTAGTATTGCTGCCTCTTTGTTTATTATCTGGAAGTGTTTGTATAAAATTAGAATTTTTTGCTTCTTAACTGTTCTATAGAACTCACCATTAAAATGTCTGAGTCTTGTGAGTGATACTGAGTAAGTGCAGGGGTCAATTTTTAATGATTCATTCAATTTACTTAATAGTTACAGTCGTGTGTCGATTTCCTATTTCTTCTTGAGACAGTTTTGGTATGTAATATTTTCCTTTTCAACTGTTTTTAAACTTAAAGGGATATAATTGTTCTTATTATTCTCAATATTTTAAATTATCTCATATCTATAGTTATGAATGATTTTTAAATCCTAATATTTTTTTCCTTCTTTCTTTTTTAAAAAATAAATCTAGTCAGTTTTAAGATTTTCAAAAATACCCACTTTTGGCTTTGTGTGCATTCTGTTGTTTTTCTGTAATTTTTTAAGACTCTTAGCTCATTAATTTCCATGCTTTCTTATTTTCTAAATAAACATAAAAATCTGTAAAATTCTCACTAATAACAACTTTGCTCCTTACATATATCTTTATATATACTATTTTATTGTCCTTTGAATTTATGCATTTTCCAGTTTCTACCTTGGTTTGTTTTTTGATCCATGGAATTTTCAGAAGTTTGTTTTAGATTTTTCAAACATATTGGGTTTGTTATGTTATTTTAAAAATAATACACGTAATTCCATTTCAGTCAGAAAACATAGTGTCAATGATATGACAGCTTTCCCACTTACAGAGATTTGCTTACCAGCCTAATGATACAAATTTAATTTTCATAAGTGTTCCATGTGTGCTTGAGCACAATGTGTATTTGCCAAGGGTTGGATTCAGAGTTCTATATACAGCCTTTGGAATAAGTGTGTTAATTATGTCATTCAATTCTTTTATTTCTAGCTAATTTTCTTACTGCTTGATTATTTTTGGAGGGAATTGTACTAAAATTTTCCACTGGGTAGGTGAATTTTGCTCTTTTTGTAGTTCTATCAGTTTTTGCTTTATATATTTGAAATTATATTATTAGATTTAAAAAAGAATAGAATTTTTATATTTTCATGGTGAATGAAACGTTTAATCTATTTAATCTTTAGTAATGCTTTTTGTATTGAAGTGTGTTTTGCCTGATATTAATGTAGCTACATGAGCTTTCTCTTTGTATTAATATTTGCCTGAAAGATTTTTCTTCATCTTTTTACTTTTGACAGTTCTCTGTCTTTACTTTAAGATGTGCCTTCTGTAAACAGTATAAAGTTGAATTTTCTTAAGTCCATTTTAATAACCTCTGCCCTTTAGCTGGTAAGTTTTCAGTCCACTTACATTTATTAGGATTTATTTCTATCATCTTATTTTATGTTTTCTATTTGTACTACTTTTTCTTTTTTTTTTTTTTTCTCATTCTTTTAGATTGGTCGTTTTTCTTAATTCAATTTTTTTTTTTCTTGTACTAATCCTAAACTTGAATCTGCTCCTGTCTGGACTGGCTGCCCCCAGTGCCTGAAGCACAGCTCTCCTACTAGGCTCTCCCTTCACCGTCACCCCAGGGATTCTCTTGTCCTCTCCTGTGCTGGATTCCCTGTTTCCTGTGCCCCATCTCCCTCTTTCTTAGTTTACTCCCTCATTTGTAACAGGCACATTCTTCACCAGCTTTCTGAGAATCGACATACTAGAGGCAAACTTTTTCATACCTTATATGTTTGAAATTATCATTATTCCACTCTCACACTTGGTTTAGCTACAAATAGAATTATTGACTGTAAACTGGTTTCCTTTATAATTTTGAAGGCACTGCTCCATTGTCATTTAGCTCCCAGCGTTGCAGTTAAGAAATTCAAAGCTATTCCAATTCCTGATCTTCGGATGTGACATGTTTTCTCCCTGGAAACTTGTAGGATATTTTCTTCGTTCCTTAGTACTCTGAGAAGCCTTAATGTACCTTTTGTGGGCTATGTTCAGCTATAATGCTGGGTTCTCAATAAGTCCTTTCTCTCTGGAAACATGTAACATCCATTTGGGGAAAATATCTTGAATTATTTTGTTCTTTCGATGTTGGACTTTGAAACAAGTCCTCTGGCTTTATCCTTTCAATAATATTTTCCATCTCGTGTTTTTAATCTATTCTGGGTGATTTTCAACTCTTTTATTACATTTTTAATTTCTACTACAATTTTTTTTTTATTTACAGAGTACTTTTTAATTTGTTTTCTAAATGTTGTTTCTTTTTTTCTTTTTTCTTTTTGTTTTTTGGCATTTTATTTTTGTTTTATGGGCAAAATGTCTTCTCTTATTTCTCTGAGGATATAGGGGATTGGTCCTTTTTTATTTTTTTAAATTTTCTTCTTCCTGCATGGTCTCCATTTCCTCCAAGTTGCTTTTATTTTTTTCTTCCTGTTTGTTTATTTGCTTTTTTGTTTTGGTTTATGTAATTCATGACAGAGGCTTTCTTTGCTATCTGATATGAGTGGGGCACCAGCAAGCTGATTGTAAGCTGTGAGAGAGAGGGTTTGGTTTGTCAACTGTGGTCTCTACTGTGGGAGTGTTCTGGCTGGGATGTATCTTTGGAGAACCCAAAAGATACTGGCATCAGTAGCTTCAGACCTTCCCTCTTGTGTTTGCCAGAGGCCCCAGAAGATTTTCCATTCTCCTGCCTAGAGTGTTTAATCCTAGCTACCTGCAACCTGGGAACTAGTGGGAGAAGTGAGCTGGGTGAGCATTCCAGCATTCAGTTCGTGCCCCTATTTTCAGAATGATTCACTTGTCCTGAACAAGGGCTGGTGTCTGACAGTCTAGAGACTCTTTGTTTTATATCCTTCAGTCACCAAATCTCCAGGCATCTTGCTGTGGTTTAGAAGGGACAGTCTCTCATGGTATGGTAGGATGGGACAAGGGGGGCAGGATAAAAATTTGGGAATCTTCAAATTTGGGGTTGCTTCTATCAACCAAATTGATCTTCAACCAATCATTTCATTTTTAAAAACTCTATTTTATGTATAGTAGTTTGTATTTGTTAATCCCATACCCCTAATTTGTCCCTCTTCCCTCCCTCCCTCTCCCCTTTGGTAACCATAAGTTTGTTTTCTGTGTCTGTGAGTCTGTTTCTGATTTGTATATACATTCATTTGTACTATTTTTTTAGAGTCCATATATGAGCAATATCATATAGTATTTGTCTTTCACTGACTTATTTCACTAAGCATAATATTTTCTAGGTCCATCCACATTGCTGAAATGGCAATATTTCATTCTTTTTTATGGCTGAGTAATATTCCATTGTGTATATATACATATAACACATCTTCTTAATCCAGTCATCTGTTGATGGGCACTTGGGCTGCTTCCATGTCTCGGCTACAGTAAAGAGTGCTGCTATGAACAATGGGGTGCACGTATCTTTTGAATTAGAGATTTTGCTTTTTGTAAATATATATGCAGGAGTGGGATTGCTGGATTGTATGTTAGTTCTATTTTTGTTTTTTTAACGAAACCTCCATACTGTTTTCCATAGTGGCTACATCAATTTGCATTCCCATTAGCAGTGTACAAGAGTTCCTTTTTCTCCACATACTCTCCAACATTTGTTATTTGTAGACTTTTTGATGATAGCCATTCTGACAGATGTGAGGTGATACCTCACTGTGGTTTTGATTTGTGTTTCTCTAATGATTAACGATGTTGAATATCTTTTCATGTGCCTGTCAACCATCTGTATGTCTTCTTTGGAAAAAATGTCTATCTATTCAAGTCTTCTGCCCTTTTTTGATTGGATTGCTTGCTTTTTTGATGTTGAGTTGTATGAGCTGTTTATATATTTTGGATGTCAACCCCTTGTTGGTCATATCATTTGGAAGTATTTTCTCTGTAGGTTGTCTTTTTGTTCTGTTGATGGTTTTCTTTGCTGTGCAAAAGTTTTTAAGTTTAATTAGGTTCCACTTGTTTATTTTTGCTTTTATTTCTTTTGCCTTGGGAGACTGACCTAAGAAAATATTACTACAATTTATGTCAAAGAGTGTTTCACCTATGTTTTATGGTGTCATGTCTTGTCTTACAATTAGGTTTTTACACAGTTTTGAGTTTATTTTTGTATATGGTGTGAGGGAATGTTCTAATTTCATTGTTTTATGTGTAGCTGTTCAGCTTTCTCATTTGTTGAAGAGACTGTCTTTTCTCCTTTGTATATTCTTGCCTCCTTTGTTGTAGATTAATTGACTATAGGTGCGTGGGTTTATTTCTGGGCTGTCTATTCTGTTCCATTGATCTATGAGTTTGTTTTTGTGCCAGTACCACACTATTTTGATTACTGTAGCTTTGTAGTATAGTCTGAAGTCTGGGAGGGTTATACCTCCAGCTTTGTTCTTTTTTCTCAGGATTGCTTTGGCAATTTGGGGTCTTTTGTGTTTCCATATAAATTTTAAGATTTTTGCTCCAGTTCTGAGAAAAATATCCTGGGTATTTTGATAGGGATTGCATTAAATCTGTAGATTGCTTTGGGTAGTATGACCATTTTAATAATATTGATTCTTTCAATCCAAGAGCATAGGATAGCTTTCCATTTCTTTGAATCATCTTCAGTTTCCTTTATTAATGTTTTATGATTTTCAGCGTATACATATTTACCTCACTGGTTAAGTTTATTCCTAGGTATTTTCAATCATTTCATTTTTAACCTCTACTTTACCCTGCACTTCCTAGAGATTTTGCACACCAATTCTGAGCTTTTGGAGGCTTTTTGAAGTAAAAATTCTGTTGTTTCTCAGTTTTCCTTAAGACTGGTTTAGGACTCAGTCTTCTAAGAATCTCCTAGTCAATTACCACTTTTCCATATGTTTTCAAACTTCCAATATTTTACCATTACTGATTCTTTCCTTCACTCATTGTTTTTGTAGTTTGTTCATTAAAAATTCTCTTTGTTCTAATTTTAGGTGGGCTTCAGAAAGGTTACCAGTAAATGATGTATTCATCCTCCATATACACCCAGGAGTAGAGTACATTTTTTCTGATTCTCCTTCACCAAGAAAATAGCCTTTATGTTTCCACCAATAGTGCTTTCCAGGGGTCTCATTTCCAGTCCCACATTGAGGGGAGACTTGGCAATGTGGTGGGAACTTGATGATTGGAAAGAAACATTTCAATCCAACATGAAAAGAAATGGGAAGTTGATGTTTCCTCAACCAGAAGCTATTATGATTAAATAGTGTTTTGCTAGAAAATTCTGAGAGCTTTGTGCTGACCACGGGAATGGGGAGGGATAGGGATAACTAGAGATAAAGAAACTAGCTAGGAACAGCCACAGTGGTCCATGGACCAGCTATGGCTTCCACACTCAATTTTTTTTTCTTTTAGGGAGAGAAGAGTTTATAAAGATATCAAAAATTTCAAATGTATTTTTAAAAAATTTTATTTAGGATTCCAACTTTATTTCAACATCACAGGACTGCTTTGAAGTTCTGTTTGGAAATTATCTAGAGTCATATATTTGCCAAATATCTCTAAGTAACATAAAAATATTAAGTTCTTTGTAGTTGAAAAGACCTTTCTAGATAAGAAAACTCTAAAACAGATTTGTTCATAACACTATCTAATTCTGTTTTCACTCAGTGACCTCAGGCATCCTGTGTTAAAAACCCAATTTATTCCTGAAAGTATTTTGGATATTGAAATTTCAAATAGCTTGAGCCCATATTTTATGATTTTTAAGTGAGAAAAATTTAAAAAAGCATTTCCTAAAACCCCAACCAATTTCCCCCATTTATCCCTAAAACCCTTTTAGAAATCTATATAATAATCCATGGAGGATTTCTGAAATATAAAGATAAAAGATTTAAAACAACAATTGCATTTAATGAATTCATTAGTGAGTATAGACTAATGCTCTGCAACAATGTTGTTCAATAGCCAATACGTATTATGTTGTCCTTTCTACATGCTTATGTTTTCTATTCATTCTTTTTCTCTCAAAATGCTTTTTCACTCTCAGCTCTCTTTTTAGTGATTGGGTTTTTCTAGGCCTCTTTGGTTCATGTACTTGGTTCACAGGCTTTTCCACTTTCTTAGAAGGCATTTTCACTTAACAATGTGGGGAAGATGATGGCGATAACACACAAGTTTAAACAATGCAATCATCTGTGCAAGCAAGAGAGAAATGTCTTGCAGGGGAAACAGCTTAAGATAGACTGCAGGGCATCCTGAGTCCTCTTGCCCAGACTTGTGTTCAAATGATGAGTTTTTACTGGCCCCAGCATGCAAATACTTTATAGAAGGTTTTCAATTAGAGTAATGTATGTAGGGTAAAAATGGTTCCAAGTCATTACAGGGAATATTTGGAGAGTGAGAATTCAGGTAATAAATGCAATATCTGTATTATGTCCTGTGTACCCACTGTCTTTTCTAAAAAAAAAATCCTAACAGTAAAAAGGTTTTTATAATTAAGAAAACAAATTCAAACACAATACAAAAATACACAAAAATAAAACCAATTGTATTTATTTAATTTTTCATGGTTTGCATTCTGTCTTCTGATTAGACAACAAACCTCTTTGTGGAAATGACCTCATTTTATAATTCAATCCAACAAATGATGTTGGCTACCTACATGGTGGCAGGCACTGCGCTAGGCAGAGAACTGAGTATGACACAGACGGAGCACCATGGCTGAGTGTGTAAACTTGCTCAGAAAGTGTTTGTTTCCTCCCAGTTTCCATGTGCATATTCTATGTATCTGGCACCAGGTAAATGGGTTATTTCTCCATAGCACCCTACCTCCCCAAACAAACAAAACCTTTTCCTAACCATGCCAAAGTGGCAAACAATCTGATCATTTTTACTGATATTCCTCCAAAATGTGATTATTAAAATAAGAGCATGAATTATTAGGTCATGACTAAAATCACTAATCATTGTGTATGATTCTTGTATATTTTAGAGAAAAATAGAAAGAAATAAAAAATACACAAGGGCAAATTAAATATCCTTCTCCTATTAAACTTCAATTTTAGTCCTAATCACTTATTCACCTAACTCCACTTTTCTTATTTTGCAAAAACAACCTTTTACTTTCTTAGATGAAGTTTCCAGTGTTAAAAAGGGTCTGAGAAGCTCAGTTTCTCCCTTTCTCTGCTTCAGGGCTTCTGACAGATCTGGGGTCAAAAAGCCTGTAGCTATTTACTCACATTTATTAGGGTAAGGGCATTCTATTTCACTCCTTGGGTCTCTGAATAGACTGACGTATTTTAACTGGCCAGATAGACTTCCAGAGGATATCTGGCTTTAAGCTTCCAGAAGTGACCTTCCTCTTTCTTTTCTTTTTGTGGTTAGAAGAGGAAAGAGCAGAAAGACAATGGCAAGCGCTGACAAACGCTTATATACCCAACAGGGCAAAATGTTCTCCCAGTAGTCAGGGGACCTGTAATTCACCCAGGCTGACTCCCTCCCCTCCTCGCTTTTGAGGCACCTAAGTGCAGTATTTATTGAGGAGGCAGTTTGCAGACTCCCCCAGGCCACAACTGTCTGATAGAAATGTATTGTAAGTCACATACGTAATTTAAAACTTTCTCATAGCCACATTAAAAAAGTAAAAATAAGCAGGTAAATTAATTTTGATAACATACTTTGTATAACACACTATACTCAATCATATAATCCATATAAAACATATTAATGAGATATTTTAGGTTTTTTTCTTCTTACTAAGTGTACTTTACACTTATAGTACACCAAATTTGGATGCTCAGTTTTTATGAGGAATAGGTGAAGTATATGATTTTATGTAATTCACAGTTGGAAAAATATATTCACATATTTAAGGTGTTCCAAACATAATTAAATTTTTCCCTTAACTGAAAAATCATTGTCCTTTAATACTTGCAGCCACATTGATAAAACTGGTCTATCTTTTTAAAAGTAATTGTTTTGACTTCAAAGCAAAAGATATCAATTTCAGATTTATGTCTAAGTTTAGTAAATTCATTAACTCTTGTGTTAGCTCAGTATTATTAACATTAAACTCAAAATGGTATTGACAGATTGAAAAGCAACTCTTTATTAGTATTGAGTTCTTCACGTTTTTCTTGTAGTGCTGTAGTCAATTTACACCTAATGCTATCAATTACAACTATAATCGTCTTCATATTTACACATATAAGAAAACTGTAAAATCATTATTAATTAATCATAAGATGAAAAGTTTCAATTTCAACTTAAAATCTTGTATCGCTCTAGCTAGGTCACAGATAAGCTTTTCTTTTTCTTGGAACTTCAAATTTAGCTCATTCATATGCAGTGTGATATTAGTGTGAGAATGTAAATCACACTGCTGTCTTTTCTGTCTTTGATTATTGGATATTTGGCAAATATTCCTTTATTTTCAAGAAAATGTTGAATTAGAGTTAACAGCACAGCAAAACTCTCACAACTCGACCAAAGAGCATTGGCAAAGAAGTCATGAGACCATTAAATTCACTGTCTTTTATTTCTTTCAACAGTTCTATTCGCTTGTAATGCTTCATTGTATTAGCATATATACACTGAATAATTTTAACAACTGTATCCATGACAAATTTCATGGAGTCTGCTTCAGAAAACTGAGCACAAATATTTTAAGATGTATCATACAGTGAAACAAAGACTTAAAGGAAACATCATTTCCTTTTTAAAAATTCCAATAAACTGGGTTTTTGGCCTAACACAGGGGAAAAACTATTTGTTGTGTTAGAAACTAATTTTTTAATATCTAGCCAAAATTCTTCTTTGACATATGTAAAATATTAAAAAATATATATACCATGAGTTTGATATTTTAGGCCATGAATGGACAATATTTCTTGTAAATTAAGAAATCTTTGGAGACATAACATACCCAAAGTACTAATTGGACAGTGTCTTTTATATCTTGTGACTCATTTAAAGCTAACCCTACCCTCCAAAAATTTGTTTTGCAATTTTTCAGATTTTGAATCAATTGATCTTTGATATTGTTAAAAATATCTTGTATTTTATAAGCAATAGTTTTGGTGGCTTAATAGAAGTTCTTACTTTTTGTGAAATATCTTTTTAGTATTTTCCTCTTAACTTTCTAACAAAAATTTCTCTAATTGAAATAAATAAAATTTTATGTGTATGTGTATATGAAAATCAAAGCAATTTTATATCTGATCAAAGTGACAAGTTCAGATTCTATTAAAGGTCTTAAAAATTTGGGACAACATAGATAGAGCTGGAATACATTATACTAAGTGAAATAAGTCAGTCACTGCATGATTCTACTTATATGAGATATCTAAACTAATCAAACTTGTAGAAATAGCAAATAGAATGTTGGTTGCCAGAGGGTGGGGGGAGAGGAAAATGGGGAGTTGCTGTTTAACTCATATAAATTTACAGTTATACAAGGCAGATAAGGTGTGGAGATCTGCAATCCAACATAATGCCTATAGCTAACAACATGGTATTGTGCACATAAAAAACTTTGTTAAGAGGGTAGATCTTGTTAAGTGTTCTTACACACACACACACACACACACACACACACACACACACACAAAGGGACACAAGGAAACTTTTGGAAGTTATAGACATGTTTATTACCCTCACTGTAGTGATGGTATCGCAGGTATGTATACATATGTCCAAACAACAAATTGAGTACATTAAATATGTACAGTTTTTTTGTATTTCAATTATATGTCAATAAAGCTGTAAAAGAGAAAGTGAAAATAAATTGTCTACAAAGAGGAGAAAAAGAAAAAAATCTTAGATATTTAATTCTGATTTCAGGTAAATAATTTCATCAATTCTTTTTCAAATATTAGAGGAAATGTATCTAATTCAGTATGTATTTTCTGAAAAGTCTCTTAACATTGTATACTTTATTATCTCTAAAAATTTTTGTATAACAATCTTTTTCATTTTGCTCCATGTCAGCAAATTACAATGGTCATTCATTGTGAAATTTACAATATACATTTACCAGTCTTTTTTTAGAGTTCCCATCAAAGTACCAGCTTTTGCACCTGTATGCAATTCTGCATCAGTAATCCGCCATCATTTTGAATTAAAAATCTTGCTCTTTCTTATTTTTTTAACTAGAAAAATAATTTAATTGTGTTACAATTAAAATAATAATATTTGATTTAATCACCAATTATGACTTATATAGGTATCACTGGAACTTGTGCTGTCTGTATGAAACATTCAAATAAACACATTATAATTGTACAATGGTGTATAGAAAAAAATCACTGGAACTGAAATCAGTGCATGGACCCTAACTCTGTCAGTGAAGTGTTTACATGCAATACTAGAAACAATGCATATGATGCCAGTAACGTGAGAGTAAAGTTTCACGGTGAAGGTGAAATGTTGTCCTGCCAAAATAATCAAGTTGTGCTGTTAGAAAAATATTTCACACTGCTTCAGTTTTTAAATGTAAATTATTACAATTAAGAAAAATTAAAAGTGCGATACCACAGTAACACATTTCAAGAGTTCAGTGTCCACATGTGGCTGGTGGTTACCGTACTAGATAATGCAGCCTCAGATGATCACTAACTAGACCTGGTAGGCACCTAGCTGAATCTAAAAACCCTCCATAAAGGGATTTTGATTCCATTTCCCTAAGTGAATATTTAAAAACACACATGAATAGATGTTTAAAAAATATGCTATAATTCATTGTGACTCTTCTAAATAAGGATGTAATGAAGTAATAATATACATTAAGAATTTAAAAAATCTCACCTTTCAGAAATCTAGTTTTCACATGTTCCACATTTCTGCTTATATTACATATTACATTAGATAGATCATGTAAATCATTTAACACAATGCCTGGAGCATAATAAGTTACCCATTTATTTGTTTTTTTCCCCTCTGTCATCTGATTGATGATGATTTTGAGCCCTAAGAGTTTGGTGCTCTTGCTGCTGCTGGGGGTGGGCAGGTGACCGAAGGTGATGGCTGAGAGCTGAGGCTGGGCTTCTAAGGGAGCAGTTGTCCTTGTCACCATCTTTCTCCCCAACCCTTGACCCCATCCCTTGACTGCCAAGGTCTGGAGTTTGTTCACCACATGAGGTCATCCCCCCAAGCTGGTATCTTGCTAGGCCCCCTCCTCTCTGACCACAGGGAAGGCTGGCCACTGAGTGGAGGACCTTACTCATGGATGAGCTTGGAGGAAACAGATCAAGCCCTCATTCAGCTATTGTTTTGGAAGCAAGGAAAGAGATCTCCTTTCCCCTATCTTATCCTTTGTATCCCTAGTGTCCTGTGGCGGGGATTGGGGCAGGGGGGATGGTCAAGGAAGGGGGCGGCATGGCTCCCTGATCCTATGGGTTACCAAGCCTTGAGCCCCTCTCCATGATCACAGCTGCTCCTGCCCTGGCCAGATGGGCCTGTTAAAGATTTTCATATGTTCTAGATCACTGGAGTTTAAGTGAGGCAACGTCTACAGGAAGCAAAATTAAGGACTTTCTAATCTTTTGCATTTGGGGAAGATACCTGATCCTGCCTAAAAAGATGTAAGCCTATTGTTCAACTTCTGAATACGGCACTTTCAAACATTGTCAGGATCTGTTGTCAGGAGCACTGTGAGAAAAAGGGAGTTGTAAGAGTAAAAGCTGAAAGTATTTATTGAGAGCTCGCCATATCCTAAGTATCTCAACTGTCTTTATCTGCAATTTTGAGATGATGAACCTGAGACAATGAGATGATACATAACCTGCCCAAGAACATAAAGTTGGTAAAGGGTGGGTGAAGGTAGGATTCAAACCTAGGCAGTCTGATTCTGGAATTTGATATCTATATCTATATTTATATTTATATATGAAACATGCCTAGTTTTTTTTTTTATCACTTCTATTTGATACTTTCTGAACAGATCTCTTAAATATCTATACAGTGACTTACATTTTCTTATAATACTTACCCAGTATTTTTGCTTTTATTCCTGTTGTTGAATTGAATGAACTATTGAATTTTTTTTATTTAAGGTTGAATGTTGTAATGCCTCTTATTTCAGAAAGGACTCAAGATTAAAACACAGTGCAAAATAAGATAATTCACAGTAAAGTCCTGCAGTGCACAGCTGAAGGATGCAAGGAGAGTGGACAATCAGGCAATTACACTGAACTGATTGGCACATGGGCAGTAAGCTGGCTCTAAACTTTCTGGCAGCAAAAGCAAAAGCTTAACACATTAGATTGCATCGTCTTCATTTTCTGACAGAAGAATAAAATTCAGCTACAGACAACTCAAGTAGGAATTAATGTACGAGCCTTTAAAAAAAAGGGAATTAAACAACATGGAAAATATCCAACCCTGGTTTTATGAGACAAAGAAAAGTCATTCAGATAGTTGGTTGTTACATTGTTCTTAAGTAAGAGCAGATGCCCTTACACACTAACCTGCTACTTGTGAAAGCATCTCCACAGGCTGAAAAAATGTGATGCCGCGTTTCCTTCAGGGATAGAATTACGTGATTAGAACTTGGAGACTCTCTGATGGGTGATTTAAATGCTTTGACTCTCTCCAATACCAGACACCTAAACAATTTCTGGGCATGTGCTAAATGGCTATAAATAATGACCAAATCCTCTAAACAATATAGATTTTTCTGAACTGTTTATTAAAATGAGAGCTATGAACTGTAGATACAAGATGGGAAAGAAATAAATGTGCCATTCTCTGTTGGAATGTTAAGAGCTGGACAGGCTTCTCAGACAGGCTGCCCACTTCAGGGCAGGCATGAGCCACCAAGGCTGGGGCAGGGGGATGACTAGGGCTAGTAGGCAGTTGAATGATGTGCTGGGCACTGTTCTAGATAACTCTATAGGGAGATGTTACTATTCTCTACATCCTTCAGATGAGGAAGCTGAAGGTCAGAGAAATGAAAGGCCATATATAAGCCCCTGACTGCTGAGTACAGTACTGAGTCAACAGACTTAAGAAGTCTAGTCCATACTACTTGGGAAAACAAGACTTCCCCTTGACAAGTGATTAAGCTGGATGTTACCACCTGTCTACACCTCTCAAAGCAAACTTCTCTATGATTCTGTACTTTTTCCTGAAGAAGTTGTCTGTTGGGTGCAACAGATAAGCAATAGTGTGAAAAAGCCACTTAAATAGCAGGGTGATTCAATTTAACCAGTTAGAGAAAACTGTATAAAATTGTTCTTTTAAATTTTGATGAATGCTTACGTATTTCTATGATTTAAAGGTAGTATAATTAATATTAATTAATGTTCCTTTTGGCAATGGCTAAACTACAAATTCAACCACTGCTTAAGACCTATTTATTTATTTATTTACTATTTATTTAAAAACTGAAGCATAGTTTTTTTTAAAAACTAGCCTTTTATTATAATTACCAAATTCTCCATTCTAATGATCATATGTTGCCTAAAATATGTAAAACCAAAGTATAATTACTTTACAATGTTGTGTTAGTTTCAGGTGTACAGCAAAGTGATTCAGTTGTGTGTGTGTGTATATATATATATATATATATATATACACACACATATATATACACACACACACACACACACACATATATATGTATATATATGTATATACACATATATATTCTCTTTCGAAGAGCTCTTTATTGTCAAAGACAATAAAACAAGGCCACTGGTTCAAAGGAGAAAGACTGACCTTCCTGTTTCCTATGGCAGAGGGACATGTCCCTAATTTTCCGGATTTTATAAAGATTAAAAAAGGAGCAGTGCTAGGTCACTGCCCCATTTGATGCCATTTAAAACTGGTACTGTATCTGCTATGAGAATCTAACTATTTTAATGATGCTTTTTTCTGAGGCACTAGAGAAGCAGAGGCTAGCCTGAAGTCTGTGCTACATATTAAATGATGTTGAGTTGCCTGGGTGTCCTTGATGATTTCACAATGTGGAGGAAAACTTATTCTTTAATCGAGCTTTGTTCTTACACAAGACCCTTTTTAGTAGTAATAGTAGGAATAGGAAAGTGGGTGTAGATGGGAGTCAAATTAGTGGACTAAGGGACTGTAGAGATTTGAGATGATGTGAGAGTCAAAGGCGACAAGGATTTTAAGTTTTAGTAGCTCAGATGATGGTACTACCATCAGCAGAAGTAGGTGAGTTAAGAACCTGGTAGGTTTGGATGGTAGAGGGATAGGGATCACGTGTAGGAATCTATTTGAAGGTAGATGGTTGGAGCCAGTGAAGTTTCTAAAAAAACTAACAGTCATTCCACCTCCCTTGTTTGAGACCTGTGCTGTCACTCATCCCCATTAATATTGACACAATGTCAAGGGTCCATAACTGTCTGATAAAGGTCTGAAAAGGCAAAAGGAACTGATGTTGCCATCTCACAACCTGATGCAATTTATAGAACCAGTGCCAGGTCATCCATCCACCTATTCTTTCATCCATTCAAGTTCATTCATCTATTCAACTAGCATGTGTTTCTATGAGTCAGGCACTGCAGGTACTGTGCTAGGTACTGGGGATGAAATGGTTAACAGCTCAAGGAGCTTATGATCTCACTGAAAAGACATAAGAAAACAGGCAATAACAGCAGAGTCAGTATGCAGTGGTAGTGATAGGAGAAAGAGTGTTAAGCCAGCTCATAGGAGAAGCATCTAACTCAGCCTTAGTGAGTCAGAGAAACCCTCCTGGAAGGTTATGATGTCCAAGTGCAGAAAAATAGGGAGGAGAGAGCCAGGTGAGGTGGTAAGGTGAGAAGCCTTCCAGACGGAGCTGTGAGCAAGTCAACATTGTTGAAGCATAAAGGGTGAGATGAAGTGCGGTGAGAGTTGAGAAGGGACTAGTAAATGGGTTTAATCAGGAGGTGCCTTGTAAGTCATATTCAAGAGTTTGGACTGGATTCTAAGAGAGGTGAGGTGATATTACTGAAGGGTTTAGAATTCTCTCTCTGCCTATAGTGGGAAGGGTGGAGAGGGCTTGAAGCAGAGTTTCAAGGAGTACTTTGTTGCTTTCTGGTCACCTGGGGGTGAGAGCCCAGGGCAGCAAGCCCTTCAGTTCCCGTCTCACTGGGAGCATCTTGGGAAATCAGCACAAGCGCGGCAAGAGCTTTCACCCCAGCACCATTCCACACTCAGCTCTCTGATGCTCTCTACCTTCTGCTACCGCATTAGTGACACTTCTCAAGGAATAATAAGAAACTATACTCCATAAGCACTTTCTTTGTACCAGTCATGATGTAAGAACTTCACAGCTTCCTTAAAACAACCCTATGAGGTAGGGATTCTTTTATCTCCATTTTACAGAAGAGGAAACTGAAGCTCAAAAATTTGTGTACCTTGCCTCTGATGGCACACATAGTACGAGACAGAGGGGGCATTTCAACCCAAGCAAACTGACTCAAGAGCCCACCCTTATGACTGCAGGGGATATGAAAATGCTAGTAGCGTTCATTTCTCTAACTTGGAGGGTCTGAAAGATTGAACCACACTTTTCTTTTTGGTGGGGAAATTATTAATATAACTAAGATATGCCATTTTAGCCAATTTTGAATGTACAATTCAGTGGCATCAATTACATTCATACTGTTGTGCAACCACCATCATAATCTGTTTCCAAAAACATCTGTAGCACCCCCCAAAAAAACTCGATACCCATTAAGCAATAACTTCCCCTTCTCCCTTCCCTAGCCCAAGGTAATCTCTACTTTCTGTCTCTATGAAATTTCCTGTTCTGTATATTTCATATAAATGGAATCATACAATATTTGTCCTTCTGTCTCTGGTTTATTTCACCCAGCATAAAGTCATCAATGTCTATCCATGTTGTAGCATGTAGCAGAACTTTATTCCTTTTTATGACTGAATAATATTCCATTGTACATACATACCGCATTTTGTTGATTCGTTCATCTGTTGATGGACACTAGGTTCTTTCCACCTTTTGGCTACTGTAAATCATGCTGTAATGAACACTGGTGGCCTAGCATTTATTTAAGCCCCCACCCTCAATTCATTTGAGTAGTATATAACTAGGAGTGGAATTACTGGGTTGTATGATGATTCTATGTTTAGTTTTTTGAGGAACTGCCAAATTATTTTCCACAGCGACTGCACCATTTTACATTCCCACCAACAATGTACAAGGGTAGAACCATAAGACTCAAAAGGCAGAAAGGATCCTGCAGTGTATTTAGTTAGTTCCCTTACTTTACAGCTGGGGAGACCTTAGTAGTTCAAA
This sequence comes from Balaenoptera physalus, assembly GCF_965194825.1. Lineage (NCBI taxonomy): Eukaryota > Metazoa > Chordata > Mammalia > Artiodactyla > Balaenopteridae > Balaenoptera > Balaenoptera physalus. The sequence goes on from NC_138882.1 coordinate 37,357,183, forward strand.
GATTAGTTACCATTTTTGATCACTGACTATAAGCCAGCCATTTTATATACATTATTCCACTTTGTCCTCTCCAAACCCCTATAAAGTGTTTATTATCTCAGTTTTATAGAGGCTAATTAACATGCTCAGCATCTCACAAATGACAAATGGTAGAGCTGAGCTTTGAACTCAATTTAGTCTTAAATTAACTCAAGATCCTACACATGGATCTTCTCTGTTGCATGGGATTATCTGGTTTCACTTCCTGGAATTGGTTATCAATTTACTCCATCTCTAAAATGAGTACAAGATTTTGTATGCTTGCGAAAGCTTTTAATTACTTTTGTAAATTGATCTGGAATTTACGTTTTTCACATTACCTGCGTTCACATTTTAAAAATGCAGCTTCAGGGACTTCCCTGGCACAGTGGTTAAGAATCTGCCTGCCAATGCAGGGGACACCAGTTCAAGCCCTGGTCCGGGAAGATACCACATGCCGCGGGGCAACTAAGCCCGTGCGCCACAACTACTGAGCCCACGAGCCACTACTATAGAAGCTCGCATGCCTAGAGCCCGTGCTCCGAAACAAGAGAAGCCACCGCAATGAGAAGCCCAGACACCAATGAAGAGTAGCCGGTACGCGCAGCAACGAAGACCCAACGTAGCCAAAAATAAATAAATAAATAAATTTATTAAAAAAAAAATGAGGCTTCATTGTCAATGAACAATGGAACAGGCAGGAAACAAAACACTTTGTTGTTATTGTTGGGTAAATATAGCATCGGTGCTGGTTTTCCTTTTCTGGATTTTCTCCAAAGTATTTCCCTGTAAAGCTACTGCAATCTGATCCTTAAAAAACATTCTGCTAACTTGGATGCTGTTAGTAGTTGTAGAACTCGTCCGATTTTCACATCTGTCTTTTTGTTCTTCTTGGGTGTGCTTATCACCCGTCTCTTGTCTGATTTTCTTTGTTATGGATTGAACTTCCATATGCTGCTACACAGTGCCTGTAGCCTTTCTCTCCAATTATCTCTTTCCTGTGTAAGACGTTTCACTCGCCATTGTTCAGCACAGGCATATTCTGTCTTCAGCCAATGATAACAGTTCCTCCAAGAAATTTCCTTCTGCTTCTCCTCTGCTTTATAGGTGTTTGATTTCATTCATTAGTTCTGTTTACTATCCTCATTATATAAATTATTATACTGTGGCTTCCTTTTTTCTTTGCTCTCTAAGCAGTTTAGTTGGCCATTTTGGGGGTCATATTACTTTTTTTTACACCTACGATTTGAAATCTGGTTATTGGTGATACTGAGAATTGGTCTGGCATGTTTCTCAGTCCACTCCTCTTATCTGGGGAATGCAAGTACACTCGGGAGAAGAAATAGCCCTTGTAGCTACTTCCCAGCACCTTCTGCAACGGGCTCTCTTTATTAATTTTCTCTTCTCTATTAGGATTCTAGATTTTCTAGCTAGATTTTCACTGCCACCGGCTCACCTGGTTGCCCCAGGCATCCTGCTGGTTGTTCTGGCTTCATAAAAATAGTAGCTTACATTTGTACACAGTTTCATATTTTATAAAGCACATTGGAATACATTATGTGACTCCAGTCAGACTTAAATGCAGTAAGTAAACATTATAATCCCTGTTTTATAGGTGAGAAACTAAGATGTAGGAAGGCTAAGAAGTTTTCCCAAAGCCACGCCAACTGAGTGGCAGAAGCAGAATGCAGACTTTATATTTTTCTTATATTGTCTTATATTTTATCAGCACTTAGATATAGTCAAATTCTTTCTGGTTCTTAGTGATCAGATTGTGACTTTAAAAAATTATAAATAAGCTAATGGAAAATAAAAAGGAAACAAAGGTGGGAAGAACCAAAGTATACATAAGATGAAGATGGACACATTTCTAAGTCTCAGACTTAGACTAAGTCTAAGTCTCAAGTCTGAACCACATATTTCTTCATTGATCTGCATAGAATTCATCACCAACATAGAAGTATAAGACAACACTCACTTATTGTCTCACAATTCAGGTTTTGAAAGTAGTATAGAATGGTTGGATTCCTGCTCAGGATATCACAAGGTTAAAATTAAGGTGTTGACCAGGCTGGGCTCTCATCTGGAGATGTACACTGAACTTGTGAGTATTCTCAGAGATCTAATAGACCTTTCCTGACTCAAGTCCCAAGAATTCCCAAATATCTTTCACCACTCCCTTAAAGGTCCTTTGGCTCCCCAATCCTGAAAATTCCATTCCCACCACTGTCCCCTGTCTCAGCGCTGGGCAGCTTGACTCAGCACCATTCACTGACTCTTCACAGTGGCCTCTGCTCCCTGGTGAACTTGAGCTTCTTCCCCAGGTCCCCAGCCAGCATCAGGCCTGGCTCCCATTCCACTCCCCATGTAGCATCAGAGGGAGTTATCAGGAGGACATTGAATCCCAAGCTCATCTGCTGAGCTGGGTGACAGACATCACAGGACCCAGTCAATACCACGGCCTGGAGCTTTAGACTATGATTCTCTCAAAATAATCCCATAGTCCACTTGCCCCAGGGAAGGGGTCTTTTAGAATGACACCTTTAAAATGTTATAATATTATGTGCTCAACATTTTCTCAGGTGTCTTACTGTATATAAGAATCCTGGTAATCCTATAAGTGAAGTATTATTAGACATTTTACCAATGAAGACATTGAGGCTCAGAAAGTTCAAACAATTTGCCTAAGGATACAGCACTAATCAGTGACAGAAACACCTCAGTTTGCGCCTCTTCCATGCCTGTGATTACTTGTTCTTAAGGAAAGAATAACACACCTACTATCAGAATGCCATAAACACAGCGGAAGCAGTGTTGCGCTCTCACACTTGGGCTCATAGGTGCATAAATTCCTTATGCGTTTTTAAAGCTCTGATTTGGGAAACATTCTGCCACTGTGGGTGCCCTCACTTCTGCTCCTGTTCCATCAGGGCTCCTGCTGCTCACACATCCCAAGACACTGTTTCACCATGACTGAAGCAACAAAACAACCCTTATGACAGTTGCCATAAAGTGCCATATGGAAGAGTCGTGTGGTGTGTGCGTCTTGGACAACAGCCGTGTGTCTGCTTCCTGTGCGGACGCATGGGTGGGTGCATCTGGGGTGGGGATGTTTTTTGAGCAGTGTGACTGTGTGTTTGGGGGCAGGTCCAGGATCTGGGCAGGCATTTTGGTTGGGCACCCCTTACTCTCGGGTATATAAGAGATCTACAGCGGGGAGGGCTTGCGGTGGGAGTGGATTCCTTTGCTCCAACCCTGGTTGGCTCAGCACTGCCATTTCATTGTTCCCCATGAAGGTTGTGCTGGCAAGTCAGTCTTGGTACCTGCCAAGAACATTGTTTCCTTCTAAGGGAACCTTCCCAGCCCACGACCTCGGCCTCAAACTGAGTGAGGCTGGCCATGTTCTGCATCCACCCTCCTTTGCATGGCCGATTAGACAGGACTCTGATTCAAGGACAGTCAATCCACAGACTGACCAGTGGCTGATGAGGTGGCCTGGCATGAAGAGCTCTTCCCTATCTGAAGCAGTGGTAGTTAACAAGGCCAATGAGGTCTCATTCTTGGAAATTTGAACTGGAAATTATAGAGAGTACCAGCCAGCTGGTAGAGAGAGAAAACAGCAGACACAAAAGGGGGCAGATGGCAAGAGAGTAACCCATTAGTGGTGGCACTGGGGACTCCCAAGGCAGAAGTGGGAGACAAGATAATCCAATGCTTAGAGTTGCCAGAAGTCCCCAATGTCCTCCTGATAACTCCCTCTGATGTCCTATTTTTCTTTCTGCTTGTGTATTCCAGTGAGATTCTAATCACATTAATCATATTAGGATGATTTGGGCAGCAAGTAATAGAAAACCCAACAAATAGTGGTCTAAATAAGAAAAATAAGTTATCTCATTTAACAAGAAAATCCCAAGTGTTCCCCCCACCTTCCCATCTAAACCCCTCACCTTAGCCACCACCCAAGGTCAATTAATTTAGTGGTTCAAAAATGTCATGAAGAGCCCAGGTGTTTCCTGACTTTCTCCCCTGTCACCCCAATATGCTGCTTGTTCTTCTAGGTTAATTTCTTCCCTGTCTAGGAAGATTGTGGCAGTCCAGGTAATGACATCCGGAGACAAAAAAGAGACACACTTTTCTTGTGTCCCTTTTAAAGAGGTAGGAAAATTCTCCATCAACTCCCCAGCAATCTTCCCCCATCTCTCATTGGCCAGAATCACACCTGATGCTCATTCCCAATTCAATCACTGGGGCCGGCAGGGAGGAACACAGCCTCCCCTGACTCCCTGGCTGGCTCTATACTTTAACCCAGAAGGTGCCACCTTTCTGTTAGACAGGGGGACGGACACAGCAGTGTCTGCTCCACTTCTTACCTCGTGCACCTAACAATGAAGTTCCATTTCATGAAATGACCTGGTTGCATTTGTTTCAACTCAGAGTCAGCTAACATCCAGCACGTCCTTAGCCAGTTGAGGGACTGGTCCACAGCAGGTACACTTAGAGAGTGTTTGGGAGTTCAGTGAGTTTGTAAGTACAGTTTTGTATGGGATCCCAAAAGTCTTCATTCTGATGCTTTTGCAAAAATGTTCCTATAAGAGGGTTTCACTTTCAAGGAATTCATGGAAAAGACTCTGACAAGTACAGGTTTCTGGTAACTGACTATACTGCTGAACTGAATGAATAAGCATTTTCAGAACTCTAATGGAAAACTGATGAATTCATAAAAGTGCTAACAAAAGATCAAGATGAAAAAGAAATTAATTACATGGGACTGAGTGAACTGATGAGGATGATTATAATTTTTGTGACTTTCTGTCTGTTTGAATAAAAAAAAAATCCCACAAGGACTCAGAGGCAAAAAATATACAAATCAATTTCCACTGCAAAGTAAAGGAGCTGTTACAGTGGAGGATTACTGGACTGAATGTCAATATTATGACATAGTATGAGTGTGTTTCGTGTTTGGTAATTGCAATCATTGTTGCTTTAGTTGTGGTCATCCATTTACAATGCTTGGTGTCAGTTTATTTATCTCTTGTAAAAATAAAATACAGTGTGTGTGTGTGAAAAAAAAGTCTCCATTCTTTCCAATATTTTATGGGTACACACACACACACACACAGTTAATAGAGACTCTGAGGAATGGACCTTCCACACTGCAGCTAACCACTGGACTTCCCAGGTCATTTCTTGCCTTCTCGGGCCTCTAAGCAGTGTGGCAGTCAGCCTTTTGGATGCAGGGATTGCCTCTAGCCTATAGAGAGTCTTTTCTGGACCAGTGGCTCTCCAAATTTCAGTGTGCATCACAGAATGGGCTGAAGGGCCCCTTAAAGCAAAAATTGCTGGCCTTAACCTCCAGAGTATCTGATTCAGCAGGTCTGGGATCATGTGCATTTCTGACAAGTTCCCAGGTGATGTTCCTGCTGCTAGCCTGGGGACAAGACTTTGAGAATCACTGCTCTAGGGCCAGGAGTGCCAATCTTCCTTCCAATTGGGAGGGAAGCATCTAAGGAGACCACTCACATAATTTCTTCTGCAATAAGGAGAACCTGCTTCCTTGTCACTTGCTGTCATCACCTCTCCAAGTAATAGTGACTCGATGGCCTAATTCTCAGAGAAATAGGGGCCATCCTGTACAGGAATGTAGGAGGGTGGAAACCTGGCCCCCTGCCAAGGGAGAAAAAAGAGAAGGGACTTCGACCTTTGTTTGTTAGAGCCTAGCTAGGCAAATGGGCACAGAACCTCAGGCCTTTCCCAGCCCTGTGATTTCCCACCTGTGAAATGAATAGGTACCAGCCCTGTCTGCTTCACATAGTTGCTGTAAGGATAAAGAAGAAAGGTGGGTTTAAAGTACCCAGTAAAATGCAAAGCTCTTTATGATTTACAGTCTTATCACAATAAGGTAAGTCAGGGCTGTGTAAAGGCTCCTGGGGAAGAAGGGCAGCACAGGTCAGTTTCTGGGTCCCTGTGCTTGTCATCCTGATAAAGCAGGTGCTCACTTTCCGGAAGGTTTTACCCCTCCTCCCTGTGCACACCAGGCCCTCGGCCATCCTCCAGGGCCGCCTGACCTGCGTGGGCGCGGGTGGATTGCACGAAAGAATGAAGAACAGACCTGCGTTTCCTTTCCTTCCATAGCCTACTCAGGGATCCCCATCGCGCGCCAGGGCTGGGGAGCCCCGAGGCGACAAATTGGGGAGGAAGCCCGCGTTTCCCGCCCTCGGGGGCCTGGAGACCCCGGGATTTCGCCGCAGCTGGAGAACACGGCGCAGGCCGCTTGGCCGAGCCGCCTAGGGAGGGCCCCTCCAGCGCGGCTCCGCGGAGCCCTGGGGGCTGCGCCGGCTAGTCCAAACATTTTCCAGCGCCCCGCGTCAGCCTTGGCCGCAGCCCCTGGCGCGAGCCGGCCGAGTTTTGACCGCCTTGGCCCCGTCTGAACTCTGCGGGCTGCGGCCCAGGGCGGGCCCAGCGCCGCCGCGCCGGGCCCCTCTCCTGACGCCTCCCGGCCGCCCTGGACGGCTTCGCGGGTCCTCCCTGGCCCGCACCGGGTTCCTCTGGCCCGGCCCTCGCGCCGATCGTCCACGCGTGCGAAAGCCAGAGCTTGGCTTAAGGGTTTGCGGACGTGTGCCTGCCCGGGGCTCCTTGCGCGCCTCGCCTCTCCCCGCCGCTCCCGGGGCTGGAAGGGCCCGCTCCCCAAAGGGACGCGCTCCGGGAGCTGCCTCACCGAGACCGTGCCGGGCGCCGCCCAGGGGGCCACACTGACCGCGGACTCAGTGCCCCTTCGCGTGCGGGCGGGAGCCGAGGGGCAGCGGCAGAACGGAAGAGATGCACGCGGCCGCCCTGATGCCTCCTGGCGCAGAGGTTTAGGGTCGCGGAGCGCCCCTCGGGGCTCCAGACAGGCGGGGTTCCAGACTGTGCGCAGCTGTGTGAACCCGCGCGGCCTCCAGCGGGTTCTGGGTGAGGGCCGAGTTCAGAAGCAGCCCCTGCTTCTCTCTGTATAAGCCGGGTGGGGAAGCTTTGGCCTTGGAGGGCCAGCGCCTGGCCTCAGAAGCTTCTGGGGAGTGAAGGGCCTTTAGATGAGAAACTGAAGACTTGGGTTAAGGATGGGGTCTTGGTTACACCATTTATTTACCAGATGCCCATCCTTGAGAAATCCAATCCTCCGGTTTTCTTGATTATAAACAATATAGCTATCATTTGAGTGCTTCTTATTTTCCATATATTATTTTTATCTTCCCAACAATATGCAGGGTAGGTGTTATCCACGTTCTGCAGATGAAGTGGGATCGCATCCAGGCAAAGTGACTTGCCAAGGTTACACCACGGGTAAGTGGGGACCTATGACTTGAAACTGTCTCTGATTCCAGAGACTGTACTGTCTCTGTACATGAGAATGTTGATGGGATACAGAGAATTTTTCAAACAGTGGTAGACAACATTCTCTTCTGACTGTCCTCAGGCCAGTTCCTGCAGTCTCGGCCGGAGGCATGACCATTCCTCCTCCCTACCTCCACAGCAACACTTCCTTAGGACAGTCGGGGAAGAGGCAGGGGCTCAGAGTAGGGGCCCCTGACAGTTAGCCTTGCCTGCCTCCTGCACCCAGAGTCAGAACCAGAGGGGGCCTTTCCCTCTTCCCGTCCACATCCCTCAATGTCCTTGAGAAGCAAGATGGTTTTCTCTGCTGTGAAGTTTTCTCTCCACCATCAGGTGGGCAAAAGGATTTTCTCCTGTGTTTAGAGGGAGGAAGCAGCCCAAGGTGGTCTACACAGTAACTCTGGACCCCTCAGAGCCCAGTGTCAGGACCCTTGGGAGTCCAAAAGTGCCTCAATTTCCTCATCTGCGCTCGAGCATTCACTTTGCAGATAAAATGGTTGGAATACTGAGGAGAGAAGGGCCTGGGTGTCAGAGAAATTTGGGTGTTAGTCTTTGGAAAATGAAAAATTTTAATAATAATACTACTGGTCTTGCCTGAGTCCACAAGAGTTGTGGTAAGACTCAAAATGGATACTGGCCACACCAGCCAGGGCTTTGGGAAGTGTGAAGTGCCTCACACATTCACACAAGGCCCTGGGAACAACAGGGATATAGAGATGAATGCCATCTGGGAATCTTCCAGGCTAGCAGGGGAAAGAAAAGTGGCTATACAAATAGTCAAAACATACGACAATGCATGCAAGTGCTACACAATATAACCCTAGGGTGCCGCCTTACACCCTTTTGGAATGACAAGGGATACGTGTACATCTGGATAGCCTCTAACGTTCCTCCCCCAACTGCAGGGGCACTCTCTCCTCACAGTAGCTCTAAGGTCCAATCATCTCCTGTCTCCAATGAACCCCCTTCTTGCCATTAAAGTGGGGCTATGGCAGGAATATTTCTCCTTCTGGGGGGAGATTAGTTTCCTATTGCTGCCGTAACAAATTACCACAAATTTAGTGGCTTAAAGTGTATCTTACAGTTCTGAAGACTAGAAGTACAAAATCGGTCTCACTGGGCGAAAATCAAGGTGTCAGCAGGATTGTGTTCCTTTTGGAAGCTCTATGGGAGAAGCTATTTCCTGCTTTTTTCTACTTTTTGGAGGCCACCTGCATTCTGTGACTCATGTCCCCTTCCTCCATCTTCAAAGCCATCAGTGTTTGGCTGGGTCTTTCTCACACTGCATTCACTTCAACCTCTACTTCCATTGACACGTCTTCTGACTTTGACACTCTTACCTCCTACTTGTAATGACCCTTCCGATTACATTGGGCCCACATGGGTAATCCAGGATAATCTCTTGAAGATTCTTAATGCAATCACATCAGTAAAGTTCCTCTTGCCATGAACATATTCACAGGTTCCAGGGACTAGGACCTGAACATCTTTGGAGGGGGGCCACTGGGGGGAAAAAAAACACAAACTAGGGCCTCAGACAACAAAAACTTTTTTCTAAGGAGAAATATAAAATGTTCAACTCTCTCTTCTTCAATTGAGAAGTAACATAGCAACTTTTCCTATAGATGTGACAAACTTTGAAAAAACTACCTCTCAGTTCCTTACTGTATCCATTTAACATCAGATTCCCTGCTATCAGGGAAGAAGAAATAATAAAGAACAGCAAACACAGACTCCATATAAAAGAAAAGGGGAAAAGCTCAGTAGGTGGGCAAGTTGTAATATGTGCTTCACTGGGAATGGAGGCTACAGCCCTTTGAAATGATCAGCTGCTAACAATTGTTCACAGCTCTTCAGCAGCTCTACTTTGCAATCCTTTGGCACTGTAGATTCCTAAACATTCTTAAAGCATTAATAGAAACCTTGGCTTCTTTTCTTTCCCACAAGTACTACCTGAAAAAAGAAAAAATAATAAAAATGGTGCTGCTGTGATTGAGTTGGGCACATGGAGCCCCTCAAGCACTCAGTCAGATTCTAGGAACATGGTTTGAAATCTGTTTGGTGAGGTCATTTCTCTGAGTGAAATAACAAGAATAACTTGTTAGAAATTACCACTCAGAGTGCAGTAATAGGGAAAACAACACACTGAAAATTACTCCTTGGCTGCAGAAGCAAGAAACACAATATTCTTTCAAGAACTGGCTCTCGTTCTGAGACTTGGTTTCCCCATGTTTGCCATCTAGAATAGGTGCTTCCATGCCATAAATCTTATTTTAGTTACAAGAAGAAAAGGGCCAGTGGGCAATATGTTGAAAAGTACACAGGTCCAGAAACTAGATGGGCTGGCTCTGACCCATTCATTCACTCATACATATATTTATGGAGTCCCTATCATGGGCCCAGGACTGGTTTAGATGCTGGTGGGGGCTTTCACAGTCTTGGGGGAGAATGGGGACTCTGGGTAAACAGGCAGGGAGGTTCGGCATGGGATACCTGCACACACTATTGGATAGGGTTCTACGTGAGCGGTACAGGGAAGGACTGGAAAGCTTTCCAGAGGAAATCGTGTGTGAACCGAGAACTTGAAGACAAGTTAGGAGTTAGCCTGCAGAGATGGGGGCTGCAGGGGCTGGGTTCATGGAGCTTGCCAAAGCCAAAAGATGAAGAGAAGGAGAAGAGAGGGGGGTATGTTGGGGAGTAAGCAGGGGCGGATCATGCAGGGCCTTGAGCTCCAACTTTCTCCCAAGAGCTAGAGGAGCCATTACAGGGTCCCAAGTAGGGGACTGACATGGTTTGATTTGCTCCTCGCTAGCAAACTCCGTAACCTTGGACAGTGTACTTTCTCAGTTTTCTCATCGGTGTCTGGCTGATCCCTGAAGTCGTTTCCTGCGCCGACCTTGGAACTTTTGAAGCAGTAAGCGCAGCTGGCCCACAGGCCCATTCCTGGGGCTCTTTGTACACTGGACGTTCTGGGTGGCCTCTGCCCACGCCCCAGGCCTCCCGGGTCTGTGCGACTTCTGAAAATACGAGATTGAGGAGACCTTGCTCAGCATGGAGCCAGATGGACGGTCGGTGGACCGGAGGAGGGGCCGTGGAGCGGCCGGAAAGTGAGAGGCCAGCCGTGCGGCCAAAGGCGGCCGAGGCATCGTTCGAGATTTAAGTAGCGGCGGCTGCGCTGCGTCCCAGCCGTCTGGGAATTCTTCCTAAATCCCCCGCGCGACCGCAGCTTGCTGCCTCTTATCGCGTCCCTGGGGCCTTGGAACACGGCTGCCCGGCCCGGAGAGCTGAAACTCGCCCATTGTTCTCTCCCGGGACCGCAAAACCACCGCTCCGGATTGGGCGGGCGGCCCTCAACGGCCTCCACCGCCGCGGCCGCCGGAAGCGCGACTCGGGCGCGGGGCCAGAGGCGACCTCGGGTCTGCGCAGGCGCAAGCCGAGCCTGCCCGGGAAAGGCGGGCGCGGTCGGAGGTTCTGCGGCCCGCGGCTGCCCTCTAGTGGAAGTTGGGCGCCAGGGCATGGCCACTTGCGTCCAGCGGCGGCCGGCGCTGGCCGCGAGGGGACGGGCAAACCCAAGCCCGGGAGGCCAGCCAAGCGCAGTGTTTTTCCAGGTCCTCGCGGGGCCAGGGGAACCTGCATGTTTGTTTGGTGGGAATGGATTACTGGAAAACTAGACGGAAGGTACCCTGCAAATCGGTATTGTTTGGGAGTCAACAGCCTATAAAGTAAATGTCAGGTGACAGCAGTGCTGGGAACCACCGCCCCCTCCTCCTGGCCTTGGCTGCTCCTTGACCTTGAGCAAGGCTGCGCTGGCAAAACAGCTCTGCTGCTCAGGGGAGGGGGAGGAGGCGGCAGGGGCGTCAAGACTTAGAAGTAAGACCCAGTCTGGCCAGCCCTCAAATTCCACCTCCTGGGTCTGTAAACTGGGGGATACCACCCACTCCTTTGCCCACCCTACAGACATAATATATATGGCCTAGTAACAATTCCGGAAAGGCAAGCTTTCTGCAAGGTGGGGGTGAGGATGGAGGGGTTGCTGGGGACTCACCCAGTCATAACAATGTCTGAAGGGCACCCAACAAGGAGGGCTTAGCTGAGGAGAGTGAACTCCCACAATAGAATGAGAATTGTGGGCCCTAGTCCACTTAGGGAACCACGCTACATACAGTTCTATTTAAGTTCATCGTTGCTACCTAGGCAGGCTGAGTCCTCCCCTAATTCCTGAGTCTGAGTTGTCCTTGATTTTCTATGGTCCCACCTTGTGCTTGTCTCGAGCAGTCACTTTGGAATGTGTTTTCTCTCCTTGGAGACTTCAAGATTAATCATAAAAAGTGTCACTAGCCTCTGCCCCTGCCCAGTTCCACCTGTATTTCCAGGACTGTGTGCTGGCAAACGGCTTCTTTAGAGCGTCCCCTGCTTTTCATGCTCTCCCAACTCCGTCCCATTGATGGACATCATCCAGTGCCACCAGAGGGGCTCTTAGTGCCTGGAATTTTGATGGGAAGAGAGCAACTTCAGGCATGAAGGTATGAACTCACAAAGGTTTTGCCACTTTTGCATAAGTCATGCTTTCCATCCAAGGGCATTTCTTTTCTCTAGTCTCAGAACATTTACCCTGGCTGCAGATAACTGTGTTTTACTATATAACCCCATCACACCTGCTTCTCCATAGGCTATCAAAGCACCTGGTGATGGAGGTTCCGATAAAGATGCCAGGGACAGAACATGGGTCTGGAAGGCTCACAGCATGACTCTGTATGGTGACACCGATGTTCCATGTTCTTCAAGAAATGTCTAGACTGGGTGACGTCGCTGGAGACCTTTTGGCACAAAGCCCCCGGTATAGAGAGGGACAAATTGAGCCCCAGAGAGGGGAAGTGACTGGCCTAGGTTACTCAGCAAGCTGGTGGCCGAGCTGGAATTAGATCACAGGTCTGCCACCCAGTTCATTCATTTATCGCACACATCGGTTGAGGACCTGCTATGAGCCGGGCACTGTGCTAGGTGCTAAGGATACAGCTGTGAACAAAAGGAAATGACTGCATAGATCTTGTATCCTCTGGTGTGTATGTATGGAAATTGTGGGTAAACAGACAAATTTATCCCATCATGCCGTGCAGTTAGAAGTGCTATGAAGCTCTGTGTTCTTTTTCCTCTCTCCTTGGAGGGAATGGGCTTGAGGCTTGGGAGGAGATGCTCACTCATGCATCCACTTGTTAAATAAATACTGGTGACATCTCACTGTGTGCTGGCTGCTCTGGGGACACACGCACATAAGAGCAGGACCTGCCTTCAAAAGCTGCGCAGTCAACTGGGCAGACAAGACATGCCTCTTAGCATCTTTACATGCACTTCTATAGTTTTTATGCTTATTGTTTTCCTCTCCAGCTCTCTTCCTAAAAAGAGGCTTGTAGAAAACTGAAATGGTGCAAACCCTTTCCCCAGAAGGCATTTCAAATCCAGTTGCTGTTACTGACTTATTGATGGACATCATCCAGTGGCCTGGGGGAGGTGGTGGGCAGCCCAGCCACGGCCTGTAATGAGGAAGACAACCCAGCATCCACCCTGCAGTGAATAATAAGACAAAATCTCCTGAGGCCTGCACGATCAAAGCACAGGAGCAGTAGTGTCTCTGGGTTAAGTAGATCAGCAGAGGGGCTGAGGCATGTAGTGGGCACCTTGGACTTTCTGGGAGGGAGGTCTGGGCTGCGGAGGAACATCCAGATGGAGAGGGGGTTTCTGTGCCTTACGAGATGCTCTCCAGTGGCTCTTGTCTGTACCTTCCCTGACCGGGGACTTTCCCTCCACCCTCCCTCTCCACCATCCTCACCTCAAGCCTAAAGAGATGCAGTGGGTGAGGCAGGAAGTGAGGAGAAAGGAATACTATAAAGGAGTCAGCTGACACTGGATCCCTGAGCTTAGCCAACACTAAATTCCTTCCTAGGCCTCAGTCTTCCCTTACGTAAAATGAGGAGGTCGGAATATGGTCTCGAACTTCCTTCCCGCTTTCGTAAACTGTATTTCTCTGAAAAGAGGCAGAGAGAATCTATTGTTTAGTCTCCTTGTCCGGTTACTTCTAGGCCAGGGAGCGTGATTGCCACAGCTGTCCTGGGCCCATCCTCAAACGCGGTCTGTGAACCCCCATTTCTCAGGGGGCAGCAGCAGGAGGGCAGGCAGGAGAACTGTATTATTTACTCCCTCACCCTGCCTGGGTTCACTTGCCAGTGGAGAAACCAGCAGCAACCTTAGAGTAATTTTTTTGGGGGGGGTGAATTATTATTGGTGTTTTTATCTTAAAAGAATATTTAAAGATATTAATGTTAATGTTTGTGCCTGAAAATATATATGCAGTTCTGGAGTAGAAGACCCTGATGGTATGAGGTGCTCCGGGGAGCTTTGCAGATGTTTATCTCAGTCAAGAAGACCCCCAGGGTCCTCAGCTTGCTTTGGGTACCACACCCCATCCGCTCCTTGTGAAAATGTGCATGTGTTTGTGTGCATACACCCTGAGTCAGCCTGCGCTGCGGCCCTTTTGTCTTTCCTCCTCAGTAAGCCAATAGAGGACATAGGTATATAATTAGAGGAGGAAATATGTCAGTCAGGAAATAACTCATTTTACTAGTGGAAAGTCATTAAAAACCCTTCCTTTTGTTTGTGAGCACAGGGGCCTCTGGGCAGGTAAGGAGTCTCAGAACAGAGTGGGGGAGAAAACCAGAAACTCCCATGTTTGACATAAACCCAAGACTTGAACATGGAACCCAGTGCATGGGTCCACTCAACCAGAGCATGGAAGTGTGCACACAGCTATGATGGGCACTGCACAGACCAGTGTGATGACCTGCCTGGACACACGTGTACACTGAGCATCCTCACACATACATTCAGGGTGGAGTAGAGACCCAGTGTTATGGGTTGAACCATGTCCCTCTAAAAGATACCATCCAGTCCTAACCTTGGGTACCTGTGAATGTGACTTTATTTGCAAATAGAGTCTCTGCAGTGTAAACAGGTTAAGCTGAGGTCACACTGGAGTAGAGTGGGCCCTGATCCAATGTGATTGGTATCCTTATACAAAGAGGAAAATTTGGACAGAGACATAGAGGGAATATGGCTATGTGAAATGGAGGCAGAGATTGGAATGATGCTTCTGTAAGAAAAGGAACACTGGGGCTCCCTCTCTTAGAGACTTGGGAGGATGTGTGGCCCTGCAACACCTTGGTTTTGGACTTCTAGCCTCCAGACTGTCAGAAAATAAATTCCTGTTGTTTTAAGGTACCCAGTTGTGGTGCCTTGTTATGGTGGCCCTAGGAAATGAAAGCCCAAGATACGCAGAGTATGTGGTGCATGCCCACACCAGGGATGCACAGTACCTTTGGCACAGGCAGCAAGAGATACCTGGGTTGGATGGCTCCCTCCGGCAGCCTTGCCTTCATCCCCCTTGAGCTCAGTCACCCTAGCGGCCTTAGGACCCCCACTGTCCCCAGAGCAGCCAACATTTATTGTGCACTATCCTCTTTGCTGAACTCTATTCTGAATACTTGAGGTTAATTAATTGAATCTAATGACAACCCTAGGAGTTCTTCCCATTCACAGATGAGGAAACTGAGGCACACAGAGGTTGAATAACTTGCCCACATAAGTGGGGGCAGAGAACTTGGAGTCTGGTGTAGATTTTACTTGTGTTTGCTGCACCTGCAAATGACTCTTTTCTCAGGGTTCTGTTAAGGACTGTGTCCCAAGCATGCCTGGACTGTCTCGTCGCCTGCATTTTGGGCCCTGGGCTGTGATGTCCAAAACTAGACCTCTGGCACAAAGGCTCCCCCTCCACCTCCATCTGTTAAATCTGCAGTGTTCTGTCTGAAGAAGTAAGAGCAGGACAGGGGCAGCATGAAGTAAGAGCTTCCATCGCCCTCCTCCTTGTACTTGTTTTGATTAAAGAATATTTTATTCATTGAGGAATATTTGCATATATTATGCACACAGTCGGAGTGTGAAGTATGATAAGATTTGACAAATAGATCTAGTCACGTAACCACTACTCCAATTAAGAAATGACCATTTCCATCACCACAGAAAGCCTTGTGCACCTTTATAGTCAAAACCCTGTCTCCACCCCAGGCAACCCCTGATCCCATTTCTAGCACCACAGATTAATTTTGCCTGTTCTCCAACTTCATAGACATGGAAATATAGAATATGTGCTTTTTGCGTATATGATTCCTTTTACTCAGTGTAATTTTTTTGAGATTCATGCGTGTGGTTATATATGCCAATAGTTCATTCTTTTTGTTTTTCTTTTTTTATTGCTGAGTAGTATTCCATTATTTGGAGGTACCACAATTTGTTTATCCATTCAACTGCTGATAGACATTTAGGCTGTTTACAGTCTTGGATTATTACAAATAAAATTGCTGTGAACATTTGTATATGTCTTTGTGTGAACTTGGGTTTTCATTTCTCTTGGGCAAATGCCTAATAGTTGAAGGACTGGTGTATGTTTAACTTTTTAAGAAACTGAAGAACTCTTTTCCCAAGAGGCTGTACTATTTGACGCTCCCACCAGCAGTGTACGCAAGTTCTAATTGCTCCACATCATCACCAGCACTTCACACTGTCTATTTTTAATATTTTAATGGTTCTATTGGGTATGAAGTGGTGTTTCATTGTGGTTTTAATTTGTATTTCCCTGACCACTATAGATGTTGGCAATCTCTTAATGTGCTTATTGGATATTTCTTCTTTTGTTAAGTGTTTGTCTTTTGCCAGTTTTAAAATTGGGTTGTTTTTTTATTATTGAGTTGTAAAACTTCATTATAAGTTCTGGACATGAGTCTATGTCAGATATATAAGTTGCGAATATTCTCTCCCAGTCTGTGACTTGCCTTTTCATTTTTAAAGATAATTATTTTGAATTCTTTGTCAGACAGTTTGTAGATGTCCATTTCTTTAGGGCCGGTTACTGCAGCTCTTTTTTGTTCCTTTTGTGGTGTCATGTTTTCCTGATTCCTCTTGATCCTTGTAGCTTGTGTTAGTGTCTACACGTTTGAAGAAGCAGTCACCTCTTCCAGTCTTTACTGATTGCCTTCAGCAGGAAAAGTCCTTCACTACTCAGCCCAGCCAGAGATTCTGGGTAGGCCAGTTAGTGAGGACCACAGCTGGTAGGATAAGCCTGCTCTTGGGGTCCCTGAGTGGGCCTGGTGCCAGGGCAGGACACACAGTTAAGGAAGTAAACACCACATTTATGCCATCCTTGTTTGTATCTCAAGAACAATAGTTGTAAGTTCCCTTGGTCCTCTTTTGGTAGACGATGGAGTCTGAATAAACAATAACATAAAGCCAGCTCAAGTTCCTGAGCAGAACTTCTCAGACTCTGCAATCTCAAGGGGTCCTCTTTGCTCATCTCTTTATTCTCTCTCTCTCTCTAGTCTGCAGCATACATGCTTTTTGGCAGTCCCTCCAGCTTCATTGTCATGTATCCTAAGGACACATTCATACACCCACAAACACGCAGATACCCTCAAACCACGAGGCTCCATATCAGACACTTGAGAACCTTGGACTAGAAATTGGTGGAGACAAAGAAGACCTAGAAGTGGTTAATCTCCCTATCCCTAGGGAGTGTGTGATTACTGATGGAGACAAAGGTCATTAGGAAGGGGACAGGAGAAACTTTATAAACCAGTTAGGAGAAACACATCTGTCAGCACACACAGGAGTAATACTAGGGAAATGGGGGGTCTGTAATAGAAGAAGAGCATCTGGGAACTGGAAGCGTCCCACGAAGTTGTATAGCCTGACTCCTGTTGAGATGTGGGAGATCACCCCAGCTCCCAGTCCTTCCTTGACAAACACCTTGACTTTGTGAGATGAAGCTTGAGGATGGGGAGGAGGTGCTAATTACAGCCTATATTAATGAGGTTTTGTATGACAGTAACACAACTCATACTATCAGGCGAAAGGGGAATATTTTGACTCATGTAACTGAAAAGTCTAGAGGATATGTCTGGTTAGACAAGGCTGGGTTCAGGATGTCCACAATGTCATCAGGGCTTTGTCTATCCCAGGTGCTCTCCTTATGGTGAGCCTGGTGGCCACTGATAGTCAAAGGCTCACATCCTACCAGATTAGTAACTCAGGAAGAATAAAGCTTCTTCCCTGATAGTTTTGGCAGAAAAGTCCTATGGAAGGATCTGATTGTCTGGGTTTGGGTCACATGACCATCCCTGATTCAATTACTTTGGCCAAGGGCATGAAGTATCGTGATTGGGCCAGGACAGGTTCTTGTGCATGTCCCTGAAGAAAAGCAGTGTCAGTCCCATCCAAACCACTTGGAATGGATTCCCCACAAAAAAGAGAGTTCTTTTACCGGAAGAAGTAGGGAGGTCGGTTCTGGACAGGTAACGCAATAGAAGCCCACTACACAGTCCAAATCTTAACTTCATGTGTGATTAGATGAATTAACTTACTTAACCTTGGTGGAAAGACAGTCTCTTCAACAAATGTGCTGGGAAAACTGGACAGCTACATGCAAAAAAAAAAAGAAAAAAAGGGAAATTAGATCAGTCCTTAACACCATACACAAAAGTAAGCTCAAAAGGGATTAAAGACTTAAATGTGAGACCAGACACTATAAAACTCCTAGAGGAAAACATAGACAGAACACTCTCTGACGTAAGTTGCAGCAATATCTTTTTCGATCTATCTCCCAGAGTAATGGAAACAAAAACAAAAATAAACAAATGAGACCTAATTAAACTCAAAAGCTTTTGCACAGCAAAGGAAACCATAAACAAAATGAAAAGACAACACACAGATTG
Organism: Balaenoptera physalus; assembly: GCF_965194825.1. NCBI lineage: Eukaryota > Metazoa > Chordata > Mammalia > Artiodactyla > Balaenopteridae > Balaenoptera > Balaenoptera physalus. The sequence continues at coordinate 37,375,380 of NC_138882.1, forward strand.
GGAGAAAATATTTGCAAATGATGTGACCAACAAGGGATTAGTCTCTAAAATTTACAAATGCTTATGCGGCTTAATGTCATCAAAACAAACAACTCAATCAAAAAATGGGCAGAAGACCTAAAAAGACATTTCTCCAAAGAAGACATACAGATGGCCGAGAGGCACATGAAAAGATGTTCAACATCACTAATTATTAGAAAAATGTAAATCAAAACTACAGTGAGATATTACCTCACACCAGTCAAAATGGTTATCATCAAAAATCCACAGACAATAAATGCTGGAGAGGAGGGAACCCTCCCACACTGTTGGTAGGAAGGTAAATTGGTACAGCCACCATGGAGAACAGTATGGAGGTTCCTTAAAAAACTAAAAATAGAGCTACCATATGACCCTGCAATCCGACTCCTGGGCATATATCAGGAGAAAAACGTGGTCCGAAAGGATACATGCACCCCAATGTTCATAGCAGCACTGTTTATAATAGCCAAGACATGGAAGAAACCTAAATGTCCATCGACAGAGGAATGGATAAAGAAGATGTGGTACATATATATAATGGGATATTACTCAGCCATTAAAAAGAATGAAATAATACCATTTGCAGCAACATGGATGGACCTAGAGATTGTCATACTGAGTGAAGTAAGTCAGACAGAGAGGAGAAATATCGTATGATATTGCTTATATGGGGAATCTAAAAAGAAATGATACAAATGAAATTATTTACAAAACAGAAACGGACTCACAGACTTAGAGAATGAACTTATGGTTACCAGGGGGGAAGGATGGGGGGAAGGGATAGTTAGGGTGTTTGGGATCGACATGTACACACTGCTATATTTAAAATGGATAACTAACAAGGACCTACTATATAGCACAGGGAACTCTGCTCAATGTTATGTGGCAGCCTGGATGGGAGGGGACTTTGGGGGAGAATGGATACATGTATATGTATGGCTGAGTCACTGTGTTGTGCACCTGAAACTATCACAACTTTGTTAACGGCTATACTCCAGTATAAAATAAGAAGTTAAAACAAATTACTTAACCTAATTATGCATCTATTTCTGAAAGGGGAATAAATTCTTGGTGGATGTAGGAGTTTCACATGGGTAACATGGAGGCCTATGGTCAAGAGTGCACTTTGAGATGTAAGGGAGTGTGTATTCTCCCCAGCTGTCGCCCATGGCACAGACATCCTCTTTATGGGAAGCCTCAGAGACTCCATTCCCAGAGCCTCTTTATCTTGGTAACCAACTGAGGTAACAGAGAACTGTCCTTGGGAAGACAAAGGCACAAAGATGGCCAGAAAGAGCAGACAGTAAGGATTCCAGTCCCTCCCCTCCCCTCCCCCAAACTGGGCTCCCAGGTTGGACCCCAGAACACAGGACAGGCCTCAGGTAGGTGGGCCCTGGGGACACACACCATGTGGCCTTCTTTCCCCCACCCACCTCCCCTCAGTACAAGCAGCAAATAAGATTACAGAAGCCATGGAAGGCAGCATTCGGAAATTTAAAAGATAAACGTGCACCGGGTAATTGAATAGCATTCTGCTGAGAAATGAGCTCTCAGAGCTGATAATCAAGACTATGCTTCACCGGAGGGGCTCTGCCTGCCTCGCTATGCAAACGCAGCAGCTCTAACCCTGGGGAGGGCTCCGCGGGGCAGGCAGCCCTTGGCTTTAGGTGAGGATGAAGGCCTGAGTGCCCAGCGGTAGGCAGGGAGCTCCTTGTCCTCAGGACAAGCATGGGATAGATGGTGGGGGTGAAATCCGAAATTGCTGAGGGGCCTATCAGTGCTGAGATCCTGATTCTACCGTCATGATTTTTCAGACCCAACCAGTACCGGGCTGAAAACTGAGGGATAAAAACACAAAGAAATAATAAAAATGCAAATAGTTTATACAGTACTTAGTATGCACCATGCATCATTTTAAAGTGCTTTCCAGGGACTTCCCTGGTGGTGCAGTGGTTAAGAATCCACCTGCCAATGCAGGGGACATGGGTTCGAGCCCTGGTCCAGGAAGATCCCACATGCCGCAGAGCAGCTAAGCCTGTGCGCCGCAACTACTGAGCCTACTCTCTAGAGCCCGTGAGCCACAACTACTGCAGCCCACATGCCCTAGAGCCCGTGCTCCACAACAAGAGAAGCCACCGCAATGAGAAGCCCGCTCTCTGCAACTAGAGAAAGCCCATGTGCAGCAACGAAGACCCAACACAGCCAAAAAAAAAAAAAAAAAAAAAAGAAGTGCTTTTCATATAGGACTAATTTGATCCTGGCAACAACCAACAACTGTAGGAGGTAAGTATTACTACTGGCCCGATTGTACCATTGAAGAGACTGAGGGACAGAGTTTAGGTTAATTTACGCAAGTTCACACAGCGAACAAAGAGAGCATGGGATTCAGACCCAGGTGACAGGAGAAAGAATATAAGATACTTACTGATAACACAATCTCTACTCATGTGAATTTGCCATCCTGTTGGGGAAAACAGAGAGTCTGAGGATTTGAAAGGGTGGGGATGGACGAGACCAGGGGTTGAAGGGCTCTCTGGGCCTTTTTTGTCAATCCCCCTCTAAGGCTTAGGCTTTCTCCAGCCACCCTTGGAGGGGGCTGAGGATGGATGCTGTCCTCTGGGACCATTACTCACCGATGTGCTGGCAACCCTCCCCCCTCCAAACCCACCTCCCTCTCTCTTTTTTTCCCCTTTCTCTGGTTATCGTAATTATTGGGGAATTTACAGAATAATCTGTCACCAAGTCCTACAGAACAAATTGAATGTCAGGTTTATAAAACAACCTAATAAAGCAGATGGCGTTACCCACTGGTAAATCTCTTCCCCATTTCCTGCCCCACTCCCTCCCCACTTCAGTGTCTCGGAAGCTGACAGATTATCCATTTATAGGCAGATTAATCCTGAACAGTATAAACATGGGGAGAAAATTACACTTTCTTGTCTCTATAATTGATAAGAAGGACACATTAATCTATAAAGCCCAGAGGAAAGGCCCATCTGTCTGCCCAGGCAGACCTCTGGGAAGGAAGGACACCCGTCCATCTCTGTCTGTCTGTCTGCCTTTTTATCAGAAACCGCTTTCCCGGGGGTTTCTCACTCTCTCCCTGGCCCTGGCAGCTGGGCACTTGCAACCTTAGACTATACCCACCCCCATCCATGAGGCAGACAGGGTTCAAGGTCCAGCATTTCAGGGCTCCAGGCCAGGGGCAGAGGCTCTGCCACCAGCTTTCTCCTTCTTTCCAGAAGCTTTGACAATTGAGGGGGAGTCTGTCAGCCTCGCTCTGCGGTGATGCCATGTTTGCTTCAGGTGGCCACTCTCTGGTTGGCCCTTGAGGGATCCAAGAGGCATTTGTTCAATAAGATTTCGATTCAATTCCCTCCCTACTCTATACTATTACTTTAAAACTTTTTGCAAATTTACACATTTCTCTCCCCCTACCCCATTTCCTCCTCTTCCAGCACCTTCCTTGGTAGAGGCAGCTGTGAGGCATTAATTGTCTCCTTGAGTCCTGTCAGGAAATGTCACACCGGCCAGATCCTCTCTCTGCCGAGGGAGGGGGGTGGAGACAGAGGTTCTGCGGAGGCTCTGCTCCAGAAACAACTGTCCCCCTCCCAACTCAGAGACGGACAGCGGCATGGACAAACACGCCGCCCTTCCCCCCCCCCATCTGAAGAATTTAGGGCAGGCTCCCTCTGTCACTGTGCCACCCCATGGCTTGAGCTGGAGATGGGGGGGGTGTGGCAGGTGGGGTGGATTTATCTAGAGTCGGGGAGAGGGTCCACGGGAAGTCCTGACAGATCCCCATTTGAACAGAACGACCCTGTTGGCCAGTAGGGCCTCAAATGAGAGAGGGAGGAGATAAAAAAAATGAGGATGGAGAGGGAGACAGGCAGAGGAGACAGCCAGAAAATACCAAGGGACCAGGAGAAAGGGAAAATGGAATAAAGATGGAATAAAGGAGAAGTAGAGAAGTCTAGGACAAGAGGTCATCATTTCTGCTTTCAGTATGGGTGGGCATCTCTTATGATCTGTGAGTCTCTGTTCCCTTACTCACTGCTTCCAAAGGTGCTGGCCTCCAGATAAGTGGGCACCTTCCTAGGGCACCCCCCAACTTTGTGTTAGGTGCTCCAGGTGCACAGAGTCTGAATGAATATCAGAGACCTTTCACCTGGGTATTGTGCTTCACAAAACACTTCACACTTGCCTGCTAGATTGCGGACCAGCTTTGGCTAGGCCTCTCCAAAGAGATGGCCTGGGGGAGAGGGTGCCACGGACTGAATCGTGGTCACCCAGGGCCACTTCTCTTGGCTGGGAATTGGTGGATGCAGAAGAGGGTCTCCACAGGTGTTCCAGTCTTTGCCTTTAGACTTCAAGCTCTTTACACAAATGACACCCACTACTCCTGGAGAGAGTTCGAAGATGGCTATAACCAAGGTTTCCTAGAATATGTCCCTGGGAGCACTAATGGTGCTTGAACTATTTTGCGGGCTCTGCAGTTAAATAAATTTGGAACGTTCTGGGCTAGCAAAGTTAAAAAATGTCATTTCCTCTGTTTTACTTTTGCTTTTTTTCTCTTCTCTACTCTGGATGATTTTTCTCCATTTCTTTCTGTTTTTTCCTCTTGCCCTCTATCTTACAAAGCACTGAGTGTGGGTTTGATGCATTCCCAGGGAAATTATAAGTACTAACTTATTTTAGTTTCATGCTTTCCTTTTTAACACAAATGATTAAGTTCTGCATATATATTTTTTCAATTGACAATTATTATTTTAAAAGAGAAACAAATTAGTGACTCTGACCCTAGGGTCCTGAAAGCTCGGAGGTAATATCATTCCATTTTCATTTACTAATTTTAATAAAAATCACTGCAACATAAACTGTAAAGTAATGATATGTAAATTATTTAGAGAAACCAACAAAGCACTTAATTTTTATCCCCTTAAATGTCGTAATTAATGCTGAATGAACATCTAAGGTTTGGAGAGTGAGTTTTAATAGGTGTAAGTTTGGGTGATAAAATGAAATTTTTTACTTATTCTGTTTCTAAGAGTCCCAAAGTGCCTCAACCAATTAACTTATTACTGTCTAAAGAGGTAGATTTTGTGCCTTTTTAGTAGGGAAAACTGTTTCCTCGTTCTGGCACTGTATTTTCATAAAGTGACAAACCCAAATCGGTCCTCCACATACTGTCCAAAGATCATGGCTGTATTTATTTTTTTTTAATTGGCAAAGCCCCACATTAGACATCCTTAGAAGGTACAGGAAAAGGGGAGAATTCTACTCTTGTCCTTAAAAAGATAACAGTGTAAGAAAACATGTCCCTCCTAAAGATGTCATTAAGAACTTCACAAACAAAGCCAGCTGGTGAAGGAAAAAAAAATAAAAATAAAAAGGTGAAGTGAAAGAGCACTGGAGAATGAAGAACTGGGTTTTGTATGTGTCACGTCTCATGTTTGCTTACAATATCCCCTTTGCCTAGACTGCCTCTCCCACACTCTGTATACCTGCTTAAGTCCATTCCTGGCATCTCCTTCCCTCCACTAACTTGGTAGAATTGATTCCTCCTCTTTTGGGCCTTCACTGTATGTGGTCCATACTTCTATTAACATTTTATTGAATTTTAATTTTATTCCATGTTGGCAGATTCAAGAGTCAAGAAGCTTAATAAACCCTAAATAGGCTAAACTCAAAGAAAACCACACCTAGACTCATCATAATAAAAACGGTGAAAATTAAAACAAAGAAAAACCTTTGAAAGCATTTAGAGGAAAAACAACACTTTACATATAGGGGAACAAAAGTTCTAATGATTTGAGATTTCTCATTAGAAACCCTGAAGGTCAGAAGACAGTAGTACCTCATCTTTCAAGGGCTGAAAGAAAAGAATTGTCAACACAGAATTCTATATCCAGTAAAAATATACTTCAGGGATGAAGTCAAAATTAAGCTATTCTCAGATGAAGGAAAATAAAAGAGAATTTGTCACTAGATTACCTGTTCTGTGAGAAGTGTTAAAGAAAATTTTTCAGGTTGCAGAAAAATGATAACAAAAGAATATTTGGTCTTGAGGAATGAAGGGAACAAAACATAAATGGTAAATATCTGGGTAAATATAAGAGACCATATTTCCTCCTAGTTCTTTAAAACACATGTGACTATAGTAAGCAGAGGTTATGACACTATCTGGTGGAATTTTCAGTGTATAAGAATATAATACAAATGACAATGATAACATAAAGGTTAGTTGAGGAGAATAGTAAAGGGGTTGATATGATTGCAAAGCTTCTACATTTTACTTAAATATGAAAGTATATGTATTGCAATCTCTACAGCAAACACTACAAAATAATACAAAGAGATTTATACAAAAAACCAATGCAAAATAAAAATAGAATATTAAAAATTATTTAAGTAATCCCAAAGAAGGCTGGAAAGGGGGATATAGGTACAAATATAGAGGGGAAAAATAGAAAACAAATTGTAAGATGGTAGAACTAAATTCAACAATATTAATAATTACATTAAATGCTAATGGTCTAAACCCTTCAATTAAGACCTAGAGTTTGGCAAAGTGGATAAAAAAACAAGTTCCTACTTTGTTTCCTTCAACTGACAAACTTTAAATACAAAAACACAGATAGTTTTAAAACAAATAGATACCATTCAAATAATAATCAGAAGAAGCCTAGAGTGGCTATTTTTAAATCAGATAAAATAGGCTTCAACATAAAGAGTATCCCTTTTTCACTTTTCAAGATAAAGGTGGACAATTCAAATGATGAAAGGGACAATTCATCGGGAAGACATAACAATTATAAACTTATATGAACCCAATAACAGAGCCATTCCAATTTTAGGAATAAAAACAACAAAAAGGAATACACAACATTGATGAATCTCAAATTATTACACAGTGAAAGAAGCCAGGCAAAAAAAATACATACCATATACTCCTACTTATGTAAAATTCCGGAAATTACATACTAATCTATAATGACAGGAAAGAGATGGAGGATGGAGGCAGAAGGAGGGATGGATGTTAAGAGCAGAAAGAAACTTCTGGGAATGATGGAAATGTTTATCATCTTTATTGTAGTGATGGTTTTATTTGTGCACACATTTGTCAAAACTGAACAAATTGCATACTTTATATATGTGTGGCTTCATGTCCTTCAGTTATATCTCAATAAGGTTGGAGAAAAGTGAATGCTTAAAAAAATCATGTATTAACACCTCTAATTCTAATCCAATACTACAGGATTCTTCCTCTCCTTTTCCCATTCTTTATTTGTATCTCATTCCTCCACAGTGATTCTCTCAAATAGGTTCTTAACCTCCCTGGTTCTCAACAACATCAATATATTTACTCATTTGCTCATTGCCATAACACATGCAAATAATTTTGAAGTTGCTGTACCCATACCACTACCAAAACAATACTATTAGAAAAGGTTAAAATTCCTTTACAGTTCTAATTTTTAGAATATGTCTCAACAAGGATGTACAGTCCAAATACTAACCAAAAGTTAGTTGGATTAAAGTTTTTCCTTTCTATATAGTTATCTTACCAATTTAATATGTAGATAGGTTCATTTGTTTCTATTTACATTCAGTTTTAGGGTCTTCCCCCACGTTTGATGATTTAATTTTATTTTTTGTATGGTAAAATATTTACATGGGTCAAAAAATCAAAACTATACAAATAGTACATTTGAGAGACATTTGTGTCTCTTTCTTAGCATTTCTTCCTTATTTCAACTCATTCCCTGCAGATGACCAATTTCATTGGCTTCTTTTGTTTGTTTGTTTGTTTTTTCCACTGGCTTCTGATTTATCCTTCCTATGTTTCTTTTGCAAAAATGGGTATATATTCTTTTTTTAAAATAAATTTATTTTATTTATTTATTTATTTTTGGCTGCTCTGGGTCTTTGTTGCTGTGTGCAGGCTTTCTCTAGTTGGGGCAAGTGGGGGCTACTCTTCATTGGAGTGCGTGGGCTTCTCATTGTGGTGGCTTCTCTTGTTGCAGAGCACGGGCTCTAGGCACTCAGGCTTCAGTAGTTGTGGCACACGGGCTTAGTTGCTCCGCGGCATGCAGGATCTTCCCAGACTAGGGCTCGAACCCGTGTCCCCTGCATTGGCAGGTGGATTCTTAACCACTGCGCCACCAGGGAAGTCCCCTGGGTATATATTCTTATTTCACCTTCTTTCTTACAAAAATATAGCATAGTATCTGTGTCTTCTACTTAAAAATATCCTGGAAATCACTTCATACCAATTTATAGAGCTATTTCTCATTTTTATAGATCCATATTATGCCATTGTATGGATATAAAATGACTTATTCTAGCAATCTGCTCTGCATATATGCATGTAGATTTTTCTCAGTATTTTGCTATTATAAATAATACTACAGTGAATAACCTCGTGCATATTTTATTTCATATTTTTGAAGATGGATCTTCAAAGTAAATTAATATAAATAGGATTATTGGGTGAAAAGTTATATGCATATGCAATTGTGTGAGATATTGCCAAATCCCTCTTGTGGGGTTGTACCATCTTGCATTTTCACCAGAATTGATTTTGAGTGCCTATTTCCCCATATCCTTGTCAACAGAATGCCTTATGAAGCTTCTGAAATTTTGCCTATTTTGTAGTTGCAAAATGGTATCAGTGCAGTTTTAATTGGCATTTCTCTTATTCTGATTATCTTTTTAATATCTCTCTCCCTCTGCTTTTTTTCCATTAATCTCTGTTTCGGTTTTTTCCTCTTGATTTTTGTGAGCTGTTTACATACTAGGAATATTAGCCCTTTATCTGTGATATGCATTGCAAATATTTTCCCAGTATATAATGTGCCTTTTGACTTTGTTTATGGTGATTTTAGCCATGCAAAAGATTTTTTCATGTAGTTGAATTATCTTTTATTGATTTTGGATTTTGAGTCATAATGAGAAAGCCTTTACCAATTCCAAATTATCAGGTACATCACCTGTTTTCCTCTAATACTTGTGTGGTTTCCTTGTTGTATCATATGTCTCTGATGCATTTGCAGTTTATTCTTGGGTAGGCTGAGAGGTATGATCCAATTTTATCTTTTTCCAAATGGTTATTCAGTAGTCTCAACGTCATTTATTTCAAATTCTATTTTTTTGTCAGTGATTTGAGATGTTGCCTTTATCATATAAAAAATTTCCTTATGCACTTGGGCCTGTTTCTGTACCTACTAATTTATTTTAATTGTCTGTCTACTAGTACAGCAATGCCACACTGTTTTAATTTTAGAGTGAGTCTCAGTGTTTTAATTGGTAAGCTAAATCACCTTATGTCTTGTAATACTACTAAATAAGGAGTTATTTCTGCCATATTATTTCATATTTTCCATTTACTATACATTCCTTTTGTTTTTATTTTGTCTTATTTTCATTGCATAGATAAATTGTCTTATGCTTATTCAAAAGTTATATCTTATATTTTTATTATTATGGTGGTTGCCTATGCTTACGTTTATTTGCTTGAGAGTATCTAAAAATCTTAGCTTTGAGAGCTATAAATATGTTTTTTCTTTTTAAATCTTTTGTTTGATCCTTACTTTTTTTAGAGAACAGCAAGCTTTATTAGGGTATTTGATCATTCTTCCATTGAATTTCTCTTGAAGCGCTTTCCTGGATTTATTTCTCTTTATTTGAGTGCTCTTCCAAGAGTTATCAAAATGGGATTTTGTCATGTAAACCTCATATGTCTGGAAATATCTTACTGACACTCTTGCATATAAATGACAATTTGTCTATATGTAAAATTCTAGGTTCAGTGTTCTTTTCTTTTAATACTTTAAAAATATTTATCTGTGTTTTCCTATACCCAGTGTACTGTTAAGAAATCTGATAAAATCAGTCTTTACCTCTTTAGATGACTTGTTTTTCTTTTTTTTTTTTTTAAGGCAATTTGACTAATTTTTTTTAAATTAATTAATTTATTTTTTTTATGGCTGTGTTGGGTCTTCGTTTCTGTGCAAGGGCTTTCTCTAGTTGTGGCAAGCAGGGGCCGCTCTTCATCGCGGTGCGCAGGCCTCACTATCGCGGCCTCTCTTGTTGCAGAGCACAGGCTCCAGATGCGCAGGCTCAGTAATTGTGGCTCACGGGCCTAGCTGCTCTGCGTCATGTGGGATCTTCCCAGACCAAGGCTCGAACCCGTGTCCCCTGCACTGGCAGGCAGATTCTCAACCACTGTGCCACCAGGGAAGCCCAACTTGTTTTTCTTTCTGGAAACTTTTAGAATTTTTTTGCATCTTTGATTTCTGAATTTCACTAAAATATTTCTAGATGTGGGTTTCTCTTTATTATCCTACTTGGCACTCTATAAATCCTGTCGATCTGAGGTCTTTCATCTTTTAATTTCTTCAAATATTTCCTTCCCTCTGTTGTTTCCTTTCTTTCTTGTAATTCCATTATTTGAATATTAGTATCTCTATTTACTTACAGCATGTCTTAGTCTTTCTTTAATTTCTTTCTTTCTATCTTCTTTCGCTGACTTCCAGGAGAATTCCTCAACATGATCTTCTTGCTTATATATTCTGTCTTCAGGGTTATCCATCCAGCCATTCATCTCTTTTATTTATTCAATTATTATTCAAATACAAGATTTCTATTTGTTTATTTTTTAAAACTTATTTCATATTTCAATACTTTTGTTGAGACTATTTATTATGCTTCTTTAAAAATCTTGGTGCAGCTGTCCCAATTATCTTGCTTCATGGGATGCATGATGTTAAGTTTGTTATCTTTCTTTTAAAGTGGTTTTATTTCTCAAGGTCAAATTATTTTGACCTGTAAACATACTTTCCCTTGGGAATACAGTTATGCTGTCTGTAATGTGTAGTGGGAGAGGTTCTAAACTCCTAGTTTGTTACCTATTGGTGGATTTAAAGAAGAGAGGTGAGGATGAGCTCCAAGGCAGAGAACCTTTGGCTCTGCAGAAACCCTCTTGATTTGACCCAGTAAACTGCTGCCCCTTCCCAATTTAGGATCCCTTTTAGATACTGTTTCCTTACTGTGCAACTCCTCTCTGTCTGGCATTCTCCTTTGAAAGAAGCTGAACTTGAGAGGTAGCTATATCCTTAGTAGATACACCAACCTTGACTGTTGGGGGATGGGGAGGAGTGTTGGGTGGATGCGTGAACATCCAAGGGCAGCTGGAAGCACACTTCTGGCCCCATTAGCTCTCATCTCAGCAGAGTTTTATGATTTCTCTAATACTCTTGTAATTCTGAAGGTCTGGGTTGTGATGCTGCTTATTCTGCGTAGACAATGGTCATCTCAGGGTAGCTCTGTGTGTGTGCACGTGTATGTGTGTTGGGGGAGAGGAGAGTGGTACAAGATCAGACCTTCAGAGCCAACCTAGTCTCCCACTAGGGCTTCTCCCCCCTCTATTCCCATTCACCCACCACCCATCCCCTTCACAAACACAACTGTTCTCAGTTTTGGGGAGCCTTCTCTCTCCCAGGGGTTTCTCGTAGTTTTATATTTAGATCCTCAGATCCATGACTTATTTCCTTGTCTGTAGTTTCTCCAAAATTAATTTTGGGGGAAGGTGCTAGCAGCTTATGCTAGCTTGCCATCTTGTCAGGAACTGGTGTTTCATTCTTTTTGGGTAAATGCTCAGTCTTAGGTATGTCTTCTCCCTTTCTCTGGCCCCCTTCATTGTGGTAGAGGGTTTAAAAGACGTTGTGCTGCTGTGGGGAGAAGGATGTCTTGGATTCACATGACATCATTTCAAGTTGCCTGGTCTCTCCTGCAGAATGGCTGATCTGGGCTGGTGCCTAACCTGGCGACCCCTGAGGTCCTGTCTGGCTGTTTGGAGCATTCACGCTGGCACCCACCTTTAGTGTCTATGGTCCAGTTCTGGGACTCTGATTGGAAAGGACCTGCAGCTTTTTCATCAAACCTCGAGCCTCTGCTGGTCCACTGGCCACCAGGCCATTCTGAGTTTCTTCGCGAGGGCACAAGGAGGTCCTACGTCATCCCTACAAGCCATTAGCAGACAGAGCAGGGACTCAAGGGCATTGCCTCAGGCTCATTGATGAAGCGAGCTCCCTCCCCAGTGGCTGCTCTTATGCTCTGTGCCATGTTGGCTGCCTGTGTGCTGAGCATCTCCTCGACTGAGGCTTCCAGCCTTCCTAAACCTACTCCCTGAGAGGGTACTGCTGTCCTTCTAATGGTCTTGATCTCCCCTCATCTATCTAGATGTTTTCATAGTGCTTCCCTTAACCAAACTATAGAATTTTGTGTAAAATTCTGTTATGACCTCTTTCCCTTTGCATCATAAGTATTTATGTTTCTGTCTCTCCAGCGAGAGCATGAGCTCCCCTCGGGCAGGTACAGTCTAATATTTTTCCTTGCACTGCTCAGTGTCTGGCTTAGGGCTTGGCATGAAAAAAGCACTGGGTAAACATGTGTTGAATCAAATTGAATAATACAAGTTAAAATGAGATAAGTGCTTGAAAAGAGGTGTTTGGGTGAGAAAGACATTATTTATTGTTGGGGAATATGGGAAGGTTTCTTAAGAAGGTGACATCTGAGGGTTTTGACTGATGGAAGGAGAAGAATGCTTGGGTTGCAGGTAACATCAGGAGGAAAGGCACAAAGATGGGAAAGCACAGGGTGTTTGTTCCTTTTCTTGAGAGTCTTTGTGAATCCCTTGCGCAGTGCCTTGGACGTAAGTGGTGCTGAGAATAAACTGCATTGAGTGGAATTAAATCTCTGTCTCCTCCTGCCTCACTAGGAGGGGGAGCGAGGAGCTGGGGATGCCCTGTGGTCATAGAAGACTTTAGGTTAGAAAGAAAAGGACTTTTCTTTGGTGCAGACACATCCAAATTTACAGTGTTTCACATACTGTATCAATCAAGGTCCCTGCAGAAACTAAATGGCATACCCAGACAATGTGACTGAGGAGAATTTAAAGGAGGAGCTATTCACAGAGGTGTGGGCTGTTAAAGGAAACCAACAAGGGGGGTGTCAGGCACCTTGGGGCCAAAAAAGATCATTCCGAGGCCTGAGGGGGTGTCCAACAGCAGCTCTGTCTCCTCTAGAGGCACTGCCAAACTCTGGGGTGTACACGTGTGTGCCTGTCAGAGGGTGACGAGCCTTCCAACCTCTTTCTCCTCCTGCCCTCTGGAGTCCCCCACCAGTGCCTCCCATTGGGCCAACTGGAAGCCTCCCGGGCCACAGAGCAGGGTGGGGGAAGGTGAGGGTGGGTCTGCAGATGGAGAATATCTAGTATCACCCGTTTTCTCATTCGATTCTCACAACAGCCCCATTAGGATGGTTGTAGCTATTGACATCTGTGTATTGTTGTTGAGGAAAATAAAGCCTGAGAGTTTGACTTTTCCAGGATCAAAAAGTTACTCCAAGGAGGACTTGGGTCTTTACTGTCTATAGTAATTGTTGTGTGTGTGTTGTGTGTGTGAGCAGATATAGGTGCTGAGGACAGGGGACACATGGCAGGCTGGAGCCCTCATAGACCACCCTGAAATGGAATCCCTGGAAGGATCTGGAGAGGCATTATGGATCTGGGGTTGATGTTCTGAATTAGAAACTGGACCCTGGGGCTTGGATGCAGGAGGAGCACCAGGGCCCCAGGTCCAAAGAGAGGTGTTATGGCGATGGAGACAGCGAGCTAGAGAGGGATTCTCAAACGTTTTGGTCTCAGGAGTCCTTTACACTCTTAATTATTAGGACTCCAAAGAGCATTTGTTCATGTGGGTTGTATTTCTAATACAATAGTTCCTGTATTAGACATTAAAACGGAAATTCAAAAAAACTTATTTTCAATTTATTTAAAAATAACAGTAGAACATAGAAATAATAGTAATAGAGCTATTCCAGGTTAATATAAATAACATATTTTTATGAAAAATATTTTCCAAAACAAAAAAAAAAAATTTGTGAGAAGAGTGGCATTGTTTTGCATTAAAAAAAAATCTTTTTCATGTTTGACTGGATCCCATCGGCTTCTGCATCAATCTGTTGGGATTTGTTGTTTTGGTTGAAAATGTGAAGAAAATCCAGCCTCATCCAAATATGTAGTTAGAAAAGGTAGGAGTTTTTCGTAATTTCTTTAGATAATTGTGGCTAATCATCTTTGATCTTACACTAAAACTCAAAATATGACATTTTCTTAAAGGTTATTTGCAATTGAGAATCTGAAACCATATCGATGAACCTTTTATACCCTGTTGTATGTATTGTATAAAAATACATGGGTGATTCTTCTACTTCCGATGGCTCTTTTATCCAGGCATGGTCTTGTAGACTCATGCCTTGGGCATTTGGAAAATATTATTTCACTGAGTTATGTAGATTTCCAAAAGTTAACACACTTCATTATATAAGATAAAAAAAAAAACCCAAAACAAAAAATAGATTGTTACTATCATCACTGACCTCATCAAGAAAGATTTTAAGTATTGGGAAGCTATCACTTCATGGTGGTGAATACAAATTTTCCAAAATTTCCACATGAAAATCAAATCTTATCATTGGCCACATATCTGTCAATTGTTTTCCTTAAAGTGACAGGTTCACTTTGTTCATTTTCGAGAAAATTCTACCCAAAACATAAGTCTAAATTACCATAGCTTGTTAGTTGTTCTTTCAAATAAAAATGGTGTTCTGTGAAAGGAGTAACTTGTTTAGTTCACAGCTCAGCCGCTTGAGTGCTTTTCACTCGGGACTGGGTTTCAGTGTCTGCAGAGATGCTCTATGTGTACTTCTCATTTACTCACACAGAAATTTAAAAGATGTGACTCAAGGGTTGAGATTTAATATAATTAATGATTTCTGCTGCTTCATGAAGAACATTCATAAAACTGTGAGTATGAGATGAGGAAAACATAAAATGACTATTAGTTCAATCTGGTGCCATTACTGTGGTTCATGTGGGTGTCGACAGTTTTACCCACCGATGCCTTTGCACCATTGTGCAAATGTCAACATAGAGAAAAAAGATAAATAATGTCTTAATATTATTATAAAATATTTTGACTTTGTGGACCCCTGAAAGTGTCTTGGGGAACCCCAGGGCTCTGTGGACCATACTTTAAGAAGTGCTGAGCTAGAGAACCAGGCATAGGTAGTACTGAGGACGGGGAAGGCACGGCCCCACCTGTTGGAGGAGCAGCTTCTAGCCACTTCTGCACTACCTTCACAGGGACTGGGCTTTTGCCACCCACACAGACTGTGGCAGCCACGGATGGGGGAAATGTCTGGGGTGGGGAGGTGTATATGCCAGGGGTTGAGCCACTCCAATCTGAAGCTTAAGTAGCTTTTCCGGGTTAGACAATGCAGCCTTCAAGAGTGGATGCTGAAAATTAAGCAGAGACTGTGTGGGCAGCAGCTGCTAAAACAGGAAGACCCATAAGGGCCATTGGGTGGGCTCTCCATTTAGGACACCCTCCAAGGAGACAGCTGGCTAGAGGTGCTGAGATGGCTCTGGGCTCCGGTGCTGGTCCTTACCTGCCCGATCCCACACCCCACAGCCTCTTGTAGCCTTTTAAGCTCAAAGTTTTTTCTCCTTTATGTGCATAGAAGGAGACAGTCTCCAAATGGAGGAAAAAAATCTCCCAATCTAGGCTCACAGATCTGAAGAGGAGTCAGGAATTTGTTTTGAGGATCTGGACTTAGTTCTATTTTAATTTAAAATCCTACATATGTCTTACTCGTATATTAGGCAGAATCCTCCTGTGTGCAACCCTAACTGATTCTTAAGTCCGGTGACTCACAGTTCCCACCTCCAAACTGATGCCTGGTCCAGGCCTTTCTGCCTCCCACCAGAAACCCCTGACGCCCTCCTTCTCCATCCCCATGTCAATCCACTTCCCTCTTCTGCTTTAAACTTGGCTCGAAATTCACCTCCTCCAGAAGTCTTTCTCCATTACTCCTGCCCTCCTCTGTAGAAACGTCACTTGGATTCAGTTATTCTAGTTCCCTCAGTGCTCAGAATCTGTAAAGCGCCAGTGTGTGCTAGGCACTCTGCCAAGTATCTGGTTGTTTCTAACTCTTATTACAGGAGTCACTCTCTTCTCCCCTATCTTTCTTCTGGTTCTACCACCTAACCTATCAGCAAGTCCTGTTAATTTTACCTCTAGCACTTAACTTGCATCCATTCTCTTCTCTCCGCCTCCACACCACCGCCCAATCCAAGTCTCTGTTGTCCCCTGGCTGCGCTACAGCAGAGCTTCTTTCTGGTCTCCATCCCAGACCCCACACCACCAGAACATAAGCTCCTTGAGGGCAGACGCTGTGTGTCCTGTTCAGCATTCTATCTCCAGTGCCTAGCACAATGCTTGACTCAGACTATCTGTTCAACATTTACTTTTGAATAAATGGATGTAGGAGTGAATAAATGAAGAAATGGTAGCCCTTGACTAACGAAGATATTGAGGCTTTTTAAGTAATACACCCATGAGTTCATGATCTCACGATCTCACCAAGGGAAGATGAGATTCCAGCCATGTGTCTGGGTCCCTAACGTTCGTGCTCTCTCTACTCCCCCACCTGCCTTGCTATAAACTCATTTCACACTAGCGTCAGATATACGCTATCCTTTTTACCTACATGCGTTTTTTTTTTTTTTTAATTATTTATTTATTTATTTATTTATGGCTGTGTTGGGTCTTCGTTTCTGTGCAAGGGCTTTCTCCAGTTGTGGCAAGCGGGGCCACTCTTCATCGCGGTGCGCGGGCCTCTTACTATCATGGCCTCTCTTGTTGCAGAGCACAGGCTCCAGATGCGCAGGCTCAGTAGTTGTGGCTCACGGGCCTAGTTGCTCCGTGGCATGTGGGATCTTCCCAGACCAGAGCTTGAACCCGTGTCCCCTGCATCGGCAGGCAGATTCTCAACCACTGCGCCACCAGGGAAGCCCCTACATGCGTTTTTGATGAGCTTAAATTGATTGTAAACTTCTCGGGAGAAGGGAATGATGGTAAACGATCTCATAAGTCTCTGCACCCAAGAGTTGCTCCAATTTTGAGTTAGGAGACCCAGGTTCCTGAATAGGATCTATCAATATAAGTTTTGCAGTTCTTTTAACAAGTAATTCCACCATACAGAATCTAGTTTCCTAATCGGTATATTGGGGTCAATATTATTTCTATGACTTAGCGAAGGAAAGCAGAGGGTCATGCCTTGGACTGGGGTGGTGGCAAAAAAAAAAATGTTGGGGAGAAGCAAGGATCTAGATTTGTATTGGAGGCAGACTAGGCAAGGCTGGTAGCACCAGGGATGAGTATTACCATTCCTGAGTAGGGACCGCACTGCAGGCCAGGATGAACCGCACCTTCCGTCATTTACTCTCCTTCCCACGTGGGCTGTGCTCCTCCTCGCAAGGCGTTAGGGTCCCTGATGCTGCCACACTCCTGTTTCTCCATCAGTAAAGCCAGAGGTCACCTTTCATCCACATGTTTGTTCTCTCATGCAGTGCATTCCCAGGGCAGTGGCTTCTTCCTGGGTGAGGCTCTGTCTTCTCTCATTCGCTGGTTCTTAACTGTGTTTCTGACTATCTTCACCTTCATCTCTGTCTGAATAATCTCTTCAAGCCCCAGGGTTCCCCTGCCATGCCCCACTCAGCCCTCCCAAGGCTCCCCATTGTCTGGTGGACATTCAAACTCCTCTGCTCAGCCTCAGGCCCCTTGTCCGAGTCTCCTATCTGGTCCTAGTGGCCTCTTACCTCCTCAGGCCCCTACACTTCAGCCAGACTCAGATCCCACTTACTTCTTCAATGGGGGCTTTGTTGTCCTTGGAAAGTTTAAAATCTTCACTCTGGAATCCGGAGTGCAGAATGACATCCAATCCAACTGGCCGCTCAGGTATCCCTTCTAGAGTCATCTCTAATAAAATGGTTTCCTCTGCATTGAAATGGTCTCTGCAGGTCCCCTCCTTCATGGAGGCACCAATTTCTCATGTGCATTTTGTTTGGTATTTTGCCAACTTTCACACCCTAACCCCTGCCATTCGAGTCCTCGCCTCCTTTCAAGGCCCCATTCAAATCTCACTCCTCCACACACTTGCTCTGGCCACCAAGCCCACAGTGATCTTTCTTCCTTCTCTACTCCCTTGGCATGGTATTTAACAATGCCAGTTGGTTTTGTTTTGTTTTTTAAATTGTGGTTAAAACATATAACATAAAATTTACCATCACAACCATCTTTAAATTTACGATTCAGTGGCGTTAAGTACTTTCACATTGTTGTACAACCATCACTACCATCCATCTCCAGAATGTTTTCATCCTCCCCAACTGAAACTCTGTACTCAGTAATCACTAATTCCCCATTCCCCCCTCTCCCAGCCCCTGACAACCACCATTCTATTTTCTGTCTCTATGAATCTGACTACTCTAGGTCACTCATATAAGAATCATACAGTAGTTTTTTGTGAATGGCTTATTTCACTCAGCCTAATGTCCTCGAGGCTCGTCCATATTGTAGCATGTGTCAGAATCTCCCTTTTTAAGGCCTAATATATTCCATTGTATATATATATATTCTATAACGTTTATCCATTTATCCGTGGACCGACACTTGGGTGGCTTCGACCTTTCGGCTACTGCGAATAGGTCACATGAGTTTGGCATCAGACAGAAGAGCTTAAATCTCAGCTTGGGTAAAATGCCTAACCCCCAGGAGTCTCAGATTTCTTGTATGTGAAATGCAGTGGTGTTCTGTGTTTTTTATGATTTTTATAGGCAGTGAATGAGAGAAGGGATGTGAAGTGGCTGGTGAGCATACCTGACGACTAGCAAGTGCTCAGAGCAGGCTAGGATGCCACTCATATCTCGCAAGTATTACTTACCAGTCATGGCTTTGTAGTGTACGTCCTTTTTTTGTTTTTAAATCCACAATAGTTCTATCTCCATAACTCATGCTAGAATCTCAAGGGGCAGGAACTTGAACATAATAAATGGTCACTAACTCTTTGCTGATTGTTTGACTTGGGAATGGTTGTGTGTGTATGTAAAAGCATGAGTGTGAGTGTGTGTGTGTACACGTGTGTGGGCTCCCTGGGGAGCACCAGAGAGGATGTGAGGATGCATATCTGTGGTGGGCAGGGTTGGCATATGAATAATGCCCCTGCGGGCAGCATATGAATCTGTGGGACTCGGGGTGGGTGGGCACAGGTGAATGTTTTGTGCCCACTTCTGTATTTGTCCCCTCCCCACCTGTCATGCCACCCTTTCCGTGGGGAGGGAATGTGTGTGGAGTGAGCCAGGAGATGGGTACCAGAGTAGGACGGCAGCTAAAGAGTAGATGCAACTGGCGGATTCTTTGTTCTGTCCAATGCTCCCCCTAAACCCCCGCCCCTCCATACTCACCCGAAAGAGTTGTTTTCTGTGCCAGCTTGGCCTGCCCATTCCCGCAGCCCGACAGAAGGACTATCCCCACTTGGCTTTTGCACACCCTGGCCTTGTGACAATACGGTCGCCTTCCCAGCCTCTCCCCCTCCCCTGGCCACGGCGCTTTGGCAGGTGTGAAATATTAATTGCCTCGCTGGGGACTGGGCTCTTTCTGTCTGTCGTGTCTGACCAGAATATCATTCTCTCCCGCAGATATAATTACCGGGGTTGGGGAGGGGGTCGGCAAGGTAGGGAGGGAGAGCGAGTGGGGGAGGGGTGTGGAGAGGGGCTGCGGCTTTTTTTCTTAATCGCCTCTCGCCTGTCTGTTAATTAGGAGCCGTGCTGAGATATTTTGGTTAATTATGAAAGAGAAAAGGACAAATTTGTCACGTCTTTTGTTTTCGTTCCACCACGTCTGGTGGTGACAGCGGTGTGAAGGCTGATGGACTGTTCAGGCGGTGGCGCCAGATGCTCTCCCCGCCCCCCCCCGGGGGCGGGGCCCGGTGGGAGGCGGGCAGGGGGCGACCTGGCAGACCTGGGCGTGGGGCCTGGCTGGGTTGCATCCTCGGGGGGGTCAAATGGAGAGATTCACATTCTTGGATGTGAGCGCGAAGCAGATGCCAGGAGCGAGTGTTTCTGCAGGAGCCCGGCGCCTCCTGGAGGAGGGGGAGGGGAGACACTCATTCCTGAGCCGGCCAGTCTGGGTTATTGGCCTTAGGTGAATACCCACCTGGGCCAAGGTTGCCCTTGGCAACCCGAGCAGACAGAAGGCTGGCCGCCCCTCCTAGGGTGTTGAGGAAGTGCGGGCATGTGCATGTTGGAGGGTAGGGGTGCGCAGAAGGCAGTGTAATACTCTTGAGTCCGTCATGGAATAGACCACCCAGGGGGTGTGGAGGATTGCCTTGGTTCTCTCTGCCAAATGTTCACCTGGCTAAGCCCTGTTTCAGGTCTCAGCTTGTACCTCCTTCCCCTAGACTCAGATAGATAGGAGCAGCACCTTTGGGCTGTACGGCTTCCTGAGCTTTTACAGTGTGATGGTTCATTCTGTGTGTCAACTCAGCGAGGCTATGGTGGCCAGTTGTTTGCTCAAACACCAGTCTAGATGTTGCTGCAAAGATATATTTTAGATGTTCTCAACACTGACAACCAAACTTTGAATGAAGCAGATTGCCTGCCATAATTGGGGGCGTGGGGCTCATCCGATCCCCTGAAGGTCTTAAGAGTAAAGACAGGTTTCCTGAATGAGAAGAAATTCGACAACAAGTCTGCAACATAGAACTCTCCCTTGAGTTTCTTGCCTTCTAGCTGCCCTACAAATTTCAGAGTCAAGACTACCAACTTTTACCTGAATTTCCAGCCTGCCAGCCTGCCCTACAGATTTCAGACTTCCCAGCCCCCATAATAGCATGAGGCAATTCCTTAAAATAAACCTCTCTCTTTATGTGTATATGTATATGTATGTATGTGTGTGTATATATATATATATATATATATATATGTATAAAATCTCCTATAGGCTCCGTTTCTCTGGTGAACCCCAATTAGTACATACCCCCATTGCAGCCCTTACCACCTGGCCTTGGACTTGCCTGCTTCCCTGTCTGTCTCCTTCTGTGAGGGCAGAAACTAAACTGGGTCCTGTAGCATCCCCTGGGCCTGGTGTAGGGCTCGCCTGTGATAGGCCTTAATATGTATTTGTTGCATATTGAATGAGTTCATTTGGGAAACAAGAAAGAAAGACCTATATCCCCCAAACCAATCAAATAACCATCCACGGCAGCCCAGGCAATTCCTGACTTATAAATGGGTTGAGTTCCAAAAATTCCTTTGAGTTAGTCATCTGAAGTTTTTTCCCACAACAACAAGGGTGTCAGTGCTGGCGAGGCTCCCGGGCTGGCTGCCAAAAACCTATTTAACCCATGGTACAGATTAAGTGCTGTGCATTTGCCATGAAAAATAGCAGAAAGCAATACTCTTGCAAAGCTAGTAATTAAAAGAGAAATATGATAGCATCGAATAAAATAGGTAAACATTTTTTATTTTGAATATTGGAGTCTGAGGAAAAATGATTAGAAAAGGATGAGAAAGTAGAGAGAGACTTATGGAAAAACCTAAATGGACTTTCGGAGTATTTTCAAGGGTTTTAGAAGTCGATGGGACTGAATCTTTATTTCATCTAATTTCTGTGCAAAACTCAGGGTTGTCCCTCCCCCTCCCTGATTGCTATATAATAAGGCTAGCTCTTTTACTGGTCTCAATTAAGGTCATTAGTTTGTTCACAAATGTAACAAAAAGAGGGAGGAAAGGAATCCTGGGGCGCTTCAGCAAGAGTTAGAGAGAGAAAGGGGAAAAAACCCAGCATAGAACCGGAAAAGGGTGTGTGCCTACGCAGGAACGAGATTGCTTGTGCTGAAATGCACTGAGCCTTGAGAGGTGGTGAAAGAGAAAAGAAGGCAGGATGCAGCAGTGGGTGCCCAGGCTCTGAAGAGCTGTAGGGATGTGGGGAAGTGGTGTGGAGTCAGCAGTTCCTCGTACCAGTCCCCAGGAGGCACTGTTGTCCTGTTCTCGAAAGGGCTGAGGGTCTGAGCCTTAAAGAGTCGTTGGGGAAAGTAGGGGCTGGGGAGGTGGCATTTCCGAGTTGGGTGTTACTCCTGGAAAGCCACTCTCTGCTTATAAGGAGCGAAACGAGTGATGTGGACAGCAAATGCCCTAAGATCCAAAAGAGGGAGTGTGCCAGCGGGAGAGCCCCAGAGGAGGTGAGCTTGGGACTGACCCTTTAAGCTGGTGTGGTAGGACCAGCAGGAAGGCAGGGGGCAGGCCAGTGTGAGCAAAGCTCATGAGGCAAGAGGGAGCTTCGTGTGTTCAGGGTAGTGAAATAACCCCAAGGTACTGACTTTGTGACATAAAGCAACACAAGTGGACTTTTTTTTTTTTTAAAGGGAACACTATTTATTTATTTATTTTTTTTGGCTGTTTTGGGTCTTCGTTTCTGTGCGAGGGCTTCCTCTAGTTGCAGCAAGCGGGGGCCACTCTTCATCATGGTGCGCGGGCCTCTCACTATCGCGGCCTCTCTTGTTGCGGAGCACAGGCTCCAGACGCGCAGGCTCAGTAGTTGTGGCTCACGGGCCTAGTTGCTCCGCGGCATGTGGGATCTTCCCAGACCAGGGCTCGAACCCATGTCCCCTGCATTGGCAGGCAGATTCTCAACCACTGCACCACCAGGGAAGCCCACACAAGTGGACTTTTAGGAATAATAACACCGAGGTGGAGTGCCTGTCTCATCCAGCGATATCACAAGGTTCACAATCTTAACACGTCTTAAACTGGGGAAGTAAGCCCTTCTAAGCACTCTCCAAAAGGGTAGTGTCAGCCTGGTTTTCCAGAATAATCTAGCATTCCTGCCTATGTGTTCCTTATTATCCAGATGAACTAGAAAAGGCTTCCTGCTCTGGAGAAGCTGCACACTTTACCCCCTCTGGATAATTGCTCATCAGCATTCTCTACTGAAAAATCACTATTTTTCCCTTCCTGTACTCTATTTGTTAGAAGGAACTCACTAAGTCCATCCCACAGTCAAGGGGATGTAAATTAAGCTGCACCTTCTGGAGGACAGTAACAAAGAATTTATGGAGAGGTGCTAAAACCACCAGGTAGACAGTACATGTTTTGGGGAGATGCTTTGAAGCTATGCGGATAGCCTGTTTCTGTGAGTTCATTAGTGGGTTAGTTGATTTTGCCAAAGCTATAGTGCAGAGGACATAGGAGGGAGATAGAGACACAAGACGAGAGATCGGAGGGTCCCTAGGACTCGGGATTTGTGTGACAGAACCAGAGAGATTCATTCTTTTGCCTGTGGTCAGTCACCTAGCAACTTGTTGCCAGAACCGGGGCTAGTTGAGTGTTGAGAACCAGGC
Source organism: Balaenoptera physalus (assembly GCF_965194825.1). Lineage (NCBI taxonomy): Eukaryota > Metazoa > Chordata > Mammalia > Artiodactyla > Balaenopteridae > Balaenoptera > Balaenoptera physalus. The sequence continues at coordinate 37,398,705 of NC_138882.1, forward strand.
CAGGACCTCTGCAGACATGGTCATGGTGGTGGAGGAAGTGATGGGGGTGAGGTGTGGGAGGAGAAAGTGCAATTAGCATGGGTTCCTAGTAATGAATTCTTGGCCATCTTTTGCAGGAGAGGGCTCAGGGACTGAGCTGTAAGAATTCAGTCTGTCTTGTCTCCCTGCTTGGCCCTGGGACTGACAGGAGTGGAGGAGATGCCCTTCAGCTTCTTTGAGGATCTTACTTCTGAGCTGTGATAGCAGCCTGCTTCTCAGCCCACTAGGAACTGTCGGCAACCTCCTTCGTAGGGCTGCAGCCTGACACAGACCAGCTTGCTGGCCCACTGATTGGTGGTCTATTCTTGATCAACTTTGTCTACCTCTCCTCCTCCCCAGATTCGGGGAGTCAGTCTACAGTGGCTCACTAGCTCTGCTGGTGTGTAAGTAACACTGATGCACCATTATAGGAGCTGATGTCCCAGCATCAGGACCCTTGGGGTTTTGCCCCTTCTGTTTTCCCCTCCACATCTCAGTTTTATAGAGAGTTGCCTGAGTTGGGAGCTGTCTGTTTCTGCAGAGCTGGGGTTTGTATTGGCTGCAGGGCTTCTTAGGACCTCCTTCCTCTACTCAGAGTTACCTCTGCCACTGTCCAGCCTTTGAAAGACAGACTGACTTGGTGGGATGCAAAGGGCGTTATCCCAAAATATCTCCTAGGGTTGACCAAGCCTGGTTCCTGATGTCCTGGCTTGAATCACAGCTGGTGCTTACTGTGTGCATGAGAGGACACAGAGAGAGAGAGAGAAGTGCATTAAATACACTGTGCATTGTCTCTTTCAGCATCCTCAGCCTGTCTTTGATTTATTTGATTCCATCGATCTGTGACTTGGCTCTGTCTCACTTCTTCCAAAAAGCCTTCCTGATTTACTTCATGTCAACTGAATTTTACTTTAGCTGATTTAACCTCAGCTCTATGCTGTCTGTGTTACTGAGTAATTTCAAATGTGAACATTCAGGCTCCCCATCCAGAGTGTAAGCTTCTTGAGGGGATCTCCTGCCTCCCTAAGTCTGTATTAATTGACAGTCAAACTGAAGGATGGAAACTGAAGGATCTTTATCTTATATGGTCCCTAGTGACCTATAACTCAATTCGTCCTTTGGAGTGGTTCAAGATCTGGATCAAACTGCTAAGAATCTAGGGATGTCCTCCCTATGTATGTGTGTGTGGGAGTTGGGGGTGGGTGGGGAAAAGTGCTTCTTATTCTAACCCGATGGTCAGACCTCTGTACTACAGCTTCTCCATTTCTCAAAAGAAATTAGCAGGAGGCAGAATTACTTTTCCTCAAAGGGGTTCAAAATTCCTCCCTTCCCTGAGGCTACACTCCCCTGCTCCCCAGTGCCTGCAGAGAGAAAGCCGGGTGCGTAGACTAATGATACCCTGGACAGACATCTTCCATCTGTCAGGAAGGGGGAAAAGCGCACTGGTTCTACCCAGGGCTTTAATTTTTTTTCTTTGCCTCCTTATTTGCATTCAGTAAGGAGGTGACATATTCTCGAACATAACCTCCCTTTTCCATTACAGGAATCTAATTGTTATTTCTGTGTTTGTGAAAGATAAAGGATTAGCAAGAATGCTTTGCATTAAGGTGCCATTTGTAAATGCTTTGTAATTATTTATGAAATTATCCTGCATTTTATAGCATGGGAGATAATAACTTAAATTGATGTATTAAACATGCATAATCATTATTTTAACAATATTAAATGCACCTCTGTAGAATAATCATTTCATAAATACGAAGAAAGCATTCAAAAGTGGCAGCTTAATTTAAGACATTACAGGATTCGTGACACCCAAACCCACGACCCTTTTTCTTGAAGACAGATGGAATTTCTTATCAGGCTGCCGTGTTCCTCTTTCTTGAAGTGAAAATGAATTCTTAAATTAAAAAAATGTATCATCGAGGTAATTTTGGCAATGTGATGAAGCAATGGGAGGGGAGATAAGAAGCAGAATTTCCAGGGACCCGAACAAATTGGGCACACTTTATCTTTGCTCATCTCCATCCTTCCCACACCCAGGGTACTCGGAGAGTCATCTGGTCTCCTTCAGGGTTCTGGGGAGGAGGTAAGAACTGACTGATGGTGGAGGTCGGTACATTATTCTCCTCTAATGCCAGGGCTTTGGGGCTGTTCTGAGCAAGGCAAACCCGAAAATAGAAGATCCATTTCACACAGCAGTGGGTTTCTGTAATGAGGGGGAGAATCCGGGGAAATGTAAAATTTGGCAAAAAGGTGTAGGGAGAAAGAGGAGAGAGGAAAACCATAATCCCAATGTATTATTTATGCGGAGCTAGTTTGTTTGTTTATTTATTTACTTTTAGTTTATTTTTTCACTAGATTAGTGGACCCAAGGCAGGTATGCCAGTCTCCCTAGCAGCACAGTCCCATCGTCTCCTGCTGGTGATGCCCTCTGCTGGTCACTGTCAGAATTTCAACACCGTTCAAAGAGTGTTAAACATCTCTACCAGTAAAGAAGCACTTTCCAGGGTCTAGGCCCTGTGTTACGTATTTTATGAACATAATCTTACTCAATTCTCACAATAATCGTTGTGATGAGAAAATCGTTGGATGAGAAAACTTACCTCAGAGAGTTTAAGCGCAAATCTAACCTCTTAACTGCTGGACTATACTGAGTCAGCCAGTAGGCTAGAGAGCTGACCTTGGGTAGGTGGCCCTGTTACTCAGCCCCAGGCCCCAGGATGAATGCAATTCTATTCTGCATTAAAGACCATACTCCAGAGTCTTAATGATTCTATTTGGAAGTGCATCTTAGTCTCTAACTTAAATCCAGCAATATCTCAACTGCATGTTTTTGGGAGTAGAATGTCTTTGAAATATGTATTATTTATTCTACGATCTAATGATGGCCCCTGTGCATTTAAATACTGGAAGTCATGCTGATTCTTTTGCTTACACATCTCATGCCCAATCTCCATCAGGAAACTCTATCAACTTCACCTTCAAAAGAATCCAGCTCCTTTTTACCAAGTCCACTATTACCATCTTGGTCTAAGGCACAGTCATTGCTTCTTCATGTTACTGTGACAGCCTCCTAACTTGTCTTCCATGATCTTCCACAGCAGTCAGAGCAAGTCCATGAAAACATAAATCGAACTGTGTCCTTTCCTCCACCTCCTCCAGGTAAAAGCCAAATGGTCTCATCATGATCTATAGAACGCTACCAAGTCTGGCCTCTCTGGTCACATTTGCCACTTCTCTCTCCTTCCCTTTCCCTTTGCTCACTCTGCTCCAGCCCCAAGGGCCTCCATGGAATTCCTTGAATACAGAAGTCAAGCTCTGCCTGTGATCCTCTGCACTGGCTTATCCGTCTGTCTGGAATGCCCTTCCCTCAGATATCGTTGTAACTTGCTCCCTCACCTCCTTCAAACTTTTGCTCAAATGACACCTTCTTAATGAGTCCTACCCCAATCACCCTACTTAAAATTACAACCCTCCACCCCTCATTGTCAATCTTCCTTTCCTGTTTTATTATTCTCCATGGCATTTTCTAGTACATTATGTCATGTACTTATTTATCATGTTTATTGTTTGTCTCCTTGACTAGGATGTAAACTCCCCAAGGGCAAGTTTTCATGGGCTTTGTACACTGCTTGCTTCCCAGCAATCTGGAAAAGTGGCTGGCACATTGTAGGTACTTAACAAATACTTGTGAAATGCACAGTGCTGCTCCCTTGTCCCCAGGTGGTGGCAGGTAGTGTGACCAGCTGTCCTGATTTGCCCAGTACCGACCTGGTTTTGGTGCTGAAAGTCCAGCATCTTGGAAAACCCTTTAATCCTGGCAAATTGGGATAGACAGTCATCTGAGTGATGGGCAAGAAGGGCATGGTGAAGTGGGGACAGCCATTCTAAGGAGCTGCTGAGACCTTTGCCCCAGCCTGGGAGTTTGGAGCAGGCACCTGTCTTTATATCACCGGAGGACGGAGAATGGCTCCATCTCAGAAAAAGCCTTTTGGGTTATTGAAATTGCGGTTTATTATGAAGAAGAAAGTGAGTTTCTATTTCCCCGTAAGTGGCACAAGAGTAGGAAAATGATAGTGTAATGATGTTCCAGTGGAACAATTATTTTCCTCAGAGGGACCAACATAAAGTATCACTTTGATTACACTCTGCCTTCTTTTTCCACCCCCTCTGGCTGAGTTTAGTGGCCAATAAATCTTCCTTGAGCCTCCCTGACCTGCGGCTGCTGCCTCTGCAAGTACTCACTGGCTGTCTGAGCCCTGCTCCCCCTAACTGCCCTTCAGATGATTCATCGGGGGCAGAGGTGAAAGGAGACGGAGGCAGAGGGAGAGAGGGCCGCTTGGAGGCTCAGGGTATGACCTTGAACCAGAGATGAAGGCCTGCACTGGGGCTGGGCAGGGGCTGTTAGTGGAGGGATGGAGGAGGAGGAGGGATCAGGAAGAGACTTTAAAGGCAGTTCCATAGGGTTGTTTGGGAATGAAGGCAAAGGAGAAGGATCACTCAGAAGGTGAGGATGGGTCTGAAACTGCAGAAGACCATAGACGGGGTTCATCTGTGCTGCCAGCTGAGGGGGATACATGGAACGCTTTCTCTCACTCTCTTTGATTAAATCTGCTGATATACTCAGGTTGTTTGGTCCCTGAGTCTGCCTTAAACTGCTTAGGCTGCCATAACAAACCACCACAGGTTGGGTGGCTTAAACAATAGAAATTTGTTTCTCACAGTTCTGGAGGCTGGAGGTCTAAGATCAAGGTGCTGGCTGATATGGTTTCTGGTGAGACCTCTTTTCCTGGCTTCTAGATGGCCTTCTTGCTGTGTCCTCACAAAGAAGAGAGAGAGAAAGAGCTCTGGTGTCTGTTCCTCTTCTTATAAAGGTACCAGCTCTCTCAGATTTAAGGCCCCCCTCTGACCTCGTTTAACCTTTATTACTTCTTTATAGGCCCAATTTCCAAATACACTGGGCTTCAACATATGAACTTGGAAGGCGGAACACAAACATTCAGCCCATCACATTGCCTAATTGGAACTGGTGCTTCCTCTTGGGCCCTGGGATTGCCCCAGAGATACAGTCTGGGAAAAGCTCACTTGCAGCCGGAGGATTATATCCTGTCCCAAGGTATTTAAATCAGTGGTTCTCAAAGTGTGGTCCCTGGACCAGCAGCAACAGCCATCACCTATGAACTAGTCAGAAATGCAAATTCTCAGGCCCCGCCCCATCCCCCTGAGTCAGGGACTCCAGCAATCTGTGTTTTAACCAACCTTCTAGGCAATTCCGATATAAGGTAGAGTTTGAGAACAACTGTGAACAAATGAATGTCTTCCCTGAGAACCTTGCTTAGAGATTTTCAACCTTTAGAATCAGAATCATCGGGAGACCCTATAAAAACAGAGATTGTCCAGCCCCACCGGCAGAGTTTTTGATACTGGGGACTGAGGTGAGGCTAGAGAGTCTGCAGTTCTAACGGGTTCCCAGGGAGGCTGCTTCTCGTGGAACCACTGCCTTCAGTGAGCTCTTCGGGGCACTTTCCTGGGAAGTTGCTCACTGTGAACCGAGTTCCAAAGTGTTCTCTGCCCCTTCCCTCCAGACCTGACTGGCCCCTGCTTCCCAAGGTCACATTCCCCCAGGCTGCTGCTCAGTCCCCCGTTGTGTGGTGTTGGGGGTTGAGTGCCAGCCACTCCCAGGCCAGAGCTCCACCAAAGCAACTGCTGCCTCTCAATTCAGGCTCAAACTGGAGGTGGGGAATAGGGCCACCTAACTGATGTCAGCGAGCTGGCTCTCTGCCCCTGACCAGACCTCTTTTGCCACCTCTATTTCAGGACCTAAGTGGGACCCTGGTCAGGGTGTCCGAGCCCAGCATCTGATCTGGATCTCGTTTCCCCACTGCTGGTGGAGCCTGGTCTTAACTGTGCTTTGCTCTCCTTCCATAACACCCAGCTCTGGTACATCACTGCATCCCTGTTTTAATTTCTGTTCCTGAACCTGGATGCCGGAGCCAGGGTCCCCCTACTGACTGCCAGACTTTACTGATCCCTTCCCCCTGCCTCCCCAGTTTTCTGAATTTGGCCTGCTGGCAGGTGATTCCCAGCCACTGGGTTGTCCACTTGTGCATCCTGAGGCTCCAGGCCACCAACTGCTGCCATTCCCCCCACACGCCCCTGTGTCCACACCACCGCCAGCATCAGCAGCAGTCCTCACAGGTCTGGTCCACCGCCGTGGACAGTCGTGGCCCCGCATCCTCCCACCTCTTAGCCTGTCCACCCAGCTGCAGTCCTTCCAGGCGGGACCATGTCCGGGGATATGACAGATCCCAGTTGTCATATGCCAGGACATGGCCTAGCCTGGAAGAAGTGATGCTGGCACTTGGAGATGCAGTATCATTAAGTCCCATGTTGCTGTGGCCATAGAGGGCTGGGCTGTGCTGTTGGCTGGGCTCCCAAGTCCTTAGGATTAAGGACAGGTGGTGGGTTTTTATTTCATTGTTATCAATTATAGGGGTGCTTCAGCAATTGCTGGCTGGGAATGAGAGGAATGAAGAAGGCTATGGTTTTTGTCCTAATTTGTTTGGTTTGGGGCTGGACCCCAAGCTCGGGAACCACAGTAATTAGCCCAGCTGCAGAATTGGGCAAACATAGCACATGATGGCTGTCATTGCTCCAAGGGGCTGGGCTGGCACCAGAGCCACTGGATCTAATGAGGCCTTTTGTCAGCTGGGGGGGTGGGTGTGATTGCAGCAGCAGATGTGGAGGGGGCCAGGGTTTTCAGTTCCCAGCCTCCCCTCACCATTCCCTCTCCCTCCCCTTTTGGCTTTTTGAGCTGCCCCATTGCTGAGTCCGGGGGTGGGAGGATTAGGGAGGCAGGGAGCCCTGGGATTAGGAGGGCAAAGTAGAGGGAATGGCACAGTGTCTGACCCCCATGGAGGCTCGTTTGATGGAGAAGTTGGGGTCTGGCGCTCACTGAGCAGGGGAGAGCAGAGAGGAGCATTGCAGCTACATGCAAATGGAAGTTGTACATAGGCCCAGAGCTCTGGGGACAGAGCAGCTGCAATTTGCTAAACCAACCAGAAAATTAAAAAGATGGCTCAACATGCATGCTGGAGCTCTGGGTGAGAGAAGGGTAGGCAAGAGTCAGAGAAGTGAGGGGACACTGGGCTACTGAGAAGGCCTATGTGTCAACCACTGACAGGGACCAGGCTGGGGGGCATCTTCCCACGTGGGGCTTGTCAGTTTCACCTAGAAGTGCATCCCAAGGCCCGTCACTGGAGCTACAAGCTGTGCCAGAGGTGGGCACTGGTGTACATCCCACAGCTTTCAGGGGGCTCCACGGCCTCTGGGGGAGGCTTCCCCATCCTGGCTTTCCTTCCGTCCTTCTCAAGCCCTATTTGAGATGCCCCGTCCTCAGCTTACCTGTGTGAACAGTTAAGCGCCTTCAAGCACTTGACTTCTGCGTGCTGCAGAGTGTCCAGAATCTGTGGCATTTTGCTGACTCTAATTCTTTGCTTTTAATTGTAGAAGGAAATACTAACAGGAGAGATACAGGGCAGACATCAGGAAGAAATTCATACTCATAAAAGGAGGTGAGGAGTGGGAGAAAAAGGACTGAGGGTTATCTCAACAGTTCATTTCAGAACTCTGACTAGAAAGTCAGATGGGGTCGAGCTGACTGCTGACCCCTGGAGGCTGGGGAGGAATCCACCAACCAGAGACTTTTAGGGTTCTCTGAGTAGACTGAGGCTGGTTACATACCTTGGAGCTAACATCTCACCACCTACCATTTTCTTCCTTAGTTGAATTGTCTTCCTTGTAGTGTGCCCAGAGGGTCAGCCATCTTGGTACCACAAGGGACACAGTGCCATTCAGAGAGGGATGCTGGGCCTCTGCCCCTTTACCTCTGCCATGTGGAGTCTGTCAGCAAGACTGGAGGACGTGCTCCTTCCCAAACCCATGGCCAACGGCAGCCACTGGCTTTTCTTCTTGCCCTCGCCATTCCCAACGAGAGGAAGAGGCAGGGAAAGGATAAAACCCCCAGATCCCGAGAGATGGTCAAAGCCATGAGAGACCAAGAGAGAAGGGGGTGTGAGAGTTAAACACTGGACTCTTGGGCTGAGGTCTGGGGAGAAGAAGGTTGGAAGGGTCATTTCCCTCAGGCTGGGTCCAAGCCAGAAGGATGCAGACTCTGCTGTGCTGGGGGGGGCGGGCGTGTGGGTTCACAACATCTGTGGACATAACAGTTTCATCCTCATGACCTGCCATCTCCCTCGTGAGCCTCATTGCACTGACCCATTTCTGTCCCCCCCTCTGATTGAATAGCAGTGATGTCTGTTTTGTTCATCCTCGTGTCCTCTGGGTCTAGAACTTAGTAGAAACTCACTAAAATTGGTGAAATGAATTTATCCAAGAGGGAGATATGGCTGCCGGTCCCAGAGCTGGGCATGGGAGCCTCCTGCTGTTTCTACTGTGGGCTCTTCCATCTAGTTTCTTTCTCTTCTCATATCCCCTCCTTTCTCCATATGCTACTGCTGTCATTTTTTCTTTCCTCATTTTCCCCATTTCCTCTTCATAGACCTGGCCTGGTCCCTGGTTGTTCTGAAGCATACAGGCAGATGCATTTGTAACGTGCTTTCTCAACAGGGTCCTCCCCAAACCCCCGGTCCCAGTATGAAAATATGCAGCTGGGGTCCCACTGTGCACTCCCTTCGTGGACCTTCCTGGACTCCACCTGCTCACATCTCTCTCCAGACATCTGAAAAGACCAAGCCAGCCTGCATCCAGGCAGGTGAAGCTGGCCCCAGGTGCGACTTGATCATGTCACTCTGACCACACATCACCCTGTGTTCTCACTCCACCTGCTGATGCTTGACACTCCTTTAAAAAAAATAGAGGCCTTGGGACTTCCCTGGTGGCGCAGTGGTTAAGACTCTGTGCTCCCAATGCAGGGGGCCTGGGTTCGATCCCTGCTCAGGGAACTAGATCCCACATACATGCCACAACTAAGAGTTCGCATGACGCAACTAAGGAGCCCACGAGCCGCAACTAAGACCAGGCACAACCAAAAAAAAAAAAAAGAAAAAATAGTAGAGGCCTGTCTTACACCATCACAAGAAAGAAATCGTATTTTCCTAATGTGACAGACTAGATATTGGAGCTCTGTTCCCAGAAGATTTTTCAATCAAGGTAGCATTGTGAGAAAGTACAGACAGAGCTTGGTGCCTTTTATTTAAGAGACTAATTTGTAACACAGAAAATAATTTTAGAGGAATTTTTGAGAAGGAGGGATCAGCGGGATGGAGGAAACAAATGTTAGGATGTCATCAGTGATTTGGTCAAAAAGTCAGCTTGTAGAAAATATTGGAAAATCAGTACATAGTTACTTGAGCTGTCTAAGCCTTCTATTTCAACGTCTGCTGCCATGGAAAATAATAACCAATGAAGACAACGAATGAGCCAGAAATTCTGCAAGATTCTCATCTGCCAAAGAACTTGTTTATCCCTCATGCTGGTTTCCAGCCTGTAATGGCCCTTTAAATGAACTTGGCTTGCCCACACATGCAGTCCCACCTTTGGAACTGAAAAAGCAACCGCAATGTGGTAGGTAGCCTTTAAGATGGCTTCCAGTGATCCCTGCTTCTTGGTGTTCACTCACTTGTGTAGTCCCTTCCCCTTTAATGTGGGCTGGATTCACTGATTTGCTTCTAATGAATAGAATATGATAGAAGTGATGATATGTCACTTCCAAGATGGGGTTATAAAAAGACTGTGGTTTCCATCTTGGGTGTTACTCTCTCTCAATTTCTCCCTCACTTTCTGTTCTTGTCTCTTTCTTTCTCCAATTACCAGCTGCCATGTTGTGAGGACCTTTAGATAGCCTATGGAGAGGCCCATGAGATGCCAGCAACCACATGAGTAAACTTAGAAGTGGATCCTTCCTCCTGCCTCACCCCGAGTCAAGCCTTCAGAGGAGGCCTCAGCTCTGGCCTTCAGCTTGACTTCAGCCTCACGATAGTCTGAACCAGAGGCATTTGTCTAAGACATGCTCAGATTCTTGATCCACAGACACTGTGAGATAGTAAATATTTGTTTTAGGCCATTAAGTTTTGGGATAATTTGTTACACAGACGTAGATAACTAATATACTCAGATACCACCAATTCCTAACCTCTGGGACTCCTTCAGAACCCTTCCATTCACCACTGTCCCTACTTACTGTTCTCCAGCTTCCCAATTCTATCTCCCAACCCCTAACCTTTGACTCCATCTTTATCTCCTTCTCCAGTTGCTTGGGTTGATGGTCAGGTCTTGGCCTTATCATGTGGCTTTGACCTTGGTACCTTTCCAGACACAGTGTTTGGAGTCTTTCTTCTGATTTCACACTTTATAATCTTGTGTAAGAAACTGCTACCTCTGGAACTCTACACTGGTCAGGATTGCCTCCCACCTGCCCCAGGTCTACCCAAGAGCAGGATCAGAAAATCAGCTGACATACTAGAGCAGGAAAGCTTAACCAGACCCCTGGAAAGATTTTCAATGAAAGCTGAAACAACCTCCTTATTATGAGAAAATTCATTGCTTCGTAGCCCTTCACCATTCTCTTAGCGTTCCTATCAATCTGGACTTCCCTGCATTTGTTAGCTGATGGATGGCAAATGGTTAGCCCATTACTTTGTAAAAACAAAGATGCTGTTTTCAGATATTTTTCTTCTTCCCTCTTCCCCCCACTCCTGCCTCACTTAAAAGCTTTCATTTTTTAAGTTTAGTCAGTATTTCATTCTTTATTATCATTATTTTTGGAATTTAGACATTAAAATGATTGGGTCTGGGTTCCATTATGGGGCTCTGGTGACTTAGGACAAATATTCTCTGAGACTGAGAGAGTGTTTGGCTACTTTTTCTCAGTCGTCCTGGTCTCATGATAGTTCTGGCCTCAGAGTGAATCAGAGGCCAACCTAAGGGGGGCATAGAATTGGAATTTGATTCATGGTCACCGGATTGCCAACAGATTCTGATGACTCAAATAAAATCTAATGTTTCTGTGTGGGTCTGGGGGAAATTGCACATGACATTCCTCATCTCTTGTCACCAAGGAAACAATATCCTAATAGAAGAAATGCTTGGTAACAAGAGATGAGTGCCTTGCCTGTAGGAAATGCATGCTAAGTGTTTGCTGCAAAGATGAATAAAATTGTGGAGGTCCACTGAGGACCTGTCTGGCCACCCACCTGCCCTTGACCTCATCTGTGATCACACTGAAGTCATTGTCTATGACCTGGTCATTCCTAAAACATTATCTCCAGGCCATTATCTCTCTTGAGCTCCAGACCCCTGTACCTAGCAGCTCACTAGACAACGGCCCTTGAATGTCCCTCAAGAACTGAAAGCTCTTCATGGCCCAAATTGAACTTTTTTCTTTTTACTTAAGTAGAGTTGATTTACAATGTTGTGTTAGTTTCTGGTGTACAGCAAAGTGATTCAGTTATGCATATATATATTCATATATATTCTTTTTCAGATTCTTTTCCATTATAGGTTTTTACAAGGTATTGAATATAGTTCCTTTTTCTATACAGTAGGTCCTTGTTGTTTATCTACTTTATATATAGTAGTGTGTATGTATCTGTTAATCCCAAACTCCTAATTAATCTCCCCCCCCCACCATATCTCCTTTGGTAACCATAAGTTTGTTTTCTATGTCGGTGAGTCTATTTCTGCTTTGTAAATAAGTTAATTTGCATCTTTTGTTTTGAGTCCATGTATAGGTAATATCCTATGATATTTGTCTTTCTCTGTCTGACTTCACTTAGTATGATAATCTCTAGGTCCATCCATGTTGCTACAAATGGTATTATTTCATTTTAATGGCTGAGTAATATTTCATTGTATATATGTACCACATCTTCTTTATCCATGCATCTGTCGATGGACATTTAGGTTGCTTCCATGTCTTGGCTATTGTAAATAGTGCTGCTATGAACATTGGGGTGCATGTATCTTTTGAAATTAGAGTTTTCTCCAGATATATGCCCAGGAGTTGGATTATACGATCGTATGGGAGCTCTATTTTTAGTTTTTAAAGGAAACTCCATACTGTTCTCTATAGTGACTACACCAATTCACATCCCCACCAACAGTGTGGGAGGGTTCCCTTTTCTCCACACCCTCTCCAGCATTTATTATTTGTAGCCCAAACTGAACTTCTTATCTTTCACCCAAAGCTGCTCTTCATCCATTCTCTCTTTCCCGTGTTCTGAAACCCCTTCATTTTGTTCAAGCTAGAAACCTGGGATCAGATGTGACTCCTGTTTCTCTCTCACATGTGCTTGTTGCCAGTCACTGAGTTGGGTGGATTCTATGTCTTCTATGTCTCTTGAATGGGGCCACTTCTCTCCACCTCCACTGTTACCCTCATGTCTCTCCTGCATTACTCCTAACTGGTCCCCTGCTTCCAGTGGCCAGTTCATCCCCACATTTCTGCCAGAGAGACAAGAACTTTAAAATCATTCAAAGACTCTTTATCACCCTTGGGTAAGCTGCCCAAGTTGTGAGTGTAGGCAGCAAGGCCCCACCTGATGTGATCTGGCCCTGCTTCCTTCTGCAGCCTTATCATTTTTTCCTAATACACCTTGAATTTTATGTTTCAGGCACAGTGAACACTGCCCAGCTACTCTCTCAGGCCTTTGCACGCAGGGTTTCCTTGCCTGGGAATCTCCTCCCCACCATCTTGGCCCACCATAGTGCCTCGGTTTCTTCTCTTTGTCCTTCCAAACTCAGCTTAGCTGCCACCTCCACTGAGAAGTCTTCCCCATCCCCAGGTCTGTGTTGGCTATTTCCCAGTGGGCTCTGATGGTGCCCTGTGCTTGCCCTGCCGTTGTAAATACCTGCTTGCCCCTTGAGAGTGGGGATGGCCATGTGTCCAGTGTCTCAGACAGCGCCTGGCCCACAGAAGGAGATTTGTAAATAAGTCACCGGGAACAAAGGAATGTGCCAAATCCACTGAGGGGGAGTTTTCCACCTTCTAGGAACTGATACATAGTAAAACCAGCACCTGCCCCACTCACCCAGTGAGGAAGCCTTAGCTGGTATAATGTGATAAGTCCTAGACTCAGGGTCTTGAGGCTGCATGTTTGAACCCCACTTTCCCTCTTATTAGGGAACATGGAAGCCTCAGCTTGCTGAACTGCGAAGCAGGAACCGTAACACATCCCAGACAGGGTTAGTGTGAGGAACAGGCAAGGCAGCATAGGCAAAGGTGTCCATCCATCTCTGTAAACGCCTGGCTAGGAGGGAGTCATTCCCTCTGCTCCCATAGAAGCCTGTACCCAGGGCAATGAACTTGTGCTTTCAAGAGCAAAGCTGACAGAGCAGACTTGATAAGGGCCCTGGTTGTCGGATATGATAATAATAGTCTCATTTATTAATATAAAGGCCCGCTAATAGAGGCGGCACTTTTAATTAGCCAACACGGCCACGATATTAATTTTTATCCAGAGTTATTTAAGCCCGAGAGCTTTCCTCCTCTCTTCTGTTAGCACTTAGCTGGAGGGCGATTGAGAACATCTGTAATTGGATTTCTGTGCAGGACTTAATTATAAGGAGACAATAAAGCCCCTGAAATGCGGCAGGTTCTACCCTGCTAACTATTATTTTCCAGAGACACGTGCAGGCCAATGAATGCACAGATTTATCTAAATTATAATTTTTAAACTTAACAAAGCTTTCCTTCCCCCACCCCCCAGGACTGAGAGGAATCTGCGGAGAGGGCGGCTTTGCAGGGAGGAGGGCACAGAGGCAGAATGCTTCATTCCTGTAATCAAGTCTTTCGATCCACAGGCCACCAGGCAGCTTCCCCGGGCCCCTCAGGATCTCGGAAGAGTATTTTCTTCCCTTGGCCAAATGGCTTATTAATAGAATCGGCTTATTTATATCTCACCCAGAAAATCCCAAAGTGATACAGCAACAGGGAGGTATTGAGCCAATTAGTTGTTGGGCTTGTTGTCATGGGGGGAAATCTAGTTATTAATTTCCTGCCCTTCACCAGTGGCAGAATCAATTCAGAGGAAACCAAAAGGAAAAGAAGAAGAAGAAGAAAGCCACATGTTTCAGACCATCTGGGAAAACTCAGAGACAAAGCTAAACCATTTATACCTTCAGCGAAGCTGCCTAACCGTAGGAGAGCAGGGAGGTAAAGGCCTCGTCGGTGGTCAGCTAGGTGTGGCGTGGGCACCAGCATTCACTGAGCATCTACAATGGGCCTGTTTGCATACATTATCGCATTTGGTTCTCACAACCACTCTGTCAAGTGGGTTTATTTCACCCACTTCATGCAAGAAATGTTCATTCATTCGTTCAATATTTATTGAAACCCTTTGGGGAGACAATGGTGGCCATGACAGAGTCTGATCTCCTGCAGCATACTTGGCTCAGATGGAGAGCTTCCCAAGGTCATTAGCCAGCATGCATACTTACTCGAGCAGGACTAAGATATAAACCCAGGTAGGGTGTGCCAACACCAAAGCCTGGGGAATCACTTTTCCTTCTTCCGGGGTGCTGGGTCCTGTGGGTGGTGTGGCCTTGACAAAGCATACTATGTGAGGGCCCACCTACTTCCCAACTGGGCAACCTCAGAGGAGTAAAAGAGGTCACCAATGAGGACAGTTTAGTTTAGGACTGGGAAGAAGAGGGTCCACTGAGACAAGAGCATGGGAGAGTATTTTGGCTCTACCACAAGAGTGATTGTGGAAGAGAAGTTCAGGGGTACAAGTATTTTTTTTAAAATTACAATCATTATTACACTTGTAGAAATTGGGGGCTGGGGTGGGAAACAGAATAAGTACGAAATAAAATAAAATTCACCCATGATCCCACTGTCTTGTTCAGATCATGCTGAAACACATTATGAACAGTTTTCCAAATCATGAAAGATTCGATGTGGGCATAATTTTAAATGATAGTATAATAGTCCATCTTGTGGATATACTACAATTTATTTAACTTTCCAAAACTTGGTGGATATTCACAAACTTGGTGGATACTTATTTCTACTTATCATTATAAATAAAAGAGATGAATGTATGCTTGTTCTTATTTTTACTTGCTTGAAATCGAAGTGGGATTACTGCAACAAAGAGAATGAATATTTTAAAGACTCTGGAGGCTTGCTGAGGCATTGTATTCTAGAAATACTGCACAAATTTTATCATGCTAGCAGTGTGTGAGAAGCCCATCATTGCATCATACCTTCATCAATACTCTACATTGGGGGCTTCCCTGGTGGCGCAGTGGTTGGAAACCTGCCTGCCAATGCAGGGGACACGGGTTCGAGCCCTGCTCTGGGAAGATCCCACATGCCGCGGAGCAACTGGGCCTGTGAGCCACAACTGCTGAGCCTGCGTGTCTGGAGCCTGCGCTCCGCAGCAAGAGAGGCCGCGATAGTGAGAGGCCCGCGCATCGCGATGAAGAGTGGCCCCCGGTTGCCACAGCTGGAGAAAGCCCTCACACAGAAACAAAGACCCAACACAGCCAAAAATAAATAATAAATAAATAATAATAAATAAATTTAAAAAAATACTCTACATTGACTTTTACAAGTATTTGCTAATTTGATAGGCAAAAAATGTATTTCATTACTGTGTTTTGTTCACAGATATTGATTGCTAGTGGGGTTTGTCTTTTGCATGTTTAAACTGTTATTTGTATTTCTTCTGCAAATAGCCTATTCTTGTTCTTTGCACATTTTTCTTTTGGGTTTAGTGGTTTCTGTTATGCCTAAATGCCATTTTATATTTTAAGAACATTAATTTTTTTGATGTTTTTGTTGCAGATATTTTGCTGTTTATTTTTACTTTCAATGATTTTTTTTATAGAGATGGTTTGATTTTTTATGCAACCAAATATATCTATTTTTTCTTTGTGATTTCTCCAGTTGCTTTTATGCTTAGAAATTCCATTTCCACACTGAGATAGAAATAATCTATATTTTATTATAAGTATTTTATGATTTCTTTTTTTACATTTAACTCTTTAATTCATCTGAAATTTATTGTGTTCTCTGCTGTGTGGTAAGTATTTAAATAGATTTTCCCCCTAAATAGTTAACATTTATCCCAGCATCATTTTTTTAAAGAATGTTTTTTCCCCCATTGGCTTGAACGCCACCTTTATCACATGCTAACATTTTTTTAATATACGGTAGTCTATTCTCAGCTGTCTTATTCTGTTCAGTTAGTTCTCCTATTATCATCACACTGTTTTAATTATTGTATCTTTATACATTCACATATTTTAAAATGTGACATATTTGTGTATGAAATGTAGCATTTTGTTTTCTGGTAGAACAAATCTCCCACAATTACCCAGTTTTACAAAAAAAAATTGGCTATTCCTGCTCATTTTCCAGATGAATTTTAGAATCATGCTGTTTAGCTCCAGAAAAAAACAATCCCATTTGGGACTTTGAAAGGGACTGGATTCAACATATATCTTAATTCATGAGCCATTTGCATCTTTATACTGTTCAGTTTTACCATTTGGGAAAAATGACATGTTCTGTTTTTACACCCCCTTCCTTTGTTTTTACGGGTTTAACCCTTTAATATAAGTAAAATTTTAGTGTAGACTGTGAGATGAGGACCAGAGTCGATTCCTTTTCGAATAGCCAGTTTTCCCTGATTCCAGTTTTTGCATAACTCACACCTTCTCCAATAATTGATGATGCTTCTTTTATCATTTATTAAGTCCTTAAATATATATCAGGGTCTGTTTTTAAGCTGTCTAGTCCCACTGATCTGTCTATTCTTGTGCTATTGCCACACTGCTCTGATCATTGTCTGGTCTTCCCCAGTACCAGTTGGAAACGCCACCTCTTCCAGATGGCTCTTGGCGTCACTGCCTGCTTTCTCCCAAACCAGGGTTCATTTCCTGAATAGAGTCAACCCTTTGGCCACAGCTTTTCAGTGACCCAAGAGATGATCCAAATGATCCAAGAGATGAAGCAGCTTGATGCCAGGTTTCAATTTTCAGTTAAGAAAACACCAAGGTGGGTGGAGACTGAGACCTGTCCTGGTTCCTTCCCCTTCTCTCAACATCTCAGCACAACCAGGTGCTGAGGGAGGTGGTGCAAGATAGTTAACGCTAGACTAGAAAGCTCCTCACTTCTGAAGTGCCTGCTAGGTACCTGCTACGCCTGGGCTAAGGACATTACATTACGTTCGTCTAATTTTCCCCAGAACCATCTGAGCCAATACCACATTTTACACATTAGAAGACCCGCTCAGAGGGAGTAAGAAACACCTAATATCGCCCAGCTACTAAGAGGCAGAACCTGTTTTTCACCCCAGTTGCCTCTGATTCCAAATCCCATGCTTACCACTTCTGTGCCTGGGTGACTCAGAACAGGAACTGCAGCCCCTCCCCCAAGGGCTCTTGTGACGGGGAATTTGTCATCTGGAGAAAATGCTTTCACCTCCTTGAGCTTTGAGGGGTCTCTCACTCCAGCCCCTATCCACCCAGGCTAGTGGGGTCACCTTAGGGTCCACACCATCCTCAGCCGTGGTGGAAGCTCTGCCTGCAGGTCCGTCTCCCTCCCCCTCTCCCCAGCCTGCAGCTGCCCTGTCTTTCCAGCCTGGCAGGTAAGTTGGCCTTTTAGCTGCTGACTCTCAAGGTTGGGTGTATGTGTGGTGGAGCATGTGTGCCTGGTGAGGGTGGGAGCAAAGGTGAGGGACCTACAGGGAGAAGGAGGAGGAGGAAACCCATTGCTTGAAAAAGGATTCTGTGGACCTGGTCACATTCTGTCCCAAACAGTGGCTGAGATGGCTAAGACAGCCAGAATTTAAAAATAATAAGCATACATTTATTTAATCTGGGCATATATCTGGAGAAAACTCTAATTCAAGAAGATACATGCACCCCAATGTTCATAGCAGCACTATTCACAATAGCTAAGACATGGAAGTAACCTAAGTGTCCATTGACAGATGAATAAAGAAGATGTGGTACATATATACGATGGAATATTACTCAGCCATAAAAGAATGAAATATTGCCATTTGCAGCAACAAGGATGGACCTAGAGATTATCATGCTAAGTGAAGTAAGTCAGACAGAGAAAGACGAATATCATATGATATCACTTATATGTGGAATCTAACATGTGATACAAATGAATCTATATACAAAACAGAAATAAACTCAGCAACATAGAAAACAAATTTATGGTTACCAAAGGGGAAAGGGGGTGGGGGAGGGATAAATTAGGAGTTTGGGATTAACAGATACAAACTACTATGTATAAAATAGATAAACAACAGGGTCCTACTGCATAGCACAGGGAACTACATTCAATATCCTGCAGTAAGTCATGATGGAAAAGAATATGAAAAAGAATATATATATACATATATATACAACTGAATCCCTTTGCTGTACACCAGCAACTAACACAACATTGTAAATCAACTATACTTAAATAAAATAAGTTCAAAAAAGGACACAATCTAAATTTGCATCTAATCTTGGTCAATAAACAAACGATGAGCACATGGTCGCTTTCCCACCCATGTAATCAGTGTGTACTTGTCCCCGCAGTATGCACTGTCCTCCTTTCCATGTGAAGTTAGTCCATATTCACACATCCACGTATTGACATAGTTCCCACGTTTAGTTATTCATGGTCTATAGCATTCCATCCTGTCAATAATCCATAATTAAAGAAAATATATTTTGAATGCTGTCTGGAAGGGGCAATGCATGGACAGACTGATAACAAAGGATCTGGTCATGGGAAGATAAAAGCTCATTTGCTTGGTGGGGGGGATTTTACTTTTGGGAGGAGGAGGCATAGAAAATTTAATAGTGCCAGTTGTTATTCTGAAGATATTCCTTTGATGCAGGTAGAGCCCTAGGCTAGGAATCTAGGCACCTGGGTCTTGAGCTTGGCTTTTTCTTTTATTTACTTTGTGTGTCTTTATAAGACACTTTCTTCCCCTGGTTCTCAGGTTTTTCTTGTTTTGTTCTGATAGTCATAGAATCCATAACACCACAGGGATGGAGGGACATCATCTAACCCTCTTATTTTATAGATGAGAAAAAATGAGACCTGGAGGTCAAATGACCGGCCCAAGGTCACATAGTCAGCCATTATTACCTTTGCAGATGGTTCCCCCACCAGGCTTGTGGTTCTGGGAATCATGTCAGAGATGGAGGACTTGGCATTCCCTTGAAGAAAGGCGTGGTGAGACCCTTCATCATTATTCATGCCAGCCCAGCCTTGAACCTTTGGAGTGTTTTTCCATCTAAGCCTCCTGGACTCCTGCTTCTCCTTCTAGATTCCCAATAGAGCTGATTTAACTAGGCTCTGTAGAAAGAAAGAAGAAAAGGCCACAAGATTTCCACCTGAGCCCTGAGGCCATCTTGTTTCTTTCCAGGATGCCTGCCCCACGTCTCTTGTCTTTTCCATCTGTATGAGCCATCTTTCAAGTTGCTCTTGGAACAGACCAAAGCAGCCACAGTGCTGTTATTCTGTGTTGGCAGAGTCTATGCACTGTTTGGCTTGTCATAATTATCTCACCATCTTGCTGTATTTCTGTCAGTTTGTAGAAAACTCAAAGTGAACAAAGACGTAGGCACAGGGGCTAGGATAACGGGCTGGGTGGGGCTTTGCACCCCTGGAGATCTGGTCTGATCAGAGAATCTACAGCTAGGAAGTCCAGTGGAACCTCCCACAGGGAAACTGTCTTGCTGTGTGGTAGGGACTGGAATGAGACCCTGGGAGCAGGTTTTGTCCATTTAACATTATCATAGTATGATAACAAGTCAGCAATGTCACTATCACAGAGGTGGAGGAGATTCAGAAAGGGATGAGACCAGCTCAAGGGCAAAGAGGAGGGATGTATGGCCATCTGTGGTATGTGGGTCCCTGTCCTTTCTCCTCCCCTACAAGGACCAGGGGAAGGGGCCTTGAAAGAAGAGGTGGGCAGCCTGGGGGAAGTGGGATGGAGCACAGAGGGAAGAAAGAATCACATCACAGTTTTCCAAGTTCAGAATTTTCTAAAGACCAAGATCAGAGAACATCAGAGGAAGGTTTCTCAAAGCTGATGTTTTAGACCAGGGATCTCTGAGCTTTGTGCTTTGCCCAGTGTCCCCCTGGCTCTTTCTTGTGTCTCTGATAAAATACAACTTTAATTCAGTACAAAGAAGCAGAGAAGGAGGAGGAAAATGGTAATGGAAGTGTAGGGATAAGGAGGGGGCAGGCTGGGCTGGTGGGAAGGGGCTGGCCTCCAGCCTACCTATCATCTGGAGTCTAAGGCCGTGTTCTGAGTCCCTCCTGCCCAGGGCTTCTTGAGACAGTGAAGTGGAATCATTGCCCCTGCAAGTTTCTCCATGGCCTGCATGGACAGAGAGGGAGAAGGGGTAAAAAGAATAGGAAATGGGCCAAGTTTAGTCCCTTCTGTCCACTTGCCATCCCCCAAAGTTCCTGTATGTCTCTTTCCCTTTCCTTTCTCTCTTCATTTTAGAGCAGGAGGTTGGCCTACTTATCTCTCTTCTCATCAGCTGCCCTGGGTCCAGGTTGCTCTGAAACAGGAGCCTGGTTCTTGAGTCAGCACAATCCCTTTCCATTTTTGAGACCCTCTCAACTCTTCGCCACATGAAAACAGACAGAGTTTACAATATAACCAATCCTGGGGCAGATAAAGGCTAAATAAATCTCAAAACCATAGGTATTGAGTAATCCTGGTCTTCATTCAAGTATAAAAGGATCGGGTTCCCCAATCCCATATGGCGCTTTTCTCCCTCGTCCTCCTCGGGTGGTGCCTCGGGATCTCTTTCTCTTCACTCTGTCATATTCCACTCTGGGGTCGGGGATCCCCAGCCCTCTCAACCTCTGGACACACAGAACCACCTCCAGGCTCTCCCTTGTTCTGTCTCCTCGTCTAGCAGAAGTCTTGTTGGGTCTCTGTAGGTAGAAAAGCAAGGACCTCAAGACTCAGGTGACCTTTGTTATGTTCCTTGGGAACGCTTCAGAAACTCTCTGCCCCCTGCTCTGTAGATCATTTCCTGATCCGAAAACACTAATGGGGAATTTAGAGAAAAGAGCTATGGCTGGGTCTGGGGGAATGGATGTTTGCCCTTGGTGGCCCCTTAAAGGAACCTAGAATGCCCTCTCCTGCTGGGCTGGACCTCTGTAAAAGCAGCTGCATCCTTCACTGTCAACTCTGGAATTGCTCAGGCCCCTTGTACTGTTGCCTCTTTGCTACTCCAACTTTACCCTCTCTGATTTCATTATCCTTATGTTGGCTCCATATTTGGCCCTTGCTTTCTCCATAGTTCCTTGGATTTGAAGCTGAGTTTTTTTTTTTCTTAAGCAGTGTGGATCCGAGGGCCTCATTAAACCATCCAATGGGTAGTAGTGATGGGTGGTATGTAAAGGGCAGGGACTTAATCACCGCAAACTTATGACCTGCACTCACTGGGAATTTCTTGTTCATGGGCAGTAATTGCAATCCCGGGTCCCCATCACGAATGGTGTTCCATGGGTTACCGGAGCCTGCTGGCGTATGGTAGGCACACACTGAGCCCGCCAGTGTATCTTGTGTGCAGCCCCAAACACCTAAGGGCATCACAGACCTGTTATTGCCCAATCTCGGGTGGCTGAATGCCATTTGTCCTTCTAAGAAGTTGGGGGTGAAGCTGAGTTTTAAACTTGGATTGCAGTTTGACTTTTGGCACTTCTCTCTACCTGGTCTACAACGCAGCTGTGGGCTGGAGGCACCCGTCTGATAGGAAGGGTGGCTTCTGGGTGGGACCATAGGGGATCATGGGTATTCCATGGAGCCCTAGGGGTGTACAGAGGCGCTTTAGGGGGCAACACAGAGGAGTGGTAGGGGAAGACCTGGAGTGGGAAGGTGGGGCCAAGTGGGCTGGGGCTTGGCTTCCTGTCTCTGTCTCCACTGGGGCAACTTCACTTGGAGCTGGATTCTGTATGAGCCTTTCTCTGATAAGAAGTTGAAAACTATGGATCTTTTCTAAGCCCCTTCAATTCATAAAGGAGAAAGCTGAAATTGAACAAAGAGAAAAGGTTTGTCAAGGCCACCTAAGTGGTTTAGTGACAGATTAGGGCTTTAGGGAGAGACCGTCTCAATGGCTGGGGCAGATTCCTGAGGACACTGACCCAGTAGCATGACCCACCTCTCCAAGAGTCTTGTGGATTTCTGTATCTTGCCCAAGCTCAGGCTGGGAGCGCCTGAGGGTCCAGGAGTCTTGAGTGCTGCTGTCACAGACTGGCTCTGAGCAATAAGGGCCATCTACCCCTTCTGCTATGAGCATTGTGTCCTGGAACAGGTGAGACTCCTTCCTTGAGTCCTAAAGAGCAATGGGCCTTTCTCCATGGCCATTGATGTCACAGCTTGTGACTGTGTGTGATTTGTTATGTAATCTCTCTGAGCCTCAGTTTCCTT
Source organism: Balaenoptera physalus (assembly GCF_965194825.1). Lineage (NCBI taxonomy): Eukaryota > Metazoa > Chordata > Mammalia > Artiodactyla > Balaenopteridae > Balaenoptera > Balaenoptera physalus. The sequence continues at coordinate 37,421,168 of NC_138882.1, forward strand.
ATCTCTAAAATGGGAGTAAATAGTATTTGCTTCTTCAGGCTTTTATAGGAGCCAATCAGATCATGTATGTGTAGCCCCCAAAGACAGTAAGTGCACAACGGACACACAGAAATCATTGCTACCAGATGAACATAACAGCCAGGAAAACTCACAAGATTAGGATGTCAGCTGCCAGGTCCTGGGCTTTCCTGGTGCTTAGCACACAGCAGAGCATATAGATGGCTCTCAAGAAATACTTGATTAAATAAACAAATGAACAGGGACTGGCTGTCCTAGAGAGGAATCCCTATACAGCTTTCCCATGTCTGTGCGCTCTCCCTACGTCCTACCTTACTCCTCAAGTTTGAAGAAGAACTTGCAGGAGGAGGACGGAAAATGCCTGTTCCTGTTTCCTCGGCATCCTCACACTTCTAACAAGGAAATTGGAGTTGAAATAAAAACTAAGGGCTGCCTCTAACACAGACAGAGGAGGTGGGTTCACTGCGATCACCCAGGACTTCACTCTGAAGACAGTTTTGTGGCTTTTAAATTCACCGAGGGTTGTCAGATGGAGCTGGAGCGAGGCATTGTGAGGATGGACGCGGGGCTCTTCTCCTGAGTGGCTGGGGGCAATTTGCGATGCTACATCAGAATTCCAGGTTGAGATTTTCCAAAATGCACATCATCAAAGTTAGAAACGGAGCCAAATGAAGATGGGAGAATGAAGGACGGATGAGACTGGGGAGATGGATCAGGAATGTTGGAAATCTGCATGATTCTTGGATATTAAACAACTGAACATGTTTTTGTTTGTTTTGATCAGCTTCTAGTGTATGCTTCTTAGGTGGGGCTTTTATAAATGGGCTATGACAATACAGATATCTATGAGTTCAGGAGAAAAACCAGAGGATGGGATGGTGTCCATTTCTTCCCACTCCCTCTTATTTATGAGGAGTCCAAGAATCAGCCCCTCTTCCCTGATCTGCAGCTGGAACCCTCTCCGTTTCTCTCTCATTTCCAGCATCCAGGGCTCCATACCTTGATATTTGTCTCTTTTCTTCTCTGGTTAGCTAGCAAAGGTTGGGATTTTTCAGAAGCATTTTCTACTAGGAAACTAAGGGTTTCTTGGTTAGTTTGTGGGGAGGGAAGAAAGGGGAGTTATTATTGTTTAATGGGTATAGAGTTTCAGTTTTACAAGATGAAAAGAGTTATGAGGATGGGTGGTGGTGATTGTTGCACAACGTGAATGGACTGAATACAACTAAACTGTACATTTAAAAATGGATAAGATGGTAAATTTTATGTTATGTGTATTTTACTGCAGTAAAAAAAAAAACACATCAAAGTGGATGGATTTACAGATCATTTGCCCTGAGTTTAGCTTCAGTATTTGTTAGTAGGTGACTTGTCTTTTCTTCACTGTGATGGTAAATTTTTTGTGTCAGCTTAGCTAGGCTGTGGTGCCCAGGTGTTTGGTCAAACACCAGTCTGGATGTTGCTGCAAAGGTGTATTTTAGGTGTGGTTAACATTTACAATCGCAGACTTTGAGAAAGCAGATTACCCTCCATGGTATGCGTGGGCCTCATCTAACAGCTGAAGAGCAACTCTGAGGTTTCCCAAAGAAGAAGAAATTCTGCCTCCTGACTGCCTTTGTACCTGAGACTGCACATCAGCTCTTGCTGGAGTTGCTAGCCTGCCAGCCTGCCCTGCAGATTTCAGACTTGGCAGCCTCCACAGTTGTGTGAGCTGATTCCTTAAAATCTCTCTATCATCTACCACCCTATTCACACAGAGACACACGCACTTCTTATCCGTCTTTTGGTTCTGTTTCTCTGGAAAACCTTGAATAATATATTCACCTGAAACGAGTTAGAGCTGGAGGTGCTCGGACTTCCCAGAGGGGAGACAGGAGAGGCCCCTTCCCAGGCCTGGTGCGCACCCTGTTCCCTCTCCTCCTCTGCTTTCCTGGGGACTTGGCCCCTGGAGTCAGTGCCCTCTGCCTCCAGCCTACTTGCCTTTCTCTGTTGCCCCTGCCCTGGGCCTGAGGTCCTGCCCTGCCCCCTGGCTCTCTAAGTGAAGGAGTGTCTTTCCTATGAGGCCCCACCATGTTTTGGACCCAGGTCCTGGTCAGGCCTTCCGGAAGCCATCTCCTGACCTTGCAGCCAACCGGGCTCTGCCTGTGGTTTTAGCACATGCAGATTTGGCTTGATCCACTCCCGTCTGCTCCTTTGCATTTACCTGTACCATATTTACCAGCTGGTTCATAGCTGGTTCTGCCATTGGGTAAAGCCTTGATTCACCTCCTATTTTCCTTGGCCAGCATCCATGCCTAGTCTCCTAAGGGCTTAACTCTCAGGCACCAACTTTTATTGCTGAAATCTATGGGCATTAATTCAGCTTCTTCCCACAGCCAGCTAGAGATCCTCATCTCCTCCTGCAGGTCCTGCCGAACTGCCTGTAAAAGGAGGCTGTATGGTTAATTCCCTTTCTCTCTCATTTACCTATTGTAATATTTAGGGAGTTCATTATATATACTATCTTATTTAACCTCTACAAAACCCCTTATTTAATATATAGTAAACCCATTTTATAGATTTGAAAATTGTTACACAGAGAGGTTATAGAACTTGCCCCAGGCCATACAGTTTGGGAATGGAATTTAACCCCAGGCAATCTGAATCCAAGTCCTGTGCGCTTAGCCAGGGATACATGAAAACTTGCAATTAGAAAAGAGGAGGGAGTGAGGAATAAAAGTAAGTGAATTAGAGACATAAAGCGAAACCAGGAATAAGATAAATATTATAAGAGTAGACTGCAGGGGCTTCCCTGGTGGCGCAGTGGTTGAGAATCTGCCTGCCAATGCAGGGGACACGGGTTCGAGCCCTGGTCTGGGAAGATCCCACATGCCGCAGAGCAACTAGGCCCGTGAGCCACAATTACTGAGCCTGCCCGTCTGGAGCCTGTGCTCCGCAGTAAGAGAGGCCGTGATAATGAGGTCCACGCACCGCGATGAAGAGTGGCCCCCACTTGCCGCAACTAGAGAAAGCCCTCGCACAGAAACGAAGACCCAACACAGCCAAAAATAAATAAATAAATAAATAAATAAATAAAATAAAATAAAATAAAATATGCAGTTCAATGAATTAAAAAAAAAAAAATGTAGACTGCAGAAAGTCCTGCACATGTGGTACTGGTGGGCCACAGATTTAGCTCCCAGTTCCTAGCAGCCGACACACACCCAGGCAGGGGCCTCCCCTGCCTTTCAGCTCACCTGCTGAGCAGGGAGGTTTGACAGTGCATGGTGTCATCGTGATCGAGCACAGATCACCAGAAACACCCACTTCCCTAAAATCTCTTGTGTGGCTTATCATGCAGGTTTTCCCTCAAACTGAAGAGCCCAGCTCTCTGAGAATCCTACTGCTGCAGTTTGGCAAAATTATTTTGCACTTGTAGTAAAAATGATATCTCATTCCCACTAAGAAAAAGGATGAGCCTTTCTCTCTTAGAATAATGAATAGTGTTGATATTAGACTGTAAAATCTGAGAAAGCTGCAACTTTAAGACTTAGCTTTTTTCCCCCTTTGTACGTCTAACAGTGCCTAGTCTCGTGTCATTCTCACTGCAAGTAATGGATAGACAGTGATGGTATTGAGCAAATGTGAATAGTAATGGATGCTGAAGAGTGCTCTCATAGCACTTGCTTTTTACAAGAGGAAGGATCACTTCCTGGGAAGACTTTCAAGTATTAAATTGTTCTAGGGCTAATGGAAGGCAGTGTTGTGCAGTGGAAAGAGCAGAGTATCTGTGTGACCTTAAGCAAATCCCTTAACCTCTCTGATCCTCAGACTATAAAAATGGAACCTGTCTATCACATGAGACTGAGAGGCCTAAAAGAGAGGATGCTCCAGTGTTTGCAGTATGGAGGTGGTTCACAACATCCATTCATTCAATCATTCTTTCATTCCGAACGTTCTCATTGGCATCTGCTATAGGCCTGCCCAGTGCTCAGTGCGCTCTGTCCTGGGACTACAACAGTGACCAGGATAGACAGACACTTCCTCCCCAATTTCTTCCTTCCCTGAGTATAGTAGTTCCTGCAGCAGATATTTAATAACAGAGGTGCCCCAAGATCAACTTACTGAGGGGAGAGATGGGGGGGTGGGAAGAAGATTGGGGAAACTCTGGGGTACAAGGACTGCATGCAGAGAAATGGCCTCCTCCATGCAGTCCATATGGCCCTGCGTCCCAGCCCAGCTGACCCCAGCGTCCCCAGCAGGCAGTGGCAGAGGCCGGTCTCATCTAACTTCTCCTGCCCCATACTGCCAACCCTTCAGGAGCTTGCCAGGGCCACGTTAGTGCTTCTGCTGAGGAATGATTATACCTTCATCACTGTGGTGGAACGGAGTGCCTCCAGTGCTCAAGGTCTGCATTTATAAGAGAAGCGGAGGATGGTTTAATGTCAGCAAAACAGCCCAGTGCACTCACAACAAAACCTCCGTGCAATCGAAAATGATGTACTAATTACACACAGGCCTCGGCAACGTGCTCTTCTCCCGGCTCTTCAGGGTGCTGTGTTTGCATTTTTCTCACCCTCAAGACCAGCATTTGCATCTCTCCAGTCTCTCCACGAACGAGTGTGTGTGTGTGTGTGTGTGTGTGTGTGTGTGTGTACGCACAAACACCATAAACTCAGAGGCTGCACAATAGGCCCTGAAATATCTTCACAGGAATTATTTCTCTGAATCTACAATAATTCTACAACTCTAGTGTGCACTAGATTTATCAATATACAGTTGTTTACATGACTGTGGTTTTCAAGTCCCAGGCCCCATTCTTACATGTGCTGGCTGTCTGTATAAGACATGTAAGACTGGGCTGTCCTTGAGAGCACGGTCTGTGTCTCCCCTGTCAGGCTAGAGGCACCCTGAAGGCAGGGGCTATCTGCCATCAGATTGGAGGGCTGCACCTCATCCTTAAGGATCCCCCACTTAGCGCTGGGTCTGAGGCTGTGGGCCCAGACACAGTTCTGACCTCATGGAGGTAGATCGGTGGTTTCCTGGCACGCTCTGTTGAGACGTCAGATTGACAGGTTATCCTCATCTGCTCCTTTAGCGGCCGAGAGTGGAAGTGTCACCCACACACTTTGGGACATGGGAAAGAAAAATAGAAGAAAGGAGGTACAGCAAGGGGAAGGGGACATGGCATCCCAGGCCAAACATCAATTCCCTACCTCTGGGATGCGTTGCCTCTGGACTCCATGTCAGCCCTGAACTGCTTTTATCCCCCAGGCCACAACCCAACCCTTTTCTCTCCCCTGGGCTGGATCTAAAAGCACACAGTATCTGGCATCTTTCCCTTGATTCACCCTTAATCCCTCAACTGAGAATAAAAGAAAAACAAACAAAAAACCCTTCCATGGCACAACTGAGACATTCTTTTTTCAGAATCCTTATGATTTTCATACCCTAAAAGGCTGATGAGGGCAAAGATTGTGTCTTTCTCATTTATGATTTCATCCCCCAGCACTTACCACAATGCCATTCCATGGCAGGTGCTCGAAATTTTTAATACAAATAAATAAATGTAATTTTCAGGAAGGACTGCAGGTGGATCTCCTCCTTCTGAGACCTAATTCACCCCTAGGAAAGCACCTCAACCCAAAGTCTGCACTATCAGCCTGTTGTTGGAGAAAAGCGATGTTTTGGGTCTTGGGGCCAGGGGGCAGTGTTCACCTATTGGTACAGCCGGAGCATGTGCGTGTGTGTGCGCTCACGCGCGTGTGTGTGCTTGTGCGTGCGTGTGCGTGTGTGTGTGAGTGCTGGTGTGTTGACGCTGATAACTGGACACTAATAAGCTCCGGCTCCAGAGAGAATTCTAGAAGTCCCCCAAAACAACTTATCTCATCTTCCCATGAGTACCCTGCTTCTTAAATATGCCCAGGAAATGTTATTCTGCATATATGCTCCTGAACAACCAGGTTTATTTGAAGATTGAAGGTTTTTTTAATCCAGTAAACTTTATTTATATATAACAACAGTACAAATTGTGTCCTTGGCTTGCAAAATAGGAGTGTTTCATATTTACAGTAGGTACACAATAATATATTAGAATGACAAAAAAACCCCCAGTTTATTGGAACATTTTAAATACGTAATTTTCTTACAGTTTTTATTCCACAACACCTGTTAAAAACAACAAAACTGGACAGCTATCATTCTATTTTCTTAAAAAAATATATAATACACAGATTCCAGTGTGTCAAGAAGAGTGGGTTTGGGTAGGAGAAGTTGAGGAGAGAGGCAGGTGGGCTCAGGTCCTTAGTCTCGTGGTACAAAGAGCTTGTCCCTCCCTCCCTGACACACTAGGGGACATCTGCTCTGCAGGGTGAACTACGTTCCATTATGTCCTCCACCTGTAATGCCAACGCAGAGCACACACGAGGCCTGAGTCAGGGCCTTGACTGAAATCCAGACGATGCCTCCCATTTCCTTGAGGTGAGGACAGGAGGCACGGGCTGCACTGCAGAAAGGATAGAGGGGAGAGTCCCTTTAGGGTGAGGGGAATGCGATGGGTATGTCCATGAAAGGCCCAGAATCTCCAGTTTGCTGACAGGGCTGAGGCCCTGTCCCCCAGGACCTCCCTAATACCAAGGGTGAAACTTTATCTTTTATCCCTGGCATCACGGAGCCCCCAGATGCTAAAACTTCACTCTTGGGGAAACCAGAAGAAAGGAAAGAGACAGGGAAGAGAGACTGGGGTGATGAAGAGGAGGCCGCCATCTTCTCAAAGCTTGTTCTTGAGACAAGGCACCAGAAGGCCCTGAACTTCACCTCCCAAGCCCCCCCAGAGGACCTGCTCCCACAGCCCTGTGTCCACTAAACTTCTCTGCATTTTCTCACCCACAGAGCCCCCACCCCTGAGGCTCAGTTCTCTCCTGCCCGTGGCCAGGGCCCAGGAACCTCAGGCAGGACAGCGTGGCTGGGAATAGTGGCCTCCCCGGGGGCAGCTGCCCGCTCAGTATCTACTGGCTGCAGGTTAATGGGGGCAGCGTGGCAACTGGGATGCACCTGGAGGCTGATCAGCCAGGGGCTTTCAAACGTTGTGCTGCCCAGACCATCGGAGTCCAGCTCACGCATCCGTTGCTTCTACTTCACGCTCAGCAGGGCCCAGGGCCTCCACTGCTATTTCTTGTCCTAGTTTGGTAGAAATAAAGGAAGGCCAGGAGCTCAAGCAGCAGGGGAAGGGCCACCAGAAGAGACAGCGGCAGTGGGAACGAGAAAGGCTCTCATGGCTCTCAGGACTGTCCCCAGAACGAGGTAAGGCAGCTGGGTTGGTCGTCTTTCTTCCTTCTTCTGGCTCCCTTTTCTACAAAACTTGTGCCCTCTGCAGGTCTGGGAGGTGAGCTATGTGGGCTAAGTTGGTGGCAGGAGCCAGCAGCCCGAAGAATGTCAGTTCGCTAGAAGAAGGCCCTTCTTGGTCTCATTCATTGCTGTCTCTCAGCACCTGGAGCAGGGCCTAGCAAACAGTGTTAGCTCAGGAGCGTTCTCTGAATGAATGAATATAGGAAACAGCTCCCTCCTGCGAGTGAGGTTCCCAGTGGATCCGTGCTCCTAATGACTGAACTTTTCAAGGAGGGGGAGCTCTCTGCCAGTAGTGGATCAGGAATGGTTCTGAGAGATGGGCTGTGGAGAGCTGTAGGAGGGCAAGCACAGAAGCACCTGAGCCCCTGCTGGGGGGCAGGCAGCAGCAGGCCAGCTGGAGGGACTCACTCCACCAAGATGGGCAGCTTGTCCATCTCCGTCTTGTGTATGAGCACCCTCCCTCTGTCTTGCCAAGCACGTTTCTGGGGTGCTTTTCCTTTCCCTTTTCCAGAGGATTGTCTCTTGTGCAGACCAGTGAAACAAAACGGAGCTGGACCAACCTTCGAGAGAGGAGTCCCTCTCTGCCTCCCTCCAAGACGGATGACTTCATGTGGGGGAGGGAACGTGACTTTAATACCTATCCCTTACACAAGGTCAAAGTATCTTCCCATCGGATAACAGTGAGGACAGAGGCCAATTAACTCCCTCTCCTCCCATCCCACAGGGCATGGACTCTTGGTGACCCAAAGCCAAGCAAGGCTCTCCATCCTTTCACCCTCACAGCCTGACTTGAGTCCAGTCGAGTTTTCCTTTATCTTAATTCCTTCCTTAGGGACGCCCCTGTGCCACATCCTTTGCCAGCCCACATTCCCCAGCTCTCTCATGGAATCCTGAGAAATGTGGTCAAGCTTCTCAGGCCGGCTCTGGTGCCTCTCCTCTCCACTGTCCAAGCGGCCATCACCCCATCATTCTCCCACTCCTCCAAAACCTTCAAGGAAGCATCCCCAGGGGTGGTGAATGGTCACCAAAAGTAGCTGCTGGGAGACACCCGGGTAGATGCCTACAGGTCGCAGTTGAGATGTCTAACTTTTACTTCTTGGTGGGGCAAAGCCCAGGATGCCAGTCTGAGCAGTGGTGTGATCAGAAAACCTTCATTCAGAGTTCAGAAGTAAAATGAGGGTGGGCTGCACTTTTCTGTGGGCAGCACAAAGTCCCCTGCTCACATTCCTCTTGCCGTATCTCCTCGCCTTTCATCTCCATAAATCATGGGCTCTGAGCTGATACGCTTTGGGTATATGAAGGGCAAACACTTTGGCTTAGTGCAGAAGGCCAGTCGTTAGTATTTCTTTCAGGCTATTAATAGGGCCCAGAGAAACTTTAACAGAAGTGGATTATCAGAAGAAAGTGGCCTTCACATGGCTGGTTGTGAATTATAATGAAAACAGCGAGTTTCCTGAGTATTTTGCTGAATGCTTTTCTCCTCTCATTTGTCGGCTGCATTCAGGCAAGAAACTGGAGCTGAGGCCACCAGGCACTGTCTGCTGTGTGGTTAGTACAGTGATCCAAAGCCACACCCCAGCGATGGAAGCCAGCCCTCAGAGCTACCCCTCCCCCGGCCCTTTCCTGGCAATCCAATGTGGTCAGCAGAGCCTTTGGAAATTGAAAGTGTTTGGAAGTAAATCAGGGCACAGAGAAGCCAGGGCCCAGAGTTAATTACAGAGGAGATGACCCTGGTCTGGTATCGCTGGGGGTGGCTGGTCCCGATTCCCAGCATCGCAGCCCCTTGTAAAGTAGAAGGTGGGAAGGGTAGGCTGGTCCTCTCCTGCTGCCTCCCTTCCCATCCCTTTGCCTTTCTCTTGTCCTCCTTCCCACTCACTCCGATGCTGCCTGCGGAGAAGTTGGAGCTGGCTGCTTGGATCCTTGCCAGAGTGGAAGGCCTGGAAACTCTGGTGGCTGTCCGGTCACTAGGGTCCTGCACCAGCGGAGGTGCCTTCCTCTGGATGCCTCCCACTGCCTTCCATGGGGCCTCAGGACCAGGGTGTGGAACTTTGGTCTCTTTATTTGGAAACTACACTCAGGACGGAGGGTCATCCGTGGATTTAGGTGTCAGCAGGAGAGAGAGAAGCTGCCCACTTGTCCTTCAAACTCATAAGGACATGAGAGGCAGAAAGAGAGGCCGAAGAAGACATAACATGGGGATGCTACAGTCATCTCTACCGAGGCCAGTGTCCAGACGATCAGGAGCTTCCGCATACGAGTGAAGGGTTGCCTCCCCTCTCTAGGCATGAGAGAATAAAAGACAGAAAGCACAACAACAAATACTGCAGCTTCCTGAACCTATGCTCTTCAAGTATTGCTTGCTGTAAACAGTGTTTGATTTTTGTTTTCTTTTTAATTGCAAGAAACCACTGGCGGATTGGAGCAGAATCCAAAGCCAAACACCCATATCCCCAGGTCAGCTCCCAAATGCAATCTCCTGGAGGCCTGGCCCACGCGCCTCCAAGGCCTTTCGCCAGGGTGCCTGGTTTATGACAGTGACGGATGTAAGGCAGAGCTGCCCAGCACCCTCAGGGAGGCCAGGCCTCTGGTCTGGGAGAGGCCCACCTCTCCCCCACTTCTGGTAGTCACTTTAGGGAAACCCAAAGGAAAAGTACCAAAGTCAGCTCCTCATTTGTTGAGGTTTGGGATTAAATAAAACAAAACAACCAAACAGTAGCAAAAAGCATTGGTACTCTACAGACACATATATCCGCTGGAGATGAGAATACACAGGTGTGCGTATGTAAAGCTGTTTCCAGTCAGCCAGGTGGAGCCGCTCCATGGCTGTGCCATTTGTGCAAAGGCTAGTCCTTCCCCACCTCTCACGGCTGCCGGGATAATTTCAGGTTTCACTGGCCTCTCTTTTTGCGAAGTGTTTGGTGCCAACTTGTGCTCATTCTTCTCCTCCTCACTTTTTAAAAAAAAACATTTCCAAAGGCAAGGAAACAATCATTTTTCCCTCTGCTTTCTCTCAGCATCTCTCTGTAGGCTTTTTCCGGCATTGGGAACCAGGAGTTATACGAGGAAGGAGGGACAGGGGTAAAAGAAGGAAGGGGGACAGAAATCAGAATTAAACGAAAGTTGGACGGGATGAACAGGGAAGCTTTTTGTTTTGTTTTATTTCTGGTTTTCCTTTTTCTTAAAAAAAATTAAATAAAGTTCTCATTATTTCCCCAATATACATTGAATGAGTTTTCATGCAAAGCAGCAGTCACAGAGGCAGAACCGCGCCCAGTCGTGCCTCTCAGCTTGAAGAGCCACCTTCTCCGGGTCCTGGCGTCCCTCTCGTCCTCGCCGCGGGGGGATGGGGTGGATGACACCCCCGGTCTCTCCCTGCAGGAACAGGCTGTGACGATACTTGGCTGGCGTGGGGAGAGGGGTCCTCCGCTCTCCCCAGGAGGGGGTCTCAGGGGACAGCAAGCGCTGGGGCCTGATCCCCTTCACTTGTCCTTCCTTCTGAGATGCCCAGTGTGACAGCTTTCACGGGTCCCTCTTCCCAGGAACAGGAGGCTCCACCTCTCAGCTCTCAATGGACATGGCGTTTATGAGCTGTTCCACCTTGTATGCCAACCGCTGTCGCCGGGCCTGCTCGTCCTGCTCGAGGGCCCCAATGAGCTGAGGAACAAAAGCAAAGGGGGGGCAGACTCAGCACTCAGCATGGAAGAGGCCATTTTCCAGAATCCTATATCCTTCTATCTGCCTTTCCATTCTGTCCTAATGAATATTACCTTAAATAATGTAAATGATTAATTGAATATATGTATGACATACATATGTGTGTGTGTATGTATGTGTGTGTATGTACATATCTAAAGTATTTAAAACGACATTTAGCATATAGCAAGTGCTATGTGTTAGCTATTATTATTACTATGATTACATTCAGGTACAATGCTAATGCATGACTTGTGAATTCTCTGGAGCTGTCCTCTTCAGGATCTAGTTGTGCCCACCTGTCTGTCTGAAATGTAACTGACAGCATCTGCCCAACTGCAAAGAATAGTCTGATTCATTGTTTAAGAATTGATGAAATTAATCGTACACTTTGAACTGAAAAACAATTACATTATTAAATAAAAGTGTTATGTATTGCATGAACAATGAAGGCAAGACAATGGAAGGTGTAAGAAAGCACCGAATGAATCAGGAGAGGATAGGCTGCCTTCTAAAAGCATGGTGATGACTTTTTGACTCCGTGAATGTGTTTTCTGAATTACCCTCCGTTGCTGTTATTTAAGGATGGAGCCCTGCTTTTTGTTTAACCTGTTTTGCCCCCTGAGTGCGTCCTTCCCGGGGCCCTGACTCACCTCTTCGCTGTACTTGCTGACGTAGGAGTAGATCTCATTGAGGGCACTCAGCATGTTGAACTCCACGGCGTGCAGGCGGGATTGCTCGGCGAGGTAGGCGTTCATGTCCTGGTCGCTGATGGCGGGGAGCTTGGCAATGTCCGCGTAGTATCTGCCAGAGAGAGGACAGGCTCCTTGGTGGGGACTCAACAAATACTGCCTAAACCTACCCTGGTCCCAGAACCCTTGAGAGCACAGTTGTCCCCACAGTTGCTCCTGCTTCCCTATTTCTCTTCTCACGAAGCTTCCTCTGGCCTCTTCCCTCTAGCTGAGGTTGGGGCCTGGAGGCTGGTTTTCCCTAAGGTTGGGGCCTGGAGACTGGTTTTCCCTAACTACTAACTTTCCAGGGTAGTTAAAAGCCCAGACTCTGACCAGACTCCTTGTATTCAAATTCCAGCTCTGCTACCTGCTAGCTGTGTGACCTTGGGTAAGTTGCTTTGCCTCTCTGTGCTTCAGTTTCCTCATCAGTAAAGTGGGGATGATAATAATACCTACTTTACAACTCTGCTGGATATTTTAGTGAGGTGATACATACAACATCTTTATCACAGTGCTGGGTGCTTAGCATGTGCTCAATAAATGGTAATTAGAATGCTAATGATCTGACTTGAAGGGTACAAAGCTTCCCTTTCTTCCCCCAGCAGGAACTTTGGACAAGAGAGAAAGAGGTGAGCACGAGGTCCCGAAGGCACCACAAAACATGGTTTTGAGTCCTTGGTCAGTGAAGCCCAGAGGAGGGAACGCAGCAGGCGTTCAGGGCCACGGGCGTGTCCTGAGGGTGCTACTGACCTTTCCACCCAGCTCTTGTAGCTGGGGATGTCCTTGGCATAGAGCAGCTTGTTGGAAGGGGAGTCCTTGCCCAGCCGGTGCTCTGATGTTGAGCAAGAGTCCATGAAGGTCTGGGCCACCACAGAGAGGCAGGCGTCCGTGATGCTGCCCTTGTGGATGTCAAATACAAACTGGGGGTTCTTGATCACGTTCACCCAGAAGCGCAGGGGGAGGCTGTAGGAAATAGCAGAGCAGAGTCTGAGGGCTGCACCTTGGCCGTGCCCCATGCTGTTCACTAACATTCCTCCCTCCCCCACAAATGCCAAATTCTCTCTCGAAGGGCAAGAGAATGAAGTCACAGAAAACTGGTCCAGCCAGGGCTGCCAATTTAGGCTAAGCTGTTACTGATGCTAGGAGAAAAGGAGAGGCACTATTGTGCCCTAATGGGGTGCTGACCCTGTTCTCTAACAACTGAGAGGTGGGCGTGGGTGGCTTCATTCCCTCCTGGAGGTCTTTTCCAAAGGCCTCTGTGTCCCCAGGGAAGCCCAAGTAACAGAGGGCTGCACAGTTTTCTCAGAGCTTCAAACAAAGCCCCCAGGCTCCCAGAGTCCCTTCTCAATGCCTGTGGCCATTGTCCAGAAGGATGCAGTGGCAGCCCCAGCACGGGCTCCGAGTGGGCACAAAGGGCGCCACCTGTGCTCCCCACCCAGCCAGGCTGCCCAGCCACTTCCCAGGGCTGGCCCGGCCTGGCTGGGCTGAGGAATGGGCTCCCCTGGGGGCAGCTCTTTCACGACTCTCCCCGGGGCTTTCTCGGATCTGGTCAGGGGCAGAGGAAGAACAGGAGGCCATGTTGGCACGCGGGGAATGACTCACTAGGACTCCGATTTTTTCCCACCCCAAGAGGAACTGATCAGTCGTTCCGAGAGTTCTTTCTGCAACTTGGGAATTTATAAACGGAGGAGAATGCTTTTTCTCTGCTCCTTAGGCCGTAAGGAAGATAAGCCCATTTACTCCCCTTCAAAACCAGAACAGCTGCTGTTTCTGCCGCCTTTTCCAACTTGGCCCTCTCCTCCAGCTGCCTGCGGGCCCTTAACTCTTTTGGCTCCTCTGTGGAATGAGCCCTGTCCCCGGCTTGTCCTTCGGGCCTGAGATGTTTCAGCCACCCAACCTACCTCCCCTCTCTCCTTCATTTTCTCTTGATTCTCCGTGACCCCAAGCTTTCCCAAATGTCTCAGTTCATGCCAAGTCTTGGGAAAGATCAGCTGTGCCCACTCCAAGTCCTTGCATTATGATTTCTGCTTATCTTTCCAAATGCAACGGGATCACTCACTTTCCTTAACCTGGAGGGAGTGGCCTGGGCTGAGAGGTGACTCCTCTCTTCTACCTACCCTTCCCCTGGCAGCTTTGGAAGCTTCTAATAGTCTTTCCTTGGACATTAGGGACCTGCGGTCTGGCTAAGGGGACTCTCCCCACCACAACTCCAGGGCAGAGCATTTTTATGACTTGGGCCTGGCCAGAAACAGAAGGCACAGAGATGGGGATAATCCAGAACTTTCTCTTGATTTCCTTGAAACTGCCACTCCCAGCGCTGGACTGAGGATCCGCCAAAGCAAAGGGAACAGCCCCGGCCCCGGCCCTGGGAATGCAGGTGGAAGGCCTGTCCCCGTGACGTGCACTGGAGGCTCCTCACCCCACAACCACCAGAGCCTCTTTATTTCACCCCACTGTGATCAAAGCTGCAGACTTTGGAGGGCTTGGCAACCACAACACCCCGGAAAGGAAGGAATACATGGGGTTTGGGGTTGGCTTTTTCCAAAGTGTTTTGCTGGTTGCTAGGACTTTTGATTCCCAAATAACAGCCGGGTCCCATCTGTGCCGGCTCTGTTTTCTGAGGAGATGGCTGACTCCAGACAGCTGTGTGGGCTGCCTGCCCAACCCAGATGCCTGGACCTCCCCTCTCCCCTCTCTGTGCTCTTTCCTGAAGGAAGGTTTTTACTCCAGCTCTTGGCCAGGCCCTTTGTGACCTGAAAGTCAGTCTTCAGTGTGGTCTGTGGTCCAGGTTCAAAACCCAGGAGAGAAAAGTCTTGCACGAAGAGCCCGCAGGAACTGTTTCTCCCACTGCTGGGTTTGGCTGCAGAGGTTACCTTAGCGGAGACAGTCACGCCTGCAGGACGTCCTGCCTGCTGCTTCCTGAAAGCCATGGCGCCGGGGTAATCGCTTGGCCTTAAGGGATCACGTTTGCAATGACAACCTCGTAGTTGGTGGGCTCAAGTCTACAGCAGGTGCAAGCTCTCTCCCAGCACTGGCCAACTTCCCCAGGGTCTAAGTTTAATTCAGGGCTTCCCCATTTCAGGAAGTGCCTTAGATTCTGCCGTGCTCAGAATGCCCCACAACGCCTGTCTGTGAAGCTCTGCTGCTAGGTCTCAGATGTGGCTCTTTGTGTAGGTTCCTCCAGCTCCCTTTCCTAAGAACCAGGAGTTAGGGAGGAGGAGGCATGTCCTGGAGAAGGGTCTCAGCCTAAAGGGGCAGAGCTCAAGGGTGCATCTGTCCTGGTGCCAGGCTCTATGCCTGGCAGGGCCCACTTGGCGCCTGGGGACCACGTCTGCTCTGTGGAGCATATGTTTGTCCCAGGAGCCTTGGATTACTCAGCCACAGCAGAGAACAGGCTCCGCCCATCTCCCTGGTCCTCACCCCCCGCAGCTTGCAGCCTCGCTAGGCTGCAGCTCTCCCTGGGCTCCCCAGGGGGTTACCAGTTGCTCTTCCAGGTGTGCCGCACATCTGTGTCGTGGATGCTGTGTCTGTCGGCCTGCTCATCCAGGAAATCAAACATGTACTTGATGGCCAGGGGGAGAGCGCTGCCCCGGTGCACGGTGCTGAACAAGGTCTCAAACAAGTCGTCCACGAACTTCTGCAGGGTGCCCTGGCGGAGGGGTGGTGGGAAATTATGAGGTGGGAGAGGGGGACGGGCAGCAGGCGGGCAGACCAGATGGTGCCTTGGACCGATCCTGCCTTGGAAATTTGTCTGCAACGCCAGGCTGTGCAGAGAGTGCGGTGGGAGTGGGGGTTGGTGGGGGGGGATGTTGGGAGGTGGGAAGGACTGAATGGGCTGCAGATTCCTGGCAAGAACCCCCTCCAACCTGCGGCCACATGCCACATTTCTGCTTGTGTCCATGGCAGGCGGGTGTGGGCGTGCGGAGTCTGACTGAAGACAGCAAGTGCTCTGAGCCCAGGCTTCCCACGGGGAATGAAGGGCACAGGCTGGTACGAGAGGGTGTCTAAAGAACAAGACGGAGGGCCGGACCTTTCCAGCGGGAGCAGGGCAGGACTGCAGAGGGTCTCACGGGAAGGTGTGAAGGGCTCACCATGTTAGTGGCTGGGGATAAGTGGTGTCTGGAGTGGGGACTGGGTGAAGGGTCCAGATCCAAGAACACTGAGACACAGCCCTGATCACAGGGCCTTGGAGGGTACCTGGGGCAGGGACAAGGCTGGGCCTGGGGCCCACAGTTTGCACGTTCAAAAAATACCTCTGAAGGTCAGGAAAATGTCCAACCTTTTGGTGTCTCTTTGTTGGTCTCTTATTAGCATATTAGGCAAAGCAAAATTTGAGACGCGTGGTCTGATGGTGTACTTCTGAGGCACGTCAGGGAGCAAGTCTGAGATGCCACTGTATTAGAATTTCAGTCGCATTTTTGTGGGGTCAGTGGGGGACAGTCCTGGCAAATACGGGCTGTATGATTGCTATGCATATAGGCAAACTTTTCTCTGCTAGGGAGGCTAGAAGACAGCTTTAGATCATAGCTTTCAGCACTTCCGCTGCCTTGCTTCCATCAGCATTTGGGGGTAGATGAGATGGGACGGGGAAGGGGAAGCCTTCTCTTGGATACCAGAAGGACCAGGCCTTCATGCTTTTCCTCCCACTGTGGCCAGAAACTGGGTAGAAAAGGCACTGATGGAGGAAGCTGGCATATCTGTCCATCTAATACCAATAAAAAACCCCAATGATTTCCTAAGGGGTGTAGGGGCCCGAGTGAGAGTGTCGATCCTCTGAGGAGTAATTGCGGTCCTACAGAGTGAGCTAGGAGGAAAGATGTCATTGTGATTTTTGCCAAAGGGTAGAGAGCAGCAGTGGCCTGATCTCCTGGGAAGCCTGCCCCAGACCTGGACTTGCTTGTCCAAATGCGTTACCTTGAAGGACAGGCTCCATGATGTCCTTCCGATGTTGTGGGCTGGGTGGGGGGTAGGACACACCTCTGTGAGGAGCCTTCCCTGGGCTGGGCAGGGCAGGGCAGGAATTACCTTGGTGGCCAATAGCCGGGTCAGGTAGATCTCGGACACCATTTTGCTGCCCCGGTCACCTTCCTTCTGGTCCCCATGGTCGTGGTTCTTCACCAGATGCCACACCTTGACCCCACTCTCCAGGTCTGGGGTGATCATGGGGGCCCGAGACCGCAGGCTGTCGGGACTGCCTGTGTACCTGAAGGAGGAGTCTGAGGAGAAGGGGGCAGTGGAGGCCTGTGAGCAACTAATTGCATCATCCTGGCTTGAAGAATCCTTCTAGAATCCCTGCCCACCTGCTGCACTCACTCAGAATAAACCAGTTTCAATTGGAAGGGGACCCTTGGGGTTTCATATTTGGTGGGTTATTTTATTGATCCTTGGTTGGCACAAGAACAGCCTGAAATCTTTTTGTAAAAAGAGGACCTAGAAATTCTGTGAGCTGGAGTGGCCCTTGGGAATTTGGGAGTCCCTCATTCCCTGATGCTTCCAGCAAAGAACAATCAATAGGTAAAATGTCAACCAGAAATTCTCATAGGGGCTTTAATAAAAGTCTGGATACAAAGGGCTGTGAGTGGAAATGCTCCCTCTTGGGAGTTGATGGGTTCCTTCTTACTTGGGGCCCAGAATATAGAATTGCCTGAGCCCCTTTTGGAGCTGCCGGCTTCAGTCCTGAGGTGTCCTTTAGCTGGACAGCCCAAAGCCTAGTGCTATACAGAACCAGAGGAAACACAGTCAGAGAGAGTGAAACACCACAACCTCATTGCCCAGAGGGCACTGGGGGCCCTAGCTCTCCTCAGGGGTGGAAGGGCTAGGATGGACAATTGATTGCCCAAATTGGGACATGACTGAGAGCTAAAGGGGGCACTGTTAATAATTCAGTCGGGACAATAAGCATAAACTGGGACTGGGTTATGTGAACCTCCCATCCAAGAGCCTCCTTGGGTCTGGGCCCTTCAAACTCCTTCATCAGACCTGGGCTATCAAAGGAAAGGTGCCGGATACCACCTGCTGCCACAGCTCTGAGGAGACAGGCTGCTCCGAGGATGACTGGTCCAGGGAGAAAGGGAAGCCTTTGATTGCAGGCTGGCAGCAGCACGGAGCTCCTGCTGTCAGAAGGGACGGTGAGTGGCCCCTGGGGGTCACAGAAGACTCCATTGGCTGCCCAGGCTACCTTTCTGGTCCTCACCGTATCTGCTGATGGACGTCCGGGAGATGCTGGCAGAGGCAGGGATGTTGTAGGAGGAGGTCTGTTTGGGGACCAGAGCCACCACCGATCTGTCTGATACCTGAGAAGGGTATGAGAGATACAGTTCAGGTGAATGTTGGTATCTTGGGGAATAAAATTGTCAAGTACTTCTAGAGAGTTACAGAATAGGTTTACGTAGAGCGTAAGGAGATCAGGAATGCTAGAAATAACAATTCCTGCTTTTCAATATGGTAGCTAGTTGCCACCTGTGGCTATTGGGCTCTTGCAATCCAATCAGTCCAAAGGGAGATGCCCTGTAAGTGTCTGAGCTCAGGTACGCTATAAATGTACAATACACACTGGATTTCAATGACTTAGGATGAATAAAAGTATACAAACTGTCTCATTAATAATGTTTATATTGATTACATATTTAAATGACAATTATTTTAGATCAGTTGTGTTAAATAAAACATTAACATGACATTTATCTGCTTATTTTTACTTTTTAAATGTGACTAGTAAAAAATGTAAAGTTATACGTGTGGCTTGCATTGTATTTCTATTAGAGGGAGCGTAGCCCAGCCTGCCTTGAGCTTTGTGAGTTACATACAACTATCCCCACTTTAGAGATGAGGAACTGAAGCATTGAGAAGCTAAACAACACCTTCAAGTTCGCACACCTAACACATGATAGAGCCAAAATTTGTCGTCCAGGTTGTCAGGCTCCCGAGCACATGCTCTCCTCATTGCATCCTAATTTGGGATTTTATTTCAAGACACACTGGTCTGAAGCCCATTTTCCCTTTTGGTTCTGATTTCTTTCTGGCCTGGGTCCTATAATGGCCCAGTCACCTTGAGAGGCTTCACCAGAAGGCAGCTGCTCTTGGGGAGTCAGTGAGAAAGAAGGTGTCTTGCCTGTCCTCTGTGAGGGTGCCCAGGCTCAGCACCCAGACTGCAGGGAAAGGGCTGACAAACGAGGAGCCATATTGAGGACATTTGGGGGCATTTTGATTTAAGGTTACCCTCCATCCAATAAAAACGGAGAATCCCCAGAATTGTGGCGATCCAATTAAACCCCTAACGCAGAGGGAATAAAACAGCTATAATAATGTTATGGGCCATAAAACATTCCTATTAAACCATTTTTTACTTTAACAATTTTTATGAACTTTATAAGTTTGATTTATGGCTGCACCAGTCATAAAACCATCTTTCTGGGTCTTAAATTGTCAGTCCCTCTCTCCCACCAAAAAAAAAATTAAATGTTGGGAAGTCAAACTGTAAGTGAACATTAGTGCTAACGAGATTCCCTGATAGCCAGTTTTAGTAGTGGTGTTTAATTTCACCCTCCCTATAAATCTGCGGGAACCCAGGAAGTTTTTAAAAATCTCTTTGTTAATTAAGATTATGCAGATTTTTCTCCTGTTGGGGTCCAAGGACCTTTGACTCCTGGGAGGGTAACAAGAGGTCGATGCTTTGACTTGATGGCATAAAGCTGCAGGGTCCAGGACTCTTCACAGTTGTCTGGAAGATGCCAATGCGTAGTTACTTCCCAGCTGGGGCAGCTCCCCAGACTGCAGGCAGCTTGCACCATCAGCACTAGGTCTGAAAAGGAGGGGGAACTCTCCACCTAGGACTCTCAGGAACTCTCTTTGCAATTGAAATGATACACGAAAGCCTGGCAGGAGCAAGGGTTTATTCTCCCAGGGAGAACAGATTATGTTATCATTTATGGCTTGTTGTCAGCTAAAGGGAGATTCACAAGGTGACTGGAATGACCACAGTTCAACTGAATTCCAGGTCTCATCACTAAATCTCCCTTGTCTTTAGTCTCCAGTCTTTCTCTTGACCAACAGGTGATGCAAACCTGTGGTCAAGATGCCTGGCTGGGTCTGACCTTGCCTCTGCACTTACTAGCTACGTGATTTCAGGAAAGTCACTTAGCCTCTCTGTGCCTCAGTTGTCTCATTTGTCAAAGGGGATAATAATCGTGTCTAGGTTTGTTGCGAGGATTAAAGGCATTAGGACACGTAGAGGCTGGGAGCAGTGCCTGGTGCCCAGTGACACTCAGTAAATGCTGGTATTACTGTTGCTATTATGGACATCATCATCATCATCATCATTGTCTCCCAAAGGGAAGAATAATCCCTCTTGTCCCCTGTCACTCAGGGCTAGCGTGTGGGAAGAGCCTTGCACAAAGTAAAGCTCGGTAAATATTTGAGGAATGAATGAATACATGAATGATAAATGACATCGGGGAATTCAAAGTGCTTTGTAAGATGAGCACTGTAAGAACAGAATATTCCATTCTCCTGATTGGGAGTCATAGGACAGACGGCCCAGTAACAAGCATTAGGGCACCAAAGACAGAGAAGAGCGGCCCCATTCCTGCCCTGGAGAAACTTACAATTTGGGGGCATAATGCTCATTTCTTTTGCACTTTCTTCTTCGGTTCCAACTGGTTCATTAAAACTGTTCTACGAAGCCCAGTGTGAAGTGGGGTTGGGGGCTGGGGTGGAATCAACAGAGTGATTATAGCTACTATGGAGTGGTATATACATCCTGGTATACCTCACCTGTGGTTTCTAATACTTCCAACCACCTTCACAATTTGGGGTCATAGTTCCATTTACTGATGAGGAGCCCAGGGTTTAGGGAGATTAAAGTCACATCACCAGCGAGTGGGGAAGCAGGGGTTTAAATAGAGCTCACAAATCCTCTCTTCCCACTACACCACACTTACTCCATTTAGGGAGGGGGTCCAGGCAGTGTCAGCATGGGAAATGCAGGCCAGTAAGGGGGATGGAGCCTGGAAGGGAGCATTTTGGGGTTTCCCCAGTGCCCCTCTCTTTCGTCTGTGCCCCAAGAGGCTCCCAGGCAGGTCCTGCTGGCTGTTAGGACCCCCAGCCTCCTGGTCGTTGGTAACTCAGTGCTTAAGAACCGAGCCTGGGCTTCCCTGGTGGCGCAGTGGTTAAGAATCCGCCTGCCAGTGCAGGGGACACGGGTTCAAGCCCTGGTCCAGGAAGATCCCACATGCCGCAGAGTAACTAAGCCCGTGTGCCACAACTACTTAGCCTGCGCTCTAGAGCCCACGAGGCACAACTACTGAGCCCACACGCCACAACTATTGAAGCCCGCGCACCTAGAGCCTGTGCTCCGCAACGAGAGGCCACCGCAATGAGAAGCCCGTGCACCACAACGGAGAGTAGCCCTTGCTCCCCGCAACTAGAGAAAGCCCGCGCGCAGCAACGAAGACCCAACACAGCCATAAATAAATAAATAAATAAATAAATAAATAAATAAATAAATCTATTAAAAAAAAAAAAAAAAAAAAAAGAATCCAGCCTGCCAGCCCCTCTGCACCCTCCCCGTGTGAGGCAGGGACAGAGGATGATGTTATTAATCAGGCAATCCCACAGGGTCCTGCTGCCCAAGGCGCTTCCTCTGGTTGGTTTAATTTCCCTCACTGTCTCTCATCTCCAGCTTCTATTTTAGTATGTTTTTCGAATCCCAACCAGCCTACCTGTGCTTAATCTTACAGAGACCCCCAGCTGTGGGTGGTTACCATGAGGAGCAAGGGGGGTGAGAGTAGATACCTCTCGGGATCTTTTGTTCTTTTGCTGAGATTTTTTTTTTTTTTTGACTGTTCCATTCAATGTGTCTGCCGATGTGCTAAACACTCTACCTACTATACTCAATCTATTCCTCACAACTTTATGGGGCAGGGATCACCATTAACTCCATTTTACAGATGAGAATGAGAGCTTAAGCAACTTCCCCAGGAACACCAGCTAGTAAGCGGCAGAATATAAGACCCAAGTCCCTGCTTCATTGCAGGTGAGACATGTTAAGCCTCATTAGTAAGAAAGCAAAGAGAAAGCAGCAGAAGACTATGCAGCTGTCTGTGAAAGATGCCATTTTTCTGAAGGCGAAGAGCTACACTCTGTACAGGATAGGAGCGTCCAGCCCAACCCCACACCAGTTCAGTCAGTTTCTCAGGGTGAGTCTGGACACTCATGTTTTCGACAGCTTCCCCCAGTAATTCTAATCGGCAGCTGTGGCTGAGAATCATTGCTCTAGACTCAGGGAGGAGGTGGAGAGGGGAGATAAGAAAACCCTTTTAGGCCTTTGAGGGCCTTAGAGCAAACCTTAGAAGGAGGGGGCATTCTGGGAGGGCAGGGGTCCCTGACGCAAAGCCCTGCCCTCACCTGATAGTGCATCAGCGTGTTGAGCCGCTTCCAGTCACCCTCGATCTTGGTGGTGATGTCCTCGTCCTGCAGCACGACCCGGGCAATCCGGCCTTGACGCCACTCTGGGTGGAGGGGTGGTGCAGGAGCAGTGTGAGGGGCGGGGGCCGGGACTGCCCAGTCGTGCCGTCCTCTAGGGGCTTGGCAACCCTGGCCCCCTCAAGCTGGTGCAATGACAGTGTTTCAGGTGTCTGGGGCTCCGGGGGGGCCAACACTGGCAAAAGCATGGGCCTCCCCAGAGGTGGCCACATCTGAGTGGGCAGTGTTTCAGGCAAACATTTCAGCTGGCCCCTCACCTGGACGGCACCCAGGCCCCGACGAGGGGCTGTCTGCGGGGCAGGGTTTCCCACCCCACCCCCCATAGCCCAAATGCCCTCCTGGAAGTTGCCCTCACACTCCAAGGCCAGGTTTCCTACCCAAGTCCATGTCAACAGCCCTCGGCCGCTGGGAGTAGGGCACGTTCTTGTAGACAGCATCGAGAATCTTCTCTTTGACCTGCGTGATGGTGTCACAGTTTAACACCTTCACTGGGATCTCCGGACTGTTCTCGTTGTCAGGGTTGACGCAGTTCAGGATCTACAGGTGGCGATAGAAGGGGAGCAGGATGCGAGTTGAAGGAGCCATTTGGGGGAGAGGGAGTGAGGCCCTGGAGCCTTCTCTTACCCAGGCTCCCCCTCCTCACAGGAGAAACGGGTGTCCCTCTGTCTGTGTCTCAGTTTCTCGCACCTTCCAGCCATCTGCCAATGACAGCTTGAGTCCTTCTGCCCACCTCTCTTTCTCAGAGAACCAGGACTCTACTTTCTAGCCCCTGATGGCTTAGGGGAGGCTGTCATCCTGGGTGGAGACGTCCTGGGGGATTCGGGGTGGCTCCAGGTGTTTCAAGGGCTGGCCTCCCACTTCCCCAAAACCTCTATATTAGAAATCAGCAGACTTCTTCCCCGTAATGCTGATTTCCCCATAGCTAATGCTGAGTGATCCAGGGTAAATGCAGGCAATGCAAGCTCTTTAGGCCCACCCAATGAGATAGGGGAGGAGGGGCCCAGGCCTGTGTGTCTGCCCTTGGGACACTTGGCATTCCCCCTGGACTGGCCCCCAGGCCGGCCTCCTAGCCTCTTTATTGACCCCTCAAACTGGCTTTGTGGTGAGAAGGCAGAGCACGGATCAGAGGCAGGAGGTCCGTGCTGTCCCCTGGGCTTCCTGCCTCCTCACCAGGGTCTTGTACTCGATCTGCTGCCGAATGAGCTTGTCCTCGCTCAGGGAGTAGCGGGCCTCGCCCGTGATGGCATCGATGGGGCCCTTCTCCATCTGCTGCTTGATGGCGCAGTACAGCATGAAGAGCGGCTCCCCCGCACACTCCTGTGGGCAGAGGCAGGGCGTGGGTGGCGGGGTACCAGCCTCCTTCCCTCCCTCTCCTGACCCTATTTCTAGGCCCGCTTGGCTTTGGGGCACCCAGCCAGGTAGGTTTCTGTTCCTAAGAGGGGTCCCCATGCAGCCCTGATGGCCAGGCTCAGAGGGGCAGCCCCCCATCTTGCTCTCAACTCCCAGTTCCTGTCTCACTCCCAGTCTCACCTTCAGGAACTTGTGCAGGAGGAAGGCAAACCAATTGGTCAGCATCTTCTCAGCCACGGACTCTGTCCTGGGGGGGCAGAAGGGATGAAGGGCAGTCCTTTATGGAGGGGTCTCGGGGCGGGGGTGTACCTAGCTTGTTGTGTGGACCAGGGTTCAAGAGAACAAGGGCATGAAAGAACACAGTGCTGGGGGCCAGGACACTGTGTTCTGTCCCAACTCTACCAATAATGACAAGTGAGACCTTGGGCTACAGGCTTCTTTCTGGACCTCAATTTCCTGCAAAAATGGAGTGGTACTATGAGTCTGCAGACACAGGGACCAAGAATACCATCCTCTTACCCTCTTCCAGCCTCAGGGTGATGGAGTTTCTCTGTCCCTTTGGGATTTCCTGCATATCTGAATACTTTATTTGCATGTCCAGAAGGTCCCTGGTACCTTCCCCTCCAAACAGAGTCAGACTGCCTGGGTTCAAATCCTGACTCTGCTGCGTACTGGCCTGTGTGATCTTGAGTAAGTCATTTCCTCTCTCTGGGTTCAGTTTCCCCATCTCTAAATGGGGATGATGATAATAATAATAATAATAATGATAACCATCATCATCATCATCATCTATCCCACAGGGCTGTTGTCAAGGTTGAATGAGTTAATATATGTAAAGTGCTAAGAATAGTGCATATACCTGCTCGCTGACATCACTGCTGTCCTGCGGGGTCGTGGATCCCAGCCCCTCAGGTAAAGAGCAGTGTGTGCAAGTGTTTAGCTGACAGGGGATCTGCCTCTGTAAGCACCGCCCCTTTGTCCTGCCCCACCCCCATCATCCCAGGCTGCAGATCTGGGGACCTGCGAAGGAACGAAGCGGCTGTGACAGACCCTCAGTGATGGGGATGCCGGAGGGGTATTTTAACTCGCTGCACGTGGTGCAAATTATACCCTCTGGTTGCAGTAAATCCCAGGCATTTGCCAGGGCTGCTCAGCAATGGGGGCCTGGGAGAGAGAGACAATGGCAGAAGAAATTGTGGCTTTCTCCCTGGCCCCTCCCAGCACCTTCTCCCTGCATTGTGCCTGAGATTAGCTCTAATTTAAATACAACAGTTCTTAATGAGAGTTTCTAATGCTCAGATTGGCAGAATGGGGGCTCTGTACTCATAAAACAAAGCCATTCTTTCTCCCTCCTCACCCCACATGGGGTCTGGAAGCCTGAGACCTTGCAAGGAGAAGGCTACCGAGAAGGCAGTGAAATGGAGGTGGCACATTCCAAGCCCTGCTGCCAGCTGAGCTCCAAAGCTGTGCTGGGCTCCCCAGGGCCCCCAGAGAGGGTAGGCTTGGGGATGGATGCCAAGGTCTCTGACCCTCTTCCCTGCCAGGAAAATGGCAACCGAGGAGGGCGTGGTGGTGGATGCTGGTGATTCAGATCCAGGAAACTGGGCACTGATGGGACAGGCCACACCGTATCTCCAGCCAGGTGCTGTCCAACAGAGATCCTGCTGTGATGGGAATGGCCTCTATCTGCACTTCCAATATGGTGGCCACTGAGCACTTGGGATGCAGTTAGTGCAATGGAGGAACTGAATTTTAAATTTTCATTTTAATTAATGGTCACATGTGCTACTGTGTTGGACAGTGAAACTCAGGATGCATGGGGAGGGAGACTTCAAGACAGGTATTATTAGTGTCATTTTGTTCACGAGGAAACTAAACAGCAGAGAGGCCACATCACTGGCCCAAGATCACACGACTAGCAGGTAGCAGAGCCGGGGTTCAAGCTCAGATGCTCTGGGGCCTGTGCTCCTGCATCACGCTCAGCACCTGAAGACACGGCACAGTCACCCGGACTGAAGGAAGATGAGACTCTGCACTGGGAGCTGCGGGGACACAGGCCTTCCTGGGGAGGGGCGCCTTCTCGAGGGACCCACACTAACCAGCCTTGCCCCCCACCCCCCACCCCCCACACGACGTCCCTGTTCAGATGCCTCCCCGCCCCTGGCGCAGGTCAGACCTCCGGAGAAGCAGCTTGGGGTGGTTCTTGTTCTCCAGGTTCTTATCGATGAGGTCGGAGAGCAGCTGCTTGAGGACGTCGGTGGCGTACTCCAGGCGGCCCTGCAGGCCGGTCATGATGAGCGAGGCCACGTTGCCGCGGTCCCGCATGGAGAAGCTGCGCTGCAGCTCCAGGGTGCGGATGAAGGTCAGCAGGAACACCTTGTTGTTGATGAGCTGGGCAAAGAGCTTCAGGGCCTTCTCCACGTGCTGCTGCCCGTTGCCCTGCACCTGGGACGGATGTGATGGGCGTGGCCTCAGAGGACGAGCTTCCGGCTCTCCGTGAGGGTGTTAGCTGATGACGATACCAGCTATAGGACCCTCTCCATGACGCCTGTAACCACCCCACCCTCGGTGATGTAGGAATAACTGGTCTCTGAGGTCTGCAGTCTGCTCTGACTTCCCCCTGGGTTGAGAGGGTTGGGCTCCAGGTAGAGACCTCAGAGAGGATGCTATTCATCTGATTTTCCCAAGGATGCAACACAATAGGAGATACCACAGCAGACTAGCTTGGTTTACTAGTCTCCCCTTAATCTCCTCTGCCCTGATTTATTATCTTTAGTAAAACAAACTGAGAAATGAACAAACAAGCCTCACAGAATCATAGGTCTTTCCTTAAGCCAGCTTAAATCCATTCGGAAATGAGGCAGAATCTTAGTTAATTAATTCAGTCATTAATTAAAAAATGACAAACAATCAGCCTTCCCCTGGAATCATCCCAAAGAGCCTGGGTGCCCCCCGCCCACGGCTGTGATTTTCCTGGTTGGAAATATCCCCGTTGCGGTGATGCTTCTACAAGCTATTTCTCCTCCTCACTCCTGACCTTCTTCTGAGCACTGGGCCCCATTGGCATTTCCTAGGAAACCCAGGCCCCACGTCCCTGCTGGGCAGCTGGGCGAGGGAGGCGGGTGTTACCTCCAGCTCACGCAGGACGGGATGGTCCTCAATACCGGGGAACAGGACTCGCATAGCATAGGTCCGATAGTCCAGGTAGGGGATTCCTGAGCGGTCCAGGTCACTGGTCAGCTCGTTGATGTCTGTCTGGAGCTCGGCAAAAGCTATGAAAGTGCAGTGGAGACAGGGAAGCTCAGGAGGGGAACGCAGGCAGGGGAGGGGAAAGGCGGGAGAAGTTTGTGGAGGAGGGAAGGGCCAGATGTAGAGACAGGGAGGGTTATAGGGGTGCGTCTCCAGGGGCGGTGAGATATCTCCAGTCTGCCTTTCTTAGGTGGTGGGACTATGGGTGATTTTTATATTATTTCCTCCTCTATGCTTACCTATAATTTTGAATTTTCTTTCTATGTATTATAAGTGTAGTTAAAACAAAGGAAACACACGACTTGGGTCATGCAGGTGATACAGGTGCTAGAAGCAGGTGAGAGACAGTGGTCGAACAGATCAAACAAAGACCAGAATAGGTAGCTTTGCTCCCCTTTTCCAAGCAAGAGAATAAACCAAGATGCAAAAACCTTGGGGGAAAATGAAAATCAAAACCACCATGAGATACCACTTCATACCCATTAGGATGGCTATTATAAGAAAAGTGGAAAATAACATGTGTTGGCTAGGATGTGGAAAAACTGGAACCTTCATATCTTGCTGGAGGGAATGTAAATTGGTACAGCTGCTCTGGAAACCAATTTGGTGATTCCTCAAAAAATTAAACATAGAATTACCAAATGACCCAGCAATTCCTCTCCTACATATATACCCAAAAAAACTGAAAGCAGGGACTTGAACAGATACTTGTACCCTCACATTCACAGCAGCATTATTCATGATACCAAAAGGTGGAAACAACCCAAATGTCCATTGACAGATAAATTGATAAGTAAAATGTGGTTTATATACCCAATGGACTATTATTTAGCCTTAAAAAGGAATGATGTTCTCTCAAATGCTACAACATGGATGAACCTTAAAGACATGATGCTAAGTGAAATAAACAAAACACAAAGGAACAAATACTGTATGATGCCATTTATATGAGTTTCCTAGAGTAGTCAAATTCATAGAGACAGAAAGTGGACTAGTGGTTGCCTCTTGGGCCAAGGGGAGAGGAGGATGAGGGATTATTGTTTCATGAGTACAGAGTTTCAGTTGGGGAAAATGTGGAAGTTCTGGAGATGGATGGTGGTGATGGTCACACAATATTGTGAATGTACTTAATGCCTCTGAACTGGAGGAGGGGAGAGCACTAGGGTGCAGAGATAAGAAAGTTAAAATGGTAAATTTTATGTTATATATATTTAACATTCACACACACACAAACGAAACTGAGAACACCACCAAACCCAGACTTAGGGAGCCCTGACCACCAGGCCCTTGGCCAAACAGGGGCTTCCCCTTGGTGGCAGACCTGTCTCCTGACGCTCTCCTTGCTCCTCCCCAGCCCTGGCACTGGGAGGAGCCATGGCCCACCTTGCCCCAGCCCAGCTCTTCCCGTTCATCCAGCAGAGGGCTTGCTCTGATCTTGAAGTTTGCAGCAAAAGGAGAAGTGTTTTGATTCCTAATTGAGATGTTTACCCAGAGAGTCTTCCAGGTCCTCAGCCCAAGGGGACACCAGGTAGCTGCGGTTGCTTGGGAGACAGAAGAAACACTGTCTTCACCACCACAGCCTGGGATGTCCTGCAAGTGGCCTTCAGAGGCTTAGCCTGCAGTACTGGCTGAAAACACACCCTGGGGGAGGGGATGGGGTGGAAGGGAGGGCATGTGCTCTCACCTTTTCTGCTGCTCCAAGGCAGCCAGGCAAAAGGAGCTGTCACTCCTACGTGGGGATCTAGAGTCTGAGGCAACAGGGCCCAGGAGGCTCTGACTGTGGGGAGACTGAGGTCCCGGGAAGGAGAGTAGGCTGGGCCAGATTGTGGGATGAGTCAGGGCACAGGGAGACAGAATAATGGGATCAGGTCTGGGGCCTTACTGTGGGCATTTTAAGGGCAAAGGAAGTTTAACAGAAAACAGAGGTCAAAGTGGAGCAGGGTGGCTTGTGGTAGAAGAGATGGGAGCAAAGATGAGAGCTGTTTTAGGGAGGGGTGGGTAATAAGGCTGGTGAGGAAAGAGGGTCCCGGAAGCGAGGAAGTGCCTCCACTTACCTTCCTTACACTCCAGGGCCACACGGGACTCCAGGTTGTCCATCTGCATTTGGAGCCGCTTGAGAGTGAGGTCATTTTCTCGAGACTTGCGCTTGTAGGCGATGAGCACAATGATGACAATGATGAGCAGGAGGCTGCCGCCCGCCGCGATGCTGACGATGGCTGGCAGGGTCAGCAAGCTGTCTGAGATGACACTCACCGAGCCAGGCGAGAATACCATGCCACCCACGTGGACCTGCGCATGGCACACACACAGTTGCTGTAGAGCCCTGGCATCCAATCCTTCTCAATTCAGAAAGGGCATGAGAGACCACAACCACACAGTGCAGTCTGGATACAAAACGACTTCCTGCTTATCATCTGCCTTTCTTTTCTTGTGTTCTTAGCTCCTACCCATTTATTTAGGACTTTATGATGAGGAGATATGGAGGAGGTTGAAGACCCTTTCTTTATGACAGATTATACATGAAAGGTGAGGAGGGGAGGAATAATAAGAGGGTTCACTCACCATGACCTTGTGCTGCCCGGTGAGGTTGGGAGGCTCACAGAGCAGTTGCGTCTCGGACACAGTGACAGCGCATGGGGTCTCTCCAATCAGCACGGTGTAGTTGAGTTTGGCACCTCCAGAAGCAGGAGGGCAGAGGTTTTTGCCCTGTAGATAAGAGCAATCTTAATAGGAATAACTGACACATGTGCACAGAAGCTAACTGGTTATTTAAAAAGAGATTAAGACCAGTCCCTCCCATCAGGAAACTTCCACAAGCCTCTTAGATAGCCTCATCCACCAGAGGGCAGACAGGAGAAGCAAGAAGAACTACAATCCTGCAGCCTGTGGAACAAAAACCACATTCACAGAAAAATAGACAAGATGAAAAGGCAGAGGACTATGTACCAGATGAAGGAATAAGATAAAACCCCAGAAAAACAACTAAATGAAGTGGAGATAGGCAACCTTCCAGAAAAAGAATTCAGAATAACAATAGTGAAGATGATCCAGGACCTCGGAAAAAGAATGGAGGCAAAGATCGAGAAGATGCAAGAAATTTTTAACAAAGACCTAGAAGAATTAAAGAACAAACAAACAGAGATGAACAATACAATAACTGAAATGAAAACTACACTAGAAGGAATCAATAGCAGAATAACTGAGGCAGAACGGAAAAGTGACCTAGAAGACAGAATGGTGGAATTCACTGCTGCAGAACAGAATAAAGAAAAAAGAATGAAAAGAAATGAAGACAGCCTAAGAGACCTCTGGGACAACATTAAACGCAACAACTTTCACATTATATGGGTCCCAGAAGGAGAAGAGAGAGAGAAAGGACCCAAGAAAATATTTGAAGAGATTATAGTCGAAAACTTCCCTAACATGGGAAAGGAAATAGCCACCCAAGTCCAGGAAGCGCAGACAGTCCCATACAGGATAAACCCAAGGAGAAACACGCCGAGACACATAGTAATCAAATTGGCAAAAATTAAAGACAGAGAAAAATTATTGAAAGCAGCAAGGGAAAAATGACAAATAAATACAAGGGAACTCACATAAGGTTAACAGCTGATTTCTCAGCAGAAACTCTACAAGCCAGAAGGGAGTGGCATGATACACTTAAAGTGATTAAAGGGAAGAACCTACAACCAAGATTACTCTACCCAGCAAGGATCTCATTCAGATTTGATGGAGAAATCAAAAGCTTTACAGACAAGCAAAAGCTAAGAGAATGCAGCACCACCTAACCAACAAATGCTAAAGGAACTTCTCTAAGTGGGAAACACAAGAGAAGAAAAGGACCTACAAAAACAAACCCAAAACAATTAAGAAAATGGTAATAGGAACATACATATTGATAATTATTTTAAACATGAATGTAGGGCTTCCCTGGTGGTGCAGTGGTTGAGAATCTGCCTGCCAATGCAGGGGACACGGGTTCGGGCACTGGTCTGGGAAGATCCCACATGCCGCGGAGCAACTGGGCCCATGAGCCACAACTACTGAGCCTGCACGTCTGGAGCCTGTGCTCCGCAATAAGAGAGGCCGCGATAGTGAGAGGCCCGCACACCGTGATGAAGAGTGGCCCCCGCTTGCTGCAACTAGAGAAAGCCCTCGCACAGAAACGAAGACCCAACACAACCAAAAATAAAAAAAAAAAAAAAAAAAAAAAAGACTAGGGGAGGAGGAGTGTAGAAAAAAAAAAAGACATGAATGGATTAAATGCTCCAAACAAAAGACACAGGCTTGCTGAATGGATACAAAAACAAGGCCCATATATATGCTGTTTACAAGAGACCCACTGCAGACCTAGGGACACATACAGACTGAAACTGAGGGGATGGAAAAAGATATTCCATGCAAAAGAAATCAAGAGAAAGCTGGAGTGACAATACTCATATCAGATAAAATAGACTTTAAAATAAAGAATGTTACAAGAGACAAGGAAGGACATTGCGTAATGATCAAGAGATCAATCCAAGAAGATATAACAATTATATATGCACCCAACATAAGAGCACCTCAATACATAAGGCAACTGCTAACAGCTCTAAAAGAGGAAATCAACAGTAACACAATAATAGTGGGGGACTTCAACACCTCACTTACACCAATGGACAGATCATCCAAACAGAAAATTAATAAGGAAACACAAGCTTTAAATGACACAATAGACCAGATAGATTTAATTGATATTTATAGGACATTCCATTCCAAAACAGCAGATTACACTTTCTTCTCAAGTGTGCATGGAACATTCTCCAGGATAGATCACATCTTGGATCACAAATCAAGCCTCAGTAAATTTAAGAAAATTGAAATCATGTCAACCATCTTTTCTGACCACAACACTATGAGATTAGAAATCAATTACAGGGAAAAAAACGTAAAATACACAAACACACGGAGGCTAAACAATACGTTACTAAATAACCAAGAGATCACTGAAGAAATCAAAGAGGAAATCAAAAAATACCTAGAGACAAATGACAATGAAAACACGATGATCCAAAACCTATGGGATGCAGCAAAAGCAGTTCTAAGAGGGAAGTTTATGGCTATACAAGCCCACCTCAAGAAACAAGAAAAATCTCAAATAAACAATCTAACGTTACACCTAAAGGAACTAGAGAAAGAAGAACAAACAAACCCCAAAGTTAGCAGAAGGAAAGAAATCATCAAGATCAGAGCAGAAATAAATGAAATAGAAACAAAGAAGACAATAGCAAAGATCAATAAAAGTAAAAGCTGGTTCTTAGAGAAGATAAACAAAATTGATAAACCATTAGCCAGACTCATGAAGAAAAAGAAGGAGAGGACTCAAATCAATAAAATTAGAAATGAAAAAGAAGAAATTACAACAGACACCGCAGAAATACAAAGCATCCTAAGAGACTACTACAAGCAACTCTATGCCAATAAAATGGACAACCTGGAAGAAATGGACAAATTCTTAGAAAGGTATAACCTTCCAAGACTGAACCAGGAAGAAATAGAAAATATGAACAGACCAATCACAAGTAATGAAATTGAAACTGTGATTAAAAATTTTCCAACAAACAAGAGTCCAGGACCAGATGGCTTCACAGATGAATTCTATCAAACATTTAGAGAAGAGCTAACACCCATCCTTCTGAAACTCTTCCAAAAAATTGCAGAGGAAAGAACACTCCCAAACTCATTCTATGAGGCCACCATCACCCTGATACCAAAACCAGACAAAGATACTACAAAAAAAGAAAATTACAGACCAATATCACTGATGAATATAGATGCAAAAATCCTCAACAAAGTACTAGCAAACAGAATCCAACAACACATTAAAAGCATCATAGACCATGATCAAGTGGGATTTATCCCAGGGATGCAAGGATTCTCCAATGTATGCAAATCAATCAATGTGATACACCATATTAACAAACTGAAGAATAAAAACCATATGATCACCTCAAAAGATGCAGAAAAAGCTTTTGACAAAATTCAACACCCATTTATGATAAAAACTCTCCAGAAAGTGAGCACAGAGGGAACCTACTTCAACATAATAAAGGCCATATATGAAAAACCCGCAGCAAACATCATTCTCAATGGTGAAAAACTGAAAGCATTTCCTCTAAGATCAGGAATAAGACAAGGATGTCCACTCTCACCACTATTATTCAACATAGTTTTGGAAGTCCTAGCCACGGCAATCAGAGAAGAAAAAGAAATAAAAGGAATACAAATTGGAGAAGAAGAAGTAAAACTGTCACTGTTTGCAGATGACATGATAATATACATAGAGAATCCTAAAGATGCCACCAGAAAACTACTAGAGGTGGTCAATGAATTTGGTAATGTTGCAGGATACAAAATTAATGCACAGAAATCTCTTGCATTCCTATACACTAATGATGAAAAAACTGAAAGAGAAATTAAGGAAAGTCTCTCATTTACCATAGCAACAAAAAGAATAAAATAGCTAGGAATAAACCTACCTAGGGAGACAAAAGACCTGTATGCAGAAAACTATAAGACACTGATGAAAGAAATTAAAAATGATACCAACAGATGGAGAGATATACCATGTTCTTGGATTGGAAGAATCAATATTGTGAAAATGACTATACTACCCAAAGCGATCTACAGATTCAGTGCAATCCCTATCAAATTACCAATGGCATTTTTTACAGAACTAGAACAAAATGTCTTAAAATTTGTATGGAGACACAAAAGACCCCGAATAGCCAAAGCAGTCTTGAGGGAAAAAAATGGAGCTGGAGGAATCAGACTCCCTGACTTCAGGCTATACTATAAAGCTACAGTAATCAAGACAATATTGTACTGGCACAAAAACAGAAATATAGATCAATGTAACAGGATAGAAAGCCCAGAGATAAACCCACACACCTATGGGCAACTAATCTATGACAAAGGAGGCAAGGATATACAATGGAGAAAAGACAGTCTCTTCAATAAGTGGTGCTGGGAAAACTGGACAGCTACATGTAAAGGAATGAAATTAGAACACTCCTTAACAGCATACACAAAAGTAAACTCAAAATGGATTATACACCTAAATATAAGACCAGGCACTATAAAACTCTTAGAGGAAAACATAGGAAGAACACTCTTTGACATAAATCACAGCAAGATATTTTTTGATCCACCTCCTAGAGTAATGGAAATAAAAACAAAAAAAACCAAATGGGACCTACTGAAACTTAGAAGCTTTTGCACAGCAAAGGAAACCATAAACAAGATGAAAAGACAACCCTCAGAATGGGAGAAAATATTTGCAAATGAATCATCGGACAAAGGATTAATCTCCAAAATATATAAACAGCTCATGCAGCTCAATATTAAAAAAACAAACAACCCAATCAAAAAAAGGGCAGAAGACCTAAATAGACATTTCTCCAAAGAAGACACACAGATGGCCAAGAAGCACATGAAAAGCTGCTCAACATCACTAATTATTAGAGAAATGCAAATCAAAACTACAATGAGGTATCACCTCACACCAGTTAGAATGGGCATCATCAGAAAATCTACAAACAACAAATGCCGGAGAGGGTGTGGATAAAAGGGGACCCTCTTGCACTGTTGGTGGGAATGTAAATTGATACAGCCACTATGGAGAACAGTATGGAGGTCCCTTAGAGAACTAAAAATAGAATTACCATATGACCCAGCAATCCCACTACTGGGCATATACCCAGAGAAAACCATAGTTCAAAAAGACACATGCACCCCAATGTTCAATGCAGCACTATTTACAATAGCCAGGTCATGGAAGCAACCTAAATGCCCATCGACAGACGAATGGATAAAGAAGTTGTGGTACATATATACAATGAAATATTACTCCACTATTAAAAGGAACAAAATTGGGTCATTTGTAGAGACGTGGATGGATCTAGAGACTGTCATACAGAGTGAAGTAAGTCAGAAAGAGAAAAACAGATATCGTATATTAACGCATGTATGTGGAACCTAGAAAGTGGTACAGATGAACTGGTTTGCCAAGCAGAAATTGAGACACAGAAATACAGAAAAAACATATGGACACCAAGGGGGGAAAGCAGCGGGGGTGGAGGTGGTGGTGTGATGAATTGGGAGATTGGGATTGACATTTATTCACTGATGTGTATAAAATGGATGACTAATAAGAAAAAAAAATTTGATAGTGGAATTGACTTGGAATCTTTGATCACCTAAGACAGTTCCTTGAACTTTGTAGATGTCTAAAATAATATTCAATAATTCTTTGCCTACTGTTGATCTTAATGAACTAAATAAGGCTTTTGTCTTAGCTTTCTTAGTAAGTTATAATATAGAGAAAAGTGCATAAGTCATAAGTTTAACTATAAACTTATGACTTATGTGAGTTATCTGAACTCCCACTAGTATTACCACTACTCAGATCAAGAAACAGAACTTTCCCAGGACCTTGGAAGCCTTCCTTATACCATTTCCTCATCATGACCCCTGCTTTCTGCCCCCAAGGTAACCATTATCTTCACCATAAATTTGTTTTGCCCAGTTTTGAATTTTTTAAAAAGAAACCATACAGTGTATATCATTTTATGTCTGCCTTGTTTTGCTGAATATTGCTCACGAGTTTTATTTCTGTTGTTGCTTGTAGCGATGCTCACTTATTTTTATTGTCTTCTATATTTTATTATATAAATGCAAAATATATTCTAATGTTGATGAACAAAATAAATAAATAAATAAATAAAAATAAAAAGAGATTAAAGAGGCGGGGTAAGGGCAGCAATGCAAAAACCAATGAGTGACTCCGTGGTAAGTTTTTGGAGAGGACTTCTAACAGCCGCAATTTAGACAGAAAAAGAGAAAACAAAGGGAAGAGAGAATGAAAGGGAGGAAGAGAGTGGTAAAGAGAAAGGAAGGGGAGACCAAACAGTAAACAAGTGAAAGTTTGGGGGAGGACGCAGGGGATAGAAGTGAAAGTGGTGGAGTAACACACACCTGGAAGGATGGTACCAGGGGACCGTGACCTCTTCACATTTGAGGGCAGTTACTGCGGTCACGGATGGGGTCAATAAAGGACATCGTTGCTTCCAGTGCACTGCAGGACTTTTAGGTGCCAAAGCTCACAAGGACACACAGAAATACTCTACGGTGTTCCTTGAGAGTCCCAAGTGCAAGGGATGTCACTCAGTGGGTCGATATCTATAACCAAGCTCCCTTCACAGGGAGATGACAGCCATGTGAGCCCACGTGCATCAAAGGGAGGCCAGGCCAGGAGAGAGGTGCTCCGGCCACCCCTGCGTGTGGCAGGCAGCCATCTCACCCTCCTACCTTCAGAATGATGGGGGATCCCGGCTTTTGATCCAAGACCCCAGTGGGGCTGAGCAGTTCAAAGGTCGGGTTGGGGTAGTAGATGAACTTGGTGTCGTTGTAAATCAGCAAGGACTGGACATTGTTAAAGACGAATCCAAACTCGTCCGGCCGTTCCACGGTGTCCAGGCCGGGCCGGTAGTCCGTGGTCAGAGAGGGTGCCAGGCAGGTCAGGGTGGTGGTATTCACAACTTTGCACACCTAAAGGGCCCAAGAGCACGGCGTTCAAACACTCAGCAGGTGATGGAGGGGGTCACACTGCCGCCCTCCCACCCTTTGCTTATTTTGGCCGGTCTCCAGTGGGCTACTTGCTTGAGGAAAAGGGCTGTGAAATTGTTTTTTTTTTCTTTTTTGGCAGGGAGGGGTGTGTTTTAACTTCATTTATTCATTCACCAACACTGAGTGAGCACCTACTTTGTGCCAGGAACGGTGCCAGTAGTTGGGCCATCCGTGAAACAGTCACAGTCTATGGGGGAGACAAATGATTCGACAAGCATTACAGTGCAGTCCTGGCAGAGGACCTGGAGCACAGGAGGGGCACCAGCACTGTTAAATGCATGGATAGAGGTGAGAAACGTGTGGGTGTCTGTGTGTGTGCACGAGCCTGTGTTTGTGCACATGCGTGCATGGCCTGAGGCAGGGTGAGGGTGACTCATGGGAGCTTTCCTTTGGAAGAGATGAATGAAATTTAACCTGAAGAATGTGTAGGACTTACCCAGACAGGGGGGATGGTAAGGGACCAAGTCCCTGGCAGAGAGAACAGCAGCAAAGTCCTGGGAATGAGGGAGCATGGATGTTTGCGGAAAAAGTAGGACAGAAGCAGTCTCCTGCTCATGTGTGTGTGTATGTGTGATGGAAAGAAGGAAGTTGTGTGAGAGGAGCACATAGTAGGTGGTCAGTTAATGTTTATTGGAAACACTGATGGATGAAAAGGATCCTTCACCTCCTTAAATGTTCTAGTCAGGATCTCTCTCTTCTCCAACCGAGTGCCCCCTAACTCTCCACGGGGGATATAACCTTGGTATTGACACTGAGTTCATAATGTCCTTTCTTCCTTGGTGGACCCTCATCTCCCAAATAACATCCTAGCTGAGCTGGCCCCGCGTGGCATGTGTGGTGCCATTCTCTCCTCTGGTGGTTTAGTTTGCGGGCTTCCCAAGGCAGCAGTCAGATTGAAGAAAGCGCTCTAGGACCCACGTGTGGTCTGGGAAGAAAACCTGAACCCCTCCCCACATCTTCCTGTCTTGCCCTGCGCGGCTCAGTTTTGGCTCTGGGACACGGTGTCCCAGCAACAGCCAAGGGCATCTGTGAGAACCCTGCTCAAGTACACGCTGTCCTGGCAGGACCGCACATGTTGCGTGTCTGGCCAACATACACATACCCAGGCTTCATGTTCGGAAAACAAGACCGTGTGTGAAATTGCAAAAAAAGCTGACGCTTGCATAGAAATTATGTCAGAGCTCCAAGTCTTAACCCTCCCTTTCCAGAGGGAGTTGAAGAGTTTAAACCAACAGCTCACTGAGGGCTTCGTGCCGTGTTGGAGGTCAGTACCCATCCCCACCCTTTTCAGCTCACCCTTCAGCAGCCCCTTGTGAACCTAATGTCCCTTTCACGTTCCAGCTGGGGACAGCCTGGCATGAGGAAAATGGTGGTGTGGTCAAACAGGCAGAGTTGAGCTGGGAGTCCCCTCCCTGGGCTCCGCAGGGCAGACCCCCAGCCCAAGCACCGCTTCCCTGCGCCACCCCCCCCAGTCTTCCTCACCGCTCACTCCAGTGCCCCTGGACGGGACTCCTCTGTAAATGAGCAAATCACCCCCAGACAAACAGCCTCCGTTTGCTCTCTGCCCAGCGCTGCATCGGCACTTTGCTAAACATTCCTTTGGGTTTTGCGGCCTTCGCTTCGGCCCTTCTCACTGGGGCTGCTTCCAAACCCAAAGGCAGGGGGTAGCCCCCGGGGACTGAGGATGACGTGGAGCCCAAGCAGGGCTTCAGGGGCAACATGGCTCTTTCTTACCACTCCTGAAAGAGAGGGCATCGGGCGGAGTTTACGGGCCTCCATGCTGGGGCCTGGCTTGGTGGAAACCTGCACACCCAGGCCTTTCCTCCAGGCTGCCTGCCAGCCTGCAGGCTCCAGGCAGGTCCCTGTTGGAGCTCAGGGCCCCCAACGCTTGAGAGGCAGGAGCTGTTTCTTAACTCCTTGAAGCACTGAGGTCCTGGTGGGTGGGCTGGGAGAACTGCTGGGGAGATTCCTGCCTGGGGCTGCCAACGTGTCCTGGCAGGCGCACAGGATGCCCAGGACCCAAGCCTTCTCAGAAGGCTGCCAGGTGTGGGGAGGCCTGCTCAGCCCAGTCTTCTCTTCAAATAGCTTCCCGGGGACTAATGCTACAGCCTTTGGAGGTTATAATCTTGTCAGTCATGCACTCATCCTCCAAAATTCCCTCTGTACTAGATTAACCATGTCTTTTATTTTCTGTGTTCTGAGGCTTTAACCTCTGGGGTCCTGCTGGTCCTGGAGGGGCTGCCCCTCGCCAGGCTGGCCAGCTCCTAGAGACAGCAAACAGATGGAGGCAGCCTGGGAACACTGAGCCTCGGTCTGGAAGTGGGGCGGGGGCACAGCTCTTTTACTCATGGATCGGGCTCTATGTTGGGATCTGGAGTTGCGTGCTCTTCTAGCCCAAAGAGTTGTGACCACAGTGGGTCACTGGAGGTGTGATACAGGTGTCTCCACGTCTCTGGCATGATGGAATGTCAAGCCCGCCATCATCTCACGTGGTCTAGTTACGAAGAGTCAGGTGTTTGGGATCTAGCTTGGACCTGCCACCAGCCACCTTCATGATTGGGGGCAAGTCATTACTCCTTTCTGGCCTTCGTTTTCTAAGCTATACCGTGAGAAGTTTGGACCAGATCATCCCTGAGACCTTTCCAGATCTAGCCTTCTGGCAGCCTGTCATTTTCTGTATTTCTCTGTTTCCTCAGGAAGCCTCAAGCATGCTGGGAATGTGTCAGGGATAAGAGGGTAGATCCAACACCATCTTGCCCATCTCTGTCTCCATCTCAGCCTCGTCAATCCCCAGAAGGTCAAAGCAGTAATTCATATGAACAATAATGGCCATAATAGCATCTCCTGGACTATAATTATGAATACAATAACGTTTCAGAAAATATTGACTGAAAAGAGTAAGATGGAGCCAGTAGAACGAACTAAAAAATTTATAACAACATAGCAGACATTCTGCTCTTATGATGGAGAACTTTTTAACATCACAAAAATCCATAGTGGAAAAAAATTAAATTACATGGGTCTGCACAGGGAATAAAGTGAAATGTTCAGCTTGATCATCTTAGCAACCAGGATGGAATTATCTGCATGCAGTGACTAACATTTATCAGGTGCCAGCCTAGTGGCAGGTTACAAATCTGCGAGGCAAGTCTTATCATCAGCATTTCTAGCCAGGGAAGGTAGGATCAGAGACGTTAAACGACTTGATCATGGTTGTAGAGCTAATAGATGGCGGTGTTTTGTTTCCAATTCACAGATGTCTGAATCTGGATCCAGAATTTCTTCCCCCTCTCACACTACCTCTTATCAGACCTCAAAGTGAACATGGCAGAAAACAAGAGCCCTTTTGCACCATATCTTAAGCTCAGAAGCCAGTATGTTTATACACTCATGACATCACCTTCTGACAAGAAATGATTATACTGTAATTATAAAAATCATTGTGAGGCCCAGGTGTTTGGGGCCATGATTCTGGACTCTTCTCTGGCGGTCGAATGTCCCAGTGTCTAACACAGACCTTATCACACTGCAAAACACAGACACAGCCTTGTTTCCTGCAGATCAGGGGGACCCGTGGTTACTCACATTGACAGATTCTTTGCCATTAAACTTGACTCGGATCCTTGGCTCCTGAATGACATCCAGGTTGAAGCCTGTGATGGTCAGGGGTGTGTGGCCACTGGGAACAAGCAGAGTCTGGGTTAGGTGAAAAACCCTCTCAAACTGCTACCACTTGCCCCCCTAGGATCCTCACAGGAGCTGCACTTGGGCAGAAGGGATTAGGTTGCACGGCGGCTGGGTGTGTCCCCGCCCGCTCTGCCTCACCTGGCGATACTCCACTCAGGCTCAATGCGCTGCACCCGGGGGTCATCTATGTACTCGAACTGCAGGTTGTTGTCCACACGGGCTCGGTCGACACTCACAGAGACAGGGACGGGCCCCAGCCCATTGGACGACGGGGGTGAGACACACACGATCTCATTCATTGATCGCCTACAGGGAGACCACAGGAGGGTTGTGAGCAAAGGCATGGGCAAGAGGGGCAGCCTCTGGCCTGAGAAGGGGTTTTCCCCGGTTGGGGGGTATGGCCCAGGAATGTTCTTCTGTCCTTTTATACTCTAGACTAGGGAACATCCCTTAGCAGTGTGTATTAGTGCTTCTTTTTACCTGAGATCCCACTCCAGTTGGATTAGGGAGGGAGCCAATTGGAGAAGGGGATTAGAGAAGGTGGGGCAGGGGCAGGGCTCCTTGGGCTTTGGGGGAACTCCTCTTTTCTGGATTTATCTAGACCATGACTATTTAGCCAGTGCTTAGTGTCTGGTCAGTCAGTTAATAAATTGAGCACCTACTATGCAGAGAAGCAAATATCCAGTCCTTGCCCTCAGGCAGTTTATGGTCCAGGGAGGAGATTTACTGGGCAAGTTGGGTTCTCATCCAGGGGTCCTTTCAGAATTCTCTCTAGATTCTCTACATCCCCAGGGCTTCATTGGAATATCTGACAAATAGTAGGTGTTCAATTTTTAGCACATAAGAGATGCCCTGAGGATTGCAGAGGACAGAGGCCATGCAATCTCCATGTTTCTCAAGTCACCATGGTGGGGACAAAATGAATGCTTGATCCTGGTTGTGACTGAGAGCTCCTGGGAACCTCCCTCATCAGCAGTTCTTATGGTCCTCACTTCTAAATATTTGTAGAAGTATTTAGCCCCTATGATACTCATGATACAAATTGACTAGTGGTATATATTTCTTACAGTGACTGGAATGGTGTTTGGGCCCAGGACATGACACATAACATGGAGAGGATGGGGCAGGCACATATGTGAACATGCACAGGAACATGTGTGCACAGGCCTCACGTGTACAGTCTCCTAGTGCTCCTTCAAGCCCATCTCACCCATAGAACTCGCAGGTCTGGTTGCCCAGGTAAACGGCCACGCTGCTCCCAGCCCCGAGGTAATGGCCCGTGATGGTCACCATGGTGCCTCCAGACTCTGGCCCTCGGATGGGGTTGAGTGACAACACGGAAGGGTTCTTTGGGAGGAAGCAGAGAAATGATCACAGCTCAGGTTTTACCCAAAGGGAGAAACCCAGGCTAGACTTAAAGACAGAAGGAGGGACTGTGTCCACACTCAGAGTAAACCCTTTCTAATCCCAAACACTCTCTGCCTACCCTGGAGCTGAGACCCTTTCTAAGAAGAGGCTCCAGGCATATCCAGGGAAGGCAGAAGGGCCACGTTTTGCAATTAATTAACTCCCCTGGGAGTCTTATGCTCATAACACTGATGGGAAGGCAGAGATGACACTGACTAATCTATCAATTAGTTTGCAAATTGAGAACAATTTGAAAAGGCTTCTCTATCTGGAGCGCATACTGATTTTTTTGGCACAAAATCGATAGGGCTGAATAAAGGATCCCTGCCTGGATTGGGCCACCAAGAGGATCCATTAATGGCCCAGGCTCGTGTCCTTCCGTCCCTCCCTAAGCAAGAGAAGGGCACAACAGGGTGCCTGGTGCAGAGACCTGTCAGTAAATGTTAGATGTGTCTTCCCTGACCTTCACCAGGAGGATGGCCCATCGTTGGCTGGGATTTTCTAGTAAGCTCACTAAATTGTAAAATTAAGCCTGAAGCCTAAAAGAAATGTCATCTGGCCTAAAATGCATCAGAAAGAAATTGCTCCTGCCTAGCGAGCAGTGGAGTGGAGTGGAAAGTGCATTTAACTGAGCACCTACACAGGCATGAACTCTAGTCCACATTAGCTACTCACTAGTGATGGGCCCTGAAGCAAGTTTCTGGATCACTCTGGGCTTTTGTTCCCTCCTCTGTCAAGACAGGAGGGTGGACTACATGATCTCTAAAGCCCTCCCAGCTCTGACACTCTACAGCTCTCTCCATCCAGTCTTTCTGGGTTTGCTTCTCACACAAGACCCTGTCTGTCCTGCACAGGAGACGGGGTAGGTGGGCTGCATATAGGCCATGGTACCCTCCCATCTGAGAGAAGACTGGTACAAGGAAAAGGTGGAGGTGCTGAGATAAGAAGGCAGAGACTGGAAAACCTAAAACAAGCAGTAAAGTGCTTTAGAGAGAAGAGAATTTTGTGGTCAAATAATTTTTCAATACTCTGAGCAAGGCTGGTTTGACCCCCTCCGCTGGTGTTAACACTTTTTTTTTTTTAATTTATTTATTTATTGATTTATGGCTGTGTTGGGTCTTCGTTTCTGTGAGAGGGCCTTCTCCAGTTGCGACAAGCGGGGGCCACTCTTTATCGCGGTGCGCGGGCCTCTCACTATCGCGGCCTCTCTTGTTGCGGAGCACAGGCTCCAGACGCGCAGGCTCAGTAGTTGTGGTGCACGGGCCTAGTTGCTCCATGGCATGTGGGATCTTCCCAGACCAGGGCTCGAACCCGTGTC
Organism: Balaenoptera physalus; assembly: GCF_965194825.1. Classification (NCBI taxonomy): domain Eukaryota; kingdom Metazoa; phylum Chordata; class Mammalia; order Artiodactyla; family Balaenopteridae; genus Balaenoptera; species Balaenoptera physalus. Next base: position 37,464,092 of record NC_138882.1, read on the forward strand.
CCCTGCACTGGCAGGCAGACTCTCAACCACTGTGCCACCAGGGAAGCCCGGTGTTAACACTTTTTAATGAAGAACTTGATATGGCAATGTTGGTTAGGTGTCAGAAAAGGGACTTTGGGGCCCAAGAAGCAGGTTGTTCAGCAAGAGAAAATAAAGCCTTTGTGATTCCACCATCTGTTGCTTGGGTGGGAAGAAGGGTTTCCAGGGCTGAGTGTGTGCATATGTGTGTGTAACCACACCAACACACAGAGCAGCTCACTCGTACATCCCACTCCCATGGTCCCGCACACAGACATGCGTTCCTGCAGGATTTCAAATGGCTCCTCTAAACTCCCACTTACAATATCCTTGGCAGAAAACAAAGCGTGTGGATAAATATAGGCCTTTTTAATTAGGTCCCTCAGACGATCTGTCCTCATTAGGCTGGAATTAGACAGAGACATCACATTGGCGGGACAAAGGGCAGCCCCTCCCCACCCTGCGTCTAGGATCCACTTTCTAAGAAAGGCCTGATTTTGCTTATTTAGAACTCTGACCTGTGGCTCTCTGGGACGCCAAAATCTCCAAAGTGTTGCTGGTCATGCACTTGACCCACCCAGGAAAGACAGGCTTTCCCTTTTCTGGTCTCCTACTCCATCTGCGAGAAGCCTGGAGGTGCCGGCTTGGGAGAGGGGTGGGTGGGACTTGCCTGGGAGAAGTCTGGAGCAGAAATGTGCCCTTGCTAGAAGCCCGTAGCTCAGCACTAGACCCAATACTCACCACAAATGTGTACTGTTGATGGGATTTGGTCATGAACTCTGGCTTACACTCTCCAATGCACAGGCGCACGGGCCCAGAGGTGGTCCCCACAAGGGCATGGCCCATCTCACAAACGATCCTGAGGAGAGAGCAAACCTTTCCATGAGAGACTTGGGGAGAGCTGCATCCCTGCCCCAGCTTGCTCACCCCGTCATAGTCACAGTGAATGACTCATCACAGTCTTACAATAGTGCTGGACCAAGACTCAGCTTGCTCAACCATGTGGCTGTGTGACCTTGGGTAAAGTACTTTCCCTCTCTGGGCTTTAGTCTCTCATCGGTACAATGAGAGGTTGGATGAGCTCATCTCTAAAGCCCTCGAAACGCTATGCTGCCTATTTCTATGAGCAAGCCTGTAGTCCCCAGTGCCTAGCGCAGGGCTTAGCATTGGATATCAACCCAATATTTGTGGAATAAACCTAATGTTCAACAGAGATCTAGGGGCAGTAATTTAGTGGTCTTTGTGACAAGCCAACACTGCAACACTCCCGAGAAGAGGGAGTGAGGACTGATTTGCCAAGCTGATTCAATTGTGGTTTGTTTCCTGCAGTGAGGGAACAGATAATCTGGTGAGATAGTGAGTTCCCCAAACCGGGAGCTCCCAGCTGAATGGGAGGAGCGGCATCCAGTGGCAGCAGGCGAGGGGGTGGGAGGTGGATGAGTTCATTAGGACAGCAATCGAAACTGGACTCCCACTTAATCAAGGGCTGAGCTCACGGAGCTGGTGGGAGAGGCAGTGAACCAGCCCTGGGGTTGGAAGTCATGTCTCACATCAACAGGAGAGCTGGAGAACGGGGTGGGGGGTGGTGAGGCACTCTCTCTCGTGATGTGCAGCTTGATACCCCCAGTGAGGGCTTCCCTGGTGCCTGAGATAAGTTATAACAAGCACATTTACAGACGGGTTGCCTTAGCCACAGCAGACTCTAGAAAGAGTGGGCAGCTGGAGGATATGGGAGGAACTGAAGAAATCAGATTCTTGGGGGGATCTCTTGCCTGGAATTTTAAGGCATGGGATGGGTGGGAAAGGGCTCCACCAGGCTCAGCAAAAAGGAACCCAGGGGACAGATGGAAGGCTTTTCTTTTCTTCTCAATGCCATTTAAGAGTTCAGTCTGAGCAGTCTGGTGCCCTTGGAAGGTTGGTTTGGTGGGGAGGCAGAAAAACAGACCTCCCCTCCACTAACCCCCAGCATTACCCAGGCACGGTGGGGAAGATCCGCGTTTAACGGAGGATGCTTATCTCAACAACTTCTCTAGGAAGGAAGGTAACTAAACAGAGATTTCATTTTGATGTAATAAAACTTGCATTAAACAAATACATGGCATGCTCACACACACGGCATGCCAACGATCTCCAGCTCCTTCATAACAGTTAATCCCAAATAAGTACTTTCACTCCTGGTGAATATTTACTTAACATACAATGACTGTCTTATTACGTTTAGCATATTAGGTTCGACAAGAAAGTACTGAGTGCACGTCAAAGGATGTTCTCCTTTCCCTTTCTCTGTGAATAAATTAATTATGAACCCACAGTAAAGATGATAGTGATGATCAATTAGTATTTTACACGTAACCGTCTCCTTAAACCTCATTAGCGGAGCATTTGAGAAGCTTAATTTAAGGTACTACGTGGGGTTATTTCCATGCTGCTACCTGCTTGGAGTAACAACTCTCCCATCCTGCTTCCTGGGCCCCAGCGCCTGCTCCTGTTTGGGGCCCCTGTCATCCTGTCACAGTGCTCTGGGCTCTCAAGGAGCATCAGAGGATTATCGGCTCTCTACTGGGGGTATGGGGAGTGAAGAAGAGGAGGCAGCAGATAAGTCTCTGTCTCTCTCTTCTAATCAGTGCTTTCTTGTCCCTCACTCACCCCCCTTGGCCACTGTGCTGGAGCCACCCTCGAGAGGAAAAGCAGGAGCAAATCATGGCAGGCTTGAAGTCATGGAAAGAGGAAACATGAGAACACGTGAAGGTCATAGGCATATTTGCTCCTCCTGAGGCCTGTCTAGGAGAGGAGAAGGCTAGAATGGCCTGTTCAGCTGTCTGGGGCGTCTTGGCACACTGTCTTTTCTAGAACATTTTCTTGCTCAGGGTTTGTGGCCCAAAAGATGAGCTTTGCATGTCAAGCACGTGGGAGAAGAGGGTGGATAGGAGATGGCACTGCCCAAGTGCCCAAGGCTGAATGCCTGCAGTTGGCTCTCAATGTCCCTCCTGGAAGGGTATGATGCAGGGGCCCAGGAGCTAGGCTGCAGGGAGGGCCTAGAGCTGAACCACGGGTTCCCTTCCTTGGCACTGCAGCTGACTCCTTTCCCCGCTGGTGGAATGCGGTTCTACTTCATCCAGTGAGTGGGAGAGGAGCAGGAGTCGGCAGTGGACTGTAGAATGGTCTGGGTTGGTAAGTCTAAGAGCTGGTGAGAGTCCTGAGGACTCAGACCACATCGTGGAAGAATTCTAATGACCTCTAACTCTTCTTCCTTTTTATTCCTGGGACCCAGTGCTTGCAGCGAAGGATGGAGAGGCCTCCTTGAGTGTATCTGTTATTGGCATTTGTTCTCCGAGCTCAAGAAGATAGAGGGTTAAAGGAAGAAGCAAGGGCAGCTATAGGGAGTGGAGAGGGTTATATTGAGAAATGAGGGTCAGGCCAAAGCAGATTCTGTACCTCAACAATAACACGAGCTACAATTTGTTGAGCTGTGTGTGGCAGGCACTGGACCAGAGAGGATCCTGTGTCATCCTCAGGCATCCTACAGGGTGGGTCTTACTGTCTCCATGTTTATAGACAAGGAAGCCAAGGCTCAGAAGCCAAGTGACTCATCTGTGGCCATAGTGCTGGGAAGTGGCAGAACCATGATTCAAAGCCAGGTCAGCCTGGCTCCGAAGCTCATGCCTTTGACCATTCCACTCTACTGACCTTAGAATCAGTGGAATTCTCTCTGTGTCTTTTGTGGAAGGGACAGGATGGACATGGCGGCCGTGCCAGGATGGAGGTGAGGTGGTTGTTGGGGGGCTGGGGCTGGAGGAGGGGGAGGTAGGGTAGACCTGTCTGGGTTCCTAAGACTCTGAGACATAACCACCTGCGCCCCGTCCCTCCCTGGTTGGAGATGACCACAGGCAGCGGTGTGGGCACCACTTCCTCATTCAGGCCTTACAGGTCAGCAAAGTTCCTGTGGTTTGACTTCTAGGGGCCTCCTGCCTCTTCTCGGTGTCCCTGGTAGCTTTAGGCTCCCTGTGTATTATCAGGAGACAACAGCTGGGGATGCCTAAAGTTTCTCCTTGTAAAATGAGAAGTTAGACTAAATAACTCTCTAATCGTTATTTAGCTTCAACATTGGGAGGCTTGACTCCTCCTGCTGGACAGGAGCTTCTGGATTCACAATAGTGCCACCGATAAGCTTTCTAATGGTGGGAGTTGCAGATTCCATAGGGCATAGAAGTTATTGCTTCTGACATCCTAGGGCCATAGAAGTGATTGTAGAGGTCCATTTCTACATACCCATTTCCAGATGAGACATTTGAGGATCAGGGAGCAAAGAGGCTTGCCCAAAGTCACATAGCTCATCAATAGCTGAGCTCCTGGCACCCAGCCCGGTGCCCTCGCCTCACACCGCACCACCTCCCATAGATTGGCAAAGATGGTGCCTTTCTCCCCGTGAGTGTGCATCCTTGGGGTGGGGAGCACAAGCATCTAACATCCATCAAGACATGGTTGAGTTCGTAGGTGCAGCAGATGAGAGGGAGGGGGTCTGAGGACCCAAGCTGAGTCCATCTCATACACAGCCCCTGTCCCAGGCAGGGCTGAGCTGCAGCCTCAACCCGCATCTCATCACCCAGGAAACATCCTGTGATGGAATCATCTGGCCCTCCACAGACCTGTGGGGCACTGATTGCAAGACTAAGCGGGGCCCTTTAACCAACATTAACCTAATTGCTGACTGATAGATGGCACGGCACAAGCATATGGTGAGTCATTACTGTGCCCGCTAATCCTGCCCGTGCCCGGGACTCTGCACTGGGCCCATTTAGCCAAATCCATCTCTCACAGATATCGATAATGATTGTGCCTGCTGCTCACTGCCCAAGATGGAGGCTTTAATGATGTTAACAAACTCTCAGTAATGAGCCTGGCACGGCTGGAAACCAGGGCTGCGTGCAGGCAAGGTGAGGAACGTGCCTGCTGCCTCCTGCCCGCCCCGCGCCTGAGGAGATGACAGGGCTGGTTTTCTAGGGTGACTGCTGGCCTTGGTAGGGACCCCTGGCAACCATTCACCTCCCCAGGTTCCTTTTGTATCCTCACTTCTAGTTTTTCTTGGAACTTTCTTCTCCAGGGCCCTGGGTGAGTATGATGCATTTGATTTCAAAGATATTGACTAGAACAATATTTCCTTATGTTCCTATGGCACGTTACAGTCTTCACATTTTCATCTTACTGAATTCTCTCCCAAAACCCATGCAGTAGGGATCATGATTTCCATCGGACCAATGAAGATTAGAGAGACCAAACAGTTTGCTAAGGTCTCAGGGCTGGCAGGTAGAGGAGGCAGGATTTAGAAGACCCTTGGATCCCAATTCTCATGCGATTTCCATGTTCAGCTGCCCAAGATTTACACCTCTCAATTCAAAGCCTTACCCTTCAGTCCCCCGCGAACCCTTTCCTTTGGAGTCCTGTGGCATCTCACCAAGTTGGAGACTTGACCTGTGTCCAGTGGCCCAAGGGAGCTCCTTGAGGCCAAGGTGGGTCTGGGGTCAGTGTGACTGAGAGTCTAGCTGGGTGTGGCAGGGCGCCGGGCTCTGTAAAGCCATCTGATCTTGATGAGCTCGACAGCTTTCCCCTCCTCTTCTGGCTCAGAAGCGCTACTTATATCATTTCCCCCTTTCCTCTTCCTCATGTCTTTCCTGTAGACCCAGCCCGTCTTCCCTCTATGATTCACTCCTTGAAGGGACAAGGCTGTCAGTGAAGGGTCAGGTCTGCAGGATCTGAATGTCAGCAGGATCAGGCAGCTCCTTCTTCTCCCCTGTTGGGTGTCCCCAAAGTCGGGGAACTCACCCTTCTGACTCCGACCCTGCCCTGGCCACACTGGAATCATGGCCCCTGACCCAGAAGGCCACAGGCTGATGGATAATGGAATTTTCAGGCCACTCTTACCCAGGAGTCTTGTCCCATGGCTGTTAGGGAACGGAAAGAGGCCTGAACCAAGAGTTAGGAGACTTGAGTTCCAACTCTGCCATGGCCACTTATGCACTGAGTGAACGGGGGAAGTCATTTCACTTCCCAAGTCTTTTACTCTCTCCTACTTTGTAAAAGGGTGATAACAGTGTCTACCTCTCAGAGTCCTTACCAATTAAAAGCAAGAGAATGGATGAGAAAGTGTAACTGCTGATGAAAGATGAAGTGTCATTTTTACGGTTGGAAATGGAAACATTTCCAACATACGGTTGGAAAAAAAGAAACAACTTTTCTGGTTGTTACTAAAGGCTGGCTCTGGGGAGGCTGTGAGGGGCGGAGCTACAGGAGAGGAACCCTGCTCATGGTCACGTTCCCAGGACCCCCTGCAGAGCTGTGTGCCCAGTGGAACCAGGGTGACTTGACCCAACTTTACAAGATAAATCATGCAGAAGGATCTGGCTGCTCCCCTCCCTTTCTCCATAGGAGGGGAAGCATCACTCCTTCTACCCTCCCACCCCCAGCATCCCCCTAACTTCATGCCCACCTCCTGCCCACCAACTTCACAGCGGCCGCCACTGCCAAATGAACACCCCAAATTGGAACATATGTCACTTCTGGAGCCCCGTTCGCCTGTCCGCCGCTACATGCTTATTTTCTAATTTCCAGCTGACATTTCCCTTAGTGAAATAAATGAATTTGCTCTGGCGGAGGCCCTGCTCAGATTAAGCTGCTGTCAGAGCCCCATGAGCCAAACAAGTTGTTGCCTGAAGCCCACCGAGCAGGATGCATTCCAATGGGGGCTATCGGGGGGAGGGGCGGGGGAAAGCAAGGAGGAGGAGAATGGACGGGCTGGGAAAGTGGCTCAGTTAGCCAGTGGGCAGGAGAAGACCAACTGTGGGGGAGCATTGCACCGGGACCCCTGATGCCAGAGGAGCCAGGGAATCGGGAATCAAACAGAATAGGATATTCTAAGAGTGGAGATGGGCTAGGAGAGGGCCCTGGAAAGGCTTCAAGGAGTGGGGTCCATGGGAGGAGGGATATAGGAGATGGATCCTGGAGAAGTCCCAGAGGAGGGAGAGGGGAGACCCCCCCAGAAGCTCCGGGGGGGAAGAGGGTGGGCCAGAGCGGACTGGACTCACTGCTCAGCGATGATGTAATCCCCCGGCAGGGGCGTGCAGGGCACCCCAGCCACCTGCACGTGGTGGGCGATCTCGGAGAAGTCCAGGCCCAGGTTCACGCCATGGATGGTCACTCGGGTCCCTCCTTCAGGGGGTCCAGACACCGTCAAAATCTGTGGGAGGGAAATGGGATGAGAAAAGCTGGTCGGTCACAGGAGTAGGGGCAGTGGCACCCATTTCCCTCCCCACGGGAAGGCTTTGGGACACCTGGAATCTGGGGGAACTGGGTGTGTTTTCTCCACTTTTCAACTTATCTAGGATCCTGACATTGCCATGTTGTGCTTACTTCATCGGTTCTTAGGACATCCATTCAATGATTCATTCATTCATCCACTTATGAAAAAGAAATTATCAGAGAGTACTGCCTCAAGGCAGTACTTTAATTCGCTTATTGCCTGATTGTGATCAAGTCACAGAATCTCTCTGAACCTCAGTTCTTCTTAGTTGGTAAGAAGGATAATCATCTCTAACCAACCTCTCCCTGGAAGCTCCCGAAGGGAGGGTGTCTGGGAGCATTCTGTAAACTTGAAATGGCTTTGTCATTGTGACCGTGCTATGATTTGCCACTCCTGGGTGCTAGCCTCTGTAGAGTTTACAATGATGAATAGAACAGGAAATCTGCCCTCAAGGAACTTAGTGGTCAAGGAGGAGGAGGTAAGGGAGCCATAAATAATGCTGATGCAGGGTACACAGTGATAAGGTAGATTTGAAGGAAAAGCTGTGGGAGCTCAGAGGAGTCCCAGATTAGGGACTGCTGTGGGGGATGACCAAAGATGGAAAGTATATTTGACATTGTTCTGCAAAAAAAAATCCTGTGACACGTGCTAGTACCGAAGAGAAATAGCTTTCTGATTTTCCAAATTTTGCTGGCTTCCCAGCAGCAAGGATCGTTTATTTATTCATTTCTTAATTCAGTCACCAAATGCTGACTGCCTGATTTTGTTTTGACCCACCAGGAAAAGGAACTGCAGAATCAGGCAGCTCTAAGGTGTAAATTTCTGTCTGAGAATGCATCAGGCTCCAGGAAAAATGCAGCTCTTCAGGATCCAACAGATCCCAGGGAATAAGCTCCTACTTCAAGGTCCATAGTTATCCAAAGTAAGAGGAAATTAGACATGAACCCAACTGTAGGCAGGAGCATGGAATTTCAGAACTGGAAGGAGATGCGGGGGGTCTTATTCTAAGATCATCATACAACATGTATACATGGTTTTAAAAAAGTCCAGGACTCTTTTCATTACACCATTAGAAGGGCAAGACAAGAAGGGAGGGAGAGAGGCAAGGAGGGCTCGTCAAGGCCAAGAGTCCACCAGAATCTTCCAGATGCGGCCTCTGGGCAGAGGTTAGAGGTGAGTACAGGCGAAAATGCTATCAAAGGCTCTGGGGACTCTTCCCCGCTCCTGTCTCCACCAAAGGGGCACTGCTCTCTTCCAGTAATGTAAGCACCATGAATGCGGCCGCCAACTTGGCCACGAATAGGTGATAGCAGACACAGAAGAGATGATGGTGGGGATGAGGCCCCGGGACAGGCCTCCTCCCTCACTGCCCGCTGACCCCTGGGCTCTTGTGCATTGGCTGCACAGCCAGGTCAACTCCCACTCAGACCTCCTGATCTCCCACCCTCTTCTGCAGACCTTAGACGGTGCAGCCTCCTTCCCTCCCTCTGGCCCAGGCTGGGAACTCTCTTATCCGGGGGCCCACTTCACCCAAGTCACCTTGTCTGTGGCTCTGACTCCCTTCTCTGGTAATAAAATATCCCACCTTATGAATAAAAATAAACAAGATTCATGAGATGAATCAAGGGAGGGAACGGCGGTGCTCAGAGGCAACTTTGTGCACTGGGCCTTGGCGGGTGGGGGGGAGGCAGGACAATTTGGAGAGAAAGGAGCTGGCATGAGGAACCGGTAGCCCCATAGCTTTTCTGTCCCTGAGGATTCTAAAAACAACCGACACTAGATCTTGGCTGTTCCACTCTCCCCTGGTGCCACTTCCTCAGGTCCGCAGGCCTCCTGGGCTCTGGGAGGTGGCTATTCATAATGAGGAACAGGAAAGGGGTGGCCTCCATGCCCCTGCAGGAGAGATTCGGGAGGAAGGAAGTAGCATCACTGGTCCCCCTCCCCTCCTCCAGCCACCTGGATGCCAGGAACCCACCTACTGGAAACCCTTACAGAACTGTGGTGATCAGCTTGCTCTCTTTCCTCCACTTTTATTTTTTTATTTTTATTTTTTAAATTTTATTTATTTATTTATTTATGGCTGTGTTGGGTCTTCGTTTCTGTGCGAGGGCTTTCTCCAGTTGTGGCAAGCGGGGGCCACTCTTCATCATGGTGCGCGGGCCTCTCACTATCGCGGCCTCTCTTGTTGCGGAGCACAGGCTCCAGATGCGCAGTCTCAGCAGTTGTGGCGCACGGGTCCAGCTGCTCCACGGCATGTGGGATCCTCCGGGACCAGGACTCGAACCCGTGTCCCCTGCATCGGCAGGCAGATTCTCAACCACTGCACCACCAGGGAAGCCTCCACTTTTATTTTTAAAAATACATTCTCTCGCTCGCTGCGGTTAAATACAAGCTTTAAGAAAAACTGAAATGAGATCTTTCTGGAAAGCCTAAAAATATTTCCCTCTTGCAGGTAGCATGCGGGGATTGTACTGGGGATATTCAGTGGAGTTGGCAGGCCCATAGGGCAGCCTCCTCCTGCTGGGAAGACTCTGCAGTGTCCTCTTCTGACATTTGAGGGTCTGTGGCAGAGACACGGTCATGGCACTTGGGAGACTGTAGGGTTCATTTGTTAGCACAGAGCTGCCCAGAAGCATAAACCAGCTTATATGTTTAGAGAAAGAAGACTTACAAAAATATTAATATGTGCAAGCATTATAATCTTGGCATGAAGACACATGTCAAAGAGATGGGTCCAGCTAACAGCTGGGAGAATTAGCATCCTCATGGGTCACTGGAAAGTGCCTGGGTAATACTGGGTCCATGTGGCTCTTCCCCATACAGCACACACTATGTGCTGTGCCACCAGCACCTGGGGAGGTGGTGAAGGAGTTTGGGGGTCAAAGCACTCAGCAGCCACCATGCCCTGGGGCTTACATGGGATGTAGTTTCCTCTTTCTTGCTTAGGACAAAACTGATGTATAAAAGTCTGGATTTCCAAAACATAGATGAGGTGGTGAGCACTTGATTTGCAAGAGGATTCCCAAAGTCTCCATTACTGATGCCTTCTAAATCTATATTGCTGGCTCAGACCTCTCTCCTGAGCTCCATATCCATATATCTAATTGCTACCGGACATCTCGACTTCCACACGTATGTCCCTCAGGCACCTCAAATTTCACCATGTCTAAAAATGAACTCTTAATTTTCCCTCCTTCCACCCCCAACCTGACTATCCTCCCAGATCCTTTCTCAAGGTTAATGGAACCACCGTGCACCCAGCCAGGAATTTTGCAAGCATCTTCGACTGCTTCCTTTCCCTCCCCTACCATGTATAATAAATATAGGGACCATTGGTTCTTACTCCCAGGTGTCTTTTTTGTTTTAAAGATTTAATTTAATTTTTTTTTTTTTGGTTGCATTGGGTCTTTGTTGCTGTGTGTGGGCTTTCTCTAGTTGTGCTGAACAGGGGTTACTCTTCGTTGCGGTGCGTGGGCTTTTCATTGTGGTGGCTTCTCTTGTTGCGGAGCATGGGCTTTAGGTGCGTGGGCTTCAGTAGTTGTGGCATGCGGGCTCAGTAGTTGTGGCTCGCGGGCTCTAGAGCGCAGGCTCAGTAGGTGAGGCGCATGGGCTTAGTTGTTCCACAGCATATGGGATCGAACCCGTGTCCCCTGCATTGGCAGGCGGATTCTTATCCACTGTGACACAAGGGAAGTCTCCCAGGTGTCTTTTGAATCTGTGCCCTGCTCTGGTTCCAGCGTAGGCGATAAGCAGGGCTGCATCACATCTCACCCACACTAACTGCAAGGGCCTTTGTCTTCCTCCATGAGATCTGACTTCTTCACATGGCCAGGTGGCCTTCATGAACACATACCTGCTCTGGTTACTAGTCACTTGCTCTAAAGGCCTTCAATGGCTCTGACCACTGTGCAGGCCAAGTCCCTAATTCCTGGCCTGGTCCTCCACATTCTGATGTTTGTTACTTCTTCAGCCACATCTGCCGTCTTATACTGTATCCACCATGTGCTACCCAAATCCCAGCAGTTCCTGTATACACAACACACTTTAAAGATCTGTGCCTTTGCCCGTGTCATTTGTTCTCCCCCATCTTAAAAATCAGAGAGAGTCAAGGTGGAGGTCTGGGCTCAGCGTGCAAAGGAACAGAGGGAGGAGTCCTGTGAGACACACCCCCTGCCACCTGAGGGCTTCCAGGTGACTGTGAGAATGAGTATCAGGGTCTACCAAAGCCCTGTCTGTGTGGTGGTGAAATCCAAGGCACCCTGCTTTCCTCATTTCTCCCCAGGACCAAGAATTGAGGAGAGGCTCTAGAAGGGAGGCTTGAAGGAAAAGAATTTATCCTCCAGAGAGGGAGTGAATAGGATTCTTCAGATACCACTTCATACCAGGCAGTGCTCTACCCTGGAGACAGCCTCCAAGGCTCTCTCTTCAAAGCAGTGTTAGATTGCAGGACACCCAGCGTGGCACCCAGAAAACTTGGTTCTCTTGGGGGCCAAGTCTGGCCTCTCCACATGGGTCTATAAGGAGGCAAGTCGGTGGAGTCCCATACTACTGCTTGCAGAACTCCCAGGCAGGCCTTTCAGCTCTGGAAGGAGTTGGGGGGCCATAGGGGAGGGGAGAGCTAACCTCCCGCAGAGATGGGGGTGAAAGGGCAGGCTGCAGTTATAGACATTCCCCCACAGACAGAGGGGAAACCAAGATACGGCCAGGATGGCAGCCAGATCCTCACGTCTCTGCTTCTAGTTTTAGATGGCCCTCGGGCTGCTGGCTACTCTGTGGTGTGGAAGGGAGACCTTCTGATGCTTGGGCAGTGTCTGTAGCAGGAAGAGAGTAAGCTCTCGAGTGAGACAGACTTGAATTTGAATTCCAGCTCTGATACTTATGAGCTAGGTGACCTTCAGTCTCAGTGTCCTTGTCAGAAAACAGATAACAATGCTTGCCTCACAGGGATGTTGTGAACGTGAAATAAGACAACATTTGGAAAGTCCCTAATATGATGGTGGTTTCGAAAGTAGGTCTTGATAATTGGCAGTTTCCTTCCTTGCGTCCCCCCTGCACCTGTTCCTTCCTAGATCACAAAAACATGGGATGGTGGTGTTGGCGGGAGCTTAGAGGTGATGGGAATCTTCCTATTTATCCGGAAGGAGGACACCTGGTCCAGGGAACTCATAACATAGATGGTGGATGGTGGGGTGACCCAGGGCAGAGAGAGTCACTCGTGGGTTGATTGGAGAAAACCTGAGCTTGGACGGGGAGTGGCCGTGCTGCCCAGGGCAGGGTCTCAGCGTTGGTGGCTTCTGGGCTCCGCACAGAAGCATATTCTGAACCAGACATCACCCTTTCACCCAGAATAAATTTGGGAGGACACTGGCCATATCTAAAATCGTCTTCATTCTTCCCTCCCTCCCTTCTTGCCGCTTCTTTGCCCCCAGCTATTAGCCATTCTGGGGTAAGGCACAGCATTTCCCAGTGAACTCAATGGATTCTTTCAGGAAAGTAATTCTGAATAAGACGCCCACGCAAACAAATGGTTTGACAGTTTGGGGTGTGTGTGAGTGTGTAGTGGGGGTGTGGAGAGAGGGGGAAGGGAGCTGAAAACCTGTGAAATCATCTGGGAAGATCTTTCGATATGGCCGAATTTCAGCCCCATGTTTTTCAGCACATACTGTGGACCTGAGATCTATTTACATTCTCCTCTGTGGACCTCAGAAGGGAGAGCCAGAAGTAGGGGAGGAGGGAGAGAAGAGCCCAGAAGCAGCTGCTGAGTGGGGGTGCAGGGGGTGTCTGAGGGTCTCCCCTAGGCTCTGTGCTGACTCTCTCTGTGTGCTCCCCCTTGCCCCCTCCCAGACCTCCGGTTCCCCTCTCTTATGTACTATGCAGGCTCCCAGGGGGAGCTGGGGGTCCCCATGGCTATAGGGGGTAAAGCCCATGTGCATTTGACCTGTGGTTCCCTCTGCCGGTCAAGCATGACACTGACAAATGCTTACCCCTCTTGCAAGGCTCTGCTAATGACACGTCCTCAGAAAGTCCTTCTCTAGCCTCCTCAGGAAGATTTAGTAGCCCCTTTGCCTACACCCCAAGACGCAACAGCCACCGGACTGTAATTTCGTCTTTTCTCAAGAAGGCAATAACTATCTGGGGAAAGGGACCTTGCTTTCTCTTAGTAACCTGATACTTAGCACACTGCCTGGGACACAGCAGCTGTCAAGAAATATCTCCAGTTCTCTATTCCTGGGAAAAGCTGGTCTCAAGAGGATTCTAGTACAAACTGTGTTCTTGAATGACCACTGTAAGAATGGAGATGCCTCCGTGTCGCTTGGGAGTGATGCAGTATTTTCACATTGGAAGCATTAAGAAGTTCTTCCTGCAATCTCTCTTACTTTAATTTAAGCCAATTTCTGCTGTGATTCCTCATCGAATGGAGGACTCAACAGATGCCTCCTCATCAAACCTCTTTCAGATACTGAAGACAGCAATCAAGTCGCCTCTGGTCTGTGCTTCTGCAATTCTGTTAGCCTTTTGTTGGAAGCTCTTGTTTTCCAGGTCCTTTGATCATTTCAGAGGCTTTTCTCTGGACCCTTGGATATCCACGCATCCTCTGAGAGTGTAGGGACTCCAAGCAGGCTTGTGGCTTGAGCAAAGGTCTGCGGATTTGCAGCAAACGAGGTCTGAGCCAACCATTTCCATTAGCGCGTCCCACACGCCATCAGCCAGGCTGACCCTGGGCAAATCCCAGAGGGAGGGTAAGCCTTTATTTTTCCCAAGTGCTTTTTTTCACTACCTGGAGTTCCTTCCCCCATTTTAGTCACCTTACACTCTACTATTGTCTCTTCCCTAATGAACCCTTTATTTGAATCTTAATGGGACATTAAGTTGTTATTACCTTAAGAGTATTGGCTTTTTAACTGGTTGTAGAATTAAAAGTTTGTCTATTTGCAGGATTCAGAAGGAAAACGTGGGAAACACATTAGCGCAGAGGGCTCAGTCCAGCAGCCCCTAAGCCCTGTCCCAGAAGCAGTCACAGACCACGCCCAGGTAGAGGTGGCTGGTCCCAGTCCATGCCATGTCCCTGATCTGGTCACCTTAAGTTCGGGTGAATAGGCCAGTAGGATGTGGGATGAGGCTGGCATGTGCTGATGGGAGGGGACTAACCAGGAGACTCCTATCTCCTGCTGGGTCCTCTCAAAGATGCCTGGAGCCCCTGATTTGGGAAGCCGCTTCCCCATCTCCTCAGACCTCACCTGTCAGCAGCACAGCCCAACTGAGCCGGCCGCACACCTGAGCATCCCAACCAAACCTGTATTCCTGCCAGACTGTGTCAGGTTTGTTTTCCACTGTGGGTGCCTTGACCTGGAAAACAGCCACCGTGATGCTGCACTCGCCCTGATTCTTGCAGCCGCTAATTGAACAGTTCGGAGGGAACTGTGCCACAAAGCCGTCCAAGGGCAAGAGTAGATGCAGCGATTAATTACAGCTGGGGAGCTCCGAAGGGCTGCACCAGGGAGCAGAGTGGGAGGTGCTGGAGGCCCAGGGGCTTGGCAGCCTGGGGAGTGCCGGGTGGGCCATTCCTGAGCTCAGGCAGAGCCTTGGAGAGATGGAGTTGGGGCCTCCTACAGGGTAGATGTTTGTTTTTTTTTTTAAATTTATTTATTTATGGCTGTGTTGGGTCTTTGTTTCTGTGAGAGGGCTTTCTCTAGTTGCGGCAAGTGGGGGCCACTCTTCATCGCGGTGCGCGAGTCTCTCACTATCACGGCCTCTCTTGTTGCGGAGCACAGGCTCCAGACGTGCAGGCTCAGTAGTTGTGGCTCACGGGCCTAGTTGCTCCGCGGCATGTGGGATCTTCCCAGACCAAGGCTCGAACCCGTGTCCCCTGCATTGGCAGGAAGATTCTCAACCACTGCGCCACCACGGAAGCCCCAGGGTAGATGCTTAAGGGGTCAAAGGAGAACCCCTTCATGGTGGGAGCCTCATGAAGCCCGGCTCCTGTCCTAGAGACCCTGTCTTCCTCTGCTTATATCTCCTGCCTGATAGATGTGATGGCAGAGAAGACAGAAACGGGCATCGGCTCCAGGTTACTGAAGAGTCTGATAATGATGCCTACCATTTTCTTTTCATTTATTTATTTATTTATTTATTTTTAAATTTTTATGTATTTACTTATTTTTGCTTGTGTTGGGTCTTCGTTTCTGTGCGAGGGCTTTCTCTAGTTGTGGCAAGCGGGGGCCACTCTTCATCGCTGTGTGCAGGCCTCTCACTATCGCGGCCTCTCTTGTTGCGGAGCACAGGCTCCAGACGCGCAGGCTCAGTAATTGTGGCTCACGGGCCTAGTTGTTCCACGGCATGTGGAATCTTCCCAGACCAGGGCTTGAACCCATGTCCCCTGCACTGGCAGGCAGATTCTCAACCACTGCGCCACCAGGGAAGCCCCATTTATTAAGTACTTATCATGAGCCAGGTATTGTGCCAAGGGCCTTATATATTTTATCTCATTTAGGGCTCACAACAAAGTATGAAGGAAGCACTAGTAGTATTCTCATTTTACAGATGGGGAATTGTGTCCCAGAGAGGTTAAGTAACTTGCTCAAGGTTACACTGTGAGTGGTCTATCTAACCTGTGCCTCAAGCCTCCACACCACAATGCCTGAGTTACTATCCTTCTGCCTGGGACTGCCCCGAGATCATCAGCCATGAGAACCCATGACCCAGCCTGCCTGTGGGCCCCTCTGCGTAGGTCCCCCAGCCCCCCTCCCATGGTTAAGGCCATGCTTGCTGCTTTCCAAGGAGCTCTGGAGATGGCTTTGCTGGGACCACCATCTCTCTGAACTTCTCAGCTTCCACCCTCCCTCCTCTCTGGCCCTGCCCCTGTGAATGCCCACACTCCCCTCGGCCTTGCCGCTGGGTAATCTCTCCCTGTGCATCCCAGTCTCCTTAAATGATGCTTGGGGTGGGGACTACGGCTTGCTTCCCATCTCTGCAGCAGGCTTGATGAAGAGCTTGATGCCCGCACCATTTCCTCTTCCAGCCCTGTGGATTGAGTGTTCTATTTGTCTTAGTGAGCCCAGGAAAGAGATGAAGGATGCTATATGGGTCAAACATGGGAGTTCTAGAGTCAAGTAGCTGAAGGTTAACTCCTAGTTCTAAAACTCACTAGCAGTGTGACATTAAGAAAGGTATCACACTTCAAACTGCCTTGGTTTCCTTGTCTGTAAAGTGGGACTAATGATAATAGCTTCCATCTCATAAAAGTTGTTGTAAAGTCTAAACGAGATAATATACATGAGGTGCTAAGTTAGCAGTGCTACGTGCCAGGTAAGCATTCGGTGAATGTTATCTATCATTTTTCTCATTATTATTTTATGATTAAGAAATTCGGACAGGAGCCAGGTCTGTTGAGGTCCAGAGGAAAAGTGGCTTCATTTTTATAAGCATCCCAGGCGGGTGGAACCTCTGGGTATTGTTCTTGGTGGGGCTCAGGGGAGGGGCAGAGAGCTGACCTGTGGAGGGGAAGTGCCGGGTGCGGAGGTTGCCCAGCACGGTTTTGGCTGCCTCTCTGATGGGCCTGTGCAGCTCTTGCCATGTCTCCAGCAGGCTGTCAGCACCCTAGACTGTGTTCTTAAGAGGAGATGGGAGAGACTGACGTCAGATCCTCCCAGAGCAGCCAAGGGAGGGGGTCCCAGAGTAGTCGCCCCAGGGTGGAGTATCCCCAACTGATGGCCACGCTTTGTCTGAAAAGCTCCTGTGTCTGAGATTGGGATCAGGAGGGTTCTGCCCTGAGCAGCCCCCTAATCAGGACAGGCCAGTGAGGACAATTGTGGGTATGTAGACAGCTAATCCTCTCCTGACTAATCCAGTTACTCCTTTCCTGTTGCTTAGAGTTTTCCTGACTTTAGAGCAGTGATGCCAACTTTGTGCCAGCAAATTTTGAGCTCAGCCTGGCTCCCAAAGGCACCTGGATGCTGGATCCAAGATGGCAAACTGTCACATTCTTTTCCAACTTGGTGTGTGTGTGTGTGTGTGTGTGTGTGTGTGTGTGTGTGTGTGTGTGTGTGTGAGCACGCAAGCACGTGTGCATGAGAGCAAGTATGTGCACACTCTTCACGGCAGGCTAGAGCCCAGCTGATGAGCCCTGCAGGAATCTACAGCATCGGCGACACCAGCTCTCCTACCCGGCATGAATCCTTGCTGGCTCTGTCTTAGCTGATAGTACATTCAAAAACCTAATTGTTATCTCAGCAGAGTAACTCCATTATTCATCCTGACACCATCCCCCATTAGCTGTTTGTTGCAGTGATGTTATATTAATGAGCCCTGCAAATAAATGAATGGGAGATCAGAGGGCCGACTTGTTTCTCAGGAAAGCTGGCTGACTTATTTATTTATTTGTTGGGAACTTTGCAGTGAGTCGCTCTGGGCCTGGGCAGGTGGCTCCCGGCTTTTCCTGCCGAGATTCGGTACAGTCTTATGGATAAA
The DNA here is from genome assembly GCF_965194825.1 of Balaenoptera physalus. NCBI lineage: Eukaryota > Metazoa > Chordata > Mammalia > Artiodactyla > Balaenopteridae > Balaenoptera > Balaenoptera physalus. The sequence goes on from NC_138882.1 coordinate 37,481,871, forward strand.
TACTTGTAAGTGTCCAGCTTTCCAAACAGTTTCACAAATCCATTTGCATCTGAGAGAATCCAGGAAAAAAATCTGCTTTAAAATATTTGGTATACACACTACTATATATAAAATAGATAACTAATAAAGACCTACTGCATAGCACAGGGAACTCTACTCAATACTCTGTAATGGCCTATATGGGAAAAGAATCTAAAAAAAAGAGTGGATATATGTATACGTATAACTGATTCACTTTGCTGTACACCTGAAATTAACACAATGTTGTAAATCAACTCTATCCCAGTAAAAATTAAAAAAAAAAAAATTGGGGCAAATGGAGAGCAGGAAGAAGCAAGAACAATGGATCATCTCAAACTACCATCGCATCAACAGTAATTTATGCTTGGTTTTGAGGGCCGTGTTGGCGGTTTTCTACAATTGGTTTTCTTTCCCGGTTACATGTAATTAAGATAATGTTAAACGAATCAATATCCCCTAAACATGGACAAGTGAGGTGTGGGGGAAGTTACTGAAGTTAACAAATTTATACAGTAAAAGCTACAAGGTGGTCCTAGGTCCCAGTACTCCTAGGACCTGGCATCAGTGTGGTCTTACTGCGCATTGTGTTAGGGGACGTCAGAAACACACAGGAGCGTTTCTTGGTAGCCAAAGGGTGTAGGTTCCTGGTCACTCCCTGAGGACCCCTACACTGGGGATTCGTCCCTTGCATCCCAAGCCTGCTTTGCCTTTATTTCACCCTGATCTCCATTCTTACCTGCAGGCATGAACCACCTGGGCCTCATCCTCTGGGCTCTCCCATCAGGCTGAGATGCTTGTGAGAGTAACTTTCACCGTAACCATTGTCCCACTGATAGACACACCCAGAAACCAACCAAACTGAGTCTGATAGCTTTAAGAAACACATGTGGGATTACCTGGTGGCGCAGTGGTTAAGAATCCGCCTGCCAACGCAGGGGACACGGGTTCGAGCCCTGGTCTGGGAAGATCCCACATGCCGCGGAGCAACTAGGCCCGTGAGCCACAACTACTGAGCCTGCGCGTCTGGAGCCTATGCTCCACAACAAGAGAGGCTGCGATAGTGAGAGGCCCGCGCACCGCGATGAAGAGTGGCCCCCGCTTGCCGCAACTAGAGAGAGCCCTCGCACAGAAATGAAGACCCAACACGGCAATCAATCAATCAATCAATCAATAAATAAATACAAAAAAAAAAAAAAAACACATGTAATTAAAGTAACACATCCCCTGGACAGGCAAGAAGTGATTGCCTTAAGCTTAAAAGTGCCCCCAAATGCTCTTCCATTTTTCTCCCCCACTCATAGGAATAAGTGTGGACTTAATTATCTTTAGGAAGACAGGTGACGGTTATTTTCAGACTTAAAAGAGTAGCCAATGTTCTCAGTTTGTCTGGCATCTCCTGAGACCTTCCAAGGGGATTCAGATCCTGGGCACAGATGCTTTGGGGGTGGGGTGAGGTGGGAAAGTGTATAGCCAGGGAGTACTTCTCCAGCTCTCTGACCAAGAGAAGTAGCATCAAGTGGTGGAGCAAGTCTGCATTCTGGAGTCAGAAGGGCCTGGTTCTGAATTTGTTTTGTCACTAACCAGATGTGCGACTTTGGGCAAATTACTTACTCCCCTAAGCACTGTTTCCCCAGCTCTTACAGCTATCTTGCAGGATTGCAGGGAGGAGTAGGTATGTGGAATACATGGGTTCTGGCACAGAGTAGTGTCTTGTTAAAGAAAAGCTATTATTATTAAGGCTCCCAGAACTAAGAATATGGCTTGTCTGTTCATGTTCTTGGCCTGAGGTTGGTGTCCTTATCAGGTGTGGAGGCCTTGGTTCCTGTTACAATTCTCTTTCCTAATAGAAGACAGCTGCAAAGGGTGTAGATTAGAAATCTCTGTCCAAGGCCCTTTGGAAGAGACAGAGCAGCCTGCAGGGCAATCAAGTTCCAGCCTCTTCCAGGTGGCCAATGTTCAGGGATAGGTTGGCTGCTTCCCCCTGCCTCCCCACCCAGGACTAATTTATCCATGTGATACCTTCCAATCTTAGCACAGTGCAGGGCATACAGCAGTCACTCATTACATGAATATTTAATTGGTGAATCATTTCCTTAGAACCATGGCTTCTCCTCCTTTGGCTCAGAATGTTCTGTTGTGGGTTGAATTTTATCCCCCACAAATTCATATATTGAATCCCTAACTCCCATTACCTCAGAATATGACCTTATTTGTAGATAGGGTCCTTATAGAGATAATCAAGTCAAAATGAGGTCATTAGTGTGGGCCCTAATCAAATATGACTGGCATTCTTATTCACAAAAAAAATTGGAGGGCTTCCTTGGTGGCGCAGTGGTTAAGAATCTGCCTGCCAATGCAGGGGGCATGGGTTCGAGCCCCGGTCTGGGAAGATCTCACATGCCGCGGAGCAACTAGTCCCGTGAGTCACAACTACTGAGCCTGCGTGTCTGAGAGCCTGTGCTCCGCAACGGGAGAGGTCGCAACAGTGAGAGGCCCGTGCACTGCGATGAAGAGTGGCCCCTGCTCGCCGCAATTGGAGAAAGCCCTCGCACAGAAACGAAGACCCAACACAGCCATAAATAAATAAATAAATAAATAAATAAATAAATAAATAATTAAAAAAATTGGAAACAGACATGCACACAGGGAGAACACCATGTGGACACAAAGGCTTAGACTGGGGAGTTGCTTCCACAAGCCAAGGAACACCAAAGATTGCCCCAAACCACCCAAAGCCAAGAGAAAGGCATGGAACAGATTCTCCTCACAGCCCTCAGAATGAACCAACCCTCTGATACTTGGATGTCAGACTTCTGGCCCCCAGAACTGTGAGAAAGTAAATTTCTGTTGTTTAAGCCCCCCAGTGGTGCTTTGTAACTGCAACCCTAGCAGACCAATACACTCACTTTGAGTGGAGACCTCTTTCACGTGAGTTCCAAAGCCCCTTGGTCCTTTCTAAATTTCTTTTCCCAAGAACATGTTCAATCTCTTTCCCCTTTCTGTTGGATGCTGCCCACTCACAGTTTCTTGGGAAATGTTTTCTCTGGGTTTTCCTTTCTCTCTAGGGGATGGCTCCTAACATCCCCCACTTTGATGTCGCAGCAGGTCCTGAAGCACACGCTGGGAAGAACAGAAACATGGCTGCCTGGCGTCTCACAGGCTTTCCAAACCTCTGCACGTCGTCTCCTGTACTGGGGGTTGAACAGGTGACAAGTGCACAGACACCCGGAATGACAGCTGGAATGGGAGCAGCCTGGGATGCCTCCCACAGGGGACAGCGTCATTATCACACCAAGGGCTGGCTGAGAAGGAGCAGACGGTGAGTCCTGAGGGGGTCCTAACCTGGAGTTGTTGAAAACTGGGAAATTCAATCGGCTGTAAGACTTGTCCTACATGGAGCTGCCATAAGAGATGGGTCTCTAGGGGTGGACTTGGTTGCCATGGAGACAGTTGGGTTAGGAGGGGTTAAGGAAGAACACAGCTGTTCATCCAGCTGAGCTTGAGCTCATTCCTTTTCCTAAAGTAGAATTCCTTTGAGGTCATCTCATTGATTTCCCTGCCCCCGGGCAGGACAGCACCATTCCAGTCCCTACTGGTTTCCAGCACTGGACATTCTGCTGCCCCCAGTAGCTGTCATGGGCCATCAGAGAATCCTTCTCTTCTCCCTCAGGCAAGATCTTTGTAGTCAATGGCTTCTGTTTGCACGTGGGCATGCACTGAGGGGGCTACACATTTTGAAGATAAGGAAGGGCCAGAGACAAGAGGGAGGTATGTATAAAAGGGCACGGAGCTCATAGAATTCCCTGCCCCCGGGCAGGACAGCACCATTCCAGAAAAATAAGATCTATGCCAACATCAAGGAATTAGCCAAGAAAGCTGAGGTAAAGAAAATGAGTTGATTCTTCTTAAAAGTTACTTTTAACAAATTATACATTTTTGGTAACAAATGCCATAGAAATGAGGTTGTGTTCTTCTCAGCGCATCCTACAGAGAGGTGCCTGAGGTTGATTCTTCCCATAACTGGTGGTTAACTTTGATCACTTGGTTAAGGAACCTTAACCCTTTAACCACTGTTTACCAGGTTTCTTCACTGTAAAGGGTGTACGAAAGTACACTGAACTATTTTTCTTGTTGTAATTAATACATATCTTGTGGGGAGATAGCTTGAGGCTATGTAAATATCCTATTTCTCATCATACTTTCACTTGCTAATTTTAGCATTCATTGGCCATTCTTGCCTGAAACAATTATTACTGTGAATTTTGCCAAATGGTGATTTTCTATTTCCCTAAGTCCTTCTACACTTATGAGTTGGAATTCTAGTATAAAGAGGAGCTTCCTCTCTCCCACATTAATTATTAATTTATTATATCAATAAGGACCATAGATTCTTATATTATTCTCTTGAGTATAGTCCATTAGTATTATAATTTATTTTCTTGCTTACATTGCCCCAGATTTGGCCACTAGGGCCAAATCAAGTTGGCTCCTGTGCCCTTTGCACATGCACCCTACAGTTTTTTTAGTGTTCCTTGACAAAACTATATAACCTGAATTTAATCATGAGGAAACATCAGACAAATCCCAGCTGAGGGACGTTCTACAAAGTAATGGTCCCGTGCTCTTCCACAGTATCAAGGTCATGAAAGACAAAGACTGAGGATTATAGCCCTGAGGAGCCATGACAATGGAATGCCACATGTGATCCTGGATTGGAGCCTGGACCAGAAAAAGGACATTAGCGGGATGACTGGCAAATGTGAATAAGACATGTATATTAGATGGCTTTATTCTATCACTGTTAATTTCCTGATTTTGATAATTGTGCTGTGGTTATGTAAGATGTTAATTTTGGAGAATCTGGGTGAAGGGTATATGAAAGTTCTTTGTACTATTTTTGTACCTTTTTGTAAGTCTGGAATTATTTCAAACATGAAAAGTTAAAAAAGTGAAAAATGACTTTTATAAGGAGAGGAGGATAGATTGGGGGTGGGAGGTGCAGGATGAAAGTGAATAAAACATTCCAGCCCTGTCTCCTCCAGCTCACATGTGCTGCCCAGAATGCTGTCCCCCGAGTGTCTGGAGACACGGTGTGGGTCTGTCTCTCTCCCAAGATGGCTCTTTCTTTCTCCACAGCCTCTACTTGAAAAACACCAAGAGGAGACCCAACTGCTCAGGGCCTCCAACTCCTGCTGCTATGTTCACTGGGAAAATCAATTACAGCCTAATTACCTCAGGGGGTTAATTAGCATCATGTAGCCTGGGTGTCCTCTGGGAACAGAGCAGCCTGTCAGTCCTCGGTCAGCGAGCAGGGGTGGCGGAGGCAGAGGTTTCTCAGGGAGAAGGCTGCCTTCTGGCTGGGCTGGGGCCCCTGCCAGTCAGAGAGGAGACAGGGCTGGGGCAGCAGCCAATTGTTGGAAGTGAGAGGGGCTGATGGAAGCAAGTCCCTGCCTAAGCTCCCCTGTACCAGAGGTGCAGAGGCAGAGAGACGTACAACTGCAGCAGCAAGAAGAATTACAGAACAGAGCAAGTTCTCAAGGCAGCTGTTGCTGGAAATCACTAGAATCACGGAGAAGGCATGGAGCCCTGAGCTGCTCAGGGAGCTAGCTGTCTGAGGGCAGAGGTTGGGGCACCTCCAGCAGTCCCAGAAAACACTTTCCCGGTGAGATAAAGACACAGGACAGTCGGTAGGCACCACCACTGGCCAGGGCCAAAAGAAAAATGGGATTGAAGAAGCTCAATCTTTGAGGGGCAGTGTCTGCACCCTCATAACATCTTCCTACCAGAATAAACAAGGACCTGGATGGCGGGAGATGCTCTTCTATAGCACTGCGCTATTCCTGGGATACACCGCCATTTGGATGGATGGCATCTGACTGGTCCATATCCGCTAGGAGGGTTGGATGTAAAGGAAGAGGAAGCTCACTTCTTGTTTTATATTACTTGGGCAAATCACAGAGACTCTTAAAATGTTTTTATAATTAAATATATCTGAGTTGAAACACTGGCCCTGCCACTTAATAGCTGTGTGAACTTGGACAACTCCATTTTTCGGAGTCTTGTTCTCTTTATCTGTAAAATGGAGGTGAGAATACTTACTTCTCATGGTGGTTGTAAGGATTAAATGAGACAGTGCCAAGCACACCAAACAAATATTTGCTCCCTCTTCAAATAACTCATCTGTAGGTTAACAACACTTGTTTGATCTTGAGGCTTTTTTATTTTTTAACCGATCTGAAGCTTGAAAATGATCATAGGGATGCTCCAGAAGTTTCCCAATACTCTGCGACATGGATGAGAGCCAGACTTGGCTTTCTTTGGCCAGTAAGGAAAATGAGGCAGGGAAAGGGACAGTGCATCTGCTCAGGGAAGAGGTAGAAAAGGAGCAGCCCCTTCTGCTTTTTTTTTTTTTTTTTTTAATTTTTTGGCCAAACTGCACGGCTTGTGGGGTCTTAGTTCTCTGACCAGGGATCGAACCCAGTCCACAGCAGTGAAAGCCCGAGTCTTAACCACTGGACCACCAGGGAATTCCCCCCTCCTACTTTCTTAAACATGCAAATCACAGTGGTACTTGCCCTGGCCGATATTCCTAGTCACCATAAGGAACATGCAATTAGTTTCAAAGCACAAGCGACAGTCGGTGAATAGGGAGCAGCAAAGAGTGATGAGCACATATTGCAACCGAAGTTAAATACAACTATTCCTCTCCCCGGCAATTCAAACCCCAAGCAGCTGCATGTTCATTCACATTACCTATTCATCTTCCTTTGCAATTGACTATTCAGGAAACATCAGTTTTTTCCAGGATAACTAATTACCTATTTCTTTCCATTAAAATGCACAAACAAATTGGGACAGAGAGTAAACCCGGGGAAATGGCACGGTGGCTAATGCAGTGTCTGCCTTCACTTTCTTCCTCCGTTTTCAGCTTTGCAACTCTAAGCTAACTGCAGCTCCTGAAAGCGCATTTCTGCTGAGAAAAGCTAAACCTGTTTTCTGAAACGTTCACCCGCCATGCAGCCGATGTCTCGTCCCCACCTGGCTCAGCCAGCCTGGCAGGGATGCTGGGCTGGCTCTGCCTCCTCGGTGCACACAGACATGCACGCACATTCGTGCACGGGCGTGAGGACACACTTCCATACGCTTGGCATTTACGCCTGGACACAGGCCATCGAGACACCCGTGAGAGGCTTTACACACCCTTACATTAAACTCACTCTACACAAAGAATTCTTCCATAAAGGCTCAACTCCCACTGCCCTGGGGTCAGCTCCCGGCCATCCATCCCTTCCCACTCTGGGAAACTGGGGGACTCACCTCAGTGATTTGGGGGTTGGAGCACTTAACATTGTGGCTGGACCAGTCAAGCCAGGGGCTGGAGGGGCTGCTACAGTGCTGCTGGAGGGTGCACCTGCGCTCACCGCTGCACCAGCCACACTCGAACTTCCGGTCGGCCTTGAGGCAGAGGCCACAGCTCTCCCGCTGGGCTGCACACTTGTAGAGGTGGACTGCAGAGAGAGGGGAGGCAGTCACAGATGGGGTTGGAGAGGACGCCTCACAATCTACCCCCTTCTTGCAGGCATGATAGAAACCGCCCCCATCCATGGATAACACCAATGATCATCATTATCCTTGCAAGAATAATTGATGGGGAATTAATAATAAATTGAGCCTCTTAGCAGTCGTTTAAAGGCACTACAAGAAAATATTATTTAAGAGTTCTGGCTCTAGATTAGATTGGATCACGGCTTTAATTGTGGCTTCACCACTTCCTAGCAATGTGACAAAGAATTTAACTTCTTTGAACGTTCAGTACCTACTCTATAACATGGTGATAATCATTGTTTTTTGTGAGGTTTGAATGAGATGTTGTATATTCAGTGCTTAGCACAGTGCCTGTAACATAGCTGATGTTCTGTACATGCTTATTATCTTTTCTTTGAACTCAAACTACATTCTTACGCTGCTGCTTCTCTGTCACATATGGCCCTCGCTGAAAGAGGTAAGGACTGATTTCCCCATTTCAGGCAAAAAAGAAGCTCAAAGAGAGATGTAATGACTCTTGGAGTTTACTAAGGTTAGTGCCCCAAGCTGGGATTCTGCAGATCCAACTCGCTGTGCTGCTAGCATGCAGGTCCTGAGAGGAGAGAGGCACACAGGGGACTGGGTGGGTCTGGGAGAGGCGTCAGCTGGGGCTTCGAGAAAGGCCACATGCCTGGCAGAGTGGAGGCAGAGCTGATAAGGAAAGATGGTTGACGCCATCTTGTTCATGGCCCTGTGGATGGAGCGGATATCGCCAGGGAGGGCAAACTGGCTACTTAACAGGTCACTTTTGGAGTCTGCAAATGCTTTTGCTTTTGTCTCTTACCCACTTAGAAGCCCTAGACAGGCCAGTCGGCAGAACCGTTTTGTGAGCCCGAGGCTTGGTAGTTGTCTGCTGGAGTTTTGAATTCAGAGTCCCAAGTAGAACTCTTCAGAAGCAGAATACTTAGGAAGTCATTTTTCAACGCTTCTGGTCAAGCAGACGTAAGCTCTCAGGCCTGGGTGGCATGCTTCTGGAGGTCAGGTACATGCCCCAGGGTAGAGGTATTTTTTTTTCTTCCATGCGTCCCCATTCTACTCCTCTGCTCTGCCAAGCATTCCTCAGTCTCAGCTGCAGGGGCTCTACTGAGACACCCTCATGCCTATGGCTTCTTACGGTAGAGGGCAGGAAATGGGAATCTTAAAATGAACAAATCCGCATTCTGCATTTATTAATATGCACATGGTCCACATCTAATTTCTCATTTGACCCTCATGATGACCCTGAGAGGCGGGCCTCCTTTCCCCCATTTCCCAGGTAATGAACTTGGGACATTGAGAGGAGCAGTAATTAGTCTGAGTTCACATAGCTATTGGTGAAAGAGCCAGGATTCGAATCCCAGTTTGTTGGATTCTAGAATCCGAGTCCTTAAGCACTGTGGCCTCCTCCACCCAACACAGTGCATAACCTCCAGGAACAGCTGGGCTCTGGGTGGGAGGTGAATGTGAGATCTCCATGGCCTGTGCATTCAAGGAGCTGCTTAAAAGTTGTCAGGCGCCACAAGGGAGGGTTCTGATGTGACAGCTTGGATGTGGCTGTTTTTTCTCTAAGCTCCAGGTGCAAAGGCAAAACCTCTGGGAACTAAGCCCAGATCCTCAGCCGGGGAAATGCCTATCTCTTAGCACTGAGAAAATTGGGCCTGGGTATGAAGGGAAATAGAAAAAATCTCCCAGACGAAGTAGTACCGATTTTCGTGGCAGCAACCGGGACAGGGACCATAGCATCTAGAAGAGATGCTGAAGCACTTTCAGGTCTCCTCCTGTGGCCTCAGTCCCTCTTTCTGTGCCCATGGGGTGACCCTCAGGCTGAAGGACAGGCTTGTGACAACCCTAGCTACTTGAAATGTGGTGAAGTGTGGCTCATGGTGGGGGGCGGTGATAGGGTTCCAGGGGAGGAGATTTCACATCCCACAACAGCCGGAGCCACTGGGAGGAAGGGCAGTGATGTGGTTAAGCACGTGGCTCCAGAATTAGACTGTTTTGGTTCAAATCCTGGCTCTTACTATTTGACTCTTGGTCCATTTTTTTTCTTTTTTCAACTTCATTGAGATGTAACTGACAAAAAAAGTGTACAATATTTGAAGTGTATACTGTGATGATTTGACATACATACAAAGAGTGAAAAGATTCCTCTCATCTAGTTAATTAACGCATCCATCACCCCCATATCTATATCTATATCTATCTATATATGTGTGTGTGTATATGTATATATATGTGTTAAGAACATTTAAGTTCTACTCTCTTAGCAAATTTCAATTATGTAATACAGTGTTACCAAGTATAGCCACCATGTTATATATTAGATCCTCAGACCTTATTCATCTTATAGCTGGAAGTTTGTCCCCTGTTACCAACCTCTCCCTATTTCTCCAACCCCCTCAAACCCCTGGCAACCACTTTTCTACTCTGTTTCTGTGAGTTGGACATTTTTTTTTCAGGTTCCACATATAAGTTATACTACACAGTCTTTGTCTTAAAAACATGGAATGCTTTGTAAGTTTGCATCATCTTTGTGCAGGGGTCATGCCGATCTCTGCATCATTCCAATTTTAGTGTATATGTTGCCAAAGTGGACAGTCTTGGTCCATCTCTTAACTTCTTTGGGTCTCAGTTTCCTCATCTATAAAATGAGGATAATACTGGTACATACCCCTCAGAGTTGTTGGGATGATTAGGAAAATAATCTCAGATAAACCACTTAGTGAGTGACTAGCCAGAGTGCTCATCAAACTGGAGTCACTTTTGTCATTCTTGAGATCTGGGAGGAATGCTGTACTGGGGGCAGCCTACCTGCACCCAGGAGGACCTCCACATGGGTGTGCAGGACATGAATGAGGTGGCCTCATGGAACACCCCGTCCTGCATCAGCCCAGCTCCTTCCTGAGCTTCCTTGCAACAGCTGTGCCCTCAAGTCAGCAAGCTGGTCCCTCCCGTCCACCTCAGGACCAGGGGAGCCGCCTTACAAACCTTCTTTGTGCAGTAACTGGGGCCAAGGACAGGGGAGCCAGAACCCGATTGGAAATAATATCTCCATTTCCAGGGAAACTGGCAGGACATTCCTGCCTGCTGCTCTCCTGGTCAGGTTCACACTTCAAAGTCTCCGGGAGCCAAAGGAAAACGTGATGAACCGGCAGCCACCCGGCGGATGCTCTGGTTGTAATAAAACAGGGTTCCCAACAGGACTCCTTTGATGGCGCCAAATGTTGCTTTAGGATCCTCTGAAGAATTACGCTGACAGAGGGAGTGTATTATTCATGGCACAGCAGCTGGCTGGCTCTGATCCTTCCACCCCAGTCTTTCCCAGGGTCACGGAAAGATCAAAACTCTACCTGGAAGTAGCTGCTTACCTTTCAGGTCCTGAGGGTTGTCGATGATGAAATTGCCATTCCACACCACGGCAAAGTCCACGGCCAGGTTGCTGATGTCCATCCCGTCGTACTGGTACTGTGGGGAGAGGGGCAGAGGGACACGCTCATGAGGCTTTCCATCACGGGGGGGGCGGGGATGCTGCTGCTACCTCAGGGGACCAGGAAGGAAACCAGGGACTCTGGTTCCCTCTGGGCTGAGAGAGGAGCAGAGGGAGAAACAGGAACCCCATGCACCGTTCACATTATCCCTGTGGTGTCTTCCCCCGACTGCTAGTCACTAATGCCAACAGATCCAGCTCAAACCCCTTAGTTGGCATTCAATACCCTCTACGATCCCATCCAAGCTTAGTTCTCCAACCTTCTCTTTGACGTCTCCTCCAGAATCTTTGAAGCACCTGTCTCCAAGCACACCCGCCCAAGCCCCGCTCTGCATGTGTTCAGTTCACGTCTCCTAAGAATTCCTCCCTCTCCCGACAGCCTCCACCCTTCACCACCTTTACTCTCCTAGTCTAGCTCAGACTCACCTTCCCCAGGTGTCTTCTCTGCCATCCCTCCCAGCCCTCCCTATCCACTCCGTCCCCTGGTGTTTCTGTCTTTAACCAGGCACTTCCCGGGAGCTGCTTTGCATCTTTTCACATGAAAGTCTAGTCTCCTTAGAAAGTCCACATGCCGCTCTGTAAATCCCACAGAGCTCTGAGCACAGCACGTGTGTAACACACAGCGGTGCCTCGGTTGGTTGGCCAGGCCCTGTGGTGGCCCTTTCTTTCTGCACGTGAGCTTTACTTTGGTCAACAGTTCACTAGGGGAAGTGCCCAGAGCTTTCTGGGCACAGATCTGATCAGCTCTGCCATTTAAGTCCCCCAAGCTGTGGCTGGGAGTCGCCTTTCTCCCATGCTGATCCCACCGAGGACGCTCAAGCCCTCAGACACATCTGAAACAGCCCCTCTGGTGGCCCAGCCCCTGCGCCTCTGTGGGAATCCCCTCTGTGGGGACTGCCCAGTCCGGCCACTTAGCTCTCAGGGCCTGTCCCTCCGGCCCTTCCTGCCACCTTCCTCCCTTTGTTGTGCTCCATTGCCTTCTCATCTCCCACCTTCCCCGGGTGCTTGGTGGCCTTCTACCGATTACAAATTCCATCAAGTGCCCGTGACCCTGGAATCTGACAGCTCCCTGATAAGAGGCCCAGATTCTCTTTATCTCTCCCGGGCGAATTACCTTCCCTCAGCACCTCTGTCACCTTTGTCACATCCCCCCCATCTCCCAGCTGACCCCCCAGAGCTGGTGGGAGACAGGGAGTTGGCAGATGAAAAGATCCTCTCTGGGCTAGTAGTATAATTAAACACCTCGTGCTTTCTGTCTGGCATTCAGGATTGGTTTAACCCTTGCTGCTCTTGGAGTTCACGGCTTCCTCCTCCTCCTCCCTTCCCCCCTCCCCTCGTGCCACTCTACTTTCACTTCCGCTGATCTCTCTGCAGCTCTCCTCCCGCATGGTGCCCTGCCCTCCAGTGGATCCACTCCCTGAATGCGGACAGGGTTTGGGGTCAAGTTGACTGGCGTTGGCTGAAGTTTCACCAAAGGCCAAGAAGTACTCTTTCAACTCAGAAAGGGCACAAAGCTCTCAGCTTATGCCAGGAGGGTCCTCACAGCCCTCCACCACCTCCGTCACCATCAACCTGCTTTGCTCTGTCGAGGGACCCTGGGGCCTGCACACTCCTCTGTCCCTGGAGACATGGGTCAGCCTGTGGACCCGGAGGGTTCTGGAAGCCGGGGCAGGCCAGACTGAGGCCCTGGCTCAGGTGTGAGACAAAGCCCTGCCCTGCTGCTCTTACCGAGCTGTTCTGGCACTGGACGCTGGAGCTGTTGAAGCGCAGGGCGGGGACACGGTGGACGGCCCCCTGTATGTTGAGGACGCACTCATAGCCTCGCTGGCCGGATTGAGGCTGGGGCAGGTTTCGAGCCTTGAGAGTGATTGGTTTTACTTCCCCGACGGGTATCAGGATCTCCTCCGTGGGCACCAGCTGGGGACAGTCCTGGGGAGCAAGCAGAGAGCCTCCGTCTGGTCTGTCCTGGCTCATACCTCCCTACTCCCCAGGCCTGGGAGGTGGACAGGCCTTCCATGCCAGGCCATACTCTCTTGCATCCAGGCGGGCTGCCCACAAGGATGTACCTCATTTAAGGGGCACATGGAGTCAGCAGGGAATGTGAAATCTATCTCTTAGCTCCCGGGCCTTGATATCGTCATCCCCATCCCACAAGTTTTCCTGTATCTGGTGTGCGTGTTACAATTTAGGAATTAATTTTCAAGCCCCGGCGTGGCAGGTTGTGGATTTTATCTCCTGAGACACGGGATAAAAGATGCTTCCCGCGTCCCTGTCCCCAGGTTGGACCCCCCACCTCTGGGTTTCATCTGTCTCCCAGCTCCTGCTCCCCACCCCTCTTGCACTGTCCGTGCCCAAGGTGATCTGTTATCGGCAGCCTCAGCTTCCCAGAGCCGATTGAGTGGCCTTTCCAGGAGGTGGATCAAGCCCTCTCAGCAATGCTCTCAACACTTGCTCTGGCTTTTTATCTCACTTCATTACCAAGCCTTGCATGAAGACCATATTGCTTTGTAAAAGAAAACAGAAAAAATAAAGTCTTGGTGTGAAGGGGTTGTGGGAAGGACCCTGAGAGAGGGAGGAAGTGAGAAGGAGAGTGATGGTCCTCGGTTCTCCTTCTAGAGGCTGCTTCTCCACCAGAGGTCAAATGACCACCTCCTCACAGTTCCACCCCCTGCCCATTTTCTCCCTCCCCAGGAAGACATTACCCAGTGGCCTCTGGCAATGAGAACACACAGCCTCCTCCATGTGCAATCATTTCCTGTCTCCGGGGATCAACTGGGCAACGTCTTGAAGGCACCTCTTTCCCTGTCCCCTTCCCCTCTGGGTGATGGTGGTAGTTCTCAGAGGGAGCCTTTGGGAAGGTGGTGGGGGGGGGGTTGGTATGTTGCTACCCTGCAGAGGGCACTACTGGCATTTAGTGCCGAGTGTGGGGCAGGATGCTGAACTTCCTCAAGGTGTGGGACAGTCTGGAACAATAAATGGTCCCTCTCCTAATGCCAGAGGCATCCCTGGTAAGAAGCCTTTGGTGCCACAGGAATGTGAAACAATGGACTGCCTTAGCCGTGGGCTTCTCGCTCAGTGTGGGCTTAGGCAGTGGCCTCAGGAGCAAGCCCTTCATGATTTGTCCCCTGCCTCCTTCTTACCCTGTGATTCTTGGGCATCATGGTCCAGCCATACCACGGAGGAATTTAAGGTTAGTCCTGAGGGACCACCTCCCTCACTTATCAACCTCTGATCCTTTGAAGATGCTTTTCTCTCCACCAGAAACATTCCCCTTCCACCCCCCTAATCTTCCTCCTGGCCCCTGACTCAGCCCTCTTTAGCTGATTAACTCTTAATTAGCCTTCAAACTCAACCCTGCAGCTCCTTTGTAAAGCCATCCCTGACCCTTTCCCTGCACTGGCCCTCAGGATGGGTTACAGATACTCTCCCCGATCGCATTTAGCCCTCAGAATTGCAGTTTCTCATTAACTTGTCTTCCTTATTGGTCTGTGAGCCTTGAGGATTAGGCTGCGTCTTATTTGCCTCCGTATCCCCAGGCTTTATCCAAGTTCCTGACATGTAGTGGACACTTGGTCATTGCTTGTGGGAGGGTAAATGGAAAATAAGAAAATAAAGCAACAGACAAAACGATCTCAAACTTTCTATTTGGCTCCAACTTCCTAGATTTTTTAGAGATGAGGTAAAGTCCTGCCTTCTGGACATCTAGAGACTTGAGCAGGAGTTTGATGCCTGAGGCTGGGGTTGGAGATGGTCATTGTTTCTGGAGTCACAGGATTACTCAATTGGTACATCTATATCTATTAAGGAATCCTGAGGATTTATTAAAAGCTGGGTCCAGGAGAAATTTCCCACAGAAACCTATTCCCACAGAAACCTATCTAGGAGGGTCAGGTGGAACCTCAGGGGTCCCGGTGCCATCCCTCAGTGACTGCACGGGAGAATATCAAGCAGGCAAGTTTTCCACAGGAGACAGGAGCATAAGGCAACCCCAGAACAGATGGGTCCCTGTTTAGAAGTCAGTCACTCAAGCTGCCAACTCATAAACTTGTTCTTTACTGCACTTTTACTTTCATTCCCCGCGGGCACTCTTGACAGTCTTTCATATATTTATAGCCAAGAAAAAAAAATGAACACCACTTTAGGGAAACCCAGGCATCCCATTGAAAAGGAGATACTATTTCCTATTAGTGGCTAAAAAACTCCCATTGAGTCTAATAAATTAGAATTTAAATTTAGACTAGAAATAAGGTTGAGGTATAATGAGGGTGTGTGTGTGTGTGTGTGTGTGTGTGTGCATGTGTGTGTGTATACCTGTAAGAGAGAGAGGGAGAGAATAGATATTCAGAATCAGAACTAGTTGATATATTGTAAAGGATGACCAGTTGTTTTTTCATCTCTAATGAGCTCAGAGAACAAATTCAAATTTCATGAGCGGAGTCTTAAAGATGTACTTTTGGGAGTACAATGTCTTACGTTAGTAAACAAGATTGTAGAAGCCTTTTAACTATGACAAAAAATATATGTATGCATGTGTATATACACGAACACACAAATACACACCCCACACACACCCTCATCTTTTGGGCTGGGCTGTCTGGAAGTTGGAGAATCATAAGGAGACTTTATGAGTACTTTTATGAGTTTTTTAAAGAGGTTCTATATTTTTGAAAACATTCCCGTGGTCAGACTTTCAGACTTTTTGGGACTAAATTGAAGGATGATGATTAGGGGCTTTCCAAACGCCTAAACAGGGTTCCAAGATTGCCCCAAGAGAAAAGAATGTCTTAGGCTTTGCTTGTTTTTTGTCTGTTTCTCTCAGGTCAGATGGAATAGCATCCTTCCTTCCTTTCTCTAGGGCAAAGGGAAGACATGGCTGGTGCCCAGGTACACTCTCTTCTTCCTAGGAAATACAGGGATATACAGACTCTTTGGGTTATGAGATGGTTCTGGTGAATATCTTGAGGGAGCAGCGCGTCTTAGGTGGAAATGGCAGTGGTGAGGGCTGAAGGCAGGTGCAGGAGAGCCGGCAGCCTGAACATTGCCAAGTTGTTGGAACTTCAATACCTCTGGGGCTTTAGGAAGGTGATGGGTTTCATTAGATACAATGAGGCCACTTCCAACCTGTTTGCTTCTGTGAGTACACACACGTGCATGCACACAGTTCCTGTCCTAAGAACAAGGGAGCAAATAATCATGGCAGGCTTTTTCTGCAGAATGTGAAGACTGTTGTGAGCACTGTTAAAACACCCATTGCTCCTGCAGATCCGCCCAGTCTCCTGAATGACCTCTGTAGGTCATCTTACTCCGCCTTCTGCCTCTAGGCTAACTGGCAGCAGGATATCCCTCCATAGCAGCAACCTGAGTTTCTATCAAGATGAGCAGACATCCTGTTGGGGAACATCCCAGGGGAGGGGTGAGCTGGGGAGGAGGAGACACGACCAGAGGGAGGGCAGGACCCTGGCACAGCAGCCCTATGTACGAACCTTTGGGCCGCATGATCCACCCTGTTTAGCTGTGCTTCTTCAGCTTTCAGCGCTGGGGACCCTTCAGCCCTCAGAAACGACTTCTCCCATGTGGAAATGACATTATCTTCACCCGCTGGACTTCAAAGAGAGAGAGCAGCCAGCATCCTGGGAAGCTAATCGGATTTATTTGGTTCTATCTTTCCTCCGGGACAGGGTGTAAAGAAGATATATGTATCTACATCTCACTAGGCCTGGTTTAGCCATGGAGGGAGATGAGCTTTTAAAGCTGAAAGCCATACATACTCCTGCGCACACCCACTTGCAAACACCATGTCACAGCTTGATCCGGTCCAGGGAGGCCCAGATTTCTGGGACCCCCATCAGAGATCTGCTGTGCTCTGAGTGGGGGAAAGGTTTGGCTCGTTACCTTAAAAGAGCTCAAGGGACGGTTCAATTGAAATTCAGCTTCCTCATCTGTAAAATGGGACCTGTGATACCGACAACCCAAGGCAAGAGGGACGTGAAGGTCTGTTGCAAGTGGTGATAAACCGGGTTAACCACGTTAACATCATTACTGCATATTTCTCGCATGTGTACGTGAACACAGGATCGGAGGACTTCAACAACCTTAGAATGAGCTTGGGAACACTGAATCATGACTTCTGCATTTATGTGAGGATCATAGGAAAATTGTTTAAACTTATCAACTTATTCATCTATAATAGAATCCACTTCATAGAGTAGTTAAAATTAAATGAGATAAAAATGTACATGTATAATGTTGTATATATAATAAGAACTCAATAAATGTTAACTACTAATATTTTTATTTTGAATTTCATTCACTCTAGCACAGTGGTTCTTGGTTATCAGGACTAAGTGTGGGATTGGTCCATCAGCCCTCTGGAAAGAAGTAGGCAGATTCATCTCATGTCCTGGTTGCCTTTGTATCTGGAAGTAGCACTACTGACCTGTCTTCCATGGGCAATTTCTCCATCTGTGGGGATGGATTTGTGAGGGTCCCTCATGACCAACGGTGCAGGACTAGGTTGAGGTTAGGTCCGCAAGTGTGGCTGCGACCGTGGAAATAGACAAGCAGACCAGTTCTGATTTTCTGGAGAAAGCATCCTGTACTCTGCCTTTTTGGATGCCTGAGTTCTCTGTAGCCTTGGGCAAAACCCCAAATTTTTAGCATCTTGGTTACTACATCTGTCAAATATGAATTATATGAAACTGCAGGTCTGTTGTGAGAATCAACTGAGATGCCATATGTCAGTGGTTTTCAATCTTCAGCCTAATCTGGGATGAAGCCCAAGAATTTGAATTTCTAACAAGTTCCCAAGTGATGCTATGCCACTGGTCCCCCCATCCCCCGCCCTCCTGTCACATGTGAGAGAAATGCAAATGTGTGATACATTAATGTTACTATACACATCAATGGAGCTAATCAGTTATACATTGTTTCTAGGAAGAAGACAGATGTAGAATTTTGATTCAAAGTTGGGGGGCCCTTACTGGAAGTGTAAAAGAGATATTCTAGGAACCCCAAAGAGGCACCTAAGGGATTTCCAGTCCCCAGAAGAACCTGAGGACATAGGCAGGACTCTTAACTGAGTAAGGGGAACCTCACTCGAGCTGGCCACGTGCACCTTTGCTGTTCCCCACATTTTTAGGAACGGGGTTCCCCCCAAAGCAGAGCTTTGGACAGGACAGAGCGGGGTCTGGGAGCTGTTTGCTGAGAAAGGACATGGGAGTGGCTGTGGCCCTGGCAACCTCCTCGGAACCTGCGTCCTATTTCCTTTCCTGAGTAAAGTCAGAAGCACCGGGGCACCCTCACCCACACCCAGTCTCTGGGGCCCTGCTGGCTAGTGCCTGTCAGCAGGGCGAGGGGGAGGTGACGGAGACAAGGGCATGTCTCCCACCTCAAGGAACAGACATTAAGGAGAGGAAATGAAAAAGGAGATGGGAAGCCTCTGGCTTTCCCCCCAGGGCTCTTTCGGTATTAATTTAATCCTGACTTGGGATGGCAACAGCTTCTCCCAGGCCCAGTTCTCTGGAATTCTTGAGTCACCCATGGCTGAGAGGGAGCTGTGTTCCAGTGACTTCTAAAGGGCGAGAGGGAGGTGGCATGATTTCAATTAGCCTCTGGGCCTCAGCCATTCGGCCTCCACACGAGGCAGAGTTACTGGTCTCGCTCTGTCTGACGCCTCTCCTGCCCTCACTCCAGCTGCCCGTTGGGTCCTGTCAAGCTTGGCTTTGGGTTTCTCTTTGCCCGAGGGGAGCCCGGCAGCCAGATGAAAATGAAGCAGCTGCTCCTTTTTGTCTGGACCTGCGCGTCACCCTCTCTGCATTCTGCGGTCCTCCTCGATTTATCTTATTAACAAACTTCGGAGGTTAGAAGTGGCCAGTGTGAAGGTCAGTTTCTGAGACTGTTTACCATGACCTTTCACTGCCCACCCTTCGTCTCTGCACAGCCCTGCCCTGGCCTCCTTGCCTCCCTAGGCCGTTCTTCTATTGACACCCAAGCTGGGCTCACGCCCTCTCCCCCCGTACCCTCGGCTCATGGGTCCTTTCCTGTGGGTGAGAAGATTGGCCTGAAAGTAGTCTCATCCTCTTGCAGAATCCCAGGGCTGGGATTAATTTCCGGTGTCCACTAAGACCAGGGTGGCGCTTTCTGGTCAGCTACATCAAAGCATACAGACTGGCCAGAGGAAAAGCCTTCTTTGAAAGGTTTTCAGGGCACTAGGTAACTGGTTCCATCCTGCTGAGGCACCTGTGGCTGGGTCTGCCTTAAATACCACCTGTGGGCACCATCTGTGTGTCTCTCTTTCAAGACAGGCAGACTCCATTTTTTCTGGCTGAATATAACACATATTGTTTCAGAAGCTCAAAAGAATTCATGGTCACGTGTGTGTGTGTGTGTGTGTGTGTGTGTGTGTGTGTGTCTGGGAAACCTTTCAAGGCCTACTTTCTTCTTAAATTAAAAATTTAGGGCTTCCCTGGTGGCTCAGTGGTTGAGAATCTGCCTGCCCATGCAGCAGACACGGGTTCGAGCCCTGGTCTGGGAAGATCCCACATGCCGCGGAGCAACTAGGCCCGTGAGCCACAACTACTGAGCCTGCGCATCTGGAGCCTGTGCTCTGCAACAAGAGAGGCCGCGATAGTGAGAGGCCCGTGCACCACGATTAAGAGTGGCCCCCGCTTGCTGTAACTAGAGAAAGCCCTCACACAGAAACGAAGACCCAACACAGCCAAAAATAAATAAATAATAAATAAATAAATTTTTAAAAAACTATTAAAAAAATTTTAAAAAATGTAGCTTTACTGAGGTATAATTGACAAATAAAATTGTAAGGTATTTAAATTGTACATCATGCTGACATGTATATCAAGGCCTACTTTCTCGTGTGTATGCATGGAAGCAACCAGTACTTCTACCCAGATTAGGAGACAGAAAAGACTCTATTTCGTGAAATCTTAGACAAGTAGCTCCAAGGAACACTTCCTATCAATGGCATTTGGGTAAAGTGGTCATTGGTTCCTCTATGCTTTCATGCATGCATGCTACAGACTTTCACTGAAAAAGGCACTGAGGATTTAAAGATAATATGTAATCCTTGCCTTTAAGGATCCTGTAGCCTAGTGCAAGAGGGAGACATATAAAGGCCATAGCAGTATTTGCAAATGCTACACTGTCACTTATTTACATTTGCAGATTTTCTAAAAGGTGGAATGAGAGGGGAATGTATATTTATACATATGTGCATTTGTGGGAATACATAAGGTCTCTATAGTTGTTCAAACTCATCTACTGGTCACTCTGGGGCGTGAAAAACATTAGACACTGACCCAGCAGGCTTCGTTGTCCTAAGGCCTGCTATGAATTTGTAAGAAAGTCAACCTCAAGGAAATATCATTGGGTGGGATATTCATTGGAAAAAGAAGAAATCTGATATTGCACTGTGTTGATGACAAAGGTGGGTCTGGCCTTAGGGATGGCACTTCGACTGTATAATAAAATGGGACTTTTAGCAAGGCCTGGTTCTTTTCACCAGTTGACTGCCTCTCTCTTCTGTAAGGCCACCCACACAGTCATACACCAGAGTCAAAGAATCACTGAATTTTAGACTAGGAAGGGAGGTTGGCATGAAAGAGTGGTTGAGAGTGAATGTTCTATTGAACTAGACTATGTCTGCAGCCAAGCAAAGGGCTTAGACTCAAAGAACAAACGCCATTCACTACACTCTTCTAGACCATGGGGCCTGTTCGGTAGGATATATTTCCTCTAAACTTTCAGTCTCAACCCTCAGGTGCCCTCAAGCTTTTGAATGCACACAATCTTAGGAGTCTAGCAAATATGGCACACTTCTCTTTCTCTGGGGTATTTGCTGCCACTTTTTTTAGCTTTATAATACCAGGGCTTTCTAACATTTCTGGGAAGAAGACCAACATGGACCAGGGCAAGGAGATGGCCAAGCTGTTGGACGGACCATCTGAAAAAGGAGGACCACTCAGATTCATTGGGGCTGCTGTTGTGCCAGGCTGAGCTCTGCTTACCTCTGAAATGTTGATCCGGCCCTCCTGGAAGGAGCAGGTGGT
Organism: Balaenoptera physalus; assembly: GCF_965194825.1. Taxonomy (NCBI): domain Eukaryota; kingdom Metazoa; phylum Chordata; class Mammalia; order Artiodactyla; family Balaenopteridae; genus Balaenoptera; species Balaenoptera physalus. The sequence goes on from NC_138882.1 coordinate 37,503,006, forward strand.
GGGGTCATGAGTGCAGAGGTTTCGGTATTTGCACCAATGGCAGCGGAAGGCGCTGTTGACACAAGACAGGCACCTGCAAGGATAGAGACAGTAAGAGGCAAAGAGAAGGGAGCAGACAGGGAAGGTAAGGGTGCCAGGTGGCCTATGTGTCATGATGGAAGTCTGTTATCCTAGTCTCACTCTCAGAGGGGTAGATTGGTGGGGCATCCCCAGCCCTGAGAATGGTGGCTTATCCCTCTAAGATGTTCACGGGACCAGAAAATTGAGAGAAAAATGTGTTCAGAGTGGGAATAATGTAACTTAGAAACCAGTGGTGTGCTAGAGCTGGTCTGTATCAGCTCATGACAGCCAATTATTCATATTTTCAGGAATTTTACAAGCGGTTGGCATCATGATAGCAGCTGGAAATTAGCTATGGAGGGAGTATTTATGCCATAGAAATTGGAAAATGCCATATAATAAGTTTTTCCCCTGATTTCTGATAGTTAAACATTTGCCAGCATACCACCACTTATAAGACAGAATCGTGGGGGTGGGATGAATTGGGAGATTGGGGTTGACATATATACACTAATATGTATAAAATAGATAACTAATAAGAATCTGCTGTATAAAAATAAATAAAATTTAAAAAATAAAGACAGAATCGCCCAAAGAGCGCAGGGATAGAAATTGGGCAGATCTGGTTGCAGTTTTGCCTCTGCCACTGCCACTGGGGTCACCCTGAGTAAGCACTTTACCTTCTGACTCGGAATTTCTTCATCTGTCTGTACTAAAACTTTCCTGTCTACTCCATGGGGTGTTTCGTGTCAAATGAGATAATGTATAGGACGTGATTTTGAAAAGTATTTACAATGCTAAATGTATTATTTTTAAGTGCTTAAATCACCTGTTATTTCAAGCTCTTAAATCACATTGGAGGGCTTCCCTGGTGGTGCAGTGGTTGAGAATCCGCCTGCCAATGCAGGGGACACGGGTTCGAGCCCTGGTCTGGGAAGATCCCACATGCCGCGGAGCAACTAGGCCCATGAGCCACAACTACTGAGCCTGCACGTCTGGAGCTTGTGCTCCACAACGGGAGAGGCCGCGACGGTGAGAGGCCCGCGCACCGCGATGAGGAGTGGCCCCCACTCGTCTCAGCTGGAGGAAGCCCTCGCACAGAAACGAAGACCCAACACAGCCAAAAATAAAATAAATTAATTTAAAAAAAAATTTGTTCCACATCTAAAATAATTCGTAATTCATAGGTATGAATTATTAAAACAATAAACATGACACAACTAAGTTTCTCTCCACCCTACAATGAATTTCCATTTAAAAAAGAAAATCACATTGGAGTGTCAATGATTTGTTCATACCACCTGTGTTTCTGAGTTTTGGGGAGTAAACGGTATTAAATGATAACTTTGTCCCACTCTCCAGGTATAGATAGCAACAGGCTATGTGTGTGGCTTCTGCCTTTCTCCTCAGGGTGAGTGAGCCCTTCTTTCCCTCTGGTTTCCCCTGGAGGCTGTGTGTATCATCTAGGTTCTCTGTGTGTGATCAGACCACTGTCAGGGAAACGGGTTTTGCAGGTAGGGTTGCTCTTCCTGCTTCTTGCCAGATCCTCTAGTCTAGCCTCTCACAACTAGACCAACCTGGAAGGGACACGGCCAGGTCTGCAATCTGGCGCCACCTGGTGGGGGCTCTGATGGCATTTGGGCGGATGGGGCTTGATCCAGGGGTCACTGGCTAATACTTAGCAGTGGATTGGGTGCATTAGCCCATCTACACTTCTTCCCCATGCCAAATATTTTTATCCCCTTCTAGATATGCCCCTAGTTATTTTGTTCCTGAACCTAGCCCAGATGGATTGGTTCTTGCTAACATCTTATGATTCAGCAAGTAAATCATGAAAATGGGCCAAGGATGACGAGATCAGGGTTTTAGAACAGGTTCTTCCATTGGCTAATTTTGTGACCTTTGTTGCAGCACTTATACCCTATGGGCCTCAGTGTACCATAGTAAAAGGAAAGAATTGACTCTGTGATTTTTAACTGTGAATGCCAGGAGTAAAGAAGGGTAAGATAGTGTTTTGCAATAAAATGGAATCTTTACTGTCAAGGATACCTGCTTTGTTTTTCTGCTAAAACTTGTTGCCTGTGACAGCATCTCCATTGCCATGGCAATATGGTTGAAAGTGGTGACATCACACTGAGTTGCCATGGAGATGTGGATGCTCTCACAAACAATGTATTCCTTCACTGCTGCGTTGTGGGAAGTTCACTCTCCAAGATGCTTGCATTTCCCAAAAAAACGGTTAGCTGGGATTGGAATGCAGTGGTTAGGGGGCAATTTTATTCATTTCAGCTTCAGCCACATACTGCCCTGCCTTGGTTCCTCCCAGGCCATTTTTATCACTTGTTCTGTCTTTCTCAGCACATCTATTGATTTGGCCAAATGGGTCTCAGGTACGTCTCTTTCCTTAGCTACTGTGGAGACCCTAGAACTCTAGAAGATGATTCTAATCATGAAAAATCAAGATCAGAAAAGAGGAGACTAAGGAGCCTCATTTGCCTATTTTGATGGCTAAAGGTTCCTTTAGGGCTTAGCTGCAAACAGACCCTCTCCCCACATGGACTGCTGGGCCCATCGTGCCCACAGCCTAGACCCTCAGACTTGATACTGCTGGAGTCCTCAGGTTGTTCCTGCCCTGAGCAATGGGAAGTATGGGTCCATGGAATATTCTCAGGTACTGCTCCTTCTGGCATGGAGCTGTTGCTTGATCTCTCTCCTTGTTGATTGACCAGGGTCACATGGCCCTTATGTGGCCCTATTATAGAGACGCGTTTCCCTCTCTCTAAGTCAAATGGTGCGTGAGTTTCCAGATGGTATGGAAGGAGTCTCAGTTTCACTTCGAGAGAGGAACCAGCAGAAACTAAGTATGGGTCTCTCTCTCCTCCACTCCAGGCCCTGCTTTTTACTTATGAAATGCTCCCAGCTTCCTGCTCAGCTGTAGGATCTCACAGCCAAGGGCACTCAACTGGTAGGCATTCTGCTGCTGGAGATGGCTGGTGAGGTCAGCTGGGCTGCACTTAAGCCCCTCTGAGGGCTGGTGGTTGGGTCTGGTTTTCCCCTCCTCCTTGAAAAGTTGAAGGCTCAGTTTGGACCCCGGTATAGTTTAAAGCTTCCTCTCCCTCTCCCAGCCTGAGTCCTTTATTTGAGTGCTGGGTGAGGCTGTTTCCCCATCTCTGAGTCCCTCTTCATGTGGTCGTGGATGATGTGTCCAAGCTCCACTGGTTGTCAGTCTCCATGTTCAAATCCACCACCAACTGGTATAAAATGGAGAACTTTTCTTCTGGGTCCTTTGTTTTTACTTCAAACCCTCTTTTAACTCTTAGTTTGAGAGTTGAGCGTAGGGTGTGTTGCAAGGGAGACTGAATGAGATCAGAGGCTGTGGAGAGTGAAGCCATTTGGTTTAATATAACTGAATAAATGGAATATAACTGAAAAGTAACAGTTATGGAGAGCTTATTGTCTTCCAGACAATGTTCCAGGTCCAACTGGGAGACTGTGAGGCGAATACAATACGATTCTTGTTCTAAGGGAACTTAGAAAAACCCCACACTCATATCCAGACCCAGGGCAAGACTCCTTCTGGCCTGGCCCTGCCGTTACCTGCTTGCTCACTAATTTCTCCTGACCTCATCTCTATAGAAGGACGTTGGTCTAGGTGATCCTCTGGCTTTGATACTGAACAATTACTAGTGCTGCGAGGGGTGTGCTTACAGTTGGTGGGCGCTGCAGTTGTAGAACTTGAACTCGGTGCCGACGAATATCTTTCCTGTCTCCTTGGATCTCAGCTGCAGCTCTAGCCCAAACCAGTCTGGAAAAAGGAAAAAAAAGGAGAGGGTTACAAATCTGGGGCACAGTGGAGAGACTGAGGGTTAATCATTCAGCCACTCCAGGGCTCCCCTGGGGCACCGATGGTAGATGGAGCCTTCTTGAATCTTCTTCCAAGAGACTCCCTTTCATCCGGCTGATGACCAGCCCATCACTGAGACCCAGACACCCCCAGCCCCCCTCTTAGGGAGGAGGTAATGTATCAGATCCCACAGAGTCCCCTGCCTTGGTCAAATATGTTCAGTTACTGTCAGAAATATCAGGTCACCAATATAGAATAAAAATTAAAAAAAAAAGAAATATCAGAATAAAATTGGGTCATTTGTAGAGATGTGGATGGATCTAGAGACTGTCATACAGAGTGAAGTAAGTCAGAAAGAGAAAAACAAATATCGCATATTAACGCATATATGTGTAACCTAGAAAAATGGTACAGATGAACCGGTTTGCAGGGCAGAAATTGAGACACAGATGTAGAGAACAAACGTATGGACACCAAGGGGGGAAAGTGGCAGGGGGGCAGGGGGGTGGTGTGATGAATTGGGAGATTGGGATTGACATATACACACTAATATGTATAAAATGGATAACTAATAAGAACCTGCTGTATAAAAATATAAATAAAATAAAATTCAAAAAAAAAAAAAAGAAAAAAGAAATATCAGGTCAAAAGCCCTAAAAGCCCCCAGTTCTATGGAGAGAACCCGCTGAAAACCACTGGCTGAAGCCACTGACATTCCTCGAAGGGAAGGGAAGTCTGGAAAAAATCTTTATGCACTGTGCAGGCTTAACCCAAATGGGAGCAAGGGATTTCCCTCTTCCTGAAGTTTGCTTTGGGGCATGACAGTTTGCTTTCAAACTCAAACAAGTTTATAAGCCCTACTGGTATCTGGCAATAAGGAGACCTAGTCAGGCAACTGTCAGTCAGTCTGTGCTGGTATTTGCCACCCGGTCCCCTGGGTCCTCTTCTCTTGGCCACCCTGGTAGGGCAGCCCCTAGCATATGACTCTCATGGCAGACACTTCTTACCTTGATCCAGAGGGATGACAGGCACAACCTTGGGCCCTGGTGAGATGCAGATGACCTGGCTCCCAGATACCTGTCCCTCTACCTCTGTCAGGTTCCCAAAGGCACAGGAGATGCCCGCAGACAGGTCGGGAGCATCACTCACAAGCAGGCTGAGCTGTGGGAGGAGCAAAGGGATATAATGCTGTAGGACGAGCCCTTGGGGATCAGGAGACCTGGGCTCCAGGCCCAGCCCTGCCATTGCCCACTTGCTCACTCATCTCCACTGACCTCATCGGTAGAGAGGATGTTGGTCCAGGTGATCTTCTAGCTTTGACACTGAACAATTACAGTAGCACTGCGAGGGGTGTGCAGGGCCAATGGCTTTTATTATTAATACTATTAATTTTTCAGTCTTGTCCAGCAGCAGAAAGCACTGGGGGGAGGGGGAGGGAGGGATGCTAGGGGGAAAGGTCCCAACACCCATCTCAGACCCAGCTCATTTTGACATGAAATCATGCAAACGTGAAAGCAAGTCATGAGCTGAGCCCTTCACAACTAAGCCTTAGCCCTGGCTCATGGGAGAACATGTTATCACCAGCCTGGAGGTTTATAAGGAGTTTACCGGGTTGGCGAAAGACAGCTGGCTCCTCACCCTGGCTGTCACTCAGGGTCTGATTACCAAGGTGGTGGGCTTCCTAGAGTTTCTATTCTCTGTTCCTCTCTGGCTCTCTGCCCCCTGACAGCTCCCCTAGAGTAGGGCAGTCGCCTCACAAGGAGCTTAGGGGATCAGAGGAAGGCAGGAAGTGGACACTAATGGCTCAGATGATGTCTGCTGTTTCGTAGGGTTCCAGTGATCTAGGTCAGTGGTTTCCAGGCCTTTCAAGTTTGAACACTCTCCTTTGAATGGTAAAAATGTCACAGAGTGTCAGAAGAATCTGTTGATTGAGAACTCATTTAATGGCAAAACGCTGCTCTGAATTCAGGGTACTTGGAAATGGGGTTGTACTAAGTGACCACAATATAATATCTAAGTGGTATTTGAAACAATAGGTGAGAAATGTGACTCCCAGTGGGGAGTGCCCATGGGGGTTCATGGTGACAACACCCTGTGGCCTGCAAGTGGCGAGTCCTAACGGAGGGAGGTCTCCCTTTGTCATCCCACCTGGCAGGGATTTCTTAGTCACAATGGCTATCATCACCTAGCCTTTCTATACATTTGTTTGCTGCTGAATCTCTGCCCCAGTTTCGTTTCCATGGGGCTGAGAGACTTAGGTACAAACTCTGCTGTTTGTTCCCTCAGCTCCGTGGGAGCCAAAACCTCCCGGTGGGGATGAATGAACGCAAGTCTTGGAAGGTTCATTAACTAATTAACATTTGTGAATGCTCATAAAACCTCCAGAATGAAATAATCGTGCAGGGCCTGAGGACACGAAGTATTTGGGGTTGCAACTCGACAGGTGGTTAAGGACCATTGTATTCTCTTTAATATTCTAAGCACATACTGTGAATTAAGTCTCAGTCTCTCTGTGTCTGCCTGTCTGTCTCTCTCTCATATACAAGCACAAAGGCAACTCCAGGTTTCTGTGAGAGACTGTATCAAGTGGACGATTGAAATACACCATATACCAAAGAATGGCATTGGATTGCATTATGTTGTAGCTGTTTGTTACTAAATGCAAAATCTAGATTTACAAAACAGATCAATAGGTAATGAATCTGCAAGGGGCTTGGCGAACGACTAGGCCCTTTACAATAAGAGTTACCATAGTTTTCCTACAAATATCAGGTTTCCTCGAAGCATTTAAAGTATGAGCCATTTACATTGTGCAAGTGTTAAAGGAACACACCCACACTTGTGCGGGTCCCACACCCCACCCCTCCAACCTTCCGGATGAGTTTACTCACCAGCCGGCTGTGCTCAGACACTGAGATGCTGCTGGGATGCACCTCGAGGCTCATGCACTGGCTGATGCTGGCAGCAAATCGATTAGGTTCCCAGGCCCGCTGGCACTTGTCCCTGCGGGAGCACCTGCCGCAAACACAGATTCACAAGAGGTCAGGCCTCTGAGACCCATCTGTTTGAGGCTCCAGAGTCCCCTGAAGGTAAGTGAGAAGGCTTTGCTGCTCTGAGGCCTGTGTGCGTCTTCTCATGACAACATTCACTTATCCCAGAGGGCCTGGTGACTCCCAGATGGTCTCTATTGCAGTTAAAGTCAGACTAATAGAAGTGGGATCGACCGCCAACACAAGAGATGCGGTTTAGACATAAAGAATAGCTCTAGATAGACAGCATCTTTACGGGAAGCTCAGTGAGTGAGGGAGGGAAGGTTGGGGACGTGAGAAGTAGCAGGCAAGAGGCTAAAAATGTGAACTCTGGAGCCATGATGCCTGGGTTCTAACCCCAGATCTACAGCCTACTAGCTGTGGCCCCTTGGACAAGTTCCTTAATCTCTCCACGCCTCAGTTCCCCCAACTGTAGAATGCCGAGGTCAATGATAATACACTACCTCGTAGGCTTGCTGTAAGCATTAAATGAGCTAGTGTTTAGAAAATGGCCCGTTCTTAGCCCTTCTAAGAACAATATTAATGATGATGATTCTGAATATTATTATTCTCCTCCAGGGATATTTAAAAACCTGGACAGGTTCCTAGCTGTGTGGGACAGCATGCATGTGATCTTGTGGCTGGATTCATGGCTCTCTGAAGGCAGGGACCATGTTTTATGCATTGAGCTATTCTACCTGTCCATGGTATATTTTCAATAAATGTTTGTGGTGAGAAGGAGAGAGACAGACAGGGAGTCGCAGGCAGGGTTGCCCCTGTCAGAAGGCATGTGTGGCCGCTTCTCCTCACATCTTCATCTCTGGTTCTTGGCTTCTCTGCCTACAGCAGCAGGTGGGCACTGTGACGCCTACACGCAGGGGCATCTGGTGGCCACTTAAGTCACATGGGAACACGCTCCAGGGCTGGTGCTTCTCCAACCAAAGAGCCACTGGGGACACTACAAGATTCCACAACCAGGCGGAGATTCCCACCCAAGCTCCCCCCAAAGTCCTTCCCCCCTCTTCCTTTCCAGGCACATAATGGATCTAAATATGAATGCTGTCAAAGAAAAGAATTATTGAGGTTTAAGTGAATCCTTAAGATAGCTCTAAAGTGAGCTCTTGACTGGAGCCTTTATCTCATTGACTCACTGAAATGGCTCTTTTTTATCATACTATTTATGGCAACAGCCCTAACAGAGATAAATAGCCTCTGAGACAATAACGCACTTGCAAGAGCAAGGCATACAGAAGAGACAAGAAGGTTTCATATCCCCCCCGGATCCAGAGGCTCTTGAGTAATTTCTCTCAGGACTCTGCCTCCATTAAAATCCAGTGTGTGGGCCTGGCAGCTGGGGTAGCCCATCCACTCGTTCCTGTTACCCAGGCAGGCGGATGGCGACAGGTGGGAGGGCACTGCCGGAGGGGCTGGTGAAGATGAGAGGGGCCAGAAGAAGAGAAACCTCTGGGTATAACTGGGAGGAAGCTTGTTCCCCATGTGCTCTTGGCAAACAGAGCCGCTGGAAGGAGAGGTGTGCCCTGGCAGGTGATGACAGGGAAGGAGCTCAGACGGCAGAGGAAACCTGAGACTATCTTCATGTGGTCCAGTCATTCTAGGAGCCCCAGCTGACCTGGCTCAGGAGGATGACGGGGTGGTCTGGGGCCTCCGGGAGACTTGGACATTGTGGCTAGATTGGCAGGGAGGAGCAGGGAGTGGGTAGTATGGCCGGATCTACCCACCACACAGTGAGAGGGCAGGTAGCCCAGGACAAGGCATGAAGCTGGGAGTGGCTGTCAGGTTCTGTGGAGAAAGAAAACCTCTTGAGGTGAGAGAGCCTTCTGGCTGTCAGGCCAGCCTCACTGAAGGGAACCCAATTGTAGCCACCTTTGCCCTTCTGGGGACATAGTGGGAGCAGCATCAGTTTCTTTACCACTTGTCTGACCTAAATGGAGACTCACTGTCTGGGGTCTGGTGAGAGCATTTCTGGCGAAACTTTTGGAGGAGGCCCTTACCTCCAAATCTAAGCAGGGAACTCAGTATCTGTGGGCTCCAATCCAGTCCGGATTTTGCATCTGTGAGGTGCCCGCTTCCCTCCCTCCCTCCATAGCCCTCCCAACACCTGCTGCAGAGGCTGGAAGCCAAGAGCTATTGTGCAGGACCCTGAACTCTGGCCCTCCGCCTCCGCCTCCACCCTAAACCCCGCACATTTCATGGAGATGCTTTGCCGGCTGGCACGGAGCCAAGGAGTTTCCAACTCCACTGGGGAACAGAATTCCTAGCCAGCTCCTGCCTTTGGAGTTTTCACCCTCTTCTCTCCCTCTGGGACACTTCGAATTAGGAAGTTTAAGTGTGATTTTGCATTTCTATTGAGCTGGTATTCAATGGCAGGGGATGTATCTGAATAGGGATGTGAGGCCAGTTGGAGTGAGATGCAGACTTCTTGGAATCAGGCATTCATGAGGCCAGAAGGGTCCTCCCAAGGGTTCTGCGTCCATAACAATTATTTTGACTTGTGTAGCTTATCCTGAGCTTCCTTATTGCCAAAGCATTTATTATTTCATTTAACCCTCACAGTTCACCTGCGAGGTAGGCGTGACCCCTATTTAGCAATGGGGAAATGGAGGCCCACAGTTGTCAGTGGACCATCCTGGGTCACACAGCAGCTAACTGGAGTCCAAGCTTCCCAACTCCAGTGCAAACTCCAGGAAGGAGGCACCTCGTTCAGGCAACACTGAGGAGGAGATTCTACAACTTCCCTTGTGAGCTCTTCCAACACCACTACCCTTCCCTGTAGAAAAGGTACAGACTTCAGAGCAGCTGGCCGGGGGGTGGGGGGAAGGGGGTGTGGGATCAGATTTTGGAGGTGAAATGAAAAACAGAGAGGCAGAGTCACTGCACTTGGAAAGAAGGCCCACCCATGGCCTCTTTTCCTCTTCCTGTTCTCAGCACTCCAACCACGATTAGAATTACTGCTCAGAAGAGGGAAATTCCTCTCTCCCTACGAACTGATGTCACATCCCTCATCGACACTCCCAGGAAAGTACCTGGTTTTCTGCATTCCAGGCTTTTTTCCAGAATGTGCCAAACTTACATGTTGTGCAGGGCACACCAGCCGCAGTGAGGGTCCCCCGAGCTCAGGCACTCCCCACAAGTCGTGTACTGTTCACAGGATTCCACAGGGACCCTGGTGATCTGGCCGAGAGGGAAAAGAGAGCAGGTTAGATCAGGGAGTGACGCCTCGCAGAGGTGTGTTCAGACTCAACTGCACCTAACCACACTTGCACTGCCACCACCCCTAAGAGGTGACAATGGGGGGGGGGTGAATCGGCGGCCTCAGTGTTCTCATCTGTTTGCCCCGCACGAGGCAGGTACAGCTAACAGGCCCCTCCTGTTGCTGGAGGTGGAAGCAAATCCTCCAGTTTCTCTTTGCCTGCACTAAAGTCCTCCGGAGAGCTGGGCCTGCTCCTGGCAAAGGCTGAAAACGGTTAACTCTGTTGAAAGGCTATTGAGTGCCACCAACTCGTCTCTGAAGAGCTTTCAGCTGGGCTTGGGCTGAGACATCCTGCCTGCACAGAAAACATTTAAAAAGGGAGAGAAGGAGAAACTTTTCCTATCAAATAATATTCATCTAATGGCATGGTCTTTTTACAGCCAACCAAACATACCACCTGGATCCAATTATCCCATTCTCTGATGCCTGCATTCAGTTTCTCTAGTAAATCTCCCATCCTTTGAAAAGTCTGGCTAAATGGGAACAGAGATGAGCTGTCTGTCTTGCTGGGGAAAGTGGGAATGTACAGATCAAGCCCCTACCCCCCAGAGGATGTGGCCTCCTCCTGGCTTCCAGGTGGGGCCCTGCGGGGACACGAGCCGGGCCTGTTTGGTCATTACTCACCCTTACCTGCTCAGCGGGTGTGACATTAAGGCCAGGCAAAGGGTCAGAAGATTGAAGTCTTGCATTTGGTATGTCTTAGGTATCTGTTGCTGGCTGGGGCTGGAGGCTGCTGGGCTGGGAATGGGATCTCATTTGTTAGGGCAGAGAGGTCCCCCACCTACTGGATGTGTGAACCCAAGTGGAAACACAACCTGTGGTCCAGCGGCACAGTGGTCTGCCTCTAGCAGGGGGACAAAGGCTGTGATGGAGATGCCTTCACAGCACGCTCCTGAGAGGCTCGGGATGGAGTCGAACACTGCTCACCTGGCAACTGTTTATCAGATGTCACTATGAGAGGCTCCGGTGCCGCGTGATAGAGAAACAGCAGCGAACAGGGCACAGATCCTGCCCCCCGGAAGAGCACGCAGCCCAGTAGCAGTTGATAATTACAAACCGAGACCTGCTCTACATTGTGCTCAACATCCATTGCAGGCAATAGGTATGTGCCCTGGGGGCCTTGGCAGCTTAAAGGAGGGCCGTCCAGCACAACCTGTCTGGAGGAAGGGGTCAGCCTGTCTGGAGGAAGGGACCAGTCGAGTAAGGGTGAATCAGGGTAACAGTGGGCCCAATGCAGATGCCTGGAAGGGCATTCCTAGCTGAGAGATTATCACGAACAAAAGTAATCATGGCTAAGTTCAGCCTAACTCAAGTGTGGAGTGTATACTGGATGGGCGGGCTGAGAGATGAGGCTGGTGGCATGTAACCAGGGGCCAGACAACGAAAGGTCTTGGGCACCAGCCCCAGGAGACTTCCTTCTCTCTGTTGGGTGCCCCCCACACCCACTCATTCTCCCCACATCATAAACACTTAACATTCTGAATTACAAAGCTTTTCTCTGAGTGACATGATCAGCTTTAAGCATCCCTAACTTCCCTTTAATAATAAAAATACAAAATGCAGAAAGCATAAATATAAAATGTTGCAATTCAGGGAAAAAATTGATATTCTAAATGGAGGTTGGGGGAGCACCTGATTTGAAATAGTTCATGCGGAATAGGTCCGAGGGTTGAATTGACTCTATGTCCAATATGACCTGACAGGGTGATGTCATAGCTAAAGGGGCTAATTAGATCATGGGTTGCATTAATGGACATGGTGTCAGGATGGAGATGACCTGAGTTCCCAGCTCAGGTCTTTGCAACCTGCTCTAAGAGGAGGGTTGCTCAACCAGAGAAACTTTCCAGAGGGTGGTCACGATGGGGTGGGACCCAGGTGTGGCATCTGAGGTACAGCTGATAGACCTATATGTTTATTTAGGTCAAAGAAGATGAATGTCAAGGTGGCCATGGAAGCTATCTGCCACTGTTTGAAGGGCGGCAGTGTGGCTGCAATAAGACTCATGGGTGAAAAGTTCCAGGAAAGCTCGACAGAAGAAAGTCAAGGCTGTCCAACAGTGCAACAGACCTGGCTTCCAGCAGGAACTCTCTTCCGTGGGGCGTGTAAGCACAGTCAAGGTGACACATGTCTGGGAGGCTGTGGAAGGTATTTCTGCCCCCAGAGGAAGGCTGCCCTAGTCCTTCTAACTCTGACATTTAGGATTCTATTTCCCACAGTTTGCCTAACTCCTTCCTGAGACTGTTCATTTCTGTCCTGAATGACTTGGACAGTTCAAAGATCCAGCCACGCCACTAGCCACTGATAGCACCCCGCATTAAGGAGCAACCGTTGACCCCTGACTCACGTCCTGTGATTCCTACCAGAAGCACCTTTCCGGCAGGTGCCTGCCAGACGCTCTCCCAGCATGCCTCTCCCGGGCCTGGGACTCTCAGCCCTTCAGGATATCTGTGACCCTAGCCACCTGGGGGGCTTCCGCCAGCCCCCTCCAACCCGCCCTCAGAGGCCTGAGAGCCGCAGCCCAGTGCCCGGCCTCCCTTTCCTGGGTTTCGGGCTCCGTGTGAGTGATGTCTGCATCTGGCTGGAAATTAAAACAACTGTCTGCATTGCATTCGGCCCGTCTGTCAAAACACAGCCCGGCTCTCAGCAGCTGGGGAAGGGGGCCCTGAATGGGAGCAGTGTCTCCAGCAACAAAGCCCACTTTCACGCCAAGTGCCGCAGAGATAGTGAGAAGCCTTTTCTTCTCCAAACGTGAAACCAACAGCACAACAATTTTTCCTGTTTCCTGGGCCCTCCTGGTGGGAATTTTTTTTTTAATACACTGAGTTGAAGAGCAAAGTGAAACAGGAAACTTATAAGGGGGGTGGTTCCTAAAATTTGAATTATTCTCTTCTCAAAGATCTAATAGCCATATGCAAACCAGAGGAAAGCAATGTCACAGGGACTGGAGGGAGGCCCTCAAAGTCAGGTGTCTCCATGGGCGCTCTGTCTTTCCTATAATCATGTGTTTCTGTATTCATTCATCAACCCATATTCATAGATCATGTCCTACAGAAAGGCCAGTGCTGGACACTTTAGGGGAATAAAATCAACAGCAGCATTAAAACACAGCCATCACCTTCAAGTTGCAAACAGACTAGCCATAAAAACAAGAAAAGTGATGTGTGTTCTAAGAGAGGTATTGAAAGAGGGCTGAGAGAATTCAGAGCAAAGAAGATACTACTTCTACGTCTGCGCCGTCCAATGTGTGGGCCCGTGTGGTCACCAGCATCTGGAGTGGGGTTAGTTCGAATTCTGTTCCTTAGAGATGTGCTCTAAGGACACCGGATGTTGACGGTTGAGCACAGGAAACAAGAATGTAAAATAGCACAGTAATAATTTTTTATTGACACATGTTGAAAAGACAAAAATTTAGTAAATATTGAGTTAAATAAAATCTACTATGAATTTCAACTGTCTCTTCTTACTTTTTAAAATATGGCTGCTGGAAAAGCTAAAATTACACGCGTAGCTGTGTGGATGGCGCTTTGTTATCACGGGAGAGCACTGCTCTAGATGGGAGTCCCAGGAAGGCTTTGTAAGGGATGTGGCCTGGGTCTGGGTCTTCAAGGGTGATTAATATTTACACAGATGAAAAGCGTCCCAGGTGGAAAGAACCACATGAGCAAACATAGGAAAGCAGAGTTTCTTCAGAAAACGTTGCATGAGGGTGAAGAGTGATGGGTATAAATCTAGAAAGGCAGTTTTGGGTTAACTTGGGAAGGACCGAGAAGGCCACAGAGCTGGAATACATGACGTCTGTAAGCCATCCAGCCTGTCACTCCTTGGCCAAAAGAATGTCCTCCATGAAGAGGTGGCCGGAGTTCTCAAACCAACATCCTTGGCATTACCTGTGAGTTTAAGGGGCATAAAAATCCAGAGTCCACTGGGTTAGAACCTCTGGGATGGGGCGGGGCCTGAGAAATGGTTCTAACAAGCTCTCCAGGTGATTCTTATGAGAACCACTGGTAAATGTGACCTCACGTCTTGGGGAATCTCTTTAAGTGTCAGGCCCTGGGGCCATGAAGAAATAGAATCAAACTCTGCCTAGGGACTACGAAAGGAACTAGTGGAAGGAACTAGACTGACTCAGGGGGAGGAGAGATGGAGGTTAGCCTGGGGACTGCGTTATAGCCAGGGAGAAATTGGTTCTAATATCTCTGAGTCTATGGAGGCCCTGACCTATGGAGGCCCTGAAAGTGCAAACTTCTGGGGTCAGGGGCCACTTCACTCTGCACCAGGCAAAGGCAGGCACTTGCCCTAGGACCTGGTGTGTGGGGGAGGATGGGGAGGGGATGGGCATTGTCCCGGGAAGCTGGAGAAGGCAAGGGAGCTTCTCCTGGAGAGTGTCCACCGTGTCAGGCAGCTTTGTCAGGGCTGACTCAGAGTTTAATGGGACACTCAGTGACACTTTAATTAGTGTTTGTTTATTATGATTGCGCTTTATTTATGCCTGAGGCTCCCCACCCCCTCTGCTCCGAGCGCTGGGATCTGAGGGTGGCTGCGTCGGCAAAGGAGTGTGGTGGTGAAGAGCCTCCGACAGAGGATGCCCTTCTCCCGCCCACCTCCACTGCCTTCTCCCCAGGACCAGGGGACCGCTTCGCACTGGATTCCCCCCGCACGCTTGGCATTCTTCTCCGCTTGATCTTATGTCTTGTAATTATACCTCTAATGAATATAACTGTCCGATGAAGTCATTTACTGAAGAAACACTCTTCATGAAAGGTGACTCATACTGTGTTCTTGTCTCCTCTGACCCCGGGCCCTCACATCTCCAGTGTCCCCCTTGGCCTCAATCTGTGGGGTTGACGTACGTGGGAAGGGCTCAGCAGGGGTGCAGAGTTCGGAGTGGTTCTCTCCCCAACCCAACTCCCTCCCCTCTAAGCACACTGGTCAGCCCACGGGGTGCAGCGCCCCGCACAGCAAGGGATGTGATATCAGATTATCATCGGCTGTGGGGACGAATCACCAAGAGAACTGCTGGAACCATCCTCCTTCCTGAAGATGTTGAAGGACAGGGCATACCCATAGGGCTTGGACCACCCAGGGTGAGGCCCAGAGGGCCTCTGTGACCCTGGTAGTTACTATCAGCCTGGAGAGTTACTACCATCAGGTGCAAACCCATCACTCTTCAGAGAAGAGTTCCCCAATGGTGGACCGAGGGACAGGAGCCCTTTGGTGCGTAAACCTGGGGAAAGAGAATCAAGGTTGTATCTCTGCCACCCTGTGTGGATGCCTAAAAGGAGCCACCTTGGTTCTGAGAATCTGGGGGCATCTATCGGAGAAACAGCTGAGTTGAAAGCAGAACAACACAGAGGATTCTGACCATGGGCTGTGCCTGGGTGCCACGCGGTCCTTCAGTATTTACAGAGCATTTATGTTGTGTTAAGCTCTCCATTAGGCATTGGGCGACATTCTCTGCCCTCCTGGGGCCCATGGTTTGGTTGAGGACAAAGGAAACAGGATCGTCTTAATATGGCAGAATAGATGCCGCAATAGAGGTATAATCAAGGGACAGTCGTGGCTCAAAGGACAGAGCTTGGAGGTTCTCCTCAGGGAGCTTTGGCATGGGCACTCTGTTCTAGAGGCTGAAGGATTCCTTTGCAGTCATGCACGAGAGAGAGGGAGAGAGGGAAGGAATAAGGGAAAGCTGTTCCCCAGGCTGGTAGGGCCCCTTGGGGACAGAGCATTTAATCCCCTGCTTCTCTGGAATCTGCTCCCCCCTGCCAGATGGTACACCTGTCCCCACATGTGTCCCCTGCCTCCTGACACAAGGAAAGAAACAGTGGCCTTCTCAGTGGCTGAGAGCCAGGTGGTAGGGGGTGGGAAGTGATGCAGCCTGGGTGGAAGCATGCAGTTGGCCTGAGCTACAGCCTCCTGGTCTCCAGGGCCCGGAGCAAAGTGCACGGCAGCTGAAACGCAACTGGCTCTCCACACCTCTCTCCTTTCCTTTGTATCTTCTCTTGGTGGTCCCTCCCTGCCAGCCCAACCTCTCTCCCCTTGGAGTTTGTAGGGTCTCAGACCCAATTTCTCCTCTTTTTCCCAAACCAGATCTGTTTTCAAGAAGCAATCTGATGCTCATTTGCATTCACAGCTGAGGGCAGACTGACGGGAAGCCCCACCAGGGCTGGTGTGCGGGATGAGCTCCACGGCACAATCGCAACAGATGCCGATGCCCAGAGAGGGTTTAGCACTTTCTGAGTGCTCTCACACCCCTTATCTCATTTGATCTGCACAGCTCCCTGGGGAGGAAGGGAGGTTAGGGATCCATTTGTTCCACCAGGAAATAGAGGCACCCAAAGGGCTGGCTTAACCCTGGGCTCTATCTCACAGTGAGTGGAGGTGGCCAGCTGCAGTGCGTCCTCTGTGGCCCGTGGTGGTGACATGTCATAAGGGATCTTTCTGAGGAAAGGAGGGACAGGGGGTTCAGGGGTCAGTCCCAGGAGATGGAGCTGGGACCAGAGCAGGATTCAGGAGGCAGGAAGCAACCAGAGGGCAGGTGAGGCTTTGGTTTCTCTGACTCCACTGCTCCTAGGAGCTGGCCAGCACCCAGCAGTTGTTACCTGTTCCCCTGGGTGGTGGGAGGAGTCTCTCTTCACCGCTTACCCCGAACCTTGTCAGCCCCGTGGCGAACAGGTACAACCAGCACTGGGAGGTCTGAGAGCTTAGGGTTCTGCCTTCCCTGTACACCCGATGGGGCCAGGGTTCACAGTCCTCACAGGGAGAGGAACATGGGCAGACGGTCAGGGAGGCCAGGCCAAGGCCCCAGCCCTGGTCAGTTTCTCTCAGGCACCCAAGCCAAAGTGGACCCTCCAGGAACAGGCCAGGCTCCCCTGGCTCCTGACATGCCTCAGACTATGGCCCCTTTGAGTCAGCAAGACTCCACAGAATAATACCTGTATCCTCTCTCCTATCCTTTACAGGCAAAGAGCTGACTGTCAACTGGATGCCTGAAACAGCATCTTAATCTAATTCTCCCCTGCTGGGTGTGCTTGGGGGCAGAAGTGAGATCTCCTCCTTGGATCTGCTCCCCAGGGATGGGCGGAGAAGCGATGGGGACTGAGGCCTCCTGCCTGGCACCACCTTCCTCTGAGCCGGGCAGTCGACTGAGCTTGTTCAAGGGAATGAAGCAGCAGGAACGATAATGATAGTGGCCGTTTATCCTGCACCTACTGCACGCCAGGCACTTTCCCTATGTCACCTCACCTAATCCTTATATCAGCCTTGCAGGCGAGGGATTAGGCCCACCTTACTTATTAGAAAACTGAGTCTTGGGTTAAACAAACTGCCCAAGTTGCATGCCTTGTAGGTGGCGGAAACAGAACTGGAGTCCAGGTTCATCCGACTCCCAGGTTGAGGTGGTGCGGTGGAGGCACAGGCAGCAGTAAGGAAAGGCCCCTCTCCTGGGGCTGCCCCCAAGGGGGGCTGTCAGGGTCCCCTTTCTTTCTCCTGGACGTCAGGGCCCAGCCGCTGTAATTACGCTCCCTCACCTGACCACTGCCTGCCTCTTGCTCACTTTTCTCTGGTTGCTGACAGCGATTCAGCTGGTGCATCTGGAGCCAGACAACACAAAGGGTGATGTGAGAGGGTGAGGGAGGAGATGGGTTGGTGGGGGTGAGGATGCCCTGCTAGATTTTTTTAAAACCGGCCAGGACCATAAGAGTAATGGACATGACTCTGAATGGGTTCCACAGTCTCCATCCTGAGACTGCTCGGAATGTCAGGGCCCTCAGTCGGCACAGAGTGGGGGCAGTGGAGGTGGCAGGGGCCTCCTGTCCTGGTCTTGCTAGCTCTTCGCTGTGAGGCCTTGGGCAAGCTGCTTAACCTCTTCAAGCCTCCCTTCTTTATTTTTAAAATGGAGACAGCAATACCCGTCTCACCTGTCCTGCCTGTTCATCAGGGACCACGGCACCTCTGAGCTTCTATTTTCAGCTTCAGTTTTCCCTACGAATCAACTTCCCAGTAGTTAATGTGAAGAACTCAGTATTGTTTGTTCCCAGGGTTAGGTCCAGTTCTTTAAAAATCAATAGTCATGTGTGAGATCACCTTAAATCCTCATAAAGTAAACACCAACCCAGCCCGCTGCCCATCCTCTGAGCTGTGAAAGTCACATGATCAATATCATTAAGAAGAAGGAGACCCCAACCTCCCCCCCAACCCCCGCCCCGCCCCGCCCCCAGAAAACCAGCTGGAGGTTCTGGAGCCTGTGATTGCAACCAAAGCAACATGCAACCTTCTGACCAAAAGCTGACCCTGGGGCCGTCTCCTAAGAACTTCTGACTATCTGGAGACCCGAGGGCAGAGTGACGTTCAAAGAGAAAATCTATTTTTAATGACTTGGGGGAGAAGAGTGGAGTGGCTGATTAATTTGGAGTAATTAAAGCTATCTATCACTCCGAGAGTGGGAGCCAAAATTGGTTGAACTTTTCAATGATATTTTTTCCTTCCCATTCATAAAACCCAGAAGAAGGTCATGCAGGAGTTAAAGGGGAAAGGATGATGGGGAAAGAAATTTTTGGCCCCAAAGAGTGGAGTTCATCCTATTGATGAGCACTTGGGTAATGATGGCTCCTCCTGTACCCTTTTGATAGAGGCCATATTTACTTTGTCCTCGTTAAGAAGCTGGACTTTGAAGGAGACAGTCCTCAGTTTCAAATCCAGCTGCTATAATTATCGACTGTATGACATTAATAAATGGTCCTTATTGTCCTTCTTGCACCTCAGTTTCCTCCTCTGTGAAATGCTGACAAATAATGGTATTAACTTCACCGGGTTGTTTTGAGGTTTAAGTGACATCTGTACACAAAGAGCCTTGCACGCAGTTGGTGCTTAATAGTGGTAGTTATCATGCTCGATCTCTCTGTGCAGACCCACTGAAGGTGGCAGTGTTTGCTCGGGAAGCTGCAGAGGGCCCTCACCCAGACTCTGCACTCCTGTGCAGGCTGACCTTGAGTAAGCCACCTCGCCTCTTTGGGCTGAGACTGCTGTTCTATCTATCATATGGGGAGAATTAGGTCTACACAGCCACTCAAACTGTTGTCCTTATTCATGACATAATCCCTACTGGAGGCTGAAGAACACTGAAATTCAGGATCCTTGGCTGGAAAAAGTCAAATTGAGCTTAGTCTCCTAAGGAAGAAGGTGGAACTCGGGCAAGGAAGAAGTACAAAGAGGGAAGAAAGTGAATGGGCAAAGCAGATATTCCAAATACCATACCATACTTTCTCAAACAGGACTCCTGTGCCAGAAAGGGCCCTCTCTAGTGCTGTTTTTTGGAAGGCTCTACAAAGAAGCAGAGAGGCTGATACTATGCTGTCTCCATGACAACCATGGATTTATTCAGTTAGGGAAAGCAGGTGGGGTAGGAAATAGGGGATGAGAGGATTTGGGAAATACAGGGTCTATGAAATAGCTAAATCAGATCTCTCACCTGGAAACCAGATGTCTGGGATTAGCCAGGGCCCACAAAGCTCCCTACAGGGCCAACATCAACTTGTCTGCCCCAGAAAGGAAAAGTGATGATGGCAAGGGGATGGAGTAATGAAGCAGGGATGCCCCTTCACCTGTCCATTCCCATTCGTTCATTCACACTTCTATTCCTCCAGACTTTTCCAGTGGGGCCCCTGGATGCAGAGAGCCCAAGGGTGGCCTTACCACATGGAGTTTGATTTATCTGAGAGCTGGCATCTGCCTAATACGTCCCGGTTTCTGGGCCCCACCCCTTCAAATTCTGGCTCTCCTGACTTCCAGCCACCAGAAGAGCCAGACGAGAGGGTGTGGCCCTCCCGTTAATCCCAAATTCTCTTTGAAGCATGTACGGCTCATAAACTCTAAAAGGTGAGGTTTGGGGAGGGAATCATCAGAGCCCAAGAAGAGGCTGGTCGGAGATCTGGGGTAAGAATGCCTTTGCTGTTGCCTGGGTAGGGGATGGGGCTACCTTCAGTGTTGTTTGAGAAGAGGACTCACGGAGTCCTCTAAGAGGGAAAGTGGGGCCTTCAGGACTCCACTGCTCCTCAAGGGGGCCCTAACGAGCTCCCTTTAGCAGAGTTCCTGGCATCGCCTCCACACCAGGCTCCAGTTCCTGTCTCCCAGTGCCCAGCTGCACTTCCGCCTCTGATGTTGCCACTCAGGGTTATTGATGGGAGCTAGTAAGGCCTTGGGGACTCCTTGTGTGCTGATTTTCCATCCTTGATACCTTCTGTGGAATTCTGGGGTATTGAAGGGACCCCAGGTTGAAGTTCCCAGGTCATCTTGATGTAGGGAGAGCAAAATCCTACCAGATGGTGAAAGCTGGACTGGGGTCTGGTCAAAAGCCCAAGTGCCCTGGCCCCTCTTCTGTCCACCCCTGTCAACAGCTGTGCACATAAGAAAGCTCTACCCACAGGTGTTGGATCTGAGACGGGCCTCCCCCTCTCTGCCTAAGCTATCGTACAATTCTGAGTAGACAGGAAGCCATTGGACCCTCGTGCTATGAATATTGGTCTCCAGTGGACCCATAGCGTGCATCTTCTCCATCATTTCTCAACTTGTCTTTCTAACCATCTGAGATGAGGCCATCTTGTCCTCCCTGACACATCAAATCTGAAAATACTCTCTCTGATTTTTCTTAGTATGCTAAGTGACTAGCTCCCCAGGGAAGGACAGAGCAGTTTCTTGTCACTCACAGCTTCCTGGGACATGTTAATAGGTGAGTGGACGAGTGTGCATGTGTGTGTAAGAGAGGTGGAGGATACGAGTGTAAGTTAAATCTCTGCCTAAGGAAAAAAGTCTCCTACACTTATATTAAAATTTTTAAATTTCCTTTCTGTATAGAGCTCACTTATTCATTCATGCCATTCGTTCATTTTACCTTGGCAAGGTGGTATGAGGCAGGGGGGCTCCCATGCTTTGCTGAATCCTGGGCCTCGGTGCTGCTTTGGGAACTGGTAGAGACTGGCCAGTTGAATAAAGACCATTCCACTGAGGCAGCGATGACTACAGAGCCACAGTGCTCTGCCCCCTGGGGACTAGTCAGTACCGGTTGATTGGCCTGGCCTCAGGCACCTACATTCATGTAGACTTGCTTTATAACTGGGTGGACCTGCATGTGGTGGAAATACACTTGGTACTTATAATTTGTTCATTTATTCATTCATTTACTCATGCATTAGTCCATCTGGCTACGGATCCTTCCTTCATTCATCTACTCATTTATTCAACAGACCAGGTATCATGTCCTGTGCTGTGGTATAGCAAATCCGAGTTAGTCGTGGCCCTCCAGTGCCCTCCAGAAGCACCCCCTCTGGTGGGGAAGCTAGAAAGTGAAAGATGTCACATAAGCGTTTCAATGGGGAATGATCACTTCGGGCTGAAGGGACCAGGAAGGTGTCATCATGTGTAGCAGGCCTTGAAAACTTGGTGATATTTTGAGAGGCAGGAATGGAGGAAGGGCATTCTGTGAGGAGAGAAAAGCATGAACGGAGAACAAACATGAGAAGGTACAGGAAGAAGCCCAGGAATGGGCGTGTATCAGGACGAGATGGCTGGTCAGAAAAGTGATTCGAGGGTAAGTCATGGAGGGCCAGGGTGGTGGAAACAGAAGAGAAAGGAGGAAAAGGAGCAGTTTTGCATTTCTTCTCTCATGATGTGTCCTAGGTCTGTCCCCGCCATGGCATGCCTGCTGCCTCCCTCCACTGGCCCCAGCTGCAGGCCCCCATCCTCACAGTGGGCTGGTGGCTGATGGCCCATTGGTCTCCCTCTTCTTCTTTCCACACTACATGTGTTCTGCACACCCTCATTTTTTCTTTTCTTCAAAAAGGTGTAGTCGTTGAGGGCATGGGCCCTAGAATCAAGCTGCCTGGGTCCAAATCCCAGCCCCTTTGCTTATTAGCTGCGTGACCTTTGGCACGTTACTCAGCTCTGAGCCCCATTTGTTGATTTGCAAAATGGTGATAATTATAGCACATACTTCTATAAGACTTGCTATCTGCAGATGAGGAAGAAATGGAGGCACAGAGAATCTTAGTGAATTTGTTGATAGTCTTATAGCCAGTACATTGTAGAGCTGGGATTCAAACCTAGGCAGGCTGGCTGCAGAACTCCTCACTAAATTGCCTCTTAGGCATAATGGGTGGCATGGGTTAGAAAACACTTAGCCCAGTGCCTGAGATATAGCTGTCAGTTATTATTAATATATTAGGGACTGGCTATGTATTCTGTGTAGGCATGAAGTTCCAAGATGAACAGACATGGCCCTGATCCTGAAGTACTCATAGTGTTGTCAAGAAGACAGATGGACCCCCAGATCATAACGAAACAGCACTATGACCAAGATGTGGTAAAACTACAAGAGCAAAGAAGAAGGGCAAATCAAGGAAGGCTTCCCAGAGGCAGTGTTTTGTAATGATGGCCTCAGCTAAAAAACAATCAAAAACCAATACCTTCCCCTACAAAAAACAAAAGTCAAAACAACACGAAAAAAATGCTTCTTGGATAAAGTTTATAATCCAAATACCCCAGCCCAATGTTTCAGTCTTTTAACCTCTACTCTCCACCCAGGCTGAACTTCCCACTCTGGACTCTTCTGTCAGCACGAATCCCACCCCTGGCAGGCTGGCCTCCTCTCCTGCTCTGCGTGGTCTTGCCTCCTTAACTTTTTTCGCTCATGCATTCCTGCTAATCAGAATGTCCTTCCCTCCCCTACACGTGCCAATGACTGCTCCACACAGCCTTCTTCCATCAACCTCTGTGACCCTTCTCTCTGAATCTAGACTCTGACCCCCTGCCCAACTGGCAAGACGCAAACATACTTTTTAAGCTCTTCTGAGGTCTCTCTCTTTTTAGGTTATTCACAGGGCTCTGCTTTTTATTTCTTCATATGGGATATCCCTGTATGTTCCAACTCCAGTTTCCTACATAAAATACGTCTATAAATACCTGCTGAGAAGCTAATCACACTTACTCAGTGATTCAGGTTTTATTTTAAGCTCCTTAAGTAAATGTACTAAGAACTATGCAAAGACTCTCTAGGTGTGGCTGAGCCTGCTGGCATTCTGCTGGGAGCCATTAGGTGATGTGAAGGCTTTTTGTGGTTTGTTTAAATAGACAACGTTTCTAACCCAGCAGAGGTGCACGGTGTCACGGAAAGGACACGGCTGTTACTGTCAGAAGAACTTGGCTCAGCCACACTAGGTTCTCAGCTGTGCTGGGTAAGCCATCTAACCTCTCTGAGCTTCACTTTCCACATCTATAAATATTAGCGGATATCAAAATTAAAGCATCCACCAAGGCACTGAGATACAATGAATGCAGCCTGCTAAAGTACGGTGCAAGATTTCAGAGTAGATTCTTAAGATCCAAATTCATGATTCTTCTACCCTTTATTCTGTATCCCCTGACCCAGATCAAGGCAATGAAAGGGTCGAAGGAATGACGAAAGGATTCTGTGAGATGTTTGGAGGAGGACCTTGGGATGCTGTGACCTAGCCACCCTTCAGTAGGACCACTTAGAAAGCTTGATGCATCCTCTGGACTGTAGGGGTCAGAGTGGACAGGAAAAGCCAGGAGGCAGGAAATCCAGAGGGTAAGGTGACGAGCTCTTAGGAGACAGGGTGAAGGCAGGACCGTGGGAGGTCACTGAGCTCCCCGGGGATGGTGGCAGGCCGAGGATGTGCAAGGGCTTCCTTGCATCAGATCTAGATGTGGACACCTCAGGAAGGAGAGCCGGCCTGGCAGCATTTTACTACTTGTCCAAGAGGACCCCTGGAGGTGGGGCTACGTCACTAGTGTGAGCATCTTCACGTGAAGGGAACTGCTGGCTGATGGAGGCAGAGGGGAGAGTGGCAGGACAAGAGGAAGTACTGCCCGCCTGATGGGAGCAGCAGCCAAAGCAGCTTGGCAGAGAGGTGCCCACAGGCCCAGGGAGGACTCAGCCCCGAAAGAACCAGAAACGCCAGCCTGCTCGGAGAGCATGAGGCTGTCTTGCGACAATTCCAGTTTAAGAGAGAAGGACCTCCCTGACCCTTCCTCTCCTCCTCTTCTAAAGGGGTAACAACAGCTCGAGGGTGGGAAGATAGGTGACAGAAAGAGAAGAAACACGCCTCCCCACCTCCCATCCCTGCAAGTGGGGAGTGTGCAGCAGGCCCAGGCTGGGGGTCAGGGAGAGAAAGATCTGGGCATCCGTCAAGGCCAGAGTTTTTCTTCTGGTATGGAACTGGGCATTATGCTTCTGAATGGAGGCTGTGCTTGAGACATGAAGGACTTTTTATTATCCACAAGAGAGCTGATGAGCTATGCAGCCTGCCCCAGACGTAGGTAAAGCGATGGTGGGAGACAGAATAAAGCTGCGATTTGATTCTATCTCGGCACACTGATTGGGCGTGCGAATGCTAACAACTGCCCTTCCTAACTCATTTGTTGTCACGAGGGTCATGTGAAGTGACAGCCACAGCCGTGCATTGTTCAGGATCAAGTTTATCGCACAAACGCAGGGGAATTATTGGTGTTATTTCCGGGGATAGACTGATAACTTATGGATAACTTATGATTTTTTTTTTTTTAAAAGAAAACTCTGCACCTCAACTCTCAGATGACTCAGCAGACCATTCTTTCTGAAATTCTGGTGTCCTCGAACAGAGTGAACTGGTGTGAGGTCTCTTTTTTTTTTTTTTCTCTGCCTGCCTCTTTGTTTTTTTTGAATTTTATTTTATTTATTTTTTTGAGGTCTCTTTTTTAACGCAAGTGGCTCACGGGGTCAGAAGAATTTGTGGACAGCCACAATGGGAAGGCTCTCAACCCGTTCGCCTCTGCCGTCCTGGAGATGCACGTGCGATCATTAAATAAGGCATCCGAAGCTGGTCTAAGGAAGACAGGGATGTGGTGAGGAACGGGATCTTGGTTAGGAGCCCTTTGGATGCTCCCGCCTCCCCGCCCCTAGTGCCCAGCCGTGTCTGAGCCATCAGTGCAGACTGGAGCTTTGCAGCCTCCCCTTGCCTGAAGGGTGGTGGCAGGGACTGCTCAAATCTTTACCTTCCTCACTTCTTTCTGTTCGTGGCCTCCTTCAGTGGCAGCCTCTAATGGAACCAATGCCACAGAGCCTCTGGGGATACAAAGGGGTGGAGGGGGAGGTAGGGAGATGGAAGAGAGACAAAAGATTCTTTCCCTTTTTTTAGAAAAACAACAACAGGTGCTTAAGAAATTAATTACAGCAAGTAATCACCGAGTTGTCTGAGTCTCTATTTTATTTGGTGCATGCAGGGTCTGGTGGAAAAAGGGAATTTTAAGTAATTTTGGAGTTATAACTGATGTAATTAGGTGCTCAGTGAACACTTAGCATTGAGCTGTGCTTATTAAAATTACTGTTTTAATCAGAACATTGGAGGAAGATCATTAATAATACAATGGCTTGATTCCTTGGAACTCTAATTAGACCTGGACTTTTAACCACCTGAGCGTAATCTGGCTCCGTCTGGCTACGCACCACGGGTGATGCATTATCATTTCAGGGCATGCGGGGATGGCACATCAATACTGCTATTTAGTGACTTCCTGAATGCTTTATTTTGGAGTGTGAGGGTGGGTTGAGAGTATACCAATGCTGAAAGGTGGAGATGGAAGCGGAGGGGGTCAGCCAGGGACCCGGGGTTGGAGGTCTTCAGGAAGAAAAGGCAACTTTTCCCACTGTTGCAGGCTAGACACACCTCACACATTTTTCTACAGAGGCACAACCAAACCACGTCACAGACCCAGCAAAAGGCCATTTCCTGTGATGCTCTGCCTCCATGCGGGCCTGTCCCTCATCCAAACCAAACATGCATCTGAAGCGGTACAGCTTTAGTCCTTGACGAGCCACTGCCCATCAGAAACCTAATCGATGATTCACTAAGTGATAATTAAAGGTTAATCTGGTGAAGGGCTGGGGCCACTTCTTCATTTTCCTGTCCAGTACTTTGTGTCACCCTAGAGAGAAACCAGGAGATAGGTTGAGTTTGTCCAGAACTTTCTAATCCTTAGGAACCTTTTGCAGGTAACTAGGACCAGAGCGGGAGGGAGGCTGAGTAGATGGGTTCTGTCCCCTGAGATGCCCGGCTGAGCTGGTGTTTCTGGAGATGGGTCGATGCCTGACTCATGGCTCTGAACACAGAACTTTGGTTTCTCTGCGCCTTCAGCTGGTGGCTCAGTGTGTCAACAGCACTAACTTGGCCCCCAGTGGGACCGAGTCCTTGGACAGATGTCACAGGGGTGGCCGAAAGCAAATGGAATGCAAGCATGCTCTCCACCCTCCTAAAGCTTGGTAACTAGTTGGAAGGACATAACAAAGATGTGAAAAAAAGATTTAGGACTCTTAAAAGGCAGATACTGAGAAGTGAAAATTAAGCTGGAGTCAGATGAGGGCATGTGGAGCTAAGTGGTGACCGGCATGTGGTGGGATTACTCAGAGGGGTCAAGGTCTTCTGAAGGAGGACCGTGGGGGCCAGGTTCATCTGCCGAGGAGTGGGGAAGGAAGGCAGCGCTCTCTGTGTCCCTCAGTAAGCACTCCTCTGGCTGCTACTGGGGGCCTTGAGACAACAGGACTGAACTCTCTGAGGCTCCCTGGCCACCTCCAGCCAATAAGAGTCCTTTTGTGCAATTTGGGAAAGGTGCCCCCTCTAGGTGCATGGCTTGGTAAGATGAGTGAAAACCTGGTTTCAGCCTCACTTGGCCCTCAGCCAGATGCCTTTGTACAGTACACAACCTGAACCATCATATCTGGTGGCCCTGATGCCCAAACTCTCTAGGGAAATAGGTAGCTGAAATGTGCAGTGTGGGTCAACCAGAATTTTACCCAGATGACCCAGAGACAGAATATTTTTAGGTACTAAACATTGTACCTCTTATAAGCCCTTTGGGGGTGTCCAGAGAAGGTGGGCGTCAAGTGCGAGTTGAGAAGAAGAGCAGAGAAGGCGCCACGGAGGAGGTGGGACTTGAAGAGGGGGAGAGTATAGTGTCCTGGGCAGGAAAACATCACAAGCCAAAGCAGAGGGAATGAGCTTTGGTGTGTGCTCTGGGGACAGCAAAGGACACAAAAAAGGATGTTGCTTTTAGATGTCTTTTCTTACTGGTTCCTTGGGAGTAGACTTTTTACATATGAATTAAACAAAGTAAAACAACTCTAGGCCTCCCTCACAAAGAATAGTCCAGTGGAAGAATTCTTCTATAAACCAACAACGTGGGGAGGAGGGGAGATTTCCATTACTGGGGAGCTCTAAGCAGGAGTTCAAGGTCCCTGATGAGTGAGAGGCTGGACTCAAGACTCCCCTCCAACTCCAAGCTTGTCTTAGGGGAGAGAGCCTGGCAGGCCGTGACGGGGGAGGGGAGAACGGTCCCTGTCCCTTGGAAACCAATGGTTAGGCCTCAACTCAAGAATGTGTGTGATTCTGAAAAAAAAGGATACAGTGAATGATAGCCCCCTGACACACACATACCCACTCACTCCACAAGCGCATACTCTTATGCAAACACACTCATGAGCACAAACACACATTCGTACCATCCACTCACATTCCACACCAACACACTGACAGCAAACACACTTCACACGTACTCCCATCACATGCTCACACACATATTCACGTCACATACACTCATGACACACACACACCATGCTTGTCGCCCCCTCCCACGCCCGGCTGCATGCAACTGCGAGAAGAAAAGAGCCATCGGGATCTGTCTCCCTCCAGCTTGTAGTGTAGAAGGATTAGGGCTGTCCCAAATTAAACAGAGGAGTTAAAAATGACAAACAGACTTCTAAACAGGATTAGAGTCCTAATGAAAACCATAAAGAATGGAAGCGCCACACAGATATCACCCATAAATGGCCATAAATATCAGACCAACAGATGAGATTGTAGATACTGCACTTTTGAACCCCGTCAAATGACTTCTATTATAATTCATCAATAAATAACCAAGCCCAGACTCATATTTAAGGTCTTCTCATGCTTTGGAGAATAGGCTCTGAGGCCAGACAGGCCTGGATTTGAATTCTGGTTTTGCTCCTTGGTAAGCTTGGGTATGTTACTCTGCTTGCTTGAATCTTAGTTTCTTCACCTATAAAATGTGGATAATTATCCCCTTAATGGGGATGTTGTGCAGATTAAATTAAGTCCTGGACAGCTTTAATAACTTATCATAGTACAAATAATTTATTATTATAGTTATGATTAATTTTCACTGTTATCTCTTGTTTCCTCCCTTTCAGTTTCCTGGGGTCAAGGAAAGCCCATTGGCTGGTGGGATCAGTAGGAAAAGAAGGAAAAAGAAGAGGGGAAACAGAAGGAATAGGCAAGAGCCGGAGACCAAGGCAGGAGAAGAGCAGGGAGAAGAAGGGAAGGAAGAAAAAGAAAGAAGGACAGCAGACCCCGCAGACGCCACCCACCGGCACCATCCATGGTGGGGCGTCCACGCCTTCTTGGGTGGTGGTGACCAGAGGGAGGAGAGGTTATGGGGTGGCCACCAATTATGGCCCAGCCTTCCTATGATTTTTCTTTAAGTAACAGCTTTATTGAGATAAAATTCACATACCATAAAATTCACCCATGTAAAGTGTACAAGGCAATGGTTTTCAGTATATTCAGAGTTGTGCCACCATGACCACAAGCAATTTTAGTACATTTTCCTTACCCCTCGAAAGAAACCCTATATCCATTAGCAGTCACCCTCCATTCTGCCTGCCCCTGAATCTCTCCAGCCCTAGGGAACCACCTATCAATTCTTTGTCTCTATGGATTTACCATTCTGGACATTTCATATAAATGGGAGCAAACAATATGTGGCCTTTTGTGGCTGGCTTCTTTCACTAGTAGTATGTTTTCAAGGTTTGTCCATATTGTAGCATGTAGCATTTGATAACTTCCTGAATTTCTTAATTCAAAGCCAAGAAGATGGAAGAGCAGAGCTTCATACATACACACATAAGCACGTATCACATTGGAAACTGTCCAAATGTTCGCTCCATGAAATCTCACTGAATCAAAATTAGTCACTAGTTACAGACTTAGAGATCAGGCAGTTGGAGTTTTTATTTTTACCATTGAGGAGACCAAAGTGTGGTGAAATGATACCTTTTTCTGAGTGCATGTTTTTTGCACACTCCATACCCTTCTTACAAAGAAAGGAAAACAAAAGAGGCTCCAAATGTAAGAGTCTCTTGTCTGTGGTTTTATGATTTAGATTTAATGTTAAGAGACAAATGAGAGACTCTTGGTATTCTGTCCATATGTCTCTCTCTTACCTCTTAAAAGTGACAATTCCCAACTCTATTTTTACAATGTAAAAGAATGACTCTCCTCTAATGGTTATCTGTCACTGTTTATGTTTCAAGTAATTTTATACGTTAAGACTGTAGCCTTAAGATGCGGGAAAGCGACACCTCTGGGCCAAAGGCATCCCTGAAGTAGGAGGGGCTTATAAGTTGGATTGAAAGGACGAGGCTATTCACTGGACTCAGAAAATGTCAATCACCTTTGTTCTATAACTAATGTGTCCCTGAGGGGTGTATCCTGAGAGATACAGGGCATCTATTGTATCCAGTTGACCCCAGAGACAGAAAATATTTAAAGACTAAATTGTGTGTGCAGCTACAGTCTCTGTACTGATGCCTATCATCATTACACCACGGCCACTAGATGTTAGTCTAGGGCCACAGGTAAAGAAATTGAACTGACACGCAAAATAGAACCAGACATACCATGGACTAATATCTACCCTCCTTCAGGAAAGCCCAACAAAAGAGGGTTATGCGAGGCCTTCTTTCTTTCCTATAAATTCCAATATTGATTTAGCTTGAGTTACAGGGAGAGGAAATCGTTCACAGCCAGGCCAAGATAGAGGTACAAACTACAGTGTCCTTAGGTGCCAGACATGGTGGCTGTGATAGTGGCCACAGTCAGAAGAAGAACTCAGATAATGAGGAGTGGCTGAGAAGTTCAGGTACAATTACTGGTCACTTCCTATCTGGGCTATTCAGTGACCAGTATCACTGGTGACCTCAATGGATACTGTGAGAGTCGCAAAACCAAATTCTAGTTTAGAACTACACTCATTTGAAAATGGAACAATAACTATACCAAATGGCCTGTTGTGTAGGGGCCTATTTCATGAAATAAAATGATACAGTGTTGCTACGCTAAAAAGGTCAAGCATTGTTTATTAACAATGCCTAAAGAATCTCATTAAATCTGGGAGCCTGAGGACAGTACCAGCTAATATCATACATGTGAAGTGATTTCCATGGCGGTAAGGACTGCCCTGGGGCGAGATTCACACTTTAGGTCTCCTGCGGCTGCTGCCCAGAAGCCCCGGGCTCCTTGGCGGGCTGCTACCCAGTGCCCAGCATTTCTCTTCATTCCATCTAGCATAGAGGAGGCACTGGTCACATTTACTCAGGCCAAGAGTTCCTTCCTCTATTGGAATTTACTCCCTAGACCATCTTTGGCAAACAAATAGGTGATCCCAGGTAAGGGAAATAGGATTCTGGAAAAAGTGAGGGGACTAGACTTTTCTCCATTACTCTGGGCATGCTCCAATTTGCACTAAGAGCATACATTTGCATGTTGGATTCCAGAAGCCCCAACTGTAAGACTATTAGATAAAATAAAATTAATTATTGTAATCCTCTGTGATCATATTCAAACCCAATATTCTCAGCTTGGCTTGCCTGCCTGCTTCCCTCCGTGCTTTCCTATTAAAATAATTTTCTCCAATGCTGATTGAGTTCTGGCTCTACCATCGCCCTGGGAGGGTACAGGGTACCTCTGACCTGCCTCGGGTCCCCTAGTAACTTAGAGCCTAATGTGGGAGGCACCAAATAGACAGATATTCCCCAGGTATGTGGTTTTCACCATAAAGTTAGAGAAGCTCACAGAGCTGAATTCATTCTGAGTGGGGTGAATTGGGACGGTCTTGAGTTCCGTTGGGGGCATGAGGATCAAGGACACAGGAAGGTGGCAGCAAGCAGATACTCTTGTCTTTCTACAAGTTCAAAACACCTGCATGGTTCTTTAGTCTATACTCTGTTTCCCCTCTTTCTAGGGAGGCTGTTAATGGAAGAGACAGCTCCTTGAGATGAGATGGCTGGAGGCCAAGCCCAGCAGGCTGCTGAGACTTGGGAAAGGCCCCTGACTATGGGTAATTGCTGGGTGGGCCTGAGACGGTACGTGTGGCCAGGCTACGACAGACAGCAGGATGCCAGCTTAGCCCAACTTCCTGCAGAAATCTGGTAGGCCTTGGCAAGCAATCTTGACACCGAGCAGTGGCTTGGTTCCTTCTGGTTTCTCCCTGAGCTGAGGCTTTTTTCTGTGGTTCTGGAGATGGGAATCAATCATAAAATATAGGGGCTTCCTTTTCTTGGAGAAATCAGACAGAGTCCCTGTATACCAGTCTCTAGTGATTAGTAAGGTGACGACTGCCCAACACTGCCAGAATTCATCCAGGACAATTCAAGATCTTTTTAAAAAGCTACTGTTTCTTGACTGCTGTGTGCCAGGCACTGTGCTCAGTGCTATACATACATCACCTTGTTTCACCCCTGCAGCACCTGATAAAGTAGAGTCTATTGTTATAGACAACTTATCTAAGAGAAAACTGAAGGTTTAATAAGATTAGATAATTTGGTGAAGGTCAATATAGTAAGAGGTGGAGCCAGGATTCCAGATGTGCTTAACATGGAGCCTGCCCTTCCCCAAGCTGCTCAGTCTTTCAACAGCAAGCAGGTAGCATGGAGCTGGTTCAGAGGCTGCAACATCCACTTGCCTGTCTGGCCTTCTTGGGGAGCTGCAGGCTTTGCTTTCACTCTCTCCCCTGCTACTCCCCTCCCCTCCCTACCACCGGAGCACTCCCGGAAGGAAACTCATGAGAAGAGATGTAGGCACACTGTGTCCTGGGCCCAGGGACAGGTGACCTTTACAATTCAGCACCTTTATAAATCTTACCTAATGAAGTTAAGGGGAAAAAAGAATTAATGAATAAATGAAGGTTAAATCACTCCCTGCAGAAAATTGATGCTGACAGCGAGGGCCAAGAAGAGAGCTTGGAAAGGAGGGCGCTGACTTGCACAAGAGGCATTTAAAATTCCTTTCCCCCAATGCAAGGGAGCTGTAAGGCTGGCCAATTCTGAGATGGACATTGAAGGCTTTGGGAAGTCCAAGGCAGATGGCCTGAAGGTGATGGAGTAAGAAAGCCATACTCTACCTTGGATCATTTTTTCCAGAAGCCAGTTTGCATATGATATACATAAGTGTGCATGTGCACACACTCTGTCTGTCTCTCTCTCTCTCACACACACACACACACACACACACACACAGGCATGCTGTATGAACAATTAACTCCTGCAGCCCATGAAGACACAGGGAGTTTGGGTCTGCCTGGCTCATGCCTGGCCTCCTGGGACCTCTGTGGTGTGTCTTCTTGTCAGCGCCCACTTGTTAGCCATCTCTGTCTGCTTGTCGCCTCTACAGCTGTCACCGCCCCCAGTTACTACTCCTAGGGCTGCACACCTCTGCCCAACTGGCTCAAAGGGGCCTTAGGTGAATGCATAGCTGGCTTCAGGGAGGAAGGAGACAGAAAAGCCAAAAGAGCTGAGGGCCATGGCATCCAGCCAGGCCAGGAACCAGTGCAGGGGGTGGCAGAAGTTGAGGGGAAATGGATGAAAAAGAGGAGATGCCTGGTAAAGCTCAAAGGGCAAAATCTGGGATGAGGAACTGGGAGAAACTTATGTTCTTCTAGGCAGTGCTGCTGACTTACTGAGAACTCTGGGGCAGGTCACTTACTGGCCGAAATCTCAGTTTTGCTCCACAGTGAAACTGGGATGGAAGAGGAGGCCTGCAGAAGAGGATCCGCAGCAGAAATCTTCTCTGGTGGCAGCACCGAGCAGGAACCATCAACAATTCTGGTTCCTCCTCCTCCCTGTGCCCCACAGGTGTTTAAGACTCTGATCATGAAGACAGGGAGGCTCAGAGGGCCCAGCGTGGCTTGCGCATCCTAAGTGTGATGGAGCACGAGAGGCAGGAAGCCATCACTGGGGATGGGGATGCTGAGGGTGGGCTGCAGGGTGGGGGTGGGGAGCGGGGAGGCAGAGAGACCTGGAGCCAAGAACTGACTAGATCCACCAGTAAATAAAAGGTCACAATGATTTTTCTAGGTACCCAGGGAGAAGCAGAGAGAGAGCTCTGCTGACGGCAGGAGCTGACAATTGGTAAATGAGCCTCTGCAGTTATCTGTTTCCCTTCCTTCTTGTTTCATAAGACAGAGGCTAGAAATAGATGCAACTGGCAGATGACTTAAGGGTGAAAAATGAGCAACCTGTTAGTTGGAGTCGGGGGAGGGGCACTCAGTGGCAGAGAAACAGGACACCCACGCGTGAACCAGAGGGTAGGAACAGGGCCTAGCTGGGGCCGTTTCCAGGGTTTGGCTCTTGCTCTGTCCCAAGCATTTGCAGGGATTAGTCATTGAATCTTCTCAGCCACCTTACAAGGCAGGTATTATTGTTCTGCCCACTTTTCAGAAGGTAAAACTGAGGCTTAGAGAGGATAAGCCAGGCCCTACTGAAGAGTGGTGGAGCCAAGAATACAGGCCCAACTGCCTCCTAAGATGAGCTCTTTATATTATCCTACAAGGCCTCCTTTCCATACACCCTTTTTCTCTCTTTTCTTGTCTCCCTTCTTCCCCTTCCTCTCCTCCAAGCCTTCAGCAAGTGTTTACTGAGTACCTAGCAAGGGCCAAACACTGTAATATCTCTTCAGGAGACAGAAGCAGCCCAGACAGGCAAGGTCTCTGCCATCGAGGAATGTTGTTGGAATGGGCTCTGCCCAGCGCTGGCCATCTGTTTTCTTGACTGTGCTGCTCAGCTCTACAGCCTGTCCAGGGGGCCTGCTGGTGGAGGAGGGACACCGAGAGCTGGGCGCAGGCTTGTTTCCTCCCAAGTTCTGTGGTGCAGCAGCAGGGCTGGGGGAGCTTTTGGTGCCTTCTCTTTGGGCTGAGTCTCCTTTTATCTTGGTGGTGGTAGGTGGGTTGAATCCACCTGAAGGCTGCTCGCCTGTGTGCTGTGGATATTCTGTGAGGACTGATGCTCCTAACCCTTGCCTTCAGCCCCAGCAATATCAAATTTGGGGGAACAGTCCCTGAAAAGGCTGAACTCTTTCATGCCTCCATGCTTTTTCTTTGCTTTTTTTTTTAAATTGAAATCTAGTTGACTTACAATGTTGTGTTAGTTTCAGGTATACAGCAAAGTGATTCAGTTATATACATATATATATATATATATGTTCTTTTTCAGATTCTTTTGCTATTTATCCCACTCAGTGAGCCCCTCTCCTTTCATAATACACCTAGAGCATCACCCCCTCCAGGAAGTCTTCCTTGACTCCCAGGCTCTGTTGGGTAGCCCTGAGAGGTAACCCTCTCACACATTCCCAGCTCTCTGCATACTGTATTGTAAATCTGTCGTCCTGTATACGTGTATGTGTCCTGTATCTACATATGTGATATTATGAGGGTGAGCTCTGCGTGCACAATAGGACCTCAAAGGTTGTTGATGAATTACTTGGTGGCTGAGTGGCTAACTAAGACATCGTTCTTGGCTGTGTCCATTTTTCTTTTTCCAGTCTTCCTTCCGCCTGACTCTCATCTCTGACCATCTCCCCCTTCTCATCATTAAACATTACTTGAGGGATGGAGACTGAACCCAGACTGTTTGCTAAGCCACCAACCGCTGATGACACAGCCAGTTCTCCCTGCACCTGGTACAAATTTCAAACCCCAACCTGTTGGCGGAGGTGGGGAGGGGGGGATAACCAGGAGAGGGAGTGAGGAAGGTTACTCCAGGCAGAGTGGCGGAGGCTCGAGGAATTTAACTGTGCGGCATGCACACTATGAAGTAAGACTGTGGCTGAGACACTGGGTTCCTGAGCTGGGCAGGCTACGGCAAGATCAAAGGGCCAGCTGGAAAAATGCAAAACATTTTTCTGAAAACAGCAAGCCCCGAGGAGAAGGAGCACGGATGGCTTCTCCCGCAGCGAGCACAACCCTGCCCTGTTGCACGGAAGAGCCGTGTTAGTGTAGTTACCCTTCCACACCCCAGAACACAGAGCAATGCTTATTCTCACTCACTTATACCCATGCACCCCTGTCTCACAAGCACACACAGCCCCATATCCAGGTCAGCCTCCCGGGGCTGGGCACTTAGACGCTGCTTGAACCGTATTCAGGGCCACAAAGAATGTACCAAATGTCACGGCCGCAGGGGACATTCAAATACATTTTATCAATGGAGAAACTGAGGCTCCAGTTGGCCTTAACTCAGATGCAGTCGTGAGACCCTTCGATGATTAACAGAAGGCAGGATCCGAACTTACCACTCCCCCGTCACTCTCCTATCATCCCTCTGACATCCCGCCACCCGCTTCACCCCCTCCGACTCCCTGGCAGCTCAAAGTTGGATTCTAAATTTTGTCCCTTGGACCAGCTCCAGAGAGAAAACGTGTCTGACAGGCAGCATGTGTGAGCGGCTGGTCAGAAGTCACGGGCAGTGAGGAAACCCTCTCTCCAATATTTCTGTAAACCAGTATGGGGGTCATTTCTGGCTGAGGAGCTCAGAGACTTTTCTCTGCAGAAATCCACTAGTGATCAGCTTCCCACGTCATGGGAACTCGGTGTTCAAGGAACCGCTCTGGAGAAAAGGCGCTCTCGCATGGGCACCAGGAGCCCCGCCCTTGCAGTAAGGAGCCTCAAGTTGCCTAACGCCCAGCACCCACCTCCCTCCTCTCTCTGGGGGAGACCCTGTAGTATGGGCCGTGAACCTCAGAACCTTAAATCGTGCTTCTTTCCAAGGGTTCGCTGACTCCCCTCTCCTCCCTCCCCCTTCCCTAACAGCCGGTGCATCTCTTGGCACCTCCAAAGCTGCATCTTCACATCACAGCAACTGTCCTAGTCATCAGTGGATGGAAATAACTTTTCACGACGGCTCCTCTGATGTTGCCATCTTTTGTGTTGATCAAAACAACAAAACGAATCAGACTCTCGGCGTCTGACTGAAGCCTAATTGGAAATACAAAGTGGCACTAAATGTTACGGTCTAAATAAAACACATTCAATTACAGAAACTCAACTTGGGGAGCGTGAGGGAGAGCTCTGGTAAGGAGCTAAAAAGCAGGCTGCGGGATTCTGGGGCATAACTATGGGGCCCCCGCATTGGCTGGATGAGACTCAAGATGGCAACACAGAAGGCCTTCTAGAGCCCAAGAACCTCTGGGTAGGGCCAGCGAGGGAGCCTATACCTGTTTGACTGGTTCACACTTGAAGTTGCACTTAAGAGGCTGAATCGGCTTCGTGCAATGCCTCTCACGTGTCCTACACCTGCCCCCCTTGCAAAGGTGTTCCTCTGCCAGACAGGCCGAGCTGCGGATGGTGGTAGAGAGTGCAGGGGAGTCCTGACATCACCCACTGGGAGCCTTGAACGGGCCTCCTTGGTTGGGGGGCGTGGGGATGGCAGGCGGGGCAGGAGCTTTGCAAGCACAGGGACCTGCACCTCTGCTCTGGCTCTGCCTCCTAGGCTGTGACCAGCCTTGCTCTGGTCGCTAAACCTTGCCACCCTTGACTTCCTCTCGTGTCACACAAGGGTGATAATACCTGTCTTTCAAGGTTGCCATAAGGAGCTGAGATGCTTGCGAGGGCCCTGACCTGCGGCACAGGATAAACCGCAGCTTCCTGGGGCGGGTGCCCTCTCGGCCTCCACTCTGACCATCAGAGACATGTCCTGTGACTGGACATGTCAGGCCCGGGCAGGGCTCACTTGCCTTTATTGATTTGCTAAACAAAACAGTGCACTGCTCCAGTGTCCTTGAGGGTGTGAAGTGAGATGTGAGTCTGAACTGGTCTGGAGCCTTGAGAGCTGCAGGTGGAGAGGGGAGCAGGAGGGGCGGGCCTTCTGCACTCACGCGGCAGCCAGGGGGCGCCGTCTCAGGAAGGCGTGTAACAAGGCTTGGGCTTCAGAAGTTGGGGGGAATCCTAGCCCTGCTGCTGGCCAGCCTGGTGGCCCCGGGCAAATTACTTAGCCAGATTGAATTTCAGTTTTATTATCTGTAAAAAGGAAAGGCAAGGACAATACTACTTATCCCAGGAGATTGTTGTATTAGCTGAGGTCATGTTTGCAAACTAAAAGAAGAAAAAAACACGACCTAAATGTTAGTTAGATTTCAACACATCTTAAATTATGTAGAGCTGAGAGGCAAGGCAGGGTGGTTAAGTTTCTCTTCTAGGTGTGGCTATACGTGGAGCATGATTTGCAGGGCTTGGCCTGGAGATTATGCATGGGGGCACAACCATAAAAATATGATTACTACTACTAACATTTATTAAGCAGGTAATATGTGCCAGGTAACTTTTCAGAGTGCTTTTTAACGTATTAATTCATTTAATTTAATCCTCAAGCAGATGTCATAATTATTCCCATTTTATAGGTGAGGAAAGTGAAGCACAGAGAGGTGAGGCAACTTGCCTAAGGTCACACAGCAGTAAGTGGTGGAAACAGGACTTGAACCTAGGCAGGCTGGCAGGCAGGCTCTAGAGCCCATGCTCGTCATGGTGGCCAGGAAACTGCCCATCATCAACCACTATCTTCTTCTTCACACTCTGGCTTGGTAGATACTCCCATCTCAAGGTCTCAAGAGTTACTCCTCCCTCAGGTCTCCTGTCCTCATCTATAAAAGGAAGGACTGCCTTTCACTAGACAGTCTCTGAAGCTCTACCAGCTCTGGATTGATGTGTCAGAGAGAGGGTGCATCCTCTGAGTGACCCCAAGTATGGAGGGACAAGGACAGGGCTCTTCATGATTAGTATGAGTTACTTCTGTCACGGAGCACATTGTATATCTCTGCTATAGCACTGCTCACTCTATATTGTAATTTATCTATACATCGTTCTTCCCCACCAGAATGTGGCCTCCCTGAGGGCAGGGATTATATTTTATTTATCTTTCTATAAAAGCACATTTAACAGTGCTGTTGTTGCATTGTAAAGATCAGAAAGAAATCAAGACAGTACCTATCTTCAGGGCAACCCTATTTATAAGATCTTTTGCTGGAATATTACTTAGAAAGACTGCCCTGTCTATATCTGCATATGCAAATAACCTGTCAGTGGACAGCTCTATGCATTATACATGGTAGACACTTGACGGTCTGTTGAATAAATGAGTCTGTGTATGCAAATGAGATGCAAATCTTTCCCTATTTTAATTTGACCCTTGGGAACATCTTCAGGGACTCCCTTGGGCTCAGGTTGTTCTAATGTTTTTTAATTGAAAATCTTTTAACACAACCAGTTTTGTATCTTGCCTGTGCTGAGTGAAGCTGTTGTCAAGTTGGGAGAAGAATGCTGGGCTGGGCTAGGTTAATTAGGATTAATTCTGGCTCTTCTGGTAATTCAGAACATGATCTAGGAAGTGACTCCCCTCTCTGGGCATCATTT
The DNA here is from genome assembly GCF_965194825.1 of Balaenoptera physalus. Lineage (NCBI taxonomy): Eukaryota > Metazoa > Chordata > Mammalia > Artiodactyla > Balaenopteridae > Balaenoptera > Balaenoptera physalus. The sequence goes on from NC_138882.1 coordinate 37,541,728, forward strand.
TCCTCATCTTTAAAATAAGTGGGGTTTCCTTCCAGTACTGAGGTATAGTGATTTCTCATCTTTTGGTCCTAGGCATGTCATTCTGGGCAATCAGAGTGTCAGCATTCAGCAATCCTACCTAGAAAGAGAAATCGCATCCCTTGCCAAGGATTAGAGAAAGAGTCTCCAGCCCGCCTGCCCATGTAGAGAAATGAGTTTTTTAGGCACCAGTTCTCTCAGCCTGGGCATTGTGTTCAATCATTTCTTTCCAAACCAAAGGATTTTAAAATAAGAGGCTGGAGTTTTCTCTCTTAAATACAACAAGCCAAGCGTCTGATTAATAGGGTGGGTTTGCATTTCCTTTCCCTCATATGAAAATATTTATAAAAAATGCTCCAATGAGAATTTTAATAGCCAGGGAATCAGCTCCGTGTCAGCTTCTTTGTTCCCTGATATTTGAAATGGGGGGAAAGAAAGAGGGAAAAAATCAAATCCAGGCTTGGGGTGGGGGTCACCAGTCCCTGAACCCCCTCCTCCACGAGGCAGGATTCCCCTCCTCCTTTGGGAAAGGCACTGAGATGCGCACTCAGCTCCTGGGCCACACTGAGGTCCTTAACCAGAAACACATGTGCATCAAAGCCTTGGATTGAAAGTGACACATTTGAAAACAAAAGTACAGCAGAAATTCGCTTATCCTCACTTTTCTAATCCGCAAACTCTGTAATTCTCCCCAAAGTCCCTCAGGCTCTGCTCCAGCCCCTGCCTCCTCAAATTCTCTCCCCCCTGTGGCTCAGCCCAGGCCTCCCAGCTCAGGCAGAAGGGAGAGCTCCTGTTACTGAGACTTCGACCGCCTTGTAAAAATACACCTTGGCACGCTCTGCCTCCACCCTGGGAAGCCTTATCGCCAGGACTAAACAAATGTGCACAATCAAAATAATAGTCTGAGATGTCAAAATAAATGAGCAGGGGACATCTGGAAGTATGGCTCCCCAGAGTTTTTTCTTCCCCTTCCCCTTCCCCAAGTCTTTAGATGCCTAGGGGCTTGGCAGTTCAGTGGCTTTGGTCACAGGTGAGAGACTTACTGCCCTTACGTCACAATAGGTCCTTTGAAAATGCTTCTTATTTTTGGCCCTAGGTCCAGGTTTATAGTTGACAGGCCCTCCCCCAAACCAAGGACACCAAAATTCGTTCTCTAGTGAAGCTGGCTGGACACTGCTAGGGTGGCATGCTAGAGGCATCTGGTCTGTGTCCTTCGAGCCCTCTCCCCACCCCATGCAGGGTCTTAAACTAGTGCAAGGAGCTGGAGGGTAGGGGGGTCTCTCCTGCACTTGAGACCTTCAGAGAAGGATAGCTTCATAATCTTTCCAAATAATTCTGATTGCTAATAACTCCAGGCCAAAGTTCTTCTTGCCTCAACTCTCTGAAATTACTTAAGATGGGGGTGATTAAAAAGTTACTTTCCTGTCATCCGTGGGGGTAAAGTCCCATTGCCCTGCATGAGACGGCGGATCATCCAGCAGGACCATCTTCCGAGTGGACTGATGCAACATTGCACAGGAAGACTGCCCGGGACAGCCCTTAAAATCACATGCCATCGTCTGGGCAATTTCCAGGCAGTGTGTCCCTGTTCCTGATGGATTCCCTCAAAGGCTTCCCAGAAGCACTTTCAGAGCCACCTTTGATGTGGGTCTCATTTAGGACTTAACACAACCTTCAGTCCATCAACAGCAAGCTTTAAAGCTACTACTGGCACTTCCCTGTGAGTTCAGGGAAATCAAACCAGTTCTGGTGACTGTGGTCTTAGGTGTTGGGTGTTGTGCAAGGCTGAAACGGCCGCTAGCCTGCTCCATGCCCTATGGGCCTCATACTTCCCATCTGGGGTCAGGATGGGTGAGCTTTGAAGTCCTTACCAGCTCTGATGCTCTATGGTTCATAACCTGGGAGACAGGAAACCATGTATTTACCTTCCCTGTGCCTTGTTTCTCGAAGCATGGTCATGGGCCACACCCATCAGAATCACCTGGGGTGATGGGCAGTAGAGAGGTGAAGAGTCAGGTAGAAGACAGAAGGAATATGACTTCTAAGGCTAAGTCGTAAAAAAAGGCAATAACATTTGTACCTTATTTGTGGGAATACTCACTCTTGGAGCCCTGAGCGGCCATGTCTGCCATGAGCTGCCATGCTCAGGATGTCTGACCATCTTGAGGTCACCATGCTGTGAGGAAGCCCAAGACACAGGGAGAGGCCTTGTCTAAGGTACCCTGGCCGACAGTCCCAGCTGATCCCAGCCTTCTAGTTCCCAGCTGCCAGACATGTGAGAGGACGTGCTTCCAGATCATTCTAGCCCTAATCATTCCAGTCACCTCAGCCCATCCATGTCATCCCAGCAGAGGCTCCAATCCCGATGTTGCAGAAAAGAGAAAAGCCCTCTTCGGTGCACCCTGTCTGAACTCCTGACTTTTACATAGTTTGTGAGCATGTGAAAGTGGTTGTTTTATGCCCCTCAGTTTTGAAGTGGTTTGTTACATAGCAATAAATGACCAGAATGTGTGCCGATAACTGACATACATATGGGCATTCAGAAGTGGGGTCTGAGCGTCCACAACTTGGAGAATGGCAGCCCCATCTACTGCAATGAGCTTGAGGCTTGCTTACCTACTTGGTGAGGCCAGACATGGAAAGCCCCAGGGATAGCCCCTTTCTGGCCCAGTGTCCACACATGCAGCCAGACAGGGGCCTGGAGGCTTGGGGGATGACCAGGGCTCAGGGTCCCCCTCCCTTCTCTCCACAGATGCCTGGAATACTGGCCTCCTGGGCCTCACACATGAGCCCAGGGCTGCCTTCGCCTGTATCAAGGGGACCAGGACTGTTTAGTCTGCTGGGCACATTCCTGGATTTTAAAAATAAATAGCAGATTATGAGCGACTCAGCCGGATGCTGTCATTAGGCCAGGCCAGAGGCTTCTGAGGTGTCCCTTGGGAGGGAGCAGCAGGAACGTCAGGTTGGAGGTGTTTGCCTGAGACTGGGATCTCTGTCTCAGCCGTGATTTATAGTGGAGATGCTTCTAGCCCTCTCTGGGGTCTCAGAAGTTCTAATAATACTACGAATGACAATACGATAATGACAATAATCATTACCACTTATTGAAAGCACTGCCTGTGTGTCAGACACAGTGCTAGGTAATTTATATATAGTCTCTCGATCCTCACAACAGTCACCATTATTAGGCCCACTATACAGATGAAGAAACCGAGGTGTAGAGAGGTGAAATAACATTCTCAAGGCCATATGCCTAATAAGTGGTGACAGATTGTGTGCAAGGCGGTCTGACTCCCATGCTCCCACTCTTAACCACTATGCTACCTTGCCTCTCCAGGCCTCGAAATAGACAGCAGCAATCCATGTCCTCACCCACCCTAAACACACACACACGCACACACGCATTACAAGCCTTTCTGCTGTTCCCAAGGCCCTTTCCAGCCTACATGGAGCCATTCTCCACTGTGACTCCCTTTTTCCATTTCACCCTTCGCTAGATCATTTTATGCCTCTATTCCCTCTGCTAATTCAAACTAATTAAAGTATAAAATAGAATAATTGCTTCCATCCGCATACATTTTTCCCATCTACCCTGAGTACAGAGTTAGATTCCCTTTCTCAGAGTGGCCAGGCTGACAAGTTGGGTGGAACCTGGGGCTATCAAGTTTCTTTTCATCTTGTGACTTGCTTTTTCACTTGGCTCGTTGCCTGATTTTCCCTGGTCCCACCGTCTGACTTCCATTAGACACTGAGGATATGGGAGCGACTTGAATTCCCTCCCATAACATCTGCCGGTCGATTCGCTGTTGAGGAAGCTGGGGTGGACTTTCTAGGGAAGAGGCAGGCATCCTATCCATGGAGCACCTGGGCAATTAGTAGGATCGGGGAATTGGTTCCCAATTGTTCCCCTGGGACTGGCCGGCGTTGGATCTATTAACAGTACATTAACATCGACTTGTAAGGCAGTGGCACTAACGACCCAACACTTCTTACTAGTCTTATTTCTTAATTACATTTAATTAACTAAGAGAAAGAGAGAGAGAAAGAGAGAGAGCGCACATGAGCCTATATTGGATTGTTCTAGCTCTATGGGGAGATGAAAACCTGTCTAGGCAAAACTGGAGGCCAGAGACTTGCTTCTACTCTCTTGTGGCATCAAGGATACAATAGGTGCCATGATTTGGGGGAGGGGGAGGGGAACAGGGAGACAAGAGCTGGGGACATGGTGAAGGCAGGTGTGAGAGAAGGCTGCCCAGAGATTTACTGGAAAGTGAGGCGGTGGGAAACCCCATTCCCACGATGTCTTATAAGGTCTTAGGTCTTTTAGGGAACTCCAAATTGTTAAATGACTGCCTCAAAACAGGAATCTGCGTATCCATAGCCGCCAGCGTTTCTACCCTCACTGCAGGGTTTACCCTTCGGGAAAGGAGTTCATATGGGCACGCATGGACTCATAAAACTCGTTCAGAAACTTCTTTTGGTCTAACCTCAAGGCTGTTTCCTGCGCTTTTGGGGTTGTCTTCTGGAGACGGAGAAGAGTCCTGGTCCCAAGACCTTAGACAGGTCTCCTTAAGGTCTGAAAGAGCCTCTAGAGAGTTCGATTTATTATCTCCACCCTTCAAGCTGAGGAAACTGAGTCCCTGAGAAGTTCAGGGTCTAGGTCAGCCAGCTGGTTAGAGGTAGGCCAGGACTAGAATATAGGCCTCCTGGCTCGGCCTGAGGCCTGCTGGGTGTGCCGACACTTAGCTTCCTCCTAGTCACCACCCACGGTCACCACCCTCCTGAGTAATGGGATCGCAAAGGCTGAGAGCTGGGACAGGCCGTGAGGAATCTGAACGATGAGTATTCACGGTGTGTGAGGTGGCGTGAAAGGAATTGCCCTCTTGCTGTCTCAGCCAAGCCTCACATCGACCCCTGGGAGACATACTGAGGTGACGTGACTTGTCTAAGGCCACCCGGTTATAAAATGTTGAGAGCTTCGGACCTCAGTTAGAGCAAAAGCTGAACTAGAACCCACGTCATTTGACTTTATTTCCATTGACTGTTCTCTTGCCACACATTCAACGGTTTCCTTTAAGAGGTCCGAGCTGTCTGTGAACACCCGGTACTCTTGGCTGCTCAGCCTCAGACAGATGGCCCTCCTGAGGTGTTCTTGGCCCTCATCCCTGGACCCAGCCCCTGGTGAAATCACCAGGCTACCTACTGCCACATGGCCTGCGGCTCTCCAAGTAACAGGCCTCTGAGCTCCACCACCAGTCCGCCTCCGACTCTGCCCGCTGATCACGGCTCCACCGGGCATAGGGACCTCCCTTGACTAATATCTCACCTGATTCAAGAGAGCCCCATGGCATTAAACCCAAATTCTTCCTATATCTGCTCAGCATGACTGGCTACTACTGAGCCCTTCTGTTTGGTGCCAACTGACAGGAACCAAGCAGCAGATGCAGAAGATGAGACCAAAGGAGGGATTATTTAGAAATAAGCTATGCAGACACTTGGTTTAGCCAGAGCTGATGCTCTCAGAGACGACATCCGATATGGTTTCAAGAGGTCATTGTATTCCCTGAAGGCCACTTATCAGCCTCCAGCCCTCCTCTTTGGCCACGTTTTGAATTCAATTTCAGAAAGCATCTCACTTGACTAAAAGATATGCAGCCCAAATATGTGCCTTGGCATCTTCTCAGTTCCACTGAGGTCTCACTGGTCACTTCTATTTGCTGTTTCTGCTTTTCTACTTCATGGGGTTCAGAGAACCCAAGAAAGAATTTTTATCCAGAGTTACCAGCCTGGTCCTCGGCCATACATAACATCTTTTGAAAATATCATGTTAACATAGGTCTATTTGATCCCAGTGACCATCCTTTTATGCACCGGTCTAGGGAGCTATCTCCCCACCCACCCTTCTATCTGTAGGTATTTCTGCAGAAGCATCTGGAATGGTGTTCACCAAATGTTAGTTAACATGGTGTTACATTTGGGGGTGTGGGGTTTGGGAACTTGTTATTTCCTTTTCTGTATGTATTGTTTGATTTTGTATGGTGCCCACCTATCAGTTTTGTTTAAGAAATAACCTTTTGTCTTATAAACAAAGAAAAATAGGAAGGAAAGGCAGAGCATTTATAGCCTCCAATCTGATGATAAAGATTTCCTTGTTAGACTGTAAGCAACTTAAGGGTAGTGACCAAGTCCCATTCATTTTGCTGTTTTTCCAGTACATTGTTCCCCATAAATACATGCCCAGTAATTTTTTTTTTTAGGGTTACAAGTTTGCATCTGGACTTCTTTATGCCTCAACCATGGGGGCTACATGAAAGAAGATAAAAAGACAGGTGGGTTCAAGAGGATCTGGATGTAATTTGCATACAATTAGCATATGGTTTGTGTCATCTCTTCTCAGGAAGTAATTTTCAAGTTAAAGTTGCATCCCTTCTACCCTTATGCCATCATGTGCCCATTCACCTCTTCCTCCTTCCACTCATCCCTTGTCCCCAATTCAGAATTCACACATACAGAAAGGGAGGAGGGAAAGAGAACTCTGGGCAGGGTGAACTTGATGACAGACACCTGGAATCTTTGCAGAGTATTTTGAGAATGACACCTGAGTGGGGAGGTACCCTAAGAAAGCTCACTGGTCCTCCAGCGCCGCATCCTTGTCTAGCCTCTAAGTCAGTGTCCTCAGCACCAAAACAGATTCACAGCCCTTTCCCTTTTTTTTGTCCTTTATCTTACTTACCATGTTCAGGTCAATGTCAAGATCACCAGTCCTGCTGACTAACTGTTGACCCGCTGACTGAATGAATGGAAGGAGCCAGCCTTTCTTAAGGTCTAAGCTTTGCTTTCTGCACCTCCTCTGATTTGGGGACTCCCTTGTCCTTCTCTTGTCCTTCACCATGGCTCTCCCTGCATTTGCCTTCTCTCTGCTCCCACATATTCAGATCAAATATAACCCGAGGGAATAACATTTCATCCAAGAGGGTGGGGAACCCACTCAGGTGTTACCCAGAAAAGGACAGAATTCTATTTCTCAGGCCTCCCCAGCTCTGCAGGCAGAGCTGCAGCTTCCCAGAGCTGGCCAGCTTCTACCCTGCATCAGTCTAAGACTCAGCCCAATATTTTTATCTCCTTCTGGGCCTTATCTTGGGTCTATCTCTCCCAGCCTGGAGGCCTGGATTATTTACACCTCTTTGGCTCCCTTGAGCAGCAGACTCTGTGGGCCCGGGAGCAGTAAATCTACCTCCTAATCACACCAAGCTGCTTCGTGCAGTCTGGCCCGTTCTTGTGGGGCTGTTCATCACATGCTGAGACAGGGTCTATGGCCTAAAGAGAGGCTCCAGGAAGTGGCTGGCCCCAACTGCTTCTCTCTGACTCCCTGCAAAAGCTTCCTAGGACCCCTGAGCAGCAGGCCCAGGGGTCTCTCTTGTTCGATGGAATAGCTTCTGAACAAAGGTCACTGGTTATCTGCTGCTCCTGGGCTCTGGAAAGGAGGGATGTGTGTCAGCACTTACTTGTCTCTCAGACATAATGTATAGGTAGCGCTGATCAATGGAGAAGGCCATGTCCCGGAGGATGGGGCTCCCATCTTTGAGCACGGAGACCATCTCATATTGGACCCCACCATGGGGGGGACCATCGGCTCGAATCTGCAAAAGAAAAAAGGGCATCCTCAGCATCTGTACTCAGTGGTCCCCTGTGGGTTTACCTGCAGGTAGTTTATAGAAGATAATCCCTACATCCTGTGCCCAAGCGCTACCCTGAAGCAGGCTAGGTTACAGGGAAGACAGAGGTGCTTCTTAATTCAAACAGCCCAACTTCCACCAAGAGGAATCCTTTTCCAAGCAGTCTGAGTGTGCTGGTCTGGGACTTCTGATGGTGGGTTTATTTGTGTGAGCGTATATATTTTTAGGTGTGATCTGAATATCCCTATATGGTTATTCTTGTGTGTGTGTACATATATTTATAGCACTGCATGATGAGGGTGTGTGAGAGTGTGTGCTTGTGCACACTTATTTGTGTTTGGGGTAGGAGAATCAACATCTGCACAGAGTGCTTTTGCCTCGGGCAAGTAAGAGAGGATGGTGGGACCAGCACACAAACCATCAGAGAGCTGGTCATCAAGAGATTCAAGATTTTAGGATCTCAGAAAGGTCTTTCTGACCCCAAACATATCCCCTGAATGTGTGCAAATCCACCAGGAGATTTTGGTGAGCCGGGAATCCCTGAGAACAAAAATCTGAGAATCAGTCTCAGAGCCCGTCCCAGGATAAGAAGTCAGAAGGGACTTGGAGGTCAATTAGTATGGTGCTTCTCAGTCCTGGATATACATTAGAGTCATCTGGGGAGTTTTAAAAAAAATATGGCTGGATCCATTCATCAGAACCTCGGTGCTTGGGGCCCTGGCATCTTCATTGGGTTTCAAAGCTTCCCAGGTGAATCTAGTGAGTGGCCAGCATCTAAAAGCACTGACTGTAGCCCAGTGGTTTTCAAACCAGCATGCCCTGAGAACCACCTGGAGGGATTGGGAATGCACCTCTGGGCCCACCCCAGGGTTTCTGATTCAGTGGGAATGAGGCCTGAGAATTTTCATTTCTAACAATTCCCAGCTGATTTGGATGCTGCTAGTCTGGGGGTTTGAGAAGTGTTCCTCTAGACTAAGCTCTACACAGAATTTGGAATTTCAGTGGAGAGAGGTCCCTAAGGACCAGCACCTCATACAAAAAGGTGATGGCAGGGAGTCCATAGTTTGAATGTGCTCTCACCACTAGGTTTCCTGTTCCCAACACAGCAGCTGACTCTTGACCAATATTGCCAACCCCGGCTTGTTTCTTTGTCCTCCGTCCAACTAAACCCCCTCTAGCTCAAGCCCACTTTCCCCATGAAGCCTTCCCCAATCTCTCCACCACACTAATTGCTCCTCACCCTGATGGCTTTTTATCCACCAGACATTTTGTCCTGGGATTATAATCAATTGACTTGTTCATTGTATACGTACTAGCTAACGCGTATTGACTACCTACTTAAATTGTTCTCTAATTGCCTCACATGTGCGTAAGTCCGCCAACATTTTGAAGGCAGGAAGGCTTTCTATTTCTCTGAGGACTAGCCTCTGAGGACTAGAATGGAGCTGGGAACACAGCTGGTGATGGATAAAAGGGAATGCTTGAGAAATGCTCGTTGAAAGGACATGAACTATGAACCAACTGATAAAGTATCGTGGGCTCTTTAGTGCTAAATCAAAGTGAGGTCAAAAGACAATTTTCAGTGGACAATTTTAAGATGAAGTCTTTCCCTCCTATTCCCTTTGATTTCTCTCTTGGACTTCTAACCATCTTCTTCCCTCTGCCCATTTCTCCCACCCCACCGAGAGCTCCTGAGAGCAAGGACCATGACTTACTCATTGCAAGGGCAAGGCTTGGTGCCTGATGCCACAATAAACACGCAAGGATGGATGAATGGATACATGTTTAGTTTTTATTGGCTGAGTAGAGAGGGTCAAGAGCATTATTTCTTGCAGAGTTGGGAGGGTAGGACCAGTGCTTCTATTCAAAGTTTTCTACCCTCCTGAGAATCTGTGTACTTGAGGGGCCTGAGCCAGGGTGTGGTCTGTGTCTGTAGAGTTGGGCTGGATTGGAGTGAGTGAGAAGCAGACCACGAGCCCATTGTGGGATTGGGCACAGCGGTTCTGGAGTTCCTAGTGGCAGAAACAGCACTTTCCTGCCTGAGGCGCTGGGCCTAGACCCCAGGGGTGGGAACACTGGAGCAGGGCCAAGAGTCAGAGGTACCAGGTTCTCCTTGTCTGCTTTGATGGGTGACTTGGGGAGCTCTGGGCTTAAAGATGAGGAGGCGACCTCAGTGGAACCGAAGAAACTCTGCTCTCAGCCATTCCTACCCCAGTAACTCCCCACTGTGGGTTGGACTCTCCTTCTCCCCTAAGCTCCTCTTTTGACCTTTTTTCTGTCTAGCTAGTGGCTTCCTGCTGTTCCAAGCTGTTGCCTTGGCAACTGTCACTAAAACCCCTCCTTCCAGGGGAGGGGTCAGGGGGTCATTTAATTCATTCTCATAGGGCAGAGGAAGACTCTGGGGTCAGGAATGATGGTGTGGGGCTGAGGCTCCTGCCTTCCACCCTGGAGCAAATCTCATGATGGATTCAAGCAGAGGGAAGAACAGGGTCTCAGTCTGGGAAAATGCCCCACAATTAAAATAGTTCCCCTTAACCTTCAGAGCAGCATTCTCTCTCAGATGGACAAATCCAAACTTTCCATGAGATCCTTCTAGAAATATAGTAGCTGTTAATCACAAAAGTTCTCGGGCTATTGCAGGAGGTAGGGGGAGATGTGATAGTCATGACTTCTGGTTGACTTAACCTCAATATTCCACCTCCATAAAATGGGAGAGTTCAAGCTCTGCTTCCTCCTCCAAATGGGAAATGTCCCAGTGCTTCTCACGACCCTCCTTGTGACAGCTGCTCCTCTCCAAGGATGTTTAAGTCTCCTCCGGGCACTGGCTCAGCCCCAGGAACTGAGGAACCAGCCTCCCACGCCAGGGCCAGCCCAGGATCTCCCCGGCTGGGGAGGCCAGTTAACCCTCTGCCAGGTGAAGCAGCCCCGTCCCCAAGAGCCAGGGCACACAAAGTTAGAAGGAGGAAAGCCATGTCTGGCCCTTTGTGGTTCCCAGGACTAGATGGTACCCATGGCCAGGTTGCAGCTGAATTGAACCAAAGACAATTTATCATCACATACTCTGCTGCATCACAGTTAGGACAAATCCCAGCCATTAACTTTTTTCTGAATAAGAGACCTAAACAGTTTTTTTTTTTGTTTGTTTTTTTTCTGTCTACAATCCCAATCTTTCAATAAAGCAGTTGAAGCCAGAATCAAACCTACATAACTCTCAGACATCAGAGCTGAAACTAACCCAGAACAGAAAACGTTCTTGGTACTGAACCTGAACTAAGCTATCCTATTTCATTCAGTCTAAATCCCTGGAATGAAGAGCGGTATTGCCTAAGAGGTCTGTGCACCCCTACTTACTCCCTCATCCCATGCTATCTGCCTTGAGCTGGTGCAGCTCTCCAAGATACCAACAGGAGGACAGAGAAGATGGAGAAGGGGGCCAGGAGGCTGGGGGTCAAAGGGAATGAGGTGGGGGCAGGGCTGGCAGGCAGAAGGCAGGGGAGGCCAACTGGGCAGCAGAGGTCTTTCCCTTCCCTAATTCCCTTTGCTCCCTCCGGGCAACACACCACAGTGGGACTCAGGGTTCCTGGGTTTCTGCTCTGACTGTGTTCTTGTCTGGGCTTGATTTCTGCCTAATGGTACACTTTTAGGTCAGTTACCTCGTCTCCCCAAGGCTCAGTTTTCCTCTCTGAATGACAGGAAGGAGCAATCTTCTCAGGGTCTGTCACAGGAGAATCACAGACTTATGAAAACTGCCGGAGCTGTAGGGCTTTGGAGCCCATCTCATCCAAGCGCTTCCATTCATGGACATAGCTAGTCAGGGGTGGACCTGGGGCTCCCACCAGCTCCAGCCGGTGTGGTCCAGAGGAAAGCACATGGCTGATGAAGAGAACGCCCTGTGACTGAGGAGGGACAAAGGTGGGCCCTACTGTAATTCAAGCACACGAGTCCCCATCTTTCTCTGTCTTGGATGGGAAGTTTTGAGGTTCAATGTTGTCCTCCATCCTTGCCAGACACAGGGTGGTGGTGGAGACTGTGACAGAGTCCCAAACAAAAGTGGGATTTTAAAATGCAACAGATTGAGTCTATTCTGTGGTGTCCCACAGAGTGAGTTCTCTTCAGCTTCTGAGCTTGTGTCTCCAGGACCAGGTTTCAATGACCACAAGGACAACAATACAGTGAAATAGGCCATGAATCCAATCCAAGAGAAGGGCACTATGAGACCAAGTTGCACAGGCCCCAGCCAGGCATCCAACCAGGCAGAGGAGGAGCATGGAGAAGGGTCAGAGGAGGGGGGTGATGCAGACAGGGGAAAGCCAGTCACTTCAACCCATATTTCTACTTGGGCTCCTCCTCTCCTGGGAGGGCTTGACCTCAGCGGACATGCAGAGCTAGTGGTGTCAATTTGCTTGGACAAAGCTCAGAAGGTGGGATTAGAAGGGCAGTGTGCTACAATGGAGGGTGACAGTCTCTACAAAGATGAGCAAAAGACACAATGTGCCTAAACCATTGTGCAAGGAGATTTAGGCTAGCTCTAGTAAGAATTCCTGTCATGAGGAGCCCTGACTACAGAGTGGGTGACCACAGAAGACTGTACCTTCTTTCTCAGGAGGGTTCTGAACACGGGATGACTTCTTTTGCTTCATGGTTAAATGTGGCCCTGCCTGAAGGTAGTGAGGATGATCTTGGTGGATTTTCAAAGGGCCCTGTTGGCCTAAAGAATTTAGTAGCTACCACTTCTATTGCTTTTACAGTATGCTGGGTGCTGTTGAAAGTACTTAACAAAAATGAACTCATTTTAACCTGTACAAGAACCCATGAGGTAAACATTATTATTATTCCCATTGTACAGATGGGAAATTGGAGGCATGGAGAGTTACGTGACTTTCCCAAGATCACACAGCTAAAGGGTGGTAGTATTGGGTTTCCCACATAAAGCCTGATTCTCAGCCACTCTGTGACTCTCCTAAGAGATAATAATGTGCGAACACAGCCGTTCACTGCAGCCGAGAACAGAGTAGATGGGCAGATGAGAGTCCAAATACTCTCTTTAGTTCTTTCAGACCCCAAAGAAAGAGGAAGTGGCCAAAGTGGGACAAACACCTACTTCCTAGAGGCAACAATAAACTCAGAGCCTAATTTGGGGGGACCTGCTGGGAGGCTAAAAGGCAGTTTATCAGGGCTGGCTCTGGGGCAGGAGGATGTGAGGTGAAAACCAGGGGAGATTTACTGTCTGGTCCTCCTGGTGGGAGGGGCCTCTTTGAAATGAGAATGAAATAGTAATCCTATTAGTAGTAGCTTTCCCTTAAATCACAGCTAGGTCTGTACAGAAATTAATGACAGCCTCTTTATTTGACTATCCAATTTAAATCAGCATATCCAATTAACTAGCTTATCTGCAGGCCCCTCCAAACTCTTTTTCTTATGCATCAATTTCTTCCCTAGTTAGTCCTAAATTATGGAGCTTTTACTTGGGATTTGACACTCTAACATCACTTTATTATTATTATTATTATTAGTAGTAGTAGTAGTAGTAGCAGCAGTAGTAGTATCTTTTTTTTTTTTGCAAGAGCTGCTGCAGAGTAATAGAATTGGGAATCTTCTTGGGCTTCTCAGTAGGAAATAGATTGATTTGAGAGACATCACCACACAGAGGGAGGCACTGGTTTGCGTCTGCAGGGCCGGGATCTAATCCCAGCTTTCTCATTAACTGGCTATGTGACTTCAGGCAAGTCACTTCACTTGTTTGTGTGATAGTTTCTGTAGCTGCGAATTTTGGTACTGTCCAATATTCATTGAATTTCGGTACTGTGCAATATTCATTCAGGACATGCCTCCCATTAGCCAGGCCTGTGCTAAGAGCTGGGGACACTTTGAGAAAGGATCCCCTTAGGAAGCCCCAGGAATGGGGAAACAGACAATCCAATCAGTCCTCACACACACCTGGGCCACCCCGTGTGAGAGGAGGTTTGCATGGGGATCCCAGGGAGGCCAGCATGGAGGGCAGGGCAGCACCTCACCTGGACTGAGGGGAGGGCTTCCTGGAGGAGGTGATACCTAAACTGAAAAGCAGGAGGGGAAGGAAATGTGAGTTCTTTGGAAACTTTAGAGTGTGATATAAATATAAAAGTGTTATTGTTATGTCCAAGCCCAGATTTCTTGGAAACTTGGTTTGTCAGACCTGAGTATTTGGAGAGGGTGAGTTTTTGACATGTAGTCATTGAGGGCTCAACAACAATTTCAGCAGTTCTCGTCACCATGTGTCCTAGAATTCCCTTTGGAGGAGGCCTTTATTATTTGATTTTATCTCTGGCTTCAGGATTCTGGGCTTATGAGTGTTTGTGTGTGTGTGTGTGTGTGTATGTGTATATATATATGTGTGTGTGTGTACACTTCGAGACCTTTAAAGACGGGAAAGGTGAAGAAGGCCTGGTGCTGCTCAGACTGAACTTGGGAATGAGCTAATGAGCAAGTGTATCTGCAGCTGTGCATTGAGTGCTGCGAGGGCGAGGATTCATGCTGAAGTTTATTTTTGTAGAGTTTCATGACCCGAATTATTTATAGATTGAAGTCTTTGGTAAAGTCAGTCTCTGAGATTCTTCCTCCCTCTATCCTGCACACACTACACGTGCATGCATCCATAGACACACACACACACACACACACACACAGAAGCAGCAGCAGTGACTTCCAGGGTGCCTCTGGCTCATGTCCCCTCTCAGCCCCTGAGCTGGGCAAATATTAATTATCCATGCAGAGTCACGGTCAAGTGGGCCGAAGCTCCCTGGAGGACAGCTGGGAGCCTGCCCCTAAATGCTTGGATGATTGGAGAGGAACACAGGAGCCTGGAAAACTTGGCCTGTGGGTTGCACGGAGCCAAGAGAGATGAGGAAGAGGGGAGCCAAGGACCCCTCCTGTCCACGAGAAGGAAGGAGGTCACCAAGGTGCGCTAAACTCTGAGAATTCTGGCCGCCCTCACCTTTGTGTGCGTGCACACACACGTCCTCCCACACACATGCAGCTGCTTCCAGCACTGGTCCCCAGTGAGTTGTCGGCCAATCACAGGGGCTTTGACACTGGAGACTGACATTTCCATGTACAATTATTTCTATTTCTGTGCATGTCAGGAATCTGCCCTAGATATTAAGCTGGGGGTGGATGAGATAGCAGAGGAGGGCACGGGGCTAGACGCTCCTGGATTTCAGAAGGCCAGCCCATGGTGGGCTTTCTCCTGGAAGGGAGGGAGGGGGTCCCTAGAGGAACCACCTGTCTCTGGACTTCTGCATCTTGGGACAGTCTGAGAATTCTGGCTTATGAGGACCGGGGATGTGGTGAATATTTATTGAGCATGTACTCTGAGCAAGGTAAGTGTTCGGGGGTTAGGTTGGGGAGGTTGGCTGGAGTGGGATTCCCTTCTAAATCATGGTTTCTTTGCTTCTCATCAGCCAGGGGTAGATGACCAAGCAATCACCATCCAGCGGCCCACAGAACCCCGAGGAGCAGCCTCTCTTCACACCTTCTTGGGGTGAAGGACAAACTGCACTTTACAAGGGCACCAGCTGCTGTCCCAGGGGCCTCTCCCTTTACGACTCAGGGGAGAGTGACATCAAGTCCCAGAAGCACCAGAATCCAATCTCTTGGTTCTCGCTCTGTTAGGGAGGGCTTGGAGCTCCAAGGCCCAGGACAAGGGACTAGAGCTTATAGAGTTGAATGACATGGGGCAGCTCTGGAGCACAGGGCTCTCACCGTAGATCAGCCCCACCTTTCAAGGCTGCTCCCAGTCAAGACTTGGGCAGGTCAGGAGGCTCCGGGAACAAGATGAAGCTGCCAGGGGCAGAGGAAACACTTGATTGTTCTGGGAAACAATAAGATAAACACAGCGAGGGATGGAAGAAGCATTAAGCAGCCTCAGATGAAATCAAATCACGCAGCGGCAAAGCAATAATTCACCAGGAGTGCACAGAGTTGGGGGGAGCACAGAAGGGTAGCAGGAGGAATTCATAAAGAATAATGAGTGTCTCCTGCTAAATCGGAATCTCTGTTTACCCAAAACTCTAGCAATGTTGGACTCTCGGAATCTCCATTCAAGGCATCACACCCAGTTTACCGGCCTGGGGATGCCCTGGCGGTATCGGGATAGAATCTAACCTCTTAGGCTTTTTGAACTGCGAATGATTTAGAAGCAACCTTTAGGGTCCAAGTGGAGGCAACGCAGCCTTCACCAAGCCCTGGAATAGGATGCAGTGAAGATGAGGCATATTGACATACGCCCAAGGTTAACTACTACCTTGGAAAATTTCCAGCGGGAACTGGTGGGGCAAAGGAAACTAGCACTTCCTGGAACTGGACATACAGAGGGCTTTGAATCACTTATCTCCCTTTATCAATTAGTTCAACATATTTATGGAAAATCTATTGAGCATGACAACCAGTGTGCAAAAAGTGGGAGATACAAACATGACTAATCTTGAAAATTCTGTGCAGTAGGCCTTCCCATCTCACAGAATAAGAAACGTAAAGTATCTAGAGCAGGATCACACAGGAAGGAGCCGAGCAGGGCTCCAAGCTGCAGCTGCCTGACTGCAAAGTCTGTACTCCTCTCTTTCACTCTGCCTCCCTCTGGGGCCTCGGTTTTCCCTAAGTCAAACAAGAGGACAATGCCTGCACGGGGACTAAAAATTACATCTAAAAAGTGCTGGGTGTCCCTGGAGATAACTCCTGGGGAACAAAATAGATCATATAGCTGTGTCCTCCCGTGTGACAAAGAAGGCCACCTGCAGCTGGAAAAAGAGCAAAGGGCGGAGCGCCGGAGAGGGTTATTACCCTCTTTAATTAACTCATTCTTTTCAATGGCCTAAAATTGCGCCACACTTCATAATCTGGAACAGTAATCTCTTGCTTTCATTAACGCTGAGGATGGCATTTTGGGCTGGAAGGATGGGAAGGGAGGTCTAGGTTTGTGAGCACAGCTATCTGACACTGAGCTTGTGCCTGAATGCAGGAGACCCCCTGAGATGTTAAAAGGAAACGTTATTTAAAAAAAAAACGCATGTGGCCTGTGTCTACCACGGTGCAGAAAATGCGTGGTAACTGAGAGAAGCACATCCATGTCACTGGATTTCTCTTCCCATTGCTAACCGGCCAGGTCTGAATCTTTATTGCCTCTTATCTGCGTTACTGAGATAACCTGAGAAATTTCCTTGCTTCCAGCATATTCCTGCTCTAATCTCTTCTACCAAACACTGCCAGATTAATCTTCTTAAAACACTTATTTGATCCTGCCTTTTCTGTATGCAAAATCCTTAAATTTCAGGTGTTTGTAGTTTTCTCTCTCGCTTATCTCAGTCTCTTATTTTTTTTTATGATGAACATACACTACTTTTGGAAGATGAAAAAAAAGGAAATCATTTCATGAATCCATGCACACACACAAAATACCTTTAATTGTCCCTATTGATAATTTAGAAAAATTCACATGCCTCAATTTGGCATACAGGGGTCTAGCTAACACGGCCTTCTCACCATTTTCCAATTATGTCCCCAGGTTCTTGGTCTTTACGCCTTTGCTTAAGAATTTATTTTACCTGCTAGATCCTAATCATCCTTCAAGACCCAACCCAAATGCCACCTCCTCCATGAAGCCTGTAATGATCCTTCCTTTGAACCCCGACAGTATCTAGTGTGACTCTTGGCACAGTTACTTGTGAACACGTGCAGTTATCTTTCCCAAGATTGTAAGTCCCTAGAAAACAGACACAATGTTTTGTGCAGCTCCATATGCCTCACTGTACTGGGTACTACTGTGAACAGAGCAGGACCTCAATAACACAGGCTGATGGAATGGATGGATTCTTGTTGCTGAAACCAGGCAGGAGTGGAACAGAAGTCACAGCCCACATTTATTTAACCCCTATTATTGTTAGGTACCATGCCAAGGGCTTTATACACTTCTCACTTAATCCTCACAAGAACCCTATTATCCCATGTTATAGATGAGAACCTGAGGCACAGAAGGGTGAGGAAACTTCCTCAAGGTCACAGAGCTGGTAGGCAGGGAGTCAGAACTCAACTCTCTTGGGCCTCTGTTTTCCCATCTCTAGAAAAGAATGGGGAGAGGAGGGAATCTTGTTCCATGCATCCCCCTGCCCCCTGCAACCAAATCTTCTGGAACCTGGAGACACTATATGCATTAGTGTCTGTTGAAATGATCTTTTTGGCTCTCGTTGGACCGGTAAGAGTTCTTAGGAGGAAAGTACTATAAACACTCAAGGTGCTGCTCTGAAAAGAACTCCAGGGCCACTAAGCTGGAGCTCTGCTGGCTCAAAGGCAGATGGAGAGCAAGAGTTAAGATCATGAAGGTGGGGTCAGAGCTGGGGTCTGAGAAACAGGGTCAGAGAAGGGAAGGGAAGTGAGGCAGAAAGCCTCCACCCCCTGAAATCTGGGGTGGCCAGTGCAGTGCAGGGCAGCCCTGTAGGCTTTGGTGTGTCTGACTTCCTGGCAGAGCCCAAGGGCAGAACAGACAGCTGAGGGAGGGTCTAGCTCTTTAAAAGATTCTGTTTGAATAGCTGTCATCTTCACACCTTTCCCCATCTCCCCTCCCAGGAGAGAGACTCTAATAATGAGCTGCTTCATGACAACAGACCCCTAATTAATTCATTGCTATTCTTCTGGGGCCAGATCATTCTAATCAAGGTGTGATGGGGTGGGGCTGGTGAGCAAGGATTGTCTCATCTGCTCGATCTGCCGTGGACTCTAGCTGCACGCCCTGGTGTTGCTGCTCAGAGACCCTTCCCGGTCACCAACTTCTCTTTGGCCGGACCCCTGCTTCTCCTCGATGCCTGCCCCCTCCTGTGTTGACGCCCCACAGCTGCTGGGCACAGTGCCAGCACGGAGCCCCTGCTGGTGCCTGGGTACAACAGTGCAGCAGGTGCCAGGAGCTCACTGGGGGCGGGTAGTGAAGGAGGGAAGCCTTGTACGGAGCAAACCTTGTACCGTCCTTTCTGTGAGCATTAGCAGAACATCCAGTGGGCTCAAGGCTCAGCAAAGTGCAGCCCCTGCTCCTCTTTTCCGGTCCCTGCCCATCCTCCCGACCCCTGAGAGGATCCCACTACCAGGATGCTATGAACTCTTGGGCTCTGGGCAGCCACACACCATGGCACCCAAGGTGCGGCTGCATTTTCTCAGCTGATAGAATTTTTGTCTGAGGATGTGAACAGATGAGAGGTATCAAGATGGCAGGGAACTGTTCTAGGGACAATATGAATCAAAATAACTTAAAAAATACCCCCTGCCCCGCCCAAAGGCAGATCACACTTGGAGATGATGGAAATTAAAGGGCACGCAGGTCTCGTCTCTATGAAGAGGGCAGCCTCTACAGAGGTTTTTCGGTTTCCTTTCTAGATCTTTCAAGCCCCACACTTCCATCTTCCCTTCTGAGAGGTGTTGACTGTCCAGTCAGGGCTGATGTCTTAACTCACTGGGGGTGGAGGCCACACAGGGGCATTCAGCCAAGGGAGTTAATTCTCACTTTCTTCATCTGCAAAACTGGTAAAAAACAGTACAGCCTACACGACAAGGCTGTGGTGAGAACAGATTAGATAAGGAACGTGAAAGCACTTGGAATGCTGGAAAGGGCTGCACAGCGGTGAAGAATTTTTGGCCGGTTTGCTCTGGATCCATAGACTTGGGTGGGACCAGACTGAGGAGGAAAACTGGGCAGGGAGGGAATTCTTCAGGGGTCCACTGGGACCATCGGTCACCCCCTACTCTCACTCCTTTCCCAGGGAGCAGCTGGGGAAGGAGGAGGGGGTGTGGAGGGGGCGGAGGAGCAGCAGGGGCCCTTTGCACTGTGGGAGCGTGCAGGCTGCTTTTGCAGGCAGCCTCCCTGAGTGCGAAGGGATGGTTTTGCTGGGGTCTCCACAGGACCTATGCTGGGGACGTGGAGGGTGGAGGCCACTGGGCCCGAAAGGATGGCAGCGTTCTGATTCAGCCCCTTCCTACTTTGTGAAAAAGAGAAAAGTGAGGGGGAGGCTCCAGGCCTTTCCCCGCAGAGAGAAGGCCGCTCGGGGCAAACCTCCCCACTTCTAATCTGTTCCTGAAAAAGAGCTAGAAGGAGCTGCAGCTTAGCTTTTGTTTAAAGTACTGAAGCATCCCCCTCTCTGCCCCTCGCACACCCCCAACTCCTCTCTACTTTTTTCTCTTAAAAGAGCGCTCCACCTCTCCAGGGACTGGAATCATTAACTGAACAGCACTTTGCCTCTCATAGCTTTTGACAATTTGGCAATGAGCTGGAAAGTACCAGAGAAACTGCAAAAAAAAAAAAGCAGAGGGAGAGAGGCTGGGCAAAAGGGATGTGTCCGAAGGAGCAGCCCGGTGTGTGCCTGGCCCCTGGCTCAACACCGCAATGCTCTGGATCTGCCTCTCTCTTCCTGCCCAGCTCTGTGGCTCAGGGGAGCTCTGGGTGCCCGGCTGTCAGGGAGGTGTGGTCGGGGTGGGCGGGGGAACATCATGTGGCTTCCCATTCCCCCCCCCCCCAACTTTGCTGTCACTTAGAGGCTGCCTGGGACTGGCTGGCATCCAGTCTAGACAAGGATGCCTCAAGGAGAAGCAGGAGGTGGTGCCCCTCACCCTACCTGACACCTGAACCTCGCCATGACGAGCAGAGGAGGGGCCCCTGAGGGCTGAGGTATGGGGAGACCACAGGGCTGGAAGGGGAAGGATGGGCCTTCCTTACAAGGAGAGATGGGCCTTCCTTTGCTGGAAGGCCAAGTTCTGGGCATTTCTGAAGAGGAACGAAAGCAGGCGAGGGAAAGGAGGGTCATGGGTTTCCCAGTCAAGTTGTGATAGAAACAGAGCAGAGAGGGAGAGAATTCTGGGGCTTCCTGGGAGACCACTTAGGTTGGAGCATCTGCAGAACTGCTCTGAACAGTCCCAACCATTAGGAAGCTGATGGCTTTGCGGGGATTTCTCAGAAGGGGCGATGGGTCCCCAGCAACCCTGGCAAGGACCAGAGAACTCCTGAGTCTCCTCCCTTGCTCATGGCTCCTCTCCCCACACTAGGAATGTCACCTTCTTCAGTAACCCTGGAATGGAGTGTAGTTGCCACTAATTGGGCACATGCTACATGTTGGATGGGGCACCAGGCACCTTACACAAAATATCTACTTTAATCCCCCAAACCCGTTTCACTGATGAAGAAACTGGGGCTCAGAGAGGTCAGGTAACTTGCCTTAGATCACATAGCCAGTAAGTGGTAGACAGAGATTTTGGAACCTGGGTCAGTTTGATTCTACAATCTTTTATTAAGCCGCATGCCTCCCCAAAATGCATTCACCTTTGCCTGTGTATGATGTTAACATCTTACTGTCTACCATTTTAAGGCTCTTATTCTGCTATCTGAGCCTCTAGAGAAGTGTCCACAAAAATTATAAATTCCCAGATGTAGAAGCTGAATCTATATAGTTCATTTTATTCAACTTTTAGCAGAGTGTCAAGCACAAAGGGGTTGCTTTAAAAATTGCATTCTATCCTTGAATCAAGTTAGAGCTCCAGAAAGCCGCAAACTTGGACCACAAAAGCTTAACCAGCAAGTTTCACTTTCCTCAATGGCCTTATCTACTTGCTTTTTATTGTTGTTTACTCCACGAGAGTAATTCATTGAATGATAATTGTTACATGGATGTCACGGCCTTGGCACTTTAGTGGAAGTTTATATAAGAAATTACCATATAAAAGAGACTTCTGATTTTGATGTCAAATTTTGTCCTGGTTTCTGTACAAGTGCTCACATCATTAAATCATTTATGTAATGCCCAGGAATTGTTTCTCCTGAAAAAATAGGTATACTTCTATTGCAGACTAAGAATTCTAGTTCATCTCATTTCCCTTTTTGATTCGGCTGCCAGGATACTCAGGCCAAATTTGAGGCTGGGTGCTGGTGCCTATATTGGCTTTATTCTTAGCATATTTATTTGCACTCCCCTCTTATGGCTTGAACTTTCTAGTTCCATACTGGTTTTCACTACATATGTTTGCCAAATCTTTCATAAGTCACCTAATTCCTTACTTGGAAAGAAGTTATGCTCATGCACTCATATACTCTGTACTGCACAAATTTGCATTCTGTTGTCTGTTCCCTTGACATATTCTCAGGTCTTTGCACTGTGTGCTCATATCTTTTGCCTCTGTGGGCAGGAGCTGGCCAGGGTGTGTTTCTGGACTATTCCCAGGATGGTTTAAGTGTATGTGAGGTCTTGGAAGAGGGAGAAGAAATGAGGAGATTTTCACTCACAACTTAGAGCCAGAGGTCAATTTGCATTCTTCTGGGCTAATGAAAACCCATAGATCACTGTGCATCTGGCCCATAATACTGCTCCCTATTTGTAAAACGGAAGAATGAATGAATTAGGTAATGAGTGAATGCTTCTCTGAGCCAGGAGGTTCTTCTCCTAGGAGAAGAAAGCAAGGACTGGCAGGAAGCCCCATCTTCAGGCCACAGAAGAGACTCAAGGTCACTAGGAGCCCAATGGAGTCCATGCTCCCCGCCCCACCCTTGTCCCCCTACATTCGTCACCTGTGCTGTGTGTGGCAATATTGGGCCAGCATGCCGGGCACCAGAAGAAGGAGTGGGAAGAGGGAAAGAAAGAAGGCAGGAGGGAGGCCTGCCTGTGCGGCCTTTCAGTTCTTCCCCCCTTGAAAGGGAACATGACAGAAATGCTAGCCCACAGCAACTGCAGGACAGAATGCTGGTCCCCAAAATGCCTGCTGTTCACCTCCCACTTGCCCATCTCTTTCTCCCTCTCTTCCTTGTGTTTCTCCTGTCAGTTCCAGTTTCTCTGCATGTCTATTACCTCTCTTTGTCTTTCTCTGCTGTCTCTCTGCCTCTCTCCCTGTCTCTCTCTAACACACATTTGCATCTCTCTCCCCGACCCCCAAGGGAGAATCTCTTGGAGCCCTCCTACCCTCATCTCACGGACTCCAGAGACAGCCAAGAGCAGAAGAGCCCGGGATGGAGCACGGCGTGCTCCCACCTTCCAAACTGACCTGCCTTCTCAAACCTGGACTTCAATTCTAATCCCAGTGGCTTTGCCCACATCAGTTGGGCTAATTTTTTCCTGTAATTAAATGGGAGCCCCCCCACCCCATTTCTAATCCCAGATAATTAGCTCTCTGATTGCCAGTGCTGGGCAGGAAACCTCGTGTTTGGAGAGGGATTTTGGACAGACGGATTAGGCAAACACTATGCAGGAAGCTGAAATGGGAAAACAGGCTGTTCTCAAAGTTTGTTGTGAAAAGAGATTCGTGGTGGGCAAAGGGCCTGGTTGCCTCCAGGTGGTCTGAGCTGCCTCTGACCCCGTTAGGTTCTCCAGCAAATGGATAGCTTTCCTCAGCTTGCAGGATCCTCCCTGTGGTGGGCTCTGTTTCTAGCCCACTAGGCAGAGGGTATTCCGGGGGTGGGGGGCATTCCTTCCTGCTCATGGAGAGGAGAGAGAGCCCCACAGGTGTCCACCCCCACGTGCTGGACGGGTGTGATCAAAGGTTAATCAAACGTGGTGGGTGACCAGGCTACCATGACTCCCACTGACCCAGGGGGTAGGGAAGATGCCACGGAAATGGAGGAATAAATCTCCCTTCCACAGGCTTTGGGAGGCCGCCTCAGAGAGGCAGAGGACAGGGGCCCTGTGGGTCAGAGTCTCCCAGCTGAGGCTGGCTGGCACTTTTGCTGAAACTGCCATTGTATCCTCATCTGCTCTGCAGAGAGTGTGCTTGGTCGATGACATTTTGTTTTTTGTTTCTGTCATCCAAATTTTCCTCTGTGATCCTCGTGATCATCTTGCAGGGGTCGGTGTCATATTAGAGAAGAGGAAACTGAGTCCCTCAGAAAGCAAATGACTCCCTCAAGGTCAAAAGCGAACCACCACAGCAGAGTTGAGGATAAAGTGCAAGGCTGCAGGCAGCCGGTCGTCCCTGCTCTGTGCTTAATGCCATGTCTTCCAGCTCTGGGATCCCTCCATTGGGAGAGTTTGGGCATTTAGGATATTGGAGTGATGAGAGATTTGGGACACCAGAGATCCAAGGAGATTCAGGACTCTGACAGCCAAGGGCTGGGAGGATTCTGAAAGCCCAGTGCTACCTGGATGCCCATCTGGACATCTTCCTGACGTGGAATGGGGCTGGCACTCTCAGGCTCCTGGAACGACCTCGGTATGGTCCAAACTCTGAGGCGCCTTCTTTCCTCTGCGCTACTGGGAGCTTTGAGGTTCGCTCACTCTGATTCTGAGAGGAAGGGGCACGAACTCATGCCGGGGGCTGGTGCAGGGGGGACCTGTGCTTTCTGAGCTGCGAGCAGCAGCACAGGCCTGTGGGCTGGCACCTGGGGGATCTGCCCAGCCTGCTGGTTAAGGCGTCCGGCCCTGCTTCCCCACGGTGGCTCCTTCAATGAGCTCAGGGTGTGGGGGAGGGAGGAAGGGAAGGCAGGCCATGGATGGAGTCCAGATGGGCTATCAGGTTTGCCCACAGTCGGCTCTGAGGCTCCTCTGGTCTCCGTGGCTCCCTCAGCTCTGATTCAGCTACACAGCAAAAGCCTGCTCTGGAATGCCAGTGAAACCCAACCTACCTCTCCCCCCAGCCTCCCCCCGCCCTCTCTCGGCACCAGAGACAGCACTTTCCTTCTCTGCCCCTTCTCTCCTTCCTTAGAACAAACCCCCTAGAAGTAGAAAGGGTTAGAGCTGGGAATTTGGCTGATGGCCGGCCCCCAGCTCTGGATCTCTGACCTATTTCCCCCTGGGAAGAAGTAGCTGTACAAGGTTCTGGGTTCAAATTCTGGATATTTGAGAACAAGGTGCCTGCATGGGGAGCCGGGGGGTAGAGGGCAGAAGCTCCTTGTGTCTCTCTGACTGTCAGCTCTGTCTAGCTGGCTGCAACCCTGGCACGGGAGGGAAGAGAGGAGAAGCCAGAACCAGGCAGAGTGAGGCAGTCAGACATCACGGTGCGGTTGACCAACAACAGCTCCACATTCAATCCACTCAGCAGCCTGGAGGAAAGCAAAGCTCTCTTTATCTCCATCCTGCAGACGAATATACTGAGGCTCTGGGAGGTCTGGAGCAAAGATTTGACCACAGACATTTCTGAAGACCTTCTAGATGCCAAGGATAGTGCTTATGCTTCGGGGATAGAGAAACAAGTGTGACAGAGATCATGCCATAGAAGCTGCTGTTTTCTTTATGTCACATAATTAATAGATTAATTATTCTCATAGAGGGCCCATAGGATCTCATAATATAATAGACTTTCACACATCCTCACCCACCCACTGCTGTTTAAACAAGATCAAGTTCATTTCTGTCTTGCAGAGAGAGGAAGGAAATATTATAAGTGGCATGAGGGGATCACATTGGGACTTCCTGTCTGCCTCAGTTTCCCTTTTGGTGTCAAGGTTCTGCTCTATGGTGATATCATTTTGAAGTTTCTGGAACCTTCCATCGTGACCTCCTCCATCTGGGACTGGCCCTCTTCATTTCTCAGGTCTGCCTTGGGTCGTTTGTTAATGACTGGCAGGCTCGAGGTGATGCTACCCTGTCAGGGTTGATTAGTTGGGCTGAAATTTGCATTTTGCTTCTGAAACCCAGTTTGGGATCTGCTGGCAGAAAGCAGCAGGGCTCCAGCTTAGCAGAGAAAGCCCCGGAGGCCAGGCATTTGAATTAATCACAGAAGCCTTTTCTCCCCTTTCCCTCCACTTCCTCAAGCCCCTTCCTCACCTCTCCCCTCACACCACAAGGCTGGTTAACTGCAGCAAAGGGCTCTCTGAACATGCTGGCAGAAGAAAAGGCCTTTTTTTTTTTTTTTGCTTCTTCAAAGAAGACACGAAGCTCCCTCCAGCCTCTCTGGAGAACTGGCGAGGGAACAGGCTGTCTCAAAATGCCATTAAAACATCTCTCAAATTCAAAACAGCCCTGGAATGTGCAACCTCATGAGAGTGGTTCAGTGAAGATACACAAAAGGTGGTCTTTTACCAAGGCGCTGGCCCACACTCAAGTCCCTGGCTCTATCCTGGGAGACACACAACTATCCCGGGGCAAGACATTTTGCCTGCCCAAGGTCCGGTCTCACCCTTATTAATAAAAATATTACAATTGTTCTCTTTCTCCTCCCTCCTTAATTTCAGAGAGAAGTGACCCTGTTATTTGCAGAGACAATGGCCTTGGTTCTCATCACATGCCATCTTCTAAGCCTCCCTCCCTTGCCCTTGCTCACCCCACAGCCATGGTGCTATTTTAGGTTGAGGCTTCCAGCCAAAATCTGTACTTTATTAATTATGCGTCAACTACCCTGTGTAATGTTTAATGCGTTTTCCAGATTGTATCAAATCCACAGTGAAGGGAGGAGTCTGAATGCGGCCTGGGTGCCTGGCAGGGTGGGTGCCGGCAGGGGGTGGGATTGGGGGCTGGACTGTGTCCGCTTGACCTGGTCTCCCTCTCCTCTCCTCTCCACCCCTGGAGTCTCCGTTAAGGCCAAGCCCCAACCTGGCTCGCCGCTCCCTATTTAAAGCACACGCAGCACCCTGACTGGAAAGCAGGAAACCCTGCCTCATTAGGAAAGGCCAAAGGGCTTAGGACGACAGAGATCCATTAGCGGGGAGGGTACAAGGCTGAGGGGCCTGCTGAAAGGGTGGCTCAGTGATATGCCAAGAGAAGGCTGGAGATGACACTGACCATCTGTTCTCCAAAGAGGAGATAGAAATAGCATTTGTGTTGGCGCAGGAAAGCCTGAGTTAGACCCGGATCTCACACTCCTGACCGCTAGGTTCCTTCGGCTGCTGCTGACTGGCGGTATGATTTGAGCAGGTCCTTCAGTTCCTCTGGGCCTCAGTTTATTGATAAGGAAAACTAGCATTTACTCCAAATGACCTCTGCAGTCCTTTCTATCTTGAGCCTTTTGTGTTTCTTTCTATGAGAAGTTACGAGAGACTATGAGAGAAGCAGAATCTCTTTGGAGGAATACAAAGATGAATTCTGTGTGCTTCTTGACCTCCAGGAATTCACAGTCAGGTAGGTGAGAAGGGCAGATAACGATAACAGAGGAAATAAAAATTATAGCAAGCAGGCCTCTTTCTGTGTGCTTTACCCATGACAACGATTAAATGCCCACAACAACCCCAATAAGATAGGTACCACTATTCACCCGTATTGCTGATGAGAAAAATAAGGCACAGAGAGGTTAAGTTACTTGGCCAAAGTCACACCAGCAAGCGGACAGACCCAGACTTTTTGAACCCAGAAAGTCCCATCCCAAAGTCTGTGACACCTGTCACTGTGCACACTGCCTCAGAGAAAGGAATATAAATAACTCACCTAGAAAGCCGCCTTTGCTAAGTGTTGTCACCAATAGCAAGGACTCGACTGAATGGGAAAATCCGGGAAGGCTTCACAGAGGTGAAATCTGAATTGTGGACCAAGAAGGGCGCTGAGGAAAGAGCAAGGGGACTGGCAAAACTAGAACCAAGGGGTGTGAGTGTGGCAGAGGTGGGGAAGGGATGTGCGTAGACATGAAGTGTTCCTGGTGGCCGGATGCCAGGACCTTGCTCAGGTGTCTAAGCTACATCCTAAAAGCTGTGGGGAGCCGTGAAAAGGGTGAAAGAATGTGGCCACTAACTTAAGGGAGGGGGTCCAGGAGCCGGCACAACTTCAGGAGCAGATAGAAAAGCCTCAGCTGGGCTGGGGTAGGGAGGGGGAGAGGAGGGCAGGAGGGGCACCTGGAGAAGGCAGACGGACTAACTGAATGTGGGCAGCAAGGGAGAGCGAGGAGGGAAGGAGTTGAGGGGAGCACGGGGAGCACGCCTATGCCTGGAATGGCTGGTGAGGAACGTGGACGGCGGTGGCGTGGGGAGAGCTCTAAACTGCGCCCAGGGCTGAAGCAGAGAGGCTGATGAAGCATTACCAGTTCAGCTTACATCTTGCTTCCCCAGGGAAGCCTCTTCTGATGCCCACTCCTACCCCCAATAACCCTGGTTCCCTAGTTACAGGTTCTCACCTGCTTATGGGACCTCATGCATCCCTTTAACACGGGTCACCACTGTAACAAGCAGTAACTCCTGCAGTTACTTGCTGGTATCCTTTTCCCCATCGACTGTGCTTTGTTCAGTCCTGTGCCAAACACAGCCCCACGACTGGCGATGCTCAGTAAATACTAGCTCAGTGAATCGAGTTCCGCCTCTGGGCTGGATGCCCTTCTCCCAGCCTTGGACGTCGGCATCGCGGCTTCTCATCACCATTTCCCCAGGGTCTGAGCCTCCCGCAGAGCGCAGGATGGGGGACGTATTCACGTGTTCACCCGTCCACTCTCCCTGCACTGATGGGCTCTGACACCTCCATAGAGTGTTGCCGGGTGGCCATAATGAACAGTTTATCATGGAAATGGGCCTTAGCAGGAGGGGCTGGTGTGTGTGTGAATGGTTAGAGAGCAGTTGGCTAGGGAACACCTTCAGCCTCACTGAAGAGATCTTCCCTTCCCCGGCCAGCCCCTCCCAGCCAATCCGCCTCTGCCCCTTCTGTGCGCCCCCAAACTCCTCTGCTCCATCACTACCAACTTCTACCTGAGAAGGGTCGAGGGAGGAACCAAGAGTTCTGCCCTCCCTTCCCCTGAAACCATTTCCGGACTCTGGAGTTGGTTCCTCGTTCCCCTGCCCCAACCAAAGGTAAGGAGTAAGTGGCTCTTCCTCCCCCGCCTCCGTCCCAGGGGTTGAACACCAGTTACCCCTTGGTGGTGTCTTCCTTTGAGGGCCAGTCCCAGACATCTTCTAAGAAATGCTTTCTTCCCAAATCCCTATGGGATTTCGAGAGGAAAGGGAAGACAAGGGCATCTGATCCACTCTTAGAAGTGGGATAGTTTGGCTCCTCTATACACATGGAAAGGGACCATCCCTGAAAACTCCTAAGAAGGGGGAACACAAACTCCTTCTGGGGCCCCGCTGGAGCTTCCTTCGCCTGGGCCCGGAGCCAGCCTGCCTCGCCCTCAGGGTGTCCATCATCTGGCAAGGGTGGCTGGGGAGGGCGCTCCTCAGGACATACTTAGCAGGCACTGCCTGATGCTAGCGGCACTAATGGATTCTGTTATCTCACTGGGACCCTTGTCTGCAGATCGGCAAAGCGGAAGGAGGTGGCAGGTTAAAAATACTCTGTTAGCAAAGAGGCTTAGGTGGGGGCCAGCCATGGGAATTACAGTCATGAGAGGTCTCGGGGACAGGAAGTCAGGAATGGAACCAAACGTGCTGGACCTCAGCCTCTCTTTTGCCTCCAGTTTGAATTTACAAAGGAGTGTGGAGATGGAGGGATTCCTTTTGCCTCTTTTATGAGGTCTGGACAGCCAGGTATTGGTGAGTCTATTGCAGTCACCTGGCTCTCTCTGCTCGAGGTGATGGGTGCCCAGGCTCTGATTCATTTTATAGTGCACAGTCTCTTACCCAGGAGAAGGAACCAAGTCCTGGATGGGAGAGCATAATAATACCCTACATGTATAGAATGTTTTTATTGCTTATGAAGTATTTCCATATACAGTACCTCACGGCAGCCTCACAACAGGCCTGAGAGGTGAGAATTATTATCCCGATTTTATATATGGGGAAACAAAGCTCTGTGAGTTTCTGAGAATCGCCCAAGGTTACGTATCTAGAAAGTGGCAGAGCGCGCACTTGAATGAGGGTTTTCTGATTTCCAGTCCTGGGCTCATTTTGCATCCTTTATTCTCTCAACTGTTTTGCTCCCATAATCCTCCTATCAGGGAAGAACCCACTGGGCTCTCCCCATCAGACCAGGGCAAACCCTCATTTAATTTCATTTGTCTAAAAAGCCCACAGGCCTGGGTGCTTCTAATAGGTTAAGGGCCGTTCTAGAGCTAGGCTGGTCTCGAGGGATTTGTCTCACTCCTGTGGGACCCAGAGGCAAGCTTGTGGCTGGGGCATCCCTCCTTCATCTCAGGACTGCAGCGTCCCAGCACTACGTAGAGCCCCAAGCTTCCAGGTGAGACTTCATCCTCTACATGGGCCATGGCACCTGGGTCTCATTTTTTGGCCAAAGAGAACAAATGTTCTACAGCTTCCATTGGCGAACTGATTCAGTGCTTACTGCACTCCTCCCTCCTGCTCAGAAACTTCCCCCCTAAGGGCTCACTTCCTGCTACAGCTGAGGGCTATTTATGCTGTACAGATAAACCGAGGGTCACTTCCCACAAGAGGGCAGGGCTCACCTCCAGTGGTCCAAGGAGACAGGACTATGAAAAGGCACCCCATCTCCACCACCCCAGGGAAGGGCAGATGACATTTCTCACATTTAACACATGGTGCAGAAAGAAATCAACCCCAAATAGCAATATTTTTCAAGAGAGAGAAAAAACAAATCTCAACTGATTGGGAACTCCCATGGAAACGCCAGCAGCAGGTCACCTGAGTGCCACCCCAGGCGCACCTTCTCTGGGTGAGGCCTTTGGCTTGGGTAGCTACGCTAAGAGCTGATACTAGGTTGGCTGGACGTAAAGCCACAAGCTGGTCACCAGGTACTCTGTCCACTGAGATGGGAGCAGGGACTCCAAAGACAAAGGAGACAGGCTCACAGACCTGCTGGGACTTCCTGAAGATCTGATGAGGACAGAATGCATCAATTCAAGTATTGCTCGAATGCCTGCTATGAAAAGCACAGTGCTAGGCACAGAAAGCTGACTGTGATTTGGGCTTTGCCCCCAGCAGCTTGCACTGGGAGGGAGACATACAGATAACTTTGAAGCTTAATGACAAATGCAGGTGGAGTGCTTTGGAAAATGTTCCAGAAGTTCAAAAGAATGAGAAGTAAAGTCCATAGGGTAGGGGGCAAGGAAAGTGAAATCGACAAACATGCAAAATGGTACAATAATGAAATTTTCAAAGAACACAAAATAAGGATTTCATGCACTGACATAATAATTCACCAAAGGTAGGAAGAAGCACAGATTTGGAGGAGGGTGAAGGATACACGTTGGCAGGAACTTAGGAGAAAGGGTCTTTGCTCTTTCAGTTTCTAAGTGGCTGGATTCCTAACCTCCGGCTTCAGTTCCTCACACCTTACCTGGCTCATTCCCAGAGCTCCTTCTCCTCGCCCCCAAGCTACTCAATTCCCAGCTCGATGGGATTCTGTGCAACTCAGCACCTGAGTGAGTCTGCACCTGGGGTTACAGAACGGGAGAGGGAGTTCCCAAAATAGAGAGCAGAGCTTGGGGCTACGTTGGAATGTCAGTTCGCTGGTTCCCCGAGTCTCTAGGTCACTGGGGACTGGCATCAACTAGACAAAGGAAATCCACACGTAATTTCCAAGCTTCACTAACTTCTGTCCATGTTGAGTTTTAACCCTCTTTGCTCTCTAACTCTTTGACCAGAGCTCTTGATGGAGGCTGCCCTGACTGTTGAGAATGTCCTAGAGCTTCTGGAAGAAAAGGGCTCAGAGGAAGAAAGGAACAAGAAGGGAGAGGAAGCAGGAAAGGCACCGGGAAAATAGCTGGTGTCCTCTCCCCTGGCTTCCCCCACACACACAGCAAGGTGAGCAGCTAATGCATTAATTAACTAAGTAGTTTTGAATGTACTCCATTGCACCTCATTGTCTGCAGCTGCCATTCCCTGGAGGAGCCATAATATACTCAGCACACTATATAATTAAATATCAACACATGTGTCCCCTGCCCAGCGCTGGGATGCATATTTACTTGTGTTAATGAGAACTGGGATGGCCCTACTGATGAGGAGCCCATAGAGGTAGGAAGGGGTGAGGCACATGTCCTCTGCAGCTGAGGGGCATATGCCCCCATCCCCCTCTCTTCTCGCTTCCCCCCAACTGCTCCCCACATCTTGCCCCCAGAAGGGCATCTCAGGACCCCTGGTGGAAAATTCTCGCCAGACCACAGGCCAAAGCACCATCAGTTTCCCGCTTCTCCACTGTGAGGCAGCCCAGGCAGCCCGCACGTGGTACATAATGACTATGTGTTTGCTTAATACAAATTGCGGTTATTTAGCATCCCAAATACCGATTCCCTGCTGAGATCCCCGTTGTTGACACTCCACACACATACACAGACTTGGCAGATACAAACACCAGCACCTGCATGTCGCCCTGGCCTCCACTTGCCCCCCTCAATCCATAGCAGAATTACTCTCTGGCTTTGGGGACCCAGTGTAATTAGTACTTATTCGGGGGACAAAGTGAACTTGCTATATGGATGCAGCTTGGTGGAACCAACAGGGCAGGGCTTTAGAGACAGAAGGCCTGGGTTCATATCCTGGTGTTGCTATCCTTGAGCAAGTGACCTAAACCTTTGGAGCCTTGGTTTTTTTAACTGGAAAGTGGGCACAGTGACACCTACATTGCAGGTGAGGATTAAAAGGTATAATTTATAAGAAATGTCAGTGCTTCTCTTTATCTCCTTTCCCCTCTTCATATGTAGCCGTGCCTGGATGGGCTGTGGCGGCATCTGTCCAGAGGAGAGGAATGGACCACATGGATGGAGAGGTGCCTTACACTCAGACTTTTGATTTTAAAACAGGTCACTAGAATCCAACAGGCCCTTCACTCTTTTGTTCACTAATGTATCCCCAACCCCTAGAACAGTGACCAACATACAGCAGGTGTGTTCAGGAAATACTTGATAAATAAATGAATGATACACTTTCTCTTATTTAATCCTCGTAACAACCCCATGTGGGGTGTTGTTAAATAAATAAATTCAACCTCAGAGAGGCTGAATGCCTTGTCCAAGGCACAACAGCTAGCCTAGGAAAAAAACCTCGAGTGTCTGATTCAAGAGCTCTTTCTGGTGCTTTCATCAGGCTCTAAATGCTTGGGGAGTTTCTATTTTATGGAAAAGGGAAAATAAAGACAGAAAGAAGATTAAGTGTGTGTGGTTTTAAAGAATGACAGGCACTGCTCCTGAGAGGCTAATGGGCCCCAGCGCAGTTCTTAATTGGCCATCTGTGGCCAGGTTTTGGCATCCGAGTAAGTCCCAGTTTCAACCAGGACTGGGGCCAGGGAAAGGGGACCTCTGGGCAGGCGCAAGAGGCGGGATGTCTGTGAAGCAGAGGCTGGACCCCTCCAGGATTATGGACTCTAGACTCCACCCCCATATTCGTTCTAAAAGATACTAAGCCCCTTCAGCAGTTTTCGATTAGGCTAAACTGATCCTCAGCCCATCTTGCACTCCTTAGAGTGAACTCCCTGAAGAGGGTCCTGATTGTCCTCACTCGGGCCAAGTTATTAGACATGGAACAGCTGGGCTGGGTAGAGGCAGGCCCCTCCCTGCATTGAGCTCCCCTGTGTGCTGTAGAGAGAGTCGGAGGAATGAAGAGGCTGACCTTTGGGAGTCACAGGCAGAAGGGGGTGACAGGCCACACGCTCCAGATCCAGACATGACACATACTAAAAAACCGATAAACAAGTGCAGATTAATGGAGTGATGACAAGACACAGGGAGAGTTCAGATGGGTTATATATGATCAGCAAAATCTTAGACCATCAGCCTTGTGTGCTGATAAAAACTGAAACTCATCATCAATATTTCTCTGTCACTTACAGGGGACTGGATATTGCATGGCCCCAGTACCATGGGGGGCAGATTGGTGCTCCATCCAAAAGGATATTTTGGGTGCATCTGGCCCTGTCTGGAAATAAGCCAGAGCCCCTCTCCTAGACAATTTGCTCTAGAGCGACCCCCAACTTGTGGGCAAGGGGGCAGGGGCTTGGGGCAACAAGGAGTCAGAGCGACTTGGACTTGGAGGTAACATTGGAGGGGCAGAATCTGGGTGATGGGCAAGGAAGAAGAACAGAAAGGGCATGTTCAACAGGTGAGAAAGGGGACTTAGGTCAGCAGAGGAGGGACTGAAACCCACAATGCCACGAAAACTGGATTCTAGCCTTGGTTTTGGCACTTGCTTTGACTAAGTCACCTTCCTTTTACAGACTTGAGTTTCTTTACCCCCCCAAAATGAAGGGCTAGGCTGGATGAACTCTAAAATCTTTATTACTTAAAAAAATTCTAAAATTCTGGACTTATTACTCCCTCCCCACATGTCTGGATTTTTCTGGTCACAGCCAATCACAGAAACCAGGATGTGCAAGGACTTCTCCAGCTGGGTGTGGGGTGCCTCGTGCATCCCTTATTAGCTATTCACCACCTCTTCTCACTCCCCAGCCCCCCTTCATTTCCCCATATGCAGATGGCTTTGTTTTCCAAACCTGATAGATGCTGACAGGTATATTGTCTCAGCATCACCAGACTGCCAGAGGCTGCTTAAGTCAAATGATTTTCTTTCCCCTAATAACTTAGAGGATTTTTTTTCTACTAAATGGCAAAAAAAAAAAAAAAAAAAAAAAAAATATATATATATATATATATAAGGTCTTTTTAAAATGCCTCTTTTTTATCGTAAAGAGACAGAGTGTCATTTATCTTCCTCTTTAGTCCAAAGTCAAATGAAAGGAACGTTAAACAAAGACCAGCCTGCCTTGGAGCAGTCATTTGTGACTGGAGGCTGGGGAGAAGGAGGGTGGGCCTTGGGGACCATCTCCAGAGAGTGATGATTGACAGGCTGAGGGGAAGCGGGGGTGGGTGGGATCTGAACTGCCTCCAGGAGGAGGCTCACAGCCACCCACAGAGGCAGATAAGCAGGAGGCCTTGTGGGGTTGGATGCCTGCCAGCTGGGGGTAAGCGGCTGGCTAGTAGGCAACAGCTATCCGTGAGGGTGCTTATAACGGGGCTAGCTGAGCCAAGGACAAGAAGATGGAATGATTCTGGTGCAGCCAAAGTCAAATAAGCTTCATGATATGATTCCATGACCCCCAAATTATTTTGGCCTTTGTAATAGGCCTAGATACTGCTGAAAATTGCCTACAATTTGTACTGTTTTTAATGAACAATTAACCATGATTGGTGATCCTCCAACCAACAAGTTCTTTAAGCCCCTCCTGAGTGATAAATATCCTGCAGTATGAAGCTAAATAAAATATAGACCTTGCTCTCAAAAATCCCAGGATCTAATGAAGAGGACAAGACAGGGAAAGAAAAATAACAAGGAGCAATGCCAGTGAGCAAATGCCTGATACTGACGATAATCGTGCCAGGAGCTCAGAGATCAGTTAGGGCTGAGGAGGGAAGGTTTCCTGGAGGGGGTGTCATTCCCAGGGGCACTGTAATGGGTGCTACTATCTCAGTATGGGGTGCAATCTGGCTGCAAGGTGGAACAAAGGGACACAGATTAAAGGAAACTAGGTAAATTTGTTTCGCACTTGACAAACTTGGAAAGAGGCATATTGTCCGTATCAAAAAAGAGTGGTGATGGTGGTGGAAGCAGGGAGGCTGCCATGCACTGGCATTGCCACCGTTTGACCCTAAAGGACTATTAAGAATTAAGGATGCTGGGAATGGGGTGGGCTGCTTTCAGTTAGACTTCACGGTAATCATAATCATAATCATAGCTCACTTTTATCAAATGCTTACTACAGCCAAACACTATTTTAAATGCTTTGTATGCACCATCTCATTTACTCTTCAAAATAAAATTAGAAGGTAGTTCCCCCTTTTAGAGGTGAGAAAACTGAGGCACTGAGCATTTAAGGAACTTGCCTAAGTTAACTAATCTGCTCTCTAAACTTTAATGTCTTAAACTAAATGACGATAATAATAGTTCCCACCTAATAGAATTATGTTGAGAGGACTAAATAAGAAAATGCATGGGAAGCACTTAGCACAGTACCTGGCACAGAGTAGGTACTCAGTCAGTATCAGCATTAGCATCGTGATCACGGCTCTGAGCGAGAGATGCACATTATGTTCACAGACCTATGTGGGAGCCACTGTTTTGGGCCTCTGTTAACTCACAGAGTAGTATTTTTTAGCTGGAGGAAGTTGTAATTGGAAAGGTAGGAGGGATCATATTATGAAAGGCCTGGGATGCCTTTGTGAAAGGGTATGCTCTGTTCTTCCCTCTATTTCTAGCTCTCTACTTTGCTACCAGCTTGAAAAAACCTCCTAAGTACTTGCAACTTAGGGCTGCCCCTGTTTTTCCATTTCTGATGCCTCTGCCTGCTAGATGCCGACAGCACTGCCCGCATCTGCAGGTGACACCCGGAGCTCACAAGGGTCTGATCTCAGCCTGGGCAGGCTGAGCAGAGCACATGCCCTGACAATTATCTCACCGCTGGGGAGCTGGGGTTCTGAGTTCTTGGGTGGCAACTATCCCAAGGAAGCTGCCTTGTCTTTCTAAAAGATCCTGGTGGGCAGAGGGCGCTGATCTCATCTTGTCCTTGTGGAGTACTGAGTCCACTGCCTCTTTGTGCAGAAGGGAGGACTGGGTGGGTTCCCTGGAGTCCCCTTAGGCCCTGCACAAAGCTGCTCTCTGTGTTCAGGGGACACTTTCTCCAGTAGCAGAGGAAGAAGTGGTAACTGAGTTGCTCTGGGGCTGTCTGGCTGTAGAAGATGGGTCCCTCCAGCACCTTCTAAAAAATGTGGCCAATTAGCTTGAGGCCATGGAAGGAGCTCAGGCCTAGGAGGGAGAAAATTAACAGCTGGGTGGCCCTGAGCAAGTCCCTGCCCTCTCTGGGCTGCAGCTGCCTCCCGGGGCACATCCGAGGGCAGTGGAGGGCAGTGGTGGAGAGCGAAGCCTGGAGCCCTTCTCACTCGGTTTGACTCCAGTCTGTACCACGAAGAGGCTCCATGACCTGGGGCAAGGTACTTAACTCTATTGAGGTGAATTTCCTCATTTGCAAAAGGGGTTGGTGCAGGATTATGAATTAATGCATACACAGCACTCAGAACACGACCTGGTACAGGAAACACGAGAGGTGTTTACTAGGACTGCTGCCGTCCCACTACTGCACTGAGGCTGCTGGATGAGTGAGCCTTTTCAAGGGCTCTAAAAAGTCTGTGGTTCTCTTTCCCTGCACTGTGCGCACCATTTAGATTCAGACTTAACTAGCATTTGCTGAGCGTTTACTACATGCGAATATATTATCGTACTTAATCCTCACAGCAAGTCCTCTGAGTCCCGTGTTATTATGCTCATTAAGAAATGAGGAAACCAGGGCTTCCTTGGTGGCGCAGTGGTTGGGAATCCGCCTGCCAATGCAGGGGACTCGGGTTCGAGCCCTGGTTCGGGAAGATCCCACATGCCGCGGAGCAACTAAGCCTGTGTGCCACAACTACTGAGCCTGCGCTCTAGAGCCCGCGAGCCACAACTACTGAGCCCGCGAGCCACAACTACTGAGCCCACGTGCCACAACTACTGAAGCCCGCGTGCCTAGAGCCCGTGCTCCGCAACAAGAGAAGCCACCGCAATGAGAAGCCCGTGCACCGCAAGAGAGTAGCCCCCGCTTGCTGCAACTAGAGAAAGCCCGTGCCCAGCAACGAAGACCTAATGCAGCCAAAAAATCAATAAATAAAATAAATAAATTTATTAAAAAAAAAGAAGTGAGGAAACCAAAGCTCAGAGAACTTAAGCGAAATTCTCAAGGCCACACAGCTAGCACATGGCAGAGCCAGAATTCACTTGTGGCCCCACCAAGTCCTCTTTCCACTCTACCTGCAGTGGGACAAAGGATCTATCCTTTGCTATCAAGCTGTCACATCTGGCCAAGATTTGAGGCCAGGGCTCTGGTTCCAGGCAGATCCAGTTTGGGGCCTAAGTGTGTATGCTGAGCCCATCTCAAGGGTCGGTAGGGGAAGTGCCAATGAAAGTGTTATCAGCTGAAGCAGCATTAGCCAGCCATACTGGGGCTGAGATTGAGGGGAACTAAAATTAATCCTCTCATTACAGGCCTGACCTGCAGAGGGATGGGCAGCACTGAGCCAGGAAGAAGAACTCTCAGCGACATCTGCTGCTATAATCTTGACTTTCATTTCCTCTGTCCCGCCTGGGGATGCTACACAGGATTGCACCGCGATGCCAAGATGTGATGTGTGTACGGACACACACACGCAGGCACACACTCACACCAGGGACAGAATTAGGAGCCCGAGGAGGCAAATCCTTGGAGAGAAGAGAAGTTAGTGGAATATTGGCTTATGTCAAACCCTCTCTGAGGGAGATATTGGGGTCAGAGGCCAGAGTCTTGGAGTCATGATGAGATTCGTCTCTGCAAATGTATCCAGGGTTTGCCTGGTAATGGAGGGGCCCTGCCCACGGACTGGACTCAGCTCCTGTGAGTGAGAGGGGCTTCCAAATGGAGGAAGGAGGGGAGTGGGGACTTGATAAGGCCTGGTGGCCTAGGGGTGTGTCGGGGGGGCTAGGGGGTGGGGAAAGAAGGGCTAACGCTTCAGAGAGCCCGTATTCTTGTTCTATTCTTGCAGGGCAGCTGGGGGAGGCAGGGAGGAACACAGAAGGTAGAGTCATAAGGAGACCCAGCGGGTGGGGGTGGGAGGAGGTAAGCGTTGCTGAGGGCGGGAAGAAGGGACTGTCAGACTCTCTGGTTGGTCATCAGCCAGATGTGGAGACCATATGGAGGAGATGGGCTGGAGGCGGGAGGGCGAGGAGAAGAGGACAAAATGCAGGGCGGGGAGGTGGCTGAGAAGGGTAGAGGAGGCAGATAAAGAAGGCAGCACACCTAGATCGGCCCGCCCAGCGATGCCATAAGGGTGAAAAGTAGGGGTGTTGCCATGCCTCCTGCTAAGCTGGTTAGTATGTCAGGACCGCACTGACTGCCAGGCACTCCAGCTGAAGGCTCTGCCTGCTTCCTTTTCTTTAAGTTTCCAGGATGACTCAAACCCCACAGTACACCCCTTACTCTGCACTAGCCTCTATGCCTCCTCTCCTTTTTTACAACCTCAAGTTCACTGCTGCGAAGTGACAACATTGCCAAGACTGCAGTGGTGCACCCAGGAGAAATCCCCTCAAGGAAATGAGTTGGTGTTTCCTGGTCTCCTTCAACGTCCCTGGGATGCAAGAAAAATTGGATTTGGCCCCTGTTGATCTGACACCTTCCTGATGCTGGGAACTCTGGCCTGGCCAATTGCTGTTCTGGGGGGAGCTGGGTCAGCTGGGAGCCAGCTGTGGTTGGAACTTTGCATACTGGCAACTCTGTGGGAGCTCCCAGACCCCTTAGAAAACAGAATTCAATAGCATATCCACCAGCC